>NC_134355.1:202345927-203545927 GCF_048569485.1 Anomaloglossus baeobatrachus | reverse complement strand
TATCTTTTATTTGATTCTATTAGATTAGTCTGTTCTAGATTTCTAGTATCCATATAAGCTTTTTTGACCAACACGGTGGGGTATTTTTTCTCCAAGAATTTTTCTTTTATTAAATCTGCCTGTAATTTAAAATCCTCATCACGTGTACAATTCTTTCGAATCCTTCTGTATTGGTTTGTAGGGATGTTCATAAGCCATTTATTATAGTGATTGCTAGAAAAATCTATAAAACCATTGCAATCAACCTTTTTAAAAAAAGTTTTTGTGAGAATCCTTTTGTTAGCATGAAATAGTGTCAAATCTAAAAAAATCAATACTCAATTTATTTAATAGTGGTGTAAAAGAAAGTCCCCCCCAGTTTTTAAAAAGGGGATTGCTGTGTTGTCCTTATTATCCCAAATAAATACAAGATCATCGATATATCTTTTATACAATATTATATCTTGTGCAAAAATTGAATTATAAATATGGATGAGTTCGAAAATAGCCATAAAAAAATTGGCGTAAGTGGGCACGACTTTCGAACCCATTGCGGTCCCGGACTGCTGATGGTACATACAATCCAAGAAAGTGAAAAAATTATTGTATAGAATGAAAATATTCCCTTTGAAATGAAGTCTTTCTGCTCAATTGGTAGTCTCTCATCCATATTAATAAATTCAGTAAAACAAAGAAGTCCAAGTTCATGGGCAATGTTAGTATAAAGAGAAGAAGCATCTACTGTAATGAAAATATAGGAACTTTCCCAAGAAATATTTTTCACCAATTCAATAAGTTGTGTCGAGTCCCTTAAATGACTCCTGAGTTTAACTACATGGGGTTGCATGATATTATCTATATAAGAGGCTAAATTTGCAGTAAGAGAATCAATCCCTGATATGATGGGTCTGCCTGGAGGATTGATGGGATCCTTATGATTCTTTGGCAGATGATATAAAAAAGCAATTTTGTTTTTTTTTACATCTAGAAATTTTTTCTCAGTTGGAGTGAGAATTTTTGAAGCAAATGCTTTGTTAATCAGATCAGTATATTTGTCTACAGCTTTTTCATATTCAGTGACATCTACTATTATATAATTTTTAGCATTGGCTAATAAGTTTAATGCCTCTTTAATGTATTTATCTTTATCTTGTATCACAACTCCTCCACCTTTATCTGCGGATTTGATACTATATCTTTATTATTTTTGAGAGAGAGAGAGCAGTGCCTCTCTTTCTCCTTTATTCAAGTTATGATAATTTTTTGTTCTATTTAGGGCAGTTATTTTGAAATCATCAAGAACCAGGTCCCAATATGTTTTTAGATGGTGACCCTTGCTCTCAGTAGGGTAAAATTTAGATTTTCCTTTAAACTTAGTGTGTAAAAAGGGATCCTCTTGGATGCATGGAGGATTATCTAGAGGTTTTAAGGCAAAATGTCTCATTAAAGTCATTTTCCTTATAAAAATCTGAAAATCCAAGTATAATTAAAAATCATTGGAAAAACTTGAGGGAGAAAAGGAAAGACCTTTTAAAAGTACTTTTTCTTCATTGAGGGATAGAGAATATGAAGAAAGATTGAAAATGGACTTCCTTTCTCGCCTTTTCATTGGGGGACACAGACAGTGGGTATTATGATGTCTCCATTGAGGCGTGACACTAGATTTGCAAAAGTGTTAGCTCTTCCCCCCACAGCATATACCCTAGCTAGGCAGGAAACTAGCTTAGTTTTTTCTAGTGTCAGCAGGGAGGCTGAAATGTCTGGACTGAGTTCCACCAGAGGTGCCTCAGGCCAGCTTATTTTGTTTTTATTTTTACTTTTTCTTTTGTTTTCTTTTTCTTATTCATTCTATTTTTGATATGGGGCAATACCAGGGTGCCTTGCCACCCCCGTTTCCCCCGTGTACGGGCAGAGGAAACCCGGCGTTCACAAGCCGTCAGTCTTCCCTCGCGCCCAAGTGGTCGGGTCTGCGTACCCCTCCAGGCTCCCTGGAATCACCTCACACCAAGGTAGCTCCAGAGGGCTAAGCAGAGCCGAGGACCTGCTTCAGCTTTGAGCCGAAGGTGCATCCCTGAGATCCCCGCATCCATCACCACGCGTCTTCAGGCGGAGCCAGGAGCAGGTAGGGAGAAGACGAGTCATCTGTCCCCTGCATCCAAACCGCCATCTGGAACGGCGCCGGTGGGGCAATGCAGGCCGTGATCCCGGGGAGCATCATTAATTTAGCCCCCGGCTTCGGCCTGCATTCTAGCAACGCCCCCTCTCACTGCTCTGGAAGCCGCTCCCTCACTCAGGAACAGCTCCTTTCTGATTGGCCGTCACACTTAGGCGGGCTTTGCACGTTGCGACATCGCAAGCCGATGCTGCGATGTCGCACGCGATAGTCCCCACCCCCGTCGCAGGTACAATATCTTGTGAAAGCTGGCGTAGCGAAAATTATCGCTACGCCGGCTTCACATGCACTCACCTGCCCTGCGACCGTCGCTCTGGCTGGCGACCCACCTCCTTATTAAGGGGGCAGGTCGTGCGGCGTCACTGCGACGTCACATGGCAGGCGGCCAATAGGAGCGGAGGGGCGGAGATGAGCAGGATGTAAACATCCCGCACACCTCCTTCCTTCCGCATAACCTACGGAAGCCGCGGTGACGCCGGTAGGAGATGTTCCTCGCTCCTGCGACTTCACACACAGCGATGTGTGCTGCCACAGGAGCGAGGAACAACATCGGACCGTCGCGTCAGCGTAATTATGGATTGCGCCGATGCTGCACCGATGATACGATTACGATGCTTTTGCGCTCGTTAATCGTATCATCTAGGCTTTACACACTGCGATGTCGCATGCGATGCCAGATGTGCGTCACTTTCAATTTGACCCCACCAACCTGCGATGTCGTAGTGTGCAAAGCCCGCCTTAGTCCCAGCCCTGAGACCAATCAGCCTCCGGGGTCCGTCTCTCTCCTCCATGCTGCCAGGAACACTGGACGCCATTTTCCACGTGGGGAGCAGACTCGGGTGAGATCGCCTCCTTGGCTCTGCACCTCTGCGGCACTATATACCGCTCTGCTCAGCGGTATATAGCTCTCTCTCTAGCGGTGTGCGCCTGCTGGCTAGCGGTGTATATCAGCTATTGGCGGTATATACTGGCTCTGTCTGCAGGTATATGCCGGCTGTTTGACAGTATATGCCATTTTGCTACGGTATATACCGGCTGTGCATAGCAGTCACTTTATAATACTGCTAGTGGCTCCTCACTCATATAACTCTACCCCTATAGGGCTGTAGGACTCTAATGCTGACATGCATAACCGCAAGGGTGATAAAGCTTCCCAGGCATCCTCTATGGACCTCTACTATGCTTGTACCACCTGTGGACGCTTGTTTTCTAATGGCTGAAGCTATCCACTATGTCGGGGCTGCGATGCCGTGCAGTCTTTGGATTCTGCTCCGGCCACCGGCCAGGCAGCACCCCTATCTGATGACGTAATGCCTGCATGAGCTCTTCTAATGTCTAAAGGGTTAGATGACCTTGCCGCTCAGATATCCCAGCCATCCTCAGGCTCCCACAGCCTTCCCCCGGCTCAGCTCCCTCAGAGGAGCCCACCTGCTTCGTCTGGTCCCTCTTCCTCAGAGCATAAAAAGGCTGTTTCCAAAAGGCGCCATTGCGACCTCTACTCCTCATCCGACTCGGACGATGGTCAGTCTGACCGAGCTTCCGTGACCTTTAGTAGTCATGATTCTCAAGACTCTGACTCTGATTCAGATGTCCTTTCTGAGTCTAGGCATATAGAAAACACACTAATTTCGGCTGTCAATCACTCTCTGTCGATCTCTGATCAGCCTCCTGACCCGACTTCTCAGTCGGCAATCAAGCGGGCCAAGAAGCCTCCTAAATCCTTTGCTCAGTATCCGTTTTTTTTGGCAAATTATATCTAAACGGTAGGATCACCCCGATAGAAGGTTTAATAAAAAAACCTTCTCTTCATTCGCTTATCCCTTTCCCTCTGAAATGGTTAAGACCTGGTCAGTACCCCCCATTGTGGATCCACCAGTATCCAGACTGGCTAAACACACGGTCATGTCTGTTTCAGACAACGCGTCTCTCAAGGACTCGTCCGACCGTGAGGTTGATGCTGCAGTCAAATCTATTTTCCAGGCTTTGAGCTCCTCTCTTCGCCCCCTGTTTGCCTTAACATGGGTCGCAAGAGCTATGGGGGTGTGGAGCAAGAACCTACGCAGGATGCTTCGCTCTTGTAATATTCTCCCGGCGGCTTTTGAGATCCTTGATTTCTTCTCTCTAGCCTCTAATTATTTTCTTCATGGCTCCCTAGATGCAGCTAGTTTGTCAGCCCTATCAGCGGCCAATGCTGTCTTTGCCCGCAGAGTCCTTTGGCTAAAAATATAGAATGCGGACAGTGCCTCCAAGAAATCCCTGTCTACACTCCCCTTCCATGGCCTGTGTCTGTTTGGAGAATCCCTCGACAAACTCATATCTGAGACGACAGGTGGTAAAAGTACCATTCTACCTCAAAAGCTACCTGTATCCAGGAATTTTAAAAAATCTCCTTGGCGCAGGCAGTCCTTTCGGCCTGCCCCCCAAAAACCATCAGCCCAAGGATCGTCCCAATGCTCAGATCGAGGATCCGGTCCCTCAAGGGGCTCTTTTTGGCGTTCCCACTCCAAGCAACCTAAACCCAAAGGACCTCGCTCTGTACAGGCCCCCTCAGCATGACGCCAGGTATCCCTCAGATCCGACTCCTGTTGGAGGGCGGCTTCTGCTTTTTCGGGATATCTGGCTAGACTACACTCACGATGCTTGGGTTCGAGAAATCGTCACCTCAGGTTACAAGATAGATTTCCATTCCCTGCCGGCCAACAGGTTTCTGCGTTCTCGTCTTCCAAAGTCCAAAACGCAAAGCCAGGCCTTATTTCAGGTCATAGCCTCTTTACAGAAAGCAAATGTTATCATTCCAGTGCCCCTGGAACAGCGCGGCAAAGGTTTCTATCCAAACCTTTTTGTCGTTCCCAAAAAAGATGGCTCTGTCCACCCTATCTTGGACTTCAAACAACTGAACAAATTCGTACGGATTCGAACTTTCCGAATTGAATCATTGAGAGCAGTGCTAGCCGCAATGGAACCTGGAGAATTCCTAACTTCCATAGACGTTCAAGATGCTTATTTACACATTCCCATATGTGTCTCTCATCAACGGTTCCTTCGCTTTGCCGTAGGTCATTTACAATTCAGGGCCCTCCCCTTTGGGCTGGCCACTGTGCCTTGGGTCTTCACAAAGGTCATGGCGGCCGTCATGTCCACTTTACACTCCAGAGGCATCCTGGTCGTTCCCTATTTGGACGACCTTCTTGTCAAAGGGAGCTCTCTTCAAGTTTGCTCAGAAAGCGTGCAGATTTGCCTAGACACGCTGTCAAGGCTAGGGTGGCTTATCAACTTCAACAAGTCATCCCTCATTCCTCATCAGCGCATCACCTTTTTAGGTATGCTGATAGACACGGCTCAGTCCCAGGTTTTTCTTCCAGAGGACAAGAGGTCTTCCCTGATCCGGGCCGCCCAATCCCTCCGTTCTCGCCGTCACACATCCCTTCGGAATGGAATGAGAGTGTTAGGCAAGATGGTGGCGGTCATAGAAGCCGTGTCCTTTGCCCAATTCCATCTGCGCCCTCAACAACTGGATCTTCTATCCTCCTGGGACAAGAATCCAGCTTCTCTAGACCGGTCAGTCCACCTATCTTGGTCTGCGTTCTGCTCCCTAGTCTGGTGGACTCAAGCCTCATCCCTATCTCAAGGGAAGTCCTTCTGCCCGGTCCACTGGCAAGTAGTCACGACGGATGCCAGCCTGATAGGCTGGGTGGCGGTGTTTCTCCACCCCACTGTTCACGGACGCTGGTCTCCTTCCGAGCGCTCCCTACACATCAATGTTCTGGAGATCAGAGCCATATTTTTGGCCCTTCAGAATTTTCAACCCTTACTATTGGGCCTCCCTCTTCGGATCCAGTCAGACAATGCCACGGCCGTGGCTTACATCAACCGTCAGGGAGGAACTCGCAGCAAGGCAGCGATGAAGGAAGTATCCAGGATTCTTCTTTGGGCAGAGAAGCATATCCCCATTATTTCAGCTGTCCATATCCCAGGGGTAGACAACTGGGCCGCACACTTTCTCAGCAGGCAAGGTCTAGTGGCAGGGGAATGGTCCCTCCACGACGAAATGTTCCATCAGATCACTCTTCGTTGGGGACTCCCGGATGTGGACCTCATGGCGTCTCGAATGAATGCCAAAATACGTCCCTTCATATCCCGGTCGAGAGACCCGCTAGCGATCGGCTCCGATGCCCTAGTCTTTCCGTGGGCACAGTTCCACCTACCCTACATCTTCCCTCCATTTCCTCTCATTCCGAGAGTAATCAAGAAAATCAAAGCGGAGGGAATCCCGGAGATCCTCGTGGCCCCGGACTGGCCCAGGAGAGCCTGGTACCCAGAGCTTCTCCAACTGCTCGGCGACACTCCCTGGCGTCTTCCCGACCGCCCGGATCTTCTGTCGCAAGGTCCAATATTCCACCAGAATACAGCACAGCTGCATTTGACGGCGTGGTGCTTGAATCCTTGATTCTAGCAAAATCAGGTCTTTCTTTTAAGGTAGTTCATACCATGCTTAATAATCGGAAGCCCTCCTCCGCCAGTATCTACCACAGGACCTGGAAGACCTATCTTTCCTGGTGTGACCGTCATAATCGGTCGCCCCTTATCTTTTCAATCCCTAATGTTCTTGCATTTCTGCAAGATGGTCTGGACTCAGGACTAGCTCTCAGTACCCTTAAAGGACAAGTTTCTGCCTTGTCAATATTTTTCCACTCCTTATCGCCACCCCTTAGCTCCCTGGGATCTGAATCTGGTTCTCGGAGCTCTTCAGCTTCCTCCCTTCGAACCTCTGAGAGAAATCTCTCTTCAACGACTGTCCTGGAAGGTTGCCTTTTTAGTCGCCATTACCTCTATCAGGCGAGTGTCCGAACTAGCGGCTCTTTCCTGTCACTCACCTTACCTGATTTTCCATCATGATAAGGTGGTCCTTCGGCCTTCCCCCGCTTTTCTCCCAAAGGTCGTATCTTCTTTCCACTTAAACGAGGACATTGTGTTGCCGTCATTCTGCCCGGTCCCGGTCCACTCTTTTGAAAAAGCCCTTCATACTCTAGATCTCGTCAGGGCTCTGCGGATCTACATCTCCAGAACAGCACCATTGCGCAAGTCCGATGCCCTCTTCGTCCTCTCACAAGGACACAAAAAGGGCAATCCAGCTTCTAAATACACAATTTCTCGATGGCTCAGGACTGCCATCTGTGAGGCTTACAAAACACGAGGTGTTGTTCCTCCTCAATTTGTGCGGGCCCACTCTACGCGAGCAGTGGGTGCTTCCTGGGCTATCCGTCATCAGGCTTCGGCGGCCCAACTTTGCAAGGCCGCTACCTGGTCCAGTGTGCACACGTTTACAAAATTCTACAGAGTGCATACACATGCCTCCGCGGATGCTGCTCTTGGAAGACAAGTCCTTCAGGCGGCAGTGGCCCATTAATAGGTGGCCACTGATCGGTTTTTGACAGTGTTTTGATATATGTTCACTGCAGTTGCAGTCGTTAGTCAGCTCTTAGTCTAATGTTATACACTGTTAATAGTTCAGCTCCCACCCAAGGACTGCTTTGGGACGTCCCACTGTCTGTGTCCCCCAATGAAAAGGCGAGAAAGGAAATGTCTTCCTTGGAGCCTTTCATTGGGGGACACAGCTCCCACCCTTGTGGTTTTGGTTGTCCTTCTCCTACTGCTTTTACACCAAACTGAGCTAGTTTCCTGCCTAGCTAGGGTATATGATGTGGGGGGGAAGAGCTAATACTTTTGCAAATCTAGTGTCACGCCTGCCTGGAGACATCATAATACCCACTGTCTGTGTCCCCCAATGAAAGGCTCCAAGGAAGACATTTTACGGTGAGTACACAAAAATGTCATTTTTTATTTCTCTCAATTTTAGTTACATGTGCCCTATTTCTTTTCTGCTGTACTTTTGTACCAGCTCTTCAGCCTCTGAATGGAGGCTTTTGGTATTAAATATTTCGTGATCGTGTTTACTTCTAAGTTTTTTACTGGGGGTAAAAAAGGCACACATGAATTGTTTTTTTTGGAATTGTCAATTAATATACAGGAGTTGTTATCAGACATGTCAATCATTGTATTATTAGAAATATTGGTATTATATGTTTCAGATGGAGGTACAGACATCGCACCAGTTTGTTGAAAATCAAGTGATGGACAATGATCTTCATGCACCGATAAGTCCAGAAGATCAATGAAGTCTTTATCAGAGAAAGTGTTAGTAGTTACTTGATTAATAGTTTTATTAGTCATGATTCCATTGTTAGCATCAATGGCATTATCAAAGGCTTCCCTTTCTGAACGAATTTTATTGATCTGAGCTCTAATGGCTGTCAGTTGCTTGCGTGTGTACTCTAAAGGGGGCTTTACACGGTAGCAATATCGGTGACGATATCGCTATCGTGCGTACCCGCCCCCTCATTTGTGCATCACGGGCATATCGCTGCCAGTCGCGCACAAAATCAAATACTATTAAACCTATTTTTATTATTTCGGAAGGACGTTTTTTTAAAAAAACCTTTTGTTTGTGGTTTATTTGTATTATTTTTCTTCCTCTTCTGGCATGGAAACATTTTCTATAAAACAAAGTCTAACATGCCAGTCCGACTATGTGGTTTACCTAATAGAATGTGACTGCGGTATGCAATACGTTGGGAGAACTATTCAGGCGCTACACAACTGCTTAAACTCCCATAGACATAATATTAAAACTGGATATCTCTTAAATGGATTATCCAGACATTGTACCATGGTCCATAACAAACAGATATCATTAAAAATTACCCCCATAGAACAGATACCCCCAGGAACACCGAATCGTCTGGAAAGTCTAAGTAAAAAAGAGACCTATTGGATATATAAGCTGAACACCCTAAAACCAACAGGTCTAAATGAGCTCACGGATTTATTTTATTAAATTATCATAAATACAGTATTATTTCCTTGTTGATCTAGCATACATGATTAATATATATATATTTACATATAATTTTGGTAGACACATTAATTATCCCACTTATTCCTGGGCCCTAGAAACATCTAATCCTTTTTCTCGGTTTAATTTACCGTATATAAAACACACATATTTTATATATATTTATCTTTTTTAATCATGTTTTGTCTCACTTCTTGGCTATGCATTTTTTATTAAACACACCTAATTATTTTTTAATGTATTAGTATATAAAATACAATTAATGTATCTTTATAATTAATTTTTAGCAACTTTCATGTTTTTGACACGGGATAATATAACTTTTCTTCAGGCTATATAAACTCCTCCTTTTTTCATAATGGATTTTATTGTATATACTAATTAATTAATTATTTATTTATTAACACATACTCATTCGACTACTAATTAATTATTGTTACACATCCATCAATATAAGGCACATACATTCCTCCTTTTAGCTCCCCTTTTTTTATCTTCCCTTAGTTTTATCTTTCCTTAATTTATGATGCAAAAATCGATAGTTCTGGTGTTAATTCACAATTGTCAGGTCTATGTGTCCTTTTTTGTTTTTTTTTGCTTCCGACGTCTGTCTTTGCTGTCTTTCTTTCCTGGCTTTCTCCCACGGTGACTGGTGAACTTGTCACCTTCAGACTATTTACATCCCTTTTGTCTGTCTGGCAGTTTTTTCTGCCAGTTGTCACAGTTCTAAGCTACACTTATAAAATACCATCACTAAAAATACCATCATCATGTGCTAATGCATATCTTTCTGCAATAGTGAATTCTATAGAATACAATTGGACACGTGTAAATCCACATCCAAGCAACCGCTGGTCCCATTGACATTGGGGGTTCTAGTCCAGGTGGGGTTGCCTGTTTGACATACAGAGGTTGTAATTACTATCCCTCATAATATATATTTTTATATGTATATATAAATAATTTTTATTTTTATTTACAATATAGATAAAAATTGATAATGGTTTGCAATTCTTGTCAATTTTTTCTATGACCTATATATATGTATTGAGATATACTGATTTTGTACACGCTTTAGTGCACGCTATGACGTTGTATATTTAACTATATGTGGTTCCCACTGATTTTTTTCAAACAAGTGGGTGGTCCTATGACGTATATGGGTCATGATTAGAGATGAGCGAACCGGTCGCGGTTCGGCTCGAGGTTGGTTCGCCGAACGGACCTCCCGTTCGAGTTCGGTTCGTCGAACGTTCGACGAACCGAACTCGAACTGCATAGGAAACAATGGCAGGCAATCACAAACACAGAAAAACACCTAGAAAACACCCTCAAAGGTGTCCAAAAGGTCACAAACAACTCACAACACATGGGAAAGTGACAAGGACATATACTCATGCGAAAACAAAAGAGCTGGACAAGGAAAAAGAGGAGGACACACAGATATATGAGTATATGCAAGGAAACATGCCATTATTGTGCAACTTGAGCCCTGCTCATTCTTGGCTTCCAATCTTGATAAATTGCCTGAGCTCGCCACGTACGTCTTGGGGATCTTGTCGTGTCCTGCAGCCAGCGTTCTCTCGGAACCTGTCTACAGTGCTGCTGTGGGTCTGCTGGCAGATAAGCACACGTGTCTGTCCACTGACAATGTGGACATGGCTCTCAGAGGACTTTTCTTCCCCGGGGTCAGCCAGGGGACGGGAAAGGCACGCGTATTTTTGAGAGTGCTTCATGCAAAGCATCTTTTTCTTTTTCAAAAGGGGGCTCAACCGATGCCAGTCAAGTGGGGTGTGTGTGGCCCAGTGAGTGGCAACGAGGGAGACTGTGGTTGGAGTCCCCTCGCTGTGTTTCTAAAAGAACCAAGATGAACAAGTCATGGCTCTCAGAGGACTTTTCTTCCCCGGGGTCAGCCAGGGGACGGGAAAGGCACGCGTATTTTTGAGAGTGCTTCATGCAAAGCATCTTTTTCTTTTTCAAAAGGGGGCTCAACCGATGCCAGTCAAGTGGGGTGTGTGTGGCCCAGTGAGTGGCAACGAGGGAGACTGTGGTTGGAGTCCCCTCGCTGTGTTTCTAAAAGAACCAAGATGAACAAGTCATGGCTCTCAGAGGACTTTTCTTCCCCGGGGTCAGCCAGGGGACGGGAAAGGCACGCGTATTTTTGAGAGTGCTTCATGCAAAGCATCTTTTTCTTTTTCAAAAGGGGGCTCAACCGATGCCAGTCAAGTGGGGTGTGTGTGGCCCAGTGAGTGGCAACGAGGGAGACTGTGGTTGGAGTCCCCTCGCTGTGTTTCTAAAAGAACCAAGATGAACAAGTCATGGCTCTCAGAGGACTTTTCTTCCCCGGGGTCAGCCAGGGGACGGGAAAGGCACGCGTATTTTTGAGAGTGCTTCATGCAAAGCATCTTTTTCTTTTTCAAAAGGGGGCTCAACCGATGCCAGTCAAGTGGGGTGTGTGTGGCCCAGTGAGTGGCAACGAGGGAGACTGTGGTTGGAGTCCCCTCGCTGTGTTTCTAAAAGAACCAAGATGAACAAGTCATGGCTCTCAGAGGACTTTTCTTCCCCGGGGTCAGCCAGGGGACGGGAAAGGCACGCGTATTTTTGAGAGTGCTTCATGCAAAGCATCTTTTTCTTTTTCAAAAGGGGGCTCAACCGATGCCAGTCAAGTGGGGTGTGTGTGGCCCAGTGAGTGGCAACGAGGGAGACTGTGGTTGGAGTCCCCTCGCTGTGTTTCTAAAAGAACCAAGATGAACAAGTCATGGCTCTCAGAGGACTTTTCTTCCCCGGGGTCAGCCAGGGGACGGGAAAGGCACGCGTATTTTTGAGAGTGCTTCATGCAAAGCATCTTTTTCTTTTTCAAAAGGGGGCTCAACCGATGCCAGTCAAGTGGGGTGTGTGTGGCCCAGTGAGTGGCAACGAGGGAGACTGTGGTTGGAGTCCCCTCGCTGTGTTTCTAAAAGAACCAAGATTAACAAGTCATGGCTCTCAGAGGACTTTTCTTCCCCGGGGTCAGCCAGGGGACGGGAAAGGCACGCGTATTTTTGAGAGTGCTTCATGCAAAGCATCTTTTTCTTTTTCAAAAGGGGGCTCAACCGATGCCAGTCAAGTGGGGTGTGTGTGGCCCAGTGAGTGGCAACGAGGGAGACTGTGGTTGGAGTCCCCTCGCTGTGTTTCTAAAAGAACCAAGATGAACAAGTCATGGCTCTCAGAGGACTTTTCTTCCCCGGGGTCAGCCAGGGGACGGGAAAGGCACGCGTATTTTTGAGAGTGCTTCATGCAAAGCATCTTTTTCTTTTTCAAAAGGGGGCTCAACCGATGCCAGTCAAGTGGGGTGTGTGTGGCCCAGTGAGTGGCAACGAGGGAGACTGTGGTTGGAGTCCCCTCGCTGTGTTTCTAAAAGAACCAAGATGAACAAGTCATGGCTCTCAGAGGACTTTTCTTCCCCGGGGTCAGCCAGGGGACGGGAAAGGCACGCGTATTTTTGAGAGTGCTTCATGCAAAGCATCTTTTTCTTTTTCAAAAGGGGGCTCAACCGATGCCAGTCAAGTGGGGTGTGTGTGGCCCAGTGAGTGGCAACGAGGGAGACTGTGGTTGGAGTCCCCTCGCTGTGTTTCTAAAAGAACCAAGATGAACAAGTCATGGCTCTCAGAGGACTTTTCTTCCCCGGGGTCAGCCAGGGGACGGGAAAGGCACGCGTATTTTTGAGAGTGCTTCATGCAAAGCATCTTTTTCTTTTTCAAAAGGGGGCTCAACCGATGCCAGTCAAGTGGGGTGTGTGTGGCCCAGTGAGTGGCAACGAGGGAGACTGTGGTTGGAGTCCCCTCGCTGTGTTTCTAAAAGAACCAAGATGAACAAGTCATGGCTCTCAGAGGACTTTTCTTCCCCGGGGTCAGCCAGGGGACGGGAAAGGCACGCGTATTTTTGAGAGTGCTTCATGCAAAGCATCTTTTTCTTTTTCAAAAGGGGGCTCAACCGATGCCAGTCAAGTGGGGTGTGTGTGGCCCAGTGAGTGGCAACGAGGGAGACTGTGGTTGGAGTCCCCTCGCTGTGTTTCTAAAAGAACCAAGATGAACAAGTCATGGCTCTCAGAGGACTTTTCTTCCCCGGGGTCAGCCAGGGGACGGGAAAGGCACGCGTATTTTTGAGAGTGCTTCATGCAAAGCATCTTTTTCTTTTTCAAAAGGGGGCTCAACCGATGCCAGTCAAGTGGGGTGTGTGTGGCCCAGTGAGTGGCAACGAGGGAGACTGTGGTTGGAGTCCCCTCGCTGTGTTTCTAAAAGAACCAAGATGAACAAGTCATGGCTCTCAGAGGACTTTTCTTCCCCGGGGTCAGCCAGGGGACGGGAAAGGCACGCGTATTTTTGAGAGTGCTTCATGCAAAGCATCTTTTTCTTTTTCAAAAGGGGGCTCAACCGATGCCAGTCAAGTGGGGTGTGTGTGGCCCAGTGAGTGGCAACGAGGGAGACTGTGGTTGGAGTCCCCTCGCTGTGTTTCTAAAAGAACCAAGATGAACAAGTCATGGCTCTCAGAGGACTTTTCTTCCCCGGGGTCAGCCAGGGGACGGGAAAGGCACGCGTATTTTTGAGAGTGCTTCATGCAAAGCATCTTTTTCTTTTTCAAAAGGGGGCTCAACCGATGCCAGTCAAGTGGGGTGTGTGTGGCCCAGTGAGTGGCAACGAGGGAGACTGTGGTTGGAGTCCCCTCGCTGTGTTATACATGCTTTTAGAAGGGCATGACATGGCTTGGAGGTTGACTTTCATAAAATGCAAACTGTTGGCTACCAAAATGCTGCCTTTCCAACAA
This sequence comes from Anomaloglossus baeobatrachus, assembly GCF_048569485.1. Taxonomy (NCBI): domain Eukaryota; kingdom Metazoa; phylum Chordata; class Amphibia; order Anura; family Aromobatidae; genus Anomaloglossus; species Anomaloglossus baeobatrachus. The sequence continues at coordinate 203,532,059 of NC_134355.1, read as the reverse complement.
CTGTGGTTATAGGCAATGAGGAACATACTGATGAAGATGAGACGCAGATACCCGATTGGGATGACAACTTAAATATTCGGTCAGGGCAAGAAGAAACTCGGTCTGAGGGGGAGGGGAGTGCAAACACAACAATTGATGATGAAGTTCTAGATCCCACCTACTGTCAACCCACAGTCAGACACTCGAGGAGGTCAATAGAGGCGGTGGAGGAGGATGCAACCGACGTCGAAGTAACCTGGCGCCTTCCTGGACACAGTCGGAGCACTGGTAGCACGTCTACAACTGCATCCTCAGCCACCACTCTGCCTCTGAGCATTATTCGGGGTGGATCAACAGGTCGCATGGCCTCTAAGCCTTGCCTAGCCTGGTCCTTTTTTGACATAAAAAAAGATCGGCCAAATTATGTGATCTGTAACATTTGCCATGGTTATCTTAGTAGAGGTCAAAACCTCAGCAGTTTGACAACTTCTTCCATGAATCGTCACATGAATAAATATCATATGGCCTGGTGGGAAGCTCACCGTGCTGCAATGCGGCCTAGTGGAGCCAACCATCCACCGCCTGCCCCTTCCAGGGCATCCGCGCGCTCGTCATCTTCTAGGACTGTGGGGACAGCTGTCACACCTGTTTTTCCACCCACAACTTCCACCACTGTAACCGCAACAGGCAGTTTGCTTGGTAGGTCGTCAGTTGGTTTGGAAGGGGAAACAAGTGAGTGTGTACAGCTCTCTCAGACATCGATAGCACCAACTTTGGATGAAGGCAACATCATGTCTCCGCCTGCACTTTCCTCCCAAAGCTGCATTTTTCCAGGGACACCCTACTCAACACCGTCTACACACAGCAGCCAGATCTCTGTCCCTCAGATGTGGTCAAATAAAAGGCCACTTCCTTCGACCCATGACAAAGCGAAGAGGTTGACTCTATCCCTCTGTAAGCTGTTGGCTACAGAAATGCTGCCTTTCCGCCTAGTGGACACACAGGATTTTAGAGACCTTATATCTGTCGCTGTGCCCCAGTACCAGATGCCTAGTCGCCACTACTTCTCTAAGAAAGGTGTGCCCGCGCTACACCAGCATGTCGCACACAATATCACCGCTTCCTTGAGAAACTCTGTGTGTGAACGGGTGAATTTCAGCACCGATACTTGGACCAGTAAGCATGGACAGGGACGTTACATGTCGCTGACTGGGCACTGGGTAACTATGGTGATAGATGGTGAAGGGTCTGCTGCACAAGTCTTGCCGTCCCCACGACTTGTGTGTCAATCCTCTGTCTGTCCAAGTTCCGCCACTGCTTCTGCATCCTCCACCTCATCTGGGTCCTCCACCTCCGCCCCAAGCCTGCCTGGTCAGGCCACCAGCGTTCTCACTGCGCAGAAGGAATCACGCACCCCTCATTACTATGCTGGCAGCAGAGCGCAACGGCATCAGGCGGTCTTTAGCTTGACATGTCTTGGGAATAAGAGTCACACAGCTGAGGAGTTGTGGTCAGCTCTGCGGTCCGAGTTTAATAAATGGTTGTCTCCACTCAACCTGCAGCCTGGTAAGGCCGTGTGCGACAATGCTGCAAACCTGGGTGCGGCCCTTCGCCTGGGCAAGGTGACACACGTGCCTTGTATGGCTCACGTGTTGAATCTTGTTGTCCAGCAATTTTTAACACACTATCCCGGCCTAGATGGCCTTCTGACCAGGGCACGGAAACTGTCTGCAGTGCTCACTTCCGCTGTTCAAGCGCCGCAGCTGAGCGACTTGCATCGCTCCAGAAGTCTTTCGGCCTGCCGGTTCATCGCCTGAAATGCGATGTGGCGACACGCTGGAATTCAACTCTCCACATGTTACAGCGACTGTGGCAGCACCGCAGAGCCCTGGTGCAATACGTCATGACGTATAGCCTGGGCCAACGAGATGCAGAGGTGGGGCAGATCACCCTGATGGAGTGATCTCAGATCACGGACCTATGCACCCTTCTGCACAGTTTCGACATGGCGACGAATATGTTTAGCGCTGACAATGCCATTATCAGCATGACGATTACAGTCATTTACATGCTGGAGCACACGCTAAACACTATTCGGAGTCAGGGGGTGGGACAACAGGAAGGGGAGGAACTACAGGAGGATTCATATGCGCAAGACACAACAACATCACCAAGGTCCAGACGTTCATCATCACCAACGCGGCAGGCATGGGACCATGGGGGACAGGGATCAACAAGGGCGCATGGTAGCAGGCGAGATGTTGAGGAAGGTGCAGGAGGACATGAAGATATGGAGGACGAACTGTCCATGGACATGGAAGACTCAGCTGATGAGGGGGACCTTGGTCAAATTTAAGTTGAAAGAGGTTGGGGGGAGATGACAGAGGAAGAAAGAACGGTTAGCACCTCTATGCCACAAACACAGCGTGGACTTGGTCCGCATGGCTGCGCAAGACACATGAGTGCCTTCTTGTTGCACTACCTCCAACATGACCCTCGTATTGTCAAAATTAGAAGTGATGATGACTACTGGCTTGCCACACTATTAGATCCCCGGGACAAGTCCAAATTTTGTGACATAATTCCACCCATAGAAAGGGACGCACGTATGCAGGAGTATCAGCAGAAGCTGTTACTCGATCTTAGCTCGGCTTTTCCACCAAACAACCGTGCAGGTGAAGGGAGTGATTCTCCCAGTTGTAACTTGACAAACATGGGACGGCCTCGTCATCTTCAACAGTCTACCCGTACCAGTAGGACCGTATCTGGTGCTGGTAACAGCAATTTTATGGAATCTTTTCATAATTTTTTTAGACCCTCCTTTGCAAGGCCACCAGAGACATCAAGTGTGTCACATAGTCAACGGATGGAGAGGATGATACAGGAGTATCTCCAAATGAACATCGATGCAATGACTTTGCAAATGGAGCCTTGCTCCTATTGTGCTTCAAATCTAGAAAAATGTCAAGAGCTCTCCAGTTACGCCTTGAAGATTTTGTCGTGTCCAGCTGCCAGCGTTGTCTCTGAACGTGTCTTCAGTGCTGCTGGGTGTGTGCTGACAGATAAGCGCACGCGTCTGTCCAGTGACAATGTGGACAGACTGACGTTCATCAAAATGAACAAGTCATGGATCCAGAAGGAATTTACTACCCCTGTGTCATCCTGGGGAGAGTAAATGCTTGTGGATTTGGAATGTGCTTGATGCAAATCAAAACATCCTGTTTGCAACTAGGGCACAAGTCCTGCCACTGATGGGGTGTCTGTGTGCCCAATTTGGGGAAAAAAAGTAACCCTTGCTTGCTGTGTTTTTTAAAAATGATACAAGATGAACAGATCTGAAGGCAAGATGAAGGCAACATCATGTCTCCGCCTGCACTTTTCTCACAAACCTGCATTTTTCCAGGGACACCCTACTCAACACCGTCTACAGACAGCAGCCAGATCTCTGTCCCTCAGATGTGGTCAAATAAAAGGCCACTTACTGCGACCCATGACAAAGCTAAGTGGTTGACTCTATCCCTCTGTAAGCTGTTGGCTACCGAAATGCTGCCTTTACGCGTAGTGGACACACAGGATTTTACAGACCTTATGTCTGTCGCTGTGCCCCAGTACCAGATGCCCAATCACCACTGCTTCTCCAAGAAAAGCATGCCCGCGCTACACCAGCATGTCGCACACAACATCACCACTTCCTTGAGAAAATCTGTGTGCGACAGGGTGCATTTCAACACAGATACTTGGACCAGTAAGCATAGACAGGGTCATTACATGTCACTGACTGGGCACTGGCAAACTATGGTGAGAGATGGAGAAGGGTCTGCTGTACAAGTCTTGCCGTCCCCACGAGTTGTTTCAATCCTTGTTCTGTATGTAGAAGTTAATACACTGCTTCTGCCTCTTCAACCTCGTGTGGGTCCTCTACCTTGGCGCAAACCCTGTGTGGTCAGGCCACCCTTCCTTGCAACTGCGCACAAGGACTACCACACACCTCCTTACTATGCTGGCAGCAGAGCTCAATGCCATCAGGCGGTCAAAGGTTTACTTTGAAATGTATGGGAAATGTGAGTCACACCGCTATTACAGAGAATAGTAGTCAGGCAGGGTCAAAACATTAATTGAGGAACAGGAACAGAATGGGACGGCCAGGAAAGAATCAGAAAACAAGCAGAGGTGAAATGCGTATCGGCCAACAAGGTACATAAACAGCAAGCAGGAAAAGTAGTCAGGTAACAAGCACACAAAATCATAAAACTGAACTGGGGGTAAAATTAACCAGAGGTTCATAGCTATGTCTGGCAGTGGTCTGCAGACAGGATGGGCATAAAAAAGGGTGTGGTGTCTTCCCATTGGTTGTAGCTGAATGATGGTATTTCATCTGTGAGATACCCACCAGCTACATTCAGCCAGAGATTCTGCATCTGTCAAGGTAATGCAGCCCAGTGGGTGAGCATAACCTGCGTCCACCTGCGCCGCTGGCATCGACTACTCTCCCATCATCAGCACTATTCATGAAAGGAACACGTTGTCACCTGGCGACCGGAGTACAAATTGACGGAGCGGACTCCGTTGGTGACTTAACAGCCGTGTGCGGCAATGATGCAAACCTGGCTGCGGGCCATCCTCAGGGCAATGTGACACACGTGCCTTTTAGGGCTCACGTGTTGAACCGAATTCGCCAGCAATTTTTAAAACACCATCACGGCCTACATGGCCTTGTGCAGTGGGCATGCTCGCTATGTGCTCACTTCCATCGTGCGCACACAGCAGCTCAACAACTTTCATCACTCCGGAAGTCTTAGGGTCTGGCAGTTAAACGCCGTAAATGCGATGTTTCGACACGCAGGAATTGGAATCTGCACATGTTGCAGCGTGTGTGGCAGCACCGCAGAGCCCTGCTGAAATACGGTAAGACATATAGCCTGGGATAACTTGATCCAGAGGTGGTGCAGATCACGCTGCTGGAGTGGTGTCAGATCAAGGACCTATGCACCCTGCTACACAGTTTTGAAATGTCGACGAAGATGTTTAGCACTGGCAATGTCATTCTCAGCGTGACAATTCTGGTCATCTACATGATGGAGCACACTGTAATTATTATTCGGAGTCAGGTGTTGGGACAAGAGGAAGGGGAGGAAGTACAGGAGGAGTCATATGCGGAAGGGATAACAAGATCTACGAGGTCCAGATGGTCAGCGGCACCTATGCGGCAGTCATGGTGAGGGAGAGGGATTAACAAGGGCGCATAGTATCAGCAAAAAGTGTTGATGAAAGTGCAGGAGCCCATGAAGAAATGGAGGACGAACTGGCGATGGGCATGGAAGACTCAGCAGATGAGTGAGAGCTTGCTCACATTTCGGTTGTGCGAGGTTGGGGGGAGAGGGCAGAGGAAGGATGCACGATTCTCACCTCTCTGCCACCAACACACCAAGGACTTGGTCCTCCTGGATGCACAAGACACATGAGCGCCTTCTTGCTGCACTACCTACATGACCCTCGGATTGTATGAATTTGAACTAATCCTGAATACTGGGTTGCCACACTGTTAGATCCCCGGTACAAGACAAAATTTGGCGAACTAATTCCTGCCATAGAAATAGACGCACGTATACAGGAGTATCTGCAGAATGTGGTACGCAATCTTAGATCTACTTGTCCACTAAACACCAGTGCTGCACAGAGTGAATCTCAACGCTTTGTCATGGATAGGAGGAAATGGTCTTTTACTTGTCCACATCGGAGGGACCGAGGGATGGCTGCTGTGCTGAGATGGCGTTGAGTACGGTGTCCCTGCACAGTTGCACTTTTGGTCATATCCCAAAATGAGTTGAAAAAGGACAGATGCTGTTGGAAAGGGGAACAGGTGTGTTGGAAAGGGGAAAAAAGTTTTGGTCCGTGGATTTGGTGGTTAAGCAACTGTAACATTTGCTGAAGAAACAACATCTGTTACAGTGGGACTGGCAGATTTGGATAAAGTGGTATATAATCTGTGACCGCTATATAACGAAAATTAATAAGAAAAGAAAGAGAAAGGTATATATCCCCATCAGCAGTCAGTGTCCACCGTGCTCCCAGTTGGAAAAGGAGAGGTTGGCAACTTGAAGGTTTGGTGGAGGATACAGAGCTGTGTGGCTATGAAACTAATAGTAGCCTGAACCGAGTTAGACGCCATTCGGATCTGGAGACTGTGAGCCCTGTTAGCGTCACAGGGTCCACATGCCCACCCAGCCCAGGAACTCCCTGTTAACAACACAGGGGCCATTGAGTACGCTGACCGTGTGCGTAGGGGCCACACCTGTGGACAGCAGGCGCATCAGCAGCAGCAGGCCTGTTAATGCCACTGGGCTGCACAAGCAGGACTGTTAGGACAGGAGCTGGTCTTAACCGTTCTGCGTTACCAACTGTGGTGGTGGCCTGCATCCACCACCCGATCCCTGCCTACCTCTGGCCTAAAGCCGCAATGGGTTCAACACATGGAGGTGTGCTCTTTCGGAGCATAATAGAAGACTGCGCACCTCCTTGTTGGCTCCAGCCCCTTTTATAACCTGGGTCCGCCCCAAACCAGGGTGAACCACAATGCACCTCCTGGAGACAAAAGTAGAGTGACACGTCATGAGTGGCATAACTAGCGTCCTATTTGGAAACGCAACTTCAATGATGACCTCATGGCTGCCATGACCCAAACACCTCACCAGTCATCGTCTGAGCATCAATAATGCGGTGACAAGTCATAGGTGTGGGCCTCTGCAAGCCATTTGGGAGGACACCTGATGCCCTGTGGTCTATATGGGACCCCCACATCAGGGCCAGGGCCAAAGAGTTCATTACCGGACCTAGTCTCTGATGCAGGAAGTGCCTGAGCATGCTCAGTAGCATGAAATACAGTCTCTGAAAAAAGACTATCAGCTTTAGCATGGTGTCTATGCCCAAAACAGGACTTATACCCGGCACGGAATGCAAGCACCTGTGCAAAGAGGCTTTTCACACTTAGTGTGGGAGCATGCGCTGTATCCCGAAATGAAAACTTAGCGTCAGGAATGGCACAGTCAGGCTGAGCATACTCACTAGGCGAAACACTGTAATTATGCTGCAGCTGGGGTACATCGGCACACGCATGCGCACTAGCTGCCTCTCCACACTTAGACGTGGAGGGGAAATTTGTCTTGGAGATGCTGTCTATGAACAGAAGGAAAAGCTAAAGGAAGCCTGACTTTCTATCCCTCCGAATTATGAAATGCAGCAATGAATTCCATGAGTTTGCTATAACATTAGCGTAGCAAAAGTGCATGAGGGTGTGATGTAGAGGTGCTAGAAATAGCTTGTCACCAGTGGGGCACTAATGGAATACAACAGCCAGTTCTATGATGCCACAAAATGGCAGTATTTTGTGCTATCATTATAGCTTATTAAAAACAGAGCACGAGGTTGTCATGCAGAGGTGCTGCACATAGATTTGCAGTAGTGTGAATTGACAAAAGTACAATAGCCACGTTTAGGATACAACTAGGTACAGTGAGTGTTTGCTAGTATAATGGCTGAGTTTAAAAAAGTTTGAGTGTGCAATGCAGGCAGATGTCCTGCAAATAACGTTCCAATACTGTGAATTGACAAAAGTACAATAGCCACGTTTAGGATACAACTAGGTACAGTGAGTGTTTGCTAGTATAATGGCTGAGTTTAAAAAAGTTTGAGTGTGCAAGGCAGGCAGATGTCCTGCAAATAACGTTCCAATACTGTGAATTGACAAAAGTACAATAGCCACGTTTAGGATACAACTAGGTACAGTGAGTGTTTGCTAGTATAATGGCTGAGTTTAAAAAAGTTTGAGTGTGCAAGGCAGGCAGATGTCCTGCAAATAACGTTCCAATACTGTGAATTGACAAAAGTACAATAGCCACGTTTAGGATACAACTAGGTACAGTGAGTGTTTGCTAGTATAATGGCTGAGTTTAAAAAAGTTTGAGTGTGCAATGCAGGCAGACGTGCTGCTAATAACGTTCCAATACTGTGAATTGACAAAAGTACAATAGCCACGTTTAGGATACAACTAGGTACAGTGAGTGTTTGCTAGTATAATGGCTGAGTTTAAAAAAGTTTGAGTGTGCAATGCAGGCAGACGTCCTGCAAATAACGTTCCAATACTGTGAATTGACAAAAGTACAATAGCCACGTTTAGGATACAACTAGGTACAGTGAGTGTTTGCTAGTATAATGGCTGAGTTTAAAAAAGTTAGAGTGTGCAATGCAGGCAGATGTCATGCAAATAACGTTCCAATACTGTGAATTGACAAAAGTCCAATAGCCACGTATAGGATGCCACTAGGTACACTGAGTGTTTGCTAGTATAATGGCTTCGTTATAATTAGTTGGAGTGTGCAACGCAGGCAGATGCGCTCTGCAAATGTCTTGGCACTAGTGGGACTATAGCAAAGTCCAATAGCCACGTATAGGATGCCACTAGGTACACTGAGTGTTTGCTAGTAAAATTGCTTAGTTTAAAAAAGTTGTAGTGTGCAATGCAGGCAGACGTGCTCTGCAAATGTCTTTGCACTAGTGGGACTATAGCAAAGTCCAATAGCCACGTATAGGATGCCACTAGGTACACTGAGTGTTTGCTAGTAAAATTGCTTAGTTTAAAAAACTTGGAGTGTGCAATGCAGGCAGATGTGCTCTGCTAATGTCTTTGCACTAGTGGGACTATAGCAAAGTCCAATAGCCACGTTTAGGATGCCACTAGGTACACTGAGTGTTTGCTAGTAAAATTGATTAGTTTAAAAAAGTTGTAGTGTGCAATGCAGGCAGACGTGCTCTGCAAATGTCTTTGCACTAGTGGGACTATAGCAAAGTCCAATAGCCACGTATAGGATGCCACTAGGTACACTGAGTGTTTGCTAGTAAAATTGCTTAGTTTAAAAAAGTTGTAGTGTGCAATGCAGGCAGACGTGCTCTGCAAATGTCTTTGCACTAGTGGGACTATAGCAAAGTCCAATAGCCACGTATAGGATGCCACTAGGTACACTGAGTGTTTGCTAGTAAAATTGCTTAGTTTAAAAAAGTTGTAGTGTGCAATGCAGGCAGACGTGCTCTGCAAATGTCTTTGCACTAGTGGGACTATAGCAAAGTCCAATAGCCACGTATAGGATGCCACTAGGTACACTGAGTGTTTGCTAGTAAAATTGCTTAGTTTAAAAAACTTGGAGTGTGCAATGCAGGCAGATGTGCTCTGCTAATGTCTTTGCACTAGTGGGACTATAGCAAAGTCCAATAGCCACGTTTAGGATGCCACTAGGTACACTGAGTGTTTGCTAGTAAAATTGATTAGTTTAAAAAAGTTGTAGTGTGCAATGCAGGCAGACGTGCTCTGCAAATGTCTTTGCACTAGTGGGACTATAGCAAAGTCCAATAGCCACGTATAGGATGCCACTAGGTACACTGAGTGTTTGCTAGTAAAATTGCTTAGTTTAAAAAAGTTGTAGTGTGCAATGCAGGCAGACGTGCTCTGCAAATGTCTTTGCACTAGTGGGACTATAGCAAAGTCCAATAGCCACGTATAGGATGCCACTAGGTACACTGAGTGTTTGCTAGTAAAATTGCTTAGTTTAAAAAACTTGGAGTGTGCAATGCAGGCAGATGTGCTCTGCTAATGTTTTTGCACTAGTGGGACTATAGCAAAGTCCAATAGCCACGTATAGGATGCCACTAGGTACACTGAGTGTTTGCTAGTATAATGGCTTCGTTATAATTAGTTGGAGTGTGCAACGCAGGCAGATGCGCTCTGCAAATGTCTTGGCACTAGTGGGACTATAGCAAAGTCCAATAGCCACGTATAGGATGCCACTAGGTACACTGAGTGTTTGCTAGTAAAATTGCTTAGTTTAAAAAAGTTGTAGTGTGCAATGCAGGCAGACGTGCTCTGCAAATGTCTTTGCACTAGTGGGACTATAGCAAAGTCCAATAGCCACGTATAGGATGCCACTAGGTACACTGAGTGTTTGCTAGTAAAATTGCTTAGTTTAAAAAAGTTGTAGTGTGCAATGCAGGCAGACGTGCTCTGCAAATGTCTTTGCACTAGTGGGACTATAGCAAAGTCCAATAGCCACGTATAGGATGCCACTAGGTACACTGAGTGTTTGCTAGTAAAATTGCTTAGTTTAAAAAACTTGGAGTGTGCAATGCAGGCAGATGTGCTCTGCTAATGTCTTTGCACTAGTGGGACTATAGCAAAGTCCAATAGCCACGTTTAGGATGCCACTAGGTACACTGAGTGTTTGCTAGTAAAATTGATTAGTTTAAAAAAGTTGTAGTGTGCAATGCAGGCAGACGTGCTCTGCAAATGTCTTTGCACTAGTGGGACTATAGCAAAGTCCAATAGCCACGTATAGGATGCCACTAGGTACACTGAGTGTTTGCTAGTAAAATTGCTTAGTTTAAAAAAGTTGTAGTGTGCAATGCAGGCAGACGTGCTCTGCAAATGTCTTTGCACTAGTGGGACTATAGCAAAGTCCAATAGCCACGTATAGGATGCCACTAGGTACACTGAGTGTTTGCTAGTAAAATTGCTTAGTTTAAAAAACTTGGAGTGTGCAATGCAGGCAGATGTGCTCTGCTAATGTCTTTGCACTAGTGGGACTATAGCAAAGTCCAATAGCCACGTTTAGGATGCCACTAGGTACACTGAGTGTTTGCTAGTAAAATTGATTAGTTTAAAAAAGTTGTAGTGTGCAATGCAGGCAGACGTGCTCTGCAAATGTCTTTGCACTAGTGGGACTATAGCAAAGTCCAATAGCCACGTATAGGATGCCACTAGGTACACTGAGTGTTTGCTAGTAAAATTGCTTAGTTTAAAAAAGTTGTAGTGTGCAATGCAGGCAGACGTGCTCTGCAAATGTCTTTGCACTAGTGGGACTATAGCAAAGTCCAATAGCCACGTATAGGATGCCACTAGGTACACTGAGTGTTTGCTAGTAAAATTGCTTAGTTTAAAAAACTTGGAGTGTGCAATGCAGGCAGATGTGCTCTGCTAATGTTTTTGCACTAGTGGGACTATAGCAAAGTCCAATAGCCACGTATAGGATGCCACTAGGTACACTGAGTGTTTGCTAGTATAATGGCTTCGTTATAATTAGTTGGAGTGTGCAACGCAGGCAGATGCGCTCTGCAAATGTCTTGGCACTAGTGGGACTATAGCAAAGTCCAATAGCCACGTATAGGATGCCACTAGGTACACTGAGTGTTTGCTAGTAAAATTGCTTAGTTTAAAAAAGTTGTAGTGTGCAATGCAGGCAGACGTGCTCTGCAAATGTCTTTGCACTAGTGGGACTATAGCAAAGTCCAATAGCCACGTATAGGATGCCACTAGGTACACTGAGTGTTTGCTAGTAAAATTGCTTAGTTTAAAAAAGTTGTAGTGTGCAATGCAGGCAGACGTGCTCTGCAAATGTCTTTGCACTAGTGGGACTATAGCAAAGTCCAATAGCCACGTATAGGATGCCACTAGGTACACTGAGTGTTTGCTAGTAAAATTGCTTAGTTTAAAAAACTTGGAGTGTGCAATGCAGGCAGATGTGCTCTGCTAATGTCTTTGCACTAGTGGGACTATAGCAAAGTCCAATAGCCACGTTTAGGATGCCACTAGGTACACTGAGTGTTTGCTAGTATAATGGCTTACTTAGAATGAGTTGGAGTGTGCAGAGGACAGGAGGGTACAGTGGCAGGATTGTGGTGCTCTGGGTAGAGGAATGGAAGCCTGCCTTTCTATTCCCTCCTAATGGTGAAATGCAGGGAGGAAATCCCTGACCTGGGCTACACAGACGCTGTTGCTGTTTGCAGGACCTGTCACTTATGGCTCTCTGACCCTGCCGCTTTGAGCCCTTAAAAGGACTGCTAGAATGTGCTCTCCCTAAGCTGTCTAACGCTGTGTATGCAGCGCATACAGCTGTATCGGCTATAGGACTCAGGAGGACGGAGCTGCGACACTGATGTCTGACACCAAAGACGCAGAAGGCAGATAATGGCGTTCGTGAAGAAAATGTCCGGTTTTATAATGCAGGGACATGTGACATGCAGATCCTATCACACATGCCGTTGCTTCTCTGGCTCAAAGTCCACTTAGGTGTGTGTGTGTCTGTGATTGGCTGACATGCTGGCCCGCCCCACAAGACGCGCGCGCTTAGGGAAGGAAGACAAGAAAAAAAAAAAAAAAAATGGCGATCGCCATTATAGAAACAGCAGTGATCTGAAGGCGCTGTTCACGCACACTATACACTGAAATGTGATAATAGTTTGATTCACAGAGTGACTTACACTATTACAGCAGAAACCAAGCTAGGATTTAGCTGTTTTTTGGCTGCTAGAACCGTTCTCGAACGTTTCTAGAACTATCGAGCTTTTGCAAAAAGCTCGAGTTCTAGTTCGATCTAGAACATGCCCCAAAATCACTCGAGCCGCGAACTGGAGAACCACGAACCACGAACCGCGCTCAACTCTAGTCATGATGTAAAGGGCTTAAGGTATTTATATCCATGTATGTGTTTTGCCTGCAAAATCTTCTGTGTCATTGTTGCATTGTCCTGAGGAAGGGGGCAGAGACCCCTGAAACGCGTTGACTTGTTCATGCTTCCATAATAAATGACTTGGAAAATTATCCTTTGGATTGAATGGTGATAAGTGCAGCACTGATCCCCGATTTCTTTATGAAACTTCTATCTCATTGTTACGGGTCCGCAGCTGTCTCCACTAACTTCTATGCTTCATGAGGTGTTGTGACTCTCACAACATTGATAGGTGAGTGCACCCCATTATCCTTTTTATTGATTTTACTGGTTAAGATCCTATGCGCTTGTCTTTCCTCCACAATTTATAAGTTAGCCATACTGTGGAGCAGGACCCGATTAGTTTCAAGCTATAGGGACCAACTAGAAGAGAACAAGGTGCCAAGGGAAAGGTGACAGATCACCAGGCAACACCAGCAGAAATGGGACCCAAACGTGGTCCCACTCAGCGGCAGCGGTGTCCAGAACTTTGGTTTACTAAGTTGTTGGTGTCAGCGTTATTGGACTGAGTGAGTACACAAGTGACCCTTACCTCCCCAACGGCACTTCCCTGTCACCATCACCGAGTCCTGGGGCATCCCCCCTACCCGTGGAGGGGTTAAAAACCTGGCTGCCCACTCCATCGCCACCGGGTACTCCCAGCCGCAGCGGTGGTACTCTTCCTTACCACACACCACGAGTTGTGTCACAAACTCTCAATACACCATCCCCTGTATATACCCCCCTTCTTTCGAGTGGCCGCAAAACCCCCGGGTCTTGACGCCCCTCGAGCCACCGTGGATCCAGATCCAAGCAGCTCGGCTGCTGAAACGGGGGCGGCACAGAAGGTGGGGGTGGGGGTGACCTGGATGGGGAGGAGGGAGAGAGAGGTGAGAAGAAGGAAGAGAGAAGAAGAAAAAAAAAAAGAAAACACCTAACAATTAATAACCAAAAGCATCGTATAGTAAACATGAACAGTCATAAACACAGCTTTACCAAGAAAGCTTTTTCACCACCACCACAAGGTAAGCAGCTGATGGCTAAAAAACGAGCCACTTGGAGGGACCTGGTAACAAAATAATACAACAACAGACCAGGATCTTGAACACCAGTGAGCTAGATTCCTTTCTTCAGGATTGGACCCATTTCTCCGGAATCTTCGCCATCTGGGAATTGCCTGTTAAATGACCTGTGGCCACAGGCTGGAGGAGAATGTTCCAAGATTACATCAATTTTGCAAGCTGAGCTGGAGACCGGCAAACATGGAGGGCACCATTATGTGAGACTAAAATGCTGACCGGAAAGCCCCACCGAAATTTTATTCCAGCATCTCTCAAAGCTTTGGTAAGTGGTGCATGTTCCCGTTTTTTTTTTGCAAGTGTCCTTGCAGATAGATCTTGAAAGGCCGCCAGGGCACCATACTTTTGAGGCAAATCCGGTTGTCTCCGCAGGGCTTGTAGAAATGCCTGTTTAGATTTAAAAAAATGGAGCCGGGCCAGGGTATCGCGTGGGATGTCAGCACTGAGCGATTTGGGCTTAGGGACCCTTTGAACCCGATCCACCATGAGGGTAGCTGGCTCAGCCTCAGGAAGCACCACAGACAGCAGGCCTTGGAGAAATTCTGTCAACTCACCATCAGAGACCGACTCGGGGATTCCCCGAATCCTTATATTGTTGCGGCGGGACCGATCCTCTAGATCAATAACCTTCGCTTGTAGGTTGTTAACGTGGTCCTCTAATGCAGAATGGGCATCTATAAGATCATTGTGGGATTTGGTCAGCTCCTCCATCTTTGATTCTAAGTGAGCCGTTCCATCCCCTATGGCAGTTATGTCTCCCTGGATCCCTGACAGCATATCTCTCAGATCTTCCTGCAGTGAGGATCTCAGTGCAACCAGCAGGTTCTGCATTGTTTTCTTTGTCAGCAGGATATTCAATGGGTCTGGCGCCGAGTCAGAAGCCACCACTGAACCTCTTCTGGAGGAGCGAGAAGAGGTGGAAGCAGGGGAAGACGCCATCTTTCCTTTTGCCACGCTGCCGTCTTTGAGGAAGAAATCTGTTAGCTTGGCCTGGGACGGTCGTTTTGCAGCTTTCCCTCTGGTCATCTTGTTCCCGGGGGTCTCCACACAGAAATCCTTCTCCCCATTCCAGGAGAGTGGGAGTTAACCCAAAAATTGAGTTTCAATAAGGATTAATAAATATCAAAAAACCGCCATGGTTATGAAAATTCAATATTTTTATTTCATCATATAAATATAACAAAAATGTATTTAGTGCTGGTACCCACAAGTAAAAAAAACCCTACCCCATAAAAGCATACAAGGCACAAACTGGTGCAATATGGTCAGTACAAAAATTGATAAAGGCAGATTATATCTAAAATATATACTTCTTGGTTGTAAAAATGATTATAAAATCATTTCTAATATACAATAAATCTGACTGCCTGGCCAAAGATACAAAAATATAAAGTGCAAGTGCAGCATAAAGAAGGAACTGACATATGAATAAGCCACTGATCAAAGAATTACAAGCATAAACATGCATTCACAGCCATTCATGCATATATAATAATAATGGCTCAAAAATCATAGTGCAAAAAGCATTAAGAGTAAAGTGCACACCGAATATCAGTCTTACGTGGCCTCAAAAATAGACCATACCACTTGATACAGTCATATGAAAAAGTTTGGGCACCCCTATTAATGTTAACCTTTTTTCTTTATAACAATTTGGGTTTTTGCAACAGCTATTTCAGTTTCATATATCTAATAACTGATGGACTCAGTAATATTTCTGCATTGAAATGAGGTTTATTGTACTAACAGAAAATGTGCAATCCGCATTTAATCAAAATTTGACCGCTGCAAAAGTATGGGCACCCTTATCAATTTCTTGATTTGAATACTCCTAACTACTTTTTACTGACTTACTAAAGCACTAAATTGGTTTTGTAACCTCATTGAGCTTTGAACTTCATAAGCAGGTGTAGCCAATCATGAGAAAAGGTATTTAAGGTGGCCACTTGCAAGTTGTTCTCCTATTTGAATCTCCTATGAAGAGTGGCCTCATGGGCTCCTCAAAACAACTCTCAAATGATCTGAAAACAAAGATTATTCAACATAGTTGTTCAGGGGAAGGATACAAAAAGTTGTCTCAGAGATTTAAACTGTCAGTTTCCACTGTGAGGAACATAGTAGGGAAATGGAAGAACACAGGTACAGTTCTTGTTAAGCCCAGAAGTGGCAGGTCAACAAAAATATCAGAAAGGCAGAGAAAAAGAATGGTGAGAACAGTCAAGGACAATCCACAGACCACCTCCAAAGACCTGCAGCATCATCTTGCTGCAGATGGTGTCAATGTGCATCGGTCAACAATATAGCGCACTTTGCACAAGAAGAAGCTGTATGGGAGAGTGATGCGAAAGAAGACGTTTCTGCAAGCACGCCACAAACAGAGTTGCCTGAGGCATGCAAAAGCACATTTCGACAAGGCAGTTAAATTTTGGAAGAAGGTCCTGTGGACTGATGAAACAAAGATTGGGTTGTTTGGTCATACAAAAAGGCGTTATGCATGGAGCCAAAAAAACACGGCATTCCAAGAAAAGCACTTGCTACCCACAGTAAAATTTGGTGGAGGTTCCATCATGCTTTGGGGCTGTGTGGCCAATGCCGGCACCAGGAATCTTGTTAAAGTTGAGGGTCGCATGGATTCAACTCAGTATCAGCAGATTCTTGACAATAATGTGCAAGAATCAGTGACAAAGTTGAAGTTACGCAGGGAATGGATATTTCAGCAAGACAATGATCCAAAACACCGCTCCAAATCTACTCGGGCATTCATGCAGAGGAACAATTATAATGTTCTGGAATGGTCATCCCAGTCCCCAGACCTGAATATCATTGAAAATCTGTGGGATGATTTGAAGCGTGCTGTCCATGCTCGGCAACCATCAAACTTAACTGAACTGGAATTGTTTTGTAAATAGCAATGGTCAAATATACCTTCATCCAGGATCCAGGAACTCATTAAAAGCTACAGGAAGCGACTAGAGGCTGTAATTTTTGCAAAAGGAGGATTTACAAAATATTAATGTCACTTTTATGTTGAAGTGCCCATACTTTTGCACCAGTCAAATTTTGTTTAAATGCACATTTTCTGTTAGTACAATAAACCTTATTTCAATCCAGAAATATTACTGAGTCCATCAGTTATTAGATATATGAAACTGAAATAGCTGTTGCAAAAACCCAAATTGTTATAAAGAAAAAAGGTTAACATTAATAGGGGTGCCAAAACTTTTCCATATGACTGTATATTGTGTATTAGAGTCAATATGCATTAATCCTGTGCAGCAAAGGGCATACAAATAGGCAGCGCCCGTAGGGCCAGGAAGGAGCCGAGAATTACAAACCAAGAATTGGACCACACTGCCTAGCACTAGGAGAGTAGGAGGAAGGGTCTTGTTTGAGCCATTTTGAACCGCTTGCACTGGGGCTGAGGAGTTATGCGGCCGGAATCATCAGCAGTCAGGCCATGCCCCCATTTTGGAAGCCTTTCAACCCTCCCCTAAGGCCTCATTCACACGTACGTGCCTTCGGTATGTGTTTTGGCAGTTTTCTCACATACCGGAGACACTTACACACGTAGACCTAGGTATTCCTTTGGTTTTGGACACCCGTAAGTATTTGCGCACGGAACATGTGTCCGTTCCGTACTTACGTGTGACCGTGTGTTTCTCACGCCGACATGTCCGTTTTCTCTCCGGCATCACGGGTGTCACACGGAATGCAAACGTGTCACACGTAATGCAAACGGACCACACAAATGTGTTCCATGTGACATGCACCGGGGAGAAGACATATGTCTGTGAGAAAAAAAAACAAACCTTTACTCATCTTCTCCAGCCTTGCTGTCTCTGCCGCTGCTGGCACTTGCTTCCGACTGCCGCTCATTATGCTCATTAAATATTCACTTCACTGCGACCGGAAGCAGCAGCTGCGGGGAGTCGGCAGGACCGGAGACTGAAGATTACCACCACGGACAGCGACGTCAAGGACAGGTGAGTAGAAAGTTCCCGTTCTCCATGTGTTATGACGGATAATACACGGAGAACACACGTAGCCCATAAACACGGGTCACGCAGGGCAAAATGCACCTCTGACACGTCGATGAAAAACGTGCGTGTTTTTTACGGACGTGTAAAAGAGGCCTAAAGCTGTTTTCTGTGCCTTATGTTTGGCCTCTCATTGAATCCAATACGGTTTGATAATGGTTCGAAGTTCGGTCTGGGTTTGGTTCGATAAAGGTCCATGAGCGCACCCCATGTTCGTCTCAGCTCGGCGAACCAAGCCGCAGGAAGTTTACTCATCTTTAGTTATGGGCAATGAAATCTTCTTGTGGGAAGGTGTATTTTGTAAGCATTATTCATGTTTTCATATGATTGCAGACATTGTACACCCGCATTATTCATATGATTTTCTAAATCAATGTCCCAAAACATAACTTTGTTTACAAACTAGTTTACCTTGGCTTTAAGGAATGATTTAAGTGTGTGTTTTTTTCCTTGAAAAAAGGGCTTCAGTGCTCCACTGCTACGCATTTATTCAGACACAAGTAAACCTTTATGTTATGTATTTGTATATTTGCTACTTACACAGATTTAAAAGATAAATATTTATACTGTGGTCTCGGGATACAGCACAAATTTAAGTAGGTAAGTAATGACAGTGTAGGCCTTTTATTTTTTAGATGGGTTGCTAAATGTCTTGCTTTTGGAGTTCTGTATTTACTCTACAAATAAATGAGTGGTAGAAAAGTGTGGAAAATGCAAGGATGTCAAATATATTTGGTACAGCAATTTATAAGTATGTAGAGTTAGCATTCAACAGGTATTAAAATATTGACTGTAAGTAACAAAGTGATGAATAGCCTATGCCATACATTGTTACTTTTAAACAAAAACATTGTAACATCAGTGTGTGAACATGCTTCTGTCACACTGGCCAGGTCCATAAGGTGGTGCAGTTTTCTGGAGAGAGATAGAGAGAGAGGAGAGAGAGATGCACTATGCAGCTCATGACCTACTACAGTATCTTAACAATCTTTTCCTGAAATACTCAGTGCTGCTAAAAGACAATTCTCCTTTAGCTGTGTAACTCTGTTTGTGACCATGTGGCGCCCCTGAGGCTTCAGTCGCCACAGAGTACTGCACCTCATTTAAGGTGTAGTGCTTAACCCGGATCCACTAAGAGAGGAGTTCTCCGGCAGTAGAGGACAAGAGCAGATGTGTCTTACCGCTGCATTGGTAGGACACAGGAGTTCATGCGGTTGCCGATGGGAGAGCTTCATTGCTCCATCGGAACCGGCACCACACAGGGTGCAGGACCCTAGGGAAGATCATTCTCCAAGTTGGTTTTCCAGAATCTGCCAGGATGGGGAGGTTTCAAGCTTCCCTGGCCACACAGAGCCCGAAAGCTCAGTGCCAGATAGGATCCAGGGCCTTGGACAGCACAAGGCGTCACTGACGAGCCGTGGCACCTGCAAATAGGGACAAGAGTACTACTCTAGATGAACTGGGGTCCCTAAATAGCTTTATGCCACGGGGATCCAACACATATGGCTCTAGGAGGAAGGGACTCACCAAGCATCACACCGGACTGGCCTCTGAAAGAATCTGGGATCGACGGGGCCCATAACAGCAAATGGCACCAAAAAGTGAGTAAAGACAACTAGAACCGCAGCAACCTACTCGGACTCTTATGACCGACGCCGCTCGCCAGCGCCTAGGTGCTAAAGGTCATCCCTACTCCCCTCATCATCCTTGCTCTGGCCCGCTCCACCTTTGGAGAGTGATACCATCTCTAGCTGCTACTACCATCTGCCCCGGAGGACAGCAACAGCTGAGTCAGCTAATCCCTGACCGCATACCACAGGTGGCATCACGACATTCATCCTAATACTACCCCATCATCTTCCCTCCTTATTGATGTACATCTCGGGGCACGAAGCTGGGCAGGCCACCAAGACATCCTAAACTGACATCACCGGCCCGGTGATGAGTAACTCAGGTACGAGATTCCCTGTGCCTGAAAACCCCTGCCCCCTGGGTGCTCCATTTTGGCATCACGAATATCATGCCCAGTCTAAAACCTGGGTACTGTGCACCTTATGGACTGAGTGCTTGAGAGACTGTTTATTTGAAAAAGTTTGCAACCAGAAGCCATTATTGAACAACAAGAAGGTAAATAATGCCCGCCCTTCGTGGCAGGGCAGGGTAAGTGGCGCGAAAGTCAAGGCCCATCTCCTCCCAGGCAGGACAAAGTGAGAAACAAAACTAACATGAGGAGAGTGGTGCGAAAGTCAAGACCCGCCCCTTTGTGTGCAAGGAAACTGAAAAACGAAACTAATGTAAAGGGATTCGGATCTTGGAGCACAAAGGAGACGGACGTACCGGGAGCACCTGAAGTGCAGGATGTCAGCCATGGCAAACCCTGGCCGTCATGGGCTACACCGCTGCGCCCTCTGTTCTGGAGCACTCGAGAGATGGAGGTGGAGGTGGTTGGGTGAGCCAAATGCTGTGGAGGGTGCAGATAGATGCCATCTGTGACTGGGAGGCGTCCACGATGAGAGCGGTGGGAGCCATGCGGGCCCATGAAGAACAGGAGCCGCCAATCCTGGAGTTGGAGGAATCTGTGGCAGAGGCTGCAGAAAATCTGGTCGCCCCTGCCATCGGCGACATCCTCCAGGTCCCATCAGACCGTCCACAACCCCCGTCTGCAGAAACACCCGATCTAACTACCGTCTCCTGGGTAGCCAAAGACCTGGCTGCCTAACCTCCGGTAGCGGATGACCCGACTGCTGCAACATGGGCAGACTGCGACCAGGCCGCCTTTGACCCGGAGCCAGGAGCGGAGGCTCTGGACGGCGCTTCCCCAGGTATAGCTTGAGGGGAAGCCAGACTGAGATGGAAGCTCTCTCCCCTGCACCCATCAGTGAGGTGGATCAGGAGTGGGCCATCTGACAAGCTACCATCTCCCAGCTGGCTTATGAGGAGCAGCTGCGCCCAGACCGGCTGGCAGAGACAGAGGTCTGTAACCTGGCGGCAAAACAGCAGCTCTGCAAGGCCAATCCAATGACCCTGGTCCCACTGCGGGTCGGAGTAGTAACCCAGTTTGACCTAAAGCGGTTGTGGGGCTTCATTTAGGAATGGGGGCTTCCTAAAGAAGTCTTTGTCTCCCGCCGAAATGTGGCTTCCCGCCTCTGCAAGGGTCACCCTGGATGCAATCTCTATTCTGGTGATCAGGTGATCTATACCCGGCACAAGGGGGAGCAGGGTTGGTATGCACTGGACATGGAACTGAGCCTACGGGAGAAGGCAGCTGCAGAGTCGGTATCCCAACCAGAGGAACGTCTAGTACCAGTCCCCGCTTCCCACCAGTCACCAAGGACACCCGGTAAGTGGTATATGTATACCCAGACTGAGGGAGAGGAGATCCTGAGACCGGCCGGCCAGGAGTCCCCCTCTCCCAATCCTAAGTAACCTTGTTCGGCTGATTTTTCCGTATGTAAATAGTGGTAGATTTTTCCTCAGTTGATTTTTGCATATGAATGAACAACCGGGCTACAGAACTGATAGTGGTCGGAACTTATTGTATATACCGTATTTTTCAGACTATAAAGGCCCTGTCACACACAGAGATAAATCTGTGGCAGATCTGTGGTTGCAGTGAAATTGTGGACAATCAGTGCCAGGTTTGTGGCTGTGTACAAATGGAACAATATGTCCATGATTTCACTGCAACCACAGATCTGCCAAAGATTTATCTCTGTGTGTGACGGGGCCTTAAGATGCACCGGACTATAAGATGCACTCCGGTTTTAGAAGAGGAAAAAAACGAAAATAAAATTTTAAGCAAAAAATGTGTCATGACACACTGTTATCCCCATAGGATCTGCTGCTGACACTGTTATGGGGGTAATGTCCCCAAATTCTCTACTAAGGTACCCCATCCTAGCAATGATCCTCCTGCCTTGCATATGATCCCCATCCTTGTATATATGTCCTTCATCCTGGTACAGCCCCCATCCTGCTATATACCGCCATCATGGTATATGCCCTTATCCTGCTATATACCGCCATACTGCTATATACCCCAATCCTGCTATATACTGCAATGCTGCTATATACCGCCATCCTGCAATATACCACCATCCTGCTATATACCCCCATCCTGCTATATCCTGCCATCCTGGAATATGCCCCATCCTGCTATATACCTCCATCCTGCTATAAACCCCCATTCTGCTATATACCCCCATTCTGTATATACCCCCATTTTGCCATATACTCCCATCCTGCTATATACCCCCATCCTGCTATATGCCCCCATCCTGGTATATGGCCTGTATCCTGTGGCACACAAAAAAATAAACTTTTATACTCACCTTTCCTCGCTCCATGCAGCATCGCTCCTCCTCCTGTCAGTGTCGGCAGCAGCGCCGCTGCAGTGTGTAGCAGTCACCGTTGTCTGCAGCATCGCTCGTCCTCCTGTCTGCCGGTCAGCTGACCTATGTGTAGACTAGCGGTGCGCACAGCGATGAATCATCGCTGTGCTCACCGTTCTCTTCACAGATCAGCTGGCTGGCAGACAAGCGGATATCGCAATGCTGCAGACAACGGTGACAGGTGAGTAAACTTATTCACTGATGCACGGGGAGCAGTGAATACAGCCGCACATGATCACTCCAGGCTGTAGTTGCCAGGGGTGATCACGTGGGCCGGCTGTTTACTATGCATGCACCCTCCGCCCATCATCCCGCCCACCTGTCAGCACACTTAAGCAAGCATTGTTGACCTTAGGGAGATCAACATATCCACTGCGGAGACACCATCACGTGTTTCTCAACGCAGTGATTCTAGAGCAACGCCCCCTGGGAAGTATGCAAATAAGAAAGCCGCGGAGACACCATCACTTGTTTCTCAACGCTGCCAGGAAACTAGCCAGGTCTTTCACCGGGAAGGAACAACCACGGAAAGGGCAGTCTCCAGTCAAGGAGACCACCTATACCAAACATGGCATCCATCCACAGACAGCCGTTTCGGGGTATTTGCCCCTCATCAGTGTGGAGTAGGAATCTGGCTAGTGGGGGCAATGCCTAGTAAAAGACTACTTAAGCAAGCATTGCTGACCTTAGGGAGATCAACATATCCACTGCGGAGACACCATCACGTGTTTCTCAACGCAGTGATTCTAGAGCAACGCCCCCTGGGAAGTATGCAAATAAGAAAGCTGCGGAGAAACCATCACGTGTTTCTCAACGCTGCCAGGAAACTAGCCAGGTCTTTCACCGGGAAGGAACAACCACGGGAAGGGCAGTCTCCAGTCAAGGAGACCACCTATACCAAACATGGTATCCATCCACAGACAGCCATTTCGGGGTATGTGCCCCTCAACAGTGTGGAGTAGGAATCTGGCTAGTGGGGGCAATGCCTAATAAAAGACTACTTAAGCAAGCATTGTTGATCTTAGGGAGATCAACATATCCACTGCGGAGACACCATCACGTGTTTCTCAACGTTGTCAGGAAACTAGCCAGGTCTTTCACTGGGAAGGAACAACCCCGGGAAGGGCATTCTCCAGTCAAGGAGACACCCAATACCAAACATGGTATCCATCCACAGACAGCCGTTTCGGGGTATTTGCCCCTCATCAGTGTGGAGTAGGAATCTGGCTAGTGGGGGCAATGCCTAGTAAAAGACTACTTAAGCAAGCATTGTTGACCTTAGGGAGATCAACATATCCACTGCGGAGACACCATCACGTGTTTCTCAACGCAGTGATTCTAGAGCAACGCCCCCTGGGAAGTATGCAAATAAGAATGCCGCAGAGAAACCATCACGTGTTTCTCAACGCTGCCAGGAAACTAGCCAGGTCTTTCACCGGGAAGGAACAACCACGGGAAGGGCAGTCTCCAGTCAAGGAGACCACCTATACCAAACATGGTATCCATCCACAGACAGCCGTTTCGGGGTATTTGCCCCTCATCAGTGTGGAGTAGGAATCTGGCTAGTGGGGGCAATGCCTAATAAAAGACTACTTAAGCAAGCATTGTTGATCTTAGGGAGATCAACATATCCACTGCGGAGACACCATCACGTGTTTCTCAACGCTGCCAGGAAACTAGCCAGGTCTTTCACCGGGAAGGAACAACCCCGGGAAGGGCAGTCTCCAGTCAAGGAGACCACCAATACCAAACATGGTATCCATCCACAGACAGCCGTTTCGGGGTATTTGCCCCTCATCAGTGTGGAGTAGGAATCTGGCTAGTGGGGGCAATGCCTAATAAAAGACTACTTAAGTAAGCATTGTTGATCTTAGGGAGATCAACATATCCACTGCGGAGACACCATCACGTGTTTCTCAATGTTGCCAGGAAACTAGCCAGGTCTTTCACCGGGAAGGAACAACCCCGGGAAGGGCAGTCTCCAGTCAAGGAGACCACCAATACCAAACATGGTATCCATCCACAGACAGCCGTTTCGGGGTATTTGCCCCTCATCAGTGTGGAGTAGGAATCTGGCTAGTGGGGGCAATGCCTAGTAAAAGACTACTTAAGCAAACATTGTTGACCTTAGGGAGATCAACATATCCACTGCGGAGACACCATCACGTGTTTCTCCACGCAGTGATTCTAGAGCAACGCCCCCTGGGTAGTTTCTTGAGGTACTATGGTACTAGGTACTATGTTGATGCACTGGTCCTGAAGAAGAGGTATATCCTCGAAACGCGTAGACCGATGGAATAAAAGAATACGTTTATAACATCAACGTGCTACATCTTCATTTTGGCTGATGCGCGGCATTAACCCCTTCTTCACTCTGATTTGTATGCACATCCATGTGGGGCTGCAGCAGACGCCTTCATCCTATGCTCTATCAGTGGTTGTGACTATCACAACCTTTTCAGGTGAGTGTATTTTTCCTGATCTACCTCACTGATCTGTTGGTATTACACTATCAGCGCTCCTTATTTTTCAGTTTATGCATCTAATGTATGCGGCAATTCTGGGCGTCTGCTGGCTGATATTGTTAGGCTGGGGGGCTCCCCATAACGTGGGGCTCCCCATCCTGAGAATGCCAGCCTGCAGCCGTATGGCTTTATCTGGCTGGTATTAAAATAGGGGGGGACCGCACGCCGTTTTTTTTAATTATTTATTTATTTATTTTACTGCACAGTATAGACACGCCCACCGGCTGCTGTGATTGGGTGCAGTGACACAGCTGTCATTCAGCATGTGGGCGTGTCTCACTGCAACTAATCATATTTGCCGGTGGGCGGGGAAAGCAGGGAATACGAGATTGATTAATGAGCGGCCGGCATTTTCAAAAGAGGAAAAGCCGCCGGAGTTTAGAGAACAGCCGTGCAGCACCGCGCCGGTGATCGGGGAACGGTAAGTATGAGAGAGGGGTACTCCATTCAGTCACTCTGGTGATTAGCGGTCACCGGTGAGTCCTTCACGGGTGACCGCTAATCAGGACGCGACGCAGACAGAGCCGCGGTATGAGGATGAAGTCGGGTGAAGTTCACCCGAGTTCATTATCAGCGCGCGACTCTGTCTGCTGTCAGCCGGCATGTATCAACGAGATTTAACATCACACACGTGGTTACCATACGCCGGACACACAGCCACCACACGTGCGCTATTTATGGACCAAAAAACGGATTACGGACATGAAAAATGGCCCGTATTACACGTGCGTGGTTATCAAGGACGTGTGTTTTAGGCCTGAATTAGAGTGTCTTGCAAGTTCTCTTGTTTCAAGGAATGTCTGATAACCGGGAGTGGTGCACTGACCAGTGGCACAAAAGAACTCCGGTGATTTCCATTCTTTATCGTGTAACAGTAAGGACGTTTTACATGTGTAATCTATGAAAAGTTTTATATTAATGACTAGAGATGAGCGAACCGGTCGCGGTTCGGCTCGAGTTCGGTTCGTCGAACGGAGGTCCCGTTCGAGTTCGGTTCGGCAAACGTTCGACGAACCACTCGAACCGCATAGGAAACAATGGCAGGCAATCACAAACACATAAAAACACCTAGAAAACACCCTCAAAGGTGTCCAAAAGGTGACAAATAACTCACAACACAACACAAACACATGGGAAAGTGACAAGGACATATACTCATGCGAAAACAAAGGAGCTGGACAAGGAAAAAGAGGAGGAGACACAGATATGAGTATATGCAAGGGAACGTCGATGCCATTACTGTGCAACTTGAGCCCTGCTCATTTTAGGCTTCCAATCTGGATAAATTGCCTGAGCTCACCACGTACGCCTTGGGGATCTTGTTGTCCCGCAGCCAGCGTTTTCTCGGAACGTGTCCTCAGTGCTACTGGGGGTGTGCTGACAGCTAAGCACATGCATCTGTCCACTGACAATGTGGACAGACTAACGTTCACCAAGATGAACAAGTCATGGCTCTCAGAGGACTTTTCTTCCCCTGGCTCAGCCAGGGGAGGCGAAAGGCACGCGTATTTTTGAGAGTGCTTCATGCAAAGGATCTTTTTCATCTTGAAAATGGGGTCAACTGATGCCAGTCAAGTGGGGTGTGTGTGGCCCAATTAGTGGAAACGAGGGAGACTGTGGTTGGAGTCCCCTTGCTGTGTTTTACATGCTTTTAGAAGGGCATGACATGGCTTAGAGCTTGACTTTCAGCATCTGCAAACTGTTGGCTACCAAAATGCTTCCTTTCCAACCTTTTTAACCGAGGATTTTCGAGGCCTTATGCCCATCGCAGTGCCCCAAGAGCCGATGCCCATGCGCCACTCCTTCTCCAACAAAGGCGTGCACGCGCTACACCAGCATATCGCACCAAACATCACCGCTTCTTTGAGAAACTGTGTGACAGGGTGCATTTCACCACAGATACTTGGCCCAGTAAGCATGGACAGGGGCATTACATGTCGCTGACTGGGCAATGGGTTACTATGGGGAGAGATGGAGAAGGGTCTGCTGTACACGTCTTGCTGTCCCCACAAGTTGTATCAATCCTTCCTCTGTATGTAGAAGTTAATACACTGCTTCTGCCTCCTCAACCTCATGTGGGTCCTTCACCTCGGCCCAAACCCTGTGTG
The DNA here is from genome assembly GCF_048569485.1 of Anomaloglossus baeobatrachus. Lineage (NCBI taxonomy): Eukaryota > Metazoa > Chordata > Amphibia > Anura > Aromobatidae > Anomaloglossus > Anomaloglossus baeobatrachus. Next base: position 203,505,413 of record NC_134355.1, on the reverse strand, counting down.
GTCAGGGCACCCTTCCTTGTAACTGCGCACAAGGAAAACCACACACCTCCTTACTATGCTGGAGCAGAGCTCAATGCCATCATGCGGTCAAATGTTTACTTTGAAATATATGGGAAATGTGAGTCACACCGCTGAGAAGTTGTGGACGGTTAGCTCTGGAGACCAAGTTTCATCAATGGTTGTCTCCACTCAACCAGCAGACAGGGAAGGCCGGGTGTGACAATGATGCAAACATGGGTGCGGCCCTTCGCCGTGACAATGTGACATACGTGCCTTGTGTGGCTCACGTGTTGAATCTAATTCTCCAGCAATTTTTAAAACACCATCCCGGCCTACATGGCTTTGTGCAGCAGGTACGCTCGCTATATGCTCACTTCCATCGTTCGCACACAGCAGCTCAACAACTTTCGTCGCTCCAGAAGTCTTTAGGTCTGGTGGTTAAACGCCTGAAATGCGATGTGCCGACACGCAGGAATTTGAATCTGCACATGTTGCAACGTTTGTGGCAGCACCGCCGAACCCTGCTGCAATACGTTATGACATATAGCCTGGCCTAACTTGATCCAGAGGTGGTGCAGATCACGCTGCTGGAGTGGTGTCAGATCAAGGACCTATGCACCCTTCTACACAGTTTACAAATGTCGACGAAGATGTTTAGCACTGGCAATGCCATTCTCAGCGTGACAATTCTGGTCATCTACATGATGGAGCACACTGTAAGCATTATTCGGAGTCAGGTGTTGGGACAAGAGGAAGGGGAGGAAGTACAGGAGGAGTCATATGCGGAAGGGATAACAAGATCTACGAGGTCCAGATGGTCAGCGGCACCTAGGCGGCAGTCATGGTGGGGGAGAGGGATTAACAAGGGCGCATAGTATCAGCAAAAAGTGTTGAGGAAGGTGCAGGAGCCCATGAAGAAATGGAGGACGAACTGGCGATGGGCATGGAAGACTCAGTAGATGAGTGAGAGCTTGCTCACATTTCGGTTGTGCGAGGTTGGGGGGAGAGGGCAGAGGAAGGAGGCACGATTCTCACCTCTCTGCCACCAACACACCAAGGACTTGGTCCTCCTGGATGCACAAGACACATAAGCGCCTTCTTGCTGCTCTACCTACAACATGACCCTTGGATTGTACGAATTCGAAGTAATGCTAACTACTGGGTTGCCACACTGTTAGATCCCCGGTACAAGACAAAATTTGGCGAAATAATTCCTGCCATAGAAAGGGATGCACGTATACAGGAGTATCTGCAGAAGGTGGTACGCAATCTTAGATCTGCTTTTCCACTAAACACCAGTGCTGCACAGAGTGAATCTCAATGCTTTGTCATGGATAGGAGGAAATGGTCTTTTACTTGTCCACATCTGAGGGACCGAGGGCTGGCTGCTGTGCTGAGATGGCATTGAGTATGGTGTCCCTGCAGAGTTGCACTTTTGGTCATATTCAAAATGAGTTGAAAAAGGACAGATGCTGGTGGAAAGGGGAACAGGTGTGTTGGAAAGGGGAAAAAAGTTTTTGTCCGTGGGTTTGGTGGTTAAGCAAAAGTAACATTTGCTGAAGAAACACCATCTGTTATGGTGGGACTGGCAGATTTGGATAAGGTGGTATATACTATGTTACCGCTATATAACGAAAATTAATAAGAAAAGAAAGAGAAAGGTATATATCCCCATCAGCAGTCAGTGTCCACCGTGCTCCCAGATGGAAAAGGAGAGGTTGGCAACTGGAAGGTTAGGTGGAGGATACAGAGCTGTGTGGCTATGAAACTAATAGTAGCCTGAACCGAGTTACACGCCACTCGGATCTGGAGACTGGGAGCCCTGTTAGCGTCACAGGGTCCACACGCCCACCCAGCCCAGGAACTCCCTGTTAACATCACAGGGGCCATTGAGTACGCTGACCGTGTGCATTGGGGTCACACCTGTGGACAGCAGGCGCATCAGCAGCAGCAGGCCTGTTAATTCCACTGGGCTGCACAAGCAGGACTGGTAGGACAGGAGCTGGTCTTAACCGTTATGCGTTACCAACTGTGGTGGCGGCCTGCATCGACGCCCTATCCCTGCCTACCTCTGGCCTAAAGCCGCAATGAGTTCAACACATGGAGGTGTGCTCTTTCGGAGCATAATAGAAGACTGCGCACCTCCTTGTTGGCTCCAGCCTATTTTATAACTTGGGTCCACCCCAAACCAGGGTGGACCACAATGCACCTCCTGGAGACAAAAGCAGAGTGACACGTCATGAGTGGCATAACTAGCGTCCTATTTGGAACCGCAACTTCAATAATGACCTCATGGCTGCCAAGACACAAACACCTCACCAGTCATCGTCTGACCATCAATAATGAGGTGATAAGTCATAGGGGCGGGCCTCTGCAAGCCATTTGGGAGTGGCCTGGCCACATCGTCAGGACACCTGATGCCCTGTGGTCTATATGGGCCCCCCACATCAGGGGCAGGGCCAAAGAGTTAATTACCGGACCTAGTCTCTGATGCAGTAAGTGCCTGAGCATGCTCAGTAGCATGAAATACAGTCTCTGAAAAAAGACTATCAGCTTTAGCATGGTGTCTAGGCACAAAACAGGACTTAGACCCAGCACGGAGTCCAAGTACCTGTGCAAAGAGGCTATTCGCACTAAGTGTGGGAGCATGCGCTGTATCCCGAAATGAAGACTTAGCCTCAGGAATGGCACAGTCAGGCTGAGCATACTCACTAGGCGAAAAACTGTAGTTAGGCTGCGGCTGGGGTAAATCGGCACACGCATGCGCACTAGCTGCCTCTCCACACTTAGACGTGGAGGAGAAATTGCTCTTCGGGTGTGGACTTGGAGATGCTGTCTATGAACAGAAGGAAAAGCTAAAGGTGTGTGTTACAGCAAGGAGCCACCGCGGAAACACTTCATTCAATTGTGAGGGGAGTCATTTTGGAGTTTGGTGAGGAGTACCGTAACGCCAGTGAGCAGCATCCTGTGCCACAGACCAACATTCTTACGGTGCTGTCTATACTGCTTACCGTGAGAGGAGCGTAAAGTCTGTATTTCTGGCAACTGGACATCACAGTACCCGGGTACGGTAGGCTGTGCCTAGACAATAATGCGGGCACGCAACACTTTGTTTTATTAGCAAAACACATATCTGTTCTGGGTAGGCCGACAATTTTTATTGACAATAAGACTTGCTGCCTCTGCACTGTCAAATTGTCACGTACAGTTTAAATCATAGAGGGACAGCGACACATGTTTGCATTGACTGTTGATTTTCAAGATTTCCATGACTGTGTTGCTGAGCTGTGTGGTTTGCATTCACACTGTTATCATCTGCCTTATCTGTGAGGCTTCAGCTAACAAGGGTATTCAGGGGGGGTAATGTGTTTTGTCTATGTTTAGGTAGATAACTGGGAAGCTCTTGTGATGCGCCACTGGTAAGTCGTGTTCGCACACACACACACACACACACACACACGCACAAACACACAATTACTGCTACGCAGAGGGATTAGCAGGTAGTAGGCAACAGAATAGATTGTTCAATTATTTAAATTGTATGCATGGTTCTTATTGTTTGTTTTGGTAAAGTTAAACAATCATTTATCAACCCAACTCACTAGAGTCCTTTTCCTGTTGCCTGGTTTTGCTGCATACTGGGGAGCCCACCCTGTACACGACTTAAAATGAAGCATAAGTCGCAATGTGAATTTCACTGTGCTACAATGCGGCCTAGCGTGCCTGTTCAACCACCGCCTGCCCCATTAAGTGCATCTGCGTGCTCTTCATCCTCTGTGACTGTGGGGACAGCAGTCTCACATGGTTTTTCACACTGAACTTCCACCCCTTTACACGCAACAGGGAGTGTGATTGGCAGGTCTTCACTTGTTTTGGAAGTGGAAACAGATGGTATTGTTGAGCTGTCAGACATTGAGAAAACCAACATTGGATGCAGGCTACATTATATCCACACCTGCACCTTCGTCACAGATTGGCTGGACTACCTGCAGTTAATAATTGCATTCCATAAAAGGAAAGAAGTATAGAATGCACATGTGTTGTACCTTTCTTGGCAGCAAAGGAACACTAACTTAGTATTACAGACAATTTTAGGAAGGCAGAAAAAGAGTCAGCTCTTAGCTCTAATAGCGTGGCAAAAGTGGACAGGTGGGTACAGTGGCCGTGTTCTGTGGGTACCAGGGCAGTAAAGGAAGCCTCACTTTCTATCCCTCCGAATGATCAAATGCAGCAAGGAATTCCCTGAGTTTGCTATAAAATTAGCGTAGCAAAATGTGCATGAGGGTGTCATGCAGAGGTGCTGCAAATAGCTTTTCACCAGTGGGACACTAATGGAAGTCCAACAGCCACTTTTAGGATGCCACTAAGTTTACTTAGTGTTTGCTAATATAATGGCTTAGTAACAATGAGTCCGAGTGTGCAATGCAGACATGCTGGAAATAGATTTACAATAGTGGGACACTAATGGAAGTCCAACAGCCACTTTTTGTATGCCACTAAATGGCAGCATTTTTTGCTATTATTATAGCTTACTAAAAACAGAGCAGGAGGGTGTCATGCAGAGGTGCTAGAAATAGCTTGGCACCAGTGGGGCACTAATTGAAGTCCAACAGCCACTTCTTGTATGCCACTAAATGGCAGCATTTTTTGCTATTATTATAGCTTATTAAAAACAGAGCAGTAGGGTGTCATGCAGAGGTGCTAGAAATAGCTTGGCACCAGTGGGACACTAATGGAGTACAACAGCCACTTCTTGTATGCCACTAAATAGCAGCATTTTTTGCTATTATTACAGCTTATTAAAAACAGAGCAGGAGGGTGTCATGCAGAGGTGCTAGAAATAGCTTGAAACCAGTGGGACACTAATGGAGTACAACAGCCACTTTTAGGATGCCACTAAATGGCAGCATTTTTTGCTATTATAGCTTATTAAAAACAGAGCAGGAGGGTGTCATGCAGAGGTGCTAGAAATAGCTTTGCATCAGTGGGACAATAATGAAGTCCAACAGCCACTTTTAGGATGCCACTAAGTTCACTCAGTGTTTGCTAGTATAATAGCTTAGTAACAATGAGTTTGAGTGTGCAATGCAGAGGTGCTGCACATAGCTTTGCACCAGTGGGACACTAATGGAAGTCCAACAGCCACTTTTAGGATGCCACTAAGTTTCCTCAGTGTTTGCTAGTATAATAGCTTAGTAACAATGAGTTTGAGTGTGCTATGCAGTGGTGCTGCAAATAGCTTTGCACCAGTGGGACACTAATGGAAGTCCAACAGCCACTTTTAGGATACCACTAAGTTCACTCAGTGTTTGCTAGTATAATGGCTTAGTAACAATGAGTTTAAGTGTGCAATGCAGAGGTGCTGCACATAGATTTGCACCAGTGGGACACTAATGGAAGTCCAACAGCCACTTTTAGGATGCCACTAAGTTTCCTCAGTGTTTGCTAGTATAATGGCTTAGTAACAATGAGTTTGAGTGTGCAAAGGGCAGGAGGGTACAGTGGCAGGGTTGTGGGTCTGGGTAGAGGAAAGGAAGCCTCCCTTTCTATCCCTCCTAATGCGGAAATGCAGCAAGGAAATCCCTGACCTTAGCTACACAGATGCTGTCATCTTGTGTAGCTGTTAAAATCTGTTTTCACGGACCTGACTGTCACCTATGGCTCTGACCCTGCCGGTATTAGCCCTTACAAGGGCTGAAAGAAACTTCTATCCCTATTCTGTATAGCGCTGTGTATAGAGCGTACACAGCAGTATCGGAGACAGGAGCTACGCCAGCGGTAACTGACACCAAGACGCAGAAGGCAGATAATGGCGTGCTGGAAGAAAATGTCCGTTTTTATAATGCAGGGACATGTGACACGGACATCCTATCACACATGCCGTTGCTTCTCTGGCTAAAAGTCCACTTAGCTGTGTGTGTGTCTGGGATTGGCTGACATGCTGGCCCGCCCCACTACACGCGCGCGCTTAGGGAAGGAAGACAAGGAAAAAAAAAAAATGGCGATCGCCATTATCCAAACAGCAGTGATATGAATGCGCTGTTCCCGTACACTATACGCTGAAATTTCATAATAGTGTGAGTCACAGAGTGACTTCAAAAATACGCCCTACTTAACCGTCCCCAGGATGACCCCGGGGTAGGTAGCAAAGTCTTTCCTGATCCCAGCTCTGTTCATCTTGGATCATTTTTAAAAACAATGTAAACAAGGGTTACTCCAAGCAGAGTCTCCCTTTTTTCCAAAAATTGGGCCACACAGACACTAACCCCTTCAGTGGCAGCACTTGTGCCCTAGTTGTACACTTCACAGCTAGATTTGCATCAAGCACATTCAAAAATACGCCATACTTAACCATCCCCAGGATGACCCCGGGTTAGGTAGCAAAGTCTTTGCTGAACCATGACTTGTTCATCTTGGCTCCTTTTAAAAAACACAGCAAGCAAGGGTTACTCCAAGCGGAGTCTCCCTTTTTTTCCAAAAATTGGGCCCCACACATACCCACCCATTCAGTGGCAGCACTTGTGCCCTAGTTGTACACTTCACAGCTAGATTTGCATCAAGCACATTAAAAAATACGCCATACTTAACCGTCCCCAGGATGACCCCGGGGTAGGTAGCAAAGTCTTTCCTGATCCCAGCTCTGTTCATCTTGGATCATTTTTAAAAACAATGTAAGCAAGGGTTACTCCAAGCGTAGTCTCCCTTTTTTCCAAAAATTGGGCCACACAGACACTAACCCCTTCAGTGGCAGCACTTGTGCCCTAGTTGCAAACAGGATATTTTGATTTGCATCAAGCACATTCCAAATCCACAAGCATTTACTCTCCCCAGGATGACACAGGGGTAGTAAATTCCTTGTGGATCCATGACTTGTTCATTTTGATGAACGTTAGTCTGTCCACATTGTCACTGGACAGACGCGTGCGCTTATCTGTCAGCACACACCCAGCAGCACTGAAGACACGTTCAGAGACAACGCTGGCAGCTGGACATGACAAAATCTCCAAGGCGTAAGTGGAGAGATCTGGCCATTTTTCAAGATTTGAAGCCCAAAATGAGCAAGGCTCCATTTGCAAAGTAATGGCATCGATGTTCATTTGGAGATACTCCTGTATCATCTTCTCCAGCCATTGACTATGTGTCAGACTTGTTGTCTCTGGTGGCCTTGCAAAGGAGGGTCTAAAAAAATTATGAAAAGATTCAATAAAATTGCTGTTACCAGCACCAGATACGGTGCTACTGGTACGGGTAGACTGTTGGAGATGACGAGACCGTCCCATGTTTGTCAAGTTACAACTGGGAGATTCACTCCCTGCACCTGCACGGTTGTTTGGTGGAAAAGCCGAGCTAAGATCGAGTAACAGCTTCTGCTGATACTCCTGCATACGTGCGTCCCTTTTTATGGCTTGAATTATGTCACAAAATTTGGACTTGTACCGGGGATCTAATAGTGTGGCAAGCCAGTAGTCATCATCACTTCTAATTTTGACAATACGAGGGTCATGTTGGAGGTAGTGCAGCAAGAAGGCGCTCATGTGTCTTGCGCAGCCATACGGACCAAGTCCACGCTGTGTTTGTGGCATAGAGGTGCTAACCGTTCTTTCTTCCTCTGACATCTCCTCCCAACCTCTTTCAACTGAAATTTGACCAAGGTCTCCCTCATCCGCTGAGTCTTCCATGTCCATGGACAGTTCGTCCTCCATTTCTTCATGTTCTCCTGCACCTTCCTCAACATTTCGATGCAAGTCGCTCAGCTACGGCGGTTGAACGGCGGAAGTGAGCAGACAGTTTTCGTGCCCTGTTCAGAAGGCCATCTAGACCGGGATAGTGTGTTAAAAATTGCTGGACAACAAGGTTCAACACGTGAGCCATATAAGGCACGTGTGTCACCTTGCCCAGGCGAAGGGTCGCACCCAGGTTTGCAGCATTGTCGCACACGGCCTTACCAGGCTGCAGGTTGAGTGGAGACAACCATTTATTAAACTCAGTCTCCAGAGCTGCCCACAACTCAGTCGCTGTGTGACTCCTATTTCCAAGAAATGTCAAGCTAAAGACCGCCTGATGTCGTTGCACTCTGCTGCCAGCATAGTAAGGCTATGTGCGCACGTTGCGTAAATACATGCAGTTACGCTGCGCTTTGTAGCGCAGCGTAACTGCATGCGTCCTGCGTCCCCTGCACAGTCTATGGAGATTGTGCAGGGGCCGTGCGCACGTGGCGCTTTAGAGCGCAGCGCTTCGGCTACTGCCGAAGCGCTGCGTAAAAAGAAGTGACATGTCACTTCTTCCGTGCGCTTTGCCGGCAGCTCCTGCTCTGTCTATGGGAGGAGCTGCAGGCAGAGCGCATGGAATCGGCTTCACGACGGACATTTCTGCAGCGATTTAAAGCGCACATGTGCTTTTCAGATCGCTGCAGAAATTTCTGCAGTGAACTGTACGCAACGTGCGCACATAGCCTAATTAGGAGTGTGTGATTCCTTCTGCGCAGTGAGAACGCTGGTGGCCTGACCAGGCAGGCTTGGGGCGGAGGTGGAGGACACAGATGAGGTGGAGGAGGCAGAAGCAGTGGCAGAACTTGGACAGACAGAGGATTGGCACACAAGTCGTGGAGACGGCAAGACTTGTGCAGCAGACCCTTCACCATCTATCACCATAGTTACCCACTGCCCAGTCAGCGACATGTGACGTCCCTGTTTATGCTTACTGGTCCAAGTATCGGTGGTGAAATGCACCCATTCACACACAGAGTTTCTCAAGGAAGTGGTGATGTTGTGTGCGACATGCTGGTGTAGCGCGGGCACACCTTTCTTAGAGAAGTAGTGGCGACTGGGCATCTGGTACTGGGGCACAGCGACAGACATAAGGTCTCTAAAATCCTGTGTGTCCACCAGGCGGAAAGGCAGCATTTCGGTAGCCAAGAGCTTACAGAGGGATAAAGTCAACCTCTTAGCTTTGTCATGGGTCGCAGGAAATGGCCTTTTATTTGTCCACATCTGAGGGACAGAGATCTGGCTGCTGTGTGTAGACGGTGTTGAGTAGGGTGTCCCTGGAAAAATGCAGCTTTGTGAGGAAAGTGCAGGCGGAGACATGATGTTGCCTTCATCCAACGTTGGTGCTATCGATGTCTGAGAGAGCTGTACACACGCACTTGTTTCCCCTTCCAAACCAACTGACGACCTACCAAGCAAACTGCCTGTTGCGGTTACAGTGGTGGAAGTTGTGCGTGGAAAACCAGGTGTGACAGCTGTCCCCACAGTCCTAGAAAATGAAGAGCGCGCGGATGCACTGGAAGGGGCAGGCGGTGGATGGTTTGCTCCGCTAGGCCGCATTGCAGCACGGTGAGCTTCCCACTGGGACATATGATATTTATTCATGTGACGATTCATGGAAGAAGTTGTCAAACTGCTGAGGTTTTACCCTCTACTAACAGAATCACGACAAATTTTACAGATCACATAATTTGGGCGATCTTTTGCTATGTCAAAAAAATGACCAGGCTAGGCAAGGCTTAGAGAGTATGCGACCTGCTGAGCCCCCCCGACTAGTGGCAGAGTGGTGGTTGAGGATGCAGTTGTAGACGTGCTACCAGTGCTCCGACTCTGTCCAGGAAGGCGCAAGGTAACTTCGTCGTCGGTTGCATCCTCCTCCACCGCCTCTGTTGACCTCCTCGAGTGCCTGACTGTGGGTTGACAGTAGGTGGGATCTAGAACTTCCTCATCAATTGTTGTGTTTGCACTCCCCTCACCCTCAGACCGAGCCTCTTCTTGCCCTGACCGAATATTTAAGTTGTCATCCCAATCTGGTATCTGCGTCTCATCGTCATCAGTATGTTCCTCATTGTCTATAACAACAGGTGTTACAGTTTGTGAAAAAGGGTCAACATTATGCTCAGAAACTTGGTCCTCACGGCCTGAATCAGAGTCACAAAGGTTCTGGGCATCACTGCAGACCATTTCCTGGTCTGTACTCACTGTAGCTTGGGAGCAGACCTCTGATTCCCAGGCTATAGTGTGACTGAACAGCTCTGCAGACTTACCCATCTCAGTTCCACCATACCGTGCAGGGCGGATGGAGACTTCAGAGCTGGGAGAAAGCAAGTTTGATTGGGATGACAACTCAGAGGACTGGTGTTTTTTGGATGCGGTTGTTGATGTGGCGGAGAGGGCACTTGTTGGACCACTTGAGATCCATTCAAGCATTTTCCTTTTTTGGCCATCATCCACCTTTGCTCCAGTTGTTCGTGTCCGTAAAAAAGGGAGCACATCGGATTGTCCACGGTAAGTAGTAAACATCTTACTTTTGCTGGAAGATGGTCTATCTTCAGCAGATGTTAATGGAGCTTTGCCACCTTCCCCACGGACAAACCCTTTTTTTCCTTTTCCGACACGCCTCTTCCCCTTTCCACAAGCATCTGTCATTTTGCCACTCATGTTGATTGCGACAAGATTGTGCACTTAAAATGTGGTAGTAAAAATTGAGAGGTGGTGTAGATTGCAGCGGTGGTCTAGCTTTAATAACAGCAGAATAAACAACAATAATTATCCCTGACAATGCAACTACGGCCCTTAAACATGCAGCATAAATTGCTAGTATAATGGCTTAGTAACAATGAGCTTGGATGTTCAATGCAGACGTGCTGCAAATATCTTTGAACTAGTGGGACAATACAGAAGTCCAACAGCCACGTTTAGGATGCCACTAAGTTTACTCAGTGTTTGCTAGTATAATGGCTTAGTAACAATGAGTTTGAGTGTGCAATGCAGGCAGACGTGCTGCAAATATCTTCTCACTAGTGGGACAATACAGAAGTCCAACAGCCATGTTTAGGATGCCACTATGTTTACTCAGTGTTTGCTAGTATAATGGCTTAGTAACAATGAGTTTGAGTGTGCAATGCAGGCAGACGTGCTGCAAATATCTTTGCACTAGTGGGACAATACAGAAGTCCAACAGCCACTTTTAGGATGCCACTAAGTTCACTCAGTGTTTGCTAGTATAATGGCTTAGTAACAATGAGTTTGAGTTTGCAATGCAGGCAGACGTGCTGCAAATATCTTTGCACTAGTGGGACAATACAGAAGTCCAACAGCCACGTTTTGGATGCCACTAAGTTTACTCAGTGTTTGCTAGTATAATGGCTTAGTAACAATGAGTTTGAGTGTGCAATGCAGGCAGACGTGCTGCAAATATCTTTGCACTAGTGGGACAATACAGAAGTATAACAGCTATGTTTAGGATGCCACTAAGTTTACTCAGTGTTTGCTAGTATAATGGCTTAGTAACAATGAGTTTGAGTGTGCAATGCAGGCAGACGTGCTTCAAATATCTTTGCACTAGTAGGAGAGTACAGAAGTCCACCAGCCACGTTTAGAATGCCACTAAGTTCACTCAGTGTATGCTAGTATAATGGCTTAGTAACAATGAGTTTGAGTGTGCAATGCAGGCAGACGTGCTGCAAATATCTTTGCACTAGTGGGACAATACAGAAGTCCAACAGCCACGTTTAGGATGCCACTAAGTTCACTCAGTGTTTGCAAGTATAATGGCTTAGTAACAATGAGTTTGAGTGTGCAATGCAGGCAGACGTGCTGCAAATATCTTCTCACTAGTGGGACAATACAGAAGTCCAACAGCCTTGTTTAGGATGCCACTAAGTTCACTCAGTGTTTGCTAGTATAATGGCTTAGTAACAATGAGTTTGAGTGTGCAATGCAGGCAGACGTGCTGCAAATATCTTTGCACTAGTGGGACAATACAGAAGTCCAACAGCCACGTTTAGGATGCCACTAAGTTTACTCAGTGTTTGCTAGTATAATGGCTTAGTAACAATGAGTTTGAGTGTGCAATGCAGGCAGACGTGCTGCAAATATCTTTGCACTAGTGGGACAATACAGAAGTATAACAGCTACGTTTAGGATGCCACTAAGTTTACTCAGTGTTTGCTAGTATAATGGCTTAGTAACAATGAGTTTGAGTGTGCAATGCAGGCAGACGTGCTGCAAATATCTTTGTACTAGTAGGACAATACAGAAGTCCAACAGCCACGTTTAGGATGCCACTAAGTTTACTCAGTGTTTGCTAGTATAATAGCTTAGTAACAATGAGTTTGAGTGTGCAATGCAGGCAGACGTGCTTCAAATATCTTTGCACTAGTAGGACAGTACAGAAGTCCACCAGCCACGTTTAGGATGCCACTATGTTCACTCAGTGTATGCTAGTATAATGGCTTAGTAACAATGAGTTTGAGTGTGCAATGCAGGCAGACGTGCTGCAAATATCTTTGCACTAGTGGGACAATACAGAAGTCCAACAGCCACGTTTAGGATGCCACTAAGTTCACTCAGTGTTTGCAAGTATAATGGCTTAGTAACAATGAGTTTGAGTGTGCAATGCAGGCAGACGTGCTGCAAATATCTTTGAACTAGTGGGACAGTACAGAAGTCCAACAGCCATGTTTAGGATGCCACTAAGTTTCCTCAGTGTTTGCTAGTATAATGGCTTAGTAACAATGAGTTTGAGTGTGCAATGCAGGCAGACGTGCTGCAAATATCTTTGCACTACTGGGACAATACAGAAGTCCAACAGCCACGTTTAGGATGCCACTAAGTTCACTCAGTGTTTGCTAGTATAATGGCTTAGTAACAATGAGTTTGAGTGTGCAATGCAGGCAGACGTGCTGCAAATATCTTTGCACTAGTGGGACAATACAGAAGTTCAACAGCCACGTTTAGGATGCCACTAAGTTCACTCAGTGTTTGCTAGTATAATGGCTTAGTAACAATGAGTTTGAGTGTGCAATGCAGGCAGATGTGCTGCAAATATCTTTGCACTAGTGGGACAATACAAAAGTCCAACAGCCACGTTTAGGATGCCACTAAGTTTACTCAGTGTTTGCTAGTATAATGGCTTAGTAACAATGAGTTTGAGTGTGCAATGCAGGCAGACGTGCTGCAAATATCTTTGCACTAGTGGGACAATACAGAAGTCCAACAGTCACGTTTAGGATGCCACTAAGTTCACCCAGTGTTTGCTAGTATAATGGCTTAGTAACAATGAGTTTGAGTGTGCAATGCAGGCAGACGTGCTGCAAATATCTTTGTACTAGTAGGACAATACAGAAGTCCAACAGCCACGTTTAGGATGCCATCAAGTTTACTCAGTGTTTGCTAGTATAATAGCTTAGTAACAATGAGTTTGAGTGTGGAATGCAGGCAGACGTGCTGCAAATATCTTTGCACTAGTGGGACAATACAAAAGTCCAACAGCCACGTTTAGGATGCCACTAAGTTCACTCAGTGTTTGCTAGTATAATGGCTTAGTAACAATGAGTTTGAGTGTGCAATGCAGGCAGACGTGCTGCAAATATCTTTGCACTAGTGGGACAATACAGAAGTCCAACAGCCACGTTTAGGATGCCACTAAGTTCACTCAGTGTTTGCTAGTATAATGGCTTAGTAACAATGAGTTTAAGTGTGCAATGCAGAGGTGCTGCACATAGATTTGCACCAGTGGGACACTAATGGAAGTCCAACAGCCACTTTTAGGATGCCACTAAGTTTCCTCAGTGTTTGCTAGTATAATGGCTTAGTAACAATGAGTTTGAGTGTGCAAAGGGCAGGAGGGCACAGTGGCAGGGTTGTGGGTCTGGGTAGAGGAAAGGAAGCCTCCCTTTCTATCCCTCCTAATGGGGAAATGCAGCGAGGAAATCCCTGACCTTAGCTACACAGATGCTGTCATCTTGTGTAGCTGTTAAAATCTGTTTTCACGGACCTGACTGTCACCTATGGCTCTGACCCTGCCGGTATTAGCCCTTACAAGGGCTGAAAGAAACTTCTATCCCTATTCTGTATAGCACTGTGTATAGAGCGTACACAGCAGTATCGGAGACAGGAGCTACGCCAGCGGTAACTGACACCAAGACGCAGAAGGCAGATAATGGCGTGCTGGAAGAAAATGTCCGTTTTTATAATGCAGGGACATGTGACACGGACATCCTATCACACATGCCGTTGCTTCTCTGGCTAAAAGTCCACTTAGCTGTGTGTGTGTCTGGGATTGGCTGACATGCTGGCCCGCCCCACTACACGCGCGCGCTTAGGGAAGGAAGACAAGGAAAAAAAAATGGCGATCGCCATTATCCAAACAGCAGTGATATGAATGCGCTGTTCCCGCACACTATACGCTGAAATTTCATAATAGTGTGAGTCACAGAGTGACTTCAAAAATACGCCATACTTGACCGTCCCCAGGATGACCCCGGGGTAGGTAGCAAAGTCTTTCCTGATCCCAGCTCTGTTCATCTTGGATCATTTTTAAAAACAATGTAAGCAAGGGTTACTCCAAGCAGAGTCTCCCTTTTTTCCAAAAATTGGGCCACACAGACACTAACCCCTTCAGTGGCAGCACTTGTGCCCTAGTTGTACACTTCACAGCTAGATTTGCATCAAGCACATTCAAAAATACGCCATACTTAACCGTCCCCAGGATGACCCCGGGTTAGGTAGCAAAGTCTTTGCTGAACCATGACTTGTTCATCTTGGCTCCTTTTAAAAAACACAGCAAGCAAGGGTTACTCCAAGCGGAGTCTCCCTTTTTTTCCAAAAATTGGGCCCCACACATACCCACCCATTCAGTGGCAGCACTTGTGCCCTAGTTGTACACTTCACAGCTAGATTTGCATCAAGCACATTCAAAAATACGCCATACTTAACCGTCCCCAAGATGACCCCGGGTTAGGTAGCAAAGTCTTTCCTGATCCCAGCTCCGTTCATCTTGGATCATTTTTAAAAACAATGTAAGCAAGGGTTACTCCAAGCGTAGTCTCCCTTTTTTCCAAAAATTGGGCCACACAGACACTAACCCCTTCAGTGGCAGCACTTGTGCCCTAGTTGCAAACAGGATATTTTGATTTGCATCAAGCACATTCCAAATCCACAAGCATTTACTCTCCCCAGGATGACACAGGGGTAGTAAATTCCTTGTGGATCCATGACTTGTTCATTTTGATGAACGTTAGTCTGTCCACATTGTCACTGGACAGACGCGTGCGCTTATCTGTCAGCACACACCCAGCAGCACTGAAGACACGTTCAGAGACAACGCTGGCAGCTGGACACGACAAAATCTCCAAGGCGTAAGTGGAGAGATCTGGCCATTTTTCAAGATTTGAAGCCCAAAATGAGCAAGGCTCCATTTGCAAAGTAATGGCATCGATGTTCATTTGGAGATACTCCTGTATCATCCTCTCCAGCCGTTGACTATGTGTCAGACTTGTTGTCTCTGGTGGCCTTGCAAAGGAGGGTCTAAAAAAATTATGAAAAGATTCAATAAAATTGCTGTTACCAGCACCAGATACGGTGCTACTGGTACGGGTAGACTGTTGGAGATGACGAGACCGTCCCATGTTTGTCAAGTTACAACTGGGAGATTCACTCCCTGCACCTGCACGGTTGTTTGGTGGAAAAGCCGAGCTAAGATCGAGTAACAGCTTCTGCTGATACTCCTGCATACGTGCGTCCCTTTTTATGGCTTGAATTATGTCACAAAATTTGGACTTGTACCGGGGATCTAATAGTGTGGCAAGCCAGTAGTCATCATCACTTCTAATTTTGACAATACGAGGGTCATGTTGGAGGTAGTGCAGCAAGAAGGCGCTCATGTGTCTTGCGCAGCCATGCGGACCAAGTCCACGCTGTGTTTGTGGCATAGAGGTGCTAACCGTTCTTTCTTCCTCTGACATCTCCTCCCAACCTCTTTCAACTGAAATTTGACCAAGGTCTCCCTCATCCGCTGAGTCTTCCATGTCCATGGACAGTTCGTCCTCCATTTCTTCATGTTCTCCTGCACCTTCCTCAACATTTCGCCTGCTACCATGCGCCCTTGTTGATCCCTGTCCCCCATGGTCCCATGCCTGCCGCGTTGCTGATGATGAACGTCTGGACCTTGGTGATGTTGTTGTGTCTTGCGCATATGAATCCTCCTGTAGTTCCTCCCCTTCCTGTTGTCCCACCTCCTTACTCCGAATAGTGTTTAGCGTGTGCTCAAGCATGTAAATGACTGGAATTGTCATGCTGATAATGGCATTGTCAGCGCTAAACATATTCGTCGTCATGTCGAAACTGTGCAGAAGGGTGCATAGGTCCTTGATCTGAGACCACTCCATCAGGGTGATCTGCCCCACCTCTGCATCCCGTTGGCCCAGGCTATACGTCATGACGTATTGCACCAGGGCTCGGCGGTGCTGCCACAGTTGCTGTAACATGTGGAGAGTCGAATTCTAGCGTGTCGCCACATCGCATTTCAGGCGATGAACCGGCAGGCCGAAAGACTTCTGGAGCGATGCAAGTCGCTCAGCTACGGCGGTTGAATGGCGGAAGTGAGCAGACAGTTTTCGTGCCCTGTTCAGAAGGCCATCTAGACCGGGATAGTGTGTTAAAAATTGCTGGACAACAAGGTTCAACACGTGAGCCATATAAGGCACGTGTGTCACCTTGCCCAGGCGAAGGGTCGCACCCAGGTTTGCAGCATTGTCGCACACGGCCTTACCAGGCTGCAGGTTGAGTGGAGACAACCATTTATTAAACTCAGTCTCCAGAGCTGCCCACAACTCAGTCACTGTGTGACTCCTATTTCCAAGACATGTCAAGCTAAAGACCGCCTGATGTCGTTGCACTCTGCTGCCAGCATAGTAAGGCTATGTGCGCACGTTGCGTAAATACATGCAGTTACGCTGCGCTTTGTAGCGCAGCGTAACTGCATGCGTCCTGCGTCCCCTGCACAGTCTATGGAGATTGTGCAGGGGCCGTGCGCACGTGGCGCTTTAGAGCGCAGCGCTTCGGCTACTGCCGAAGCGCTGCGTAAAAAGAAGTGACATGTCACTTCTTCCGTGCGCTTTGCCGGCAGCTCCTGCTCTGTCTATGGGAGGAGCTGCAGGCAGAGCGCATGGAATCGGCTTCACGACGGACATTTCTGCAGCGATTTAAAGCGCACATGTGCTTTTCAGATCGCTGCAGAAATTTCTGCAGTGAACTGTACGCAACGTGCGCACATAGCCTAATTAGGAGTGTGTGATTCCTTCTACGCAGTGAGAACGCTGGTGGCCTGACCAGGCAGGCTTGGGGCGGAGGTGGAGGACACAGATGAGGTGGAGGAGGCAGAAGCAGTGGCAGAACTTGGACAGACAGAGGATTGGCACACAAGTCGTGGAGACGGCAAGACTTGTGCAGCAGACCCTTCACCATCTATCACCATAGTTACCCAGTGCCCAGTCAGCGACATGTAACGTCCCTGTTTATGCTTACTGGTCCAAGTATCGGTGGTGAAATGCACCCGTTCACACACAGAGTTTCTCAAGGAAGCGGTGATGTTGTGTGCAACATGCTGGTGTAGCGCGGGCACACCTTTCTTAGAGAAGTAGTGGCGACTGGGCATCTGGTACTGGGGCACAGCGACAGACATAAGGTCTCTAAAATCCTGTGTGTCCACCAGGCGGAAAGGCAGCATTTCGGTAGCCAAGAGCTTACAGAGGGATAAAGTCAACCTCTTAGCTTTGTCATGGGTCGCAGGAAATGGCCTTTTATTTGTCCACATCTGAGGGACAGAGATCTGGCTGCTGTGTGTAGACGGTGTTGAGTAGGGTGTCCCTGGAAAAATGCAGCTTTGTGAGGAAAGTGCAGGTGGAGACATGATGTTGCCTTCATCCATTGTTGGTGCTATCGATGTCTGAGAGAGCTGTACACACGCACTTGTTTCCCCTTCCAAACCAACTGACGACCTACCAAGCAAACTGCCTGTTGCGGTTACAGTGGTGGAAGTTGTGCGTGGAAAACCAGGTGTGACAGCTGTCCCCACAGTCCTAGAAAATGAAGAGCGCGCGGATGCACTGGAAGGGGCAGGCGGTGGATGGTTTGCTCCGCTAGGCCGCATTGCAGCACGGTGAGCTTCCCACTGGGACATATGATATTTATTCATGTGACGATTCATGGAAGAAGTTGTCAAACTGCTGAGGTTTTGCCCTCTACTAACAGAATCACGACAAATTTTACAGATCACATAATTTGGGCGATCTTTTGCTATGTCAAAAAAATGACCAGGCTAGGCAAGGCTTAGAGAGTATGCGACCTGCTGAGCCCCCCCGACTAGTGGCAGAGTGGTGGTTGAGGATGCAGTTGTAGACGTGCTACCAGTGCTCCGACTCTGTCCAGGAAGGCGCAAGGCAACTTCGTCGTCGGTTGCATCCTCCTCCACCGCCTCTGTTGACCTCCTCGAGTGCCTGACTGTGGGTTGACAGTAGATGGGATCTAGAACTTCCTCATCAATTGTTGTGTTTGCACTCCCCTCACCCTCAGACCGAGCCTCTTCTTGCCCTGACCGAATATTTAAGTTGTCATCCCAATCTGGTATCTGCGTCTCATCGTCATCAGTATGTTCCTCATTGTCTATAACAACAGGTGTTACAGTTTGTGAAAAAGGGTCAACATTATGCTCAGAAACTTGTTCATCACGGCCTGAATCAGAGTCACAAAGGTTCTGGGCATCACTGCAGACCATTTCCTGGTCTGTACTCACTGTAGCTTGGGAGCAGACCTCTGATTCCCAGGCTATAGTGTGACTGAACAGCTCTGCAGACTTACCCATCTCAGTTCCACCATACCGTGCAGGGCGGATGGAGACTTCAGAGCTGGGAGAAAGCAAGTTTAATTGGGATGACAACTCAGAGGACTGGTGTTTTTTGGATGCGGTTGTTGAGGTGGCGGAGAGGGCACTTGTTGGACCACTTGAGATCCATTCAAGCATTTTCCTTTTTTGGCCATCATCCACCTTTGCTCCAGTTGTTCGTGTCCGTAAAAAAGGGAGCACATCGGATTGTCCACGGTAAGTAGTAAACATCTTACTTTTGCTGGAAGATGGTCTATCTTCAGCAGATGTTAATGGAGCTTTGCCACCTTCCCCTTTTTTTCCTTTTCCGACACGCCTCTTCCCCTTTCCACCAGTATCTGTCATTTTGCCACTCATGTTGATTGCGACAAGAATGTGCACCTAAAATGTGGTAGTAAAAATTGAGAGGTGGTGTAGATTGCAGCGGTGGTCTAGCTTTAATAACAGCAGAATAAACAACAATAATTATCCCTGACAATGCAACTACGGCCCTTAAACATGCAGCATAAATTGCTAGTATATTAGCTTTGTAACAATGAGCTTGGATGTTCAATGCAGACGTGCTGCAAATATCTTTGCACTAGTGGGACAATACAGAAGTCCAACAGCCACGTTTAGGATGCCACTAAGTTTACTCAGTGTTTGCTAGTATAATGGCTTAGTAACAATGAGTTTGAGTGTGCAATGCAGGCAGACGTGCTGCAAATATCTTTGCACTAGTGGGACAATACAGAAGTCCAACAGCCACGTTTAGGATGCCACTAAGTTTACTCAGTGTTTGCTAGTATAATGGCTTAGTAACAATGAGTTTGAGTGTGCAATGCAGGCAGACGTGCTGCAAATATCTTTGCACTAGTGGGACAATACAGAAGTATAACAGCTACGTTTAGGATGCCACTAAGTTTACTCAGTGTTTGCTAGTATAATGGCTTAGTAACAATGAGTTTGAGTGTGCAATGCAGGCAGACGTTCTTCAAATATCTTTGCACTAGTAGGACAGTACAGATGTCCACCAGCCACGTTTAGGATGCCACTAAGTTCACTCAGTGTATGCTAGTATAATGGCTTAGTAACAATGAGTTTGAGTGTGCAATGCAGGCAGACGTGCTGCAAATATCTTTGCACTAGTGGGACAATACAGAAGTTCAACAGCCACGTTTAGGATGCCACTAAGTTCACTCAGTGTTTGCTAGTATAATGGCTTAGTAACAATGAGTTTGAGTGTGCAATGCAGGCAGATGTGCTGCAAATATCTTTGCACTAGTGGGACAATACAAAAGTCCAACAGCCACGTTTAGGATGCCACTAAGTTTACTCAGTGTTTGCTAGTATAATGGCTTAGTAACAATGAGTTTGAGTGTGCAATGCAGGCAGACGTGCTGCAAATATCTTTGCACTAGTGGGACAATACAGAAGTTCAACAGCCACGTTTAGGATGCCACTAAGTTCACTCGGTGTTTGCAAGTATAATGGCTTAGTAACAATGAGTTTGAGTGTGCAATGCAGGCAGACGTGCTGCAAATATCTTTGAACTAGTAGGACAGTACAGAAGTCCAACAGCCACGTTTAGGATGCCACTAAGTTTCCTCAGTGTTTGCTAGTATAATGGCTTAGTAACAATGAGTTTGAGTGTGCAATGCAGGCAGACGTGCTGCAAATATCTTTGCACTACTGGGACAATACAGAAGTCCAACAGCCTTGTTTAGGATGCCACTAAGTTTACTCAGTGTTTGCTAGTATAATGGCTTAGTAACAATGAGTTTGAGTGTGCAATGCAGGCAGACGTGCTGCAAATATCTTTGCACTAGTGGGACAATACAGAAGTCCAACAGCCACGTTTAGGATGCCACTAAGTTTACTCAGTGTTTGCTAGTATAATGGCTTAGTAACAATGAGTTTGAGTGTGCAATGCAGGCAGACGTGCTGCAAATATCTTTGCACTAGTGGGACAATACAGAAGTATAAAAGCTACGTTTAGGATGCCACTAAGTTTACTCAGTGTTTGCTAGTATAATGGCTTAGTAACAATGAGTTTGAGTGTGCAATGCAGGCAGACGTTCTTCAAATATCTTTGCACTAGTAGGACAGTACAGAAGTCCACCAGCCACGTTTAGGATGCCACTAAGTTCACTCAGTGTATGCTAGTATAATGGCTTAGTAACAATGAGTTTGAGTGTGCAATGCAGGCAGACGTGCTGCAAATATCTTTGCACTAGTGGGACAATACAGAAGTCCAACAGCCACGTTTAGGATGCCACTAAGTTCACTCAGTGTTTGCAAGTATAATGGCTTAGTAACAATGAGTTTGAGTGTGCAATGCAGGCAGACGTGCTGCAAATATCTTTGCACTACTGGGACAATACAGAAGTCCAACAGCCTTGTTTAGGATGCAACTAAGTTTACTCAGTGTTTGCTAGTATAATGGCTTATTAACAATGAGTTTGAGTGTGCAATGCAGGCAGACGTGCTGCAAATATCTTTGCACTAGTGGGACAATACAGAAGTCCAACAGCCACGTTTAGGATGCCACTAAGTTCACTCAGTGTTTGCTAGTATAATGGCTTAGTAACAATGAGTTTGAGTGTGCAATGCAGGCAGACGTGCTGCAAATATCTTTGCACTAGTGGGACAATACAGAAGTTCAACAGCCACGTTTAGGATGCCACTAAGTTCACTCAGTATTTGCTAGTATAATGGCTTAGTAACAATGAGTTTGAGTGTGCAATGCAGGCAGATGTGCTGCAAATATCTTTGCACTAGTGGGACAATACAAAAGTCCAACAGCCACGTTTAGGATGCCACTAAGTTTACTCAGTGTTTGCTAGTATAATGGCTTAGTAACAATGAGTTTGAGTGTGCAATGCAGGCAGACGTGCTGCAAATATCTTTGCACTAGTGAGACAATACAGAAGTTCAACAGCCACGTTTAGGATGCCACTAAGTTCACTCAGTGTTTGCTAGTATAATGGCTTAGTAACAATGAGTTTTAGTTTGCAATGCAGGCAGACGTGCTGCAAATATCTTTGCACTAGTGGGACAATACAGAAGTCCAACAGCCACGTTTAGGATGCCACTAAGTTTACTCAGTGTTTGCTAGTATAATGGCTTAGTAACAATGAGTTTGAGTGTGCAATGCAGGCAGACGTGCTGCAAATATCTTTGCACTAGTGGGACAATACAGAAGTATAACAGCTACGTTTAGGATGCCACTAAGTTTACTCAGTGTTTGCTAGTATAATGGCTTTGTAACAATGAGTTTGAGTGTGCAATGCAGGCAGACGTGCTGCAAATATCTTTGCACTAGTGGGACAATACAGAAGTCTAAAAGCCACGTTTAGGATGCCACTAAGTTCACTCAGTGTTTGCAAGTATAATGGCTTAGTAACAATGAGTTTGAGTGTGCAATGCAGGCAGACGTGCTGCAAATATCTTTGAACTAGTAGGACAGTACAGAAGTCCAACAGCCACGTTTAGGATGCCACTAAGTTTCCTCAGTGTTTGCTAGTATAATGGCTTAGTAACAATGAGTTTGAGTGTGCAATGCAGGCAGACGTGCTGCAAATATCTTTGCACTACTGGGACAATACAGAAGTCCAACAGCCTTGTTTAGGATGCCACTAAGTTTACTCAGTGTTTGCTAGTATAATGGCTTAGTAACAATGAGTTTGAGTGTGCAATGCAGGCAGACGTGCTGCAAATATCTTTGCACTAGTGGGACAATACAGAAGTCCAACAGCCACGTTTAGGATGCCACTAAGTTCACTCAGTGTTTGCTAGTATAATGGCTTAGTAACAATGAGTTTGAGTGTGCAATGCAGGCAGACGTGCTGCAAATATCTTTGCACTAGTGGGACAATACAGAAGTTCAACAGCCACGTTTAGGATGCCACTAAGTTCACTTAGTGTTTGCTAGTATAATGGCTTAGTAACAATGAGTTTGAGTGTGCAATGCAGGCAGATGTGCTGCAAATATCTTTGCACTAGTGGGACAATACAAAAGTCCAACAGCCACGTTTAGGATGCCACTAAGTTTACTCAGTGTTTGCTAGTATAATGGCTTAGTAACAATGAGTTTGAGTGTGCAATGCAGGCAGACGTGCTGCAAATATCTTTGCACTAGTGGGACAATACAGAAGTCCAACAGTCACGTTTAGGATACCACTAAGTTCACCCAGTGTTTGCTAGTATAATGGCTTAGTAACAATGAGTTTGAGTGTGCAATGCAGGCAGACGTGCTGCAAATATCTTTGTACTAGTGGGACAATACAGAAGTCCAACAGCCACGTTTAGGATGCCACTAAGTTTACTCAGTGTTTGCTAGTATAATGGCTTAGTAACAATGAGTTTGAGTGTGCAATGCAGGCAGACGTGCTGCAAATATCTTTGCACTAGTGGGACAATACAGAAGTCCAACAGCCACGTTTAGGATGCCACTAAGTTCACTCAGTGTTTGCGAGTATAATGGCTTAGTAACAATGAGCTTGTGTGTGCAAAGGGCAGGAGGGTACAGTGGCAGGGTTGTGGGTCTGGGTAGAGGAAAGGAAGCCTGCCTTTCTATCCCTCCTAATGGGGAAATGCAGCGAGGAAATCCCTGACCTTAGCTACACAGACG
The DNA here is from genome assembly GCF_048569485.1 of Anomaloglossus baeobatrachus. Classification (NCBI taxonomy): domain Eukaryota; kingdom Metazoa; phylum Chordata; class Amphibia; order Anura; family Aromobatidae; genus Anomaloglossus; species Anomaloglossus baeobatrachus. The sequence continues at coordinate 203,482,147 of NC_134355.1, read as the reverse complement.
CTGTCATCTTGTGTTGCTGTTAAACTCTGTTTTCACGGCCCTGACTGTCACCTATGGCTCTGACCGTGCCGGTATTAGCCCTTAAAAGGACTAATAGAAACTTCTATCCCTATTTTGTACAGCGCTGTGTATAGAGCGTACACAGCAGTATCGGAGATAGGAGCTGCGCCAACGGTGACTGGCACCAAGGACGCAGAAGGCAGATAATGGCGTGCTGGAGGAAAATGTCCGTTTTTATAATGCAGGGACATGTGACATGGACATCCTATCACACATGCCGTTGCTTCTCTGGCTAAAAGTCCACTTAGCTGTGTGTGTATCTGGGATTGGCTGACATGCTGGCCCGCCCCACTACATGCGCGTTTAGGGAAGGAAGACAAGGAAAAAAAAAATAAAATGGCGATCGCCATTATCCAAACAGCAGTGATCTGAATGCGCTATTCCCGCACACTATACGCTGAAATTTCATAATAGTGTGAGTCACAAAGTGACTCACACTATTACAGCGGAAAGCCAGCTAGTAATTAGCTAGTCTTTTTGCTGCTAGAACCGTTCTCGAACGTATCTACAACTATCGAGCTTTAGCAAAAAGCTCGAATTCTAGTTAGATCTAGAACAGCCCCCAAAATCACTCGAGCCGCGAACTGGAGAACCTCGAACCGCGAACCGCGCTCAACTCTACTCCCCACCATTTCTTAGTTCAAAAAGCTTGCCAAACTCTCCACAAACTCTGGGGACTCCATGAACATAATCCATGGTCCCCAAACTGTAGCAAATTTTTTTGTGTTCCCATTTAGTTCTGCTGTCAGCTCCTCCATTCTCTGGAGGTTTGTGATCTCCTCCAACCAATCCAGCACCGTAGGGCATCTAGTCTGTTTCCATAACTTTGGGATAATCATACGGGCAGCCGCCAGGCAAAATCGCAACATGTCCCTTTTTTGTGTTTTAATAGCTCCTGGGAGAATAGAAAGAAGGGTAACCTGGGGGGACTTTTCTATTTCACCTTCGCTCATCTTTTTGTACAGGTAGAAGACTGAGTCCCAAAAGGGTTGAAATTTAGTACAGCTCCACCATATGTGTAGCATTGTCCCTGTGTCTGTGCCACACCTCCAGCACACATCAGACACAGAGGGAAATATAGCATGTAATTTAGTCGGGTAATGGTACCACCTTGTGAGAATTTTATAACTTTTCTCTTGAGCGGCGCATGCGAAGGAAAGCTTATAGGTCCACAGGTACGCTCTGCTACAATCGTCCTCTGGAATATTCTCTCCCAGTTCCTCTCCCCACCTACAAACAAAGTGAGGTTTATCCACCCTATTTCTCTGGTTCAGCATTTTATAAATGAGTGAGATGCCATGTCCAGGTGATGACCCCATTAAAAATACTTTCTCAAAAGGAGTGGACTGTGTCCTCACCCTTCTCTCCCTGTCCTGGTACGAGAGGAAAGATTTCAACTGCATATATTCCATCCAGGAAACCTCTCTCACTGTGGCCTGCATGGAAATATAAGTTGGTAGGGTGTGTCCCTGGAGTGCGTAACCAAAACGAGTATTATCCGCCTGGGTAAATCCCCTGAATTTATGGGAGTGGAGTCCCGGGGGGAACTTCTTATTACCAAATACGGGGGGGAAGTGGGCCCTGCTCCTGAGAGAGAGATCCCTTTTTTATCTCTCCATCCCACATCCCCATCACTGTCCACGTGAATTCCATTCTCTTCTCTATCTGGATCCTACTTTCTTTCTCTAACCATGGGAGTAAATGTAAGGGAGTTCCCAGCATATACTGTTCGATCACCACCCATTGTTTCGAATATGGAAATGCCAGTCCAGTAATCTCGTTAGGATAGCTGCCTTGTAATATAACTGAAAATTTGTTAGCCCCGCCATCCCGTCACTTTTGTGTCTGGTCAGAGTTTTAATTCCTGTTCGGGGTTTCCTGTTCCCCCAGACAAACCCAGACAAGGCTGTCCGGATCTTGGAGAAGTAACTTCCCGGTAACTATATGGGTATTGTCTGAAACAGGAACAGGAACCTCGGTAACACATCCATTGTTATCGCGTTTATACGCCCAAACCAGGTCAGTCTCTTTTTGTCATATTTCTTTGAGTCCCTGATTGTCCTCTCTAATAAGGGGAAAAAATTGTGATGTACAATTTTTGCTGGCTACCTAGGTACCATTACGCCCAGATATTTTAAAACTGACGGTTGCCACTTGAAAGGGAAGTTTTGTGATACTCTTGCAAGGTCTTCTGCCGATAAAGTCACATTCATGGCCTCTGATTTGGAAAAAATTACTTTGAAGTTGCTTAAGCTGCCAAACTCTTCGAACTCCTTGAGTAAGGACGGGAAGGATATGTGTGGTTGGGAAATGAACATGAGAAGGTCATCCGCAAATAGAGCCAGCTTACGGTTCTTTCCCCACCTCTATCCCGTGGATGCTTGTGTTGTTTCTCAGGGCAACCCCAAGGTGCTCCATGACCATGACGTATAACAGGGGCGACAATGGACATCCTTGTGTCGTTCCATTGTGGACCAGAAAAGATGATGATAGAAACCCATTTTTCCTGACTTTTGCTGAGGGTCTCGTATACAGGGACGCAATTCTACCCAAACATTTCTGACCCAAACCCACCTGTCTCAAGGCTGCCATCATAAAGCTCCAACAGACCCGGTTGAAGGCCTTCTCCGCGTCCTCTGAAAGTAAACACATGGGGAGAGACTGAACCCTCGACCGAGCCATCAGGAGGAACAATTTGTTGGTGTTGTCCCGTGCCTCCCGACCTTTTACGAATCCCACCTGGTCCGTATGTATTGTCCCAGGCAGAGACGGGGAAAATCTGTTGGCAAGTGCCTTAGAGAAAAATTTCAAATCTAAATTAATGAGTGAGATGGGTCTGTAATTTGTAACCAGCAAGTGGTCCTTTCCCGGTTTGGGGATAACACATATGTTTGCTTCAAGAGACTGTGCTACCCAATGAGAGTTTTCAGATATGGAGTTAAATACTTTGGTCGTGAACGGGGATAACTGAGTCTGAAATATTTTATAGAACTTAGGGGTAAACCAGTCCGGACCTGGGCTTTTGCCTGAGGGAGAATCCCTGATAAGAGATGCCACTTCTGTCTCTGGGGTAATTCCTCCTATAACCCTTTCGTTGTGTTCCAGTTGACATATTTTTGTCCGGATCATTATATCTCCTGTCCGTAGATCTCAAGACCATGCCATTGCTCGTTGTGGACTCTTGATTAATTGAACCCTCACATGACGTGCAGGACGTGAGTGAACCCGTTCTGCATTTTTTTTCTGTATTAATTCTATCTCTGTATCCATCTCACTAACCGTTTGTTTATTCAACTGTATAAGTACCGTATTTTTCGCTTTATAAGACGCACCTGATTATAAGACGCACCCCCAAATTTGGTGAAGGAAAATAGAATTTTTTTTTTGAATGTTAAATGGCATCTTATAATGCCAGTGTCCGTCTAACAAATCATATAGGGTATATGTCCCTCATAGCCCCCCATCCTAAAATTAGCCCCCCTTAATCTGGATATGACCCCCTTATATTGAATATAGCCCCCTTGTGCTGGGACACATCCCCCTGTGCTGCCAAGGCCCCTATAGATGGCACACCTCCCCTGTGTTTGATATGGCCCCCATACTGCTGCCCATGGCCACTATAGATGGCACATCTCCCCTGTGTTTGATATGGCCGCCATACTGCTGCCCATGGCCCCTATAGATGGCACACCTCCCCTGTGTTTGATATGGCCCCCATACTGCTGCCCATGGCCACTATAGATGGCACATCTCCCCTGTGTTAGATATGCCCCCCATACTGCTGCCCATAATAAAATAAAACACTCTTTCCTTACCTTTTCAGTGCTGTCCCTCCTCGTGTCTCCCTCCTTGCAGTTGAGCTCTGACTTCCTCCACTTCCTGGTTCTTGCTGCTGGTCATGTGATCGGCACGGCAGAGTGATATCATCTCTGCGGGCCTGATCACAGACAGCAGCAGCAGGAGACCGGGAGATCAGCGCTGGAGGTAAGTAAAGCTTTTTTTATTTTACTATGGGCAGCAGTATGGGGGCCATAGCTAACACAGGGGGATCATGTGCGATCAAAGGGAGCACAGGCAGATATAATATGTCCCGTTGCCCCAGCCCATCAGCGCGATGCGGTTTCAGCACCACGCTTATGGACAGCGGCTGTGCAAATTATATGAGCGGGAGCAGGAGATCTAATGCTGCCGCCCGCAGCTTTCACCTGTCCCAAGCACCGCTCCAGAGCGGATCCTGCAGTATATATATATATATATATATATATATATATATATATGTTTTTATATATATATATATATATATATATATATACACACACCATCCCCCCCGTATATTCGGTTTATAAGACGCACCCCCTACTTTCTCCCAAAATTTTGGGGAACAAAAGTGCGTCTTATAAAGCGAAAAATACGCTAATTCCATGAACTCCCTAGAGCAGGAAGTGGCCGCCTCTTCCCATTTATTCCTGAAGGATTCTTCAGGTACCTCAGATGATGGGAACACCTGAATTCTCAATCCACGTGGTATGAGTTTTTTCTCTAAATATTTCTCTAAGAATGCCCTATTCCACCAAATCCTCATTCTTTTACGTAATAATTTCTTATATCTGAATATAAATTTCTGTATAGAGCAATACAGAAATCTATATTCAGATATAAGGAATTATTACGTAAAAGAATGGGGATTTGGTGGAATAGAGCATTCTAAGGTGGGCTTTACACGCTGCGACATCGCTAGCAATTGCTAGCGATTTCGAGCGCGATAGCACCCGCCCCCATCGCACATGTGATATGTGGTGATTGCTGCCGTAGCGAACATTATTGCTACTGGAGCTTCTTACGCACATATCTGGTCGGCGACGTTGCTGTGACCGCCAAACAATCCCTCCTTCAAGGGGGAGGTGCATTCAGCATCACAGCGACGTCACCGCGACGTCACTAAGCGGCCAGCCAATAGAAGCGGAGGGGCGGAGATGAGCAGGGCATAACATCCCGCCTACCTTTTCCTTCCGCATTGCTGGCAGGTCGAAGGTAAGGTGATGTTTGTCGTTCCTGCGGCTTCACACACAGCGATGTGTGGTGCTGCAGGAACGAGGAACAACATCGTACCGGCAGCAGCAGCGATATTGTGAAATGGAGCGACGTGTCACCGATCAACGATTTTTGACGTTTTCGCGATCGGTATTCGTCGCTCCTAGGGTTTACACGCTGCGATGTCGGTAACGGCGCCGGATGTGCGTCACTAATGACGTGACCCCGACGGTATATCATTACCAATGTAGCTACGTGTAAAGCCCGCCTTAGAGAAATATTTAGAGAAAAAACTCATACAACGTGGATTGAGAATTCAGGTGTTCCCAGCATCTGAGGTACCTGAAGAATCCTTCAGGAATAGATGGGAAGAGGCGGCCACTTCCTGCTCTAGGGAGTTCATGGAATTACTTATACAGTTGAATAAACAAACGGTTAGTGAGATGGATACAAAGATAGAATTAATACACAAAAAATTGCAGGATAATTTGTCTAGTGAGGCATTAACCAAACTCAATACAGAAATTGAGGATGAATCCAATAAATGGGAAAAGGAAATATGTGACATTAAAACAAAAAAATTCCAAAGAGACACCCTGGATCGTAATCAGAACAACATGTATAGGTGGCAAAGAAAAGACAGAGGAAAATGAAAAATGTTAGATCCAGAACGGGTTCACTCACGTCCTGCACGTCCAATGAGGGTTCAATTAATCAAGAGTCCACAACGAGCAATGGCATGGTCTTGAGATCTACGGACAGGAGATATAATGATCCGGACAAAAATATGTCAACTGGATCACAACGAAAGGGTTATGGGAGGAATAACCCTAACAAATTACAGGTGATCAACCTATCTGAACATGAACTAACATACCCTCAAAAACAGTTACTTGAGAGAGCGTTGACTTTTGCTCCCACTAATGGTTTTGATCTTTTTACAGTTATAAAGTACGTTAACCTTTTCTCAAGGAAACTGATTTTAAAGAAACTCCATTATAAGGAGTCCAACGTATCCGTGACCACGCCAGAGACTCTAATGGAGGAAGAAACATTGAGAAACTTAAATTCACTCTTGAACGAGCAGGATGGCACCAGTAAAAGTAAATACCCTAAAGATTTGTATCCTAAATCACAGACGTTCCCTCCTTTGTTATTGAGTCCCAGTGTGGAGATCTTCACGGATCCGGTCATCCGTGATTTGAGGGAGGTCTCCACGGCGCGACGGTCTGACAATCTCACGAGAGCTGAACGCAATGCTCTGCATGAATTACAATCATTGGATGACAGTCATAAAACCGGCAGACAAGGGAGGGAACGTCGTGTTATGGCCAAAGCTGATGTATGAAAAGGAGGCACTAAAACAACTGAGAGACAAAACAACTTATACAAAGTTGCCTGCAAATCCCACAGTGGCGTATGCAGCAGAACTGGACCTGATGTTATATGATGCATTTACACAGGGAGTATTTACCAAGAACATCTATGATGGCCTTACTGTAAAATATCCCAGGACACCGACAATCTATTTTATACCTAAGATTCATAAAAATGCTATTGAACCACCAGGGAGACCTATTGTGTCGGGCCTGGAGGGGCTTAGTGATCTGGTGAGAAAGTTTGTGGATTTCTACTTGAAACCCTTGGCAGAGGCCCTACCATCGTACGTCCGTGACACCACGGACATACTAGCAAGAATCGACGGAATACACTTAGAGGAGGATATATACCTCGTGACTGCGGATGTTGAATCGCTCTATACGTGCATCGATCAAGAACAGGGTTTGGAGGCGGTGCGTTTCTTCCTCGGTAGCAGCAACTGGGATGGCCCTACATGTGAATTGGTTCTTGGGCTGCTGGAGTTCATCCTCACACACAATTATTTTTTGCTTAAAGAACAACATTATCTACAAAGGAGTGGTACCGCGATGGGGGTGGCCTGTGTGCCTTCGTTTGTAAACCTCTTTCTGGGGTTTTGGGAAAGAGGTTTGTGACGAGGGGGCACAGGCTGCAGACCATGTACCCCTCTGGTTAAGATATATAGATGATATTTTGTTTATTTGGCAGGGGAGTGAAGATGGACTTCAGCAGTTCATGAGATATCTTAACATGAATAATTGTAACATCAAGCTGACTCATGTGTGCAGCAGGGAAGTAGTGGACTTCCTGGATATTAAGATTGAAGTTAATACCAACAGACGAGTACAGGCGGACTTATTCAGGGAGCCCACTGCAGTGAATTCCGTGTTGCATGCAGAGTCTAGTCACCATCACAGTACCATCAAAGCCATCCCAGTTGGGCAATACTTGAGGACGAGACGCATCTGTTCCACCCTGCAAAAATTTGAACACCAAGTGAATTTGCTTAAGGAACGATTTCAGTCATGAGGATATAGCAGAAGGTCCATCAAGCAAGGCTACAATAGGGCAAAAAAATCCACACGTGAGTCACTATTGCAGCCCTCTTTTAACCTTCGTCCGGCTGAGTAGGTACAATTGTAACTATTCCGTTTTAAAATTGCAATAACTTGTTTTCGAAAAGCCGTAGAGGGCTGAAATTTCGTGACATCTCTGCAGTTTTGGTCCAGAATATATTGGCCAAATTTCAATAAAATATCTCCACCCCCTTCCGAGATAAGGGGTCGAGATATTTTTGCATCCATAACAAGCTGCATAGGTACAAATGTACCCTCATATATTTTGAATGAAGATAATGCAAGGAAAAAAGAATAATATTTTTTTTAATGATAATGCTATTTTATTATTATAGGTTTATTAAACAAGTAAAACAACTGTTCATTTACATTATAAAAGAAAATGTAAGAATTTTTTTTATTGATTTTCTTCGCAAGTAATGCATGTTGTCTTTGCTACAGAGTGTTCATCGCAAATGGGTTTCACACAAACCACACAAGACTTTTTAGTCTTACGTTGTTTTCGCCTCAGGTCTCGGCAGACATAGCAACTACCAACAACAGGGGAGGGTCCACGACTACCATGAGATATTTGAGGGCCAACTGCTGCTTGCGATGCTACCAGAATGCATTGTCCAAGCACCATTTCTACTGCACCTCGAAGAAAATGGTTTCTCATCATCATTTGGTTTGTACTACGATCTTCAATTGCAGGCATACACAGGTGATTTGCAAGATCTTTCAGGAACTTTCTTCGTTGATCCTTTGTCCTGAAGCTTGGATTATGTTCTCTGTAGATGATGTAGGATGCTAACCCAGTGACGTCAATCATATTGTAGAAAAATGCCAGAGGCCAACGTAATGTTCGTCGTTTCACAGTGTACTCTCCCAACATTTTATCCATAACATCAACTCCGCCTTTTGTTTTGTTGTAGTATTTTATTATCTCTGGCTTGGCTGCTAGTGTCTCTTCAACTTCGTTGTCAAATCTGATAAATCTGAGTATCATCTTGAAGCGGTCACGAGACATGGCTGCACGTATAAGAGGCAGAGCAGCAACATTCCACATTTCCTCCAGATTCTCTTTGTTGTCTCTGTACACACCAGCAGCAATCAGTATGCCCAAAAATGCATGGAGTTCAGTTTCAGTAAATTGCTTGAATGTTTTTTGTGGTGGCCGTTCAGAAGAATCAGGAAAACGTTGTACCAGTTCATTGTTTTAAGCATCAGAAACTCTCTTGGCCTTTCGATTCCTTTCTCGTAATATGATGTCACACATCTCGGGAGTCATGATTGACTTGAATAGCTCTTTTGCTGTATACAGGTTGCTGATTGCTGCAGGGCCACCTCTTTGTCGTAGGACATTACGAGATTTTGTTTGTGCATTTGGCAGTGGATCACTACACCATTGAGTTTTATCCTTAGCAGTCCAAATGTCACCTACACTTTGAGGCACAGACTCATCCTCAACACTTTCGTCTGAGTCGTATTCTTTTCCCTGCTCTATTACCAGTTCTTGTTCAATGTCTGAATCTTCTTCAGTAACATCCACTTGTGGTACATAGTTTTCATCATCAGATGCAACATATGGTTCTTCCTCATGCTCAGAATCAGATTCTTCTAGCATTGGCATTATTACGTCAGACGTAAATCTGTAAATATGAAAAAATGAAAAATAAATAATTTTCTGAAATACTACACAATACTACATTATTGGCTTTTCACAAAATGATACTAACCTGCAAACACGTTTTCTTGGATTATGGCGGAAACTAGATCCAGCATCACTATCACTCATGATGACTTGGTAGATGAATTATGGCTTCGTAATTTAGTTCAGTAAGACGTGGCAAGTAGAATGAAACTCTATTCTAAAGTGCAGATAAAAAAGTAAATTATTTCTAGTGATAATTATTTATAAATGTCATTTATATATTATGTAAACCGTATACGGTTTCAGAATTTTCATTCCATCTTCGACTGTTTTTTCGACCAATAGGAAAATTGTAACAGAGCCACCATCTTTATTTTGTGCTGAATATAAGTAAAAAAATAAATACCAGCAGTACAGAAACAGGTGATGAAAAACCGTTCCTAAATTACCTCTCAAGATTAAGATGAATATCAGCAGTAAGAAAGGGGATAATACATAACTTTTAATGGAATTATCATTTAAAAAAATTGCGTAGTGCTGCAATTTATAAAACAATTTTTTGTGCAAACAAATGAAACAACATTCATGTCCAAGAGGACCAACACAGATAGTGTTGGAGCCCCCCCAGTGGGGTCCGTCAATAATATACCATATTCACCAGATGGACATCGAGGGGCTTCAACACCAAATCAGTGTCCAAGATTCATAGACACTGTAAAGTGATGACTGCTATGAGCCGGGTAAGCAGAGCATAGACCTATAATCCTATCTGTTAGTTAGGTTAGGGTCATAGGAGGATATATTCCAGTGGGAACCAAACCTCCCAAAATGACTCACCACTAAATACTGGGGTGTGTTGCATATGGACGGTGATCTTAAAGGAGGCCTCTGTGAACAACCGAGTATAACATACAGGAGGGGGCGCTCCTTAAGGGATCGTCTAGTCCATAGCCACTTTCAGGCACCTACTAATGAAACTTGGCTGAAGTCTAACATCAGAGGTTGTTTTAAATGTGGCAATTGCATTGCTTGCCCTTTTATCACTAAAAGCAAGACCTTTGTCAACCATGTTACAGGGAAAGAGTATGACATTAGAGAATTCATAAACTGTAAGACTGAAGGCGTAATTTACAAAATGACTTGCTCTTGTAGCAAAGAATATATCGGTAAAACAAAGCGTGAATTGCATCGTAGAATTGGCGATCATTTGGGAGATGTCCTACACAAAAGGGACACCCCAATCGCCAGACATATTAACGCCATCCACGGTGGGGACACACAGGCTATGAGCTTCCAGGGCATTGACATAGTGAGAAAACCACTCAGAGGCAGCCCTCGGGACCGGAATATTCTACAGAAAGAATCCAAGTGGATCTTTATCCTAGACATAATAGCACCAAAAAGCCTAAATGAACAGCTCAGCTATAGCTGTTTTCTCTGACTTTTCTGGCTCTTAAAATTTTCTCTTTCTCCCTCCAACCTATTATCATTTATAATGCACAGATCTGTGTTAATGGTACTTGAAATAACCTGTTATGGTCTTTACTGGCCAAGAAACCTAATGTGAGTTTACTGATGAACCTTCAGTGAGCTCACCCCATTCATTTATAGATACATAATGTGATCAAACAAAGGGTTAATCCCTCTAGTTATGGTGTAAAATAATCTAATGGAACTTATTCTATATAACCTATACTGCCAAAATTATCACATTTATCTATTTTACTGATACTTCTATCCTAGCTAAGCCTTGGGACTTGGTACGTCATGTGACTATCTGGCACATCCAATTAACTATTAGAATGTCTGTCTAATTTTGGTTATGTTTAATATCAATTTGATTATATTTAAGCATGACCTATCCTACAGCATCTCAGGGGTTAAAATCTGTGCTGATCGCACAGCAGCACGTCTGGCTGCATCTGTTTGTTTAATCAGCACCAGCTCCCCTCATACACTAGGACGCTTTAAGCTTGATGACGTGCTCTTGGAGGCAGGGCAGTGTAAGGATGTTCAGCACTGACCCACACTGTGCACGTCACTGCTACCATCGCCTGGAGCATTCTGGGTTTGATGACGCCCCTAGCTGGGCGGGACAAGATGCCCACACCCAGCGTGACCCAATACTGGATGCTGTATGCTGTGCTTTTTGTCTAATCAGCACCAGTCCACTCCATGTAGCAAGGCAATATGGGATTGATGACGTGCGTTCGGGGGCAGGGCGGTGTTATGACTCAGCACTGTCCTGCACTACGCATGTCATAGTCAGTGTGGTGTGTAGCATTCTGGGATTGATGACATGCCCAGGTGGGCGGGACAAGATGGCTGCGCTCAGCACTGCCCCACGCTGTGTGATGTTTTGCTACCTATAGCAACCTGTTACTTGCCTATTAAACAGACAGGTGAGTTTAAACACTCGTTTTGATGTATAATTGGCGGTTTTTCTGATTGTCTGATTGGAGCAACGATTAATGATCTATTTAATGGTGGACACTTGCAGTGGCAGCTTACCCTAGAGCCTGACCACTTGTATTTTGGGGTCTCTATACATGCATCTTTAGCCCTTCACCTACAGTATCTCCCCTGATGAATCCTGGCAGAAGAAACGCGTCGGGAGGTTCCATGGTGATGAATTTTTAGGGCCAATCTATTCAGGGTCAGTTTGGGACGGCCCTTGTAAGGGCTGGAGCTAATGGGGTTTGAGGGTTCAGCTAGTTCCTGCCAGGGAGAGAGCTCCTGCCCGGCCATGGACAGCCACCCGATCTATCTATCCTGATGACCCCCTTCTAACAACTGACCTGCATCTAAAACTGGGTGAGACCAATCCATTTCTTATGTACAATTGTATGATGTATTAATGAACCAGATATTATAAGCAAGAGGTAATAATTATACCTATATGTTTACTGCCGTAACTATACTCTGAAGTAAATCCAGGAAACACCACTGTGATCTTGGATGGATTTTTGTTAGGTTACGTTTGGTAATTTTTGGTGTGTACATGTATGGTCAAAAGATTGTTTCTTGGGGGATTTATTAACCCCACACTGTATATTACACTGGTGAGTCATTTTGGGAGGTTTGGTTCCTACTGGAATATATCCTCCTATGACCCTAACCTAACTAACAGATAGGATTATAGGTTTATGCTCTGCTTACCCGGCTCATAGCAGTCATCACTTTACAGTGTCTATGAATCTTGGACACTGATTTGGTGTTGAAGCCCCTCGATGTCCATCTGGTGAATATGGTATATTACTGGCGGACACTACTGGGGGGGCTCCAACACTATCTGTGTTGGTCCTCTTGGACATGAATGTTGTTTCATTTGTTTGCACAAAAAATTGTTTTATAAATTGCAGCACTACGCAATTTTTTTAAATGATAATTCCATTAAAAGTTATGTATTATCCCCTTTCTTACTGCTGATATTTATTTGAATATAAGTAAAACATCGTAAAACAATATGTAGATACTAATTATTATCCATTTTTCGTATAAAAATCATACCTATAGTGGTAAGTTTCATACAAAATATATGTAAACCAAGTCCAGGCTCAAAGACAATTTCTGACTGTTCTGTCCCCACATAAGGCAAATGAAGGTATAACTGGCTGTTAGATGCTGTGAGACTTTCCTACCTTTGTATCCAAGAAATTGAAGACTTCACAAGCCTAGAAATGTGTGTGCTCACAGCAATGAGATGAACAGCAAAATGGCTACTGAGAGGAGGGAGGCAGGAAGAGAAGTAGAAGCCACTCCCAGTTTGAATCAACTTAATTGACAGCAACATAAGTGAGCAGTAACAACACTGGCCAATAGATATCAGCATAACATTTGTAGCTGAATGAACTTTAGTTTCTGAAACCAAGTAAAGGAGAAAGTCTTCCTACAGTGGAGGTATATATGAAGGTACAATTGTACCTCTTCAGCCTGTTAACGTTGTAAAATTATGCAGCCTGACGAAGGTTAAGCCACAAAATGAGAGCAGCAACATCAGATTTATTACCACCTTTAACCCACAGTGTAATAAGGTAAAGGAGATTTTGCAGCGACACTGGTCCATACTACAAACCGAGTCCAGCCTACAGAGCCACTTATTGAACTAGCCTCAGATGACCTATAGGAGAGGGAAAAATCTCAGGGATCTATTGGTTAGGAGCCACTATGTGGCAAATACCCAAAGACCCTTTGGCACAGGCTCTCCAATAAAAGGCTGTTTTCCATGTGGAGATTGTATGGCATGTACCAATATATCTAGAACAAAAACCTTTAGGTCATCTGGGGGGGACAAGGAATTTAAAACCCACCAATATATCACCTGTTCAACAACTCAGGTGATATATTATGCCACCTGCGGCTGTGGCCTTATATACATAGGTTTGAGATCCCGGCAATTGAGAGTAAGGACCAGGGAGCATGTCAGGGACATCATCGCTGCAAAAAATATCACAAACCTTGAAGAATTAAAAACGATTCCCCGACACTATAAATTAAAGCACAATAGTGATCCCCGATCTTTTGTAGTGAGAGGGATAGAACAAGTAACTGTGGGAATTAAAGGTGGTAATATCAAAAGAAAATTACTGCAGCTAGAATACAAATGGATTACAATGCTGGGGACAATGTCCACCCTGGGATTAACTCAAACAAATTAATTTGCCTGTTTTCTCTAGGTGATTCCCTATTATCATAGTATCATAGTATCATAGTTTTTAAGGTTGAAGGGAGACTCTAAGTCCATCTAGTTCAACCCGTAGCCTAACATGTTGATCCAGAGGAAGGAAAAAAAAACCCCAATGTGTCAAATAAGCTCCAATGGGGAAAAATTTCCTTCCTGACTCCACATCCGGCAATCAGACTAGTTCCCTGGATCAATACCCTGTCATAAAATCTAATATACATAACTGGTAATATTAAATTTTTCAAGAAAGGCGTCCAGGCTCTGCTTAAATGTTAGTAGTGAATCACTCATTACAACATCATGCGGCAGAGAGTTCCATAGTCTCACTGCTCGTACAGTAAAGAATCCTCGTCTGTGATTATGATTAAACCTTCTTTCCTCAAGACGTAGCAGATGCCCCCGTGTTCCAGTCGCAGGCCTAGGTGTAAAAAGATCTTTGGAAAGGTCTCTGTACTGTCCCCTCATATATTTATACATTGTGATTAGATCCCCCCTAAGCCTTCGTTTTTCCAAACTAAATAACCCCAAGTTTAATAACCTGTCTTGGTATTGCAGCCCACCCATTCCTCTAATAATCTTGGTTGCTCTTCTCTGCACCCTCTCCAGTTCAGCTATGTCCTTCTTATATATCGGTGACCAGAATTGTACACAGTATTCTAAGTGCGGTCACACTAGTGACTTGTACAGAGGTAGAACTATATTTTTTTCATGAACACTTATACCTCTTTTAATACATCCCATTATTTTATTAGCCCTGGCAGCAGCTGCCTGACACTGTCCACTAAAGTGAAGTTTACCATCCACCCATACACCCAAGTCTTTTTCTGTGTCTGTTTTACCCAGTGTTCTACAATTAAGTACATAATCATAAATGTTATTTCCTCTACCCAAGTGCATGACCTTACATTTATCTACATTAAACTTCAATTGCCACTTCTCAGCCCAATCCTCCAATTTACATAAATCTCCCTGTAATATAAAATTATCCTCCTCTGTATTGATTACCCTGCAGAGTTTAGTATCATCTGCAAATATTGAAATTCTACTCCGCATGCGCCCAACAAGGTCATTTATAAATATGTTGAAAAGAAGCGGGCCCAATACTGACCCCTGTGGTACCCCACTATGAACTGAGACCCAGTCCGAGTACGTACCATTAATAACCACCCTTTGTTTCCTATCACTGAGCCAGTTTTTAACCCAGTTACACATATTTTCCCCTATCCCCATTATTCTCATTTTATGTACCAACCTTTTGTGTGGCACCGTATCAAAAGCTTTTGAAAAGTCCATATACACAACATCCACTGCATTTCCCTGGTCCAGGCTTGAACTTACCTCTTCATAGAAGCTGATCAAATTAGTTTGACAGGATCGATCCCTCATAAACCCATGTTGATACTCTGTCGTAAGGTTATTTTTCTTGAGATACTCCAGTATAGCATCTCTCAAGAAACCCTCAAGGATTTTACCAACCGTAGAGGTTAAACTTACCGGCCTATAATTTCCCGGCTCAGTTTTTGTCCCCTTTTTGAATATTGGCACCACATTTGCTATGCGCCAGTCCTGCGGTACCGACCCTGTTATTAAGGAATCTGAGAAGATTAAAAATAATGGTCTATCTATCACAGAACTCAATTCCTGTAGTACTCTGGGGTGTATGCCATCCGGGCCCGGAGATTTGTCAACCTTAGTGATTTCGAGGCGGCGGCGTACTTCCTGCTGGGTTAAGCAGGTAATATTCAAGGGTGAATTTATGGTATCACTGGTCATGTCATCTGCCATGGCATTTTCTTGTATAAAAACCGTAGAAAAAAAGTCATTCAGCAGGTTGGCTTTACCCTCATCCCCTTCCACCATTTCACCAAGACTATTTTTAAGGGGGCCAACACTATCGCTTTTCAGTTTTTTACTGTTTATGTAGTTAAAGAATATTTTAGGATTATTTTTACTTTCTCTCGCAATGAGTCTCTCTGTCTCAAACTTTGCTAACTTAATTTGCTTTTTACATATTTTATTTAATTTTCTATAATTATATAATGCCTCATCACTACCTACCCTCTTTAATTCTTTTAAGGCTTTCTGTTTTTCTTTTATTGCTTCCCTTACAGCTCTATTTAGCCATAGGGGTTTCCTCCTATTTCTAGCATGTTTGTTCCCATAGGGTATATTTTCTGCACAAGCCCTATTCAGGATGCTCATAAAAGTCTCCCATTTGCTTTGTGTACTTTTATTACTTAGTACATCATCCCAGTTTATTGCACTAAGATCATCTCTCAACCGTTTAAAATTTGCTTTCCTGAAGTTTAGTGTCCTTGTAGCCCCTCTACTAGACATCTTACTAAAGAATACATGAAAACCTATTATTTTGTGATCACTATTCCCCAAGTAACCCCCAACTTGTATATTTGATATGCGGTCTGGCCTATTGGTTAGTACAAGGTCTAGTAGTGCTCCCCCTCTTGTGGGGTCCTGTACCATTTGTGAAAGGTAATTATCTTTCATTGTTATCAAAAATCTATTTCCTTTGCTGGAACTGCAAGTTTCTGTTCCCCAATTTATATCAGGATAGTTAAAGTCCCCCATAATAATTACCTCTCCGAGACTCGCTGCTTTATCAATTTGCTTTATGAGGAGATTCTCTACCTCTTCCATAATATTCGGCGTCTTATAACACACCCCTATCAGTATTTTATTATTCATTCCCCCCCCCCTTATCTCCACCCATAGGGACTCTACATTCTCAGTACCCTCACATATGTTGTCACGCAGGATGGGTTTTAAGGATGATTTTACATATAGACACACACCTCCCCCTCGCTTATTTGTACGGTCATTCCTGAATAGGCTATAACCCTGTAAATTAACAGCCCAGTCATAGCTCTCATCCAGCCATGTCTCTGATATCCCCACTATATCATAATTTTCTTCCAACAATATTAATTCTAATTCCTCCACCTTATTTGTGAGGCTTCGGGCATTAGTGTACATGCACGTTACGTATGACTCTGTACCTGTATTCCTGCTTACTGTATTAACTGTCCTAACCCTTCCCCCCGTACCACCCCCAATTTCATTACTTGTGCCCTGGTCACTATCTGCACTACATTCCCCTTCTATAAAGTGAATACCCTCGCCCCCCATTCCTAGTTTAAACACTCCTCCAACCTTCTAGCCATTTTCTGCCCCAGCAGAGCTGCACCTTCCCCATTAAGATGCAGCCCATCCCTAGCATAGAATCTGTAGCCAACTGAAAAGTCGGCCCAATTCTCCAGGAACCCAAAACCCTCTTTCCTACACCAATTCCTGAGCCACCTGTTAACCTCCCTGATCTCTCTTTGCCTCTCTGGTGTGGCTTGTGGCACAGGTAGTATTTCCGAAAATACCACCTTTGAGGTCCATGCTTTAAGCTTACAACCTAATTCCCTGAAATCATCTTTAAGGACCTTCCACCTACCTCTAACTTTGTCATTTGTGCCAATGTGTACAATGACCGCCGGGTCCTCCCCAGCCCCTCCCAGTAATCTGTCAACCCGATCAGCGATGTGCCGAACTCGAGCGCCAGGAAGACAACACACTGTTCGGCGATCCCTGTCCTTGTGACAGATTGCCCTATCTGTCCCCCTAATAATTGAGTCCCCCACTACCAGTACCTGTCTTGCCTGCCCTGCACTCCTATTCCCCCCCTTACTGGAGCAGACACTCCTCTGGCGTTCAGAGGTCATGCCTTGCTGCAGCAATGCTACCCCTGTAATGACATCCCCCTCATCTGCCAAGTTTGCAAACCTATTGGGGTGTGTCAGTTCAGGACTAGCCTTCCTAGCACTTTTCCCTTTACCCCCCTTTCTAACTGTCACCCAGCTACCTACCTCACCGTCCTGCCGCTCCCTACTATGATCCTCCCCCACATCTGACCCAGCAAGCTGCTGCTCAGTGAGCAGCAGACTCCTTTCCATATTGCTAATGCATCTCAGAGTTGCCAGCTGCTCATTTAGATCCAGTATCTGGGCTTCCAAATGTGCAACTTGCTCACATCTCGAACAACAGTATGCACCCTCGAACGGCTTTTCAAGGACTGCATACATGAGACAAGATGTACACTGGATCGCATTAGCAATAGTGGAGCACATTTTCTAATGGGGATAGCACTAAACAAATGTTAAGTAATTAAACAACTAAATACAAACAATTCTACTCACACTTACTTTTGCTCACACTTTGCTCACTCACACTCACAATGAAGAAGACAGGCTAAAATTCAGAAGTCTTCCTTCCGGCTGTAACTGCCAA
The DNA here is from genome assembly GCF_048569485.1 of Anomaloglossus baeobatrachus. NCBI lineage: Eukaryota > Metazoa > Chordata > Amphibia > Anura > Aromobatidae > Anomaloglossus > Anomaloglossus baeobatrachus. The sequence goes on along the minus strand of NC_134355.1, from coordinate 203,464,014 downwards.
AACCCGGTTCTCCTTGAGCTCGCAGTGACTCTTCACTTATCCCAGAAGGCACTGGGAATATGCAAATTATCCTCGCAAGACTCCTTCCCTGGCTTTCAGAAGTTTTCCTTCCGGCTGTAACGGCCAAAACCCGGTTCTCCTTGAGCTCGCGGTGACTCTTCACTTATCCCAGAAGGCACTGGGAATATGCAAATTATCCTCGCAAGACTCCTTCCCTGGCTTTCAGAAGTCTTCCTTCCAGCTGTAACGGCCAAAACCCGGTTCTCCTTGAGCTCGCGGTGACTCTTCACTTATCCCAGAAGGCACTGGGAATATGCAAATTATCCTCGCAAGACTCCTTCCCTGGCTTTCAGAAGACTTCCTTCCGGCTGTAACGGCCAAAACCCGGTTCTCCTTGAGCTCGCGGTGACTCTTCACTTATCCCAGAAGGCACTGGGAATATGCAAATTATCCTCGCAAGACTCCTTCCCTGGCTTTCAGAAGTCTTCCTTCCGGCTGTAACGGCCAAAACCCGGTTCTCCTTGAGCTCGCGGTGACTCTTCACTTATCCCAGAAGGCACTGGGAATATGCAAATTATCCTCGCAAGACTCCTTCCCTGGCTTTCAGAAGTCTTCCTTCCAGCTGTAACGGCCAAAACCCGGTTCTCCTTGAGCTCGCGGTGACGCTTCACTTATCCCAGAAGGCACTGGGAATATGCAAATTATCCTCGCAAGACTCCTTCCCTGGCTTTCAGAAGACTTCCTTCCGGCTGTAACGGCCAAAACCCGGTTCTCCTTGAGCTCGCGGTGACTCTTCACTTATCCCAGAAGGCACTGGGAATATGCAAATTATCCTCGCAAGACTCCTTCCCTGGCTTTCAGAAGTCTTCCTTCCGGCTGTAACGGCCAAAACCCGGTTCTCCTTGAGCTCGCGGTGACTCTTCACTTATCCCAGAAGGCACTGGGAATATGCAAATTATCCTCGCAAGACTCCTTCCCTGGCTTTCAGGGATATATATATATATATATTGAAATATCTGATATTACATGTCCTTAGCAATATGCTTTGTATATAATATTGTCATTGTGCGTCGCGCCTAATAGCCGGCCGATTTGCATTTTTGCTATTGCTTACTATTTGTGACTTGTAGTACCATCTGCAGTCCTGAGCGCGTGCCTGCCGCACTCCGCTCAATGTCCCAGATTGCGCTGGTGTCTATGGGACGACGCGTGTGCGCTGACATTTCCAGTCAGTGCGCGCGCGTCCTCACCGCTGACGAGTGGCAGGCCTGGGGGGGTGAGCAGTAGAGATGAGCGAACCGGTTGCGGTTCGGCTCGAGGTCGGTTCGCCGAACGGGGGTCCCGTTCGAGTTCGGTTCGTCGAACGTTCGACGAACCGAACTAGAACCAATAGGCTATAATGGGAGGCAATCACAAACACATAAAAATGCATGATAAATGTACACATTGACTACAGACTGGTCGCATGACTATGACACGTCATGTAGGACCTGCGAGTGCATCTCTCCGGTACACGGTGCACATTTGTGTATCGCCGTGTACCGGCAATATGCTCTAGCACACGGTCGACTCCCCGTTCCGTTAGGGACCGGCTGACACAGCCGGTCATTAACGGAGATCACGTTGCCATGGCAACGCAGTTAGCGGTGACGTCACCGCTAACTGCGGCTCCGGGAGCACCGTTGCTATGGTAACGCGTCTGTCAGCGTTACCGCTGTTACCGCTAGCAGCACTGATCACTCACGGAGTGAAGGCTGCACGCTGCTTCCCGATTGTAGTGAGGATTGTAGTGAGGATGAGGTGCCCCAGCCCATGATGGGCTGGTGCACCTCATCCTCACTACAATCGTCACTACTACTACACAAGTAAGGATTGTAGTGAGGATGAGGTGCCCCAGCTCATCAAGTAATGGGCTGGGGCACCTCATCCTCACTACAATCCTCACTACAATCCTGAAGTGCAGTTTCTTCAAATTCATTTAAAGGCACTTGGAACGCTGAAATTGCTGCTTATAATTTAAGCCTCTATTAAAAACCTCTTATCAGCGCTGGTTTATTGGGGATTTATTGGGCTGACAGGGGGAAATAAAGATGGAGTCTCTAATGCGTCTGTGTATTTATTTCCATTAAAGTATTTTTTCTCTGTGTGGTGTCTTTTTTTTAACCCTTTATTGGAGATTCTTAATGGCCGGGTCAAACGTGCCTGACATTAAGAATCTCTGGCTTAATACTGGCTAGTAAAACAAAGCCAGTATTAACTCATGATTACCCAACAAGCCACCCGGCTCCAGGGCTGTTGGAAGAGTTGGATACAGCGCCAGATGATGGCGCTTCTATGAGAGCGCCATTTTCTGGGACGGCTGCGGATTGAAATTCTCAGCAGAGGCGCCCAGAAACCTCGGGCTAACCTGTGCTGCGGATTCCAATCCCCAGCTGCCTAGTTGTACCCGGCTGGACACAAAAATGGAGCGAAGCCCACGTCATTTGTTTTTAATTATTTCATGAAATAATTAAAAAAAAAGGGCTTCCCTATATTTTTGGTTCCCAGCCGGGTACAAATAGGCAACTGGGGGTTGGAGGCAGCCCGTAGCTGCATGCTGTACCTGGCTAGCATACAAAAATATGGCGAAGCCCACGTAATTTTTTTGGTGAACAAAAAACTTCTGCATACAGTCCTGGATGGAGTATGCTGAGCCTTGTAGTTCTGCAGCTGCTGTCTGCTCTTCTCCATACAGACACACAGCAGCTGCAGAACTACAGGGCTCAGCATACTCAGCATACTCCATCCAGGACTGTATGCAGAAGTTTTTTGCTGAAAAAATTATGTGGGCTTCGCCATATTTTTGTATGCTAGCCAGGTACAGCAGGCAGGTACGGCTGCCCCCAAACCTCAGTTGCCTATTTGTACCCGGCTGGGAACCAAAAATAAAGGGAAGCCCTTTTTTTATTATTTCATGAATTTCATGAAATAATTAGAAAACAAATGGCTTAGGCTTCGCTCCATTTTTGTGTCCAGCCAGGTACATCTAGGCAGCTGGGGATTGGAATACGCAGCACAGGTTGGCCTGAGCTTTCTGGGCCCCACTGCTGCGAATTGCAGTCTGCAGCCGCCTCAGAAAATGGCACTTTCATAGAAGCGCCATCTTCTGGCGCTGTATCCAACTCTTCCAGCACCTGCCTGCTATACCTGGCTAGCATACAAAAATATGGCGAAGCTCACGTCCTTTTTTTGTAGTTTTTTGGCCAAAAAATTAAAAAATGCTTCCCTGGATTTTCCATTGCCAGTGAAGGTAACACCAAGCAGTGGGGGTTAGCAGCCAGTAGCTGCTTGGATTACCCTTAGCTAGCAATACAAAAAATGCAACGGGAGCCCATATATATTTTTTTTAATTATTTATTTAAATAACTAAAAACAAAATGGGCTTCCCTGTATTTTGATTGCTGGACATCACAGTGCTGTAAAAATAAATCTTTAAAAAAAATGACATAGCACTCCGCGGTATTTTTGATTCTCAGCGCAGATAAAGCAAACAGCTATTGGTTGCCACCCCCATCTGCCTGTCGTTACCTTGGTTGGCAATCAAAATACAGGGAAGCCCATTAATTTTTTCTATTTAAAAAATAGTTAAAAAAAATGACGTTGGGTCCCCCCATTTTTGATAGCCAGCTAGGGTAAAGCAGACATCTGTAGCCTGAAAACCACAGCTGGCAGCTTTACCGTGGTTGGGGATCCAATGTGGAGGTCCCCCAGGCTCTTTTTTTATAATTATTTTATAAATATTAATAATTACAAAAAAAAGTAGGGTCCCCCCCAAATTGGATCACCAGCCAAGGTAAAGCGGACAGCTGTGGTCTGGTATTCTCAGGGTGGGAAGGTCCATAGTTATTGGGCCTTCACAGCCTAAAAATAGCAGGCCGCAGGCACCCCAGACGTGGCGCATCCACTAGATGCGCCAATCCTGGCGCTTCACCCCAGCTCATCCCGTGCCCTGGTGCAGTGGCAAACGGGGTAATAAATCGGGTTGATACTAGCTGTAAAGTCACCTGAGATCAAGCCCAGCAGTTTGTGATGTCATGGCGTCTATTAGATACCCAACATCATAAACTGTCAGTACTAACAAAAACAAAAAATCGACAAAAGAAATTTATTTGAAAAAACAGTCCCCAAAACATTTCCTCTTTCACCAATTTATTGTAAGAAAAAAAATAAAGGGATCCCACGACGACTCTGGACCGTCTAGAATATGGGGGGAGACACTCAGGGAACGTATCCCCCATTTTCTAGGAGTGCGGACCCTTCATGTGAGGAGTGTGGGTGCAATGAATCTGCACTCACTCTCCCCGGGTCCACAGCAGCAGAGTCCATGTCATAATGGTTGCTACCAAAGCTGCAATGTCCTGCTCATGAGGTAAGGGCATGCCTAATCAGGAGAACTACTGTAGAGGAAGCTCTGCTCACTGGTATATAGGTGCTCAGAGGTAATAATAGATAAAATTAGTGAGTAACCTCGGCACTCTAAATCTCCCAGACTAAGTCAGTAAGTCACAATGGATAGTAATGCAAAATCACTCTTATTGGTCCGTATTAAGAAAAAATTTTTTCATAAGCATATATGTTTTTGTCCAAAACAAGTTACAAATGACGTTTCGGCCTGAGCCTTCGTCAGATTGGACTTATCTGCATGTAATCATGAAAAATGACAATAATCAGTATCTCATAAGAGTGAGAGAACAATAACATAAACTCGAACAATGTAGAGGTACAATTGGGATGCAGCAAAAAAATTGCAACACAGCAAGAAATGAAACACATGATACAAATGTCATAATACAGTACAAGGACAATATAGTAATGACAAATATGGGGTCAGAGTAGGCTTAGACAGCTCTGGTACGAAAGAGATGTCAATCATAAAGTAACATGTGCAGTAGGTGTAGAGCTACACTATGCATGGCAGAGCTAATGGGTAGACCGACCATAGAAAAAGAACGGAGAAAAAGTGGAGAAAAAATGTAGAAAAAGTGGAGAAAAAGTGGAGAAAAAGTGGAGAAAAAGTGGAGAAAAAATGGAGAAAAAGTGGAGAAAAAGTGGAGAAAAAATGTAGAAAAAGTGGAGAAAAAGTGTAGAAAAAGTGGAGATAAAGTAGAGAAAAAATGGAGAAAAAGTGGAGAAAAAATGTAGAAAAAGTGGAGAAAAAGTGGAGAAAAAGTGGAGAAAAAGTGGAGAAAAAGTGGAGAAAAAATGGAGAAAAAGTGGAGAAAAAGTGGAGAAAAAGTGGAGAAAAAGTGGAGAAAAAATGTAGAAAAAGTGGAGAAAAAATGTAGAAAAAGTGGAGAAAAAGTGGAGAAAAAATATGGAGAAAAAGTGGAGAAAAAGTGGAGAAGAAGTGGAGAAGAAGTGGAGAAGAAGTGGAGAAGTGTTTGTTCATGCCAGATGGGAGATAAATAATTTTTTACCGGCGCTGTGATTTACTGTAACGTTATCATCGGTGTACGGTGTATACCTGTGATCACGTGAGCGGGGACCGGAAAAACCGTCCTGAATCATGATCTCCAGGGTCTCAGCTAGCCCTGAAACCCCGGAGATTTTCTGACGCTGGGGGGCGTTATTCACTTATTTCTGCCTGCTGTTTATAAACGGCAGATCAGAATAAGGCTACATTAACACGACCGATCCATTTTTGTGGTCTGCAAAAAACAGTCCGTTTTTTTTCACGGGTGCATCCGTGTGGCATCCGTTTTCGTTCCGTAGACGGTTTGTATGTCATCTGTTTGTCATCCGTGTGCCTTCCGTTTTTTTTGTGTACTGCAAAAAAACTGAATGAGGGTAAATGCATAAATTTACCCAGGATCCATAGCTTCATCCTACATGAGGCGGTCAAATGTTCACTCCAGTGCCATTTTCTACTGCTTTTCACAGCGTAGAGCGCTCTGGTGATTTTCTTGTGCTTGTGCACTTCATATCAGTCTTTTCTGTCATTATAATGGCAGAAAGACACATAATGTCCCACTCTCCTGCATTTTGTAATTTTGCACCCTTTGGTGCCTTTCATGTGGCACTAAGGGGTGCTTAGCTTTGTATTTAGCCAAAAAAATGAAAAAAAAAAAAATGACGTAGGGTTCCCCCTATTTTTGTAGCCAGCTAGGGTAAAGCAGACGGCTGCAGCCTGCAGACCACAGCTGGCAACCTCACCTTGGCTGGTAATACAAAACTGAGGGCACCCCACGCTGTTATTTTAAATTAAATAAATAATTAAAAAAAAAAAACACGTAGGGGTCCCCCCAAAATTGGATCACCAGCCAAGGTAAAGCAGACAGCTGGGGTCTGATATTCTCAGACTAAGGAGGTCCATGGTTATTGGACTCTCCCCAGCCTAAAAATAGCAGGCCGCAGCCGCCCCAGAAGTGGCGCATCCATTAGATGCGCCAATCCTGGTGCTTCGCCCCAGCTCATCCCGCGCCCTGGTGCGGTGGCAAATGGGGTAATATATGGGGTTAATACCAGATGTGTAATGTCACCTGGCATCAAGCCCTGGGGTTGGTGAGGTCAGGCGTCTATCAGATACCCGACATCACCAACCCAGTCAGTAATAAAAAAAAATAGACGACAAACACATTTTTATTTGAAAAAACACTCCCCAAAACATTTCCTCTTTAACCAATTTATTAGAAAGAAAAACAAATCCAGGTCTGGTGTAATCCAAGGGGTTGCCATGACGATCCACACTGTCCCAGTCAATGAAGAGCAGAATGTTCCCCATTGGCTGGGAGAGCAGTGCAGTGACCTGAGCTAACATCAATGGGTCAGCCCAGGTCAATGCAGGGGATGACAAGTGCTGCTGTCAGCGAGGTACATTACCTGCGCTGATCTCCAGCACTGCCGACAGCACCTGTCACTGAGTTCAATGACCGCCGCCTTCACAGCCAAGTATCGCGAGAGGCCCGTGACGTCACCGCTAGTCAGTCTCGGGTCGGAAGCGAGAGGTGATGTGACAAGCAGCGGCCATGGAGGACAGTGACAGCGCTGAGGTCGGGATGGCGGGACTTCATCACCGCAGGTAAGCCGAGCGGGACCATGTGTGCAGAGTGTGTGCGTGCAGAGTGTGTGTGTGTGTATGTACGTATGTGTACATGCCGTGGGCAGGAGGGGGCGGAGCGAGCTGAGCGGGGAAGTGTGGGCTTCCTGCACGTAACTAGGATAAACATCGGGTTACTAACGAAAGCGCTTTGGTTGGATACCCGATGTTTATCTTGGTTACCAGCTTCTGGCAGGCTGCCAGCGATGGCTCCTGCACACTGTAGCTGTAAAAAGCCCTGCTTTTTGCTGCTAGAACCGTTCTCGAACGTATCGAGAACTATCGAGCTTTTGCAAAAAGCTCGAGTTCTAGTTCGATCTCGAACAACCCCCAAAATCACTCGAGCCTAGAACTGGAGAACCTCGAACCGCGAACCGCGCTCAACTCTAGTGAGCAGACAGCGGCACGCATGCGCATGATCTATTTACACTGTGGGCCATAATGAATTGTTTGGCTGAGCATCGAGCAGCAGACCAATTTACCCTGACGTTACCCAACTCACTCAAACTTAAATTCAGGCACGTAATATAACTCTGCTTTGTGTGACTGATAGATTGAGGTGCCGTTATAGTGATTTAGTGTGAGTGAGGGGATTTAACTATCAGGTGTCCATATGATGGATAGATTTTTACCCCACATAGAATAAAGGAATTTTTCCACGTGCACTTAGATACAAGTGCTGAATGTGGGGTTTTTTTGCATGGCCATACAGAGGACACATTTTTCAGCCCCAGCATTCAGTGCTGTTTTGATAATTTATAAGCATGCTGATATATTGAGGTTAATATACAAATAAAAATATATACAATTTAAGGCATAGCTAATGTGGAATTCCGTGACTATAAACTGATATATCTATACATAGAATACATTCAGCTACCGTAATTTACTCCATGACATCAAAGCCAAAGTATTTGCACTTTATATGGTGTCCCAACTTCCTTAATGTGTACCGTACAATGTAATACTTCGTTTTTTATGTGTTTTTACACAATTGTATTGTGATTTTGTGTCTATTTTGTATCAGTAAAGTAATTTTTGTATCATATATGCGTAAATACTCCATTTCTCTCAGTTAAAAGTGTATAATGGAGTTAGCATAAAACTGCACTAAAATGAAAATCTGGATTTATTTATGTCTAGTTTGTGAAGCATGCAGCGCCGTGGAAGTGGCTGTTGTTTCACTCTGGAACTCAGGCTTTATTCCACTAGCTAACACCGAGGATTTCCAAAAGTTCAGTTTCCCCAGGGGGGAATGGTTCAAACACCATGTAAAAAAATTGGTAGGATAAGCAACAGGGCATAACATGCCAAGGAGCTAAAACAAATTCTGATTCCGCAGGGAGCCATGTGTAACACACCGTGGAGCACAGCATCAATAAAGAACACAAATAGAGACTGCCTGACCAATTGTTATAAACAGTGTAGCCTCGACAGTGGTTGTGCCAGTGCATAATGTGCACAGGCTTTAAAAATATTGCCCTGGGCGATTAGGCCGAACAATCAAGGCTGCCACTAGGAATTTCAGGGCCCCATACTGGCAAAATTATGGGGCCCCCTTGAGACTCCACCCAGGCTCCACCCCAGCTCTGCCTCCACCAAACATTCCACAGTACGCCATCACTGTTGAAAAAACATATATATATATATATATATATATACAGAGTGCTGGCCAAAAGTATTGGCACCCCGGCAATTCTGTCAGATAATACTCAGTTTCTTCCTGAAAATGATTGCAATCACAAATTCTTTGGTATTATTATCTTCATTTAATTTGTCTTCAATGAAAAAAATTAAAAAAAATTATCATAAAGCCAAGTTGGATATAATTCCACACCAAACATAAAAAAGGGGGTGGACAAAAGTATTGGCACTGTTTGAAAAATCATGTGATGCTTCTCTAATTTGTGTAATTAACAGCACCTGTAACTTACCTGTGGCACCTAACAGGTGTTGGCAATAACTAAATCACACTTGCAGCCAGTTAACAGAGAGAGATAGCAGAGATGGGTTTTTAGAAACCGCGCCAGAGATCCCAGATGTAAGCTTGATCAATGTACACTTTATTTCGGCATAGGTCTACGCGTTTCAGGGGTCTCAGCCCCCTTCCTCAGGACCAGCAAGCACAAGATACATCAAATCTGCAGAGTCACATGCATACAGACAGTATATACCCAGTGGCACATCAAAGAACCGCCCTCAAAAAGAAAAAAATCGGCGGGAAAAAACTTCAATCCCTGCAAGGAGTGACGTGGTCCGGTGAAAAGACAAAGGACAATGAATTGTATCGACAGCAACAGTCTCTTTGTTAATAAAATGACCAATGTAAATCAGAATTAAAAACAATTAACATAAAACATAAATGCATCATTGATGAATAAAAAATGTATAACCATACATATATATGTGTTTATTGTGTCCCAGACCATATTAGAATTCACACCGCAGTGAGAGGGTATAGAACCCACACCTAATCATGGCCATCAATCTTCATGAGGACCAATGATGCCTCATGAAGATTGATGGCCATGATTAGGTGTGGGTTCTATACCCTCTCACTGCGGTGTGAATTCTAATATGGTCTGGGACACAATAAACACATATATATGTATGGTTATACATTTTTTATTCATCAATGACGCATTTATGTTTTATGTTAATTGTTTTTAATTCTGATTTACATTGGTCATTTTATTAACAAAGAGACTGTTGCTGTCGATACAATTCATTGTCCTTTGTCTTTTCACCGGACCACGTCACTCCTTGCAGGGATTGAAGTTTTTTCCCGCCAATTTTTTTCTTTTTGAGGGCGGTTCTTTGATGTGCCACTGGGTATATACTGTCTGTATGCATGTGACTCTGCAGATTTGATGTATCTTGTGCTTGCTGGTCCTGAGGAAGGGGGCTGAGACCCCTGAAACGCGTAGACCTATGCCGAAATAAAGTGTACATTGATCAAGCTTACATCTGGGATCTCTGGCGCGGTTTCTAAAAACCCATCTCCGCTATCTCTCTCTGTTATCTGCCAATCGGGTTACTGCTGCCGTTGATCTACATATGCGGTTACAGGAGTTGTGCCTTTCACAACTCTAATAGGTGAGTAGGATTACTCTTTACTATACCCCCTGTTATCAGGGTAAGACCCTATGCGCTTTTTTTCCACAGGTTTCTTGCTTATGACTTGCAGCCAGTTGACATGGATTAAAGTTGACCCAACCTCTGTCCTGTGTCCTTGTGTGTACCACATTGAGCATGGAGAAAAGAAAGAAGACCAAAGAACCGTCTGAGGACTTGAGAATCCAAATTGCGAGGAAGCATGAGCAATCTCAAGGCTACAAGTCAATCTCCAAAGACCTGAAAGTTTCTGTGTCTACGGTGCGCAGTGTCATCAAGAAGTTTAAAGCCCATGGCACTGTGGCTAACCTCCCTAGATGTGGAAGGTAAAGAAAAATTGGCGAGAGATTTCAACGCAAGATTGTGCGGATGGTGGATAAAGAACCTCGACTAACATCCAAACAAGTTCAAGCTGCCCTGCAGTCCGAGGGTACCACACTGTCAATCCGTACTATCCGTCGGCGTCTGAATGAATAGGGACTGTATGGTAGGATTCCCAGGAAGACCCCACTTCTTACCCCGAGATATAAAAAAGCCAGGCTGAAGTTTGCCAAAACTTACCTAAGAAAGCCTAAAACGTTTTGGAAGAATGTTCTCTGGTCAGATGAGACAAAAGTAGAGCTTTCTGGGAAAAGCCATCAACATAGAGTTTACAGGGAAAAAAAAGAGGCATTCAAAGAAAAGAACACGGTCCCTACAGTCAAACATGGTGGAGGTTCCCTGATGTTTTGGGGTTGCTTTGCTGCCTCTGGCACTTGACTGCTTGACCGTGTGCATGGCATTATGAAGTCTGAAGACTACCAACAAATTTTGCAGCGTAATGTTGCCCGGTGTGAGAAAGCTGGGTCTCCCTCAGAGGTCATGGGTCTTCCAGCAGTACAATGACCCAAAATACACTTCAAAAAGCACTAGGAAATGGTTTGAGAGAAAGCACTGGAGTCTACTAAAGTGGCCAGCAATGAGTCCAGACCTGAATCCCATAGAACACCTCTGGAGAGATCTCCAAATGGCAGTTTGGAGTAGGCACCCTTCAAATCTCAGGGACCTGGAGCAGTTTGCCAAAGAAGAATGGTCTAAAATTCCAGCAGAGCATTGTAAGAAACTCATTGATGGTTACCGGAAGTGGTTGGTCGCAGTTACTTTGGCTAAAGGTTGTGCAACCAAGTATTAGGCTAAGGGTGCCAATACTTTTGTCTGGCCCATTTTGGAGTTTTGTGTGAAATGATCAATGATTTGATTTTTGTTTCATTCTCTTTTGTGTTCCCTCAAAAATTTCCCTCAGAAAAGTAATAATACACCATCTACACCGCCTGCCCCTCTACATAATGCACCTTCTACATCTCTCCTCTCCATAACACCATAACATACCACCTACACCGCCTCTTTCCATAATACACGCTTTACACCTCCCTGCTCCATAATACACGCTCTACACCGCCTCTCTCCGTAATACACCCTCTACACCGCCCCTCTCCATAATGCACCTTCTACTCCGCCCCTCTACATAACACGATAACACACCACCTACACAGCCTCTTTCCATAATACACGCTCTACACCTCCATTCTTCATAATACACGCTTTACACCGCCTCTTTCCATAATACACCCTCTTCACTGCCCCCTCCATCACACTCTGCCTCCCTCCATCACACTCTGCCCCACTCTGTCACACTCTGCTCCTCTCTGTCACACTCTGTCCCTCACAATCTACCCCTCACACTCTGCCCCTCTCTGTCACACTCTGGCCCTCACATTCAGCACCCCTCGTCACACTCAGCTCCTCAGACTCAGCACCTCTCTTGTAACACTGAGCCCATCACACTCTGCCCCTCTTGTCACACTCTGCCACTCACACTGAGCCCATCACACTCTGCCCCTCTCTTGTCACAGTCTGCCGCCTTTCTCTTGTTAAACTCATCCCCTCTCTTGTCACACTCTAGTCTTCACCTCACACTGAATCCATCACACTCAGTACCTCTGTTGTCACACTGAGCCCATCGCACTCAGTCCCTCTTGTGTCACACTCAGCACCTCTCTTGTCATACGCTGCCCCTCACACTGAGCCCATGACACTCAGCACCTCTCTTGTCACACTCAGCCCCTCACACTAAGCCCATCACACCCCGCCTCTCTCGTCACAGTCTGCCGCTTTCTTGTCACAGTCTGCTGCCCCTCTCTTGTCACAGTCTGCTCCTCTCTTGTCACACTCAGCCGCTCACCCTGAGCCCATCACACTCAGCACCTCTCTTGTCACACTGAGCCCATGACACTCAGCACCTCTCTTGTCACACTCTGCCCCTCACACTGAGCCCATTACACTCTCCCCCTCTTGTGTCACACTCATCCTTTCTCTTAGCACACTCTTCACCTCACACAGAGCCCATCACACTCTGTCTCTGTTGTCACAGTCTGCTGCCCCTCTCTTGTCACAGTCTGCTCCTCTCTTGTCAAACTCAGCCCCTCACACTAAGCCCATCACACTGTGCCCTTCTCTTGTCACAGTCTGCCGCCCCTCTCTTGTCACTGTCTGCTCCTCTCTTGTCAAACTCAGCTCCTCACACTGAGCCCATCACACTGTGCCCCTCTCTTGTCACACTCAGCCCCTCTCTTGTCACACTCATTCCCTCTCTTGTCACACTCTGCACCTCACACTGAGTCCATCACACTCAACACCTCTGTTGTCACACTGAGCCCATCACACTCTGCCCTTCTCTTGTCACACTCTGCCCCTCTCTTGTCACACTGAGACCATTACAATCAGCCCCTCTCTTGTCACACTCAGCACCTCACACTGAGCCCATCACACTCTGCCCCTCTCTTGTCACAGTCTGCCACCTCTCTCTTGTCACACTCTGCCACTTTCTTGTCACACTGAGCCCATCACACTCAGCACCTCTCTTGTCACACTCTGCCCCTCACACTGAGCCCATCACACTCTGCCCCTCTTTTGTCACACTCAGCCCCTCTCTTGTCACACTCAGCCCCTACCACTGAGCCCATCACACTCTGCCCTTCTTTTCCCACACTCTGCCCCTCTCTTGTTGTCATACTCTGCCCCTCTCTTGTCACAGTCTTCCCCTCTCTTTTCACAGTCAGCCTATCACACCCCATCACACTCTGCCCCTCTACTGTCACACTCTGCCCCTCTCTTGTCACATGTGTAATAGAATATGTCTGGCTCACTGTGTACGCAGTAGGTGCTCAGAAAAAATAGAAGTCAATATAATAAACTTAGCTCTGGCACACTATAGTGATCAATAAGATGATAAAAGACTCCTTGGAATGCTGAAAATTCTTTTATTAGTGCAAAAAAAGATGATAAATCGTCCGACGTTTCGACCTTATTTTCAGGTCTTAATCATGGACATGGTTATGGCGTGTGTTCAATTGTATAGCGTCATCGCCAATATGGTACAAATGGAAGACTTGTAATCCTTATGCACTTAGAATTTCTAATGTAGACAATGCGAGCCTATTCTAAAACTGGAATTGGTGAATGGTGATGGGTAGAATCTGAGTCGCTGCTGGAAAAGCCCCAATTAGTGTAGTGAGGGTTAGTAGAATGCCCTCACTGAAGGGTTTTCACTTGCCTCAGATTCATGAAAAGGCAAGGGTGCCTGTATTGTTATATGATAGCCGCGTATTAGATTATATTATAAGGGTATAAACCAAATAGTATACTGGTTCCGCTGAAAGATTCTCAGTAGTTTCAGGATCACAACCTCTTTATGTAGCCTAAGGGACGTGACCATTAAGGCCCTGTGGATATTCAAGGGAAAAAACGTCCCAGTAGGGCTCTATGGGGAACCCTGGTATATACTGGTGGAGGTAAAGGGCAAACAGAGAGCTGTATTGGGACTCTTTTTTTTTTTTCCGTTTTTTTTTTTTTTTTTTTTTTACAAAGGGAAACAGAAAATTCCCATAAGGCCCATCTGAGAGACTATTCAAAATGAAAAATAAAAAATAAAATGAAATAACCAAAACAAAGTCAAGCACAATGGATACACACCTATATGGGTAACAGGGTGGTGTGTGTTCAATTGTATAGCGTCATCGCCAATATGGTACAAATGGAAGACTTGTAATCCTACATAGTCAAAAGAATGAACACACATCATATCAAAATCATAGAGACCTGGTTATGAGAAAAGAACTCGATCTTCATACTGTGTTCAATATAGCAGTGTGAACATATATATGCCTCAGTACCTTATGCACTTAGAATTTCTAATGTAGACAATGCGAGCCTATTCCAAAACTGGAATTGGTGAATGGTGATGGGTAGAATCTAAAATAAATGGCATAGGAATTATTATGACACATGGGCTGTGACAAAATGGGCCGTGAGACCAAGAAGAAAAAATAAAACTACCTGTACCCCTACACAGTAATAGCTAATGGATGTCACTCCATAATTAACGTGAAAGGGGCTCTTATATCAAAAGATTCTCAGTCGCCTCAGAAACATAAAAACTAGGATAAATGGTATAATAATGGGTAGGTGGTAAGAGGTACTACCTTAAAGAAGATGTGGAATACAGGACATACATCCGTAACCACTGCATGTTCTGATAGACAAAAAAGAAAGAGAGAGAGAAAAGGAGAAGAGAGAAAAGGAAAAGTTTAAAAAGAAAGGATGTCACTACCTGAGTCGCTGCTGGAAAAGCCCCAATTAGTGTAGTGAGGGTTAGTAGAATGCCCTCACTGAAGGGTTTTCAGTTGCCTCAGATTCATGAAAAGGCAAGGGTGCCTGGAGAAAAAAAGGGGGAGTTTGTATACCGTGAGTAGTACAAGATATGGGTATCACATATACTAGTGAAGGGATATATACAGGCTCTCCATAGAAAATAGATTTTAAAAGGTAAGGAATACCTGTATTGTTATATGATAGCCGCGTATTAGATTATATTATAAGGGTATAAACCAAATAGTATACTGGTTCCGCTGAAAGATTCTCAGTAGTTTCAGGATCACAACCTCTATAGACAAATGTTGCAAAAATTAGAAATGTACATACATGAAGGGATAACACCAATATAAGGTACATATAGTGTGCAGAGCATTCCAATGATATTACCTTTATGTAGCCTAAGGGACTTGACCATTAAGGCCCTGTGGATATTCAAGGGAAAAAACGTCCCAGTAGGGCTCTATGGGGAACCCTATAGGGAACATGGCATAAATACTAGTGTATTAGATGCATGGGTCAGACACTATAGTGTAGGCCAGATCACATACCTGGTATATACTGGTGGAGGTAAAGGGCAAACAGAGAGCTGTATTGGGACTGTGAAGGAGAGCATAAGAAAAAATGGATAAAGGCTCCTAATAACGTGATTAGGACGGGAGTAAACAGGTACACATACCTCTCAGTGGTGGTGCAGGGTATCGGGTATAGGCCCCAGGGAGGAGTGCGTCCGACCGTGGCAAAGGAATTATTTATACTAGGGAGCCGTGCACTCCACGTCCCACTTCCTGGACGGTGGAACGCAGCGTGCGGCCGGTGAAACGCACGCCGCGCATGCGCAGCGTCACCAGTGCACCGCGCATGCGCGGGGAGCGTCACACACGCCGATGACGTGAGGTGCTGCGGTTGGAGGACACTTGTAAAGGGGCGTGTAACAAAATAACGGATTGGGTGTTGATACAGGCTGGACCGTGGATTGCGTGCAGCAAGGGCGCTGTGCCTGGCTATTGGCACAGCGCCCAAGCCGGACACAGAACACCGGCCAGTGTGTTGGAAGGAATGAACTATAAACTATAGAGTCCATGTGAGGCCAAAGGTCGTAGTGCACTTAAGTGAGAGTCCCAATACAGCTCTCTGTTTGCCCTTTACCTCCACCAGTATATACCAGGGTTCCCCATAGAGCCCTACTGTGACGTTTTTTCCCTTGAATATCCACAGGGCCTTAATGGTCAAGTCCCTTAGGCTACATAAAGAGGTTGTGATCCTGAAACTACTGAGAATCTTTCAGCGGAACCAGTATACTATTTGGTTTATACCCTTATAATATAATCTAATACGCGGCTATCATATAACAATACAGGCACCCTTGCCTTTTCATGAATCTGAGGCAACTGAAAACCCTTCAGTGAGGGCATTCTACTAACCCTCACTACACTAATTGGGGCTTTTCCAGCAGCGACTCAGATTCTACCCATCACCATTCACCAATTCCAGTTTTGGAATAGGCTCGCATTGTCTACATTAGAAATTCTAAGTGCATAAGGATTACAAGTCTTCCATTTGTACCATATTGGCGATGACGCTATACAATTGAACACACACCACCCTGTTACCCATATAGATAACCATGTCCATGATTAAGACCTGAAAATAAGGTCGAAACGTCGGACGATTTATCATCTTTTTTTGCACTAATAAAAGAATTTTCAGCATTCCAAGCAGTCTTTTATCATCTTATTGATCACTATAGTGTGCCAGAGCTAAGTTTATTATATTGACCTCTCTTGTCACAGTCTGCCCCTCTCTTGTCACACTCAGCCCCTCACACTGAGCCCATCACACTCTGCCTCTCTCATCACAGTCTGACGCCCTCTTGTCACACTCTTCCCCCTCTCTTGTCACACAGAAAGCCACGGACCCACTTGGGGGGAGGGGCGACATGACCAAGGGGGAGGTAGGGAGTGATGGGTTAATAGGGACAGTGGTATATGCCTAATATGGCTTTGGGGGATGGTTTTAGCCGGGGAGGAAGAGGAGGAGCAGGGAAAGGGTTAGCTGGGAGAGG
Source organism: Anomaloglossus baeobatrachus (assembly GCF_048569485.1). Lineage (NCBI taxonomy): Eukaryota > Metazoa > Chordata > Amphibia > Anura > Aromobatidae > Anomaloglossus > Anomaloglossus baeobatrachus. The sequence goes on along the minus strand of NC_134355.1, from coordinate 203,447,071 downwards.
AAGGAGTTACCTCCTCTTCTGTTTCCGGACGCCGAACGATCTGCACGTGCACCTCCATGGCAGATCTTCAGGAGCTCCAGCGTCTGATTCAGGCAGCGGTCGCAGCGCACGGGCCCCTGGCAGTGCAGACCCACATCAGGGCTGCCGGGGTTAACCCGTCGGCGCTTGCCCCTCGTCCCCCCAGCAGCGGCGGGCGCCAGTCGCGGCCCCCCCGCAGGTATTCCCCGGGCGCGGGGGGGGCGAGGAGGAGATGTAAGAGCCCCTCCAGGGACCCTCCGCAGAGTGCAGCGCAGCAGCAGCGTCTGGCTGCTGCAGAGGCCGGCGGGAGGAATCTTCGTTCCAGCCGCGGCGGTCGGGAGGTGGGAGTGGCCAGCACGGGGCCTGCTTCCGGTCCCGGCCTCCGGGCTGGAGTTACTGAGACTGCAGCGGCTCCAGGCCGGGAGCGCGCTCGGCGCAGGAGAGAGGCCAGCAGATCCCCCTGCAGTCGGCGGGGGGACCGCGGGGCTGCACGTGGCGGTAGGTCCGGCGCCGGGGGGGGGTCTGCGGTGCCTGACCCCGGTGCGGCTGAGAGAAGGAGTGACGGCGGGAGCCCTGCGGCAACCGCCGGGTCACTCAGTACCGCTGTGCAGCCCCCGGATGTGGCAGTCTCCCGTGGGAGCGGGAGGACTCGGCGGATGGAGGCCTGCAATAGCCCAGGAGGGCCAGAGGCGACGACGGCTGAGATCCGGAGCCGGGCGTCTGGTCGTCCGCGCCCAGAGGCCCCTTGCAGTCGGCAGGGGGGCGGGCGCAAGAGGTCGAGGCCCGGGGTGCCGGCGCGGGGGACAGGACGGTCTCCTGGGTTGTCACCCCGGGGCAAGAGATGGAGCGGGGATGACTCTGCCCACGCGGCGGCCCTGTCTGGCGGCCGTGGTGGGGGGGGTGCTGCGGCGGCGCCCCCCGGATGTCGGATGGAAGATGAGGCCAGCGGCGAGGAGGGGGAAGAGGCTTTCGGTTCGGAGGAGTCGGATGGACGACAGACGGAGGACAGCGAGGCGGCGGTCTCGGGAGACGCCGAGCGGCGGTCGGGTGAGACGGCCGCGGAGGCGGCAGGGGCTGCGCTGGCGGGGGGCTTCGGGGGGGGGGGCGGCTGCGGCTACGGCAGCGCCCGCTGGTTTCGCGGTGTGGAGTCAATTGTTGGGGCTGTTGCAGGGGCTGGCGGCGGCTTCGGGAGCGGGGGGGGAGGGGGCCCAGGCGCCGGTGGCGGCGTGGGTGGGTGCAGCCGGTTTAGGGGCCTCGGCGGCGACGGGGGGTGACGGAGCGGGTGCGAGTAGAGGGGGGGGCGAAGGGGGGAGTGAGACGGGGGGGGGAAAGGAGAAGGAAAAGGAGAAGGAAAAGGAGAAGGAAAAGGAGAAGGAGGATGAGGTGGTGCGCTTAGATGATAGGGCTAAAAGCGAAGTTTATGTTTGTTTTGAGGGCCCGCTGGGGGCCCATTTAAAGAAGGAGGTGCGGGAAAAAATTTGGAAAGGGGAATATGTGGAGATATTTTCTCTGCTTCCCCTGGAGAAATTTAATTTGGATAGGGTTAAGCCGAGTGATTCCAAAAAGGAGAAGGACGAGGAGGAAAAGCGCCGTTATAGGCTTATTCCTCGGACTTTTGCCAACTGGCTACAGGCATTTGCGATTTTGGCGAGCGTGGTCGGGGAGAAGGAGCCGGAGCATTGTTCGGCTTTGTTCGGCTACATGGATGCGATAGGGGAGGCTTATCGAGTTTATGGCGGACTGGCGTGGCTGCGCTACGACGAGCAATTTAGGCAGCGGAAGGCATTGCGGCCAGATATGCGTTGGGACCATAAGGATATTTCCTTATGGATGCGATTGATGTCGGCACCGGCTCAGCCCTTTCGGGGGGGCGCCGGGGGTTCGGGGGGGGCCGGGTCCCCGGCAAGTTTCAAGAAAGGTTTGTGTTGGCAGTACAATGAAGGGCAGTGCAGGTTTGGAGCGGCGTGCCGTTTTAAGCATGAATGCTCCGGATGTGGGGGGGGACATAGCTTGTCCAAATGTTTTAAAAAAGGAAAAGGAAAGGCTGGTGATGGGGCTGGTAAGAGGGACGACGCCGGTGAAGGTAGAAGTGATGGTTCCGTTTTTAAATAGGTATCCGGACAAGGAGGCGGCGGCGTTGTTAAGTTCTGGTTTTTCGGATGGTTTTCATATTCCGTCGGTTGTTAATGCATCGGTTCCGCCGTATCGTAATTTGCGTTCCGCTCGGGATCACCCGGAAGTGGTGGATGAGAAGCTGGAAAGGGAGGTGGCTTTGGGCAGGATGGGCGGCCCTTATGTCGCCCCGCCGTGCGGGAATTTGGTGGTGTCACCGTTGGGGGTGGTACCAAAGAAGGAGCGGAATAAATTTCGGCTGATTCATCATTTGTCTTACCCGGAAGGGTTATCGGTGAATGATGGCATTGCGCCGGAGTTGTCGGCGGTATATTATGTGTCGTTCGATAAGGCGTTGGACCTGGTTAGGGCGGCGGGGCGGGGTGCATTGATGGCAAAGGCGGATGTGGAAGCAGCGTTTCGGTTGTTACCGGTTCATCCAGATAGTCAGCATTTGTTGGGTTGCTGGTGGGATGGCAGTTATTATGTTGATCGTTGTTTGCCAATGGGCTGTTCCATTTCGTGTTCGTACTTTGAGGCATTTAGTTCGTTTGTTGAGTGGGTGGTTCGGGACGTGTCCGGGCTTACGTCCATCATTCATTACTTGGATGATTTCCTGTGTGTCGGGCCGGCGGGTTCGATGGTTTGTGCGGGTTTGCTATTTGCGTTGCAAAAAGTTGCGGCCAGTTTCGGGATTCCTTTGGCGCCGGATAAGACGGAAGGCCCGGCGCCGGTGATGTGTTTTCTGGGAATTGAAATTGACACCATTGCTATGGAATGCAGGTTGCCGGCGGAGAAGGTCCGTGATTTGAGGTCCGCAGTGTCAGGGGTAAAAGCGGCGAAGAAGGTGCGGCTTAAGGCGGTGCAGTCTTTGCTTGGAAAATTGAATTTTGCTTGCAGAATTGTGCCAATGGGGAGAGTGTTTGCGAGGCGTTTGGCGACGGCGACGGCCGGGGTACGGTTGCCGGCGCATTTTGTGCGGATCACAAAGGCGATCAGGGACGATTTGGAAGTATGGGATCAATTTTTGCAGCATTTCAACGGCCGGACGCTGGTGATGGAGAGGGTGGCGTCTAACGGGGCGTTGCAGCTGTTTACGGATGCGGCGGGGTCGGCCGGGTTTGGGGCTGTCTTCAGAGGTCATTGGTGTGTCGGGCAGTGGCCACAGGCGTGGCGGGAGAGCGGCTTGGTTAGGAATTTGGCTCTGTTAGAGCTATTCCCCATTGTAGTGGCAGTGGAGCTATGGGGGTCGCACTTTGCCGGAAGGAAAGTGTGTTTTCATTGTGATAACCAGGCGGTGGTGCACGCGATTAACAACTTGTCTGCTAAGTCGGAGCCGGTGGTGGTGTATTTGCGGCATTTAGTGTTGAGATGTCTGCAGTTGAATGTGCAGGTAGTGGCAAGGCACGTTCCGGGTGTTGACAACGAGGTGGCTGATGCTTTGTCTCGTTTTCAGTTCAGCAGGTTTCGGGCGCTGTTGCCGTGGGCGGACGAAGTTGGAGTGGAGTGCCCCGAGGATTTGTGGCATCTGGTGAGGCGGTGATCTCAGACTTGATTCGGAACTCGGTGACCGAGGTGACTTGGTGCCGGTATGCTAAGGTGTGGGCTGAATGGGAGGAGTTGTTGCGTCTGATGTTTGGTGGGGAAAGCGTGGATTACTTGGTGGCTTTGTTGTCATTGGTGAGTACGGATTTTTCAGCCGGGCGATCGGCATCGGCTGTGGCACATCGGGTGTCGGCAGTGGCATTTTGGTTAAAAATGAGAGGGGAGCGTGATGTTTCACAGGATTTTCGGGTTCGTCAGGCTTTGCGGGGCTTTCGCCGTGGCGTACGGGAGAGGGACAAGAGGCGCCCTGTATCGTTTGGTTTGTTGAGACGGATGGTGGGTGGCCTGAGCGGCATTTGTGAGTCTGTGTACGAGACGGTTCTATTTACAACGGCTTTCGGTCTCGCTTTTTATGGGGCGTTCCGGATAGGCGAGCTGGTGAGCCCGTCCAGGGTGACGGGTGGTGGTTTGATGTTTGAGGACGTGCAAGTGAGCAGTAGTCAGGTGGAGTGCCGGATTCGCCGGTCAAAAATGGATCAGCTGGGCCGTGGTAGATTGGTGGTGTTATATGCGGTTCCAGGAGAGGAATTGTGCCCTGTGCGTGTAGTCGAGAGATTTATGGCCGTGAGGGGAGGCTTACCTGGCCCGTTGTTGCGGCATTTGAATGGGTCGTTTTTGTCGAGGTTTCAGTTTGTGGCGGTGCTGCGGCTAAGTCTACGTAACGCGGGGGAGCGCCCGGAGGAATTCGGGTCGCATTCATTCCGAATTGGTGCAGCAACGGAGGCAGCCCGTTGGGGGCTTGGAGATGAGGTGGTAAAGCGTATTGGTAGATGGGAATCTTCTTGTTTTCGGCGGTATGTGAGACCGCAGTTGTTGTAGCATCATGGGACTTTGGTTACGTGCGGAAGGTTTGAGGAAAGGGGTGTTTTTGATGTGTTGGTGGTTGTGCTGTTATTGGTTTTGATATTTTCGTTTTTGTTTTATTTGTTATAGGGAAGTGCCTGATCTGGATCTTGGGGCACTCCTTCGTATTTTGGGGTGCCCGTCGGGCGGAGGTCCGCCCGAATGGTCGACAGCTGGGTTTGGATCGTGCGCAGGCGACTGTTCGATGGATCGGAGTTCGGGGCATGGAGTGGGGCAGGGTGGTCCCGGAATTTCGTTTCCATTGTAAAGTTGAGCGGCCCCCGGATGTGCTGGTATTGCATGTGGGGGGTAATGATCTTGGTGCCAGGGCGTCGCGGGATTTGATCCGAGACATAAAGATTGATTTACTGCAGTTGTGGAAGCGGTATCCTGGTTTGCTGGTCGTATGGTCTGACATAGTGACCAGGTTGGCATGGAGAGGGGCTCGGTCGGTGGAGAAGGTTAATAAGGCCAGGGCCCAGGTGAATAGGGTAGTGGCTAGGTTTGTGACCAGGAATGGTGGGATTGTGGTACGGCACAGGGATTTGGAGCCGGCTGATTGGCGATTTCGGAGGGGTGATGGTGTGCACCTCAACGAGGTCGGTCTGGATTTATGGGCGTTGGGTCTGCAGGATGGTGTGGAGCGTGCTTTTGGTGTGTGGCGGGTCCAGGCCACGTAAGGTGTCACGTGGTCTGTCCTGTGGCGGTGGGGGTAGGTCTGGTCCAGAGGTTTGGAAGTGATTGGTGGCTGGACCGGGAGTCATTGTCTTGGTATGGTGGCTCTCGGTTTCCGGGATGTGGCAGGCACGGGGTTCTGCCAAAGTGTGGGGGTCAATCCGTGGGTGATTGGCACCTCGTCTCTGGGTCGGTGTGTTGCGGCCGGGGACAGGGGGAGTAGTAGTAGTGGACTGGGCCTACCCCGGGGGGTATTGTAAATGTTATTGTCTATTGTTACCGTTATGTGGTTGTTTTGGGTCGCCCGTTGGACGGCGTCCCTAAGGTACTAGTCTGTAAAACAATAGGCAATAAAAAGGCTGCTGTGGCCATTTGAACCAAGTCGCATGCAGTCCGTGTGTTTATTTTTAGAGGATAAGGGGGTTTGGTTACACAGACATCATGACCGGAGAATCCTCCCTCAGCTGGTCAAGAAAGCCACGGACCCACTTGGGGGGAGGGGCGACATGACCAAGGGGGAGGTAGGGAGTGATGGGTTAATAGGGACAGTGGTATATGCCTAATATGGCTTTGGGGGATGGTTTTAGCCGGGGAGGAAGAGGAGGAGCAGGGAAAGGGTTAGCTGGGAGAGGAAGGAGTTACCTCCTCTTCTGTTTCCGGACGCCGAACGATCCCCGCCCACCCTCCCTTTGTGTTGTCATGTGGGAGATGTTTTTGGGTAGTTGGGATACCTTTTGTCACAGTAGCGGTGGGGGTAGGTCTGGTCCAGAGGTTTGGAAGTGATTGGTGGCTGGACCGGGAGTCATTGTCTTGGTATGGTGGCTCTCGGTTTCCGGGATGTGGCAGGCACGGGGTTCTGCCAAAGTGTGGGGGTCAATCCGTGGGTGATTGGCACCTCGTCTCTGGGTCGGTGTGTTGCGGCCGGGGACAGGGGGAGTAGTAGTAGTGGACTGGGCCTACCCCGGGGGGTATTGTAAATGTTATTGTCTATTGTTACCGTTATGTGGTTGTTTTGGGTCGCCCGTTGGACGGCGTCCCTAAGGTACTAGTCTGTAAAACAATAGGCAATAAAAAGGCTGCTGTGGCCATTTGAACCAAGTCGCATGCAGTCCGTGTGTTTATTTTTAGAGGATAAGGGGGTTTGGTTACACAGACATCATGACCGGAGAATCCTCCCTCAGCTGGTCATGAGCCCATCACACTCAGCACCTCTCTTGTCACACTCTGCCTCCTCACACTGAGCCCATCACACTCTGCCCCTCACTTGTCACAGTCTGCCGCCTTTCTCTTGTCACAGTCTGCCCCTCTCTTGTCACACTCAGTCCCTCACACTGAGCGCATCACACTCTGCCCCTCTCTTGTCACACTCTGCCCCTCTCTTGCTACACTCATCCCCTCTCTTGTCACACTCTTCACCTCACACTGAGTCCATCACACTCAGCACCTCTGTTGTCACACTGAGCCCATCACACTCAGCCCCTCTCTTGTCACACTCAGCACCTCACACTGAGCCCATCACAATCTGCCCCTCTCTTGTCACAGTCTGCCCCTCTATTGTCACACTGAGACCATTACAATCAGCCCCTCTCTTGTCACACTCAGCACCTCACACTGAGCCCATCACACTCTGCTCCTCTCTTGTCACACTCTGCTGCCCCTCTCTTGTCACACTCTGCCACTTTCTTGTCACACTGAGCCCATCACACTCAGCACCTCTCTTGTCACACTCTTCCCCTCACACTGAGCCCATCACACTCTGCCCCTCTTTTGTCACACTCAGCCCCTCTCTTGTCACACTCAGCCCCTACCACTGAGCCCATCACACTCTGCCCCTCACTTGTCACACTCTGCCCCTCTCTTGTCACACTCTGCCCCTCTCTTTTCACACTCTGCCCTTCTTTTCCCACACTCTGCCTCTCTCTTGTTGTCACACTCTGCCCCTCTCTTGTGACAGTCTGCCCCTCTCTTTTCACAGTCAGCCTATCACACCCCGTCACACTCTGCTCCTCTCTTGTCACAGTTTGCCCCTCTATTGTCACACTCTGCACCTCTCTTGTCACACTCTGCCCTTCTCTTGTCACACTGAGCCCATCACACTCAGCCCCTCTCTTGTCACACTCAGCACCTCACACTGAGCCCGTCACACTCTCCCTCTCTCGTCAAAGTCTTGGTGAAATGGTGGAGGGGGATGAGGGTAAAGCCAACCTGCTGAATTACTTTTTTTCTACGTTTTTTATACAAGAAAATGCCATGGCAGATGACATGACCAGTGATACCATAAATTCACCCTTGAGTATTACCTGCTTAACCCAGCAGGAAGTACCCCGCTGCCTCGAAATCACTAAGGTTGACAAATCTCTGGGCCCGGATGGCATACACCCCAGAGTACTACAGGAATTGAGTTCTGTGATAGATAGACCATTATTTTTAATCTTCACAGATTCCTTAAAAACAGGGTCGGTACCGCAGGACTGGCGCATAGCAAATGTGGTGCCAATATTAAAAAACGGGACAAAAACTGAGCCGGGAAATTATAGGCCGGTAAGTTTAACCTCTACAGTTGGTAAAATCCTTGAGGGTTTCTTGAGAGATGCAATACTAGAGTATCTCAAGAAAAATAACCTTATGACAGAGTATCAACATGGGTTTATGAGGGATCGATCCTGTCAAACTAATTTGATCAGCTTCTATGAAGAGGTAAGTTCAAGCCTGGACCAGGGAAATGCAGTGGATGTTGTGTATTTGGACTTATCAAAAGCTTTTGATACGGTGCCACACAAAAGGTTGGTACATAAAATGAGAATAATGGGAATAGGGGAAAATATGTGTAACTGGGTTAAAAACTGGCTCAGTGATAGGAAACAAAGGGTGGCTATTAATGGTACGTACTCGGACTGGGTTTCAGTTCATAGTGGGGTACCACAGGGGTCAGTATTGGGCCCGCTTCTTTTCAACATATTTATTAATGACCTTGTTGGGGGCATGCGGAGTAGAATTTCAATATTTGCAGATGATTCTAAACTCTGCAGGGTAATCAATACAGAGGAGGATAATTTTATATTACAGGGAGATTTATGTAAATTGTAGGATTGGGCTGAGAAGTGGCAATTGAAGTTTAATGTAGATAAATGTAAAGTCATGCACTTGGGCAGAGAAAATAAAATTTATAATTATGTACTTAATTGTAGAACACTGTGTAAAACAGACACAGTAAAAGACTTGGGTGTATGGGTGGATGGTAAACTTAACTTTAGTGGACAGTGTCAAGCAACTGCTGCCAGGGCTAATAAAATAATGGGATGTATTAAAAGAGGTATAAGTGTTCATGAAAAAAATATAGTTCTACCTCTGTACAAGTCACTAGTGTGACCGCACTTAGAATACTGTGTACAATTCTGGTCACCGATATATAAGAAGGACATAGCTGAACTGGAGAGGGTGCAGAGAAGAGCGACCAAGATGATAAGAGGAATGGGTGGGATGCAATACCAAGACAGGTTATTAAACTTGGGGTTATTTAGTTTGGAAAAACGAAGGCTTAGGGGGGATCTAATCACAATGTATAAATATATGAGGGGACAGTACAGAGACCTTTCCAAAGATCTTTTTACACCTAGGCCTGCGACTGGAACACGGGGGCATCCGCTACGTCTTGAGGAAAGAAGGTTTAATCATAGTCACAGACGAGGATTCTTTACTGTACGAGCAGTGAGACTATGGAACTCTCTGCCGTATGATGTTGTAATAAGTGATTCCCTACTAACATTTAAGCAGAGCCTGGACGCCTTTCTTGAAAAATTTAATATTACCAGTTATGTATATTAGATTTTATGACAGGGTGTTGATCCATGGAACTAGTCTAATTGCCGTATGTGGAGTCAGGAAGGAATTTTTTTCCCTATTGGAGCTTGTTTGCTACATTGTTTTTTCTTTTGCCTTCCTCTGGCTCAACATGTTAGGCTACGGGTTGAACTAGATGGACTTAGTGTCTCCCTTCAACCTTAAAAACTATGATACTATGATACTATGAAAGTCTGCCCCTCTATTGTCACACTCTGCCCCTCTCTTGTCACACTGAGCCCATCACACTCTGCCCCTCTTTTGTCACAGTATACCCCTCTATTGTCACACTCTGCTCTTCTCTTGTCACACTCTGCCCCTGTCTTGTCACACTGAGCCCATCACACTCAGCACCTCTCTTGTCACACTTAGCCTCTCACACTGAGCCCATCACACTTTGCCCCTCTCTTGTCAAAGTCTGCCCTTCTTGTTCTAGTCTGCCCCTCTATTGTCACACTCAGCCCCTCTCTTGTCACACTCAGCCCCTCACACTGAGCCGATCACACTCTGCCCCTCTCTTGTTGTCACACTGTGCCCCTCTCTTTTCACACTCTGCCCCTCTCTTGTCACAGTCTGCCCCTCTCTTGTCACAGTCTGCCCCTCTCTTGTCACAGTCTGCCCCTCTATTGTCAAACTCTGCCCCACTCTTGTCACACTCTGCCTCTCTCTTGTCACACTGAGCCCATCACACTCAACCCCTCTCTTGTCAAACTCAGCACCTCACACTGAGCCCATCACACTCTGGCCCACTCTTGTCACAGTCTGCCCCTCTATTGTCACACTCTGCTCTTCTCTTGTCACACTGAGCCCATCACACTCAGCACCTCTCTTGTCACACTCAGCACCTCACACTGAGCCTATCACACTCTGCACCTCTCTTGTCACAGTCTGCCCCTCTATTGTCACACTCTGCTCCTCTCTTGTCACACTCTGCCCCTGTCTTGTCACACTGAGCCCATCACACTCAGCACCTCTCTTGTCACACTCTGCCCCTCACACTGAGCCCAAAACAATCTGCCCCTCTCTTGTCAAAGTCTGCCCTTCTTGTTATAGTCTGCCCCTCTATTGTCACACTATTGTCATGTATAAATATATGAGGGGACAGTAGAGAAACCTTTCCAAAGATCTTTTTAAACCAAGGCCTGCGACTGGAACACGGGGGCATCTGCTACGTTTTGAGGAAAGAAGGTTTAATCATAGTCACAGATGAGGATTCTTTACTGTACGAGCAGTGAGACTATGGAACTCTCTGCCGCATGATGTTGTAATGAGTCATTCCCTACTAACATTTAAGCAGAGCCTGGACGCCTTTCTTGAAAAATTTAATATTACCAGTTATGTATATTAGATTTTATGACAGGGTGTTGATCCATGGAACTAGTCTAATTGCCGTATGTGGAGTCAGGAAGGAATTTTTTTCCCTATTGGAGGTTGTTTGCTACATTGTTTTTTCTTTTGCCTTCCTCTGGCTCAACATGTTAGGCTACGGGTTGAACTAGATGGACTTAGGGGCACTTTGCACACTGCGACATCGCAGGTGCGATGTCGGTGGGGTCAAATTGAAAATGACGCACTTCCTGGATCGCATGCGACATCGCAGTGTGTAAAGACTGGATGATACGATTAACGAGCGCAAAAGCGTCGTAATCGTATCATCGGTACAGCGTCGGCGTAATCCATAATTACGCTGACGCAATGGTCCGATGTTGTTCCTCGCTCCTGCGGCAGCGCACATCGCTGTGTGTGAAGTCGCAGGAGCGAGGAACGTCTCCTACCGGCCTCACTGCGGCTTCCGTAGGATATGCGGAAGGAAGGAGGTGGGCAGGATGTTTACATCCTGCTCATCTCCGCACCTCCGCTCTGATTGGCCGCCTGCCGTGTGACGTCGCAGTGACGCCGCACGACCCGCCCCCTTAACAAGGAGGCGGGTCGCCGGCCACAGGGACGTCGCACGGCAGGTGAGTGTGTGTGTGAAGCTGGCGTAGCGATAAGTTTCGCTACGCCAGCTATCACCACATATCGCTGCTGCGACGGGGGCGGGCACTATCGCACTCGGCATCGCAGCATCGGCCTGCGATGTCTTAGTGTGCAAAGCCCGCCTTAGTGTCTCCCTTCAACCTTAAAAACTATGATACTATGATACTATGAAAGTCTGCCCCTCTATTGTCACACTCTGCCCCTCTCTTGTCACACTGAGCCCATCACACTCAGTACCTCTCTTGTCACACTCTGCCCCTCACACTGAGCCCATCACACTCTGCCCCTCTTTTGTCACAGTATGCCCCTCTATTGTCACACTCTGCTCTTCTCTTGTCACACTCTGCCCCTGTCTTGTCACACTGAGCCCATCACACTCAGCACCTCTCTTGTCACACTTAGCCTCTCACACTGAGCCCATCACACTTTGCCCCTCTCTTGTCAAAGTCTGCCCTTCTTGTTCTAGTCTGCCCCTCTATTGTCACACTCACCCCCTCTCTTGTCACACTCAGCCCCTCACACTGAGCCCATCACACTCTGCCCCTCTCTTGTTGTCACACTGTGCCCCTCTCTTTTCACACTGCCCCTCTCTTGTCACAGTCTGCCCCTCTCTTGTCACAGTCTGCCACTCTCTTGTCACAGTCTGCCCCTCTATTGTCACAGTCTGCCCCTCTCTTGTCACACTCTGCCCCTCTCTTGTCACACTGAGCCCATCACACTCAACCCCTCTCTTGTCACACTCAGCACCTCACACTGAGCCCATCACACTCTGCCCCACTCTTGTCACAGTCTGCCCCTCTATTGTCACACTCTGCCCCTCTCTTGTCACACTGAGCCCATCACACTCAGCACCTCTTTTGTCACACTGAGCCCATCACACTCAGCCCCTCTCTTGTCACAATCAGCACCTCACACTGAGCCCATCACACTCTGCCCCTCTCTTGTCACAGTCTGCCCCTCTATTGTCACACTCTGCTCCTCTCTTGTCACACTCTGCCCCTGTCTTGTCACACTGAGCCCATCACACTCAGCACCTCTCTTGTCACACTCTGCCCCTCACACTGAGCCCAAAACAATCTGCCCCTCTCTTGTCACAGTGTACCCTTCTTGTTATAGTCTGCACCTCTCTTGTCACACTCAGCCCCTCTCTTGTCTCACTCAGCCCCTCACACTGAGCCCATCACACTCTGCCCCTCTCTCTCTTGTCACACTCTGCCCCTCTCTTATCACACTCTGCCCCTCTCTTGTTGTCACACTCTGCCCCTCTCTTGTCACAGTTTGCCCCTCTCTTGTCAATGTCTGCCACACATTCTCCAAAATGACTGGTGTGAGCAGGTAATCCCCAAGCCCCACTTTCACTTCCCTCTGAGTGGTATCCGAAACAACAGGCTTGGTGGGGCCATCTATGAACCCCACTTCAACTTCCTCCTGGCTAGTCCCCGAAACAACAGGTGTGGGGAGGCTGTCCATAAACTCCATATGGACCTCTTCCTGGTCAGACCCCAAAGTAACTAGTGTGGGGACGGTATCCATAAGCTCCACATCAGCCTTGCTCTGGTCAGTCTCCACAATGACAGGTATAGGGAGGCTGTTCACAAGTCCCACATCGATCGCTTCCTGGTTAGTTCCCAAAATACCAGGAGTAAGGATGCTGTTCATAAGCTCCACATCAGCCTTGATCTGGTCAGTCTCCACAATGACCGGTATGGGGAGGCTATTCACAATCCCCACATCGATCACTTCCTGGTTGGTCCCCAAAATACCAGGTGTGGGGAGGCTATCCACAAGCTCCACCTCGACCTCTCCCTGGTCGGTCCTTAGGTCCAACTGCACACATGCCAGAGTGCCAGAGGGACGTCTGAGTGCTGGCCCTCAGCCAGGGAGATGGATAATTGGGAATCTGGTAAATGGTCTTCTGGGGAAACAACAACTGGGCTTACCAGAGTGATGGAAGATCCAATGTCTCGAAGTCCCTGAGCCTGTATATCACCGACCTTGACCGTCTGGATGTGGGGATGGAGGTTGGCTGGTGTACGGTGTCCGGCCTGCCGTAGGGTGTGGACTGGATAAACCACTTCCTCAGCTATTGGTGTTTCTTGGGAGTAGCATTCCTCAGGTCTCGTTGGTTCATCTCAGCATATGTTGACTGGTTGGAGTGGCAGACGAGCTCCAAGCATGCGGCCTCTTTGTTTTGATGCAGCTTCTGCTGGGTAGCGGGACCATCCTTCTCAAGCGGCTGGTGCTAGCAGTATGGCAGCTGGAATCCCATAAACATATTCCAGAACCCAAGCCTTCTCTTCTCTTGAGGATCTAGGCCCCAATGCATCCAACAACGCTGTGGCTTGGACCATTTTGGACCAAGTTGATTCACGATTGTCACTAGATCCATGATGTGGCACATAGTTTAAATCCTCTGGGTCAATATCGGCAGGATCCTCATCATCCTCTGCATCATTTTGGGCATCCCAATGGACTAATTTCTGGATCAAGTCCAACCGAGTCTCAGCGTTCCAGTAGATAATCTTTAGCCTCTGGCACAGATCCTGTAGCATCCATTTACTGCTGCGGTCGTAATTCCTCTCTGGTCCTTGTCCCATGGCTGAGCTGATGGGGTTGGACATGGCAGCATCCGAAACCTGAATGCCTCCCCTATGACCTGCTGGGTATGCTTATGTGCCTCCCTGGTTGTTAAACCCTGGACGGTGTCCGCGAACACCAGTCCTCTGCAGCTCTCCTGGGTAAACCAGGTTGAGTAGTATCCCACTGCTGCCACCAATTAAGGAGACACGGTGCTCAGTGGGTGCTCTTGTCCACTGAACCAGCCGCCTTTAGAAAGACAGCGTGGCTCAGGGCTCATCCCAACTGAACGCTGGCCTCCTTAACCGTGGGCGTAACACTACTCAGACAACACAGGATGAGGGAATCACAATAATTAGACTTTATTGGATCCCCAAACAATTAACGGTACATAACCAGCAAAACACAAATGTAACAGGCAACAGAGTCTCACCCTTCCACTGGCTCACCAGGGATTTAGAATGTCCATGACTCAGAGGTCCCAGGGCTATTTACTCCAATCCAGCAGCACCCCGCTTTTGGTGGGCACCCACCGAGAAAGGAATAATGCCAGATTTAGGAAGCTGTGTGAGGTCTGCAAAGTCTGTAGCAGGTGTCTGAACTGTCCCAACCTGAGTGTCCTCCTTAGGTAGTCCTGGTATGATGATATACTCCTGGCAGCCGGAGTCGAAATCCCTAGACTGTGGATATGGTCTCCAATCGGAACCAGAGACCCTAGATTGAAGCCATAAGATATCCTGATCCTCTAGTCAGCTCCTAACAGCTTAGACTGGATCCATCAGCATCCATCAACAACCTGGTGGCTTAAAGAAATCCCTTTTATAGCCACAGCCTTCCACTTGGATACACTGCGTCCTCATCGATTGGTTGGACAAGATCGCCTCTCCCATTGGATGAATCTCAAGCTGCATGGACAATGTTCATCCAAATGATGTCTACAGAAAGACTGAGGGTATACATGTAGTCTGGAAGTCACCGACTAGACAATGGCTACTAAGGTAATTACATTAGCAATACACAACTACAATACAATGATTACTGGAAGAGTCTGGAGAAATAATAGATAAGCAAACATGACTTAGCACACATAAGAACAATAGTCTGGCTGAATGTTAAGAAACTTTAACCCATGAGAGGCATTGGGTGTCCATGTCGTCACAGTGTAGATTGCAGAGGTGGTCTAGCTTTATTAACAGCAGAATAAACAACAATAACTATCCCTGACAATGCAACTACGGCCCTTAAACTGGCAGCATAGTTTGCTATTAGAATGGCTTAGTAACAATGAGCTTGAGTGTGCAATGCAGAGGTGCTACAAATAGATTTGCACTAGTGGGACACTAATGGAAGTCCAACAGCCACTTTTAGGATGCCACTTAGTTTACTCAGTGTTTGCTAGTATAATGGCTTAGTAATAATGAGCTTGAGTGTGCAATGCAGATGTGCTGCAAATAGATTTGCACTAATGGGACACTAATGGAAGTCCAACAGCCACTTTTAGGATGCCACTAAGTTTACTCAGTGTTTGCTAGTATAATGGCTTAGTAACAATGAGTTTGAGTGTGCAATGCAGTGGTGCTGCAAATAGCTTTGCACCAGTGGGACAATAATGAAGTCCAACAGCCACTTTTAGGATGCCACTAAGTTTACTTAGTGTTTGCTAGTATAATGGCTTAGTAACAATGAGCTTGAGTGTGCAATGCAGAGGTGCTGCAAATAGATTTGCACTAGTGGGACACTAATGGAAGTCGAACAGCCACTTTTAGGATGCCACTAAGTTTGCTCAGTGTTTGCTAGTATAATGGCTTAGTAACAATGAGCTTGAGTGTGCAATGCAGAGGTGCTGCAAATAGATTTGCACTAGTGGGACACTAATAGAAGTCCAACAGCCACTTTAAGGATGCCACTAAGTTTACTCAGTGTTTGCTAGTATAATGGCTTAGTAACAATGAGCTGGAGTGTGCAAAGGGCAGGAGGGTACAGTGGCAGTGTTGTGGGTCTGTGTAGAGGACAGGAAGCTACACTTTATATCCCTCCTAATGGGGAAATGCAACGAGGAAATCCCCAACCTTAGCTACACAGACGCTCTTATCTGTAGCTGTTAAAATCTGTTTCCACGGACCTGACTGTCACCTATGGCTCTGAGCCTGCAGTTATTAGCCCTTACAAGGGCTAAAAGAAACTTCTATCCCTATTCTGTATAGCGCTGTGTGTAGAGCGTACACAGCAGTATCGGAGACAGGAGCTACGCCAGCGGTGACTGACACCCAGATGCAGAAGGCAGATAATGGCGTTCTGACGGGAAGATACCCGTTTTTATAATGCAGGGACATGTGACATGGGCATCCTATCACACATGCCGTTGCTTCTCTGGCTAAAAGTCTACTTAGCTGTGTGTGTCTCTGGGATTGGCTGACATGCTGGCCCTCCCCACTACACGCGCGCGCTTAGGGAAGGAAGACAAGGAAAAAAAAAAATGGCGATCGCCATTATCCCAGCAGCAGTGATCTGAATGCGCTGTTCCCGCACACTATACGCTGAAATTTCATAATAGTGTGAATCACAGTGTGACTTACACTATTACAGCGGAAAGCCAGCTAGTAATTAGCTTGGCTTTTTGCTGCTAGAACCGTTCTCGTACGTAACTAGAACTATCGAGCTTTTGCAAAAAGCTCGAGTTCTAGTTCGATCTAGAACGGCCCCCAAAATCACTCGAACCGCGAACTGGAGAACCACGAACCACGAACCGCGCTCAATTCTAGTCAGCACTGTTTGCTATAAAAATTGCGTAGCAAAAATGGGCAGGTGTGTACAATGCAGAGGTGGTGTACCTTTCGTGGCACCAAAGGAACACTATGTTAGTGTCCCAGACACTTTTAGTATGCCACTAAGTGTCAGCACTGTTTGCTATAAAAATTGCGTATGAAAAATGAGCAGGTGTGTAGAATGCAGAGGTGGTGTCCCTTGCGTGGCACCAGAGGAACACTATGTTAGTATCCCAGACACTTTTAATATGCCACTAAGGGCGGCTTTGCACGTTGCGACATCGCACGTGGGATGTCGGTGGGGTCAAATCGAAAGTGACGCACATCCGGCGTCACTTTCGACATCGTACTGTATAAATGCTAGATGATACGATGATTGAGCGCAAAAATGTCGTTATCGTATCATCGTTGCATTCACCAACATTTCCATAATGCCGGTGCAGCGACAGTTGCGATGTTGTTTCTCGTTCCTGCGGCAGCACACATCGCTGTGTGTGAAACCGCAGGAGCGAGGAACATCTCCTACCTGCCGGCGGCCACAATGCGGAAGGAAGGAGGTGGGCGGGATGTTAACATCCTGCTCATCTCCGCCCCTTCGCCGCTATTAGCCGTCTGCCGTGTGACATCACTATGACGCCGCACGACCCGCCCCCTTAGGAAGGAGGCGTGTCGCTGGCCAGAGCGACGGTCGCAGGGCAGGTGAGCGCATGTGAAGCTGGCGTAGCGATAATTTTTGCTACGCCAGCTATCACACAATATCGTACCTGCGACGGGGGCGGGGACTATCGCGTGCGACATCGCAGCATTGGCTTGCGATGTCGCAACGTGCAAAGCCCGCCTAAGTGTCAGCACTGTTTGCTATAAAAATTGCGTAGCAAAAATGGGCAGGTGTGTACAATGCAGAGGTGGTGTACCTTGTGTCGCACCAGAGGAACACTATGTTGGTATCCCAGACACTTTTAGTATGCCACTAAGTGTCAGCACTGTTTGCTATAAAAATTGCGTAGCAAACAATGGCAGGTGTGTAGAATGCAGAGGTGGTGCACCTTGCGTGACACCAGAGGAACACTATGTTAGTATCCCAGACACTTTTAGTATGCCACTAAGTGTCAGCACTGTTTGCTATAAAAATTGCGTAGCAAAAATGGGCACGTGTGTAGAATGCAGAGGTGGTGTACCTTGCATGGCACCAGAGGAACACTGTTAGTATCCCAGACACTTTTAGTATGCCACTGTCAGCACTGTTTGCTATAAAAATTGCGTAGCAAAAAATGGCAGGTGTGTAGAATGCAGAGGTGGTGTACCTTGCGTGGCACCAGAGGAACACTATGTTAGTATCCCAGACACTTTTAGTATGCCACTAAGTGTCAGCACTGTTTGCTATAAAAAAAATGCATAGCAAAAATGGGCAGGTGTGTACAATGCACAGGTGCTGTAGGTAGCAGGACAGCAAAGGAAGCCTCTGTTTCTATCTCTGCCAATGAAAAAATGCAGCAAGGAATTGCCTGAGCTGGTGTAGCCAGACGCTGTTATATAAAACTCTGCACAGCGTTGGCACGGACCTGCCTAGCAAAAATCCCTATGAACGGCTGTAATGCAGCCCTGAAAAGGGCTGAAATTGCAAGTAGTCCCTAATCCCTAAAGCGCAGTGTAGATAGCACTGTCTGTCTATAGCGCACACAACAGCAGCAGCAGGAGCAGGAGCAGTGACTGTCACCCACTTGCAGCAGAGAGATAATGGCGGCAACAGCTAAAATGGCCGGATCTTATAGGGCAAGGACATGTGACATGCACACCTTATGACACAAGCCCTTGCTTGTTTGGCAAAATTCCACTTTGCTTTGTGTATGTGTGTAATTTGCTGACAGCCTGGCCCGCCCCACTGTATGCGCGGTTAGGGGAAAAAAAAAAATGGCGATCGGCATTCTTTCAGTACTCAGCAGCAGCACTGATCTAAACCCCGTCCCCCCTCCCCGCACACTATACGCTGAATTTTGATAATATCATCATTTACAGTGACTCACACTATTACAGTCAGAAGCCAGCTAGTAACTAGCTATGCTTTTTGTTGATCGAACCGTTCTCGAACATAACTCGAACTACCAAACTTTTACCAAAGCGTACGAGTTAGTCGAACGACTCAAACATCCCCCAAAATAACTTGAACATGAAATTGGCAAACCTGGAACCTCGCTCTTCTGTAGATGGGACCCAGAAGCAGAAGTTACTGGGAGACAGCAGCTGAGTGGGTCTGCAGTACGTGTTGCGGGACCTGTAAGTATAATCATAATGTTTGTAATAATGTGCTTCTTTTTACAGCCGCTGGACCCGAACTGGACCACGAACTTCCCAAGAAAGCTCATGTTCAGGATCGTGTGCACAAACTTTACAGTTCGGGTTCGCCCATCACTAATCAAGACTACTAGGTAAGATAGACATAGTATTAATATGATAGAACTGCAGTTAGTAACCATTAGGTAAGTATTTTAGATAGGATGTTTATTGTAGACATCTAGGGAAACAAATGTATTGGAGTGGATGATAGGAGTAGTGTCAAGTTGCTTAGATTAATGTAGAACAGGTGCAGACAGTTCAGTGGTTGCCAGAGAGATGGAGTTAAGGTGGGTGGAGCAAGGAGTTTAGCAAGAAGAGAAAAGAAAAAGTTAGTCAGTGAAGCTGCAGATGTCCAACTGAGAGGACGGGAGGTACCCTGCCTAGTGCCAAGACTTTTTCCTGTGGGCGGCTAGAGGATCTCTGTAGGCCGGTGAGACGTCAGGGTATGGAGACTCCCGTCAGTACCTAGAACCAATCATTGGCTAGTATTTTGTCCGAGGCGCCGAGTGGGACATGGTAGCCGGTGGTAAATAAGATGCCCAATCCTTATGATTCTTGGAGGCAAATCATGTAAGGTAGGTTTTATTGATGAGCGAGTATGCTTGTTACTACTCGGTACTCGCACGAGTATCACTGTACTCGGGCTACTCAGCGGGGACCGAGTAATCTCGCGATACTTGTGCTGTACTCGTGGTCTTCATCCCTGCATGTTGGCGCTCTTTTGAGAGCCAGCCCTCATGCAGGGATTGGCTGGCAGACCACTGCAATGCCACAGCCCTGTTAGTTGTGGAATTGCAGTGATTGGCCGGCCTGCACAGCGTGACCGAGCCTTTATACCGGCGGGCGCGCTGTGCTCTGCACACAGCCATCCAGACAGTGAGTGCAGGGAGAGTGTTGCTGCTTCAGGGAAAGGTTTGCGGCCCTTTATAGTTAGTTCCGGAGCAGGGCTGCAAACAGTGTGACCAGAAGTCCTTCTCAGGACTATTATAGTTGTATACAGGCAGGCAGGGTATAGCCAGGTCGGAGTACAGTAGCAGAGTCCTTCTCAGGACTATTGTTGCTGTATACAGGCAGGGTATAGCCAGGTCGGAATACAGGCTAGTGACAAGAAGAGTCCTTGTCAGGACTATTGTAGCAGTATACAGGCAGGCAGGCAGGCAGGGTATATAGCCATTCCTAGTGGTGACCGTATACCAGCCTTCATCATATCTGGGGCTGGTGTACACAGTCTAAAACAGTCCAGATAGTGTCAGACTTCTCAGTAATTGTCGCTCCTAAAAACCTGTTAGGTTCTTAGTGCGTCCGTGCTTGCATTTAAAAACCGCACGTGTGTGCCTGTCGGTGGCAGCGTACAGGTGCACGTTTTGCACAAACTATTATATAACGCACAAGTCTAGTGTATAATGCACGTCAGTCAGCAGTGTCTGATAGTGTCAGACTTCTCAGTAATTGTCGCTCCTAAAAACCTGTTAGGTTCTTAGTGCGTCCGTGCTTGCATTTAAAAACCGCACGTGTGTGCCTGTCGGTGGCAGCGTACAGGTGCACGTTTTGCACAAACTATTATATAACGCACAAGTCTAGTGAATAATACACGTCAGTCAGCAGTGTCTGATAGTGTCAGACTTCTCAGTAATTGTCGCTCCTAAAAACCTGTTAGGTTCTTAGTGCGTCCGTGCTTGCATTTAAAAACCGCACGTGTGTGCCTGTCGGTGGCAGCGTACAGGTGCACGTTTTGCACAAACTATTATATAACGCACAAGTCTAGTGAATAATACACGTCAGTCAGCAGTGTCTGATAGTGTCAGACTTCTCAGTAATTGTCGCTCCTAAAAACCTGTTAGGTTCTTAGTGCGTCCGTGCTTGCATTTAAAAACCGCATGTGTGTGCCTGTCGGTGGCAGCGTACAGGTGCACGTTTTGCACAAACTATTATATAACGCACAAGTCTAGTGAATAATAGATGTCAGTCAGCAGTGTCTGATAGTGTCAGACTTCTCAGTAATTGTCGCTCCTAAAAACCTGTTAGGTTCTTAGTGCGTCCGTGCTTGCATTTAAAAAACGCACGTGTGTGCCTGTCGGTGGCAGCGTACAGGTGCACGTTTTGCACAAACTATTATATAACGCACAAGTCTAGTGAATAATACACGTCAGTCAGCAGTGTCTGATAGTGTCAGACTTCTCAGTAATTGTCGCTCCTAAAAACCTGTTAGGTTCTTAGTGCGTCCGTGCTTGCATTTAAAAACCGCACGTGTGTGCCTGTCGGTGGCAGCGTACAGGTGCACATTTTGCACAAACTATTATATAACGCACAAGTCTAGTGAATAATACACGTCAGTCAGCAGTGTCTGATAGTGTCAGACTTCTCAGTAATTGTCGCTCCTAAAAACCTGTTAGGTTCTTAGTGCGTCCGTGCTTGCATTTAAAAACCGCACGTGTGTGCCTGTCGGTGGCAGCGTACAGGTGCACGTTTTGCACAAACTATTATATAACGCACAAGTCTAGTGAATAATACACGTCAGTCAGCAGTGTCTGATAGTGTCAGACTTCTCAGTAATTGTCGCTCCTAAAAACCTGTTAGGTTCTTATTGCGTCTGTGCTTGCATTTAAAAACCGCACGTGTGTGGCAGTCGGTGGCAGCGTCAGGCTCCATATTGTCCCTGGATAGAGACGTGCATGATGGCCTGTAAACCTGAAGTGCCCATTGTAAGGAAGTGGGTCTATTTTAGTATAGCCCTTAGGCAGGGCAGCCAAAAATTTGGAGGCTCCACATTGTCCCTGGATAGAGATGTGCATGAGGGCCTCAAAACATTGTTCCCATTGCAAAGGAGCGGGTCTCCTGTCGTTGTAATGCCCATTCTGAAAGAATGGGCGAAAAAATTTACCACTGGGGGTATACCTGAAACAACGGCCTAACTATTGTAACGGTCATCATGATGGCGCATGAGGAGAAGGAGGAGCAGTCCAGCGATTAGCCAAAGTCCAGAAGTGTTACCATGGGTGAGTGGAGGTACATGGCAAATTCCCGTTACAAACTTTCAATTCCGCTGTCATTTGCTGGTGGTGTGGTGAAGTCTGGCCCAATCCAACCCTTGTTCATCTTGATCAGAGTCAGCCTGTCAGCATTTTCAGTTGACAGGTGGGTGCGTTTATCTGTAATGATTCCACCTGCGGCACTAAAAACACGCTGTGACAAAACGCTAGCGGCAGGGCAGGCCAGGACTTCAAAGGCGTAGAGAGCCAATTCATGCCACGTGTCCAGCTTGGATACCCATTAATTGTAAGGCACAGAGGAATGTCGGAGTACAGTTGTTTGATCTGCAAGGTACTCCTTGAGCATCTGGGCAAACTTAGGATTTCTTGTGGCACTACCCCGTGTGGAGACACGGGGCTCAGTGGGCGCTCTCGTCCACTAAAACCCGCCGCCTTTAGAAAGACAGCGTGGCTCAGGGCTCATCCCAACTGAACGCCGGCCTCCTTAACCGTGGGCATAACACTACTCAGACAACACAGGGTTAGGGAACCACAATAATTAGACTTTATTGGATCCCCAAACAATTAACGGCACATAACGCATAACCAGCAAAACACACATATGTAACAGGCAACAGAGTCTCACCCTTCCGCTGGCTCACCAGGGATTAGAATGTCCATGCCTCACAGGTTCCAAGCTGTCTGAGGTCTGCAAAGTCTGTAACAGGTGACTGAACTGTCCCAACCTGCGTGTCCTCCTTAGGTAGTTCTGGTTTGATGATAAAATCCTGGCAGCCGGAGTCGAAATCCCTAGGCTGTGGATATGGTCTCCAACCGGGTCCGGAGTCCCTAGATTGAAGCCATAAGATATCCTGATCCTCTAGTCAGCTCCAAAGAGCTTAGACTGGATCCATCAGCATCCATCAACAACCCCTGGTGGCTTAAAGAAGTTCTTTTTATAGCAACAACCTTCCACTTGGATACACTGCGTCCTCATCGATTGGTTGGACAAGATTGCTTCTCCCATTGGAGGAATTTCAAGCTGCATGGACAATGTTCATTTAAATGATGTGCATAGAAAGTCTGAGGGTGTACATGTAAACTGGGAGTCACCAACTAGACAATGGCTACTAAGGTAATTACATTATCAATACACAACTACAATACAATGGTTACTGGAAATGTCTGGAGAACAATACGTCTAGCTTTCAGTGGACAACACAATTACATTGAGTCAACAAGAGTCTTGTAAAAACAATGAGGGACTTCTCCCCCGTCTATAGACAATCTATCATCCTGTCTGGCTGGATTTTAAGAAACTTTAACCCATGAGAGTCCATGTCGTCACACCCCGCACCTCAGGGGCTGTGGTATGTGAGGGGCTGAGAAAACTGTCCCACATCTTGAAGATTGTTCCCCTACCTCTGGCGGATTGGACTTGTGCCCCTCTCGGTTCCTGACCTATGCCGCTAGCGTTTTGTGAGGGGAATGCTTTGCCTACTTCCGTGACTATGGCCTTCTGGAACTGCTGCATTTTGCCTGACCTCTCCGCCTCAGGAATAAGAGACATAAAGTTCTCCTTTTAGCGTGGGTCTAACAGTGTTACCAACCAGTAATGATTGTCGGCCAAGATGTTCTTAACGCGAGGGTCACGAGACAGGCAGCTTACCATAAAGTCAGCCATGTGTGCCAGACTCTTAACAGCCATCACTTCAGTATCCTGACCAACACGATGACTGAACATGCTGTCCTCCTTCTCCTCCTCCTCCTCCTCCTCATCATCTACCCTGTCCTCTGGCCAGCCACGCTGAACCGAGGATATGACTGCATGTCATATCCTCAATTTGGCCGGAGAGTTGCTCCATGTCTTCATCCTCCTCCTCGTCATAGTCCTCCACTGCACGTTGTGATGAGACGAGGCTGGGCTGTGTGTTATCACCCACACCCACTACTGTTTCTTGCTCAAACTCATCGCGCTCCGCCTGCAATGCATCACGGTTGTTTTTTGAGCAGAGACCATTTTAGAAGGCAGAGAAGCGGTATGGTGACGCTAATAATGTCGTCATCGCCGCTCACCATCTTGGTAGAGTCCTCAAAGTTTTGGCGGATGGTACATAGGTCGGACATCCATCTCCACTCCTCAGGTGTTATGTGTGGAGTTTGACCCATTTCCCTACGGCTTAAGTGATGCAGGTACTCAACAACTGCCCTCTTCTGCTCACATATCCTGACCAACATGTGCAGAGTTGAATTCCAACGGGTGGGGACATCACACACCAGTCTGTGAGCCGGAAGATGCAAATAGCGCTGAAAGCCGGCAAGGCCGGCTGAAGCAGTAGGTGACTTTTGAAAATGTGCAGACAGGCGGCGATCTTTTACCAGCAAATCAGACAGCTCTGGGTATGACTTTAGAAACCGCTGAACCACGAGGTTGAGCACATGGGCCACGCATGGACCATGTGTCAGCTGGCCTCGCCTCAAAGCCGCCACCAGGTTCCGGCCATTGTCACATACAACCTTTCCTGGCTTTAGGTTCAGAGGTGTGAGCCAGTGATCTGCATGCTGTTTCAGAGCTGTCCACACCTCTTCTGCATTGTGGGGTTTGTCACCTATGCAGATTAGCTTCAGCACAGCCTGTTGCCGCTTCGCCGAGGCAGTGCTGCAGTGCTTCTGTGTCGCCCTGGACAAGCCAGGGGCCACAGAGCACAACACTTACACACCCCACACTCCCTGCAGGCACATCATAGTCAAAATACAAAATCCTTGTTGCCTTCCCCAGGGGCTGTTGTCCACACCAGGGGGTGGAGCCACGCGGTTGGTCTCCACCCACCAAGGAGTTCACAGTCCTGGAGGAGGGAAAACACAGGCAGTGAGAGTTAAGCTAAGGAAGTGGAAGGAGGAAAGTAGTAGAGAGGAGAAAAGTGACAGCAAAGAGCCTGAAGTTGGTCTGGGTGTGTGGCCCGGACAGGACAGCAAGGTTGGCAGGATGTGGTGACCGTCTGCAGTGGAGGCCGATTGGAGTCTGCCGTAAGGCCCGTGGACGGGTGGTGACCCGGCCGTACCGGACCGGTATACAAAGAGAAGCCAGCACCATTGGCAGGGGCCTTTCGGATCCCGGCAAGGCTTGGTGTCGCCGTGAATTTGCAAAATCCGTTAGTGAAGGGGACCTCCGGGTTTCCAAACAGCCAAGTCCCGATAGAAGGCAACCGTCCAACCGTGAAGGGGAGACACCGCCACCGCCAAGGGCAACCATCTCCCAGGGCCATCGCCTGTGGGCAAAAGGGGCTCCTCCGGCCCATATCCAGGTCGGGGAGCGGGTTACCGGTGGGAAACCATCACCACCAACACTGAACTTAGGTGCAGGGAGAGACAGTCATCACTAACCTGCAGGGAGGAACAACCGCAGCCGTCCGAGGGACCCATCCATCCAGCCACTTGTTTTACCGTGAACTGTGTCATCATCATTGGGCTGAGTGAGTACCTCCGTGCCGTGCGGCACAGCGCTGCCCCGCAACACGCCTGTCATCCATCTCTACCCCATCACCGGGCCCCGGGACAACCAATCCCCCTACCCACGGAGGGGAGAAATAACAACAAAGCTGCTCCCTGTCACAGGCTCCCGGGATCCCCGTCCAGAGAAGCGGTGGTGTCCACACAATCACCACAACCGTGGGTGGCATCACGGACAATATCCCCAAAACCCAAACCACCCCTTTTCACTCACGGGCGAGGAGCGCCGCTCGAGTCCCCGGGATCCGGCCATCGCTCAGACTGGGTCCCAGCTTCCACAATATTAACCCAGTGTGCCGTCAACGAGATGTAGCGGCCTTGCCCACAAGCACTTGTCCACGTGTCTGTGGTTAGGTGGACTTTGGCTGAAACAGCGTTGTTCAGGGCACGTGTGATGTTTTGTGACACGTGGTTATGCAATGCGGGGACGGCACACCAGGAGAAATAGTGGCGGCTGGGGACCGAGTAACGTGGGTCAGCTGCCGCCATCAGGTCGCGGAATGCTTCTGTCTCCACCAGCCTAAAAGGCAACATTTCCAGCGCAAGCAGTCGCGAAATGTTAGCATTTAGAAGTGTGGCATGTGGGGCGTTGGCAGTGTATTTGCGCCTGCGTTCAAAGGTTTGCTGAATGGATAACTGAACGCTGCGCTGGGACAAGGACGTGCTTGATGATGGTGTTATTTCTGCGTGGGCAACTGCAGGTGCAGGGCCGGAGGAGGCTTGTTCGCGGGCAGCATGGACAGGGGATTGGCTCGCATGCACAACAAGCGAAGACGTAGCATTGACATCAGCAAGCACTGCTCCTCGACTCTGTTGTACATCCCACAAAGTCGGGTGCTTGGCTGACATGTGCCTGATCATGCTGGTGGTGGTCAGGCTGCTAGTTTTGGTACCCCTGCTGATGCTGGCATGGCAGGTGTTGCAAATGGCCTTTTTAGAATCATCTGGAGCCAACTTAAAAAAACTGCCAGACTCGGGAAGACCTAACATTTGTACAGGCACCTTGTGTCGTGTTGTTGTTCCGGGGAACGGTTGCCTGACGTCTGCCTGGGGCCAACACCCTGCTTCTTACTGCCTGTTGGGATGCTACGCCTCCCTCCCCCTGTGCACTGCTGTCCTCGCTCTGCATATCCTCCTGGCAGGTTGGGTCAGTTACTGGATCATCCACCACGTCGTCTTCCTCTTACGCACCCTGCTCCTCCTACTGACTTCCTGACAATTGTGTCTCATCATCGTCCACCCCTTGTTGAGACACGTTGCCAACTTCGTGAGAACGTGGCTTCTCAAATATTTGGGCATCTGTACATACAATCTCGTCATGGCCCACTTCAACAGGAGCTGGCAAGAGGCCAGAATGTGTGAATAGAAACGTGAACAGCTCTTCCGAGTGTCCAAGTGTGGGATCAGTAATGTCCATGGACGTGTACTCGGCCTGGTGGTAGGAAGGAGGATCAGGTTCTGAAATGTGCGGTGCAGTATCACAGTATCACGGCTACTGACACTTGACCGTGTGGAAGACAGAGTGTTTGTGGTGGTGCCAATCTGACTGGAAGCATTATCCGCTATCCAACTAACAACCTGTTGACACTGGTCTTGGTTCAAGAGCAGTGTACTGCTGTGGTCCCCAAGAAATTGGGACAGGACGTGCGAGCGAGTAGATGTGGCCCTTTGTTGTGGCGAAATTAGAGCTTGCACACGACCTCGGTCTCTGCCTGCACCACCATCACGTCCACTTCCTTGTTCGTTGCCAAAGCCCTTGCGCATTTTGCAATGCTGTGCTGATGTGTATTCACTAGACTTGTGCGTTATATCCAAGTTTTTGCAAAATGCACACAAGTGCACCTTAACGCTGCCACCAACAGGCACACATGTACGGTTTTTAAATGCAAGCACGGAGGCACTAAGAACCTAACAGGTCTCTAGCCAGGGACAACGTGGAGCCTCCCAATTTTTGGCTGCCCTGCCAAAGGGCTATACTACAATAGACCCACTTCCTGACAATGGACACTTCAGGTTTACAGGCCCTCATGCACGTCTCTATCCAGGGACAACGTGGAGCCTCCCAATTTTTGGCTGCCCTGCCAAAGGGCTATACTACAATAGACCCACTTCCTTACAATGGGCACTTCAGGTTTACAGGCCCTCATGCACGTCTCTATCCAGGGACAACGTGGAGCCTCCCAATTTTTGGCTGCCCTGCCAAAGGGCTATACTACAATAGACCCACTTCCTGACAATGGACACTTCAGGTTTACAGGCCCTCATGCACGTCTCTATCCAGGGACAACGTGGAGCCTCCCAATTTTTGGCTGCCCTGTCTAAGGGCTATACTACAATAGACCCACTTCCTGACAATGGACACTTCAGGTTTACAGGCCATCATGCACGTCTCTATCCAGGGACAATGTGGAGCCTCCCAATTTTTGGCTGCCCTGCCAAAGGGCTATACTACAATAGACCCACTTCCTGACAATGGACACTTCAGGTTTACAGGCCCTCATGCACGTCTCTATCCAGGGACAACGTGGAGCCTCCCAATTTTTTACTGCCCTGCCTAAGGGCTATACTACAATAGACCCACTTCCTTACAATGGGCACTTCAGGTTTACAGGCCCTCATGCACGTCTCTATCCAGGGACAACGTGGAGCCTCCCAATTTTTGGCTGCCCTGCCAAAGGGCTATACTACAATAGACCCACTTCCTTACAATGGGCACTTCAGGTTTACAGGCCCTCATGCACGTCTCTATCCAGGGACAACGTGGAGCCTCCCAATTTTTGGCTGCCCTGCCAAAGGGCTATACTACAATAGACCCACTTCCTTACAATGGGCACATCAGGTTTACAGGCCCTCATGCACGTCTGTATGCAGGGGCATTGGTGAACCTCACAATTTTGGACTGCCCTGGCAAAGGAAAATACTACAAAACTCACTTCCTCAAAATGGGCACATTAGACTCAAGAGGCCTTCATGTGCGTCTCTTCTCAGGGACATCGGAGTGCCACACAATGTTTTACATAAAATCTTTCATGTATTAATCTCAAAAAGTAACATACACCAGCTCTATCTCACTATTGGGTATGTACCCTTAACATTTCTGCCATGAAAATTCATTTTGGTGTCATTTTTGAAGGTTTTCTGGTCAGTCCGTAAAAATGGCGTAAAACGCGGACAAAATTGTTCACAGCTGTGACTTTTGAGTGATAAATGCTTCAAGGGGTCTTCCCCATGCTGTTGCCATGTCATTTGAGCACTCTTCTGAGACTTTTGTGACATTTTTAGGGTTTCTACATGCTGCCGGGGGTCATTTCATAAAAATACTCGGGTCTGCCATAGGATAACATTGGGCTCGGTGCTCGGGCCGAGTACACGAGTATCTTGGGATGCTCGGCCCGAGCCTCGAGCACCCGAGCTTTTTAGTACTCGCTCATCACTAGTAGGTTTCCAAATTTTGATTTATGCGCTCTGTCTAAGAATAGCCACTTGTATAGTACCACAAACAAATGATTCAGAATAGCAAGCCGGGGTACAGAAATATAAAATTTAACTTTTATTAAATTTCCTTAAAAGGAAGCAAGAGATCCTCACTTCTCAATAAAATGTTATCATAAAATGCCAGCCTAACAGCAATTCCCCTTCAGCATGAAGAAAGGGGGGGGTTACATATGGCCAGGAATACACTTCCTAAAGATAACAAGGCTATGGTATGCTGACCTATGCAATCTGTAAGCAAGGGCAGCTACCCGCAGTGAACTGGACTAATGCAGTACCACAGGGTCCAGAAAACACTGACTTCAGAAAAAAGGAATGGTCTCACCCAGACGAATGTGATCCATCCACCTTCAAAAAAGGATCCTCAAAATATCCTGGGCGTCCCAATGGTCCTTAACTGAACGGATCATATGGTCCCCTTATTCAAGCATTGAGGTCCTGGTGTCCCGGTTCTCCCGATGCGTTTCATATGCTAGTAATCATCAGGGGAGTTTAGGTGTCGGTCCTCATTCACAAGGACTGGACAGAACATGCTGAAGAAACAAACATACAAACAACCCACATAAGGTACTAGCTGCACAGGATCAGTTAAACAAGCAAACCGCTAGGAAAATTTCTGACAGGGACTTACCGGACGGCAGCAGTGGGCCCTCCAAGACACTACGCACCGCTGAACTGCGCCCGCCATCTTTTAAATCCCTAGTCAGCGTGCGCGTGCGTGCGCTTCACTGTGCGACCCGGAAGTGTGAGGGTGATGGCACGGATCTAGCGTCACACACGGGCAGCTGACTAGGGATTTAAAAGATGGCATAGGTCTATAAGCCGGCCACATGCCGGTGATACGAGGGTAATGGCGCCTAGCTCATTTCAAAGCTGCCATGTTTAAATCCCCTTCAGGGGCAACGTCCTATTACCTCATTTCCTCATTTACGACTTTGACACCCTGATGGAACTGGAGGAGGAAGGAAGAAGGACGATGGGCGAAAGTCCTTTCTCCACGCTTAAGAACAAAAGCACTAAAATGCCCCCTCCAGGGGAACATGATAGTACAGAGATATTCTGTAAATTGGTGACCGGGGAACTGACCAAAATTGACCCTAAACATAATCCCACCCCAAAGAATGTGACCAGACAGGAAAGAGAGGCCTTAAGTGACTTGGAAAAAAATCTGGAAATCATAATTAAACCGTCTGATAAAGGCAGGAATACAGTAATTATGAATAGATCAGAATGTCTACGTATGTGTTTGGCACTCCTAAACAACAAAGACACCTATGAGGTTCTAAGAAAAGATCCGACTGACACCTTCAGTGTGTCAGAGTTCCGGGATTTCCAGTTTTCTTCTGAAGGATCTTGCCCTTTGTTAACATGGAGTTTTTGTTCTGTTGCCCTACTTCCTGTTCATCTGTTTAAAAGCCCGCCCCTAAGCTTAGTTTAGTTGCTTGAGTACACTGCTTCCTGTCTACTCCTGCCCTGCTGCTCTTGATTCCTGATTGCTATTTAGATCCTGTTGAAACACCCGACACCGGCTCTGGACTTCACCTGGTCTCATCAAGCTGTGCCCGGACTCTGTCTGCCGTCTCTGCTCAGCACTTCTGCCCGGTTCCTTCCGTTTCATATCCACCCTAGGACTCACATCACGTACGGACATTTTTGGACTATACCTGTTGCCCTTTCGTGTCCCGGCTGCTGCGCATTTAGGCCTTCTGGGGTGATCGCCAGAAAGCCCCTGTATAGGGGTTCACTCCTGGTGTTCTTCCTGGGGGAGTCCGGTGCGCGGCCCTGGGAATTCCCCTTTGCTCCGAACCTGGCAGGTATTTACTGTGTTTATGTTCTACTGTGTTTATGTTCTGTTCTGTGTACATATTGTTGGTTGCATATTAGAAACGTCTTTGCACCAAGAACCCGTCTCTGGTTGTCATTGCCCTAACGCAAACGAAATCCTCAGTTCATACAATAGTATTAAATTATACTCAAGCCTACTAAGAGGATTTCACTGGGACAATGATGGAGACACGAGTAGATCAACTTTTCTCCATGATTATCTCCTTGCAGCAGGAGATGGAGGCGGTGCAAACTAAACTTAGAGAGGTGGAGGTACAGCTGGGCCACAATCACCAGGTACTTGGTCCGGCTATTCAGGATTTGCAAGCCAGAGTGGAGGCTCAGGAAGCCGCCCCCACTATGTCCGTATCAGCTCCCGGTATGCCTACGTTACCCCCATTTCGTTTCATTGGTGATCGAAGTCAGTTCCGGGGGTTTGTTAATCAGTGTATACTGTTTTTTGATGTACATGCTGATTATTACCGGTCTGACCGGTCAAAGGTATTATGCATAATCATGTTGTTAACATCACGAGCACTGGTTTGGGCTAATCCTACGATTGAGAATCGTGATATCCGTTTAAATAACCTGGATGATTTTTTAACAGCAATGGCACAAATGTTTGATGATCCTAATCGCAGTGCTACCTCTGAATCGGCTCTGCTTTCCTTACGTCAGGGAAAGCGGTCTGTCATCGAATACGCCACCGAGTTCAAGAGGTTAGTGGTAGACACCGACTGGGGAAACAATGCGCTATTGTCAGTTTTCAGAAAGGGTCTGTCCGGTACCATCAAGGACGAGTTAGCTTGTGCCGAATTTCCACGGGATTTTGAACAGTTTCTCCATTACTGTGTGCGTATCGATACCCGCTTGACGGAACGTAGACAGGAAAAATGGGCAGCTGTAAACCGGGTAACCAACTTTGCTTTCCCTTCTAGTGAACCCGCTCAGAAGATGCCACGGGAGGCCGAGGATTTTCCTATGCAATTGGACTCTCTGCAAAGGCGAGAGACCAACGAACGTCGTGAACATCGGCTCCGTGAGCGTTTGTGTTTCTATTGTGGTCAATCGGACCATTTTCTGATTGATTGCCCAAAATGTCCCAATCGCCCGAATAAGGTACTAGCAGCAGTGGCAGAGTGTGACAACACTGACGCAGAGTCCGACGTCTCTGAAACCAGTATACACCTGGATGCGATAGTTCCCTCGACAGTGATGTCAACTTCATCTAAGCACCCGGAAGGGAAATACACCCATTGCTCGCTTCCCATTCAGATTCGGTGGGAGGGACAGTTAATTCCTACATCTGCTATCATAGACTCTGGATAATTTTGGTAAGGAGATGGATGTTTGAATACCGCGCCAAAGACCACTAATGCAGGAGATGAATTTAACGTGACTTTATTCCATGTTCAGGTCTACGCGTTTCAGGAGCGTCCGCTCCCTTCCTCAGGACAATACAGGCACAAGCAACATCAAAATCAGCAGTCAAAGAATGAGCCGAAAACTATATACCTTCCGGTGTGACGTCATTGATACGCCCACATTGGACCAGAAAAGAAAAATTATATATATATGAAGAAATAGTAGTATATTTCTTCATATATATATAATTTTTCTATTTTCACAAACACACGGGACTCCAACAAAATTTTTTTCTTTTTCTTTTTATTAAACTGGAAGTTTTATGATAATTTTAATAGACATGTTTATGATAAGGAAAAGCGGTTTTTGCACTGAAATCATGTTGTTTTGTTATTCAATGAATGTGTGGAATTTCCGCCGATTTTTTTCTTTTCTGGTTCAACGTGGGCGTATCAATGACGTCACACCGGAAGGTATATAGTTTTCGGCTCATTCTTTGACTGCTGATTTTGATGTTGCTTGTGCCTGTATTGTCCTGAGGAAGGGAGCGGACGCTCCTGAAACGCGTAGACCTGAACATGGAATAAAGTCACGTTAAATTCATCTCCTGCATTAGTGGTCTTTGGCGCGGTATTCAAACATCCATCTCCTTACCAAAATTATTCATCTCAGGGATGACTGCTGCCTCTGACCCAGTCTATATGCCTGCATAGTGGTTGTGACTTTCACAACTACACTTGGTGAGTAACCTCTGTGAATCACACCCTATTTGTTTGTGGGGTAAGACCCTATTGCGCTCTCTTTCCACAGTGTTTTTCATCATAGACTCTGAGGCAGGGGGAAATTTCATGGACTCTTCTTTTGCCAGGAAACACGGTATCCAGACTCAACAAAGGTCCTCACCGGTTACCATGCAGACGGTAGACGGTTCTCCATTAGTTTCCGGACCAGTTGATCGGGAGACAGTACCCCTTGAATGTGTGATGAAACCAGGTCAGCAGGAGACCCTTATTTTCATGTTGATTTCTTCTCCCCATTTTCCGATAATTTTAGGAATTTCTTGGCTGCGGTCTACAAATCCAGTCATCGATTGGGAGACTAAAGAAATATCCTTCCCATCCCAGAGTTGTCCGACCTTTAGTCCAACTGTACCGGTTCCGGTAACACAGAACGCGGAGAGCACTGTACAGATACCTGTTCTACCCCCGGTTTATAATGAATTCGCAGATATATGCGACAAAAAAAA
Source organism: Anomaloglossus baeobatrachus (assembly GCF_048569485.1). Lineage (NCBI taxonomy): Eukaryota > Metazoa > Chordata > Amphibia > Anura > Aromobatidae > Anomaloglossus > Anomaloglossus baeobatrachus. Next base: position 203,413,919 of record NC_134355.1, on the reverse strand, counting down.
AGCAGATCGGCTTCCCCCGCATAGACCGTATGATTGTCCCATAGAATTACTCCCAGGGGCAGAGATCCCGTTTGGTCATGTCTACCCGTTGGCGGCACCAGAGTTACAAGCACTAAAAGATTATATCGATGAAAACCTAGCCAAGGGATTTATTCGACCTTCTACCTCACCAGCGGGGGCACCCATCTTTTTCGTGAAGAAGAAAGAGGGGACTCTGAGACCTTGTATCGACTACCGGGAACTAAATAAGATAACCATCCGGAACCGGTATCCGTTGCCGTTGATTCCCGAACTGTTGGAGAGAGTACAACAGGCCAAAATATTTACTAAATTGGATCTCCGTGGGGCATATAATCTACTCCGCATACGTCCCGGGGACGAGTGGAAAACAGCGTTCAGATGTAGGTATGGACATTATGAGTATCTAGTGATGCCCTTCGGACTCTGTAACGCTCCTGCGGCTTTCAACACCTAGTCAACGATATTTTTAGGGATATAATGGACCAGTTCATGGTGATTTACCTGGATGATATCTTGATCTTTTATGATTCTCTACAGGAACACCAGGAGCACGTCAAGACCCTACTTACCCGTCTGAGGGATAACCACCTGTATATTAAACTGGAGAAGTGCGAATTCCATTGCTCAAAGATACAATTTTTAGGATATGTCATCTCTCCTCAGGGACTCAATATAAAGTCTGGCAAGATACGGGCAATTCTAGACTGGCCGGAACCAGGAAACATCAAGGAGGTACAACGCTTTGTCGGTTTTGCTAATTTTTACAAACGCTTTATCCGCAACTTTTCAGAGATCGTCCGTTCTATCACCCTGTTAACCAAAAAGGGGCAGAAGTTCATGTGGTCCGCCCAGGCCCAGGAAGCTTTAAATCGTCTCAAGGTTTGTTTTACCTCAGCGACAATACTAATACACCCGAATCCCACACTCCCTTTTATTGTGGAAGTCGATGCTTCCGATTATGCATTAGGGGCTATCCTTTCACAGAGGACTGGGGACAAGAGTCTCTTGCACCCGTATGCCTTCTTTTCTCGCCGGTTGTCCCCTGCAGAAAAGAACTATGACATTGCGGACAAGGAATTGTTGGCGATTATTTCTGCTTTTAAGGAATGGAGACACCACTTACAGGGAGCAGAGCAACAAGTAGTAGTTCTCACAGACCATCGTAACCTGGAATTCCTTAAATCTGCCAGGTGCCTGTCTCCACGGCAAGCCCGTTGGAGCCTGTTCCTTAACCAGTTCAATTTTATCGTCTCGTACCGTCCAGGGTCACGTAATGGGAAAGCCGATGCCTTATCCCGAATCTACGCCATGGACTCCGTGCCTGGAACCCCGTCTCAGACCATTTTATCAGATGCCAATTTTGTTGGAGTAATCCGGGACCAGGACTTGTGGAAGGACATCAAGCTGGCCTATGATGGTGACGTATTTCTTGCTGCCCCCCCGAATGATGTGACTCTTGTCCTTCGGAATGGTGCGTGGTTGAAAGAGCGACGTATTTATGTCCCTGAGGCTGTAAGACTTTGGGTTCTCAAGTTGGTCCATGACTCCGTGTTGGAAGGTCATAGGGGGGTACAGAAGACGCAGGAATTTCTGAGTCGTTTTTTCTGGTGGCCTACCTGTTTAAAGGATGTGAAAGACTATGTCCACTCATGTGTGGTTTGTGCCCGGTGCAAGGTCCCTCGTGTGGCTCCTACGGGACTCCTTTAACTGTTACCCATGCCATCTCGCCCATGGGGATCCATCTCAATGGATTTTATTGTGGAGTTGCCCGTCTCAGGCGGTTACAATACCATTTTGGTGGTAGTGGATCGGTTGACAAAGGCTGCTCACTTTATTCCATGTACCGGTCTTCCCTCAGCTGCAGAGACAGTGGGTTTGGTTATCCAGAATATATTTCGGTTGCATAGGGTACCGGATGTGATCATCTCTGACTGGGGCATGCAGTTCACTTCTAAGTTCTGGAAAGGGTTTTGTTCAGCACTCCATATTGATGTCTGTTTGTCTTCTGCATACCATCCCCAGACAAATGGGGAAACAGAACGGACTAATCAAACCCTGGAGCAGTACCTGCGATGTTATGTCAGCCATCTGCAGGACGATTGGTTGAAGCTGCTTCCTTTGGCGGAGTTCTTGTATAACAACACTCAGAGCAGCTCCACTAAGGTAACGCCCTTTTTCGCTAACTTGGGTTATCATCCGAGTATTTTGCCTAGGTCACCGGTAGCAGTTTCAGTGCCCGCAGTGGAGGACAGATTGATGGAGCTACAGCAAAATCTGGAGGTTTTGAAGAACTCTTTGGCTTCAGCTCAGAAGCGTTACAAGAAGTCGGCAGACACTCACCGGAAACAGGCACCCATGTATACGGTAGCGGACTCTGTGTGGTTATCCACCAAGAATCTAAAACTGGGTGTTCCTTCGCAGAAGCTGGGGCAGAAATTCATTGGTCCGTTCAAGATCACCAGGATAGTGAGCTCTGTGGCCTGTCGGCTGAAGCTACCACGGAATTTGAAGGTATACCCGGTCTTTCACGTTTCCCTGCTGAAACTGGTTTCCCCTAATTCGTTTCAGGGTCATATCGTGCCTCCTCCTCCACCGGTGATGGTTGATGGCCAGGAGCAGTATGTGGTTGAGGACATTATTGACTCCCGGCTCCATCGGCATCGGCTTCAGTATCTAGTTCGTTGGCAGGGGTACTCCCCCGAGAACGATTCCTGGGAACCTGTGGGTAACATCCGAGCGCCCCAGAAGGTTGCTCAGTTTCATCGGAGGTACCCGGACAAGCCTGGCCCTGGTTCGTCCTGAGGTCGTTTCTGGGGGGGGAGTACTGTCAGAGTTCCGGGATTTCCAGTTTTCTTCTGAAGGATCTTGCTCTTTGTTAACATGGAGTTTTCTGTTCTGTTGCCCTACTTCCTGCTCATCTGTTTAAAAGCCCGCCCCTAAGCTTAGTCTACTTGCTTGAGTACACTGCTTCCTGTCTACTCTGCCCTGCTGCTCTTGGTTCCTAATTGCTATTTAGATCCTGTTGAAACACCCGACACCGGCTCTGGACTTCACCTGGTCTCATCAAGCTGTGCCCGGACTCCGTCTGCCGTCTCTGGTCGGCACTTCTGCCCGGTTTCTTCCGTTTCATATCCACCCTAGGACTCATATCACGTACGGACATTTTTGGACTATACCTGTTGCCCTTTCGTGTCCTGGCTGCTGCACATTTAGGCCTTCTGGGGTGATCGCCACACAGCCCCTGTATAGGGGTTCGCTCCTGGTGTTCTTCCTGGGGGAGTCCGGTGCGCGGCCCTGGGAATTCCCCTTTGCTCCGAACCTGGCAGGTATTTACTGTGTTTATGTTCTACTGTGTTTATGTTCTGTTCTGTGTACATATTGTTGGTTGCATATTAGAAACGTCTTTGCACCAAGAACCCGTCTCTGGTTGTCATTGCCCTAACGCAATCGAAATCCTCAGTTCATACAATAGTATTACACAGTGGTGAACTGAGGGAGCTTTTGAATAAAGCAAGAAATGATAAATTAATTTCAAAAGAAGAATTTGAATTCCTCCTCCCTAGATACCCTAGGATAGCTACGTTTTATACAGTGCCTAAAGTGCACAAAGGGCTCGATCCCCTGAAAGGACGACCAATCGTCTCGGGGATCGATGCCCTTTGTCAAAACAGCAGCACATACATAGACCAAATTTTACGACCATTTGTAACGGCTTTACCGTTGCATATTAGAGATACGATGGATTTACTCAGAAGACTAGAGGGTGTTACTGTGGAAAAAGAGGCCATTTTAGCGCCGATAGACGTGGAATCGCTATACAGCCGAATCCCCCATGAACATGGCCTAGGAGCCATTGACCACTTCCTCTCATCTCGTGGAATTCAGTATAATCCCCATAATAGATTTGTACGGAACCTGATGGAATTTGTCCTAACCAAGAACTACTTCATCTTTGACTCTCGATTTTACCACTAGCTCAGGGGCACCGCGATGGGGAGCCCGTGTGCCCCCACGTATGCGAACTTGTTCCTGGGCTGGTGGGAGGACACAGTGGTTTTTGGTGAAGAGGACACAATATGGAGCCCCCAGATTAGTTTCTGGGGGCGATATATTGATGATGTGATTGTTATCTGGTCCGGGACTGAGGAATCATTTGTCTCCTTTGTGGGACATCTCAATAATAATAATCTTGGCCTTAGGCTGACATATGAGATCGGAGGAGACAGGATCCCATTTTTAGACATCTTCATCCAAAAGGATACAAATGGACGGTTAAGGACAGATATCTATAGGAAACCTAATTCCACCAACAATCTGTTGCATTGGAGGAGTTTCCATCCATTCCCCCTGAAAAAAGGTATCCCCAAGGGGCAGTTCCTGCGAGTACGCAGGAACTGCTCCTCGGCAGAGGACTTGACTGTGATGAGGCTTTTAACCGGCTGAAAGACGCTCTGATCTGCGATCCTGTCCTGGCTGCTTCAGGCTACAAGAGGAGATTCATTGTGCAAATGGACGCCTCTGCTTATGGACTGGGAGCTGTCCTCAGCCAGGTGAATGCAGCTGGGGACGAACACCCCATCGCCTATCTCAGCCGGAAACTGCTGGACCGAAAAGTGGCCTATGCAACTGTTGAAAATGAATGTCTGGCTGTAGTGTGGGCCCTTAGAAAACTAAGGCCATATCTTTATGGGCGAGAATTCACTGTGGTTACTGATCACAATCCTCTCACCTGGCTGAACAGAGTCTCTGGGGACAATGGACGCTTATTACGATGGAGCCTGGCTCTGCAGCCCTATAACTTTACCATACAGTATAGAAGAGGCAGCCAACACCAAAATGCAGATGAACTGTCCAGGCAAGAGGAGCCTTGAGTCCTGTCAGCCATGCCTGCGTATACTTAACCAGCGACCTGTAGAGGTCCCTAGTACGTACACAAGTTGGGAGGGAAAGGGATTGTCATGATGTATGTACTTTTCTCCATCCCATATTTTTTGTATAAGATGCCATGTGATGTATTTTACCTTCTCACTGTATTTGCTGTAATACTATGTCAGGATGTGATGTAACTTTCCTTTGGTTGTACTTACTGAACACTTTGAAATGTCTTGGGATGTAAGTAACCATACCTTCCCCCCATCTCCTGTGTCTATGGGCCCATAATGCAATTATCTCTTGTCCACACAGCCAGGGGAGCTTCCCATTGTTTCGTAAGCAGTGGATAACGCCAACTACACAAACCTGTACACATCTCGGAGCCAACCTTCTAGAATATTCTAGTGGGCCCAACCATTGCATAGACCCCTACACTTGAGGGGCGGGCCCACGAGCTCAGACTATACACTCCTGTTTCTAAGTGCAGTTGAGAGCTGAGTTTTGAAGAGGAAGGGAGCGAGACCTGAGTCTGCGGACAGATCTCGCCATCCAGTGGATTGTGTGGGATTTCTGGGACTCTGAAAAGGACTATTACGTCGTGATCTGGCACTTTGGATTATCGGGAGGTGCCCCCGAATCTGTTTTATTTGGACTTGTCGTGTGCTGTTCCTGTATTCCTGTTGGATCATCCTCGGCCTGTTGTCTCTCCTTGCTCTGCTGTACACCCCATCACATTGACAAACAGTCAAGGTTTTTGAGAAATAGATTCCTCCAAAGAGGGTATCCTTTAGAGACAATAAATGTGGCCTGTGAACACGCTTGGCAAAATGAACGGACAAAACTTTTGGTTCCGAGACAGAAAAATGAGGGAGATCTGAAGACAAGGCTGATTGGCACGTTTGACGATCAGAATGGGAAGGTGATGGGGATCCTGAGGAAGTATTGGGGGATCCTGTGAGTGACCCAGACATTGGTGACTCGATCACCAGTACACCATCTGTGACATACAGGAGGGGCCAAACAATAAGGGATCACGTTGTCCACAGTTTATACACCCCCCCACAAAAAACGGGTACCTGGTTAGACCAGAGAGAAATGGGGACCTTTAGGTGTGGGAAATGTTCCTTCTGCAGATTTATTATTCCATCAAAAGAATTTGTAAGCGTTAGCACAGGGAGGGTGTATAGAAATGGGAACTTTTTCTAATTGCAGGACGGAAGGAGGGGTCTACCTTTGCACGTGTATGTGCCCACTGGACTATGTTGGGAAAACCAATTGAGAATTAGGATTAGCGAGCACCTAGGGGATGTGAGGAATAAAAGGGACACCCCCATTGCCCGCCATGTTAATAGTTGCCATGGCGGGGATGTGGGAGTTCTCTCCTTCAGGACCATTGAGATCATCCTGGTCCCTGTGAGACGGGGAGACTGGGATAAAACGATTATCCACCCGTTTTTTGGCTGTGAACAATACATCCAGAGGGGGCTCAATGAGCAGTTGAGCTTTGTGAGCTTTATTTAATTATGGACAAATTGATCCAGGAAGCACATAGAGTGCCTTCCAATGGAAGGAGAGTGCTTAATATGAGGCTATAGGTATTAAGATAGCTAATATGGGTATCATCTTAGAGTATAGGGCCAAGTTTCAAAATGCAGGTTGAATTCAGTGTTAGGCCGGTAGTCTGATTTGGAGTGATTGGTCTGTTCTTAGAGTCCCCCCTCACTCCTTTCTGGGTCAGGATCAGGGGCTACATGGGTCTAAAATTAATTAATGGGGCATGAGGGATTCTGGGCTCTTAATCCCAGGAGGGGTTTGTGGTGTTTTGGGGCCCTGGGTGGTATAAAGGAAAACGTGGAACGTTTGATAGGATATATGGATACAGGGAGGTCACTTAGGACTCCAGAATCCATTGGGTTCCGTTGAAGGCCTGAGGCTTATAATAATGCAGCTTCCCTTTAAATATCAATGCGGATTACCCTGAAAATAAAGTATTCTATAGGGACCGGAAGTAGGGCAATATTACGCCGCTTTCAAAGCATGTACGGATCTCTTGCCAGCACAGGAAGTGAGGCAAAATGATGCTGTCTTCCTTTGAGGGTTGCGCTGAAGGCGGAGACCGGATATGACGCTCTCTCCATGACGACAAGTACCGGAAAGGAGGCATGGTAAATGCTCTGGATGGGATATTGATCACCTGACCTATGTAAACCGGAAATAGGGAAACTCCACGTAACCCAGATGAGATGTAACAGTAAACCGGAAGTAGGGAAACTCCACGTAACCCAGATGAGACGTAACAGCTGACCAATGATATCGGGTGCGTGGCGTTGCGCATCACATGGGGGAGGTACCAGCTGACGATTACCATCAGGCTCTGGGGATAACACCCCCCTGGGTAATCTATAACAAACCGGGTAAGAGGGATCGGAAATGAGGTAATAGGACGTTGCCCCTGAAGGGGATTTAAACATGACAGCTTTGAAATGAGCTAGGCGTCATTAGCCTTGTATCACCGGCATGTGGCCGGCTTATAGACCTATGCAGTGGGATATCTGAGTAAGTACTTTGGAGATGGAATTTGATTTGGACAATGAGAAGGATGTGATGGGGTTTTATTAGAGATTTATATATTGCTTTACAGTTTGCAATAATACCTTACTGAGGGATCGATTACTCACGGCGCAAAATGAGCGTGTATCCCAGGCAGTGGTATATTTGAGTGAGTATGGGTTTTTTTCAGAAACATTTTGTTGATTTAATATGACGAGAATGATGTGATGGATTTATATACATGTATTTTCAGTTAAACAACAGTACCTCATTGAAGGATTGAATTACCATATATGGCACTAATACAATGTGAGTAATGTTTGATTCTTGGGACGGTTATACATGGACTCTATGAAATGGTGACCAGTGATCTAATTTAGTTATATTGGTGTTTTCAGTCTGTCATCTGCGCGACTAAGCCGTGGACAGCCCCTGATGAACCTCCGTTCAATTGTTGGACCAGGAGGAGAAACGCGTCGGGCAGTGAGCTACATTTTATGGCGAAGTAGTAGCTATTAGCTACATCATCTACTGGTGATATCCAGAAGTTTGTTGCATAAAAGCATGGACTGTGACTTCTAAACCTGAAAAGCTGACTATATAGTTTCATTACAAAATGCTGAGATGTGTTTTGCTTGCCAGACTGTCCTGATGAAGGGAGCTGCGACTCCCGAAACGCGTTGACCTGATCTGTGTAATGAATTAAAGCAACACCTATCCATTAATCTCCTGGATCGGCTGAGTCAGTGGCGCGGTTTAACATCCCTATCTACTACTTTCTGTTATCTGCTAACCTTGGGTCCGCTGCCGTGGCTTGGATACTTTTATATGCTGGTATAGGCGTTGTGACTTTCACAACCCCTATAGGTGAGTAAGACCACCCTCCTTGATTTTCCCCAATTGTCTGGGGTAAGACCCTATTGCGCTTTCTTTCCACAGTGTTTTTCTATTACAAAATGCTGAGTATAGCATACTAAAGGGGCAATATTGTAAATGCCATACTAAATACATATTTCCCCAGAGTGCCTGTGTGGGTGCATGAGAACCTCACGAGATATGGTATAAGGCACTCACAGAGAGCAGCAGCACTAATAAGATGGTCAGTAAAGGGTTTTGAAGGGTCAGTCCACGTCAAGCGGGGGCACTATTACGTTGATCCTTGTAGGGTGCCGACCCCTGCAGTCAGGGAGGGAGAGAATAGGGAATCTGCCCGGGATCCTGCCTGTAACCGTAACTGTTTGCATCAAACCAATTTGTTTTTAATGTGAACTTTGTTTGGTTTAATGAAATAATGTATTGAATTTTATGGTGGGGCTTGATTTTGTGAGGTACACTTTGTCTAAAGACCCCCCTGAGTACATTTTTCTAAGGTTTCTAGTTGGGCGTCATCATAGACCAGTCAACCAGCCCATTGGAATAGGACACTGCAAATATCCAGGAGCAGTCCATTGGGATTTAAAGTCCCAAACTCACACATCAAAGGACACAAGCTTACCACTACACCATGGAACAGACGTGGGAAATGCAGCCTCCCCTACTTCCCTTGATCCTATAGCCATAACATACCCAATAGGGAAAAATTAAAGAAATACATACAACGCATGCTCTAACTCTTCAAGGGAAACAGATAGGCATCATCATAGCCAAGTCAACTAGCCCATTGGACCATGAAACTGCAAATATCCTTGAGCGCCCATCGGGATTCGAACTCCCAAACGCACACATCCAAGTCAGCAATCTTACCACTAGACCATGGATCAGACATGGGAAACACAGCCTCCCCTACTTCCCTTGATCATATAGCCATAACATACCCAATGGGGCAAGATTAAAGAAATACACACGACGCCTGCTCTCTCCCTTCAATGGAAACAGATAGGCATCATCATAGCCAAGTCAACTACCACATTGGACCATGATACTGCAAATATCCTTGAGCATCGATCGGGATTCGAACTCCAAAACTCACACATCCAAGGCCACAATCGTACCACTAGACCGTGGAACAGATATTGGAAATACAGCCTCCCCTACTCCCCTTGATCCTATAGTAATAACAGACACAATAGGGCAAAATTAAAGAAGTAAACACGACGCCTGCTCTTTCCTTGCAACGGAAGAAGATGGGGGTAATCATAGAGCAGTCAACCAGCCCATTGGAGTATGACACTGCAAATATCCAGGAGCAGTCCATTGGGATTTAAAGTCCCAAACTCACACATCCAAGGACACAAGCTTACCACTACACCATGGAACAGACGTGGGAAATGCAGCCTCCCCTACTTCCCTTGATCCTATAGCCATAACATACCCAATAGGGCAAAATTAAAGAAATACATACAACGCCTGCTCTAACCCTTCAAGGGAAACAGATAGGCATCATCATAGCCAAGTCAACTAGCCCATTGGACCATGACACTGCAAATATCCTTGAGCGCCCATCGGGATTCAAAATCCCAAACTCACACATCCAAGTCAGCAATCTTACCACTAGACCATGGAACAGACATGGGAAACACAGCCTCCCCTACTCCCCTTGATCCTATAGGCATAACAGACGCAATAGGGCAAAATTCAAGAAGTAAACACGACACCTGCTTTCTCCTTGCAATGGAAACAGATGGGCGTCATCATAGACCAATCAACCAGCCCATTGGAGTATGACACTGCAAATATCCAGGAGCAGTACATAGGGATTCCAACTCCAAATTTCACACATCCAAAGCCACAATCTTACCACTAGACAGTGGAACAGACATGGGAAATATAGCCTCCCCTATTCCCCTTGATCCTATAGCCATAACAGACTCAATAGGGCAAAATTCAAGAAGTAAACACAACACCTGCTCTCTCCTTGCAACGGAAACAGATGGGCGTCATCATAGACCAGTCAACCAGCCCATTGGAGTATGACACTGCAAATATCCAGGAGCAGTACATAGGGATTCGAACTCCAAAACTCAAACATACAAGGCCACAACCTTACCACTAGACCATGGAACAGACATGGGAAATACAGACATGGGAAATACAGCCTCCCCTACTCCCCTTGATCCTATAGTCATAACAGACGCAATAGGGCAAAATTCAAGAAGTAAACACGACGCCTGTTCTCTCCTTGCAATGGAAACAGATGTGGGTCATCATAGACCAGTCAACCAGCCCATTGGAGTATGACACTGCAAATATCCAGGAGCAGTCCATCAGGATTTAAAGTCCCAAACTCACACATCCAAGGACACAAGCTTACCGCTACACCATGGAACAGACATGGGAAATACAGCCTCCCCTACTTCCCTTGATCCTATAGCCATAACATACCCAATAGGGCAAAATTAGGAGACGGGTGGGGGAGCATTTGGGGGACATCTGTAACAAGCGGGATACCCCCTTGGCCAGGCACGTGATTGAGAAACATGGGGGAAATCCACACCAGGTTTCCTTCTGTGTCATGGAAGTTGTCAACCCTAACCCAAGAGGGGGTGATTTTGATAGGTGTATATTGAAGAGAGAGAGCGAATGGACCTTTAGGCTGGACTCCCTAACTCCTAAGGGGATTAATGAACAGTTATCCTATACGTGTTTCTTGTAACAACAGGGTGATACTATAAGGGGTCCTAAGATGGAAAGCTTGGCGGTAGCTGTCTAGTGTAGGACAGCATTTATTATTTTCTTATTTAAGTATCAAATCGGGGGTCCTCCATGACCCAGAGTGCATTAGGGAGGTATCTGTACTTTGTGATACCCCTAATTTATGTACTCCACAGCAAGCCCGTTTAGGATTATTCTCTTTAACCACCCCTCCCCCTCCCCCGGCCTGGGGATCGGATGGAATGTTATACCTTCTTAATTACATCTATAAGATGATTAATGAGTAATCTTGGTACTTCCTTTATATACCACTATACATTATTCTGTAAATACTCATGCTTTGAGATCGGCTAAATAATCAATATACCGATAGCTATAATACAGGAGTGTCATAGGCATGCGTTCCACTGTGGAATGCGGAAGTAATGAGGTTATCGTGTTGATTTGCCCCTCTGACATGCGCCATGGATCTACCTGGCCTGAGGGAGGACTTGGCTGCGCTGTGCTTGTATGCGGTCTGCGATCCGCCCCCTGGGGCGTGCGCATAGATGCGGCCCTCAGGCTATGGGGGGCGGGACGCACGTGCGTTCCACCTTGGAACGCGGAAGTGAGCATGGGCACCGCCAGTGTATCCACATACGAGAGTGGTGGCTGTGCCTATGTGCATCCTGGTCTCCGCCCCTTGGAGCTCGCGCATTGACGTGGCCCCACGTGCATGGGGGCGGTGCACGCGTGCGTTCCACTGTAGAACGCGGAAGTGAGCGCGGGCACCATCATCAGGACATGTGGAGGAGTGGGAATGGGCCATTTTGGACAATAATTAAGGTGACTCTCTAGCTTATTGGTCAGCACCTGGATTGGAGGACCCCTGGGGGGTTATAAGGCTAATTGATCACCTGGTGGCCCCTTAGCATCATGTGAATCTGGCAGCACGGTTACTGCCACAGGCTTATCATACCACAACATATGGACATCGGCTTCCTGATGAACCATAAGATGGGGAAACGCGTTGAGGCAGTTTAAGCTAAGTTTATATGTCCCTGCTATTATTGAGTTTCTCATTTGAGACAGGATTGCGGCCTCTTATCATTTGAGGCTGTCTATGAGCTCTATTTTGGCACAGTATCACTTTATATATATGTTTGCACCGCACTTTATTTACATGCACTGCACTTGGCTAGGGGCTCATAGGGTCATTAGCAGGGACAGCCGTCGAGGAGTGGGGGCGCCACTACGTATCTTTAGGGTGCCAACCTCCACGGTTAGGTAGAACACAGGAGGGAGCGGACATTGTAGGGATTTCATTCCCTCTCTCTTCTGTGCACTATTTCACTTTGATCACACAGTGTGGTATTGTATTTTTTAATATCAATATTAAATGTTAAGTTTTAAGAGGGTTTTATGGTAATTTTTTCACTACACCATGGAACAGACATGGGAAATACAGCCTCCCCTACTTCCCTTGATCCTATAGCCATAACATACCAAATAGGGCAAAATTAAGGAAATACATACAATGCCTGCTCTATCCCTTCAAGGGAAACAGATAGGCATCATCATAGCCAAGTCAACAATTCCATTGGACCATGACACTGCAAATATCCTTGAGCGTCCATCGAGATTTGAAATCCCAAACTCACACATCCAAGTCCCTACTTCCCTTGATCCTATAGCCATAACATACCCAATAGGGCAAAATTAAGGAAATACAAATGACGCCTGCTCTCTCCCTTCAATGGAAACAGATAGGCATCATCATAGCCAAGTCAACTAGAACATTGGACACTGCAAATATCCTTGAGCATCCATTGAGATTCGAACTCCAAAACTCACACATCCAAGTCCTCAATCTTACCACTAGACCAGGGAACAGACATGGGAAATACAGCCTCCCCTACTCCCTTTGATTCAATAGCCATAACAAACCCAATAGGGAAAAATTCTGTAGGTAAACACAACACCTGCTCTATCCTTGCAATGGAAATAGATGAGCGTCATCATAGACCAGTCAAGCAGCCTATTGGAGAATGACACTGCAAATATCCATGAGCAGTCCATCAGGATTTGAACTCCCAATTTCACACATCCAAGGCCACAATCTTACCACTAGAACATGGAACAGACATGGGAAATATAGCCTCCCCTACTCCCTTTGATCCTATAGCAACAACAGACGAAATAGGGCAAGTTTCAAGAAGTAAACACAACACCTGCTCTCTCCTTGCAACGGAAACAGATGGGTGTCATCATAGACCAGTCAACTAGCCCATTGTAGTACGTCACTGCAAATATCCAGGAGCAGTCCATCGGGACTTAAGGTCCCAAACTCACACATCCAAGGACACAAGCTTACCACTAGACCATGGAACAGACATGGGAAATACAGCCTTCCCTACTTCCCTTGATCCTATAGCCATAACATACCCAATAGGGTGAAATTAAAGAAATACACACGACGCCTGCTCTCTCCCTTCAATGGAAACAGATAGGCATCATCACAAACAAGTCAACTAGCCAATTGGTCCATGACACTGCAAATATCCTCGAACGTCCATCGGGATTCGAACTCCCAAACTCACACATCCTAGGACACAAGTTTACCACTACACCATGGAACAGACATGGTAAACACAGCCTCCCCTACTTCCTTTGATCCTATAGCCGTAACAGACGCAGTAGGGCAAAATTCAAGAAGTAAACACGATACCTGCTCTGTCCTTGCAATGGAAACAGATGGGGGTCATTATAGAACAGTCATCCAGCCCATTGGAGTATGACACTGCAAACATCCAGGAGCAGTCAATTGGGATTTAAAGCCCCAAACTCACACATCCAAGTACACAAGCTTACAACTACAACATGGAACAGACATGGGAAATGCAGCCTCCCCTACTTCCCATCATCCTATAGCCATAACATACCAAATAGGGCAAAATTAAAGAAACACATGCAACGCCTGCTCTCTCCTTTCGATGGAAACAGATAGGCATCATCATAGCAAAGTCAACAATTCCATTGGACCATGACACTGCAAATATCCTTGAGCGTCCATCGAGATTTGAAATCCCAAACTCACACATCCAAGTCCCTACTTCCCTTGATCCTATAGCCATAACATACCCAATAGGGCAAAATTAAGGAAATACAAATGACGCCTGCTCTCTCCCTTCAATGGAAACAGATAGGCATCATCATAGCCAAGTCAACTAGAACATTGGACACTGCAAATATCCTTGAGCATCCATTGAGATTCGAACTCCAAAACTCACACATCCAAGTCCTCAATCTTACCACTAGACCAGGGAACAGACATGGGAAATACAGCCTCCCCTACTCCCTTTGATTCAATAGCCATAACAAACCCAATAGGGAAAAATTCTGTAGGTAAACACAACACCTGCTCTATCCTTGCAATGGAAATAGATGAGCGTCATCATAGACCAGTCAAGCAGCCTATTGGAGAATGACACTGCAAATATCCATGAGCAGTCCATCAGGATTTGAACTCCCAATTTCACACATCCAAGGCCACAATCTTACCACTAGAACATGGAACAGACATGGGAAATATAGCCTCCCCTACTCCCTTTGATCCTATAGCAACAACAGACGAAATAGGGCAAGTTTCAAGAAGTAAACACAACACCTGCTCTCTCCTTGCAACGGAAACAGATGGGTGTCATCATAGACCAGTCAACTAGCCCATTGTAGTACGTCACTGCAAATATCCAGGAGCAGTCCATCTCCATCGGGACTTAAGGTCCCAAACTCACACATCCAAGGACACAAGCTTACCACTAGACCATGGAACAGACATGGGAAATACAGCCTTCCCTACTTCCCTTGATCCTATAGCCATAACATACCCAATAGGGTGAAATTAAAGAAATACACACGACGCCTGCTCTCTCCCTTCAATGGAAACAGATAGGCATCATCACAAACAAGTCAACTAGCCAATTGGTCCATGACACTGCAAATATCCTTGAACGTCCATCGGGATTCGAACTCCCAAACTCACACATCCTAGGACACAAGTTTACCACTACACCATGGAACAGACATGGTAAATACAGCCTCCCCTACTTCCTTTGATCCTATAGCCGTAACAGATGCAGTAGGGCAAAATTCAAGAAGTAAACACGATACCTGCTCTGTCCTTGCAATGGAAACAGATGGGGGTCATTATAGAACAGTCAACCAGCCCATTGGAGTATGACACTGCAAACATCCAGGAGCAGTCAATTGGGATTTAAAGCCCCAAACTCACACATCCAAGTACACAAGCTTACAACTACACCATGGAACAGACATGGGAAATGCAGCCTCCCCTACTTCCCATCATCCTATAGCCATAACATACCAAATAGGGCAAAATTAAAGAAACACATGCAACGCCTGCTCTCTCCTTTCGATGGAAACAGATAGGCATCATCATAGCAAAGTCAACTAGCCCATTGGACCATTGGACCATTACACTACAAATATCTTTGAGCATCCATCGGGATTCGAACTCCGAAACCCACACATCCAAGGCCACAATCTTACCACTAAACAGTGGAACTGACATGGGAAATACAGCCTCCCCTACTCCCCTTGATCCTATAGCCATAACAGACGCAATAGGGCAAAATTCTCGAAGTAAACACAACACCTGCTCTCTCCTTGCAATGGAAACAGATGGGCGACATCATAGACCAGTCAACTAGCACATTGGACACTGCAAATATCCTTGAGCATCCATCGAGATTCGAACTCCAAAATTCACACATCAAAGTCTGCAATCTTACCACTAGACCATGAAACATACATGGGAAGGACAACCTCCCCTACTCCCTTTGATCCAATAGCCATAACATACCCAATAGGGAAAAATTGTATAAGTAAACACAACGCCTGCTCTCTAATTGCAACGGAAACAGTCAACCAGTCCATTGGAGTATGACACTGCATTTATCCAGGAGCAGTCCATCTGGATTTGAGCTCCCGATTTCACACATCCAAGGTCAAAATCTTTCCACTAGACCGTGTAACAGACATGGGAAATACAGCCTCCCCTACTCCCCTTGATCCTATAGCCATAACAGACGCAAAAGGGGAAAATTCAGGAAGTAAACATGACACCTGCTGTCTCCTTGCAATGGAAACAGATGGGCGACATCATAGACCAGTCAACTAGCCCATTGGAGTATGACACTGCAAATACTCAGTAGCAGTCCATCGGGATTTAAAGTCCCAGACTCACACATCCAAGGTCACAAGCTTACCACTAGACCATGGAACAGACATGGGAAATACAGCCTCCCCTACTTCCCTTGATCATATAGCCATAACATACCCAATAGGGCAATTAAAGAAATACACACGACGCCTGCTCTCTCCTTTCAATGGAAACAGATAGGCATCATCATAGGCAAGTCAACTACCACATTGGACCATGGTACTGCAAATATCCTTGAGCATCGATCGGGATTCAAACTCCAAAACTCACACATCCAAGGTCACAATCGTACCACTAGACCGTGGAACAGATATGGGAAATACAGCATCCCCTACTCCCCTTGATCCTATAGTCATACCAGACGCAATAGGGCAAAATTAAAGAAGTAAACACGACGCCTGCTCTTTCCTTGCAACGGAAGCAGATGGGGGTCATCATAGACCATTCAACCAGCCCATTGGAGTATGACACTGCAAATATCCAGGAGCAGTTCATAGGGATTTAAAGTCCAAAACTCACACATCTAAGGACACAAGCTTACCACTACACCATGGAACAGACATGGGAAACACAGCCTCCCCTACTTCCCTTGATCCTATAGCCTTAACATACCCAATAGTGCAAAATTATAGAAATACATACAATGCCTGCTCTATCCCTTCAATGGAAAGAGAAAGGCATCATCATAGCCAAGTCAATTAGCCCAATGGACCATGACACTGCAAATATCCTTGAGCGTCCATCAGGATTGGAACTCCCAAACGCACACATCCAAGTCCACAATCTTACCACTAGACCATGGAACAGACATGGGAAATACAGCCTCCCCTACTCCCCTTGATCCAATAGCCATAACATACCCGATAGTGAAAAATTCTATGAGTAAACACAACGCCTGCTCTCTCCTTGCAATAGATACAGATGTGGGTCATCATAGACCAGTCAATGAGCCAATTGGAGTATGACACTGCAAATATCCAGGTGCAGTCCATTGGGATTTAAAGGCCCAAACTCACACATCCAAGAACACATGCTTACCACTACACCATGGAACAGACATGGAAAATGCTGCCTCCCCTACTTCCCTTGATTCTATAGCCATAACATACCCAATAGGGCAAAATTACAGAAACACATACGACGCCTGCTCTCTCCCTTCAATGGAAATGGATAGGCATCATCATAGCCAAGTCAACTAGCCCATTGGACCATGACACTGCAAATATCTTTGAGCATCCATCGTGAGTCGAACTCCAAAATCCACACATCCAAGGCCACAATCTTACCACTAAACCGTGGAACAGATGTGGGAAAAACAGCCTCCCCTACTCCCCTTGATCCTATAGCCATAACAGACACAATAGGGAAAAAATCCAAAAAGTAAACACAACACCTGCTCTCTCCGTGCAATGGAAACGGATGGGCGCCATCATAAACCTGTCAACCAGTCCATTGGAGTATGACACTGCATATAACCAGGAGCAGTCCATCTGGATTCAAACTCCCGCTTTCACACATCCAAGGTCAAAACCTTACCACTAGACCGTGGAACAGACATGGTAAATACAGCCTCCCCTACTCCCCTTGATCCTATAGCCATAACAGACACAATAGGGCAAAATTCAGGAAGTAAACATGACACCTGCTCTCTCCTTGCAATGGAAACAGATGGGCGACATCATAGACCAGTCAACTAGCCCATTGGAGTATGACACTGCAATTATTCAGTAGCAGTGCACAGGATTTAAAGTCCCAAACTCACACATCCATGGCCACAAGCTTACCACTAGACCATGGAACAGACACGGGAAATATAGCCTCCCCTACTACCCTTGATCCAATAGCCATAACATACCCAATAGGGCAAAATTAAAGAAATACATACAACGCCTGCTCTCTCGCTTTAATGGAAACAGATAGGCATCATCATAGCCAAGTCAACTACCACATTGGACCATGACACTGCAAATATCCTTGAGCGTCCATCGAGATTTGAACTCCAAAACTCACTCGTCCATGGACACAATCTTACCACTAGACCATGGAACAAACATGGGAAATACAGTTTCCCCTACTCCCCTTCATCCTATAGCCATAACAGACGCAATAGGGCAAAATTCAAGAAGTAAACACGAAGCCTGCTCTCTCCTTGCAATGGAAACAGATGGGTGTCATCATAGACCAGTCAACCAGCCCATTGGAGTATGACACTGCAAATATCCAGGAGCAGTCCATCAGGATTTAAAGTCCCAAACTCACACATCCAAGGCCACAAGCTTACCACTACAACATGGAACAGACATGGGAAATGCAGCCTCCCCTACTTCCCTTGATCCTATAGCCATAACATAGCCAATAGGGCAAAATTAAAGAAACACATAAGGCGCCTGCTCTCTCCCTTCAAAGGAAACAGATAGGCATCATCATAGCCAAGTCAACTAGCCCATTGGACTATGACACTGCAAATATCCTTGATCATCCATCAGGATTCTAAGCTCCCAAACTCTCATATTGAAGGTCACAATCTTACCACTAGTCCAGGGAAAAGACATGGGAAATACAGCCTCCCCTACTCCCCTTGATCCTATAGCCATAACAGACGCAATAGGGCAAAATTGAAGAAGTAAACATGACGCCTGCTCTCTCCTTGCAATGGAAACAGATGAGCGTCATCAAAGACCAGTCAACCAGCCTATGAGAGTATGACACTGCAAATACCCAGGAGCAGTCCATCAAGATTTAAGGTCCCAAACTCACACATCCAAGGACACAAGCTTACCACTACACCATGGAACAGACATTGGAAATGCAGCCTCCCCTACTTCCCTTGATCCTATAGCCATAACATAGCCAATAGGGAAAAATTAAAGAAATACATACGACACCTGCTCTCTCCTTTCAATGCAAACTGATGGGCATCATCATAGCCACGCCAACTAGCTCCCTGGACCATGATATTGCAAATATCCTTGAGCTTCCATCAGGATTTGAACTCCCAAACTCACACATCCAACGTCACAATCTTACCACTAGACCGTGGAACAGACATGGGAAACATAGCCTCCCCTACTCCCCTTGATCCTATAGCCATAACAGATGAAATAGAGCAAAATTCAAAAAGTAAACACAACACCTGCTCTCTCCTTGCAATGGAAACAGATGGGTATCATCATAGACCAGTCAATTAGCCCATCGGCGTATGCCCCTGCAAATATCCAAGAGCAGACCATCGTGATTTAAAGCCCCAAACTCACACTTCCAAGGACCCAAGCTTACCACTACACCATGGAACAGACATGGGATATACAGCCTCAACTACTTCCCTTGATCCTATAGCCATAACATACCCAATAGGGCAAAATTAAAGAAATACATATGACACCTGCTCTCTCCCTTCAATTGAAACAGATAGGCACCATCATAGCCAAGTCACCTAGACCAGGACACTGCAAATATCCTTAAGCATCCATCAGGATTCTAGCTCTCAAACTCACACATCCAAAGCCACAATCTTACCACTAGACCATGGAACAGACATGGGAAATGCAACCTCCCCTACTCCCCTTGATCCTATAGCCATAACAGGCGCAATAGGGCAAAATTCAAGAAGTAAACACGACGGTTGCTCTCTTCTTGCAATGGAAACAGATCTGCGTCATCATAGACCAGTCAATCAGCCCATTGGAGTATGACGCTGCAAACATCCAGGAGCAATCCATCAGGATTTAACGTCCCAAACTCACTCATCCAAGGACACAAGCTTACAACTACACCATGGAACAGACATGGGAAATGCAGCCTCCCTTACTTCCCTTGATCCTATATCCATACCATAGCCAATAGGGCAAAATTAAAGAAATACATACGACGCCTGCTCTCTCGCTTCAATAGAAACTGATTGGCATCATCATAGCCAAGTCAACTAGCCTATTAGACCAGGACACTGCAAATATCCCTGAGTGTCCATCGGGATTCAAACTCTCAAACTCACACATGCAAGGCCACAATCTTACCACTAGACTGTGGAACAGACATGGGAAATGCAGCCTCCCCTACAGCCCTTGATCCTATAGCCATAACAGACGCAAAAGGGCAAAATTCAAGAAGTAAAAATGATGCCTGCTCTCTCCTTACAATGGAAACAGATGGGCGTCATCATAGACCAGTCAACCAGCCCATTGGAGTATGACACTGCAAATATCCAGGAGCAGACCATGGGAATTTATAGCCCCAATCTTACACATCCAAGGACACAAGCTTACCACTACACCATGGAGCAGACATGGGAAATACAGCCTTCCCTACTTCCCTTGATCCTATAGCCATAACATACCCAATAGGGCAAAATTAAAGAAATACATACAATGCCTGCTCTCTCGCTTCAATAGAAACAGATAGGCATCATCACAGCCAAGTCACATAGGCTATTGGGCAATGACACTGCAAATATCCTTGAGCGTCCTTCCGGATTCGAGCTCTCAAACTCTCACATCCAAGGCCACAATCTTACCACTAGAACATGGAACAGACATTGGAAATGCAGCCTCCCCTACTTCCCTTGATCCTATAGCCATAACATATCCAATAGGGCAAAATTAAAGAAATACATATGACACCTGCTCTCTCCCTTCAATGGAAACTGATTGGCATCATCATAGCCACGTCAACCAGCCCCCTGGATCATGACATTACAAATATCCTTGAGCGCCCATCAGGATTTGAACTCCCAAACTCACACATCCAACGCCACAATCTTACCACTAGACCGTGGAACAGACATGGGAAGCACAGCCTCCCCTACTCCTCTTGATCCTATAGCCATAACAGACGAAATAGGGCAAAATTCAAAAAGTAAACACAACACCTGCTCTCTCATTGCAATGGAAACAGATGGGTGTCATCATAGATCAGTCAACCAGCCCATCGGCGTATTCCCCTGCAAACATCCAAGAGCAGACCATCGGGATTTAAAGCCCCAAACTCACACATCCAAGGACACAAGCTTACCACCACACCATGGAACAGACATGGGAAATACCGCCTCAACTACTTCCCTTGATCCTATGGCCATAACATACACAATAGGGCAAAATTAAAGAAAAAAATACGACGCCTGCTTTCTCGCTTCAATAGAAACTGATAGGCATCATCATAGCCAAGTCAACTAGCCTATTGGACCATGACACTGCAAATATCCCTGAGCGTCCATCGGGATTCAAACTCACACATCCAAGGCCATAATCTTACCACTAGACCATGGAACAGACATGGGAAATGAAGCCTCACCTACTGCCCTTGATCCTATAGCCATAACAGACGCAAAAGGGCAAAATTCAAGAAGTAAAAACGACGCCTGCTCTTTCCTTGCAATGGAAACAGATGGGTGTCATCATAGACCAGTCAACCAGCCCATTGTAGTTTGACACTGCAAATATCCAGGAGCAGACCATCGGAATTTATAGCCCCAATCTCACACATCCAAGGACACAAGCTTACCACTACACCATGGAGCAGACAGGGAACAGACTTGGGAAATACAGGTTTCCCTACTTTCCTTGATCCTATAGCCATAACATAGCCAATAGGGCAAAATTAATGAAATACATACGACACCTGCTCTCTCCCTTCAATGGAAACTGATAGGCATCATCATAGCCACATCAACCAGCCCCTTGGATCATGACATTACAAATATCCTTGAGCGTCCATCAGGATTTGAACTCCCAAACTCACACATCCAACGCCACAATCTTACCACTAGACCGTGGAACAGACATGGGAAACACAGCCTCCCCTACTCCTCTTAATCCTATAGCCATAACAGACGAAATAGGGCAAAATTCAAAAAGTAAACACAACACCTGCTCTCTCATTGCAATGGAAACAGATGGGTGTCATCATAGATCAGTCAACCAGCCCATCGGCATATGCCCCTGTAAATATCCAAGAGCAGACCATCGGGATTTAAAGCCCCAAACTCACACATCCAAGGACACAAGCTTACCACCACACCATGGAACAGACATGGGAAATACCGCCTCAACTACTTCCCTTGATCCTATGGCCATAACATACCCAATAGGGCAAAATTAAAGAAATACATACGACGCCTGCTCTCTCTCTTCAATAGAAACTGATAGGCATCATCATAGCCAAGTCAACTAGCCCATTGGGCCATGATACTGCAAATATCCCTGAGCGTCCATCAGGATTCAAACTCTTAAACTCACACATTCAAAGACACAATCTTACCACTAGACCGTGGAGCAGACATGGAAAATGCAGCCTCCCCTACTGCCCTTGACCCTATAGCCATAACAGACGCAAAAGGCAAAAATTCATTAAGTAAAAACGACACCTGCTCTCTTCTTGCAATGGAAACAGATGGGCGTCATCATAGACCAGTCAACCAGCCTATTGGAGTATGACACTGCAAATATCCAGGAGCAGACTCTCGGGATTTATAGCACCAATCTCACACATCCAAGGACACAAGCTTACCACTACACCATGGAGCAGACAGGGAACAGACATGGGAAATACAGCCTCCCCTACTTCCCTTGATCCTATAGCCATAACATACCCAATAGGGCAAAATCAAAGAAATACATACAACGCCCGCTCTCTCGCTTCAATGGAAATATATAGGCATCATCATAGCCAAGTCAACTAGCCCATTGAACCATGACACTGCAAACATCCCTAAGCATCCATCGGGATTCGAATTCTCAAACTCACACATCCAAGGCCACAATCTTTCCACTAGACCGTGGAACACACATGGGAAATGCAGTCTCCCCGACTCTGCTTGAAGTCAACTTGCTGTGGTTTTAAAAATGAGCCAAGATGAACAAGTCATGGATCAGCAAGGACTTTGCTACCTACCCCGGTGTCATCCTGGGGACAGTTAAGGCTTGGGTATTTTTGACTGTGCTTGATGCAAATCAACATGTCCAGTTGGCAACTGGGGCACAAGTGATGCCACTGAAGTGGTGTGTGGGGCCCAATTTTTGGAAGGAAAAAAGGGAGACTCTGCTTGGAGTCCGCCTGCGGTGTCTTTAACAATGAGCCAAGATGATCAAGTCATGGTTCAGCAAAGACTTTGCTACCTACCCCGGTGTCATCCTGGGGACAGTTAAGGCTGGCACACTTTTGACTGTGCTTGATGCAAATCAACATGTACAGTTTGCAACTGGGTCACAGGTGATGCCACTGAAGTGGTGTCTGTGGGGCCCAATGTTTGCAAAAAAGGGAGACTCTGCTTGAAGTCCCCTTGCTGTGTTTTTAAAAATGAGCCAAGATGAACAAGTCATGGATCAGCAAGGACTTTGCTACCTTCCCCTGTGTCCTCCGGGGGACAGTTAAGGCTGGCATATTTTTGACTGTGCTTGATGAAAATCTACCTGTCAAGTTTGCAACTGGGGCATAAGTGATGGCTCTGAAGTGGTGTCTGTGGGTCCCAATTTTTGGACAAAAGGGAGACTCTGCTTGGAGTCTTCTTGCGGTGTTTTTAACAATGAGCCAAGATGACCAAGATATTGTTCAGCAAAGACTTTGGTACCTACCCTGGTGTCATCCTGGGGACAGTTAAGGCTGGCGTATTTTTTTACTGTGCTTGACGCAAATCTACCTGTCAAGTTTGCAACTGGGGCACAAGTGATGCCACTGAAGTGGTGTCTGTGGGGCCCAATTTTTGGAAAAAGGGAGAATCTGCTTGGAGTCCCCTTGCGGTGTTTTGAAAATGAGCCAAGATGAACAAGTCATGGTTCAGCAAAGACTTTGCTACCTACTCCGGTGTCATCCTGGGGACAGTTAAGGCTGGCGTATTTTTTGACTGTGCTTGACGCAAATCTACCTGTCAAGTTTGCAACTGGGGCACAAGTGATGCCACTGAAGTGGTGTCTGTGGGGTCCAATTTTTGGAAAAAGGGAGAATCTGCTTGGAGTCCCCTTGCGGTGTTTTTAAAAATGAGCCAAGATGAACAAGTCATGGTTCAGCAAAGACTTTGCTACATACCCCGGTGTCATCCTGGGGACAGTTAAGGCTGGCATATTTTTGACTGTGCTTGATGCAATCTACCTGTCAAGTTTGCAACTGGGGCACAAGTGATCTCACTAAAGTGGTGTCTGTGGGGCCCAATTTTTGGAATCTTGGAGTCCCCTTGCTGTGTTTTTAAAAATGAGCCAAGATGAACAAGTCATGGATCAGCAAAGACTTTGCTACCTACCCCGGTGTCATCCTGGGGACAGTTAAGGCTGGCGTATTTTTGACTTTGCTTGATGCAAATCTTCCTGTCAAGTTAGCAACTGGGGCACAAGTGATGCCCCTGTAGTGGTGTCTGTGGGGCCCAATTTTGGGAAAAAAGGGAGACTCTGCTTGGAGTCCCCTTGCTGTGTTTTTTAAAATGAGCCAAGATGAACAAGTCATGGATCAGCAAGACTTTGCTACCTATCCCGGTGTCATCCTGTGGACAGTTAAGGCTGGCGTATTTTTGACTGTGCTTGATGCAAATCTACCTGTCAAGTTTGCAACTGGGGCACAAGTGATGCCACTAAAGTGGTGTCTGTGGAGCCCAATTTTTGCAAAAAAGGGAGACTCTGCTTGGAGTCCCCTAGCTGTCTTTTTAAAAATGAGCCAAGATGAACAAGTCATGGAACAGCAAAGACTTTGCTACCTACCCCGGTGTCATCCTGGGGACAGTTAAAGCTGGCGTATTTTTGACTGTGCTTGATGCAAATCTACCTGTTAAGTTTGCAACTGGGGCACAAGTGATGCCACTGAAGTGGTGTCTGTGGGGCCCAATTTTGGGAAAAATGGGATGCTCTGCTTGCAGTCGCCTTGCTGTGTTTTTAAAAATGAGCCAAGATGAAAAAGTCATGGATCAGTAAGACTTTGCTACCTATCCTGATGTCATCCTGGGGACAGTTAAGGCTTGTGTATTTTTGACTTTGCTTGATGCAAATAAACATGTCCAGTTTGCAACTGGGGCACAGGTGATGCCACTGAAGTGGTGTCTGTGGGGCCCAATTTTTGGAAAAAAGGGAGACTCTGCTTGGAGTCCCCTTGCTGTGTTTTTAAAAATGAGCCAAGATGAACAAGTATCAGCAAGGACTTTGCTACCTACCCCGGTGTCATCCTGGGGACAGTTAAGGCTGGCGTATTTTTGACTGTGCTTGATGCAAATCTACCTGTCAAGTTTGCAACTGGGGCATAAGTGATGACACTGAAATGGTGTCTGTGGGGCCCAATTTTTGGAGAAAAGGGAGACTCATTTTAGAAGGACATGACATGCCTATATCTGTGTCTCCTCCTCTTTTTCCTTGTCCAGCTGCTTTGTTTTCCCATTAGTATATGTCTTTGTCACTTTCCCATGTGTTTGTGGTGTCTTGGGAGTTGTTTGTCACCTTTTTGACACCTTTGAAGGTGTTTTCTACGTGTTTTTATGTGTTTGTGTTTGCATCCCATTGTTTTCAATGGGGTTCAATAGGTTCGTTGAACGGTTTGTCGAACGTTCGCCGAACCAGCCCTCTCAACAAACCGAACTGAACTCTAGCCTTCAGATTTTTGCTCATCTCTGGTGCTTATAAAAGAGAGTAGTAGAATTGGGTGTCCAAGCCGCGCCAATGACTAGTCGATCATGGAAGTAGGAGATAATTGTAACTTTAATTAAGCATAGGTCACCGCGTTTCAGAAGCCACCGCTTCCTTCCTCAGGACAAAGATAGCAAAAGTACAACAAGAGATTTGTTGTACTTTTGCTATCTTTGTCCTGAGGAAGGAAGCGGTGGCTTCTGAAACGCGTTGACCTATGCTTAATTAAAGTTACAATTATCTCCTACTTCCATGATCGACTAGTCATTGGCACGGCTTGGACACCAGATTCTACTACTCTCTTTTATCTGCCAAACCCGGGGACCGCTGCCGTGACTGTGGAGTTACATACATGCGATTATAGGCGTTGTGACTGTCACAACCCCTATAGGTGAGTACCACTACCCCTTTTGACATCCCCCCAATCTACCGGGGTAAGACCCTATTGCGCTTCTTTTTCCACAGTTTTTTCTAATACATCTCTGGTGCTTATCATTGGTGAGAGGAGAATCAGCATAAATCTGTCAGTCGCGGAATCCACCGCTGCATGGGGTCTGCCATGACAGTGGCCAGAAAGGCCAGTATAAGTAGGCATGCTGATGTATGCGGGTGGTGCCTGTGTTTGATGTTGCGCATACGCAGTGGATGCCGTGGCTGGAAAGTGAAAGATCCAAACGGAGCATGCGTGCAGTCCTCTGTGTAAACTGAGTCAGATACGTGCCTAGAATGAGTGCTAAACTGCGCATGCGTTTGTCAGAAAGGTTGCTTAAAGATGAGGATTGGGATTTAAAGGGCACTGGGCATGCGTGAAGACCCAGAAGATGAGGGCGACCTTGCTCACATTTCTGCTGTGCGAGGTTGGGGGGAGAGGGCAGAGGAAGGAAGCATGATTCCCACGAACACAGCAAGGACTTGGTGCTCCTGAATGAGTAAGACACATGAGCGCCTTCTTGCTGCACTACCTACAATATTACCCTCGGATTGTTAGAATTTGAAGTTATTCTGACTACTGGGTTGCCACACTCTTAGATCCTCGATACAAGTCAAAATTTGGCGAAATAATTCCTGCCATAGAAAAGGGCGCACGTATGCAGGAGTATCAGCAGAAGCTGTAACACAATATGAGATTGGCTTTTCCACTTATCACCAGTGGTGAACAGAGTGAATCTCCCAGTTCTAACTTGCCAACCATGGGACTGTCGAGTCATCATCACTCAAACCGTACAAGCAACACCGTATCTGGTGGTAACAGCAATTTTATGGAATCGTTTCATTAATTTTTTAGACCATCCTTTTCAAGGCCTCAAGACACAAGAAGTCTGACACATAGTCAACGCCTGGAGAGGATGATATAGGAGTATCTCCAAGTGAATATAGATACCATAACTCTGCAGCTGGAGCCTTGCTCATTTTGGGCTTCCAATCTGGAAAAATCGCCTGAGCTCGCCACTTACGCCTTGGAGATCTTGTCGTGTCCCGCAGCCAGCGTTCTCTCGGAACGTGTCTTCAGTGCTGCTGGGTATGTGCTGACAGATGAGCACATGCGTCTGTTCAGTGACACTGTGGACAGACTAACGTTCGTCAAGATGAACAAATCATGGATCCACAAGGACTTTTCTACCCCTGTGTCATCCTGGGGAGAGTAAAGGCTTGTGTATTTTTGATTGTGCTTTGTTGTGAATGTCAGTTATGCTTTAGCTGCTTTGAGGTTTCCTCTTCTGGCCAGGAATAGTTTGGTAAGAGACCAGGTGTGTTGAGCTATGGGCGTTTCCATTGCTAACTCTTTGCCTATTTAAACCTGATCTGATAGCAGGCTATGCCGGATGTTAGTTTTTCTTTGTTCACCAGCCTGCTTCATCCTGCTCCAGACCACATCTACCTCAGATAAGTCCTTTGCTCTTTATTTGTTGCTTGGTTCTTTTTGCTCTTATCTGAGTTTGTCATTTGCTGTGGTTGTTTTCAGTTTATTTGCATGCAGGGATCTTCCCTCTCAGTTGCTTAGCTGGGAAGCTCCCTGCAGTTATGTTTGGAGTGTTGCTCTTATGAGTCCATGTGTTTGTTGCTCCTTGAATTTGTAATGATTCCTGCTTTCTGTTCATTCGTATGATAAGAGCACCTGGTATAGGATGGAGTTCAGATCTAGTGATCTGAGGGCTTTTTTGTACTATCAGGTATTTGGATTCTTGTAGGGTTTTTCTCTGGCCACCATCAGTCCCTTTCCTATCTTGTCCTATTTAGTCAGTAGGGCCTCACCTTTTGCTAATCCTATCATCAATCTGTGTATTGTGTTTTCCTATATCACCGCAGTCTTTGAATGTGGGGGGCTTGCTATTCCTTATCTATTTTCTGAGACAGAGAGTTATTCATCTTTCCTTCCTTCAGGATAGCTAGTTCTCCGGCTGGGTTCGCGGTGCACAGGATGTTAGTTCACCCCTTGGCTACTTCTAGTGTTGATGGTTAGTAAGGGGATGGCGGACAGATTAGTTGCCAATGCTCTTGTCACCTTGTCACGTTTTACCAATGATTTATGGTGGTCTTCCATGGTTCCGAATCATAACAGTACATCCGGCCAACAAATTTAAAGGGTGCTCTTAAGAAGGGAAGAGAAAAAAAAAGTCTGCTGAGAAATTTATTTATTTTTTTTTTTTTTTTGGTGTTTTTCCTCTTCTTCTTTGGGTTTCGTGGAAGATTTCTTTTTTCTAGCATGGATGAATTGGGTGAGCGTGTTGCTCTTCTTGATGCTAAGGTTCATCGTATAGAGTCTTATCTTGCACAGACCCCCCTTGCAGAGCCTAAGATTCCCGTTCCTGAATTTTTTTTCGGGAGATAGGTTGAGGATTTTGAGCTTCAAAAATAATTGTAAATCATTTTTTGACCTGCGCTTTAAGTCATCAGGGGATCCCGTACAGCAGGTCAAGATTGTCATCTCCTTACTGCGTGGTGACCCTCAGGACTGGGTCTTCTCTTTAGCGTCTGATGATCTGATTCTCAGTGATGTGGACTCCTTTTTTCAGGCCTTGGGTTTATTATATGACGAACCCAATATTGTGGACCAAGCAGAAAAATTCTTGTTGTCCTTAACCCAGGGTTTGGATTTTGCAGAAACTTTTTGTCAGAAATTTCAAAACTGGGCGGTCCTTACCAAATGGAATGATGACGTGCTTGCGGCTCTTTTTCGGAAGGGTATTGCTGATACTGTGAAGGATATAATGGTGGGATTCCCTGTCCCTTCTGGTCTTGATGCCTCTATGACCTTGGCCATTTAAATTGATAGGCGGTTACGTGAGCGCAGGAAGATACCTGCTGATTTTGTGCCTGTGGAACAGCCTTTGTAGCCTATCGAGTGTGATAGGGTCCTTTCTCATGCTAGTCGGCAGGGGTTCAGACGGAAGAATAGACTGTGCTTCTATGGTGGAGACGCTTCTCATAACATCTCTGTCTGCCCTAAACGTGAATAGAGATTAGGTACTTCTGTTACTGTGGGTTCTTTGCAACCAAAGTTTCTTGTGTCTGTCACATTGATTTGCTCATTGTGTTCCTTTTCTGCATTGGCCTTTGTGGACTCAGGGGCAGCGCTCAATTTGATGGATTTTCGGTTTGCTAGGGATTGTGGTTTCCCCATGGTTCCTTTGCAAACTCCTTTTCCTTTAAGGGGCATTGATGCTACCCCTTTGGCAGAAAATAAACCCCAATTTTGGACCCAGGTGCCTATGCAAGTTGCACCAGCGCATCAGGAAACTTGTATATTTTTAGTATTGCATGATCTACAGGATACCTTGGTACTGGGATTTCCATGGTTGCAGACCCATAATCCGGTTATTGACTGGAGATCCTTGTCGGTAGCTAGTTGGGGTTGTCAAGGTTTGCATCAGGACCTTTCCGTGTCGTCCACGTCTGCTCAGGCAGTTGATGTTCCGGCCTTCTTTTCTGATTTCCGTGATGTATTTCATGACCAGGAATCTGATTCTCTGCCCCCACACCAGGACTATGACTGTGCCATTGAGCTGGTGCCGGGTTGTAAATTTCCCAAGGGGCGGATTTTCAACTTGTCTGTGCCCGAACATGATGCTATGTGGTCATACATCAGGGAATCATTGGAGAAGGGGCACATTCGGCCCTATTCTTCTTCTTTGGGTGCTGGCTTTTTCTTTGTTGCTAAGAAAGATGGGTCGTTGAGACCTTGTATTGATTACCGACTTCTTAATAAAATTACGATAAAATATCAGTACCCTTTGCCTCTGATGTCTGATCTTTTCTCTAGAGTGAAAAGTGCCAAATGGTTTACGAAACTGGATCTTAAGGGTGCATATAATCTCATCCGTATTAAGGAGGGTGATGAATGGAAGACGGCTTTTAATACTCCCGAGGGGCATTTTGAGTACCTAGTGATGCCTTTTGGGCTCACTAATGCCCCCTCCGTCTTCCAGGCCTTCATGAATGATATTTTTCGGGACCTTATTGGTAAATTTTTGATTGTCTGTTTGGATGACATCTTGATTTTTTTTCATTATTGGGACTCTCATGTTGGGCAGGTACGGGCTGTTTTTCAGATACTTAAGGATAATGCACTGTATGTTAAGGGGTCAAAGTGCCTCTTTGGGGTGCAAAGGATTTCCTTTTTGGGCTTCATCTTGTCTCCCTCCGCTATCGAAATGGACCCGGTTAAGGTTCAGGCTATTTTCGACTGGGTGCAACCAACTTCTCTAAAATCCCTGCAGCGGTTTTTGGGGTTTGCTAATTTTTACCGTAAATTTATAGCCAATTTCTCTGCCATTGTCAAACCTCTGACAGATTTGACCAAGAAGGGATCTGATGCTGAGCATTGGACCCCAGAGGCGATTGTGGCCTTCCAGGAGCTTAAGAGGCAGTTCACTTCTGCCACAGTCCTGCAGCAACGTGATGTGTCTCGCCCATATCAGGTTGAGATCGATGCCTCAGAGATCGGAGCAGGAGCTGTTCTGTCTCAACGAGATGCTACTTCGGGTAAACTTAAGCCCTGTGCCTTTTTCTCTAGGAAGTTTGCTCCTTCTGAACGGAATTATGATGTGGGGAACCGGGAATTATTGGCTATGAAGTGGGCATTTAAAGAGTGGAGACATTGGTTGGAGGGGGCTAGACATCAGGTTGTGGTGCTTACGGACCACAAGAATCTTACCTATCTGGAATCTGCCAAGAGGTTGAATCCTCGGCAGGCCAGGTGGGCTTTGTTTTTTACCCAGTTTAATTTTGTGGTCTCTTTTTTGCCAGGCACCAAGAATGTTAAGGCCGATGCCCTTTCCAGGAGTTTCTGTGCTGACTCTTTGGAGGTTGTTGAGCCGTCTACTATCCTGAAGGATGATGTAGTTCTCTCGGCCATTTCGCCTGATCTGCAGTTGGCACTGACGGAATTTCAGGGGGATAAACCTGAGAGATATCCTGCCGGGAAACTGTTTGTCCCGGACCAATGGAGAGACCGAGTTGTCTCTCAGGTTCATTGTTCTGTTTTGGCGGGTCATCCTGGCATTTTTGGTACTCGGGATCTTGTGAGCCGCTCTTTTTGGTGGCCTTCCCTGTTCCGGGATGTCCATAGTTTTGTGCAGTCGTGTGGCATTTGTTCTAGGTCCAAGCCCTGTTGTTCACGTTTTAGTGGGCTATTATTGCCTTTGCTGGTACCTAAGAGACCTTGGACACACATCTCTATGGATTTTATTTCAGAGCTTCCCGTCTCTCATAAAATGACTGTGATTTGGGTGATCTGTGATAGATTTTCCAAGATAGTTTACTTGGTTCCCCTATCTAAGTTGCCGTCTCCATCAGAGTTGGTGCCTTTGTTTTTCCAACATGTTGTTCGTTTGCATGGTATTCCCGAACACATTGTTTCTGACAAAGGGTTGCAGTTTGATTCCAGATTTTGGAGGATTTTTTGTTCCAAATTGGGTGTTCAGTAGAGTTGAGCGCGGTTCGTGGTTCACGGTTCTCCAGTTCGCGGTTCGAGTGATTTTGGGGGGTGTCCTAGTTAGAACTCGAACTCGAGCTTTTTGATGAAAGTTCGGCAGTTCGAGTTACGTTCGAGAACGGTTCTATCAGCAAAAGCAGGGCTTTTTACAGCTACAGTGTGCAGGGAGCCATCGCTGGCAGCCTGCGGTAAGCTAGTAACCAAGATAAACATCAGGTATCCAAGCAAAGCACTTTGTTTAGTAACCCGATATTTATCCTAGTTACGTGTGCAGGGAGCCGACACTTCCCCGCTGGGCTCCGCCCCCTCCTGCACTCGGCATGTACACACACACACACACACACACACACTCACCTGTCCCCAGCCATGCAGTCCCCGGCACTGGCGTCCTCAGCGCACATAGCCCCGCTAGGCTCCAACCACTTCGCACTCTGGCACCCGCACACATGGCCCTGCTAGGCTCCACCCACTTGCACTATGCACACATTACCCCGCTTGGCTCCACCCACCTGGGACTCTGCACACATCACCCTGCTTGGCTCCGCTCACCTGGCACTCCGCACACATGGCCCCGCTTGGCTCCGCCCACCTGGCACTCTGCACACATTACCCCGCTTGGCTCCACCCACCTGGCACTCTGCACTTATTACCCCGCTTGGCTCCACTCACCTGGAACTCTGCACACATGGCCCCGCTTAACTCCGCCCACCTGGCACTCCGCACACATGGCCCTGCTGGACTCCGCCCGCCTGGAACTCCGCACACATTACCCCGCTTGGCTTCACCCACCTGGGACTCTGCACACATTACCACGCTTGGCTCCGCCCATCTGGCACTCTGCATACATTGCCCCACTTGGCTCCACCCACCTGGCACTCTGCACATATTACACTGCTTGGCTCCACCCACCTGACACTCTGCACACATGGCCTCGCTTGGCTCCGCCCACCTGGCACTCTGCACACATTACCTCGCTTGGCTCCAGCCACATGGGACTCTGCACACATTGCCCCGTTTGGCTCCACCCACCTGGGACTCTTCAACATTAGCCCCCTTGGCTCCACCCACCTGGCACTCTGCACACATTACCCCGCTTGGCTCCACCCACCTGGCACTCTGCACACATTACCCCGCTTGGCTCCACCCACCTGGCACTCCGCACACATGGCCCCGCTTGGCTTACCTGCGGTGATGAAGTCCCGCCCTCCCTACCTCACTGTCCTCCATGACCGCCGCTTGTCACAACACCTTCTCTCGCTTCCGACCCGAGACTGTGAATAGCGGTGACGTCACAGGCTCTCGCGATACTTGGCTGTGAAGGTCATTGAAGTCAGTGACAGGTGCTGTCAGCAGTGCAGGAGATCGCCACCGCAGGTAATGTACCTCGCTGACAGCAGCACTTGTCATCCCCTGCAGTGACCTGGGCTGACCTATTGATGTTAGCTCAGGCCACTGCATTGCTCTCCCAGCCAATGGGGAACATCCTGCTCCTCATTGACTGGGACAGTATGGATCGTCATGGGAACCGCTTGGATTACAGCAGACCTGGATTTGTTTTTCTTTCTAATAAATTGGTGAAAGAGGGAATGTGTTGAGGAGTGTTTTTTCAAATAAAAATGTGTTTGTCGTCTATTTTTTTTTTATTACTGACTGGGTTGGTGATGTCGGGTATCTGATAGACGCCTGACATCATGAACCCCAGGGCTTGATGACAGGTGACATTACACATCTGGTATTAACCCCATATATTACCCCGTTTGCCACCGCACCAGGGCACGGGATGAGCTGGGGCGAAGCATCAGGATTGGCGCATCTAATGGATGCGCCACTTCTGGGGTGGCTGCGGCCTGCTATTTTTAGGCATGGGAGAGTCCAATAACCATGGACCTCCCTAGTCTGAGAATATCAGACCCCAGCTGTCCGCTTTACCTTGGCTGGTGATCCAATTTTGGGGGGACCCCCACGAGTTTTTTATTTTTTAATTATTTATTTAATTTAAAATAACAGCGTGGGGTGCCCTCAGTTTTGTATTACCAGCCAAGGTGAAGCTGCTTTACCCTAGCTGGCTACAAAAATAGGGGGAACCCCACTTCATTTTTTTTTTCATTTTTTTTGGCTAAATACAAGGCTAAGCACCCCTTAGTGCCACATGAAAGGCACCAAAGGGTGCAAAATTACAAAATGCAGGAAAGTGGGACATCTTCCTTCTGCGCGCCGGTTGTTCATCGTTCCCGAGGCAGCACACATCGCTCCGTATGACACCCCAGGAATGATGAAATGCAGCTTACCTGCAACGCCGGCAATGAGGAAGGAAGGAGGTGGGCGGAATGTTAAGTCCCGCTCATCTCCGCCCCTCCGCTTCTATTGGGCGGCCGCTGTGTGACTTCGTTGTGACGCCGAACGTCCCTCCCCCTTCAGGAAGAGGATGTTCGCCGCCCACAGAGAGGTCGTTCGGGAGGTAAGTACGTGTGACGGGGGTTACCGACTTGGTGCGACACGGGCAACAAATTGCCCGTAATGCACAAACGATGAGGGCGGGTGCGATCGCACATGCGAAGGCACGATAAATCGACGCGTGTAACGGGCCCTTATAGGCTTATGTATTTTTGATTGTGCTTCATGCAAATCAACATGTTACGTTTGCAACTGTGGGACAATTGATGCCACTTAAGTGGTGTCTGTGGCCCAATTTTTTTGAAAAAATGGAGACTGTTGTCGGTGTCCCCTTGCTGTGTTTTTAATGATTTTAGAAGGGAATGGCATGCCTATATCTGTGTCTTCTCCTCCTTTAACTCGTCCAGCTCTTTTCTTTCATTATGAGTATATGTACTTGTCACTTTTCCATGTGTTTGTGGTGTCTTGTGAGTTTTTTGTCACCTTTTGGACACCTTGGAAGGTGTTTTCTAGGTGTTTGTATGTGTTTGTATTTGCATGCCATTGTTTTCAATAGGGTTCGATGGTATTCGTCGAACGTTCGATGAACACACCAGCCGTTCGACCAACCGAACCCGAACACTAAGGGGGTGGCTCATCTCTAGCTGTAATCGAACGTTTCAAGCATTACCTGACTTCCGAAAAGTTTACCATCTTCACAGACAACAATCCGCTTACCCACTTGGAGACAGCAAGGTTAGGTGCACTGGAACAGCGATGGATGACTCGGCTATCCAATTATGACTTTACCAGCAAATACAGAGCAGGCCAAAAGAATGCTGATGCGCTGTCTAGAATGCCCCACTTACCGGAGGTGGGAGAAGACCTGGATAAACTGGAGGAAATAGAGTTACCGGCCTTCCACCAGCACAGTGACTCCCAGTGCTTACACTCCATGAGAGAAAAGTGTTCGCCCATACACGAGATCTCCTTCAACCCGTTTCCCCACCATGGATGGGAAGAAACGTATTATAGTGACCCGGCCATCCACTTAGTCAAGGAGCTGCTGACTAGAGTTGAGCGCGATTCGCGGTTCGAGGTTCTCCAGTTCGCGGCTCGAGTGATTTTGAGGGCTGTTCTAGATCGAACTAGAACTCGAGCTTTTTGCTAAAGCACGATAGTTCTAGATACATTCGAGAACGGTTCTAGCAGCAAAAAGACAAGCTAATTACTAGCTGGCTTTCCGCTGTAATAGTGTAAGTCACTCTGGACTCACACCATTATGAAATTTCAGCGTATAGTGTGCGGGAACAGCGCATTCACATCACTGCTGTTTGGATAATGGCGATCGCCATTTTTTTTTTTTCCCTTGTCTTCCTTCCCTAAGCGTGCGCGTGTAGTGGGGCGGGCCAGCATGTCAGCCAATCCCAGACACACACAGCTAAGTGGACTTTTAGCCAGAGAAGCAACGGCATGTGTGATAGGATGTCCATGTCACATGTCCATGCATTATAAAAACGGACAATTTCCTCCAGCACGCCATTATCTGCATTCTGCGTCTTGGTGTCAGTCACCGCTGGCGTAGCTCCTGTCTCCGATACTGCTGTGTTTGCTCTATACACAGCACTATACAGAATAGGGATAGAAGTTTCTATTAGTCCCTGTAAGGACTAATACCGGCAGGGTCAGAGCCATAGGTGACAGTCAGGTCCGTGAAAACAGATTTTACCAGCTACACAAGATGACAGCGTCTGTGTAGCTAAGGTCAGGGATTTCCTCGCTGCATTTCCCCATTAGGAGGGATAGAAAGGGAGGCTTCTTTTCCTCTACCCAGACCCACAACCCTGCCACTGTACCCTCCTGCCCTTTGCACACTCAAGCTCATTGTTACTAAGCCATTATACTAGCAAACACTGAGTAAACTTAGTGGCATCGTAAAAGTGGCTGTTTGACTTCCATTAGTGTCCCACTGGTGCAAACCTATGTGCAGCACCTCTGCATTGCACACTCAAACTCATTGTTACTAAGCCATTATACTAGCAAACTATGCTGCCAGTTTAAGGGCCGTAGTTGCATTGTCAGGGATAGTTATTGTTGTTTATTCTGCTGTTAATAAAGATAGATGTCACGCTCCCCGGGTCCCCTGCGCTGCTCCCCGGCTCACCTGTCACGCTCTCCGGCTCCCCTGCCTCGCTCCCCGGTTCTTCGGTCCGGTCTCCGCCGCTCCCCGCTCTCCAGCGTCCATCGCCTGCGCTTCCCAGGCGTCCTGGTCCCCGCTCCCGGCGCCCGTCGGCTTCTCAGCCCCAGCCTGGCTCTGCTGCTTCCTCCCCTCAGCTTCCTGCTCTGGCTTCTGGCACCCGGGCTGCGCGCATGCGCATTAGGGCGCGCGCGCGGTCATTGACCCTTTCTTAAAGGGCCAGCGTCAATTGACAGGAAATGAAGCACACAGGTACAGGTTATAAAGGGGTTTAATGTCCAAGTGGGCGGGGCCTGATCTTCGTGTTTCCCAAGCTAGGAGTCAGGTCTCCTTGTGTTCCTGTGAGATACTCACCTCTCTCTCTTCTAGAGCCAATCCTGCCGTGCCATCCGGTCCTGCCGAATCCCGAGACCCGAATGCTGTCTATCTGCCATCCTGACAGTCCGTACCGTCTCTGATCCCTGCGGTGACTCGTCATCTCGCTCCCAAGGTTCCGGACTCCGCCTGACATCATCTCGGCTTCCGAACCGGAGCTCCGTCACCCGGACTACCATCTGTGACTCCGTGGTCTCAGGGACTTCTCCGTTATACTCTTGTGCACGGACTGTTCAGCTACCTGTAGTGCTCCAGCTACCGGACCCCTTACCACCATCAAGGAGTTCGGCCCAGTGGATCCACCTCCTGGGTCTGTCCGTCCACCTGGCCCTAACAATACACCACTGCTGCAATCTACACCACCTCTCAATTTTTTCTACCACATTTTAAATGCACAATCTTGTCGCAATCAAAATGAGTGGCAAAATGACAAATGCTGGTGGAAAGGGGAAGAGGCATGTTGGAAAAGGAAAAAAAGGGTTTGTCCGTGGGGAAGGTGGCAAAGCTCCATTAACATCTGCTGAAGATAGACCATCTTCCAGCAAAAGTAAGATGTCTACTACTTACCGTGGACAATCCGATGTGCTCCCTTTTTTACGGACACAAACAACTGGAACAAAGGTAGATGATGGCCAAAAAAAGAAAATGCTTGAATGGATCTCAAGTGGTCCAACAAGTGCCCTCTCCTCCACCTCAACTACCGCATCCAAAAAACACCAGTCCTCTGAGTTGTCATCCCAATCACACTTGCTTTCTCCCAGCTCTGAAGTTTCCATCCACCCTGCACAGTATGGTGGAACTGAGATGGCTGAGTTTGTAGCTGTTCAGTCACACTACAGCCTCGGAATCAGAGATCTGCTCCCAAGCTACAGTGAGTACAGAACAGGAAATGGTCTGCAGTGATGCCCAGAACCTTTGTGACTCTGATTCAGGCCGTGATGACCAGGTTTCTGAGCATAATGTTGACCCTTATTCACAAACTGAAACACCTGTTGTAATAGACAATGAGGAACATTCTGATGACGATGAGATGCAGATACCAGATTGGGATGACAACTTAAATATTCGGTCAGGGCAAGAAGAGGCTCGGTCTGAGGGTGAGGGGAGTGCAAACACAACAATTGATGAGGAAGTTCTAGATCCCACCTACTGTCAACCCACAGTCAGGCCCTCGAGGAGGTCAACAGAGACGGTGGAGGAGGAGGAAACTGACGACGAAGTTACCTTGCGCCTTCCTGGACAGAGTCGGAGTACTGGTAGCACGTCTACAACTGCATCCTCAGCCACCACTGTGCCTCTGAACACTAGTCGGGGTGGATCAGCAGGTCGCATGCCCTCTAAGCCTTGCCTAGCCTGGTCCTTTTTTGACATAGCAAAAGATCGCCCAAATTATGTGATCTGTAAAATTTGTCGTGATTCTGTTAGTAGAGGGCAAAACCTCAGCAGTTTGACAACTTCTTCCATGAATCATCACATGAATAAATATCATATGTCCCAGTGGGAAGCTCACCGTGCTGCAATGCGGCCTAGCGGAGCGAACCATCCACCGCCTGCCCTTTCCAGTGCATCCGCGTGCTCTTCATTTTCTAGGACTGTGGGGATAGCTGTCACACCAGGTTTTCGATGCACAACTTCCACCACTGTGACCGCAACAGGCAGTTTGCTTGGTAGGTCGTCAGTTGGTTTGGAAAGGGAAACAAGTGCGTGTGTACAGCTCTCTCAGACATCGATAGCACCAACGTTGGATGAAGGCAACATCATGTCTACGCCTGCACTTTCCTCACAAACCTGCATTTTTTCAGGGACACCCTACTCAACACCGTCTACACACAGCAGCCAGATCTCTGTCCCTCAGATGTGGACAAATAAAAGGCCATTTCCTGCGACCCATGACAAAGCTAACAGGCTGACTTTATCCCTCTGTAAGCTCTTGGCTACCGAAATACTGCCTTTCCGCCTGGTGGACACACAGGATTTTAGAGACCTTATGTCTGTCGCTGTGCCCCAGTACCAGATGCCCAGTCGCCACTACTTCTCTAAGAAAGGTGTGCCCGCGCTACACCAGCATGTCGCACACAACATCACCGCTTCCTTGAGAAACTCTGTGTGTGAACGGGTGCATTTCACCACCGATACTTGGACCAGTAAGCATGGACAGGGACGTTACATGTCGCTGACTGGGCACTGGGTAACTATGGTGATAGATGGTGAAGGGTCTGCTGCACAAGTCTTGCCGTCCCCACGACTTGTGTGTCAATCCTCTGTCTGTCCAAGTTCCGCCACTGCTTCTGCCTCCTCCACCTCATCTGGGTCCTCCACCTCCACCCCAAGCCTGCCTGGTCAGGCCACCAGCGTTTTCACTGCGCAGAAGGAATCACGCACCCCTCATTACTATGCTGGCAGCAGAGCGCAACGGCATCAGGCGGTCTTTAGCTTGACATGTCTTGGAAATAGGAGTCACACAGCGGCTGAGTTGTGGGCAGCTCTGGAGACTGAGTTTAATAAATGGTTGTCTCCACTCAACCTGCAGCCTGGTAAGGCCGTGTGCGACAATGCTGCAAACCTGGGTGCGGCCCTTCACCTGGACAAGGTGACACACGTGCCTTGTATGGCTCACGTGTTGAACCTTGTTGTCCAGCAATTTTTAACACACTATCCCGGCCTAGATGGCCTTCTGAACAGGGCACGAAAACTGTCTGCTCACTTCCGCCGTTCAACCACCGCTGCTGAGCGACTTGCATCGCTCCAGACGTCTTTCGGCCTGCCGGTTCATCGCCTGAAATGCGATGTGGCGACACGCTGGAATTCGACTCTCCACATGTTACAGCGACTGTGGCAGCACCGCCGAGCCCTGGTGCAATACGTCATGACGTATAGCCTGGGCCAACGAGATGCAGAGGTGGGGAAGATCACCCTGATGGAGTGGTCTCAGATCAAGGACCTATGCACCCTTCTGCACAGTTTCGACATGGTGTATCCGGGTGAGAAGGTCAAATTCAGGAGAGAAGTAGGTTGCCGGGGCCTATTCGCAGTGGGAGTGACCCGTATGCCCACTGTCCAGGAGGCCGCGCAGTGGCAGCAGGAGATAGAGTGGGAGGATTGCCAATACAGGAGGCGTACTAAACAGAGACCGGTGACCGCTGGGGCTTGTCGGCCGAAGAGCACCCCGGCGACACCGCCAGAAGTGGCTGCTGGGCCAGTAGCCGGACCGGCAGAAGGGGATCAGGCGGAAGGAAGCACCGGCGATCTTGGCGATTCACCAGAGCATGGTGTCGCATCCAGTGGTTGTTGTCGGCAGCCCACTGTCGTCCCGTCCAGCTACCCCATCACCCCCGCCGGGGGCTGAGGGGTCAAAACCGGAGGCAGGAGAATCAGAGTCGCAGCCAAGTTATGAACCGTTCCAAAGGCTGCGCCGCTTACCGGGCCAATCCCTCTCCGATTATGTGAGGGCCCAGCGGGCTGAATGGTTGCGCGCCTACTACCCCGCGTGAGATCGCGGTAATCAGATGTGAAGGTCCTGCATGTTCTTGAGAGCCGGTACTATTGAAAGCCGGTGAAAGTTTTCAGTTGCAGTAATGTTTCAAAGTACTGAACCCGGGAGGAGCTTAATGCCGGACTGTGCAGGGACTCCTTCCGTGACTGTTAAGAAGGAAGCTTGGTGTTTATTGTTTTCTGCCCACATAAGACCGGGAGCGCTTGGAATAGCCTCCGGGCAAAGATACTACTAAGACCGGGAGCTCCCTTGGAGGGACTACGGGCACTGTACTCAAGTGCCTTTCGGTGTGTTTTGAAGAATGTGCTCTATAGTTTGGTTTTAAAGTTTTATGCGATAAAGTGAGAAGATTGCTTTATAACCGTGTGTATGTGTTTTTTTGTCAGATGTTGTCTTGCAGGTCCGAACCTTGCCGGGAGGCTGAGGTTAAAGAGGGGAGGAATGTAAGGGGTGGACGGACCCCTGGTGATGAAGAAGCAGTTTTCCCCCCCTGAAGATGCCCCACGCTGGGGTGGCAAGTGATGCTGATGTGATGTTATTTGTGTTTGTAGTAGTAACCGGTGTCCCCACTAGGTGTCAGGGTGGAACAGTGGTCCCTTTGGGAACAGTGACAGGAGAAAGAGGTGCAGGACAGCCTAGGGGGAGGGATAGAGGGCTCTGTAGCAGAGTGAGAGTTAGTTAGTGCAGTGTGTGTTGAGACAGAGAGGAGCAACGGGGCAGAGTGTGGGAGCGACATGTGGCAGATAGCCAAAGAAAGAGAAAGTGCCTCGACCACGCAGACAGAAATACTCGGGTAAGACCCGTACGAGCATAGACAGAGAGAAACAGAAGTGTGTGGGTAAAGCCCATAGTAGTGGAGTACGTGTATAGCTGAAGAGACAGAAGTAGACGGGTAACGCCCGCAGAAGAGAAAAGGAAAGTAGTCCCCCGGCAAGAACTGTAATTTGAACCTGAAGGGTTTGTGTGCCGAAACTGTACAGCAAGATGTTCAATAAAATGCCTTTTGGTTTACCAGCTGAATGTCTGCGACGTTTTCCTGAGCCTGAAGAAGAGCCCCTGCCATCCATACTCTGCCCCACAAATGAAACCCATACTTTAATAGTGACGGCCGAGCCGGGGGTCAGCCTGATGCACAAAGTGGCCATGACAGCACCCCCCAAGGCACCCCCTGCCCCCGTTACACCTACACAGTAATGTCTTCAAACTTTGATAATCACAAGGTGTGCCAGCAGGAACGCTATATCAAACAACACACTGCACTGTCCCTATACCTGGTTCTATGATTTACACAGCCATTAGCAGCTAATGCAAAATATCTTCAGCCCTTAGAAGGACTATTGGCTGTAGAAACCCTCTCCCGTGCACTATCCCTTCAATCATTTAGCAGAGCTGGAATCATCATGGGACCTTGTGTGAGTTATGTTGGACCTGTGTGTTTTGGGTTTAAGAAAGGGGTGATGGAGGGTGTGTTTTTTTGCATTTTATTTCAACTAAAGGATTTTTTTGTCATTTATGTTTAATTTTTTCACTTACAGTTTATTAATGCGAGGAGTCTCATAGCTGCCTCCCATTACTAATCTAGGGCTTAGTGGCAGCTGTGACCTGTCAATAACCCCTTATTTCCCTGATTGTCACTGCACAAGGACAATAAGGATGAGCTGGGTAAAGTACTGTGAGTGTCACATATAATGGATTTGACAATCTTGGACATCTGCAGGCTGCTATTTTTAGGCTGTGGGAGTCCAAAAACATGAGTCTCCCCAGCCTGAGAATACCAGCTCCCAGCTATTGGCTTTATCATGGCGGGGGTACCAAATTTGGGGGGATTGTCTGCCAATTTTTTTTAAATTATTTATTTAAATAAATAAAAAACAAAAAAAAAAAAAGGTGAATGCAGTCCTTCTTATTTTGATACACAGCCAAGATAAGTGAATGGCTGGGGGCTGCAATATGTGGCCGTATACTTAATCTTTGCTGTAGATCATAATATGACCCTGCACCAATTTTTTTAATTTATTTATTTATTTTTACACCAATATAGACACATTGACAGCATTTCTGATGGAAAGCAGTCAGACACGTGCATCTGACTGAAACCAATCAGTAATTCGGGGACTGCCAGTGGGCAGAGGAAGCAGTGCATATGCATAAAGGATAATGAGTGGCCCCAGAAGCAGCATTACAGCTGTACGGAGACTGGTAAGTATAAGATCTTTCTCTAATCCCCCTATCCCTTCTACCAACATTTTTGAGTGCCTGATTTGGGTCGCCATAAACTTTTATGGGGACTGGCATCCAGCCAGATATCTGGAAACAATTCTGGGCCCGAATTGGGTTTGTTTGATTTTAACTCAGTTGGACCCGCCAATCCCAGGTACCTGCGAGTCAGCCCATCACTAGCAGAGACATCTGATGGTTCCATATGAGAAGAGGAGATCGTGACTTAAGATTTCTGTGCACGGTCTACATAATTCGGAAGGGTCCACCATTAGTGACTAAGAGTGGACAAACTGGAATTATTAAAGATCTGCATACGAACAGAGCACATGCCTATATGTGTTTTATTCATGCCTAAGAAAAGTATTTACATTTTTTACACCAGGTGCTAAAATTTTATCAATTTTTTTATATATTGACTACTGTTTCTCCTTTGTCCGGGAGCTTTTATGTATCGGATACAGGGGTCATCATAACTCCACATCTCTAAACAAGATGCTTGACTGGTAAGCTATATCCCTCTCTATCTTTTTTTGTTTAACAACAAACAACAACAAAGAACATTGAAATTGATACATTGGCACAAATAAGTTACCTGTCAAATACAGTGAGTGTATGGCAGATATTAGACACTGCCTATACTCTAAAATAAAGTGTAACAATAAATTTAACAAAATGCCTTTATTTACACGATTAAAAACATTATTCATTATCGATAATGAATAGTTGGAATTAAGACAAATGTGTAATAATCATATAACATACAAACATAAATCTGTGTATTTTTTAATGATATATACAATAGTTTTGGTAATCCAAACTCAATTTAAAGGCACAGTTTTCTTTAATGTGACAGGAGATGAGGGTGAGGTATTTTTCTGTAATGCATATTCAATCATTTGCTCAAGAGAATGTAAGATCTGAAATTCCTGAACTTGCATAATTATGTCAATAATATTTGAAAAGTTCTTGCTGAAATATTCAGTCTAATAAACACAATTTTTTCTCACCGCAGCTTTCGTGAACATATCGAATTGCTTACTGTATGTAGAGCTTTCGACATTCTAGTAATGTAAGAAATGCTACATTGCCGTCTGTTTATTCAGAGATTCATCTGAGTCTTGTTTAAGCTTTTTGCTAGGCAGTTTTTTATTTTCATTATATTCTACACATCCATAAAGTACCATTCCAAGCACCAGCACAGCAAGCAAAATGTATAATTTAACCGACACACATAAAAAAGTGCTGTATCCATATGCTATCACAAATCCTAAAGACTCCCATAGACGATAATTAGCAAAGCCAGCTTCTTTGTGCTCATCAAATAATAGTCCATACAGTGCTGGAAAAAAAAAAAAAGTTTTAATGATATTAACAACAGTAAAATAAAACACACAAAGCCACGCAAAGGAATATCCGGACAAGTAAAAAAAATTTCAGAAATACCAAGTTAGCTCAAAGTTCATCAATAAATAGTATAAAACTAAAGATAAATATAGCATAGAAAACAATAGATATATAGCAAAGATAACAGTATAAATAAGCAAAGATTATATTTATTAAGGCATACACATATACACATTAGATAGTTTGGCTGAACGATTTTCGCTTGACAGCTTATTCTTTTGACTCTCTTATACACAGGAATATAAGCACCTTGGCTGAGTGTACCTGAGATATCTATGGGAACACCACTCATCTGGTTTCAGATTATCTTGGGGGAGAATAAATGATCTGCCATTGGAAATCCAACATGCTGGAACATTCCTTCCCTTAACATTATAGTTTCAAATTCACCAACTATGCCAAATTAACAAAAAATGTTCACAATGATTGCACACATTCTACAAAACTTGTAATTGTAAGGCTGTGGTATTCCGTTGTGACCTTAGACACCAGTGAAATAGGTGCCACTAGGTGTGTGTGGTGTTTTCTGTATATACTTCTCACTTCAGTACCCTTAGATAACACATGAACCACACACATAAAGCATTGGCAAGGAAGGAATACATCTATTTTTATAAAAGTAAAGTTAACTTTACTTTTGGAACTGGTGAAAACAGAAGTGAGTTTGAGTTTTCCACATAGATTCAAACACTTTGAGATTTGATTTAGAAAAAAATAAAACGTTGCTCAGCAAAATTTCCTACACTAAAGCATCGGTGAGCAGGGTAATTTTTTTTTGGCCTCCCCATAATGCCTCCCAACTGTGATATTGCAATATATCAAATAGATTTTAAACCTTTTTTAGTGGGGTTCACTGCACCACTCATTGGAGATCAGCACCGTGGAGCACAGACAGGCACAGGACTGGAAGTATATACAACAGAACTGGATTTGATCTACAG
Source organism: Anomaloglossus baeobatrachus (assembly GCF_048569485.1). NCBI lineage: Eukaryota > Metazoa > Chordata > Amphibia > Anura > Aromobatidae > Anomaloglossus > Anomaloglossus baeobatrachus. The sequence goes on along the minus strand of NC_134355.1, from coordinate 203,369,136 downwards.
ATTTACCAGGCAAGTGGATTAGACAGATCATATTCAAACAAAATTCTATCTCATGAAACATATACGCAGTATGTTGCAGCTACAAAGCTTGATTTTCATATCCATGAACACAATCTGTTCTTTGAACTGAGTACAATTCCTTGTGGTTAGGGCCTAGTTCATGGTTAAGGGTGCAGGACCCTAGAACTTCAGTCAGCACAAAGGGTGCAACAGATGCAACAAAATTTATAATCAAAAGAAGCAGCCTGTCCAGCTTCATATCAGGCCTACCCTTGGACATTAATCACATAGCAAGAGCAGTTTCTCTTATTGTTAATCTTTCATCTTGTCTTTCGGGCAAGTGGAGCAGCAGAAACTCAATATAGTTAGATAAAAGGGCCTGATTAGCGAAAACAGCTACTGTACGAAATCAGCTTGGTAGGCAATGGCAGGGATGCAGTACAAAGGCAAACATGGGGTCACTGTCCAAAACTCACTTTTTTATTCACATAGCAAAAACAACAAAAAATACCAAGTTATGTACATTTACGGTTGCATGCGTGGATACCCCATGTGGCCACAGAGACCAAGCTTACCCTGTTGTGGGAGGGGCATAACTAAGCGACCACCTGGTTCTTCACTAGAGCCACTGAAGCTGTGGATAAACTTGGGCCGCATGTAGCCACCAGGTGGTGCTTCCAGGGCAGTCCCCGGGTCTGTGACGGCTAAGTGGAGCAGGTCAATCACAGGGTAGGCTTTCTCCAGGAAAGCAGTCTTGTCTTGAGACAACAAAACAAGTACAGAACTCTCCAGCTCCTTTTGCCCTAACACATTACACACTGAGATGCTCTGGCTGCCTTTATGCAGTCTTAATTCCTGCAGCTGAGCAACTTGTGCATTGCTACAAAAACCTGGAACAGCAAAGAAGGTCTAGACCAGGCTTTACCTCCTTTCCTGCTGCTGCTAGTGTGAAAGGCACTTGCCGGGACATATGTACTTTCCATCCAGTACCACATCCTTCACTGTTATACTACCATAAAGGAGTCCGGAACTGTCACTGACACACAACACTGGAACTTCCTGCACACTTCTATCAGACTCCTAAGATAAAAACAATGCTTTTTTGTAGTTCCTTTGAGAATGCTACAAATATTAATTTTTACAAAGCCTACTGCTTAAGTTTTTCTAATGGCAATTTGCATATACTCCAGAATGTCATAAAGAGTGATCAGCTTAACAGCAATTACTTGCAAAGTCAATATTGGCTTAAAAAATGAACTTTAACCCCCAAAACACATTTCAACATCATTGCATTCCTGCCTTAAAAGGAGCAGCTAACATTGCTTTAGTGATTGTTCCATTAACACAGGTGTGGGTGTTGATGAGGACAGGGCTGGCGATCAATCAGTCATGATTAAGTAAGAATGACACTACTGGACACTTTAAAAGGAGGCTGGTGCTTGGTATCATTGTTTCTCTTCAGTTAACCATGGTTATCGCTAAAGAAACACGTGCAGCCATCATTGCTCTGCACAAAAATGGCCTAACAGGGAAAAGTATAGCAGCTACAAAGATTGCACCTCAGTCAACAATCTATCGCATCATCAAGAACTTCAAGGAGAGAGCTTCCATTGTTGCCGAAAAGGTTCCAGGGTGCCCAAGAAGGACCAGCAAATGCCAGGACCATATCTTGAAACTGTTTCAGCTGCAGGATCGGACTACCAGCAGTGCCGAGCTAGCTCAGCAATGGCAGCAGGCTTGTGTGTGTGTTTCTGTACGCACTGTGAGACGGAGACTGCTTGAGCAAGGCCTGGTTTCAAGGAGGGCAACAAAGAAGCCACTTCTCTCAGGAAAAAACATCAGGGACCGACTGATATTCTGCAAAAGGTACAGGGAGTGGACTGCTGAGGACTGGGGTAAAGTAATTTTCTCAGATGAATCCCCTTTGGGAGCGCTACCAGCAGTCTTGTCTCATGCCAACTGTTAAGCATCCTGAAACGATTCATGTGTGGGGTTGCTTCTCAGCCAAGGGAATCGGCTCACTCACAGTCTTGCCTAAAAACACAGCCATGAATAAAGAATGGTACCAGAATGTCCTCCAAGAGCAACTTCTCCCAACTGTCCAAGAGCAGTTTGGCGCCCAACAATGCCTTTTCCAGCATGATGGAGCACCTTGCCATAAAGCAAAGGTGATCACTAAATGGCTCATGGAATAAAACAGAGATTTTGTGTCCATGGCTTGGAAACTCCCCAGATCTTAATCCCATTGAGAACTTGTGGGCAATCATCAAGAGACGGGTGGACAAACAAAAACCAACAAATTCTGGCAAAATGCAAGCATTGCTTATGCAAGAATGGACAGCTATCAGTCAGGATTTGATCCAGAAGTTGATTGAGAGCATGCCAGGGAGAATTGCAGAGGTGCTGAAAAAGAAGGGTCAACACTGCAAATATTGACTTGCTGCATTAACTCATTCTAACTGTCAATATAACCTTTTGGTACTCATAATATGATTGCAATTATATTTCTGTATGTGATGTAAACATCAGACAAACACAATTAAAAACCAGAGGGCAACAGATCATGTGAAAATATAATTTTGGTGTCATTCTCAAAACATTTGGCCATGACTGTACTACCGCTCATTGCTTCTGAGGGATTCACTGCAGCCTTTTTCAGTTGAAAATTGAGTGCCGTAGTTTCGGTCCTGCATCCGGCATTATAGTATAAAATGGAACTATGGCCTGATCCTCTATGAGATTAGGCATTTCTGTCTGCATATTTTCTACAACAGGCATTGCCTACTCTACCTGAGCCTCTATGCTGCTCATGGATCCTCTGGTCCCCTGACTGGTGATCACTAGGTATTTAACTTCAGGCTCAACCACAACAGCTGGATATGGTTGTAATTTTTGGAACAACATAATTGTGGTTATTAGTCTCCAAGACCAGGCATAGGGCTCCAAACTCTAACCCGTGCACATCTGCTGCATAGTGTTCTCCAAATTGTCTCTCAATCCCCATTTCCACAATTTTTTTTCAACAACCTCTTACTGCCACAAAGTTGTTTGGAGGCTCTAGGCACTGTGCTGTCTCTATTGTTTGTAATTTTGATGGGTTGGGATACTCTTCCTGACATTCTGCATGATCTCTACCCACGATGGGCCAGTCTTTCATTTTTATACTTTAACTGTACCACACTCCACCATATTATTCATCCATCTGTCAGATTCCTTTGTTGACATCTCAACCCTACAGAGTACAACAATTTATTATGTAAGGGTACATGCCCACGATCAGTGTTCACAGCGTTTTGGACGCAGCATGCTTCAGCTGCATTGTACAGTATGTAGCACCCAGTCGCACCAGATTCCGAGGGGGGCGCTCTTCCTCTCACCTGCCCAGCCCCAGCATGGCTCCCACGTGCACTCCCGCTCCCAGCCTCCAGCAGCGACGTCTTTCCTCTTACCTGTCCCATGGCTCTGCAGGCTCTGCTCCTGATTCAGGTCCTGCTGTGCTTCCTACTCACTCCTGGGTCATGCGCTCTGCTCCAAACGCTGATGCAGCCACTTCCTGCCTCCCGGCCACACACAGATCTACAGTAAGTGATCTTAGGCTGCACTTGAGGCCACACCCCCTTTCTTAAAGTGGTAGCGCCCCATTACCTGGAAGTGACCTCAGAGGTCACCTGTTACCAAAAGGGTATTTAAGTTTGCCCTCCCTGACAGAAGGCGCCCGAGCAACGCTTCTAATAGTGCGTTGCTAGTATCCAGGCCCCTGTGTACTATTTTTTTGTATCTTTGCACCAGCTACTTCTTCCTAACCCTTTGTCTCGCCATAGTGCCACTCCCGCGCCATACCTGCTGTGGACGTCACCTGTGCCATACCTGCTGTGGACGTCACCTGTGCCATACCTGTTGAGGATGCCACCTGTGCCATACCTGCTGTGGGCGTCACCTGTGCCATACCTTCTGTGGACATCACCTGTGCCATACCCGTGTCCTACCTGCTGTGGACTTCACACCTGTGCTATACCTGGCCTTAAAGAGACTATTGCTACCGGTTCCTGACTGCCATGGAATTAGGCCCTTTGGGGAGGCACCACACAGTCCCTGTATAGGGGTTCGCTGCTGGTCGCTTTCTCAAGGGAGTCTAGTGCATGGTCCAGTGGATCCACCCCCGGACGCTCGCCGCCCCTCGGTGAGCATAACAGTTTGCTCGGGCCATAGACTCCGCCAGGACCAAGGCTAACCCCCTGACTGACATGCGACAGGAGCTCTCTCTCCAACGAGAGACCCAAGCAAAGTTAGTGGCTCACATGAAGTCTGTAGAATCCCGTCTAGCGTCCATGCAAACCTCCAGATCCTCTGACGGCCCCCAACTTGTTGAACTACAGAGGGAATTATCCCGCCAGCATGAGGCTCAGAGACGCATGGCCGAATACATGGCGTCCGTGGATTCCCATCTGTACGCACTGCAGAATCCCGCCTCCTCAATTACCTCTGAATCTGTGGGATTGTCGACATGCATGTCCCATTCCCGCCTGGCCTCTCCACCCATGTATGGAGGTGATCCCAGTTTGTGTCGTGGATTTTTGAACCAGTGCTCCCTGCACTTCGAGCTGTCACCTCTGCAGCGAGCGACTGACCACTCTAAGATAGCATTCATCATGTCTCATCTGACTTCTCGGGCTCTGGCTTGGATGAATCCACTCTGGGAGAAGAACGACCTGACTATTCAAGACCTGTCCGTCTTTTTAAATACCTTCCGCAAGGTGTGTGATGAGCCAGGCCGTCTCTCGTCTACTGCCTCTTCGCTCATGAGAATCCACCAGGGGAATCTTACTGTGGGACACTCAAGTGGAACAATGACGCTTCGGTAGCTGCCTTCTGGGAAGGATTATCTGGAAAAATCAAGGATCAACTGGCCGGCTGGGATGTACCTACCACCTTGGAAGATCTAAATCTTTCTGGCTACCCGTATTGATCTCTGCTTCCAAGAGTGTGCCAGAGAAGTCACCTGCGAGAGGAGAACTTTGTGTCTTGCACCCACCTTCCAGCGACCAATGTTGCCTCCTTCCACTAGGCCTACTGCTCCGCACGAGCCCATGGAGGTCAATTGCGTCATAGAGTCCAGAATGCAACAGAGGAATTGGAGGGCTGCAGGAGAGTGCTTCTACTGCGGAAGTGCCAAGCATCTGATTCTGGAATGTCCAGTAAAACCGGGAAACTACTGAGCCTAGGGTCCGTTGGAGAGGCCACCCTAGGTCATGCCAAGTCCTCTTATTTTCTCCATGTACCCGTATGCCTGTCCTGTGGTTCCATCTGGTTTTCAGAGCATGCGTTCTTGGATTCGGGCTCTGCCGGGAACTTTATCCAGCAGTCTGTGGTGGATCTACACCAGATTCCTGTCCGATGTCTTGCTACTCCCATCAGTATTTCCTCCGTGGATGGAAAACCTCTTTCTGAACCCACCCAGTACGTCACGGAGAGCTGTAAAATGCAAGTGGAGTTACTGCACTCCGAGACAATAGCCTTCCACGTGCTCCCTGGCATGGCTCATGCTCTGCTGCTGGGAATACCCTGGCTTCGGTCACACAAGCCAGTATTGGACTGGGATTCAGGATACATCCTCCAATGGGGAGCGTCTTGCCACAATAAGTGCCTGAAACCAGTGCATCCTCCACACCTACCAGTCGAACCGGCCAATCTTCCCGGGTTACCCTATGCCTATTGGTCCTATGCCGATGTCTTTGACAAGAAGGAAGCTGAGACGTTGCCGCCACACAGACCCTACGATTGTCCCATTGACCTTTTCCCCGGGACAATTCCTCCTCGTGGGCGCATCTACCCTCTGTCGCAGGAAGAGACCCAAGCCATGTCCGACTATATAAATGAGAATTTAGTGCAAGGCTTCATCCAAAAGTCCTCCTCTCCTGCCGGAGCGGGCTTCTTCTTTGTCGGGAAAAAGGACGGGCGTCTACGGCCTTGCATTGACTACCGCAGATTGAATAAGATCACGGTGAAGAACAAATACCCGCTACCTCTTATACCAGAACTGTTTGATCGCTTTCGAGGTGCCAAGATCTTCTCCAAGTTAGATCTCTGGGGTGCGTACAATTTTGTCCGCAGTTGGTTGGGGGATGAATGGAAGACTGCGTTCAACACTCGTGATGGGCACTATGAATATCAAGTTTTGCCCTTCGGGCTTAGTAACACTCTGGCGGTCTTCCAGGAGTTTGTGAACGACGTCTTCCGTGATCTTCTTTACACCTGTGTGGTTGTGTATTTAGACGACATCCTTATCTTCTCTCCAGATCTGCATATCCATCGAAGACATGTCCGTCTGGTCCTGCGGAGGTTGAGGGAGAACCGCCTTTATGCGAAACTTGAGAAATGCCTGTTTGAGCAGACCTCGCTGCCCTTCTTTAGCTACATAGTCTCTGATACCGGTCTGAAGATGGATCCAGATAAGTTGTCAGCCACACTGAAGTGGCCCCGTCCGGAAGGGTTGAAAGCTATCTAGCGATTCCTGGGATTTGCCAACTATTATCGGCAATTAATTCCTCACTTCTCGTCTCTGGTGCGTCCCATATCCTCTCTCACTCGCAAAGGGGAGAACCCGAAGAAATGGACCACGGAGGCTGAATAATTTTTCCTGTCTCTTAAACGGGCCTTCGCTTCTGCTCCAGCATTACACAGACCCGATACTAACAAGCAGTTTATCCTTGAAGTAGATGCCTCCTCCTCCGGAGACTGTGTGGTCCTTACACAGAAAACGTCCGAGGGTAAGACAGTAACCTGTGGCTTCTTTTCCAGGGCTTTTTCCCCAGCTGAATGAAACTACTCGATTAGAGACCGAGAGTTGCTTGTAATCAAGTTGGCCCTGGAGGACTGGTGATATCTGCTGGAAGGTTCGTTGCTTTCAGTTACCATCTATACCGACCACAAGAATCTGGCATATCTCCAGACAGCCCACAGGTTAAACCCATGGCAGGCCCAGTGGTCATTGTTCTTCGTCCGCTTTAATTTTGTCCTGCACTTCCGTCTAGCCGAGAAGAATCTGAAGGCCGATGTGCTGTCTCGGTCATTCCTGTTAGTGGACCAGGAAGATGAACCTCGGCACATTATAGAGCCCTCCAAGCTAATGGCGGCACCAGTTGACATTCACCACCTTCCTCCCGGTAAAACGTTTGTCACTGAGGTCGATAGAGAACGTGTACTCCAATGGGGACACTCTTCCAGAATAGCAGGTCATGTGGGTCAAAGGAAATCTCTGTAATTGATATCCCGGTACTACTGGTGGCCAGGACTACGACAAGACGTCCTGGAATTCATTTCCTCCTGTTACTCCTGTGCTCGGAACAAGATCCCGAAGACTCTTCCAGCAGGTCCTTTGCCTCCTTTACCTGTACCATCCGCTCCATGGCAACACATCGGCATGAATTTCATCACGGACCTGCCAAAGTCGTCTGGCTGCACAGTAATCTGGGTGGTGGTGGACAGGTTCTCCAAGATGGCCCACTTCACACCACTTACCGGGCTACCCTCCGCCCCGGTTCTCACTGAACTATTCATCCAACACATTTCCGGCTACACGGCTTTGCCTCTCCATATCGTGTCCGACAGAGGGGTCCAGTTCCCCGCTTGGTTTTAGAAAACAGTCTGCAAAACGATGGATGTTAAATTGGACTTCTCTTCTGCCTACAACCCTCAGTCTAATGGTCAAGTGGAACGCATTAACCAAGTTCTGACTAACTATCTTTGCCACTTTGTGGATGAACTGGGTCAAACTCCTTCCATGGGCCGATTTCTCTTAAAACAATCACGAAAGTGAGTCCTCCGCCAAGTCCCTGTTCCAGGTGGTTTATGGACAGCAACCCAAAGTTTTGTGTCCTGTGACATGTTTTTCAGGCAACCCTGCAGCTGAAGACCTCGTGAGGTCCTTCTCCGACATCTGGGCTGAGACCAAGTCTGCTCTGGAACGTTCCTCTGTCCGTATGAAGAGACACACTGACAAGAGACGCCTAGATGCTCCTTTCTTTCAACCCGGAGATAAAGTCTGGCTCTCATCCAAGTATGTCCGCCTGAAGATGCCATCATACAAGCTGGGTCCCCGCTTTATTGGTCCCTTTGAAGTGTGTGACGCCCTGGACTAGCCAGGTAGTCACAGACATAACAACATACACACCCCCTTCCCTAGACAGTTACACCAGTCAGACAAAAACCCTTGTTGCCCCCCTCCAGGGTCTGATGTCCACACCAATTGGGGCGGAGTCAGGCGGTTGGCCCCACCCACCGAGGAGTTCACAGGCCTGTAGGTGGGAAAAGAGATGAGTTTCGTTTAGGAGGTGAAAGTGAGAGGAGTAAACCGTCTGCGTGTGCCTGGGTAGGAGCCCAGGCGCTGACAGCAAGGTTGGCAGATGGTGGTGGCCATCTGCAGGAGTTAGCGGAACTCTGCAGAGCCATAGGACCGGGGTCGGGCATTGACCCGCCGGTACCGAACCGGGGAGCGGAGTGAAGCTAAGCACACAGGCAGGGCCATCGGACCCCGACCAGGCTCGGAGCCGCCGACAACAGTCAAATCCGAGTGTGACAGGAACCCCAGGGGTTTCCCAACAACCAAGACCCGACAAAAGGCAACAGTCCACACCGTGAGGATATACAGCCACCGCCATAGGCTAGAGATCCAAAGGCCAGCGCCTGCGGGCAAAACGGGCTCCTACGGGACCTATACGCCGGGGAGCGGACTACCGATGGGCAACCACAGGAGTCAGAACATTCTAACAGGTGCAGGGAAAGACAGCCACCATCAGCCGTCCGGGGAGAGCACAACAACACTGCAGCCGGCTGCGGGACCTGTCCATCCAGCCGTTTGGTTTACCAGAGACTCTGTCATTGACTGTCTGAGTGAGTACACCAGTGCCATCTGGCACCGCGCCGCGCTGCCCCTGCAACCCTGCACCCCAGCCATCCAGCCTCCTCATTACACCATCGGGCCCCGGGATCACCAACCCCAACCCACGGAGGGGACAACATCCTAGTTGCTCCCTACCATCTCTCCCGGGATCCCCGTCACCAGCAGCGGTGGTGCCATCATCATCACGTCCCGTGGGTGGCGTCACGAACTCTCTCCCCAAACAAACCATCCCTTTTCACTCACGGGTGAGGAGCGCTGCTCGAGTCCCCGGGTCCGGCCCACCGCTCAAGTCACCGAGCAGCAGCAGCAGAAGACCCAGACCCGAGCGTGGCAAGCGCGTCCCCTCCGCCCACGGCAACTTGGCGTCACGAACAGGATAGAACCGATCTACCTACCGGTAGAAGTGTGCCTTGCAGTCCCCGCCGGCGGCGTCCGGCCGAAGAATTGGAAGTTCCGTCATCTTTTGGCGCGAAGATTTCCTGCTTGAGCGTCTTCCCCGAGCAGGGAAAGCGCGAAAGTGAGGCCCCGCCCCCAAAGAGGAAGTGCTAGAAAGAACCAAGGGGGGGCAGGTGAAGTCCTGTCTCATGTAACCGAGAGTATAAAAAGCAGGGGCGCCAGGACTCTGCGACACATCTGGTTCCTGGGAGCACAAGCGCTGACATGTCCGTCCCGTCCGGTCACGCAGAGATCCCGGAACCCACGCCAGGAACAGCGGCGTGGGTGGAGGCCCGGACCGTGCAAATGTGCTGCCGCCTGCAGGCCCAGGTCCGATTCTTGATGGAGCGGTGGGTGGCCGAAATGGAGGAGGTGGCGGCGGCCGTGCGGAGACGCGAGGTGGAGGCAGTGTTGGAGGAGCGGGTAAACGACCCACACCCCTGTGTCCCTGAAGGACCGGTCGCTGCGGCCGAGGGGTCCGGTTTGCGCCCGCTCACCCTGCTACCTCCCCCGCCACCTGCACCGGCTGTTGCCGCCTCGCCACTAGGCTCGCTGTCCCCGACACCGGCAGCGGAACCCAGTCCGTTCACCCTGGAGAACCAACCTGAAGGCGTTGTCCGTGAACGACCCGCGTCCCGCTCGCTGCCATGGAAGATCCCGCAGGAGGTGCCCGTTTGCGAAGAGAAGCCGTCAGCCCCGGACGCGGCCGCACCCGAGACCGTCCCAGCCCCGGCAGTCCGTCCAGCTACTGGAGAGGTGGAAGCCGGGAACTGGAAGTCCCAGCAGGTGAGGCCTGCTGTCCCTGCACCTCACGCCTCGGCTGAGGCTGCACTGGTTCGTCGCTGCAAAGCAGCAGCCCAGGCCGTGTCACCGGGACCCCACAAGAGATTACCGGTCGTGGCCGGTGTGGGCAAAGTCCGGCGGGGCCCGACCCGCGCGCAGAGGCATGCAAACACCCCTTACTGGGACAGGGAGCTGAGCCAGTTGGGCCATGAAATGGCCGCTAGGGAGCAGCAGAGGGCCGAAGTGCTGGCACGCGTCATCAAGGAGAAGGACAATCTCCACAACGCCACCTTTCGGGTGCGGACCCCAGTGTATGAAGGCCAGGTGAGGAGGTTTGATCCTCAGCGGGGATACGGCTTCGTGTACGAACCGGGCCTGGAGGCCGAGATATTTGTGGCCCGCCGAAATGTGAACTCTCACCTGCCAACCGGTCATCCTGGTCGCGATCTACAACCGGGCGACTTAGTGACTTACACCCGACATTGCGGGGAGAAGGGCTGGTTTACATTGGATGTCAAGCAGAGGGTAGGCCGCAGTGCCCAGAGGCAGTCCCAGTCCCCTCCTCCACCGTCCTGTCCGGATGGGGAGTTGGAGGAGGCCTATGAGGAGGGCGACCTCAAATAATGGCAGCGGTCCACCGTTGCAACAAAGTTGTCCCCGTTGGGACCCTCAGCACCCTGTTTTCCGTTGAATGAACACCAATCAATCCGAAGTCTCACCTGATCATCAACCAGTTGATTGCCGTCCGTTGTAAGACGAGTTGTCCCCGTTGGGACCATCAGGGTGTGTATCCTAAACAGCCCACATGAGAAACTGCTCATGAACATGGCCGAGAACTTGCAGGCCACCCACGAACTTGTGGGCTTGTAAATAGTTTGTGGACCGTTTTCCGTTCCGTGCCGCCTCCGGAGAGGCAGATTGGAGGTAGGGCCCGCAGCAGAGTAGGCTGGGGCCCGGCCCCCACCAGGACCGGTGGCCATCCTCCGGGGGTCAGGGGTCCCCCTGGACTTGGGGTCCCCTGAAGTGACAGCCAGGTGCGAGATACCGTACCCGTTCCCGCTGCTCCCTACCATCTCTAATGGGATCCCCGTCACCAGCAGCGGTGGTGCCATCATCACCACGTCCCATGGCTGCCATCACGAACTCTCTCCCCAAACAAACCATCCCTTTTCACTCACGGGTGAGGAGCACTGCTCGAGTCCCCGGGTCCGGCCCACCGCTCGAGCCACCGAGCAGCAGCAGCAGCAGAAGCCCCGGACGCGAGCGTGGCGAGCGCGTCCCCTCCGCCCGCGACAAGTGCTCCAACGGACCATTTAGGTGTCTTGTAAGTTGAAGCTGCCGTCTACGCTTCGCATCCCGAACTCCTTCCATGTGTCCCTCCTCAAGCTGGTTGTCTTGAGCCAGTTCCACAGTGATCCTGGTACTTCGCCTCCTCCTGTCTGTGATGAAGCTGTCTACGAAGTAAAAGCCATCCTTGCGGCTAAGGAGTAGTGATGAGCGAGTACGCTTGTCACTACTCGGTACTCGCACGAGTATCACTGTACTCGGGCTACTCGGCTTGTACCAAGTAATTTCGCGATACTCGTGCTGTACTCGTGGTCTTCATTCCTGCATGTTGGCGCTCTTTTGAGAGCCAGCCCTAATGCAGGGATTGGCTGGCAGACCACTGCAATGCCACAGCCCTGTTAGTTGTGGAATTGCAGTGATTGGCCGGCCCGCACAGTGTGACCGAGCCTTTATACCGGCGGGCACGCTGTGCTCCGCACACAGCCATCTCGTATTCCCTGCTTTCCTCGCCCACAGGCGCCTATGATTGGTTGCAGTGAGACACGCCCCCACGCTGAGTGACAGGTGTCTCACTGCACCCAATCACAGCAGCTGGTGGGCGTGTGTATACTGTGCAGTGAAATAAATAATTAAGTAATTAACCCTTTAGTGACGGAGCTAATTTTCACCTTAATGACCAGACCAAATTTTGCAATTCTGACCAGTGTCACTTCATGAGGTTATAACTCTAGAACGCTTCAACGGATCCCAGTGATTCTGAGATTGTTTTTTCGTCACATATTGGACTTCATGTTAGTACCAAATTTAGGACAATATTTCTTGCGTTTATTTATGAAAAAAATTGAATATTGGCAAAAATTTTGAAACTTTTGCAATTTTCAACTTTTGAATTTTTATACCGTTAAACCAGAGATTTCTGGGACACAAAATAGTTAATAAATAAAATTTCCCACTTATCTACTTTACATCAGCACAATTTTGGAAACAAATTTTTTTTTCGTTAGGAAGTTAGAGGGGTTCAAAGTTTATCAGCGATTTCTCATTTTTACATCACAATTTACAAAACCATTTTTTTAGGGACCACATCACATTTGAAGTGACTTTGAGAGGCCTAGATGACAGAAAATACCCAAAAGTGACACCATGATAAAAACTGCACCCCCCAAAGTACTCAAAACCACATTCAAGAAGTTTATTAACCCAGGTGCTTCACATGAACAAAAGCAATGTGGAATGAAAAAAAGCAAAAATTAAATTTTACCTAAAAATGTTGCTCTAACCCAAATTTATTCACTTTTAGAAGAAATAACACAACAAAATGGACCCCAAAACTTGTTCCCCACTTTCTTATGAGCACGCCGATACCCCACATGTGGTCAGAAACCTCTGTTTGGACAAATAGGAGGGCTCGAAACAGAAGGAGCAATATTTGAATTTTGGAAAGCAAATTTGGCTGAAATAGATTGCGGGCACCATGTTGCATTTACAGGTCCGCTAAGGTACCTAAATAGAAGAAATCCCTCACAAGTGACACCATTTTGGAAACTAGACCCCTCAAGGCTTCTATCTAGGGGTATAGTGGGCATTTTAGATCCACAGGTACTTCACAGATTTTGTTAACGTTACGTTGTCATATTGAAAATTTTAATAATTTTCTCAAAAATGTTGCTTTAGCATCAATTTTCTCACTTTTTCAAGAGGTAATTCCAAAAATTTGACCTCAAGGTTTGTTAACCACTTTTTTATGAGCGCGGTGATACCTCACATGTGGTCTGAAACCTTTGTTTGGAAAAATGGGAGGGCTTGGAACGAAAGGAGCAATATTTGAATTTTGGAAAGGAAATTTGGCTGAAAAAGATTGCGGGCACCATGTCACATTTGGAGGACCCCTAAGGTACCTAAACAGCAGAAACCCCGCACAAGTGACCCCATTTTGGAAACTAGGCCCCTCAAGGAATTTATCTAGATGTTTGGTGAGTACCCTGAACCCCCAGGTGCTTCACAGAATTTTATAACGTTGAGCCATGAAAAAAAAAAAAAAATTTTACCACAAAATTGTTATTTCAACCAGGTAGCTTTTTTTTTACAAGAGTAAAAGGAAAAAATTAAGCATAACATTTATTGTGCAATTTCTCCTGAGTTTGGCGATACCTTATATGTGGTGGAAATCAACTGTTTGGGTGCACATCAGGGCTCAGAAGGGAAATAGTGCCATTTGACTGCAAAATTGGCTGGAATCAATAGCGGACGCCAGGTTGCATTTGGAGAGCCCCTGAGGTGCCTAAACAGTGGCTGTCCCCCACAAGTGACTCCATTCTGGAAACAAGACACCTCAATGCTTTTATGTAGGTGTATAGTGAGCAGTTTGAATCCACGAATACTTCACAGAATTTGATAAGCTTAGGTTGCCATATTGAAAATTTTCATTTTTTTCACAAAAATGTTGCTTCAGCATCAAATTTCTCACTTTTTCAAGAGACAACAACAAACCGTGGACCCAACAGGTTGTTATCCAATGTCTTATGAGCACAGGGATACCCCACATGTGGCCAAAAACCTCTGTTTGGATAAATGGGAGGGCTTGGAATGGAAGGGGTACCATTTGAATTCTGGAAAAATTGAGATAAATTGCGGGCACCATGTCACATTTGCAGGGCCCCTTGGGTACCTATACATTAGAAACCCCCCACAAGTGACTCCATTTTGGAAACTGGATTTTATTCAGGAGTATAGTAAGCATTTTGAATCCACAGGTACTTCACAAAAATGTTGCTGTAGCAACAAATGTCTCACTTTTAGGCTATGTGGCCATGATCCAGCGACACGGCGTCTAGTATACAGTGTCAGCCTCCTGCAGAGATGTGAGTGTTGTCCACGGGAGAGCGCAGCTGCCCATGCCCACGATTTGGGTTCAGGCCGCTGTGGAGCTCTATGCTACCTGCAGAGAACACTCATCTCCGCAGCATAAATTGACATGCTGAGGCTCGGGAAGCTGCGCCACAGGTCGGTTTATGCTGCGGAGAAGAGAAGCACAGTGGGCACGGGATTTCTAAAAATCCTTCCACTGTGCTTCTACTGCACAACGCAGCGTTATGGATGCAGGGAAAACACTCTGCGCCCAAAACGCTGCAAATCCCGATTGTGGGCGCACAGCCTAAAATGCTACAATGGATGAATGGATAGATGTCAAACAAATATAACGTCCCACCCCCTGCATATTCTAAGCTGGCGCCCTTTAGTGCCTTTCATGTGGCACTAAAGGGTGCCTAGCCTTGTATTTAGCCCCCCAAAAAATTAATAATTAAAATAAACGACGTGGGGTCCCCCCTATTTTTGATAGCCAGCTAGGGTAAAGCAGACAGCTGTAGCCTGCAAACCACAGCTGACAGCTTCACCTTGGCTGGTGATCAATTTGGAGGGCTCCCCAGGCGTTTTTTAAAGAAAAAAAAAAACGTGGGGTCCCCCCCAAATTAGATCACCAGCCAAGGTGAAGCAGACAGCTGGGGTCTGGTATTCTCAGGGTGGGAAGAGCCATGGTTATTGGACTCTTCCCAGCCTAAAAATAGCAGGCCGCAGCCGCCCCAGAAGTGGCGCATCCATTAGATGCGCCAATCCTGGCGCTTCGCTCCAGCTCATCCCGCACCCTGGTGCGGTGGCAGACGGGGTAATATATGGGGTTGATACCAGCTGTAATGTCACCTGGCATCAAGCCCTGGGGTTAGTGATGTCACGGCATCTGAACAGATAACCGACATTACTAACCCAGTCAAGTAATAGAAAAAAATATAGACAAAAAAAAAATTTATTTGAAAAAAAAACTCCCCGAAACATTCCTCTTTTACCAATTTATTGAAAATAAATAAATTTCGGTCGCTGTAATCCATTTTGGAGGTCCCACGCCGACTCTGGATCTTCTAGAATATGGGGGGCATGTTCAGGAACGTATCCCCCATTTTCTGGAAGAGCAAGCTCTCCATGAGCAGTGTGGGTGCAGTAATCTGAGAATATTGCACTCACACTGCCCCGGTCCAACCTAGGGCAGAGTGACCTGCAGTAACCTCATTCTAGAATATGAGGGGCACGCTCACAGAACGTACCCCCCATTTTCTAGAACAGCAGTCTCTCCATGTGAGGAGTGTGGCTGCAGATTACCGCACTCACCCTCCCCCGGTCCACAGTGGAGCAGCCTGTGCAGTAGCGACGTCAGCATCCCTGCTTGCAGGGATCCAGCTGACAGCCGCTGTCTGCGCATGCGCCGCCAGCTTTCAAGAAGGAGGCGGCGTGATCGCGGGGCCGGAGCACCAGCAGCCAGGTAACGTATAACCGGGGGCTGGGGGGGTGACGGGGGGTGACGGGGGGTGAACTGGGGACAACTTTCTGCCGCATGTGACGTGTCACATGCGGCAGAAAGAGCAGCATGAATGCGGCCGCCATCTTCCACGCTCCGGAGGGGGGAGGGGGAGGCGGCTCTGGAGACCGGAGGGGGCTCCGGGGACCAGAGATCTCCGGTGTACCGGAGGAGGGGTCAGGGGGAGGACATTTCCCTCCAATCTGAAATGTTTGATCATTTCAGATCGGAGGGAAATGAATGCAGAGCCGGCGGCGGCGGGAGTTTTCAGCGCGCGTCGGCGCCATCTTGGATTTTCCGGAGGGGGGGTAGGGGTGGTGGGGGTACTCTCCGGTACCGGGGGCTTTGGGGGCACTAAGGGCTCATATTTATTTCTCATCTGACATGTTTGATCACGTCAGATGAGAAATAAATCAATTTTACCGGCCATTTATTTTTTTTTTAATGTTGTCGCCGGTATACGGTGTATACCGGCGATCGCATTATCGGGGTCCAAAAAAAACACCCCGATTCATAATCTTGGGGGTCTCAGCTACCTCCGGTAGCTGAAACCCCCGAGATTTTTCGTCACTGGGGGGCGCTACAAGCTTTTTCCGGCCTGACGTCTCAAGACGTCGGAACAGAATAAGTACCCTGTTTTTCCGACGTCTTGAGACGTTAGGCCGTCGCTATGGGGTTAAAGAAACCGGTGTGCGGTCCCCCCAATTTTAATACCAGCCAGATAAAGCCATACGGCTGAAGGCTGGTATTCTCAGGATGGGGAGCCCCACGTTATGGGGAGCCCCCCCAGCCTAGCAATATCAGTCAGCAGCCGCCCAGAATTGCTGCATACATTAGATGCGACAGTTCTGGGACTGTACCCGGCTCTTCCCGATTTGCCCTGATGCGTTGGCAAATCGGGGTAATAAGGAGTTAATGGCAGCCCATAGCTGCCAATAAGTCCTAGATTAATCATGTCAGGCGTCTCCCCGAGAAACCTTCCATGATTAATCTGTAAATTACAGTAAATAAACACACACACACACCTGAAAAAATCCTTTATTAGAAATAAAAAACACAATCCAATTCCCTCGTAACCAATTTAATAAGCCCCAAAAAGCCCTCCATGTCCGGCGTAATCCACAGACCTCCAGCGTCGCTTCCAGCTCTGCTGCATGCAGGTGACAGGAGCTGCAGAATACACAGCCGCTCCTGTCAGCTTCACACAGCAACTGAGGTGAGTAGCGCGATCAGCTGCTGTCAGTCAGGTAACTCACGGCCACCGCTGTATCCAGCGGTGGCCGCGGATAAGCTTAGTGACAGCTCAGCTGATCGCGCGGCTGTCTTCATTAGCTGCGTGGAGGTGACAGGAGCGGCGGTGTCTGCTGCAGCTCCTGTCACCTCCATGCAGCAGAGCTGGAAGCGACGCTGGAGGTCCGTGGATTACGCCGGACATGGAGGGCTTTTTGGGGATTATTAAATTGGTTACGAGGGAATTGGTTTGTGTTTTTTATTTCTAATAAATGATTTTTTCATGTGTGTGTGTGTGTTTATTTACTGTAATTTACAGATTAATCATGGAAGGTTTCTCGGGGAGATGCCTGACATGATTAATCTAGGACTTATTGGCAGCTATGGGCTGCCAATAACTCCTTATTACCCCGATTTGCCAACGCACCAGAGCAAAATCGGGAAGAGCCGGGTACAGTCCCAGAACTGTCGCATCTAATGTATGCGGCAATTCTGGGCGGCTGCTGACTGATATTGTTAGGCTGGGGGGCTCCCCATAACGTGGAGCTCCCCATCCTGAGAATACCAGCCTTCAGCCGTATGGCTTTATCTGGCTGGTATTAAAATTGGGGGGACCGCACGCCGTTTTTTTTAATTATTTAATTATTTATTTCACTGGACAGTATACACACGCCCACCGGCTGCTGTGATTGGGTGCAGTGAGACACCTGTCACTCAGTGTGGGGGCGTGTCTCACTGCAACCAATCATAGGCGCCAAAAAGCAGGAAAGCAGGGAATACGAGATTGTTTAATGAGCGGCCGGCTTTTTCAAAAGAGGAAAAGCCGCCGGAGTTTAGTGAACAGCTGTGCAGCGCCGAGGCAGTGATCGGGGAACGGTAAGTATGAGAGAGGGGGGAGACTGACCGACAGACTGTGAGAGAGGGACAGACAAGACAGAGAGAGACCGACAGACAGACAGAGAGACCGACCGACGGACTGAGGGAGATAGAATGAAAAAAAAAAATGACCGACATCGCTAGTAAAAAGCACAAAACGTGCGTTTTGGACATTGGAGTGCCACACAATGTTTTCACGTAAAATCTTTCATGTAATCTCAAAAAGTAACATACACCAGCTCTATCTCACTATTGGGTATGTGCCCTTAACATTTCCACCATGAAAATTCATTTTGGTGTCATTTTGGAAGGTTTTCTGGTGAGTCCGTAAAAATGGCGTAAAACTCAGACAAAATTGTTCACAGCTATGACTTTTGAGTGATAAATGCTTCAAGGGGTCTTCCCCATGCTGTTGCCATGTCATTTGAGCACTCTTTTAAGACTTTTGTGACATTTTTAGGGTTTCTACATGCTGCCGGGGGTCATTTCATAAAAATACTCGGGTCTCCCATAGGATAACATTGGGCTCGGTGCTCGGGCCGAGTACACGAGTATCTTGGGATGCTCAGACCGAGCCTGGAGCACCCGAGCTTTTTGGTACTCGCTCATCACTACTAAGGAGGTCCAAGGTAAAACCTACTATCTAGTAGACTGGAAGGGGTTCGGTCCTGAGGAAAGGTCATGGGAACCTGCAGAGAATGGTAATGCCCCTCATCTCCTGAAGAACTTCCTGAGGAGGGGGAGGGGCTTTGGGGGGGTACTGTAGTGCCCGGTCCCACCTGATTCCGAGGGGGTGCGATCTTCCTCTTTGCACTCCCATGCGCACTCCCGCTCCCAGCTTCCAGCAGCGATGTCCTTCCTCTTACCTGTCCCATGGCTCTGCAGGCTCTGCTCCTGATTCTGGTCCTCCTGTCCTTCCTACTCACTCCTGGGTCATGTGCTCTGCTCCAAAGGTTGCTGCAGCCACTCCTGCCTCCCGGCCACACACAGATCTGCAGTAAGTCATCTTAGGCTGCACGTGAGGCCACACCCCCTTTCTTAAAGTGATAGCGTCCCATTACCTGGAAGTGACCTCAGGAGTCACCTGTTAACAAAAGGGTATTTAAGTTCACCTTCCCTGACAGAAGGCGCCCGAGCAACACTCCTAGTAGTGCGTTGCTAGTATCCATGCCCCTGTGTACTATTGTTTCTATCTGTGCACCAGCTACTTGTTCCTAACCCTTTGTCTCGCAATAGTGCCACTCCCGCGCCATACCTGTTGTGGACATCACCTGTGCCATACCTGTTGTGGACGCCACCTGTGCCATACCTGCTGTGGGTGTCACCTGTGCCATACCTGCTGTGGACATCATCTGTGCCATTCCCGTGTCCTAACTGCTGTGGACATCACACCTGTGCTATTCCTGGCCTTAAAGAGACTATTGCTACCGGTTCCTGCCTGCTGTGCATTTAGGCCCTTTGGGGAGGCACCACACAGTCCCTGTATAGGGGTTCGCTGCTGGTCGCTTTCTCAAGGGAGTCCGTTGCACAGTCCAGTGGGTCCACCCCCGGACGCTTGCCGCCCCTCAGTGAGCGTAACACAGTACAAGCATAGTGGATGGGATTTCTAGAAATCCTGTGCCCATTGTGCTTGTTTTTCCTGCAGCAAACACTGACCTGCGGAGCGTCTTTCTGAGCCACAGCATGTCAATTGTTTTCTGCAAAGTCGCAAGTGATCTCCATAGGGAGAACACAAGCAAGAGACCACAGCGCCCAGAACACTGAACGTGGACACAGGCCGCTGAGGTGTCCTGCGTTCTCCTGCAAAGGATACTCACACTCCCGAAGGTCAAGACCCACTGAGCCCAGGATGCAGCGAGTCCTGATCGTGTGCACGTACCCTAAGGGTTTCAGAGGCAGATGTATTCTGTTGGGACCCTATACAAGACTGAAACATTTACATTTACAAAAAGATTTTACACACTTATTTCAGATTGAAAATATATGAAACTAATGAGGTAAGCTAGAAAAGGTACACACAATGGTAAGAAAGTACAGTATTTGTACAGTTAAATGTCTCGATTCACTGTAATAATTTCTTTTCATATTCTTGGCTTAAAAAGGCAACCATAATAACTAATGAGAAGTGAATATTTTTAGCACTATTTGTAACTTCCACAAATATTAAGGTATTCGGGATATTTGATTTTCGCCTCATGAGTTTCAGGTCCCCTCCCCATATGTTTGGTGCCTGATTTTCGGGCACTAAACTTGCGAGGATTGCCTGTCAATCACAGTAATGCTGCAGGCATCTTTGCTACTAACAGTACTATGATTGGCAGGCGCAGTGGAAAAAAAATGACGTTAAGTCCCGCAACTATTTGTGATAATCGGAGCCTCAACCTCAACTTTGTGCTCAGTCTTGGCTGGTTATCATGAGTAGAGGCTACCTCATGCTGTTTTTTAAAATAATTTAAATAAATAATAATAAGAAACGATGTGGGCTCCTGCCCATTTTTGGTAACCAGCGCACATGAAGCAGACAGGCTCCCTTAAAGTTAACAGGTTGACAGCAGCCAGTAACCTTAAAGTCTACCATAAAAGCTCCTTTAAAGTTTCCGGGCCTCACAACTACCGGACTGTTGGACTGTGCTGCCGCCATGTCACACTGTCCGACAGTCAAGCACTGAGTTTACCTGAGGTCACAGTGAGTTTATCATTGTGTTTATCAGGAGTGAATTTGGGGTGCTCACTTATCTGGTATATGGCAGGAGGAATGACAAATTGCCAGTTAAAGACATTGCTGGAAGCAGGATGATTAAATGCTCAGTGGCTGGAGAGATAATTGTAAATTTCTGGTCAAAGGCATTGTGGGCAGTAAGATGATAGTGCAACATAAGTTTCAGCATGTGTACCTATTTAAGATGAAGCAGTCAATAAATAAGCTTCATGGGCTGTATGTGCCATTCATGCATTCCACAGCAGCCGTGAATGCATACATCACAGGTCTAAAAACAGTAATCATGTGACTGCAAGATCACTGCAATTCACACCGGGCGGACATGCACATCATGTTGGTTATGAAGCTCTCATATAGGAGCACAGATTGTATACTATATAATCATGGTAGCCATCAGGGCGTGACAACCATGACTAGTGTATGGAGCCCAGTGAAGAGGGAGGCCTGGATGGGTCCGGGGTACTCACTTAGCTCTATTAAGCCCCGAGCCGGCAGGGCCTCCCCTCTTCACTGGTCCCCAGTCACAGCTGCAGCAGAGGGGCACAGTCTTCCACTAGTATGCATGGATAATTTGCATGCAACAGGGTGGCGCATGTAAGTTAGCCATGTGCTGGACTTAAGGCAGGGTCAGTGGGGCAGATCAGGGTTCTGGCATTGTCATTACTCTGCTATCTCCTCACACTACTAGGCAACAGAGCCACAGAGGTGGGTGAGGACGCGGCAGCCGGCGGGGATGGGTAAGCGTTCAGTGAGCTGTAGATGATTGCGTGGGGTGGGGGGGCCCGCCGTTCCCAGACCCTGCCTTGCTTCAGCTGATTGCATGTCGGAGGGCACACATCCAGCTGAAATGCATGTGGCTCAGAGAGGACGCCGTGCAACGTGGGAGCCGGGAAGGGTGAGTAAAATGTTTTTTAATTTTTTTTTTGCAGCATACATATGCTAAGAGGGCTGTGTGTATGGGGGATATTATACAGAGGGTAGTGTGTGTGGGGATGCTATATAGAGGGGCAGTGTGTGTGGGATGATATTATAAAGAGGGGAAGCTTGTGTGGCGGGATAGTATACAAAAGGGCAGCGTATGTGAGGGATATGATGCAGAGGGGCAGTGTATGTGGGCGGATATTATACATAGGGGCACTGTGTGTGTGTGGATATTATACAGAGAAGTAGTGTGTGGGAGAGATATTATGCAGAGGGGCAGTGTGTGTGGGGATATTATACATAGGGACAGTGTGGAAGAGATTTTGTGGGAAGCGGCGGTGGAGAGAGTGTATTGTTTAGAGGGTGTATTATGGAGAGGGGCAGTGTAGGGGCTGTATTAATAATTTTCTGAGGGAAATACTTCATTTTCTGGAACAGCCCAAAGGGTGTTAACATTTTTGGTCATGACTGTGTGTGTGTGTGTGTGTGGGTGTGGGTATATATATATATATATATATATACACACACACATATATATGTTACAGGCAATGTATGTAAACTCGCATTCTATAGAATACCTAGGCAATGTATACAATCCCTGTCGTTTTCAGGCAAGGTGTGAAATATCTGCGTTGTTCTATACTTTTCCTAGGCGTTACTAAAATGTCTAGGTATTATAAACAATGACAAGGACTGCTCAGGCAAAGTCTGATATAATGCCCAGATTGGAAAAGTTAGCCATTACATAAAATGTCTAGGTGCCCAGGTTATAAAAGTTAGCCATTACGTAAAATGTCTAGGTGGCCAGATTGGAAAAGTTATCCATTACATAAAATGTCTAGGTATTATAAACAATGACAAGAACTGCCCAGGCATAGTCTGATATAATGCCCAGATTGGAAAAGTCTTTAGTAACAAACAGTACACAAGCTAATGAAAGAAGAAATCATAAATGAACAACAGGATATCTTTACTGGGAAAAACACAAAGAAACAGAAGTGTCATTCCTGACTATTAGTCTTTAGTAACAAACAGTCAAAAACATGAAAGAAGAAATGCAAAATGAACAACAGGATATCTTTGCTGGGAAAAAAAAGAAAAGGGATCTGAAGTGTCATTCCTGACACCTACGTTTCTACCGACCACCCCTGTAGTATTCTACACTCCACCTGTTTGTCATTTAGGTATTCTATAGAATGACTAGGAAATGTATGAACATCTGATGTATTTCATACTTTGACAACCCATTTCCGGCATTGTATACATTGCCTAGGTATTCTATAGAATGCCTGTTTTTACGCATTGCCGGTAACATCAATTTATATATATAAATATATATACTGTATATATACATATATACATATACATGCAGTATATAAAGTTTTTCCAAGAGTTGAGGCGAGACTGTGGAAGGTTTGAGGGGTGGAGGCGGAGCTGGGGTGGAGCTTGGGCAGAGTCTCAAGGGGGCCAAAAAATGTAGCCAGTATGGGCCCTGAAATTTCTAGTGGCATCCCTGTATACAATACATCACAATTGCACCTGTGCTTAATACTGCATCTCATCCAGTGCATAAGGTATAGCCCCTTGAATATGTACCACCCCGTGCTCGGCTCCCGCCGAGCCGCTCGGATCCGGGCTCATTGGTGGGTGGCTCGAGCATCTCTGGACCCGGGATCACTTCGCTCTGAAAGGGTGCTGGCGCTACTTAGGGGGGTGGTAGGTAGATGTATGGCCGGAGCCGTGTTTAAGTTCGTGTCGCCACCCACGGGTTGTGGTGAAGGTGGACACCACCGCTGCGGTTACTGGGCACCCAGGGCAGATGGTGATGCAGCAAGATGTTAACCCCTCCGTGGGCAGGGGTGGTGGCCCTGGGACCCGTTGGGGAGAGCTGGGCAGTGCAGGGCGGTGTGCGGCCAGACAGCACTGTTATACTCACAGTTATTGACACACAAGTCTCTGGTAAATCAAGTTGATGGTGGTCGGTGCCCGCAGTCGGCTGCGTCTGGTCCCCCACCCGGTCTGGTGGTCTTGGCCTTTCTCCTGCACCGTGTTGTGTATCTGTGGACTGCCTGCACTTCAGCAATGGGAGTCCGCTCCCCGGCTTTGTATATGTCGGAGGAGCCAGTTTGCCCGCAGACGCTGGCCCGTGGGATCTCCTCTGCCTGTGCGGTGGCTTTCTATCCCCCTCGGTGGGCTGTTGCCTTCAATCGGGACTTGGGTGGGAAAGGACCTACAGTCCAGACCGCAATCAGTTAATTAACTCAGTCCAGTGGCTTCTGGACCTCGTTTCAGGGTCTGAGTACCCCCTTTGTGCTCCGATTTCCAAGTCGGTTCCCTGGGTCGGTACCGGCGGGCCACTACCCTGTCCCGGTTCACCACGGTTCCACCAAGCTCCTGCAGGCTAAGGCCACCATCTGCCTCCTAGCCAAAGGTGCCCGGGCTCCACCCCCTGCACCTGTCAGACTTCTCTCACCACTCACTGCTGACTCCTCACTGACTCCTGACTGACTCTTGACTGACTCTTTTCCTGCCTCAGGCCCTCTGGACTCCTCGGTGGGCGTGGCCAACCGCTTGGCTCCACCCCCTGGTGTGTCCATCATGCTCTGAGGGAAGTTTATGGTTTGGCTGGTGTTACCTAGTGAGGGACTGGTGTTGTGTGGGGCGCTATCTGTGACTACCTGGCTAGTCCAGGGCGTCACATATAGCCAATAGGGCACTCAAGGGTATATAAAGTCTCCATTCAGCAGACACGTAATTATCATCAGGCATGTAGCAACAGAGAACAAATTGGTATAGTAAAAGATAAAAAGATTTTTGTAAAATATTGACATAGGATAATGACTAAGGGTACCTTCACACTTTAGCGATGCAGCAGCGATCCGACCAGCGATCTGACCTGGTCAGGATCGCTGCTGCATCGCTACATGGTCGCTGGTGAGCTGTCAAACAGGCAGATCTCACCAGCGACCAGTTACCAGCCCCCAGCCAGCAGCGACGTGCAAGCGACGCTGCGCTTGCACGGAGCCGGCGTCTGTTAGCTGCGGACACTGGTAACTAAGGTAAACATCGGGTATGGTTACCCGATGTTTATATTAGTTACCAGCGCACACCGCTTAGCTGTGTGTGCAGGGAGCAGGGAGCCGCGCACACTGAGCGCTGGCTCCTTGCTCTCTTAGCTACAGTACACATCGGGTTAATTAACCCGATGTGTACAGCAGCTACATGTGCAGAGAGCCGGAGCCGGCAGCACAGGCAGCGTGAGAGCGGCGGAGGCTGGTAACTAAGGTAAATATCGGGTAACCACCTTGGTTACCCGATGTTTATCTTGGTTACAGCTTAACGCAGCTGCCAGACGCCGGCTCCTGCTCCCTGCTCGCTTCATTTGTCGCTCTCTCGCTGTCACACACAGCGATCTGTGTGTCACAGTGGGAGAGCGCCTTTGAAGAAAACGAACCAGGGCTGTGTGTAACGAGCAGCGATCTCGCAGCAGGGGCCAGATTGCTGCTCAGTGTCACACACAGCGAGATCGCTAATGAGGTCACTGCTGCGTCACAAAAAGCGTGACTCAGCAGCGATCTCGGCAGCGAGCTCGCTGTGTGTGAAGCACCCCTTAGGTTTTTTTCAATCTATGTAACTATGTAACTATGATAAGATATCATTATTTCAATAGTGTTGTATGATAAGATAAGATAAACTTTATTGATCCAACAGTGAGGAAATTTTTCACATTACTGCAGCTCAATAAAGGAGAGGATAATAAATAAAATTAAAAAAGATAAGTAATATATATATATATATATATATATATATATATATAATAAATAAAGCTGAATGTGTGTATGTATGTGTGTGTGTATGTATGTCCGTGACTGGCATCTGCACTGTCGCAACTACAGCCACAAAATTTTGCACACTCACACGTCTGGACCCCGAGAGCGTCATAGGCTATGTTTGAGGGGAAATTTTAACCCCGCGCTTTACAGTTATTCACCAAAAAACCTGCCTCCATTAAAGCGAATGGAGCTGGGAGCCACAGTGCAGCCAGAACTTCAGAAGAATGCACAGCCACGCCCTTAAACGAAATGTTGGCGTGTCACAATGCAGCCAGGGAAACAGACAGACACAGACAGGGTAAGAGACAGACGCAAAGAGACAGACACAGACAAAGAGACAGACTGACAGGGAAAGAGACAGACAGGGAAAGAGAGGGAAAGAGAGAGACAGGTTAAGAGGCAGACACAGACAGGTAAAGAGACAGACACAGACAAAGAGACAGAGACAGACACAGCGAAACAGAAAGACAGGGAAAGAGAGGGTAAGAGACAGAAATATTTGCAGTGAGTTTCTTTCTGACTGAGCACTCCGCCCTATAAACCAGGCTGTGTTCATAATCCTTATACCAGGAGTCCTAGCTGCCCAGACATGGAGGTTAGTCCAGATAGTGGCATTTCAAGTTAGATTTTTAGTCTAGCTGCCCAGACATGGATCTTTTTAACCTAGATAGTGGCATTTTAGTTAGGTACCCGAAATATTGAGATTTACCTTGCCATTGGTTTCCGAGCTTACATGCATTGGCCAATTCATAAACTAAAAATCTCATTTTTTTCATAGAGCAGTAATGCAGTACCAGAGTTCCCTTATACATTGATGGCATTTAGTGTGCGGCTGTATCCATTTTGTACAGACAAAGAGAAAGAGTGACAGGGAAAGAGACAGACAGGGAAAGAGAGGGAAAGAGAGAGACAGGGTAAGAGACAGACACAGACAGGTAAAGAGACAGACACAGACAAAGAGACAGAGACAGACACAGGGAAACAGACAGACAGGGAAAGAGAGGGAAAGAGACAGACAGGGTAAGAGACAGACAAAGACAGATAAGAGACAGACAAAGAGACAGACACAGGGAAAGTGACAGAGGGAAGGAGAGAAAGAGACAGACAGGGAAAGAGAGGGAAAGAGACAGACAGGGAATGAGAGGGAAAGAGAGGGAAAGAGACAGACAGGGAAAGAGACAGACAGGGAAAGTGACAGAGAGACAGAGACAGACAGGGAAAGAGATTGAGACAGACGGAGAAAGAGACAGAGACAGTCAGAGACAGACAGGGAAAGAGACAGACAGACAAAGAGATAGAGATAGAGACAGAGAGAGATATACAGAGGGGGAGACAGACAGAGAATGGGAGAGAAACAGAGAGACAGTTACTATCCCAGGCAGTGCCGGGTGCTGTACCCTGAGAGCGTCATAGGCTATGTTGTGAGGCGAAATTTTAACCCCGTGCGTTCCAATTTACCAATCAATTTTGCCCCTATCTACATAATGGGGAAAAAGTGAAACGAAAAGTGTATCTGCACCGTTGCATTTACAATCACAAAATTTTGCACAGACACCTCATGTGACCAAGGGAACGTCGTAGACTATGTTTTGACAGGAAAATTTAACCCCGCCCTTTACAGTTACTCTCCAAAAAACATGCCTCTATTAAAGTAAATGGAGCCTGGAACTACAGGTTATTAGTAGGAGATGTGATTGGTTTCTATAGGAACAAAAGACATTCATAGTATAAGAAGCTTATATGTGAGGTAATAAGATGTCGGTGGGGAGACAGATAGAGAGAGACAGAGAGAGACAGACAGAGAGACAGACAGAGACAAATGGTGAAAGAGACAGACAGAGGCAAACCTGGAAAGAGACAGACCTGGAAAGAGACAGACTTGTAAAGAAACAGACAAGGAAAGAGACAGACGGGGAAAGAGACAGATCTGGAAAGAGGCAGACGGAGCACATTACTAGGCAAATTTAGTTAAATTTGTGTGGAAATATCTGTGGTGTTGAAATATACTGTATGTTGTGAAATGCTTCTATTAGCTTAGTTTTTGCCTTTTAATAATTACATTTCTATCTATTTGTTTTGTGGTTTTTGTGTGCAGAATACATTTTTGTTAATACATTCTATTTTGTTAACAGCAGTTATTAACCTGGGCGAAGCCGGATAGTACAGCTAGTACATATATAAAAACACATTTTAACAATAGCTATGTAGTTGAATTATCCATTTAAAAGATAACATCACAATTTATTATACAATCTAACTGCAGTTGGAATGAAGGACCTATGAAAGCGCTCTGTCCTACAGCGCGGATGTATAAGGGGTACTTTATAAGCTGCGACATCGCTACCGATATATCGTCGGGGTCACGGCGTTTAGTGACGCACATCCGGTCCCGGTAGCGACATCACAGCGTATAACACTAATGAGCGACGATCAACAATCGCAAAATCGTTCCAAAACGGTGATCGTTGACATGTCGTTCATTTCCTTAATATCGCTTCTGCCACCGGTACGATGTTGTTCATCATTCCTGCGGCATCACACATCGCTATGTGTGACACTGCGGGAGCGACGAACATCTCCTTACCTGCCTGCATCAGCAATGAGGAAGGAAGGAGGTGGGCGGGATGTTACGTACCGCTCATCTCCGCCCCTCCGCTTCTATTGGCTGGCCGCTTAGTGACGCCACAGTGATGTCGCTATGACGCCGAACGCACCTCCGACTTGAGGGAGGGATTCTTTGGCGGTCACAGCGACGTCACTGACAAGGTATGTACGTGTGACGCTGCCGTAGCGATAATGTTTGCTTTGACAGCGATCAACACATATTGCAAGCACGACGGGGGCAGGAGCTATTGCGCACGACATTGCTAGCTATAGCTAGCAATGTCGTAGTGTGTAAAGCACCCTCAAGTCTCTGACTGAAGGAGCTATTCAGGCCCTCCACAGTTTCATACAGAGGGTGGAGGGGGTTTGTCATGATAACTTTCAGCTTTGATAACATCCTTCTCTCACCCACCACAGCCTCAAACTCCAGAGAACAACCCAACACCGAGCTTGACCTCCGTACCAGTTTGTCAATCCTGTTTCTGTCTCTTTCAGTACAACCAACCCCCCAACAGACCACTCCATAAAAAAAGGCAAATGCTACCACCGTGTCATAGAATGTTCTTGACAAAGTCCTACAGACACTGAAGGACCTAAGCCTTCTCAATAGGTGTAGTTGACTCTGGCCCTTCTTATACAGGGCATCTGTATTCGTAGTCCAGTCCATCTTTTTTGTTAATGTGGACACCCAGGTACTTGATAGCCATATCCTCAAATGAATAAACTCATAAGATGAGGGCTATATACAAATTTTCTGACCCTTCAGGATCGATAGATAGTATGGCAAGGTTCTGCCAATGGTGAATTCTAAAGGATATTACAGCAACGTATGTTGGTCTTGTGTGCAAATAGGATATTTTTAGATCAAATGTCCCACAAAATCAACAGCTACTATCCTGACACATAAGAAACTGGCAATTTGTCTCCCTCTGCCTTGTTGTCACCCCCCCCCCCAGGGATCCACACTCACTGCCCCCATCTCCCTGAGGGAGAGACAAACTGTTTAATTCATGGTAGACACTGGAGCAGCCCATACAGTACTAATAATTAGGGCTGAGTGGGGTTCAGTCTCAGGTGAGTGTTTAGGGGTTTCACCCATACCCCCTCTCCCTAGTGCCAGGGCCCCAGTGTGTCTATTTCCCTTCCCTTTCATGGCATGCAGATTTTTATCCCCCCTTTGCATGATACCAAGACCAGATTACCCATTTTAGAGACTGTAGGTGGACTACATACAAATACCTAAGGTGGGAAATTATGAATACACCATAGTATACATTGACCTCTTTTATGGGAGGCTGGAAGCCTTGACCATGATGAAAGCTAACACAAACACTATAACTAAAAAATTGATCAGTGAGGTGGTTTGTAGATATGGGGTGGTCAAATCTAAAGAGAGTGATAGAGGCACCCACTTTGCTGGGGAATTGATGAATCAGATTATGAGCACTTTTGGGATAGAAAAGGTTTTCAATGTTCCCTATCACTCACAAGTAGTGGAAAGGTGGAGCACCTCAATGATACTCTGAATTTAAAAATCCAGAAGTGCATGGCAGAATCACACTTGTCCTGGGTAGATTGCTTGCCCTTTACATTGTATTCAGTGAGAACTATTGATGAGTGAACCCAAAATGTAAAGTTCAGGGTCCATACAGGATACCTAGTGTCTGTGTATCGACCTCAAACACGGATTTCTCAGGGAACTCTTTGTTACTGTTTATGTTCGGCCCCTTGGATAATAAAAACATGAAAAGGAAAAAGAAAGAAAATAAGGAACAGGTGGGGGACCGTGGGAACCTCCAGCTGTAACCAAAGATAAACTCAGTGACATCACCACTGACAGTTGTGGTTCAGTCAGTCTCTGCTTGAAGCCACAGCATGTGGTTATGGTCTGCAATGTGACCGCGTGCACATTACAGAACACAACCAAAACTCTATCACAAATCACGCAAGCACAAAAGGGAAAGACAATACGAGGTTCAGGAATAAAAACAAGAGCAGGAAGGAAGCAACAAACAACAGGGGTAAACTCCACAACCAACAGCAAGCAATGAGCACAACTTTCACCAGTAAGTCTGGGACACCACACCTCACAGACCACCATAGAAAAATTATAGCTGGCATGGGTGGAAGGTTTCAACCAGCATAAATAGTAGAGGAGCAGATGTGATAGGGTTCCTCACAACATATGACCAAAGGAGCAAGCAGACCAGCAGAGATTAACTCTTCCTAGCCTGCCTATAAATCAGCCCACAGCAGGTTGACAACCGAGTCTGCCTGTCTTGATCCCAGACACTAGAGAAACCATAGGGCAGAGTGTCAGAATTTGCAATCTGGAAAGCGCCCAACGCTGCCATGATAGTTGCCGAAGGTTGTGCAAATTTCCGTGTGACAAGTTGGTACCGTATTTCTCCAAAACTAAAACCTACCCTAAAAATAAGCCTTAGCAGGATTTCTAGGCCTTTTTGGAGTATGCTTAAAATATAATCTATATTCCAATAATAAGCCCTTGCTGTGGAACATCATACTAATAGTATCCTGCAATAGGGCTTGAGCAGCCCTTTCAGGATATGTACATTTTTTTGTGTAAATTGCCCCGCTGTGTTACTGTGCTGCCCCTGCAGCAGTCGAACTGCTCGGATCCGTGTGTACTGTGGCTCAAGGGTCTCCGGAGCCTCTGGGGGCTTGAAGCCACTTCAAATGTAAGGGGTAGGGGGCGTGGCTTGGACATGGTGGCGTGAGGAAGCAAATTGCCTGAGCTCCTATACCCACCGCCCGTATTCAGCTAATATACAGCCTCTCCACAATCTTATGCCGCCTAAAAGGAAGCCCCAGGGAGCACCCACCGCCGTGGCTGGAGCCGTGCGTCCAGTAGGAAGAATGGAGCGCTTTCTCAGCGGGCCGCCGCTGGAGATGAAGAGTGCGGGGAGCAGCGTTAAGATGGCGCCGGCTCCCTCACCGCGGCCTGCTGGAGGGGAATCCCCACATGCGGGGACGCTGAAGAAGCCGGCGCTGCCAGCGCGAGCCCTCGCGACGGAGCGGGGATGAGAGCGGCAGCTGAGAGGGTGTCCCAGCCGATAAAAGGACACCACACGGCTGACAATCTCCACAGCAGGGACGCCATGGGATCCACAGGGCACCGCGAGGAGGAAGGTGAGGAGAAGCGGAGGAGCGGGGGGGGAGGCCCAGAACATGGGGGCTCTGACAGACACACAGCACCTGACCAGCACAAGCCCAGTGTGTGAGAGCTGCCCTCTGCACTCACCAGAGGAATCCCCAGGCAGAGACATTCCAGCTATCTTCCTCCCTGTAGGGGGGCCTCCCCTG
The DNA here is from genome assembly GCF_048569485.1 of Anomaloglossus baeobatrachus. Taxonomy (NCBI): domain Eukaryota; kingdom Metazoa; phylum Chordata; class Amphibia; order Anura; family Aromobatidae; genus Anomaloglossus; species Anomaloglossus baeobatrachus. The sequence continues at coordinate 203,337,877 of NC_134355.1, read as the reverse complement.
GGCAGCACGGCTCTCTCCCCTACACATGCGAGCTCTGCTTATAATACACCAGAAATACAGGCACTGAGGGAGTTAATCTTAGCTCTTCCAAGTAAAAGTGACCTAGATGCACTGGTCTGCAGAATAGAGCAATCTCATCAACAGGCCACCACGGCTGTGAGAGAGGAGATAGGGGCCCTGGACGACAGGGTCACAGCCACTGAGCAGGCTCAAGACTCTCTGGAAAGCAGAGTCACACGGCTGGAGAAAGACTGTGTGGCCTACAATAATCAGTTTAAGCATATGTCACTGCTGCTGGACGATCAAGAGAACAGAGGTCGTCGCAACAATATAAGAGTAAAAGGTATCCCAGAGGACTGGCCCACTGAGTCGCTCCGCACCAAGGTGCAAGAAATATTTAACACAGTCACTGATAGACCACTGGATGCCATGTTTCTATGCGACAGAGTACACAGAGTTGCCAGGGCCACCCAGGGAGCCGGTGTGGCTGCACCAAGAGACGTTCTTTGCAGTTTACACTTTTTCACGGACAAGGAGTTGATCCTGAGGAGGGCCTGGGAGTTCGGACCTGTAAAGATGGACGGTGCAGTTATTAAGCTTTTCTCTGATGTCTCCAGCCGCACACTTTACAGGAGGCGTCAGCTCCACCCACTCCTGCTTAAAATTAAGGAGGTGAACGCCTCTTACCGCTGGGGCCATCCGTTCCACCTTATTGTCTGGAATGGGTCGTCTACCTTCCCATTGAAACATCCTGCGGACTTGCCGGCCTTATACAAATTTCTGGATCTGCCCGACCTCTCCATCCCAGACTGGCTATCCTGGGAGTCCACGAGTCCCCAGATATAGAGAAGGGGAAAGGTTCCAGGATCCATGCCAAGCGGGGGCAGTGGCTGAGAAATTTATAAGGCTCCGTTCTTGGATTGCTGAATTGGTGTATTGTGCTCATTTGCATTTTCTGGGGTAACTGTTCCGATGTGGGGGGAGGGGTGGAGGTGGGCCTTACATAAGGTCTGAGGGTGGCGGCGGTGGAGAGGCTGTTGAAATTCATAATAAGGATTGCCTTCTGTGGGTTTACAGGGGTGATAGCCAGTATTTTGGGGGAGGGGGGGGCGGGTAGGCTTCATACGTGTGTTCATTTTCGACTTCGTTGAGACTGCCCTTATAGGCCTAGGGCGGGCCCATAGACCTGCAAGCTCTTTCAGAGCATCTTATCTTGATCTCCGTTTTCTTTCTTTTTCTCCTTCTTCCGCCTAATTTCTCTCTCTTTTCCTTTTTCTCCTTTTTTCCCTTCCCTAATTCTACAACTCCCCCTTTTTCGTCCCCCTTCCCCTCAAAACCTCTCCTCGTGGTGTGTTTGAGCGTCTAGTCTTTGTCATTTCCCCGTAGGTTCCTGTTGAAGCCACGAAGCAGATGTCCAAACCTGATCTTAGAGTGGGATCCCTGAATGTCAAGGGCCTTCACAGCCCAGAGAAACGCTCAATCCTCCTGAACCTGCTATGGAAAAGGCGACTTCAGGTAATCTTTCTACGAGAAACCCACTATTGTCTAGACAAACCATATAAGCTATCTGACCGAAGATACTCGACGGTCTACCACTGGCCATCACCTGATCCACGATCCAGGGGGACAAGCATTCTGGTTGCGAGCTCTCTGCCATGGGAGTTGATGGGGACCCACACGGACGGGGAGTGGAGACTGATCATGATAAAGGGTCGTGTCCAGTCCCAAGTCTTCACCTTTGCGGCCCTTTACCTTCCCAGCATAGGGCAATGCTCGGCCCTGCTAAAATACCTGAACATCCTGGACGAGTTTTCAGAGGGCACATTGATAATGGGAGGGGACTTTAATTTTGTTATGGACCCAGAGTTAGATACTTCAAAGGGACCAGCCAATATGTCTAGAGCCACTCATAGTCGGATCAAACGGGGGTTACACGAATACCAGCTAGTCGACGCGTGGAGGGTGCAACACCCGACAGATAGAGACTATTCCTTCTACTCCGCTGTCCATAACACGTACTCAAGGCTGGACCACTTTTTTATCAAACACAGGGATCTCCACTGTCTGGTGGGTACTAAAATAGATGAGATAATGTTTTCTGACCACGCTTTAATAATCCTGGATGCCTCCCTGGTGCGCCCGTTGGTTAAACAAGGCCAATGGACATTGAATACTTCTTTGCTGGGGGACCGGGGGACCATGCAGGAGATACAGGAGGCGGTGGAGGAGTACTTCAACCTTTGCGCCCGGGGAGAAACCACACCCGCGGTAACATGGGAAGCACATAAATGTGTAGTGAGAGGTCTGTTTATTAAACATGGAGCTCGGTTGAAACGGGAGAGAAACGCGGAAGTCGAGTCGCTCTTGGCACACATACATGCGTTGGAGAGGATTCACAAAGACCGACTAGATGACGAGACCAAAACCCTTCTCTTTCAGAAAAGAGAAAAGTTGAAATCGCTACTTTCCAACAAAGCTAAAGCCTCACTAGCAAAATGCCGTAGGCATTTTTACGAATTTGGAAACAAAAATAGCAGGACTCTGGCAAGGGCGTTGCGGATTCAAAGGATGAAGGGGTTTGTACCACATATACAGAAACAATCCGGGGAGAGAGCCTCACTCCCAGCTGACATTGCGGCCGCATTTAGGGACTTTTACTCTGCCCTGTATTCGATTGACAACAAGTTGACAGAGGGCGAAAGGGAGACAGCCAGGGAAAGAATCCAAGATTACTTAAGATCCTCAGGACTCCCGAGGCTTAAACCGGAAGATATAGAGGCACTGGAGACACCGATTTCCGAGGCGGAGCTAGCTGCGGCCCTAAAGAACTCCCCCTCGGGTAAGGCACCGGGGCCGGATGGGCTCCCGGTGGCCTATTACAAGAAGCTGGGTCACATATTCACCCCCCACTTTTTAGCAGCCTTCAACAACATCCCATCTTGTCCATCCCCACCCTTACCTAGAGATGCCCTTGCAGCAACCATAGTGATTATTCCTAAAGAGGGGAGGGATCCCTCCACTTGTGCCAACTATCGCCCGATCTCCCTGCTTAATGTGGACCTAAAGCTGTTTGCTAAGATTCTGGCTGAGCGACTGTCCCCCCTGCTAGGGGGTATAGTCCATTCTGACCAGGCCGGGTTCATGCTGGGCAGGGAGGCTAGGGATAACACCACGAGGGCCATTAACCTGATTCATAGGGCCAGGTCTGATGGTGGATCTCTCATGTTGTTGTCGACGGACGCCGAGAAGGCGTTCGACCGGGTTGGCTGGACGTTCCTGGATGGAGTCCTTGCTTTCCTGGGGCTGGGGGGAAACATGCTAAGTTGGATAGGTTCTCTATATAGTGCACCGTCGGCTCATGTTCGGGTTAATGGAGTGCTTTCACAGAGTTTTCCGATCACCAATGGCACTCGACAGGGTTGTCCGCTTTCCCCAATGATATTTATACTCACATTAGAGCCCCTACTGCGACACATTCGGATGAATACTAGCATTAAGGGATCAGAGATCGGGGGAGTGACTCATAAGATAGCAGCCTTCGCGGATGATCTATTATTTTTTATCGCTGACCCAGCCGAATCTCTCCCGGTGCTAATGCAGGAGTTTGATCGTTACTCCCTCCTCTCCAACTTCAAGGTCAACTTGTCTAAATCGGAGGCACTGGGCGTCAGCCTCCCTGCAGAGGTAGTCTCGCAGCTGCGGGGAGCCTCTGATATTCAGTGGGCTCCTCAGTACTTGCGGTACTTGGGACTTAAACTGTCGGCCGAGGTGAGCTCCCTTTTCCAGTTGAACACAGGAAGAAGGAGACATTGCAACATTGCATGTAACCGCACAACCCAATTATAATATACAAAACCTTTATTCAATACACTTATACATAATAAAAACAATTAAAATGTGAAAAAAGCCAACAACCTGGCACCCACGAATATTGCACTACAATCAGTTAGTAACCATGCAAATTAAATATATATTGCCCGAATAAGGGAGGCACGTGTCACTTTGCTGGGCAGCTCCGAATACAACCTCCAACAAGTAATATAGTAACCATATATGTAAACTACTCTGGGACAGATGATATGTCCAATAACAGGTATCTAAACCACCAAGGTAACAAGGGATACATATTCAAGGTACATTTCGATATACATAATATTACCCAAGGATTCCAAGGGAGACATATAATCAAAAAATTGGAGTAGAATAGAGACCAGGCTACTGCAACCTGGTTAGACCCATGTTATGATGTTAACAGCTCAGTCCCAAAGAACCCAGGAGGTGGTCACTGTCCCACCAACTGTTCCAACCAGAAAATAAGGTTGGAACCCGTAGAGCAGTTGATAGAAAATGGACACAGACCATAAAGTGCAACCGTGGGTGCACAGGAATCCCACGCGTATCGCCGCCGCTGCGGCTTCGTCAGGAAAGAAAAAGGGGTGAAAGTGTACTGAAGCTGGGAGGTATTTAAAGGTAAAGACAGTCACCTGTATCATGACGCTGGCGCGGTCCGGACCATGTGTGTCGTTCTAGGTCGAGGCGCATGCGCATAAGAAATTGGACGGCAAGTCAGGAGTTCATATGTGACAGCGCACTATACTTGCAGGCGCATGCGTGCAACCTGTCTATGCAAGAGAGGCACATTATAACGTCACTGAGTAGCGTAGTCCTCCTTCCCCCCCCCCCCTTCCTTCATGATTAAACATAGATGGTCTAATAAGTGACAGTGGTGTCCATTCGGGCATTGTTGCTTGCTGGATGTATATTCAGTGTGGGTATTAACCCTATTATGTATTCGGTATGCCACCATAATATATAATTGGCATGGCACTGTAATACAATATATAAAATTCTTACATACTTGGATTCTATGCATACGGTTGCAGGATAGCGCTCAGTGCATGTATATACAATGTACATATTGGCCATATTATTTAATGAGGCACGGACCTATATAGCGCTATTAGCTACGCTACTCAGTGACGTTATAATGTGCCTCTCTTGCATAGACAGGTTGCACGCATGCGCCTGCAAGTATAGTGCGCTGTCACATATGAACTCCTGACTTGCCGTCCAATTTCTTATGCGCATGCGCCTCGACCTAGAACGACACACATGGTCCGGACCGCGCCAGCGTCATGATACAGGTGACTGTCTTTACCTTTAAATACCTCCCAGCTTCAGTACACTTTCACCACTTTTTCTTTCCCTGACGAAGCCGCAGCGGCGGCGATACGCGTGGGATTCCTGTGCACCCACGGTTGCACTTTATGGTCTGTGTCCATTTTCTATCAACTGCTCTACGGGTTCCAACCTTATTTTCTGGTTGGAACAGTTGGTGGGACAGTGACCACCTCCTGGGTTCTTTGGGACTGAGCTGTTAACATCATAACATCGCAGGGGTCTAACCAGGTTGCAGTGGCCTGGTCTCTATTCTACTCCAATTTTTTGATTATGTGTCTCCCTTGGAATCCTTGGGTAATATTATGTATATCGAAATGTACCTTGAATATGTATCCCTTGTTACCTTGGTGGTTTAGATACCTGTTATTGGACATATCATCTGTCCCAGAGTAGTTTACATATATGGTTACTATATTACTCGTTGGAGGTTGTATTCGGAGCTGCCCAGCAAAGTGACACGTGCCTCCCTTATTCGGGCAATATATATTTAATTTGCATGGTTACTAACTGATTGTAGTGCAATATTCGTGGGTGCCAGGTTGTTGGCTTTTTTCACATTTTAATTGTTTTTATTATGTATAAGTGTATTGAATAAAGGTTTTGTATATTATAATTGGGTTGTGCGGTTACATGCAATGTCTCCTTCTTCCTGTGTTCAGATTTAAATTTCCATTGCAACTCCAGCACCCCTTCAGTATATATATATACACACATGCTGCTGTGGTGCACTCTTTCCCCCTCTTCTCTTAAATATATATATTGTTCCTGTTTCAGGGTTTCTTAGAGTTGCACACCATCTATTGTGATGGCATTGTTATTGGTTATTGATCAATTACTATTATCAGTCACCTGATTGTGACGCGGTGGTTGAGTCCCCATGGATTGGGATTCCCGTGAGGCGGCGTGGCAGGCGCAGTCGGGTAGTGTGTTCCTTGCTGGGGGGTTCTCCCATCAGCCCTCAGATGAGTTTTCTATCCTAACCTCAGACCTAACTTCAGCTCATAGGACGGGTGTGAGACTATGGTGGAATATACGTAGCCTGGAGGAATACCTCAGGGCCGGCACAGTCCCACGACGGTTACGGGTCTCTATCTTTCCAGCATGGGAGCCCTCCTTGGCTTTTCAAGACACCTGGGAGCAGGGCCTTCTAAAGTGTTCTGGCATTCTCATAAATATGTTGTTAGAGCACGACAGGACCCTTCTGGCCACTACAAAGACTAACATCAAGGATTTGGAGACAAAACTTAACAAATTGGATAATCAAACGGCGGTCCTGGCGTTCCAGGGCAAGCTTAAGGAGACCATAGATCGCTACGAACAAGAGGTTATTGATAAAAAACGAAAGAAGTTCCAAAGAGATCGTATGGACTTTGACAATAAAACTATCTTTAAATGGAAGCACAGAGGTAATGCCCGGAACACCAAAATCACTAGGCCGTTTCCCACCAATCAGGATGATCGTAGGGCCTCTAGGGACACAAGTTCCACTGATTTTTTGTCAGTCACCAGCAGCGATCCGGATACAGGACCAGACGAGGGGGCCGTAGGAGGGGTGTTCACAAGAAGAACAACCAGAACTCGCAAACAAACGAATCATTACAGATTCGGCGCGAGACCGAAGATACGGAATTAAGATCACCCACGACCATCCAAGAGAATCATGATACCTTGCAGGTAATTAACCTATCTGATTATGTTTTCTCCCCACATGAAATCTCTGTCTTGAGGAAAGGGCTCACTTTTTCACCAACACATAAGTTGGACAAATTCACATTGATTAAAGATCTGTACCTCTTTTGTAGGAGATTAACACTTCAAGTTCTTTTTAAGAGACCGGATGCCATAGATTCACTAGAACCAGATGAACAGCAGGTTTTTCGTGACCTATTGGAACTACTACAGGAGAGTGACAATGACACCAGCAGGGGTAAGTTTCCCTACAAAAATAAATCTAGTGTCACCCCTTCATTATCGATTGCACCATCGATTAAATTGTTTTTTGAGCTGGTAAAAAATGATTTTTTGAATTTGCCGACTGTTAATCCTAGGGCCCCCAATCTGACTCTATTAGAGAAGAAGGCTATTAATAATCTCAAAACTAATAGCCAATTGGTCATCAAGGAGGCGGACAAAGGGGGCAACGTGGTGATCTGGCCTATTGACATGTATTTACAGGAGGCCTATAGGCAACTCAACAACTCAGCTTATTATAGTAGGTTGCCGTCTGATCCCACTGCCCCCTTTATGGCAAAGCTCCATCGTCTACTGAATAGGGCGCAACAGGTTGGCATTATCTCCATGGACGAGAAAAAATTCATGTGGGTGGAGCACCCCATCATTCCGACTTTTTACATGCTGCCAAAAATTCACAAATCCATCACTTTGCCACTGGGAAGACCTATAGTGGCTAGTATAGGCAGCTTGTGTGAAAGGGCCAGCATTTATGTAGATTTTTTCTTGCAGCCTATGACCACCCGATTGCCCTCTTTTGTGCAGGACACCTCCAGCTTTATAGACATCTGTAGGAAGGTCATACTCCCATCGCAGGCATTGTTGGTAACCTGCGATGTGGAGTCCCTATATTCCAACATAGGGCATGAGGATGGCATGCATGCGGTCTCTTATTTTCTGGATAATCAGGCACGCTCGGACCGCATGCACGATTCTTTCCTCATAGACCTACTGGACTTTGTGCTTAAGCACAATTATTTCCTATTTGATAGGAATTTTTATAGGCAAAATTCGGGCGTCGCGATGGGAGTTCGTTGTGCTCCGGCCTTCGCAAACTTATTCTTAGGTTGGTGGGAGGCCACACAGGTTTTTCCATTGGACACCTTTTGCAACAAGGTTAGTCATTGGTATAGATATATCGATGACATATTCTTTATATGGTCTGGGCCAAAGGAAGAATGTGATGAGTTCATCACAACTCTGAATGTGAACTCTTACAATATCTTTTTGACCCATCAGGTTTCACCCTCCACAGTGCCCTTTCTGGATTTGTTGATTTCAACCAAGGGAAACCATCTTACGACGACCTTATATAGAAAGCAAACCGCTACCAACAGCCTTCTGGAATTCCATAGTTTCCATCCACATCACGTGAAGAATGGGATACCAACGGGTCAGTACCTGCGCGTGAGACGCAATTGTTTAGAGGACCAAGATTTTAATCAACAGGCGGCCTTACTTACCAACAGGTTCCGTGCCCGGGGGTATCCTAGGAGAGTGTTGTCCAGAGCTTACCAACGGGCCGCATCAGAGACACAAGCATCCCTGATCAAGACCTCTTCGAAGCATATTGACGGAAAGGTGAGGTTCATTACCACCTTTAATGGTCAGTGGGGAAAAATAAGGAGTGTATTGCAGAATCGTTGGTCTGTGTTAACTTTAGATACACAGACATCAGATATGGTACACCAGTATCCCCAGATCACAGCCCGACGGGCCCCGAACCTGAGGGATCTCATCACAAGGAGCCATTTGGTGAGACCCTCGACCCGGCTCAATCGTGGTGTGGTTTTGAGAGGGTCCTTTCCATGTGGGGAATGTAATATCTGCAGCCATATGCTGCCCACGTCCAATACTTTTGACAACCCTTACGATAACAAGAGCTATGTCCTTACTGGATATATAAATTGCAAAACGCGGAATGTAATTTATTGTTTGATATGCCCATGTAACCTGGTATATGTGGGACAGACCACGCAGGAGCTCCGCAAGAGAATCCAAAAGCATTTCTCAACAATTAATCTTGCTCCATCAGACACAAGGAAGGGCGAATCTATCACCCCAGTGGCCTCTCACTTCATGATGCACCATCGGAGCAGTACATCGGGCACACGTATCTTTGGGCTGCAGAAATACTTTGGAAATGGTAGGGGTGGCTCGTGTCATAAATGGTTGCTTCAACAGGAATCCAAATGGATTTTTAATTTACATTCTGTTTCCCCAGCAGGCCTGAATGAGGAGTTGCTGTTTACAGGATTCCTTGGTTGATATATTGTATGATGCATTTCATGATACCCTGGATGTCCTGATTGTACGAACCTGCCGCCTATAGTACTGTTCTTGGATTCCTGTCTGGCAACATGGATTACTTGGAGCCGTCAAGGACATCGCTGTCACAGGATTTGTTGGCCTTAGGATCTCCTGGGTGGTTGTCGTCATTGCTCTATTTTTTCATTTATAAGGCAATTCGTTGCCACCCTTCCTATATGCCCTGCTTGGCATATGGTCCGAATTATATGACTAGGGTCTAGCCCCATGGAGCGCTCCCTAAAATCCGGAATTCTGATGTTGAAGGCCGCATTCTTGATGCACCTCGGAGATATTTCCCTCAACAAGATAGATCCATTTGGAGACTTTTGCAACGGATGCCACTCTCCTTAGGAATCTAGGACTGGTCATGATATATCTCCGGGTCTTATTCTAGATGCTCTTATAGAGCGGGTCCTTTCCCCTTTCCCCCACCCCCCCTTCCCTCCCCCCTCCCCCTTTCCCCCCCCCACCCTTCCTTCCCCTCTCCCCCCTTCCAACCCACTGACCCATCTGGAGACTTCCGCAATGCCTGTTATACTACTCAGAAGTCAAGGACCTATTGCAACATAAATTGAATCTGGGTTGATTTCCTATTGCCTCTCCCCTCCTTGGATTCTCCGGATTGTTCTGCACGATTGTAAGAAAGGACACAATATACTTGTATTAAAGGACATTGGATGTGCCTATTCCATCCCTTACTTACCTTAGTGTTTTTTGACATGCTGTATAGATGTATGCTCCCCTTGGGGGTGGCCCTTATGCCATGTATACTCTTGGGGGTATGTGCACAGTGGTGCACAGGATGCGTCCCTATGGATGCGTTTGCACACATGGCTGTGGATAACACATGATTTATGGGCTTTCCTTACTGGGAGGGGTTGTTTAGGTTTAGGTTTATGCTTATGTCTCTTGAACAATATGTAATATGATATGATATGGTTGGATGGGATTGGTTGGTATCCGGTGGGACATTGGCCACAAGTGGCCCTGTTGTAGCATGTACAGCATGGTGAAACAAACAAGGACAGTATGGGAATGGTGATTGTATTGAGTCTTACAGGTTTCTCCTGTCTAAATCACCTGTACCAGGAAAGGGACTCTCCATTTCCCCACGTCCTACCTCTTCCTAAACCCCCCACACACATTCCCCCCCTCCCCCCCTTCCCCTTTCCTCCCCCCTTTCCCTCCCCACCCCTCCCCTTCCTCCTTCCTCCCCCCCCTCCTTCATGATTAAACATAGATGGTCTAATAAGTGACAGTGGTGTCCATTCGGGCATTGTTGCTTGCTGGATGTATATTCAGTGTGGGTATTAACCCTATTATGTATTTGGTATGCCACCATAATATGCAATTGGCATGGCACTGTAATACAATATATAAAATTCTTACATACTTGGATTCTATGCATACGGTTGCAGGATAGCGCTCAGTGCATGTACAGTTAGGTCCGGAAATATTTGGACAGTGACACAAGTTTTGTTATTTTAGCTGTTTACAAAAACAAGTTCAGAAATACAATTATATGTATAATATGGGCTGAAAGTGCACACTCCCAGCTGCAATATGAGAGTTTTCACATCCAAATCGGAGAAAGGGTTTAGGAATCATAGCTCTGTAATGCATAGCCTCCTCTTTTTAAAGGGATCAAAAGTAATTGGACAAGGGACTCTAAGGGCTGCAATTAACTCTGAAGGTGTCTCCCTCATTAACTTGTAATCAATGAAGTAGTTAAAAGGTCTGGGGTTGATTACAGGTGTGTGGTTTTGCATTTGGAAGCTGTTGCTGTGACCAGACAACATGCGGTCTAAGGAACTCTCCATTGAGGTGAAGCAGAACATCCTAAGGCTGAAAAAAAAGAAAAAATCCATCAGAGAGATAGCAGACATGCTTGGAGTAGCAAAATCAACAGTCGGGTACATTCTGAGAAAAAAGGAATTGACTGGTGAGCTTGGGAACTCAAAAAGGCCTGGGCGTCCACGGATGACAACAGTGGTGGATGATCGCCGCATACTTTCTTTGGTTAAGAAGAACCCGTTCACAATATCAACTGAAGTCCAGAACACTCTCAGTGAAGTAGGTGTATCTGTCTCTAAGTCAACAGTAAAGAGAAGACTCCATGAAAGTAAATACAAAGGGTTCACATCTAGATGCAAACCATTCATCAATTCCAAAAATAGACAGGCCAGAGTTAAATTTGCTGAAAAACACCTCATGAAGCCAGCTCAGTTCTGGAAAAGTATTCTATGGACAGATGAGACAAAGATCAACCTGTACCAGAATGATGGGAAGAAAAAGTTTGGAGAAGAAAGGGAACAGCACATCATCCAAGGCACACCACATCCTCTGTAAAACATGGTGGAGGCAACGTGATGGCATGGGCATGCATGGCTTTCAATGGCACTGGGTCACTTGTGTTTATTGATGACATAACAGCAGACAAGAGTAGCCGGATGAATACTGAAGTGTACCGGGATATACTTTCAGCCCAGATTCAGCCAAATGCCGCAAAGTTGATCGGACGGCGCTTCATAGTACAGATGGACAATGACCCCAAGCATACAGCCAAAGCTACCCAGGAGTTCATGAGTACAAAAAAGTGGAACATTCTGCAATGGCCAAGTCAATCACCAGATCTTAACCCAATTGAGCATGCATTTCACTTGCTCAAATCCAGACTTAAGACGGAAAGACCCACAAACAAGCAAGACCTGAAGGCTGCGGCTGTAAAGGCCTGACAAAGCATTAAGAAGGAGGAAACCCAGCGTTTAGTGATGTCCATGGGTTCCAGACTTAAGGCAGTGATTGCCTCCAAAGGATTCGCAACAAAATATTGAAAATAAAAATATTTTGTTTGGGTTTGGTTTATTTGTCCAATTACTTTTGACCTCCTAAAATGTGGAGTGTTTGTAAAGAAATGTGTACAATTCCTACAATTTCTATCAGATATTTTTGTTCAAACCTTCAAATTAAACATTACAATCTGCACTTGAATTCTGTTGTAGAGGTTTCATTTCAAATCCAATGTGGTGGCATGCAGAGCCCAACTCGCGAAAATTGTGTCACTGTCCAAATATTTCTGGACCTAACTGTATATACAATGTACATATTGGCCATATTATTTAATGAGGCACGGACCTATATAGCGCTATTAGCTACACTACTCAGTGACGTTATAATGTGCCTCTCTTGCATAGATAGGTTGCACGCATGCGCCTGCAAGTATAGTGCGCTGTCACATATGAACTCCTGACTTGCCGTCCAATTTCTTATGCGCATGAGCCTCGACCTAGAACGACACACATGGTCCGGACCGCGCCAGCGTCATGATACAGGTGACTGTCTTTACCTTTAAATACCTCCCAGCTTCAGTACACTTTCACCACTTTTTCTTTCCCTGACGAAGCCGCAGCGGCGGCGATACGCGTGGGATTCCTGTGCACCCACGGTTGCACTTTATGGTCTGTGTCCATTTTCTATCAACTGCTCTACGGGTTCCAACCTTATTTTCTGGTTGGAACAGTTGGTGGGACAGTGATCACCTCCTGGGTTCTTTGGGACTGAGCTGTTAACATCATAACATCGCAGGGGTCTAACCAGGTTGCAGTGGCCTGGTCTCTATTCTACTCCAATTTTTTGATTATATGTCTCCCTTGGAATCCTTGGGTAATATTATGTATATCGAAATGTACCTTGAATATGTATCCCTTGTTACCTTGGTGGTTTAGATACCTGTTATTGGACATATCATCTGTCCCAGAGTAGTTTACATATATGGTTACTATATTACTCGTTGGAGGTTGTATTCGGAGCTGCCCCTGCAAAGTGACACGTGCCTCCCTTATTCGGGCAATATATATTTAATTTGCATGGTTACTAACTGATTGTAGTGCAATATTCGTGGGTGCCAGGTTGTTGGCTTTTTTCACATTTTAATTGTTTTTATTATGTATAAGTGTATTGAATAAAGGTTTTGTATATTATAATTGGGTTGTGCGGTTACATGTAATGTCTCCTTCTTCCTGTGTTCAGATTTAAATTTCCATTGCAACTCCAGCACCCCTTCAGTATACTGTATATATATACACACATGCTGCTGTGGTGCACTCTTTCCTCCTCTTCTCTTAAATATATATATTGTCCCTTTTCCAGTTGAACTTCACCCCTCTTCTCCAAAAAATTAAAGAAGACTGTACAACCTGGTCAAAAGGCACTTTCACGTGGTTCGGACGGGCCGCGATTTTTAAGATGAACATTTTTCCGAGACTCTTGTACCTCCTTCAGACCCTACCCATAGGGATACCCAGGTCATTCTTTAGAGAAGTTTCCTCTCTACAAACGAAGTTCCTATGGGGAAACAAGCCGGCGAGACTGGCACGGTCGTTGTTGTGTAGACCTAGAGCTCGGGGGGTCCTGGGCCTCCCGGACCTCAAGACATATTACATTGCGACTCACATGGCCAGGGTGGTGGACTGGTGTCGACATTCTAAGGCCAAAGCTTGGGTTCAGGTGGAGCAGAGCTTTACTGAAATACCATTGGCGGGGCTACCCTGGGCGCTTCCCCCTGTGGGCACAGAACTCAAATCCCATCCTACTATTGGGGCTACGCTATCTTGTTGTTCCCAGGAGGCGGTTCGGAGAGCCCTAATGCCCCTACCCTCTCCCCTTTCTCCGGTCATAGGCGCCCCGAATTTCTCGCCGGGTCTCTCTGACCCGATGATTCGTCTCTGGATCTCCCGGAACAGATTCCGTGCTCAACACATCGGAGCCGAGGGGCAATGGCCAACAACTGAGGAACTTCGGAACTTCCGGGTTCCTGGACCCCTGGGCCTGTGGCGATCCCTACAGCGCCGACACTTTCTATGCACCCTGCCGGTCCGTAGTAAGTTTGTCAGACCCCTCACCGACTTTGAGAAGCTGTGTATGGAAAAGGGGTCGCTCCGACACTCCCTGGCTATCTCACACTCCATGTTATGCAACGTTACAGACCTGTCCCCTCCTGGGTTCCTATTGCACTGGGAGTCAGACCTGGGCCTCACCCTTTCGACCTCGCAAAGAAATAAGGTGCTGTTACTTGCCCACAAAACTTCAGTTAGCTCTAAACTTCAAGAGGCCAACTATAAATGTATATCTCGCTGGTATAGGGTCCCGACAAAACTCCACAGGATGTTCCCAGGTGTAGACTCCAGTTGTTGGAGATGTGGGATTGGGGAAGGTAATTTCCTGCACATATTCTGGGAATGCCCGGAGTTGCAGCGGTTTTGGGAGGGAGTACGGGGTGTGATCGGGCATGTGGTTGGACATGCGCAGACCCTGGGCCCTGAGCTTTTCTTGCTTCAGTTGCCCGATTCCTCTGCCCGTGCCTATAAGAGGTCTCTCTTAAGCTTCCTGGTGATGGCTGCTAGGACGTGCGTCCCCCTGAGATGGAGATCCCCCATTCCGCCGACACTGTCAATGTGGGCGAACAGGGTGAATGAATTGTTGTATATGGAGGATCTGACGGCGTCTCTCCACGACAGACAGGAGGTTTTTCATAAGATTTGGTTTCCCTGGATCGAGTTTAAATTCTCCACGGAATATGGTACCTGGATCCCCCCTGACCTAGGGGGCCTACTTCTGGCGTTAGACAGAGGTGTATCGAGATATTGGATCTTTGCCTAGTGGCGGTATGTTCCCTTATGGTTTTCCCTTTACCCCCCCTTCCTCCACCCTTTGTGTGTTCCCCCCTATTCGTCTAAGACCTACTTTCTTCTGCTCACCTGCTTCTCTCTCTTTCCTTCCTTAATTCACTACAGAATCTCTATACTTGAAAATTCCCGGGTATACATGGAGGAGTCAAAGTGTGGAGGCTTTCAGATGTTACAGTTAGCCTGAGGGGTGTCAATGTACAATGGTTGTAAAATGTCATGCTACTGTTTTGGATTGATGTATCTCCATGTTTTTCGGTTAAATAAAGAATTATAAAAAAAAAAAAATGTAAGGGGTAATTACAGGGGATAAATGTTCGTTATGGCACCTGCGGGTTGCGGTAAGGGGAGTACCGCCGCTGCCAAAGGAAGTACCGAGGCTGATGGTGTGGCGGCAGCAAGGTGTCAGTCCCTCCACAGGTAGAAAAGGCCACGGGATAGTGGGGGTTTGGTGAACGGGTGGTATGGCCTTAGGAAGCAGGGTGCAGGGGCCAGATTACTCACTGCCGTTGTCGTGGTGCTGGATGTGGTGGAATAAGCAGACACTCACACAGATGGTAAACCAAAGTCTCTAAGCACCGCAGTCTCCACGGGGAAAGCCCGTCCAGGTCCCACTCCCACCAGTGTCACTTGGTATGTCCGGAGCCCTGCCTCCGTGCACAAATGGATTTTTCCATTGTGGCCCCTCGGCTTGAAGCTTTCGGGGCCCCACTACCCGTGAGTGTGGTAGCTCTTCTCTTGGTGGCTGGCACTTGGGATTTTAGTGAGTTGTGTATGTTGGCGAACCCTATCCCCCACGTTGTGCTGACTCCTCCAATCTCTGAGCTCTTGGGGAAAGTTCATAAATGGACTATCCTCCCCCGTTTAATTACCAAGGCGCTTGAAGCTCTTCCTTGATCTAGGGTCCTGTACTCTGCCATGCTCGGTACCGGTAGGGTGGCTGGGCTTTCTGGTGCCAACAGTCCTCCTAGACTGCGTTTGTTACACTCCTGTCCAGTCTTCCTAATACTGGTCCCCAACTCCTGCGACCCAACCTGTTGCCTCCCTGGGAGCTCCAACTCCCTAGCTCCTCACTCTGAGAGCTCCTCTAGACTTCCTCTCCCTTTGAGAGCTGACTCTAAACTAACTTGATCCCCTCCCACCAGTCGGCCTGACCCCTAAGTGGGTGGCCATGCTCCAACTTGACCAGCCAACTGGTGTGTCTGTCCAGGTCTGGTGTGAGGTGTGGTTGGGATTTGTAGTGCGGATGTTAGTGACACTGTTGATGGGAACCTGGAATCATAGGGGGTAGGCCCTGCACACTGGGTGACAGGATGCAGTTCCCTGTAGCACCCTGATGCAGTCAGGGGCGCTACATTACTGTAAGCCCCGGAAGTTTATAGTAGTCATATGCTGGCTAGTTAATCAAATGAATATTCACCCCTATTCATGCCCATAATCAAGCCCACCTTTTTGCTTGCAACAGTGATTGGCACTTGTGTTAATTAAATAATGACAACACAAGTTATAATCACACCTGAAGAGGGGTGGAAGGGATTGTTTGCAGGGAAACACAGTACATGACTGCAAGTTGGAAATCGCACACATTTGGCACAAGATCACCCACTCGCACAGGTATACAGTGAAATTGTGGCAGCTTGTGTGACGCCCTGGACTAGCCAGGTAGTCACAGACATGCCCTTGCACAAACACCAGTCCCCTAACAAGGTAACAGCAGCCAACGTAAACAACCCTGTGTCACCCCTCTCAGGTCTTGACGTTCACACCAGGGGGCGGAGCCAGGTGGTTGGCCACGCCCACCAAGCAGTTCGGATAGTCTGAGGTGGGAAAACACAACAGATCTGTTAGGGAGGAGAGTGGAGTAGTTAGAAAGTAGTAAACATCTGTCAGGGATCTGGGTCGTAGCCCGGATACCCTGTGGCCAGGAGGCAGACGGTGGTTGCCGCCTGCAGGAGCCGGGAAGACGGCTGGTGGAACCGTAAGGGACCGGGACAGAGTAGTGGCCCACCGGTACCGAACCGGGGAACCAACTGGAAATCGGAGCACCAGGAGGGGTACTCAGACCCAGAACGAGGCCCAGAAGCCACTGGACCGAGTCAAATTCACTGATTGGGGTCTGGACCTTAGGTCCTTTCCCACCCAAGTTCTGACTGAAGACAACAGCCCAACGAGGGGGATAGAAAGCCACCGATCAGGCAGAGAGATCCCACGGGCCAGCGTCTGCGGGCAAACGGGCTCTCCTGACACAAACAAAGCCGGGGAGCGGACTACCATCGCTGAGGCATAGGCAGTCAAAATTCTACAAAACGAGGTGCAGGAAAAAGGCGGGAACCATCGAACCGGGTGGGGGACCAGACGCAGCTGGCTGTGGGCACCGACCACCATCCTTTTGGTTTACCAGAGACTCCGGTGTATCTGTCATGGTGAGTACAACAGTGCCCTCGGGCCGCGCACCGCCCCGCATTGCACCAACACGCCCGCACCCCCACATCTGCCACCTTGCAACCACCAGGCCCCGGGACCATCGCCCTCTGCCCTGAGGGGTCAACTCCAGGCTGCACAACACCGTCCCCAGGAGCCTAGTTAACGGCAGCGGTGGTGTCCACACTCACCACAACCCGTGGGTGGCGTCACGAGCTTAAATTCCTAAACACCACAGCCCCGGACGTGAACCTCCCCACCGAAACCGCTCCCCTAGCGCCTGCCTCCCTTCAGAGTGACGTGATCCCGGGGTCTGGAGGTGCTCGAGCCACCCACCAAACGAGCCCGGACCCGAGCGGCTCGGCTGCAGCCAAGCGCGGGGCGGTACACATCGACTCTTTTGGCGTCACAAACAGGATTGAACCCATCCACTTACCGGTGGAAGTGCGCCTTGAAGTAGAAGGCAGCAGTGACTCGTTGAAAAATTGCAGAATCTGCCATCTTTGGGCATGAAGTTTCCCGCCAAAGTTGTCTTCCCTGCCCCCTGGGAACAGAACAGTGCAGGAAAGCGCGCGGCTGAATAGTGAAACTGGGCAGAAAGAACACCGAGTGCCGCGAAAAGACCAAGGGGGGGCGGGTGAAGATGCCTTGCCATGTGACCGAGTGGATAAAGGGCAGGGCTCCAGGACTCTGCTACCCGTTTGGTTCCTGGACCCCGTGTAAGCACCATGTCCGCCCCATCTGGCAAGCCCGAGATCCCCGAGCCCGCGCCTGGAACAGCGGCGTGGATGGAAGCCTGGACAGCGGCAATATGTCACCGCAAGCAGGCCCAGGTGCGTCTCCTGATGGAGCAATGGACAGCCGAGGTGGAGGAGCTGGCTGCGGTCGAGTGGGCTACGAAGTGGAGGCAGCTTTAGAGGAGCGGGTATGCGACCCATGCCCCTGTGTCCCGGAGGGAGCGGCCGCTGCGGCTGAGGAACCCGGTCTGCCCTGGCCCCCTATACTGCCTCCCCCGTTGTCCGTGTCGATCGCCGCTGCTCCCCTGCCCGGCTCGCTGCCATCAACATTGGCAGCAGAGTCCGCCTCACCGGCCTGCGTGGACCCGCATGCAGGGGAAGCCGCCGGTGAGAAAGAAGAAGCTACAGTTCCCGCGTAGGCCGCGGGAACGGCGCCCGGCTCAGAAGGCCTCCCGACAGTCAGCTTGGAACCAGAGGAGGCGAGCGAAGAGGAGGCTGCGGCTCCCGCCCTGGACGCTGGAGCTGAGGCGGCATGGGATCGGTTGCCACTGGGAACGGCGACGTGGCTGGAGAGAAAGCTGGCGCAGTTCTGTATCAAGGTACCGGTCGCGTCGATGCAGCAAGCTCTGAGCTGGAAGCAGGAGATACAAGAGATGGTGGCTGTGGTGATGGCAAACGAGAGGCCCTCCTCATGGAAAGCACCCCGGCAGGATACGGCCATGCAAACCCTTCCAGACCCGCCGACCCGTCAGGAGACTGGGCCCGCTCACGGTGAAATCGGCGAACCCCAGATGTCCCAGCGCCCAGAAGAGATGGCGTCGTCTGTGGAGCTGACCCGGATCTCCGTGTAAGCCTTGGGGGTAAGGAGGGTGTACATGCGTGCTCAGCTGCACGTCCACCCGTCTCCACCCCCCTCTGACCATGAAGAAGAGTAAAAGGTAGCTGTCAGGAACAGCCGGGGGAGTCACTCAGAAATCCCACTGCTGCCACCAATGTGTCACGAACAGCCGGGGGGTCACTCAGAAATCCCCCGTGCTGGCCACCAATATCACAATCGGGGGATAACAAGCGGGAGTCACGCCCCTCCTTTATACCTCCCGACCGACAGACAGTGCACGTGACGTGCTCTCTAGCGCCCCTCTTATAGTCAGGCCAATTATGGAATTCCCCGACAATAAGCAAGGAGGCCGCTACTCTACTTATGCCGATTATTGAAGGGTCCACGGTGAGAGTAGGGTATATATTCCCCCGACCTCCGCGGACGGAATATATAAAAACCTCCCCGAATCTCACTGGCTGCCCCACAATGATCCTTGGCAGCCTCAGCCTCACACGCTGCCAGATGCCCATGCTCTGCCATGAGTGTCTCGTAGGTATCCTGGTCTCCAGCTATAAGCCTATGGGGAGATAAGGTATGCACACCAGTGACTATGTAAGGGGAATACATGGAATAGCAGAAACTGCTGTGTGAATACTGACATGAAAAATTCAATAGCCATATGTAAGAATGAAATGTGAAAAATGGAATCTGCATTACTGCCATGAATATATGAATAAAGAGAAATTTAGCTACTGAATTGATCAATGCAATAGAGCCAAAACACTACGCCATAGTATTTCTCTACGTTGGGGTCCCTAATCTCCCCGAATCTCACTGGCTGCCCCACAATGATCCTTGGCAGCCTCAGCCTCACACGCTGCCAGATGCCCATGCTCTGCCATGAGTGTCTCGTAGGTATCCTGGTCTCCAGCTATAAGCCTGGCCAGGGCAGCTTGAAGGAGGGCCTCTGCACCTCTCAGGCCAGAGGGATTGGCAAATGGGGATCTGCGGCATGCTGCAGAGCCAGGTGATTCACTGTCCCTTTCAGAGCAGAGGGCTGGCATCTGGCTCCCTGAGGGAATTTGGGTGAGCTGCTCCTCATCTTGTCCGGAAGTGCCAGGTTGTGCGATGTCCTCTGCAGAGCTTTTCTCTGGCGTCAGGCTCTTGGAGGGCTCGTGGACAACCTCCTCATCGTCTCTGGCCTGAGCATCGGCCATTCCTTTGGCTTTGCTCCTGGTGCTCTCAGCCATTGTTGCAGACTTTGGTCACTGACACAGAACTGACACCTGATGCACCCACACACCCTACTGTATCTGCACTGTGACACTCTAGTGTTGGTCTGGTCTTAAGACCCCAGCAGCCAAAGCTGCTGCTGGCAGTCTTTAGTGTCTGGGAGTATGGGTCTCACACTCACACACACTATTATCTCGATCCCACCGCTGCCACCAATATGTCACGAACAGCCGGGCGGGTCACTCAGAAATCCCACCGCTGCCACCAATATGTCACGAACAGCCGGGGGGGGGTCACTCAGAAATCCCCCGTGCTGGCCACCAATATCACGATCGGGGGGTAACAAGCGGGAGTCACGCCCCTCCTTTATACCTCTCGACCGACAGACAGAGCACGTGACGCGCTCTCTAGTGCCCCTCTTATAGTCAGGCCAAATATGGAATTGCTCGACAATAAGCAAGGAGGCCGCTACTCTACTTATGCCGATTATTAAAGGGTCCACGGTGAGAGTAGGGTATATATTCCCCCGACCTCCGCGGACGGAATATATAAAAACCTCCCCGAATCTCACTGGCTGCCCCACAATGATCCTTGGCACAAACTCACTGCCACCAACCGATTTACGGTAACTATTAGCCGAACACACAGACGTGGGATTCACGATCGAGATAACAGAACAGCCCAAGATTAATTATATAATTTAATCGGCCTAAGCCACACTAGAAACTACAATATATACAATATGGGATCTACAGAATATACAGTTAAGTCAGAGTACAGTTACAGATAAAGCATGGTTTACAAACAGGCATACAGTTCAAGCAGTTACCTTGTGCGTCTGGCCACAGGGGGGGTGCCGTAGACCAGGTTTCCAGGATCTCCCTCACAGGTCTTTCCAGACTCAGACCCCCGATCAAAGAACAAGCTAAAATGTCCGAACTGGGGATATCAATCCTGGCTTAATTCCTGTCCCCTCCTACCTTAGTGACCTCAGAGGGAGCACTGCTCCAACCCTGGCTGGAGTCAGTATAATATCCAAAAAGGGGATATTGGCCATAACTTTGCCTGGGAACGTCGTAGGCGGACGCCAATGCTCTCATTGTGACAGTTATGAATTTAGCTGCAAAACGAGAGGACTCATGGCTTGTCTGCTAGTTCCCCACTGGCCAATATCACGCCTGGGGTACTTCCCAAGGCCCCACTCCCATAAAAAAAGTGTGCCAGCATCGTCCGCATACGGAGACACCATTTTTATGGTTGCCGTATTTATCGGAAATATGGCTCACGACATATTAACCATATTTTACCAGAGTCTTTCTGTCTGGTAGCTTCCAAAGCCTGGTAATGAGATACAAACTCCTGTTACAGGGTCACAGCAGGGGGTCATCCTGTGTCCATTGTTCACAGCTCATCTAATCTCCATATCACAGGAGATTGCCTTCTGCTGGGTGAGTGGAACACAGACCAGTTCCTCTGACACCTATCTGCTAAACAAACCAGTTATCCCTGTGGTAACTTGTCTGATTGAAGGAGCTGTGTGAAGGAAA
Source organism: Anomaloglossus baeobatrachus (assembly GCF_048569485.1). Lineage (NCBI taxonomy): Eukaryota > Metazoa > Chordata > Amphibia > Anura > Aromobatidae > Anomaloglossus > Anomaloglossus baeobatrachus. The sequence goes on along the minus strand of NC_134355.1, from coordinate 203,316,213 downwards.
GGGGGGGTGACACCAGGAGAGGGCTTACTTACATGACTTGAATATCATGATTTATCCTCATAGCTCCAGATTTACCTCACAGTAGCGGTTTCGGCTACCCCATTTGTTGTTGGCCCCCGTTGGGACCCTGTTGAATCCCGTTTGTCCCATTTCAAAATAGACAAGGCAGAGAACTTGCAGGCCACCCAATAACTTTTGGGGTTGTAAATAATTCCCGGTCCACCCTTCAGGTCCCACAGCCTCCGAAGAGGCAGGCTGGAGGAAGGGCCTGTGGCAGAGAAGGCCGAGGCCCTGTCACCATGGCAACTAGTGACTACCCTCCGGGTCAGGGGTCCCCTGGACGTGGGGCCTCTGAGAGACTGCCGGGTAAGGAACTTTTTACCCTGCCCGTTTGGGCAATACCCGGACCTTGACCCGTTCCTCGACTGGGGAAATAGGGTGCTGACCTGGTTTTAGAGGCAGCATCAAGGCTAGGTTTGCTTGGGTGGGCAAGTGGAAGGACCCGATCCCGTTACAGTTTAATAAAAATGTTTATATATGTGCAACATTTAAGAATGTGCCTCCCGTAAAGGAAGATTTCAAACCTGCTTAAAATGTAAAAAGTTTAGTATACTTGTACCTGTTTTCCCGTTTATCTTTTACAGCAAACAAAAATAAACCGGTGGTGGTCGGGCAGCCCGCGGACGGTCTGCATTAAACCAAGGGGGAATGTGACGCCCTGGACTAGCCAGGTAGTCACAGACAGGCCCTTGCACAAACAGCAGTCCCCTAACAAGGTAACAGCAGCCAACCTAAAAAACCCTGAGTCACCCCTCTCAGGTTTTGACGTTCACACCAGGGGGCAGAGCCATGCGGTTGGCCACGCCCACTAAGGAGTTCGGATAGCCTGAGGCGGGAAAACACAAAATATCTGTTAGGGAGGAGAGTGGAGTAGTTGGAAAGTAGTAAACATCTGTCAGGGATCTGGGTCGTAGCCCGGATACCCTGTGGCCAGGAGGCAAACAGTGGTTGTCGCCTGCAGGAGTCGGGAAGACAGCTGGTGGAACCGTAAGGGACCGGGACAGGGTAGTGGCCTGCCGGTACCGAACCGGGGAACCAACTGGAAACCGGAGCACCAGGAGGGGTACTCAGACCCAGAACGAGGCCCAGAAGCCACTGGACCGAGTCAAATTCACTGATTGGGGTCTGGACCTTAGGTCCTTTCCCACCCAAGTTCCGACTGAAGACAACAGCCCAACGAGGGGGATAGAAAGCCACTGCTCAGGCAGAGAGATCCCATGGGCCAGCGTCTGCGGGCAAACGGGCTCTCCCGACACACACAAAGCCGGGGAGCAGACTACCGTCGCTGAGGCATAGGCAGTCATCAAAATTCTACAAAACGAGGTGCAGGAGAAAGGCGGGAACCACCGAACCGGGTGGGGGACCAGACACAGGCGGCTGCGGGCACCGACCACCATCCTTTTGGTTTACTAGAGACTCCAGTGTATCTGTCATAGTGAGTACAACAGTGCCCTTGGGCCGCGCACCGCACGGCATCACACCAACACGCCCGCACCCCCACATCTGCCACCTCGCAACCACCGGGCCCCGAGACCATCACCCCCTGCCCGTGGAGGGGTCAACACCAGGCTGCACAACACCATCTCCGGGAGCCTAGTTAACGGCAGCGGTGGTGTCCACATTCACCACAACCCGTGGGTGGCATCACGAACTTAAATTCCTAAACACCACGGCCCTGGCCGTGAACCTCCCCACCGAAACCCCTCACGTAGCGCCAGCCTCCCTTCAGAGCCCCGTGACCCCCTGGGTCCGGAGGCACTCGAGCCACCCACCAAACGAGCCCGGACCCGAGCTGTAGCTGAGCGCGGGGCGGTACACTTGCACTCTGCACACTACAACAAATTGGCCGTCTGAAGTCACATAAAGTTAAATAAAAAGGAGGGAAAGAAAGGGCATATTTGTAGAGATTCCCAATATATAATGCAATACATATTGTGTCGATCAATAAATACTGTCAAAGAAAAAGTACTATAATATAATAAAATGATATAGGCAAGAGAATTAAGCTGGGGCAGGGGTAGCAGAGTAATTGCTGGTGTTCTCACTGCTTAGACACAAACCAAACATGAGAATAGGGATTTCATGTTTGCCATGGGACTGGCGCTCGCAGTTGCTAATGGTATAAATAGGAATAAAAAAATGAAAATGGAAAAATGTTTTTTTAGAATATCTTATATTTAAAAAGGAATATCATTATATTAGCAACAAATAAAAACAAATAAAATTTGATGCATAAATACTTACAATTAGTTTGAGTCTGCCAGATAGCATCTGCCATTCCCCATAAAGCAGGAAAGATGAAGAACATAACAAGCTGATTTGGATGAGGCTTCCAAAGTAGTAATGCGATTATAACAGCAAGATTTGTGACTGCAGCTAGTAAAAAAGTAGAGGCAGAATGAGTGAATCCTGATCAGATTGAGTGGTAGTACTGATCATACAAACTAAACTAGCAATATCAAGGTTAAAAATTAGCATTTTACCTACTGTAGGGATGGAGAACCTTTTTTCGGTTATGGGCCAATTGGATGTTTATTCCATCATTTGGGGTCAGTACAACATTATTAATTTGAAATGTATTCTATTATATTTGGTCAAACATTTAATCAACTCACCTGTGATGTAACAGCTGTAGCTGCTTCTCTTTGGTGCTTTGTGATGTTAGGTTGAAATGAGGATGCTACTCACAACTGCTTTTCCAGATTTGCATTGCTCTGGAGTGCTGTAGACTATTTATGATGAATTTTGCAAAAAAAATTTGCAGCAGTAAGTTCTGAATTCTGAACACAGATGTACAGTAGCGACCAAAAGTTTTGTATTTTTTTTAAAAAGTGTGATTGTGATTAATTCTGTCTGGTTGTTGTGAGGCCATTTTCCTGGGGATTTTAGTAAACTGGAAGCAAATGGTTGCCAGCTCTAAGGATGAAAATTGTGTTTTAAATTGTTTTATCCCTTTATGTGTTAGTTTTCCACATTTGCTTAACCAAATGATTTGCATATTTTGTCATTAGCAGCCTAATTTTGCCTACATTTTTTTGTCTTTGTATGTGAGTTTTCGGATAAAACATGGCAAAGGCAAAGGCAAATTTACCACCAGATGTCAGGAAGCTTATATATTGTTAGAGCAAAGCCAGGTAAAAGCCAAAAAGAGGCAGCTATGGAATTCAACTGTTCTCAGAACAAAGTGTTGCATATAATAAAGAAAGAAAAAGGCTGTTATGGAACAGCTGACAAACCTAGAAATGGACAACCACAGAAAACGTCCTCTAAAGATAATCACTTTATTAGGAAAAAGTCTGTATCTGAGGTCCATAAAAGTGCTGCACAGATTTCACACAAAATGAACTAAGAATATGGGGTCAAAGTGAGTCGCCACACTGTGGTGTAATAGCGAAGATCAGTAGGCTTGAATGCACAAGTTCCAGTCAAGAAGCCTTTCATCTCTGCAACGAACCAGAAGGTCTGACTTGAGTTTGCCAAATAGAGCCAATGTTAAGAGACTGATTGGTCTTAGGTGTTGTCAGGGGTGGGATTCAAATTTTTACAGGTTCTCTGTAAGCCCCGCTCATTTGAAAACCACACCCATTCTGTAACACACCCATTTTGTTATCCACACCCATTACACCATTTACACACTTTCCTCAACCAAAAAATACAAGTAATTTAAAGTAAAATCTTTCCCCTTCTTACCCTCCTATACCTTCACTCTCCTGTCCAGTACCAGTTGTTCCAGTCACTGTCTGTCATATTGTATTAAACGGTTTTTCTACAATTTTTAAAAATTATAATTAAAGGAACCCTGCTAAAATTGGAATAGACGACCTTCCCCATACAGATCTCATCCCATGTGGCTGATTTTCCAGTGCAGATCCCATGCCATGTGGCTCCTTTCCCCCTACAGATCCCATCCCATGTGCTCCTTTTCCCCTGCAGATCCTGTCCCATATGGCTCCTTTTCCCATATAGTTCCCATCTTATGCAGCCTCCTCTCCCCTCCCCTGCAGATCTCGTCCCATGTGGCTCCTTTTCCCATATAGTTCCAAGCTTATGTGGCTCCTCTCTCCTGCAGATCTTGTCCCATTTGGCTCCTTTTCCCATATAGTTCCCATCTTATGCGGCTCCTCTCCCCTGCAGATTCTTGTCTCCTTGCATCTTTGGCTCATTGAGCACTTACCTACTCCAAGCACCGGCAGCCTCTCTTCTGTCTTCCGTCCTCCTCTGCAGGCACACTGATGCTGGCAGGTGGCAGCAGGATGAGCAACCTCACCACGCTGCCGTGATCCCTGCAGCATAAGCGCGTCGCTGCACGCCAGGCAGGGCTGGCACATTTTAGCCTGGAGGCAATCATAAGGCAATGGCCCTCAAGTTTCAGTGGCCCACCTTTGGTCTGTTTATCTCTAGCCGCTGCATTAAAGCGGCAGTGGTAACAGGCTTTATGAACAGACTGGTACATATATATGGGAACAGAACCGTGCTTACTGCTTACATAGATACTGCAGCAGAACCAAGATGACTACATAGATATGGGAACTGCAAGGAGCTTACTACAGAGATATGGGAGGAGAGCCGAGCTTACTTCAGAGATACGAGATCAGAACCGAGCTTACTACATAGATACGAGATCAGAACCGAGCTTACTATAGAGATACAAGATCAGAATCGAGCTTACTACTCAAATACGAGATCAGAACCGAGTTTACTTCAGAGATACGAGATCACAACCGAGCTTACTACATAGATATGAGATCAGAACCGAGCTTACTATAAAGATACGGGATCAGAACCGAGCTTACTACATAGATACGAGATCAGAACCAAGCTTACTATAGAGATACGAGATCAGAACCGAGCTTAGTACAGAGATATGAGATCAGAACCGAGCTTACTACAGAGATACGAGATCAGAACCAAACTTACTAGAGATATGGGAGCAGAATCGAGCCTACTACATAGATACGAGATCAGAACCGAGCTTACTATAGAGATACGAGATCAGAACCGAGCTTACTGTATCCATATAGTAACAGAATCGTACTTACTAAGTCTACTACATAGAAATCGCAACAGAACCAAGCCTCCTACATAGATATGGGAACAGAACAAGCTTACTGCATACACATAGTATCACAACTAAGCTTAGTGCTTAAATATGGTACCATAGTTGAGCTTAAAACATACAGTATGTCCACCCATATCCTGTTCACCGCCATTAACTTGAGAACGGCAGCAGCTATAGGCATAGAAGTGGTGTCTAGGTATAGTAAATTATCCATGCGCTACGCAATGAAACCACCTATAGCACCACCTGGTGGAAAACAACGGAGTTAGCATTTCTATGTCGAAAATGGAACGAAATAGAGAAAAAAAGTGAATTACAAAGTTGTAGTGCATCATCAATTCAATACGAATCAACACCTGACGGTGGACAGGATATGGGTGGACACACTGTAGATGCAAAACCACACTTGCTATGTAGATACAGTACCATATCCCAGCTAACTACATATACAACAATTAGAAAGCTTCTCCTATATTTTCAATGTTAAACACGTACAGCACACAGATGGCACATAGACTGTACACTGCGTGTGCTGTACGTGTTTTTCACAGCCCCATAGACTTCTATTTGCCCTTCTCATCTGTGCTGTTGGAGAAAAACAGACGTCTCCATGTGAACCACATGGACACGCGGTCTTCGTAAACACGCGGACATGCGAGCAGCACCATAGGTTATAATGGGTATGGGTATGTGTGGTCACCGTGAATAAAGCGGATACAACACATACCATATACACAGACATGTAAAGGAGGCATTATGGTGACATAGTTACTTCACAGTGCAGGGGTTAATTTCAGTTTTCTTTTCATAAACATGGACAGACAAATGAAATTCCCAAACACATATGTGAACGACTCCTTAGGGCTGTGTACCCACGATCAGTGTCAACAGCATTTTGGACGCAAAGTGTTTTCACTGTGTCCAAATTGCTGCATTGTACAGTACAGGCACAGTGAATGGATTTATAGAAATCTCCGTCCCCCTGGGTTTCTTTTAGACTCTCCATAAACTGACCTGTGGCGTGAGTTTCTGAGCTGCAGCATGTCAATTTATTCTAATGTACCGCCCCGCGGGCTCGGCCGGCTGCCGAGCCACTCGGATCCGTGCTCGTCGGTGGGTGGCTCGAGCTCTCCACAGACCCGGGGGTCACATCGCTCTGAAAGGGGGTTGGCGCTACACGCAGGGACTTCGATGGGGAGTTCCACGGCCATGGCCGCGGTGGTTTGTAGGGGATTTAAGTTTGTGACGCCACCCATGGGTTGTGGTGAATGGATGGACACCACCGCTGCCGTTGACTAGGCCTCCCGGGGACGGTGTTGCGCAGCTTGGTGTTGACCCCTCCGTGGGTAGGGGAGTGATGGTCCCGGGGGCCCGAGAGAGGTGCTGAGGCGGGGGTGCGGGTTCGTGCTGGGGGTTGTCGGTGCGGTGTGGTGCGGTGCGCGGCCCGAAGGCACTGTTGTACTCACTATGATGAAACACGCTGGAGTCTCTGGTAAACCAAACAAAATGGTGAACGGTGCCCGCAGCCGGCTGCAGTTTTCTCCCCTTAGTAGGTTGATATTTTCCGCCTTTCTCCTGCACCTCACTTGTATAATCTGTAAGCCCTTTTTGCCCGCAGACGCTGGCCCCTTCGGTCTCTGTGCCTGAGGTGGCGTTGCCCTTTATGGTTGGGCTGTTGTCTTCTAACGGGTCTTAGGTGGGATAGGTCCTTAAGTCCAGTCCTCAATCAGTTGATTTGACTCAGCCCTGTTGGTTCTAGGCCTCGTACTGGGTCTGAGTACCCCTCCTGGTGCTCCGGTTTCCAATCGGTTCCCCGGTTCGGTACCGGCGGGCCACTGCCCGTCCACGGTCCCTACGGTTCCACCGGCTGTAATCCCAGCTCTTGCAGGCGGCCACCACCGTCTGCTTCCTTGCCAGAGGTGACTGGGCTCCAACCCAGACACCTTGTAAGACTATGGCAGGCCTGGTCAAAGGATTTGCCCTTGAACTTGACTACTCCACTCCACTGTCAAAGCTAATCTACTTAGAAGTACTGTTTTCCCGCCTCCAGGCCTGTGAACTCCTCGGTGGGCAGAGCCAACCGCCTGGCTCCACCCCCCCTGGTGTGGACATCAACCCTGGAGGGAGGTGACAAGGGTTTTGTAGTTTGGCTGCTGTCACCTTTTTAGGGAGGGGGTGTGTGTGTGGGACTACCTGGGACGACCTGAATAGTCCAGGGCATCACCCTAACAGCGATGATAGTGCTCTGAGCGGGAGAATACAGTGAAAATCCACTGTCAGTCACCCTGATCGCTCAGGAGACTAGCAGCTCCACCAGAGAAAGTACGCTGCACCATGAGGACGCCTGGTGGGCACTCACCCTTATAGATTTAGTGTTGTGCCTTAAAGATACAAATGTTTTACATATACAGAATACACTATAAGGCTACGTGCCCACAGTCCGGACATTCTGCATCCTGTACTCAGCATGTCCTCTCCTGCAGGGCCGTGAGTGCTATTCTGCAGGGACCACAGCTGCTGTGAGTGCTATTCGCCAGGACCACAAGCTGCCGCTGGTACTATCTGCAGGGACCACAGCTGCCATGACTGCTATCTGCAGGGACTGCAGCTGCTACAAGATCAAATGGAAAAAAGAGTCGGGTTGGAACTCACACCAAGTCCCAACCCCCCCTCTTTTTTCCATATGATCTTGTACTACGGCCCTGCCTGTTCGGTGGACTGCGACCATCCAGCTGGAATCTGGGAAGCACATAAACAGGTGAGCTGAAAATTTTTTCTTCTTGCTGCAGCTGCTACATGTGCTATCTGTTGGGACCCGCAGCTACCGTGAGTGCTATCCGCAGGGACCACAGCTGATACATGTCCTATCCGCAGGGACCACAGCTGCCCCTGGTACTATCTGCAGGGATTTCAGCTGCTGTGAGTGCTATCTGCAGGGACCGCAGCTACCGCAGCTACCGTAAGTGTTATCCACAGGTACCGAAGCTACCGTGAGTGCTATCTGCAGGGACGGCAGCTGCCGCGAGTTTTATCTGCAGGGACCGCAGCTGCTCGTGCTCACGATCAGGGTTTGGGCTGCTGCGGTCTCTCTCTCTCTCTGTTTTTCATGTGAAGAACACATGTGGCTGCACAACAATAAAGTGACATGCTGCAGCACGGAAAGCCACACTGCAGGTCAGATTACACTGCGGCCAGTACACGCACAGTGGGCAAGAGATTTCTATAATTCCATCCACTGTGCTTGTACTGTACAACGCAGCGTTTAGGAAGCAGCAAAAACATACTGTATACAAAACGCTGCAAACACTGATCGTGGCACACAGCCTTACACACATATAACCCCAGAAACATGGACATGTAAACACACAGCACACATGTGTACACATATACAGACATTTGCACACATATACACAGACATGTACACAGATATAGTCACATAGAAACATATACATATTTGAAGACATTGACAAACATGTAAACACACACACACAAGAATGGACAAACATAATCATATACACAGCCATACACACAAACTGGGGGGCTTCTACTGTTGATGATTGGGGGACAATTCTTTTCTTGTCTCTCATGCGGTCCACAGACTTGTTTGATGGTAAACTCCAGTGGGCTAAAGGACCTTGCTGACGTCATGCCCCTGTGATCAGAAGGGGGCGGGGCCTTAGCCAACATTGCTGATACCAGGATCAAACTCCACGTGGTCCTGGAGTTGTTTATAATAAAAGCGGAGGTCTGAGGTAAGATCCTCAAATGGGAAGTGGTGCAGGGGGAGGGGGGTGTCTTACCACTGACCCCTGCTACTAATATAAACAGCATAATAGTGGACGGGAGGAAACATGGCCATGCCCACCAACCAAGTCGGCCATGCCTACTAACCAGGAAGGTCCTTCTAGCTACTGGGATTCAGCCACAACCCTTGTCTGCATGACGTCATTATAACACATATGGCCACGCACTGTGAACTGCGCACGGCTGTGTCTCCTGTACTATGCGGCCGGTCAGCACTATCTACGCCTGTAATGTGTCAGTGTGCCCAGTCACATCACAGTACAGCAGACACGGCCACGCGCTATTCACTGTGCGCAGCCATGTGTGTTATAATGACATTATGCAGCAGGTGGCCGGCCCTGTACAACAGCTGGGAGAGCAGATAGGGTCCAGTGAACCCGGAAGTGCAGCGCGTACAGAGAACCGGATCGCCGGAGCCGTTTCTTGCTGGTTCGGGGAACCGGCTGCTATTTTAACAACCGGTTCACCCGAACTGGACAGAACAGGCTGAATCCCACCCCTGGGGGTTGTGGTAGGATGAATCCAAGTTCAATCTGTTTGGTAGTGATAGTAAGCACTATATATATATTGCCCAATTGGAAAATCTAATGATGTAAGGTACCAAAAACCTACAGTGAATCATGGCAGTGGCAATTTCATGGTTTGGGGCTGCTTTTCTGCCATTGGCTCTATGCACAGAATTGATAAAAATATGAATGTTCTCATGTACAAGGATATACTGGAGAATATAATGCTGCCACATGGTAAAAACAAAGCAGGAGCTGGAAATTCCAGCAAGACCAAGATCCTAAGCACACATCCAATTTAGTCAAAAATTGGTTAGCAAAGAAAAATGTTCACCTGTTGCAATAGCCAATCACCTGATTTATACCCAATAGAGCACCTTTGGGATGACTTAAGGCGATGAGTTGGGGCCCGTACGCATTGCAATAAAGATGAATTGTTTGCAGACTTGCAAATAGAATTGAGCAAAATCCCTCAAGATGTCTTGAATACCCTAGTGGCTTCAATCCCCCATCTGTGTGGAGCAGTAATTAAAGGCAGAGGTTTTGCTACAAAATACTAAGTTATGGCATTGTAAACAATGAATTACTCTCTATGTTGTGATCAATAAATTGTATACACAAAACTTTATATATGACCATACCTATATACAAAATTAAGGTCTTGCTTGATGACAACTTCATGCACTTTCAATTCATCACCATGAAAATGGCATCACAACAACCAGACAAGATAAATCACACTTTTGCAAAATGCAAGACTTTTGGTCGCTACTGTACATTACACTGCAGGTCTCCTGACAGTGGGAAATTTAAGACTGCTCACATGACGTTTATATCCTCAATTAGTGCCATGTTTGAATATACATCACATAGTAGACACCGAGACTGCTCTATATACATCACACAGGAAATTCTGAGGCTGACATATATATATCACATAAGATACACTTGGGTTGGTGGCACATACATCACTGGAGACGTTGAGGCATATACATCACAGGAGATGGTGGGAACATACTTCATAGGCAGGGTTGGCAGCACAAACATCACAAAAATGGTTGGGGCACATATATTGCAGGAGAGGCAGGGATATATATGTGTAGCATATACATTACAGGGGACACTGTGACTGGAGCATATACAGTACATCACAAATGATACAAATGGGCATATATATCACAGGAGATGCTGGGGTAAAATACATCATAGGACGGACTTAAGGCACAAGAAGTACAGGATGGTCTGGCGCACGCTCATTGCAGAAGATGCTGCACACATCACAGGTGGGCCTGGCAGCACATATATTGCAGGAGGGTCTGCAGGCACAAATAACGCAGAAGTCGCTGCTCTATATAGGCAGCATAAACATCATAGGAGATGCTGAGACTGGAGCATAAACATCACATAGGATACACAGAGGCATATACATCACAGCAGACGCTGGGGGCACATACATCGTAGGAAAGACTTGAGGCACAAGAAGCACAGGAGGGTCTGGCGCACGCTCATCGCAGAAGATGCTGCACACATCACAAGTGGGGCTGGAGTCATTTATATCACAAAAGAGATAGAAGACTCATACATCACAGAAGCAGCTGGGGACACAGACGAGCAAAAGGATAACAATCTTTTGAATTTTTGACTATGGGGCTCCATATCGCACCATTTACTACAGCTTGGAGAGTGAGACTACCTTAATTATAAAGACAATCATCTTGGCAGTCTCTTACATAAATTTGATTTCAATTATTTAGCATAGGGTTAGTTATGCAGATTTCTGTTTTGTTACTGCATTGTTTCTGTTTTGCTCCTAAAAATCTAAATTTTAATTTTTATTATTTTGTTAGTATTTGTAAATCTACATTTGGTTTTTAACAGTGCCTAAATCCTTCTAGGCATGCTCTTGATCAGAATCAAGAATGTCTCGACCAAAGTCTGATCCTAGGTCTCTTCTACACATTCCCAAAGTTGGTGCATACTGCTTAAAAAAAATTGAGAAAGTAATACAGCTTTTTCTTCAACGCTACCTACAAGTGTTTTATTGGGTTGTGGTCTGGGGACTGTGGGGGCCAATCCCGCACCTTTATTTCATTGTCATTGGACTATTTCTATGCCAATGTTGAAATATGCTTCAGGTTGTTGTCCTACTGGAACACAATTGTTGTCCTTTTCATACCCATAGTATTTGAGTGTACAAAGTAATTTGTCTTGTAGGATAGTCACATATAAGTCACCATTGAGACCACCATCGATCCTGGTCAAGTATTTAACACATTTGGCTGTGCAACAACCCCATATCATCAGGCACCAAACTTGACAGTTAGTTAAATTTCTTTATCCGTTATCCACTTTTTCCCTTTGTTTCTTCCAGACCCCTTTCACCCATCTGTGTCTAGTCTATTGACTTTCTTCTCATCGCTCAAAGTCACCCATTTCAAATCTTCTACTATTCACTTTTCATACTTTTTGCAATCTTGAACCAACTGTTTTTATGATGATATTGAAGTCAAGGCTTCTTCACCTCTTTTGGGCCAGTATTCCAGACTTGTGTAAGAAGAATGGAACGATGCTTGCATGGATGTCTCTGATCTCACTATTATGAAGCATAAGAGCCACTTTGAGTGCTGTGTTTGTCATGCCAGATAGACCTTGTGATAATTCCACTTGTTGACTCCGACATTTTGCCTGGAGATCCACTTTCTTCCAACTGTCACGGCACTCACATGATGCAGTTTGGCAATTTTCTTGGCTGAGAGACAAATATTGATGAGCTAGAGGATGCTGTTTCTTTTTTCTTGTGAAATCTTTTTCTTATCTGCTCTTTGATTCAAGCCAGTGACCTTTCTCTTGTGAATCAATGTAACAGCACAATGCGCTTTGAGGGCTAATGCGCTCGTAACTGCTGATTATTCTGCAGAGATTTGACAGCACATGTGCGCTTCAAATCCCTGCAGAATGAACACAGTATTTTTGTTAAAAAAGGCCGATTTCATGCTCTATGGCTGCTGCCCCCACCATAGACAGATTGGGAGCTGCATCCAGAACACACAGATATTGACATGCTGCATTTTGAATGCACGGATTTGGGTCAAAATGTTAGCACCCAAATCGCTGCGTTCATAAAAGCAACGTGCGCACGTCTCATGCACAATCTACATAGATTGTGCAGGGAACGCAGCATGCATGCATTTACGCTGCAGTGCAATACGCAGCGTAAATGCATGTAAGTACGCAACGTGCGCATGAGCCCTTAGGGAATGTGAGATCAACTTGTAAATTTGTAATATACAGAAAAAAACTTTTGTTTGAGAGTCACAAGCAAAAGACCACCATTCTTACCAATTTATTTCTAAGCTGTCCTGTGAAAAAAAGTGTTCACTTTTATGTACCGGGAAAATGTGCAAGTTAGAAAAGGAGGGAGTTTAGGAATAGTATAAGGCTATGTTCACGGTAGAATGTTGCTGCGTATTTTTCTGCATGAAAATCCGCGGCTTTCCCGCAAAATCCGCACCTTTTCAAAGGTGCGGATTTACCGCGGATTTACCTCGGATTTACCGCGGAATTGCCGCGGATTTTTTTTTCCCCAATTCTGAAGCCAAAATCCGGATCAAAATCCGCAACAATAATTGACATGTTGCAGATTTTTCCGGATCAAAATCCGCACCAAATCCGCCGCGGAAAAATCCGCAGCATGGGCACAGCATTTCCAAAAAGCCATAGAAATGGCTGGGAAGTGCCGCTGCTGCAGATTTTCGGAAAATCTGCGGCTTTTCCGCGAGAAATCCGTGGCAAAATCCGCGCATTTTCCGCAGCGTGGACACATAGCCTTAAAGTAAGATATAAAAAATAAACTTAATTTCCAAACTATTTAAAATAGTTCTCAATTTTCTTACCAAAAGTAAAAAGAAATATTCTTCCAGTATATTGAGAAAGTTTTCCAAATACCAAGGAACAGATGGCATTAGTTGCAGCAAAGCAAATCATCACATATCCAACAAAATGTATCCCAAGAGAGCAGGTAACATAAGACTAAAATCAAGAGATATAAGAATTAATAGAAAACCACACCATGTATTATTTTTACAGCAAGCACTGTACAGAACAATTGGGACAACCTTTTTCTTCAATAAACAGTAAGTATTCTGTTTAGTCATGGAGTGTCAATCAGTTAGCTTGTCACCTGAATAAGCTTGTCAACGGTTTCCATTAACAACAGCAGAATAGCTGGCTTTGTGAATACTGCAAATGTGATTATTCATTTTTACATCAAAAAAAGCTTTTCAAAATGATTTCTTTACACAGCTGAAAGTTTAGTTATTTAATTTAGACAATCCTGTGGGATCTCTACTATGGAGCACCCAACATCCCAATTAAATTGGAGGTAGTGATAAACATCGTTTCAGGATGACAGAAGGTTGGGTTGAAGGAAGAGATCCCGGGAGGCTAGTTTTGATCTGGCACACTCCAACAAGTTCACTGAGCTTTCTGATGAGGGGGTGTGAGTATAGGAGTAGCACTGCTGCAGCAAGATACATCCTTGGAAAGCTGGAGGACTAGTGTCTGCTCTAGTAAAGGGGGAAATTGGAGCAGTGCAGGAAAGAACAGACAGGTGGTGGTAGTAGGGTTTAAATTATATGGGGAGCTGACAGGATAATATGTCAAAAACAGGCATCGTCAAATGGTTGTGTTGCCTTCCAGGCCCTCAAGTTTGACACGCTGCTGAGGAGCCAGTGGTCATTGTACACACCGACACCAAGAACAAAGTTCCCTTAAAGATGATTTCAGGGAATTAGGCCAAAAGCTTAACGGGAACCTGTCAGGTCCAATATGGACCAGAACTACGAGCAGTTCTGGGTACATATTGCTGATCCCTACCTAACCATCCCTGTATACACTAGCATAGATAAAGAGAGCTTTAGAAAAAGTGTTTCCAAAGATCTTTTACCGTATGCTAATGAGCGAGGGGACTATCCTTGAGGGCGTTAGTTCCCCAGCCAATCGCCCCTCATAAGCATGTTAGTACACCCTGGTGGGCGTGCTAACATGCTAATGAATACGCACCGTCACATAATGATCTCACTCACCTCTCAGCCACCATACGCAGTATTTGGCTCAGTAAGCATGACCCTGGAGTTTGCGTCATGAGCATTATGAAGCTGGGTTTACGTGTCCTGGCTTCAAACTGAAGTAGTGTGCATGACCCAAACTCTCGGGTCATATGCACTGAGCCGAAATCCAGCGATGGCGGCGGAGAGGGGAGTGAACTCATCCTGTGACGCTGCGTATTTATTAGCATGATAGCACGCCCACAGGAGGTACTAACATGCTAATGAGGGGTGACTAATGACCAGGGGACTAGTTCCCTTGCTCATTATCATACTGTAAAAGATCTTTAGAAATACTTTTTCTAAAGATCTTTTTATCTATGCTAGTGGATACAGGGATGGTTAGGCAGGGAATAGCAATATACACCCAGAACTGCTCATGGTTCTTGGTGCATATTGCACCTGACAGGTTCCCTTTAAGGCAACGACCTCAAAAATTAGTATTTTCTGAAATACTGCCTGCACCACGAGCCATGCCAGAGTTGCAGCGGGAGATTAAGGATGTAAGTGAATCAGGAATTTTTAAATTAATTTATCACATGCTTTTAATCAATAGGATCTCTAATTTATGCAATTTTTTAAATTAGATGAAACTATTTCAACACATTCATGTGTAATAAAATTTACTACATAGGAGTTTAGAGATTATATATTTACAGTATTATGTATATTTATTTTCATATGTGCCCAATTTCATAGGAATATTTTAGTTTAATTGTTACCATTAATATTAGCTTTTTTAATAAAAGTATATATGTACACCAATATACAGGTGCCTCTCAATAAATTAGAATATCATCAAAAGGTTCATTTATTTCAGGAATCCAATAGAAAAAAGGAAACACATATACTGTATTCTAGAATAATTACAGAGTAATCTATTTCAAGTGTTTATTTCTGTTAATGTTGATGTTTATGGCTTACAGCAAGAGTTGAGTGATGTTCGAGGTTCGCCAATTTCATGTTCGAGTGATTTTGGGGGGTGCTCGAGATCGAACTCGAACTCGAGCTTTTTGCTAAAAGCTCAACAGTTCGAGTTACGTTCGAGAACGGTTCGATCACCATAAACGTGGCTTTTCACAGTAAGGCTATGTGCACATGTTGCTATCTGCATGCATCCTGCGTCCCCAGCACAATCCCTCTCCCTTTCCTACTCACCGATCACAGCCGTCTCGCTCTACGTCTGTCACAAATCTGCGGTGTCTTTTCCTCTTTAGAAAATGGCTGCCGCTTCATTAGTCAATTAGTTATTCCGGCGCCTATGATTGGTTGCAGTCAGACACGTCCCCAAGCTGAGTGACAGCTGTCTCACTGCAACCAATTACACCCGCCGGTGGGTGGGTCTGTATCGTGCAGTAAAATAAATAAATAAATAAATAAATAAATTAAAAAGTCCCCCCATATTTGATACCAGCCAGGATAAAACCGCACGGTTGGAGGCTGGTATTGTCAGGATGGGGAGCGCCACGGTATGGGGAGCCCACCACCCTAACAATATCACCCAGCAGCCGCCCGGAATAGCCGCATCCATTAGATGCAACAGTCCCGGAACTCTACCCAGCTCATCCCAAAGTGCCCTGGTGTGGTGGCAATCGGGGTAATAATGAGTTTAATCATGCCAGGCGTCTCCCCGAGACACCTTTCATGATTAAACTGAAAGTGAAAGTAAAGAAAAACACACTGCGAAAAATCCTTTATTTGGAATAAAAGACAAAAAAACACTCTGTTTCACCCCTTTATTAATCCTCAAATACCCCTCCAGGTCTGACGTAATCCACACAACACTGTCAGCTCTGCTACAGAACACGAGTGCTTTGTATCAGCTCCACTTAGCAATCAAGTGAATCGCGCGTTCAGCAGAGACTTCAGCAATGCCGAAGTCAAGATTACCAAATCAAGTCACTAATTGTGTTGTGTTTTATTTATAATAAAAATATTTTTCTGTTTGTTGTGGTTTTTTATCGGTACTAGAAATTCATGGTGGCCATGTCTAATATTGGCGTGACACCATGAACTTTGGGCTTAGGGCCAGTTGATAATATACAGCTAGCCCCAACCCCATTATTACCCAGCGAGCCACCCGTCACCAGGGCAGCTGGAAGAGTTGGATACAGCGCCAGAAGATGGCGCTTCTATGAAAGAGCCCTTTTCTGGGGCAGCTGCGGACTGCAGTTTGCAGCAGAGGGGCCCAGAAAGCTCAGGCCAACCTGTGCTGTGGATTCCAATCCCCAGCTGCCTAGTTGTACCTGGCTGGACACAAAAATATGGCGAAGCCCACGTCATTTGTTTTTTAATTATTTCATGTAATAAGTGAAATGATTAAAAAAAACTTGGCTTCCCTATCTTTTTGGTTCCCAGCCGGGTACAAATATGGGCTGCCCCCAACCCCCAGCTGCCTAGGTGCCTGCTGTACCTGGCTAGCACACAAAAACATGGCAAAGCCCACGTCATTTGTTTTTGAATTATTTCATGAAATTCATGAAATAATTAATAAAAAAAGGGCTTCCCTATATTTTTGGCTCCCAGCCGGGTACAAATAGGCAGCTGTGGGTTGGGGGCAGCCCGTAGCTGCCTGCTGTACCTGGCTAGCATACAAAAATATGGCGAAGCCCACATAATTTTTTGGGGGGGGGGCAAAAAACTCCTGCATACAGTCCTGAATGGAGTATGCTGAGCCTTGTAGTTCTGCAGCTGCTGTCTGTCTGTATGTAGGAGAGGAGACAGCAGCAGCAGAACGACAAGGCTCAGCATACTCCATTCACTAGTGTATGCAGGAGAGCAGACAGCAGCTGCAGAACTACAAAGCTCAGCATACTCCATCCAGGACTGTATGCAGGAGTTCTTTGCCCACCCAAAAAATGACATTAGCTTCGCCATATTTGTGTACGCTAGCCAGGTACAGCAGGCAGGTACGATTGCCCCCCACCCCCAGCTGCCTATTTGTACCCGGCTGGGAACAAGAAATATAGGGAAGCCCGTTTTTTTTAATTATTTCACGAATTTCATGAAATAATTGAAAAACAAATGACGTGGGCTTCGCCCCATTTTTGTGTCTAGCCAGGTACAACTAGGCAGCTGGGGATTGGAATCTGCAGCACAGGTTAGCCCGAGCTTTCTGGGCCCCTCTGCTGTGAATTGCAATCTGCAGCCGCCCCAGAAAATGGCGCTTTCATAGAAGCGCCATCATCTGGCGCTGTATCCAACTCTTCCAACAGCCCTGAAGCCGGGTGGCTTGCTGGGTAATTATGAGTTAATACTAGCTTTGTTTTACTAGCTAGTATTAAGTCAGAGATTCTTAATGTCAGGCAAGTTTGACCCAGCCATTAAGAATCTCCAATAAAGGGTTAAAAAAAGACACAACACAGTGAAAAAATACTTTAATAGAAATAAATACACAGACACACTTAGAGACTCCATGTTTTTTACTCCCCGTTATCGCTCCATGATCCTGCTCTTCTGTCTTCTTTCTCCTTCAACCCATGCAGCTCTGCTACATCAGCAGCGCTGCATGGGAGAAAGACGCTGCTGTTCCCATGCAGTATTTTCACTCTGTGAGTGACCAGAAGCTGCTGCCTGTAAGCGGGGACGCTGACAGGCGTGTTGCTATAGCAACGGTGATCTCCGTTATTGACCGGCTGTGGCAGCCGGTGAATAACGGAATGGGGAAGCAGAACAGGGAGTCGACTGTGTGCCAGAGCATGTCGCCAGTACACGGAGATACACAAACGATCACCGCGTACTGGAGAGATACACTGAAAGGACCTAGCATGACGTCAAAGCCATGTGACCAGTCTGTAGCCAATGAGATAATAGACATGTGACTGGTCACATGCTTTTTTTGACGTCACGGAAGGTGCTATCATCAGTGCTGGTTACCAGGAGGATGCAGCGATTATTAGAAGGAAAAGCGGCGGGAGACAGAATGCAGGACTCATCGCGGGGACAGGTAAGTGTTATGGCAATGTTTATTAACCCTAGAACGCGCAAGCAATTCAATCTACCATAAAAAACAAATGATCTAGCAGGCCTGCGAGGCCCCAGGTATGCGTTATAGGGTTAACCGTATGTGTACATTTATAATGTGTTTTTATGTGTTTGAGTTTGCCTGCCATTGGTTTCAATGGGGCTTGAGAGATTCGTCGAACGGTTCGCCGAACCGAACTCGAATGCGGCCTCCGTTTGACGAACCGAACCGAACTCGAGCCTCTAGAGGCTCATCTCTACTTACAGCCAATGAAAACCCAAAAGTCATTATCTCAAAAAATTAGAATATTATATAAGACCAACTGAAAAAATGATTTTAAACTTAGAAATGTTGGCCTACTGAAAAGTATGTACAGTAAATGCACTCAATACTTATTCGGGCTACTTTTCCATGAATTGATAATATTCTAATTTATTGAGATGTACTTGTATATATATATTAATAAAAGTGAACTTTTATTTACAGATGATGAAAGATAGATAAATTATTGTCCCTTGAACTAATTATATTTTGAGTTAAGTTATAAGAAATCACCACTTTTATGTAGTAATAATAATACTAATTTTAATATCCAAAAGATGACAAGTTCTGAGTCTGACTCTCGAAATTATACACCAGTAAATTTAACCTCTACTGCTGGCAAAATCTTTCAGTCTTTTTTAAGAGATGCTATCCTTCAGTATCTCAATAAGAATAACCTCCTTAACCAACATCAACATAAGTCTATGAGCAATCGGTCCAGTCAAACTAATCTGGTCAACTTCTACGAGGAGGTAAATTCCAGGCTGGACCATGTTTGATATGGTGAAACTATATACCAAATGCGTATCTATGGGTTCAACTCAAAAGGGGCAAAACATCTGAGGGGGCCCCTAAGCAGGTAACCGTGGTAACAACTCCGGTGGCACACCTTAATATGGGGAACCTCAGCAAATGATTGGGCTGTTATTGGAAATCAATCTCTATACAAAAGCAAACACCGACATTACCAGTATATGGTAATTATTTATCGGTAGACACCAGTCCTGCATAACATGTAAAGATTACAGTACAGTTATAAAGGGTCACTCACATTTGACATCTGAAGGAGTGGCTCACTTTTCAAGTCTTTTCCATCTGGCCAAGACCAACATGACATTTCTTCCAGCCAACACTCATTTGCAGAGATTACAACAAAGACAAATCTGACTTCTCACATTTTCAGTACCATCCCTATCTATTCCCGACTTGCCCAAACAAGTCATCCTGCTGATGTGTCGCCCCAGGGATGTCGCTCCAGCTTCAGGGACGCCACAGGGACTTCTTTTAATATGGCAAACAGGTATGTTAGTTTTTGTAAATGTGTCGTGACGCCACTCACGGCTTGCAATCAGGGATATGGATGACCGCCACTGCAAATTTTATGAGCGTCTGGGGCTGATGGGGTCTGCAGTCAGATGGTGTGGCCTCCCGTGAGTGAGGCAAGCCCCAGGAGCTCAGGTGTGTAGAATAACGGGTCCCAGAATAACTCAGGCAGAGTCCAGAAGTCATTTAAATGATTTTTACTCACATAGATGTTACTGTGAGCTTACCCAGGCTTTGCTGTGATGAACCAGGTAGAACCAGGAGCTCCTTCAGGCCAGTCTGAGGGTAACAGGTTAGCTCACCTTCCTAGCACTTTTGTGTTCGGATAACCCCCTGACCTGAAGTACCATGGGGGTCTATCCAGGGAGTCGCTACTGCCTTTTCTCCCCTTTTTGGACCGTTTGCCGGCAGCGTGGACCAGGTGAGATGGCTTCTGGCTCTGTCTCCTTATGAGTCCCTGCATTGCTGCTGAGGCTCGGACTCTATGTGGTTGGTGAGGTACTTGTAGTTCCCCTCACCGGCAAGTTTAGCAGGTCGTTAAAATGGGGTCTGCTCTAGGGACCTTTTCCCTGTACGTGTCTAGTCACCCCGGACACTTCTCTCTGACTGACTGACTGACTGACTGACTCGGTAACCGTTCTCCCCCGCCAACTGTCACTACACCGTGCAGGGTCTGACTAGTGTGAGCGCGCGTATCCCTTAGCAACCGACGCTCACCACTACCAGACTGGCTCGCTCCACTCCTTTCCTTGACAGCCTCTGCACTTTAGCTCCCAGCCCCTCCACTACACCCCTTGAAAAGAATTGAAGGCTAGCCCCCCTCTGGAGACTACCCAAGGGTCTCCTCTAAAGGTGTGGGAGACCTGGTTGCTATGTGTCTGTGCGTACACACCTCATTCTGGCCCTTAGGATTACCTGGAAGCACTGTCCCAGCATGGGTGCAGTACTCAGTGGTGCTTGACCAGGTCAGGGGTGCCACACTGATACCCCAATACTGATACTTCCGTATGTGCTCCTATTATTGTGCAATCTGCTGGTGGTACAATAACAGTGCTCCTCTTAACGTCCAACATAATAATGTCCACCACTGTAGCCCCACATAAAAATGCAATTGCTACACCCCTTACATGATAATAATGCCCGATTTGGGCCATCCAGATGGTAAAATTACTCCCAAGAAAATAGTACTACACTGTGCAAGTGCCCTTGAAGAGTGTTCACGTTTTGCTCCTAGAAATTAATAATGCTCCTGTGCACCTATGACGGGCACAATACCCCTAGGGTCACTATAAAAATAATGGTTATTAAGTGTCCAATTAACATTAAATAATGTCCTGAGTCCCATATCTACAGCTTCAATATACACAGTATGATGCCCCTACACCTCCCCTATACACAGTATGACAGACTCACAACTCCTCCATAACAATATAATAGCCCCCACAGTAGCCGATACACTGTTTAATGATCACCATAGTAGCCCCTCATTGTATTATGACCTCTATAGTAGCCACCACACTGTACAAGGGCCACTAAAGTAGCCCACAAGCTGTATAATGTCCC
Source organism: Anomaloglossus baeobatrachus (assembly GCF_048569485.1). Taxonomy (NCBI): domain Eukaryota; kingdom Metazoa; phylum Chordata; class Amphibia; order Anura; family Aromobatidae; genus Anomaloglossus; species Anomaloglossus baeobatrachus. The sequence continues at coordinate 203,294,787 of NC_134355.1, read as the reverse complement.
CCAAAGTAGTCCCAACAGTTTATGACAGGAACCTACATTAGCTCCCGTGCTGTATAATGACCCCCACATTAGTTCCAAGCCGTATAATGACCACTGTATTAGCCCTCACACTGAATAAGGGCCCCTACACCAGTGGCATAACTAGAGTCCGATGAGCGCTGATGGAAGATTTAAATCTGGACCCCACCCCCTGCATGTTGGTCAGATGTATAGGCCATTGCAACATTTTAAATCCTATAAAAATTTAGGAGTTGCCTCGCCTCCACGTTCATTATGGTGTAATGTCCCTTTATCCTAGGCCCCTTTCTGATATATATGTCCCCATGCTGGTATGTTGGATGTCATGTAAAACTGTTGAAGGGTCTTTACCCCCCTCTTCTCTGCCATCAGCCACAGATCGTCATGACGATTATCTGATCGGCCTGAAAGTTTAGGTATTTATGGCTTTGGGTGATGGTACAGCTACAGCAAAGGGATGCAGAGAAAGACAATCCTTTGTTCTATTGGAGGGGAAAACTTCCAAAACAGTTTTTAAGCGCTACGTTAATGCTAGAAAAATGGAAAACATATTGCCAGAATCCCTGTGGCGTGCTGAACCTAACGCACAGTTTTGCTTGACGGGGAGATCGCCGGTATCACGACAAATTAGTATTGGCTAGTAAAATCGTGCTAGATGCGTTGTGTATGGTATCTATGTAAATGTAAAATCGAGATATAAAATATGACACTAATATCTTTCCCCTGTGTGGCCCAGGGGCAAAGATATGTGGAAAGCTAGAATTAAGGAACCTTTGGGACAATCTCGGCACAGAGCACAAGAGACTGTAAAATGAAGTCACAGAGAAGGGTGGTTACCAAAGGCATAAAAGCAACTAGCTCCTTGAGGGGGGGTCAGTCAGTATTGGGAGGCATCCGTAAGAGGTGATGCTGGCTGTCTCTTAACATCGTCTTCCTTTGGAGACCTTCCCTCTCTAAGTTTGGACGTCACTTCTATGCACGAGTTTAGTAAGTTTCACGTTTATACCTTTTATTTTTAATGTAACTGTCTATTCTATAATTGTATTGTTCCCTTTTGTAAATTCTTGTATATTTTTTTAAACACTGCCTATGTTCGGATTAAATAAGGGAATCCTGGGAAGAGGAACTGAACTCCCCAGAAGTGTCCATTGTGGAGTATGTCATTCGGCTCCGTGACAAAATGCAGTCAATGACGCGGCTGGTGCATGAGAATATGGTGCAAGCCCAGGCCAGCCAGAAGCGATGGTACGACCATCACACTCGAGAGCGGGTGTACGAAGTGGGTCAGAAGGTGTGGGTACTAGTCCCAATGACCCAGAACAAGCTTCAGGCGGCCTGGTAGGGTCCATACCTTGTGCATCAGCGCCTCAATGGCGTAAACTACGTGGTTACCATCGACCATGCCAGGAAGAGGCAAAAGGTCTTCCATGTCAACATGATGAAAGCTTATCAAGACAGGGAAGCCTTTGCCCTTCCTGTGTGTAGTCTTCCCAAGGAAGGCGAAAGTGAAGTCTTGGTGGACTTGCTCGCCTCGGCCCGGGATGGAGGGTCTATCGAGGAGGCGGCATTCAACCCACAGATATCCATGGACCAAAGGTCCCAGCTGCAGGAGGTATTCCGGCCCTACCTGATGACCTTCACGAATGTCCCAGGGAAGACATCCCTAGTCACCCACCAGGTGGACACAGGGAGTCATTCCCCTGTCCGTCAGCCCCCATACCATGTCTCCCTAGAGGTACAAAAGGACATAAAAAGGGAGATTGATTAAATGCTAGTCCTGGGGGTGATCCAGAGGTCTAAAAGTGCATGGGCCTCACCTGCAGTTTTGGTTCCAAAAAAGGACCGGACAACCTGGTTTTGTGTGGACTACAGGAGGCTAAATGCAATCACAGCACCCGATGCGTACCCAATGCCACGCATCGATGAGCTACTGGATTGCTTAGCTGGGGCCCGGTACCTGACAATCATGGACCTGAGTCGAGGGTACTGGCAGATTCCTATGTCCAAGGAAGCACAAGAAAGGTTCGCATTCATCACCCCATTTGGGCTGTATGAATGCCTCGTCATGCCCTTCGGCAAATGCTCCTGCCAATTTTCAGCGATTGGTTGACCAGCTGCTTGAGGGATTAGGAGGGCTTGCAGTCGCTTACCTGGATGACATTGCCATCTTTAGTCCCACTTGGGAGGAACACCTGGGGCACCTGGGGCAGGTGTTCAGGCGGATCCAAAGCGCTGGTCTGACTATAAGCCAGGGAAGTGTCAGATCGGCATGACGGATGTACAGTACCTCGGACACCGAGTGGGTGGCGGGACCCTGAAACCAGAGCCATCACCTCCTGGCCTACCCCCAAGTCAAAGAAGCAGGTGATGTCCTTCTTGGGTATGGCAGGGTACAATAGGAAGTTCGTCCAAACTATAGTGTCCTTGATAAGCCGTTGACGGACCTCACCAAAAAGAAGCTACCGCAAGTAGTCACCTGGACAGATGACTGTGAACGGTCCTTCATAGCACTGAAAGCTGCCCTCGTCAATTCCCCAATCCTACAAGCCCCAGACTTCACCTAACGGTTCATAGTCCACACAGATGCCAGTGCATTTGGCCTGGGTGCAGTACTCAGCCAGGTAAATGGGGAGGGAGAAGAGCATCCGGTGGTGTTTCTCAGCCGCAAGCTCTTATCCCGGGAAGTGGCCTACGCCACTGTGGAGAAGGAGTGCCTGGCTATAGTATGGGCCCTGCAGAAACTGCAGCCCTACCTATATGGACGCAACTTCCCCATAGTAACAGACCACAACCCTCTCAGCTGGCTACACCGGGTGGCCGGCGACAATTTTAATCTACTGCGGTGGAGCTTGGCACTACAGCAGTATGATTTTACCATTCAACACAGGAAGGGTGTTGAGCATGGCAACGCCGACGGTCTGTCCCGGCAGGGGGATGCTAGCGAGGTGGGCTTAGGAGATAATCGGCAAATCAATCTCCCATGCTACCTCAAAAAGGGGGAGGTGTCATGTAAAACTGTTGAAGGGTCTTCACTCCCCTCTTCTCTGCTATCAGCCACAGATTGTCATGATGATTATCTGATCGACCTGAAAGTTTAGGTATTTATGGCTTTGGGTGATGGTACAGCTACAGCAAAGGGATGCAGAGAAAGACAATCCTTCGTTCTATTGGAGGGAAAAGTCACAGAGAGGGGGGTTACCAAAGGCATAAAAGCAACTAGCTCCTTGAGGGGGGGGTCAGTCAGTATTGGAAGGCATCAGTAAGAGGTGATGCTGGCTTTCTCTTAACATCTTTTTCCTTTGGAGACCTTCCCTCTCTAAGTTTGGACGTCACTTCTATGGCACGAGTTTAGTAAGTTTCACATACTGTAATTGTATTGTTCCTTTTTGTAAATTCTTGTATATTTTTTTAAACACTGCCTATTCTCGGATTAAATATATGAAATTTAATAGTTTCTTTCCACATGCTTTATATACGAATCCAAAAACCCGAAGGGCCTTATGCTATCTGAAACGGGTCCTCAGCTATCCCGAAAAGCTGGGTGGTGGCTGCGTTATTATTGCATAGAATTATTGGAGTGCTATTACTAAGGATACCGAGGTATATATATATATTCCATTAGCCGGAATCGGGGATATATACATTTACCCTTGCTGTGAGACCTCCAATATTTGGCATTATCAGCTCAGCAGCCTCATCTTATGCATTATCCTGTAGTACCAAAAGTTGCTCGCAGACAAGGGGGGCGCTAGAGAGTAGTCCTGTTTGTGACAAATCAGCGAACAGCTGCGGGATATCTGAGTGACTCCCTCGGCTGTTCATGACATTGGTATATTGGTATATATGTCCCCAAACCTGGTACATATGTCTCCCATCCTGGTATAGCTGTCCACATCCTCATATATATGTCCCCCATACTTGTATATATATTCCCATCCTGTTACATATATCCGCCATCCTGGTATATCTGTTTGACATCCTGGTATATATGTCTCCATCCTTGTATATATGTTCTCCATCCTGGCCCCATCCTGGTATATATGTCCCCCATATTAGTATATATTTCCCCCATCCTGGTATATATATTTCCCCCATTCTGGTATATATGTCACCCCATCCTGGTACACACACTACAGTTCAAAAGTTTAAGGTCACTTAGATATTTCCTTATTTTTGAAAGAAAATCAATTTTTTATTCAAAGAAGCTAACATTAAATTAAACAGAAATACACTCTATACATTGTTAATGTGGTAAATGACTAGTCTAGCTTCAAATGTCTGGTTTTTAATGCAATACCTAAATAGGTGTATAGAGGCCCATTTTCAACAACCAACACTCCAGTGTTCTAATGGTATATTGTGTTTGCTAACTGTGTTAGAAGGCTAATGGATATTTAGAAATCCCTTAAAAACTCTTGTGGAAGTATGTTAGTGTGATGCCCTGGCCTATCAGGTCATCACAGGGTATTGTGCAATCTGCCCTTCTGTGGAATAGCCACCTCCTCCTTGCTTAAGGGTCCCTGACCATTGGTGTTGCCAGGAACAAGCTAATCAAAATTCTAGGAACACTCTGCACCACACCCACTAGACACACCAGTGGCCGACCTGAGTGGAATAGGGTCGCCCACTTGGGATGTTGGTAAGGGATGTCAGGAGTGTTAGGTGACAGTTAGTTGTGCAGTGACTCTCAAGAGGAGAGGTCAGGAGCTGGACTCCATAAGCTACTAGGTGGCAGACGTTGGTCTGGGCCTGGTAGGAGCTGGACCATCGGTCGCAGGGGATCGTGACAAGGGGCACGGACTGTCGAGGAGGACAGCCGGCGGCCTTGTGCCATCACCGGGCAGGGGCCAGTGCACGACGGGGGTACGTGGACCCTAGGTCAGGAAGTAGCTTCAGGCGTCCTGGCAATTCACCCGACGAGGACGGAACCTTCAAGATCTGTTCTCCACCCGCTACAAAATCGGGGTACTAGCGCAATGAGGGGGATAGGACTTTCCACACATACGGTCCAGAAAATCCCAAGCGTGAACCCTGAGAGCAAGCTCACCCAGTTAGCCATACTGGGGAGCGGGACCCGATTAGTTTTACACTAAAGGGACCAACCAGAAGAAAAGGTGCCAAGGCAAAGGTCACAGACTAACAGGCAACACCAACAGGCATAGGATCCAGGCGTGCTCCCTACAAGTGGCAGCGGTGTCAAGAACTTTGGTTTACCACAGCTGTCAGTGTCAGCGTTATTGGACTGAGTGAGTACACAAGTGACCCTTACCGATTCAACGGCACCTCCCTGTTTCCTTCACCGAGTTCCGGGGCATCCCCCCTACCCGTGGAAGGGTTAAACACCTAGCTGCCCACACCATCGCCACCGGGTACTCCTTATCGCAGCGGTGTTGCTCCATCTTACCACGCACCACGGGTGGCGTCACGAACTTTAACCAAATAGCCCCATGTAAATACTCCGTCTTTTACTTGAGTAGCCGCATGACCCCGACTCCCGGGACCCCTCGAGCCACCGCGGATCTGGATCCGAGCAGCCCGGCTGCTGACGCGGGGGTGGCAAATTAGCACAGCTGAAAATGGTTTTGCTGATTAGAGAAGCTATAAAACTGACTTTCCTTTCAGCTAGTTGAGAATCTGGAGCATTACATTTGTTGGTGCTATTAAACTCTCAAAATAGCCAGTAAAAGAGAACTTTTGTCACGCTGTACCATGGGGTGTTATGGGGAAGTGCAATACAAACTCCACTAGATGGCAGCAGAGTGGAGAAAGAGCAAAATAAATCTGCCCAGAAGTAGTACAGTGAAGTCACCACAAGGTAGCAATAAAAGCAATAAAATAGTCAGACAAGCTGGGACGGATACTACAGGTCAAACAAAGTACAGAGGAGTAATGAAACTGGAGCGGTCTTACGAAGGTATTATTGGTGCAACAGGTGTTAAAGGCTTATTGTAAACAAGGGGTGCTCCAAGATTGGCGATGGCTGGTGTCTTTTGATCTGTTGCGAAGCTGTCCGTTTTGTTCCAAGTGAGTTTCTCAGATTATGAGTGTCGGTTGTTTGGTGTTGCCTTCGTTCTGGCATTTTTCGGGGCCTTTTGGATCAGCGAGCTGGCGAAGCAGGAACACAAACTGCCAGGGAGGTCTGTTGCTGGATGATTGGAATGCGGTGTGGAGGTAGTGCGGTGCCCCTTACGGCGGTCTAAAACAGAGAGGAGAGGTAAGGAGCTGGACTCCATAAGCTACTAGGTGGCAGACGTTGGTCTGGGCCTGGTAGGAGCTGGACCCCGATCGCAGGGGATCGTGACAAGGGGCACGGACTGTCGAGGAGGACAGCCGTGGCCTTGTGCCATCACTGGGCAGGGGCCAGGGCACGACGGGGGTACGTGGACCCTAGGTCAGGAAGTAGCTCCCTACAAGCGGCAGCGGTGTCAAGAACTTTGGTTTACCACAGCTGTCGGTGTCAGCGTTATTGGACTGAGTGAGTACACAAGTGACCCTTACCGTTTCAACGGCACCTCCCTGTTTCCTTCACCGAGTCCCGGGGCATCCCCCCTACCCGTGGAAGGGTTAAACACATAGCTGCCCACACCATCGCCACCGGGTACTCCCAATCGCAGCGGTGGTACTCCATCTTACCACGCACCACAGGTGACGTCACAAACTTTAACCAAACAGCCCCATGTAAATACTCCCCCTTTTACTTGAGTGGCCGCACGACCCCGACCCCCAAATCCGGAGACCCCTCGAGCCACTGCGGATCCGGATCTTCTCCGTGAAAGCGTGCGAAGCAGAAGCCCCGCCTTTCATCCTGAGTCTGAGGCCGGAACCGAAAGTTCCCAGAGGGCAACAGCGCGCGAAAGAGTGCTGAGTGAAAACCAAGGGGGTGCGCGAAGATGTCGGCGCCAGACGCCGGAAGTTTGGCGACGCTGCCTCCACCTGACCAGGGTAATGCTGGTGTGGTGGATGCGAGGTGGCTGTCCCTATAATGCCGATAACCTTGCCCTATATGCAGGGCTCCACCTGGCTCCCACAGTTTGATGGCCGACTAGACGTGCTGCAGGGATTCAAGAGGAAAATATGTAATGTACTCGATATGTATGCCAGGACCGGACGGCAGCGGGCGTCTGTGGTGCTCGGGCAGCTGACCCGTGCTGCCGAATTGGAAGTGGAGACATGGACTGGGGCGGATCGGGTCTCAGAACTCGCCATCTTCAGGAAACTGGGAGCTGCATTTGAGACCCGCACTGAAGCCGAGCTGAGGATGAGGTTCTACAGCTGCAAACAGCGGCCCCAAGACAGCATTAGGGATTACGCCTTAAAGTTACAAGCGTTGCTGCGGACCCTGAGGCTGACCAACAATATTGGAGAGCCAGAGGGGAACAATATGCTGGTGGAGCAGTTCCTGCAAGGTTTAGGGTCAGTGGAGGACCGCAAGCAACTAAGGCTGTGGGCACTAGAACATCCTGCCTTAAGCCTGCTTTACACCTTACAATTAAGCATACGATATTGTATGCAATGTGACACGCCCCCATCGTATGTGCGACACGTTCAATTTGTTGACCATGTTGCACAAACGATTAATTGCCATCACACCTACTTACCCTTCCATACGACCTCGATGTGGGCGGCGAACATCCACTTCCTGTAGTGGGAGGGACGTTCGGCGTCACAACAACGTCACAATGCGGCCAGCCAATTGAAGCAAAGGGGCAGAGATGAGCGGGACGTAAACATCCCGCCCAACTCCTTCCTTCCGCATAGCCGGCGGGAGCCGCTGGACGCAGGTAAGATGTGTACATCGTTCCCGGGGTGTCACACACTGCGATGTGTGCTGCCTTGGAAACATTGAACAACCCGATGTGCAATTTTTAGCAAATGAACGACATGTATGCGATGAACGGTTTTACGTTCAATCGTAATTGCACGTAGCTGTCACACGCTACAACACCACTAACGATGCCGGATGTGCGTTACTTACGACGTAACCCCGCCGACACATTGTTAGATATGTTGTAGCGTGTAATGCCCGCTTTAGATTTTGCTACCTTGAAAAAGCAGGCAATCAAAGCCCTGCAGTACCCAGAGGCTCCTGACTCTCCACTCCCATTCTGGCAAGCTGGAACGTCCCTGATGCAAGTGAAGCCCCCTGCTTTGGCACTGCTGGAGCCCGCTCCTTTAACAACGTCCGGGAGCGGAACAAGTGATTTGGCTGCCCAAGTACAGCAATTGAGTATCGAAGTCGCAAGGATTTTGGAGGCGATGCAGCTGAAGGCAAAGGCCACTCCATCAAGGGAAATCCATCTGGCTACACCCAGAGGACGTCCCCTGGATAAGAAATCAGACCCCGGCATATAAGGGACGGAGCAGTGACCGGTATGGACCACCTGTTTGTTATAAATGTAACAAGACTGGTAACTATGTAAGGAGCTATCCTTTAAACGGGCAACCCCTGGGGGAAAGGGCCAATCCCCAGGAATAAACTCCCACGGTCCAGCAGACTGGAGAGAGCTGTATGTGGGGGGACGGCTCATCTGTTACGTCACTACCGGAGTCTGTTCCATCGACTTCTACTCCGATCGCCAGGCGACGCCGTGTTCCTGCCATGGATAGTGCTGGTGATGGGAGAGGAGTCGATGCCAGCGGTGTCGGTGGGCGCAGGCTCCGCTCATGCACTGGTCTGGGTTTCCTGGGGATCTGCAGTGCCACTGGCTGACTGTAGATGGCGGGTGTCTCCCAGCTGAAGTACCATCATTCAGCTACAGCCTATGGAAAGACACCACACCCTTTTTAATGCCCCATCTGTCTGCTGACTTCTGCCAGAGATAGTTCTGAAAATTCTGGCTCCTGTTTCGTCCTGTGATTTCGTGTGCTGATTACCGCTTGTTTCCTGACTACCCTCCTGCCTGCTGTTTTAGTACCTCGTTAAGTGATCCGGTTTTGACCTCTGCTTGCTTCTGATTATGTCCTTGCCTGCCGATTCTGTCCCTGTTACGCAATTCCTGGTTTGACCCTGCCTGATGACTACTCTCTCAGACTGCAGCCTTCCACAGGTAGTGATCTCAAGGGCCCTGTGTAATTCCAAATCCCTGTATAGGGGTTAAAGAGTTTCAGGGGTCTGGGGGTCCTGCTTGGTGAGTGGCTTCCCTCTAGCCTGTCCATTACAGCCCGTCTGAGTCTGTGGATCCAGGCAGGCATTACTCCATCGTTTCCATCACCCGGATGGGATCCCGACCTCTGCACTCCTTGATACCAGCTCCCAGGTAACGACTATTCCCTATGTACTGTATAAGATGTTTTGGCTTGATGACGAACTTACCCCATCAGATGACAGCCTTACCATCTATGCCGTCAACGGGTTACCAGTGTCTCAAATCGGGTTCAAGGAGGGGAGCATTAAGGTGGGCCGGGTAGAATTGATGAGGCAAGGCCTCATAGTGGTACAAAATGACTCTAGTGATAGGAACCCGAAGATCATTTTAGGCACAAATGTCATTGAGAATTGTATGGGAGAAGTACTGGTTTTGCTTTAACAGCTGTCTGAGACTGCAGGGGCAGGGCAGCAGAGAGTCCTGCAATGTGAGATCCGAGCCCTCCTTCAGCGGCAACAGGTAAATCTCTCTGGAGGTGAGATAGATGGTGTACGAGTGATAGATGTGGCCTCTCTTGTAGTGCCCCTAACGAAGTGAAATGATGATATGGTGCAGGGCAGCTGTAGGCACCCGGGGACAGGATTACCAGGCAGTGGTAGAGCCCCTGCCCTCAGAGCATTGGCTCACTGTATTTACGGCCAGAGGGGTAGTTGACGTCCAGAAGGGGAGAGTGCCCGTGCAAGTGTTGAATTGTGGGGAGGAGGAAGTCACACTACCCAGATATGCCACCATAGCCAAGCTGTTTGTAGTTAATGCAGATGACATCCATGCAACAGGTTCCTCAAACCAGCCTAGTCAGTCTCCCAGTAACAGCCCCCAGGACCCGGTAGAGAAGAGGTGTCAGGAGTTACACGTGGGCACCGACTCTACACCTGCACATCATAAACAAGAGGTCTACAAGGTTGTCAAGGAGTATAAGCAGGTCTTTAGCAAACACCCATTGGATTTTGGGCGGATAAAAGGGGTACAACATCACATACCCACAGGCATTCACCCACCTATCAAGGAGAAGTATAGGCCCATACCACTTGGCCATTAGCAATGTGCCAAAGATATGCTCAGAAGCATGAAGGAAGCAGGAGTGATCCGCGACAGCTGCAGTCCCTGGGCCGCCCCACTGGTACTTGTGAGAAAAAAAGATAGTACCATGAGGATGTGTCTAGACTACCAACAGATTAACAAAATCACATACAAGGACGCCTACCCCTTGCCCCATATTGAGGAATCGTTAGCTGTCTTGAAGTCTGCTACTTACTTTTCTACCCTTGATCTCACCAGCGGGTACTGGCAGATGGCTGTTGCCGAGGAAGACCGGGAGAAAACCACGTTTGCTACCCCGATGGGCCTATGTGAGTTCAATAGCATGCCATTCAAGCTGTGCAACGCACCGGGGACGTTTCAAAAGCTGATGGAGTGCTGCTTGGGACACTGCAACTTCGAAACAGTCTTGCTGTATCTGGACGACGTCATTGTCTACTCCAATAACAGAGAGTGATAGAAGAAGGGTCTTAATTCCGCGCCAAGGACACAATGGATCCAGGAAGAGATTAATGCTTCTTTAATAACATGCACAAGTCTACGCGTTTCTGGAGACACAGCTCCCTTCATCAGGACATTGGCAAGAGAACATCAAGTTTTTTCGAAAACGATGGTAAACAATAACAAGATTTATTATCTCAAAACGTGCCCCTGTTTTGTATGGGGAAGGAAAAATACAAACTAGGAAAATAAACAGTGCAAATCAAACAAATTGTACAAGAGGATTATGTTTCAAATTTTACTACCAGGAGAACAGTCACATACTCTTGGTCCCTAAAAAGGAGATGTCTTCCCTGGGGCCAATAATACAACCCCCCTCCCTTAAATATGACTGGATCTACACAGGGCTAATTCCAAAGGGGAAGCCGTAATATGTGTCTTTTCTGCTGGTTCACAATCTTAACACTATCTCCAATCCATAAACTCCCTGGGATCCCAATATGACCAAACTCAGCTGTATAGCTAAGCAGAAATCAACCTGAGTTTACTAACAAAAATAACATATAAGAGAAGTGACCATATTTAATTCTCATTTACATGAAATAGAAATATTAACAATCTCTTTTGATTAACACACTCTGTGGGAAAATCCAATCCGAACAGGAGGGTGCCTTGGGGAACTTCACCATGGACTGTGGCCTTTCTGAACTTCGCACCGCAGTATCAACAGTCATTCGGAAGATGAATATAGTTTGTGCCTCACTGACACCGTCCCATAGAGACCAGATATTTAGGTTGGTCTAAATACCTAAATAACCCTAGCTAAACTCGTTGGACCGGTCAAGGAGAATTTAGAGTAGAACGATTAACATATGAGGTACCTCATCCTTGTTTTGGATATAGAGTGATTTTTTTCTTCCACGGGCGCCGTGTCACACTTCACAAATCGGCCGACTCTTTTCAAATGACCTTCCGTTGTTGATCTTCTTTCTTTTTCGCACTATTCACCGAGTGGAAATTGAGGATTAACCCCTTAACGACCGCGGGCAGTAAAATTACGTCCTAGCGGTCATAACGTTACTGCCTGCGGTCTGCCGGCGGCAGCATGCTGCGATCGGCGCACATCTCAGTTGATTTTCACAGCTGAGATGTGTGCCTGCTAGGCACAAGCAGAATCGTTATCTGCTCGTGCTGTTTAACCCCATAAATGGCGCTGTCAATATGTGACAGCGCCATTATAAGCGCAATCGCGGTAAACTTTTATTTGCCGCCCGATACCGGAAGTCACGTGACGCGATCACGTGACTTCCGGTAGTTGTCATGGTAGCACAGGGTCATGTGATGACTCCTGTACTACACATGAATTGCTTTCACTTTCGCTGTGCCCGCGGCACAGTGAAAAAGAAAGTGAGCGTATCTGCAGTTTACAGCTGTGTAGCTGTGATCAGCAGATAGTGCAGAGCAATCGGATTGCTGATCGCAATAGCCCCATAGGGGGACTAGTAAAATAAAAAAAAAGTTAAACAAAAAGTTTTAAAAAATTAAAAAAAAAAAAAAACTAAAAGTTCAAATCACCCCCCATTCGCCCCATTGAAAATTAAAGGGTTAAAAAAATAAAAAATATACACACATTTGGTATCACCGCGTTCAGAAACGCCCGATCTATCAAAATATAAAATCAATTAATCTGATCAGTATACGGCGTAGCGGCAAAAAAATTCCAAACGCCAAAACGACGTTTTTTTGTTGCCACAACTTTTGCGCAAAATGCAATAAGAGGCGATCAAAACGTAGCATCTGCGCAAAAATGGTACCGTTAAAAATGTCAGCTTGAGGCGCAAAAAATAAGCCGTCACTGAGCCATAGATCCCGAAAAATGAGAACGCTACGGGTCACGGAATATGGCGTAAAACGTGCGCCACTTTTTTCGGACAAACTTCCGATTTTTTTATAACCCCTTATATAAAAGTAAACCTATACATGTTTAGTGTCTACGAACTCGCACTGACCTGAGGCATCACACCCACACATCAGTTTTACCATATAGTGAACACAGTGAATAAAATATCTCAAAAACAATAGTGCTATCACACTTTTTTTGCAATTTTTCTGCATTAGGAATTTTTTTGCCATTTTGCAGTAAACTATATGGTAAAACTGATGTTTTCATTTAAAAGTACAGCTCGTTCTGCAAAAAATGAGCCTTCACATGACCATATTGACTGAAAAATAAAAAAGTTGCGTCTCTCAGAAAAAGAATGGCGAAAAAAAAAACGGAAAGCGAAAAATCGGCCGGTTGTGAAGGGGTTAATGTCCCTGACGTCACCAGTCACAGGAGCAAACACAAAACACTGCTCGTCTCAGCTTCGTCTCCGTGGCAACCAACTGACTTCTATTCACAACAAAACTTTATTCATTCTCAACTTAACTGACAGAGCAATGGTGCAGTAAACGTATTTTATAAATCAAGCCGCAAAAGTGCATTTTCACTACATAGTTCTGCTATTATTTACATCACATTACTCACAAAATTATTCAAGTATTATTTTGTAAACACTTAATAAATTTTAAAACAACAGTGAGTGTTGCTGACATCTAGTGGTCAGATGCCATCATTACAGGTGTGCCTATTGCTCATAGTCAATACCAACACATATCGCTATACACTCTCCTTCCCACTGACTGTTGTTTTGTTTACAAAATAATCCTTGCATAATTTTGTGAGTAATGTGATGTAAATAATAGCAGAACTATAAAGTGAAAATGCAATTTTGCGGCTTGATTTATAAAATACGTTTATTGCACCATTGCTCTGTCAGTTAAGTTGAGAATGAATAAAGTTTTGTTGTGAATAGAAGTCGGTTGGTTGCCACGGAGACGAAGCTGAGACGAGCAGTGTTTTGTGTTTGCTCCTGTGACTGGTGACGTCTGGGACATTAATCCTCAATTTCCGTTCGGTGAAGAGTGTGAAAAAGAAAGAAGACCAACAACGGAAGGTCATTTGAAAAGAGTCAACCGGTTTGTGAAGTGTGACACGGCGCCCGTAGAAGAATAAATCACTCTATATCCAAAACAAGGATGAGGTACCTCATGTTATTCGTTCTACTCTAAATTCTCCTTGACCGGTCCAACGAGTTTAGCTAGGGTTAGTTAGGTATTTAGACCAACCTAAATATCTAGTCTCTATGGGACGGTGTCAGTGAGGCACAAACTATATTCATCTTCCCAATGACTGTTGATACTGCGGTGCGAAGTTCAGAAAGGCCACAGTCCGTGGTGAAGTTCCCCAAGGCACCCTCCTGCTCGGATTGGATTTTCCCACAGAGTGTGTTAATCAAAAGAGATTGTTAATATTTCTATTTCATGTAAATGAGAATTGAATATGGTCACTTCTTTTATATGTTATTTTTGTTAGTAAACTCGGGTTGAATTCTGCTTAGTATACAGCTGAGTTTGGTCATATTGGGATCCCAGGGAGTTTATGGATTGGAGATAGTGTTAAGATTGTGAACCAGCAGAAAAGACACATATTACGGCTTCCCCTTTGGAATTAACCCTGTGTAGATCCAGTCTATTTAAGGGAGGGGGGTGGTATTATTGGCCCCAAGGAAGACATCTCCTTTTTAGGGACCAAGAGTATGTGACTGTTCTCCTGGTAGTAAAATGTGAAACATATTCCTCTTGTACAATTTGTTTGATTTGCACTGTTTATTTTCCTAGTTTGTATTTTTCCTTCCCCATACAAAACAGGGGCAAGTTTTGAGATAATAAATCTTGTTATTGTTTACCATCGTTTTCGAAAAAACTCATCTGTCCTGTCAGTGGCATCACTGTATCATAGCGACACCTTTTACATTTTTGGCGTAGTCAGCAGTATACAGTGTTCGCCATGGACGGGGACATTGGTGTGTTGGCTCTTAGGGCTCCTCCTGGTGCTTTGTTGAACCATCTCATGAAGTTTGACAGTTACAATATGCTGCTGCCAGATTGGATAGAGAGGCTGAAAAGCGCTATTGCCCTATACAGAATTGCTGCTGATGTACAGGTAGAAGTGGCACTTAATGCTCTGGAGGGGGATGCCAGGAAGGCAGTATTATTGAAGCCCGAACAGAAGCGCAAGACGGTGGATGATATCATAGAGATATTAGAAGGTTCTTTTGATCATTTAGCCACCGCTGGACACTTAAGAGTAGAGATGAGCGAACCGGTCCCGGTTCGGCTCGAGGTCGGTTCGCCGAACGGAGCTCCCGTTCGAGTTCGGCTCGTCGAACGTTCGACGAACCGAACTTGAACTGCATAGGAAACAATGGCAGCCAATCACAAACACAGAAAAACACCTAGAAAACACCCTCAAAGGTGTCCAAAAGGTGACAAACAACTCACAACACAACACAAACACATGGGAAAGTGACAAGGACATATACTCATGCGAAAACAAAACAGCTGGACAAGGAAAAAGAGGAGGACACACAGATATATGAGTATATGCAAGGAAACATCGATTCGATTATTGTGCAACTTGAGCCCTGCTCATTTTAGGCTTCCAATCTTGATAAATTGCCTGAGCTCGCCACGTACGCCTTGGGGTTCTTGTCGTGTCCTGCAGCCAGCGTTCTCTCGGAACCTGTCTTCAGTGCTGCTGGGGGTCTGCTGGCAGATAAGCACATGTGTCTGTCCACTGACAATGTGGACATGGCTCTCAGAGGACTTTTCTTCCCCTGGGTCAGCCAGGGGACGGGAAAGGCACGCGTATTTTTGAGAGTGCTTCATGCCAAGCATCTTTTTCTTTTTAAAAAGGGAAGGTCAACTGATGCCAGTCAAGTGGGGTGTGTGTGGCCCAGTTAGTGGCAACGAGGGAGACTGTGGTTGGAGTCCCCTCGCTGTGTTTCTAAAAGAACCAAGATGAACAAGTCATAACTCTCAGAGGACTTTTCTTCCCCTGGGTCAGCCAGGGGACGGGAAAGGCACGCGTATTTTTGAGAGTGCTTCATGCCAAGCATTTTTTTCTTTTTCAAAAGGGAAGGTCAACTGATGCCAGTCAAGTGGGGTGTGTGTGGCCCAGTTAGTGGAAACGAGGGAGACTGTGGTTGGAGTCCCCTCGCTGTGTTTCTAAAAGAACCAAGATGAACAAGTCATGGCTCTCAGAGGACTTTTCTTCCCCTGGGTCAGCCAGGGGACGGGAAAGGCACGCGTATTTTTGAGAGTGCTTCATGCCAAGCATCTTTTTCTTTTTCAAAAGGGAAGGTCAACTGATGCCAGTCAAGTGGGGTGTGTGTGGCCCAGTTAGTGGAAACGAGGGAGACTGTGGTTGGAGTCCCCTCGCTGTGTTTCTAAAAGAACCAAGATGAACAAGTCATGGCTCTCAGAGGACTTTTCTTCCCCTGGGTCATCCAGGGGACGGGAAAGGCACGCGTATTTTTGAGAGTGCTTCATGCCAAGCATCTTTTTCTTTTTCAAAAGGGAGGGTCAACTGATGCCAGTCAAGTGGGGTGTGTGTGGCCCAATTAGTGGCAACGAGGGAGACTGTGATTGGAGTCCCCTCACTGTGTTTCTAAAAGAACCAAGATGAACAAGTCATGGCTCTAAAACAACTTTTCTTCCCCTGGGTCAGCCAGGGGATGGGAAAGGCACGCGTATTTTTGAGAGTGCTTCATGCCAAGCATCTTTTTCTTTTTCAAAAGGGAAGGTCAACTGATGCCAGTCAAGTGGGGTGTGTGTGGCCCAGTTAGTGGAAACGAGGGAGACTGTGGCTGGAGTCCCCTCGCTGTGTTTCTAAAAGAACCAAGATGAACAAGTCATGGCTCTCAGAGGACTTTTCTTCCCCTGGGTCATCCAGGGGACGGGAAAGGCACGCGTATTTTTGAGAGTGCTTCATGCCAAGCATCTTTTTCTTTTTCAAAAGAGGGGGTCAACTGATGCCAGTCAAGTGGGGTGTGTGTGGCCCAATTAGTGGCAACGAGGGAGACTGTGGTTGGAGTCCCCTCGCTGTGTTTCTAAAAGAACCAAGATGAACAAGTCATGGCTCTCAGAGGACTTTTCTTCCCCTGGGTCAGCCAGGGGACGGGAAAGGCACGCGTATTTTTGAGAGTGCTTCATGCCAAGCATCTTTTTCTTTTTCAAAAGGGAAGGTCAACTGATGCCAGTCAAGTGGGGTGTGTGTGGCCCAGTTAGTGGCAACGAGGGAGACTGTGGTTGGAGTCCCCTCGCTGTGTTTCTAAAAGAACCAAGATGAACAAGTCATGGCTCTCAGAGGACTTTTCTTCCCCTGGGTCAGCCAGGGGACGGGAAAGGCACGTGTATTTTTGAGAGTGCTTCATGCCAAGCATCTTTTTCTTTTTCAAAAGGGGGGGTCAACTGATGCCAGTCAAGTGGGGTGTGTGTGGCCCAATTAGTGGCAACGAGGGAGACTGTGGTTGGAGTCCCCTCGCTGTGTTTCTAAAAGAACCAAGATGAACAAGTCATGGCTCTCAGAGGACTTTTCTTCCCCTGGGTCAGCCAGGGGACGGGAAAGGCACGCGTATTTTTGAGAGTGCTTCATGCCAAGCATCTTTTTCTTTTTCAAAAGGGAAGGTCAACTGATGCCAGTCAAGTGGGGTGTGTGTGGCCCAGTTAGTGGCAACGAGGGAGACTGTGGTTGGAGTCCCCTCGCTGTGTTTCTAAAAGAACCAAGATGAACAAGTCATGGCTCTCAGAGGACTTTTCTTCCCCTGGGTCAGCCAGGGGACGGGAAGGGCACGCGTATTTTTGAGAGTGCTTCATGCCAAGCATCTTTATCTTTTTCAAAAGGGAAGGTCAACTGATGCCAGTCAAGTGGGGTGTGTGTGGCCCAGTTAGTGGCAACGAGGGAGACTGTGGTTGGAGTCCCCTCGCTGTGTTTCTAAAAGAACCAAGATGAACAAGTCATGGCTCTCAGAGGACTTTTCTTCCCCTGGGTCATCCAGGGGACGGGAAAGGCACGCGTATTTTTGAGAGTGCTTCATGCCAAGCATCTTTTTCTTTTTCAAAAGGGGGGGTCAACTGATGCCAGTCAAGTGGGGTGTGTGTGGCCCAGTTAGTGGCAACGAGGGAGACTGTGGTTGGAGTCCCCTCGCTGTGTTTCTAAAAGAACCAAGATGAACAAGTCATGGCTCTAAAACAACTTTTCTTCCCCTGGGTCAGCCAGGGGATGGGAAAGGCACGCGTATTTTTGAGAGTGCTTCATGCCAAGCATCTTTTTCTTTTTCAAAAGGGAAGGTCAACTGATGCCAGTCAAGTGGGGTGTGTGTGGCCCAGTTAGTGGAAACGAGGGAGACTGTGGCTGGAGTCCCCTCGCTGTGTTTCTAAAAGAACCAAGATGAACAAGTCATGGCTCTCAGAGGACTTTTCTTCCCCTGGGTCATCCAGGGGACGGGAAAGGCACGTGTATTTTTGAGAGTGCTTCATGCCAAGCATCTTTTTCTTTTTCAAAAGGGGGGGTCAACTGATGCCAGTCAAGTGGGGTGTGTGTGGCCCAATTAGTGGCAACGAGGGAGACTGTGGTTGGAGTCCCCTCGCTGTGTTTCTAAAAGAACCAAGATGAACAAGTCATGGCTCTCAGAGGACTTTTCTTCCCCTGGGTCAGCCAGGGGACGGGAAAGGCACGCGTATTTTTGAGAGTGCTTCATGCCAAGCATCTTTTTCTTTTTCAAAAGGGAAGGTCAACTGATGCCAGTCAAGTGGGGTGTGTGTGGCCCAGTTAGTGGCAACAAGGGAGACTGTGGTTGGAGTCCCCTCGCTGTGTTTCTAAAAGAACCAAGATGAACAAGTCATGGCTCTCAGAGGACTTTTCTTCCCCTGGGTCAGCCAGGGGACGGGAAAGGCACGTGTATTTTTGAGAGTGCTTCATGCCAAGCATCTTTTTCTTTTTCAAAAGGGGGGGTCAACTGATGCCAGTCAAGTGGGGTGTGTGTGGCCCAATTAGTGGCAACGAGGGAGACTGTGGTTGGAGTCCCCTCGCTGTGTTTCTAAAAGAACCAAGATGAACAAGTCATGGCTCTCAGAGGACTTTTCTTCCCCTGGGTCAGCCAGGGGACGGGAAAGGCACGCGTATTTTTGAGAGTGCTTCATGCCAAGCATCTTTTTCTTTTTCAAAAGGGAAGGTCAACTGATGCCAGTCAAGTGGGGTGTGTGTGGCCCAGTTAGTGGCAACGAGGGAGACTGTGGTTGGAGTCCCCTCGCTGTGTTTCTAAAAGAACCAAGATGAACAAGTCATGGCTCTCAGAGGACTTTTCTTCCCCTGGGTCAGCCAGGGGACGGGAAGGGCACGCGTATTTTTGAGAGTGCTTCATGCCAAGCATCTTTTTCTTTTTCAAAAGGGAAGGTCAACTGATGCCAGTCAAGTGGGGTGTGTGTGGCCCAGTTAGTGGCAACGAGGGAGACTGTGGTTGGAGTCCCCTCGCTGTGTATCTAAAAGAACCAAGATGAACAAGTCATGGCTCTCAGAGGACTTTTCTTCCAATGGGTCAGCCAGCGGACGGGAAAGGCACGCGTATTTTTGAGAGTGCTTCATGCCAAGCATCTTTTTCTTTTTCAAAAGGGAAGGTCAACTGATGCCAGTCAAGTGGGGTGTGTGTGGCCCAGTTAGTGGCAACGAGGGAGACTGTGGTTGGAGTCCCCTCGCTGTGTTTCTAAAAGAACCAAGATGAACAAGTCATGGCTCTCAGAGGACTTTTCTTCCCCTGGGTCAGCCAGGGGACGGGAAGGGCACGCGTATTTTTGAGAGTGCTTCATGCCAAGCATCTTTTTCTTTTTCAAAAGGGAAGGTCAACTGATGCCAGTCAAGTGGGGTGTATGTGGCCCAGTTAGTGGCAACGAGGGAGACTGTGGTTGGAGTCCCCTCGCTGTGTTTCTAAAAGAACCAAGATGAACAAGTCATGGCTCTCAGAGGACTTTTCTTCCCCTGGGTCAGCCAGGGGACGGGAAAGGCACGCGTATTTTTGAGAGTGCTTCATGCCAAGCATCTTTTTCTTTTTCAAAAGGGAAGGTCAACTGATGCCAGTCAAGTGGGGTGTGTGTGGCCCAGTTAGTGGAAACAAGGGAGACTGTGGTTGGAGTCCCCTCGCTGTGTTTCTAAAAGAACCAAGATGAACAAGTCATGGCTCTCAGAGGACTTTTCTTCCCCTGGGTCATCCAGGGGACGGGAAAGGCACGCGTATTTTTGAGAGTGCTTCATGCCAAGCATCTTTTTCTTTTTCAAAAGGGGGGGTCAACTGATGCCAGTCAAGTGGGGTGTGTGTGGCCCAATTAGTGGCAACGAGGGAGACTGTGGTTGGAGTCCCCTCGCTGTGTTTCTAAAAGAACCAAGATGAACAAGTCATGGCTCTAAAACAACTTTTCTTCCCCTGGGTCAGCCAGGGGATGGGAAAGGCACGCGTATTTTTGAGAGTGCTTCATGCCAAGCATCTTTTTCTTTTTCAAAAGGGAAGGTCAACTGATGCCAGTCAAGTGGGGTGTGTGTGGCCCAGTTAGTGGAAACGAGGGAGACTGTGGCTGGAGTCCCCTCGCTGTGTTTCTAAAAGAACCAAGATGAACAAGTCATGGCTCTCAGAGGACTTTTCTTCCCCTGGGTCATCCAGGGGACGGGAAAGGCACGCGTATTTTTGAGAGTGCTTCATGCCAAGCATCTTTTTCTTTTTCAAAAGGGGGAGTCAACTGATGCCAGTCAAGTGGGGTGTGTGTGGCCCAATTAGTGGCAACGAGGGAGACTGTGGTTGGAGTCCCCTCGCTGTGTTTCTAAAAGAACCAAGATGAACAAGTCATGGCTCTCAGAGGACTTTTCTTCCCCTGGGTCAGCCAGGGGACGGGAAAGGCACGCGTATTTTTGAGAGTGCTTCATGCCAAGCATCTTTTTCTTTTTCAAAAGGGAAGGTCAACTGATGCCAGTCAAGTGGGGTGTGTGTGGCCCAGTTAGTGGCAACGAGGGAGACTGTGGTTGGAGTCCCCTCGCTGTGTTTCTAAAAGAACCAAGATGAACAAGTCATGGCTCTCAGAGGACTTTTCTTCCCCTGGGTCAGCCAGGGAACGGGAAAGGCACGTGTATTTTTGAGAGTGCTTCATGCCAAGCATCTTTTTCTTTTTCAAAAGGGTGGGTCAACTGATGCCAGTCAAGTGGGGTGTGTGTGGCCCAATTAGTGGCAACGAAGGAGACTGTGGTTTGAGTCCCCTCGCTGTGTTTCTAAAAGAACCAAGATGAACAAGTCATGGCTCTCAGAGGACTTTTCTTCCCCTGGGTCAGCCAGGGGACGGGAAAGGCACGCGTATTTTTGAGAGTGCTTCATGCCAAGCATCTTTTTCTTTTTCAAAAGGGAAGGTCAACTGATGCCAGTCAAGTGGGGTGTCTGTGGCCCAGTTAGTGGCAACGAGGGAGACTGTGGTTGGAGTCCCCTCGCTGTGTTTCTAAAAGAACCAAGATGAACAAGTCATGGCTCTCAGAGGACTTTTCTTCCCCTGGGTCAGCCAGGGGACGGGAAGGGCACGCGTATTTTTGAGAGTGCTTCATGCCAAGCATCTTTTTCTTTTTCAAAAGGGAAGGTCAACTGATGCTAGTCAAGTGGGGTGTGTGTGGCCCAGTTAGTGGCAACGAGGGAGACTGTGGTTGGAGTCCCCTCGCTGTGTTTCTAAAAGAACCAAGATGAACAAGTCATGGCTCTCAGAGGACTTTTCTTCCCCTGGGTCATCCAGGGGACGGGAAAGGCACGCGTATTTTTGAGAGTGCTTCATGCCAAGCATCTTTTTCTTTTTCAAAAGGGGGGGTCAACTGATGCCAGTCAAGTGGGGTGTGTGTGGCCCAATTAGTGGCAACGAGGGAGACTGTGGTTGGAGTCCCCTCGCTGTGTTTCTAAAAGAACCAAGATGAACAAGTCATGGCTCTAAAACAACTTTTCTTCCCCTGGGTCAGCCAGGGGATGGGAAAGGCACGCGTATTTTTGAGAGTGCTTCATGCCAAGCATCTTTTTCTTTTTCAAAAGGGGGGGTCAACTGATGCCAGTCAAGTGGGGTGTGTGTGGCCCAATTAGTGGCAACGAGGGAGACTGTGGTTGGAGTCCCCTCGCTGTGTTTCTAAAAGAACCAAGATGAACAAGTCATGGCTCTCAGAGGACTTTTCTTCCCCTGGGTCAGCCAGGGGACGGGAAAGGCACGCGTATTTTTGAGAGTGCTTCATGCCAAGCATCTTTTTCTTTTTCAAAAGGGAAGGTCAACTGATGCCAGTCAAGTGGGGTGTGTGTGGCCCAGTTAGTGGCAACGAGGGAGACTGTGGTTGGAGTCCCCTCGCTGTGTTTCTAAAAGAACCAAGATGAACAAGTCATGGCTCTCAGAGGACTTTTCTTCCCCTGGGTCAGCCAGGGGACGGGAAAGGCACGTGTATTTTTGAGAGTGCTTCATGCCAAGCATCTTTTTCTTTTTCAAAAGGGAAGGTCAACTGATGCTAGTCAAGTGGGGTGTGTGTGGCCCAGTTAGTGGCAACGAGGGAGACTGTGGTTGGAGTCCCCTCGCTGTGTTTCTAAAAGAACCAAGATGAACAAGTCATGGCTCTCAGAGGACTTTTCTTCCCCTGGGTCAGCCAGGGGACGGGAAGGGCACGCGTATTTTTGAGAGTGCTTCATGCCAAGCATCTTTTTCTTTTTCAAAAGGGAAGGTCAACTGATGCCAGTCAAGTGGGGTGTGTGTGGCCCAGTTAGTGGCAACGAGGGAGACTGTGGTTGGAGTCCCCTCGCTGTGTTTCTAAAAGAACCAAGATGAACAAGTCATGGCTCTCAGAGGACTTTTCTTCCCCTGGGTCAGCCAGGGGACGGGAAGGGCACGCGTATTTTTGAGAGTGCTTCATGCCAAGCATCTTTTTCTTTTTCAAAAGGGAAGGTCAACTGATGCCAGTCAAGTGGGGTGTGTGTGGCCCAGTTAGTGGCAACGAGGGAGACTGTGGTTGGAGTCCCCTCGCTGTGTTTCTAAAAGAACCAAGATGAACAAGTCATGGCTCTCAGAGGACTTTTCTTCCCCTGGGTCATCCAGGGGACGGGAAAGGCATGCGTATTTTTGAGAGTGCTTCATGCCAAGCATCTTTTTTTTTTTCAAAAGGGGGGGTCAACTGATGCCAGTCAAGTGGGGTGTGTGTGGCCCAATTAGTGGCAACGAGGGAGACTGTGGTTGGAGTCCCCTCGCTGTGTTTCTAAAAGAACCAAGATGAACAAGTCATGGCTCTAAAACAACTTTTCTTCCCCTGGGTCAGCCAGGGGATGGGAAAGGCACGCGTATTTTTGAGAGTGCTTCATGCCAAGCATCTTTTTCTTTTTCAAAAGGGAAGGTCAACTGATGCCAGTCAAGTGGGGTGTGTGTGGCCCAGTTAGTGGAAACGAGGGAGACTGTGGCTGGAGTCCCCTCGCTGTGTTTCTAAAAGAACCAAGATGAACAAGTCATGGCTCTCAGAGGACTTTTCTTCCCCTGGGTCATCCAGGGGACGGGAAAGGCACGCGTATTTTTGAGAGTGCTTCATGCCAAGCATCTTTTTCTTTTTCAAAAGGGGGGGTCAACTGATGCCAGTCAAGTGGGGTGTGTGTGGCCCAATTAGTGGCAACGAGGGAGACTGTGGTTGGAGTCCCCTCGCTGTGTTTCTAAAAGAACCAAGATGAACAAGTCATGGCTCTCAGAGGACTTTTCTTCCCCTGGGTCAGCCAGGGGACGGGAAAGGCACGCGTATTTTTGAGAGTGCTTCATGCCAAGCATCTTTTTCTTTTTCAAAAGGGAAGGTCAACTGATGCCAGTCAAGTGGGGTGTGTGTGGCCCAGTTAGTGGCAACGAGGGAGACTGTGGTTGGACTCCCCTCGCTGTGTTTCTAAAAGAACCAAGATGAACAAGTCATGGCTCCCAGAGGACTTTTCTTCCCCTGGGTCAGCCAGGGGACGGGAAAGGCACGTGTATTTTTGAGAGTGCTTCATGCCAAGCATCTTTTTCTTTTTCAAAAGGGGGGGTCAACTGATGCCAGTCAAGTGGGGTGTGTGTGGCCCAATTAGTGGCAACGAGGGAGACTGTGGTTGGAGTCCCCTCGCTGTGTTTCTAAAAGAACCAAGATGAACAAGTCATGGCTCTCAGAGGACTTTTCTTCCTCTGGGTCAGCCAGGGGACGAGAAAGGCACGCGTATTTTTGAGAGTGCTTCATGCCAAGCATCTTTTTCTTTTTCAAAAGGGAAGGTCAACTGATGACAGTCAAGTGGGGTGTGTGTGGCCCAGTTAGTGGAAACGAGGGAGACTGTGGTTGGAGTCCCCTTGCTGTGTTTCTAAAAGAACCAAGATGAACAAGTCATGGCTCTCAGAGGACTTTTCTTCCCCTGGGTCAGCCAGGGGACGGGAAAGGCACGCGTATTTTTGAGAGTGCTTCATGCCAAGCAACTTTTTCTTTTTCAAAAGGGAAGGTCAACTGATGCCAGTCAAGTTGGGTGTGTGTGGCCCAGTTAGTGGAAACGAGGGAGACTGTGGTTGGAGTCCCCTCGCTGTGTTTCTAAAAGAACCAAGATGAACAAGTCATGGCTCTCAGAGGACTTTTCTTCCCCTGGGTCATCCAGGGGACGGGAGAGGCACGCGTATTTTTGAGAGTGCTTAATGCCAAGCATCTTTTTCTTTTTCAAAAGGGAAGGTCAACTGATGCCAGTCAAGTGGGGTGTGTGTGGCCCAGTTAGTGGCAACGAGGGAGACTGTGGTTGGAGTCCCCTCGCTGTGTTTCTAAAAGAACCAAGATGAACAAGTCATGGCTCTCAGAGGACTTTTCTTCCCCTGGGTCAGCCAGGGGACGGGAAAGGCACGTGTATTTTTGAGAGTGCTTCATGCCAAGCATCTTTTTCTTTTTCAAAAGGGGGGGTCAACTGATGCCAGTCAAGTGGGGTGTGTGTGGCCCAATTAGTGGCAACGAGGGAGACTGTGGTTGGAGTCCCCTCGCTGTGTTTCTAAAAGAACCAAGATGAACAAGTCATGGCTCTCAGAGGACTTTTCTTCCCCTGGGTCAGCCAGGGGACGGGATAGGCACGCGTATTTTTGAGAGTGCTTCATGCCAAGCATCTTTTTCTTTTTCAAAAGGGAAGGTCAACTGATGCCAGTCAAGTGGGGTGTGTGTGGCCCAGTTAGTGGCAACGAGGGAGACTGTGGTTGGAGTCCCCTCGCTGTGTTTCTAAAAGAACCAAGATGAACAAGTCATGGCTCTCAGAGGACTTTTCTTCCCCTGGGTCAGCCAGGGGACGGGAAGGGCACGCGTATTTTTGAGAGTGCTTCATGCCAAGCATCTTTTTCTTTTTCAAAAGGGGGGGTCAACTGATGCCAGTCAAGTGGGGTGTGTGTGGCCCAATTAGTGGCAACGAGGGAGACTGTGGTTGGAGTCCCCTCGCTGTGTTTCTAAAAGAACCAAGATGAACAAGTCATGGCTCTAAAACAACTTTTCTTCCCCTGGGTCAGCCAGGGGATGGGAAAGGCACGCGTATTTTTGAGAGTGCTTCATGCCAAGCATCTTTTTCTTTTTCAAAAGGGGGGGTCAACTGATGCCAGTCAAGTGGGGTGTGTGTGGCCCAATTAGTGGCAACGAGGGAGACTGTGGTTGGAGTCCCCTCGCTGTGTTTCTAAAAGAACCAAGATGAACAAGTCATGGCTCTCAGAGGACTTTTCTTCCCCTGGGTCAGCCAGGGGACGGGAAAGGCACGCGTATTTTTGAGAGTGCTTCATGCCAAGCATCTTTTTCTTTTTCAAAAGGGAAGGTCAACTGATGCCAGTCAAGTGGGGTGTGTGTGGCCCAGTTAGTGGCAACGAGGGAGACTGTGGTTGGAGTCCCCTCGCTGTGTTTCTAAAAGAACCAAGATGAACAAGTCATGGCTCTCAGAGGACTTTTCTTCCCCTGGGTCAGCCAGGGGACGGGAAAGGCACGTGTATTTTTGAGAGTGCTTCATGCCAAGCATCTTTTTCTTTTTCAAAAGGGAAGGTCAACTGATGCTAGTCAAGTGGGGTGTGTGTGGCCCAGTTAGTGGCAACGAGGGAGACTGTGGTTGGAGTCCCCTCGCTGTGTTTCTAAAAGAACCAAGATGAACAAGTCATGGCTCTCAGAGGACTTTTCTTCCCCTGGGTCAGCCAGGGGACGGGAAGGGCACGCGTATTTTTGAGAGTGCTTCATGCCAAGCATCTTTTTCTTTTTCAAAAGGGAAGGTCAACTGATGCCAGTCAAGTGGGGTGTGTGTGGCCCAGTTAGTGGCAACGAGGGAGACTGTGGTTGGAGTCCCCTCGCTGTGTTTCTAAAAGAACCAAGATGAACAAGTCATGGCTCTCAGAGGACTTTTCTTCCCCTGGGTCATCCAGGGGACGGGAAAGGCATGCGTATTTTTGAGAGTGCTTCATGCCAAGTATCTTTTTCTTTTTCAAAAGAAGGGTCAACTGATGCCAGTCAAGTGGGGTGTGTGTGGCCCAGTTAGTGGCAACGAGGGAGACTGTGGTTGGAGTCCCCTCGCTGTGTTTCTAAAAGAACCAAGATGAACAAGTCATGGCTCTCAGAGGACTTTTCTTCCCCTGGGTCAGCCAGGGGACGGGAAGGGCACGCGCATTTTTGAGAGTGCTTCATGCCAAGCATCTTTTTCTTTTTCAAAAGGGAAGGTCAACTGATGCCAGTCAAGTGGGGTGTGTGTGGCCCAGTTAGTGGCAACGAGGGAGACTGTGGTTGGAGTCCCCTCGCTGTGTTTCTAAAAGAACCAAGATGAACAAGTCATGGCTCTCAGAGGACTTTTCTTCCCCTGGGTCATCCAGGGGACGGGAAAGGCATGCGTATTTTTGAGAGTGCTTCATGCCAAGCATCTTTTTTTTTTTCAAAAGGGGGGGTCAACTGATGCCAGTCAAGTGGGGTGTGTGTGGCCCAATTAGTGGCAACGAGGGAGACTGTGGTTGGAGTCCCCTCGCTGTGTTTCTAAAAGAACCAAGATGAACAAGTCATGGCTCTAAAACAACTTTTCTTCCCCTGGGTCAGCCAGGGGATGGGAAAGGCACGCGTATTTTTGAGAGTGCTTCATGCCAAGCATCTTTTTCTTTTTCAAAAGGGAAGGTCAACTGATGCCAGTCAAGTGGGGTGTGTGTGGCCCAGTTAGTGGAAACGAGGGAGACTGTGGCTGGAGTCCCCTCGCTGTGTTTCTAAAAGAACCAAGATGAACAAGTCATGGCTCTCAGAGGACTTTTCTTCCCCTGGGTCATCCAGGGGACGGGAAAGGCACGCGTATTTTTGAGAGTGCTTCATGCCAAGCATCTTTTTCTTTTTCAAAAGGGGGGGTCAACTGATGCCAGTCAAGTGGGGTGTGTGTGGCCCAATTAGTGGCAACGAGGGAGACTGTGGTTGGAGTCCCCTCGCTGTGTTTCTAAAAGAACCAAGATGAACAAGTCATGGCTCTCAGAGGACTTTTCTTCCCCTGGGTCAGCCAGGGGACGGGAAAGGCACGCGTATTTTTGAGAGTGCTTCATGCCAAGCATCTTTTTCTTTTTCAAAAGGGAAGGTCAACTGATGCCAGTCAAGTGGGGTGTGTGTGGCCCAGTTAGTGGCAACGAGGGAGACTGTGGTTGGAGTCCCCTCGCTGTGTTTCTAAAAGAACCAAGATGAACAAGTCATGGCTCCCAGAGGACTTTTCTTCCCCTGGGTCAGCCAGGGGACGGGAAAGGCACGTGTATTTTTGAGAGTGCTTCATGCCAAGCATCTTTTTCTTTTTCAAAAGGGGGGGTCAACTGATGCCAGTCAAGTGGGGTGTGTGTGGCCCAATTAGTGGCAACGAGGGAGACTGTGGTTGGAGTCCCCTCGCTGTGTTTCTAAAAGAACCAAGATGAACAAGTCATGGCTCCCAGAGGACTTTTCTTCCCCTGGGTCAGCCAGGGGACGGGAAAGGCACGTGTATTTTTGAGAGTGCTTCATGCCAAGCATCTTTTTCTTTTTCAAAAGGGGGGGTCAACTGATGCCAGTCAAGTGGGGTGTGTGTGGCCCAATTAGTGGCAACGAGGGAGACTGTGGTTGGAGTCCCCTCGCTGTGTTTCTAAAAGAACCAAGATGAACAAGTCATGGCTCTCAGAGGACTTTTCTTCCCCTGGGTCAGCCAGGGGACGGGAAAGGCACGCGTATTTTTGAGAGTGCTTCATGCCAAGCATCTTTTTCTTTTTCAAAAGGGAAGGTCAACTGATGCCAGTCAAGTGGGGTGTGTGTGGCCCAGTTAGTGGCAACGAGGGAGACTGTGGTTGGAGTCCCCTCGCTGTGTTTCTTAAAGAACCAAGATGAACAAGTCATGGCTCTCAGAGGACTTTTCTTCCCCTGGGTCAGCCAGGGGACGGGAAGGGCACACGTATTTTTGAGAGTGCTTCATGCCAAGCATCTTTTTCTTTTTCAAAAGGGAAGGTCAACTGATGCCAGTCAAGTGGGGTGTGTGTGGCCCAGTTAGTGGCAACGAGGGAGACTGTGGTTGGAGTCCCCTCGCTGTGTTTCTAAAAGAACCAAGATGAACAAGTCATGGCTCTCAGAGGACTTTTCTTCCTCTGGGTCAGCCAGGGGACGAGAAAGGCACGCGTATTTTTGAGAGTGCTTCATGCCAAGCATCTTTTTCTTTTTCAAAAGGGAAGGTCAACTGATGACAGTCAAGTGGGGTGTGTGTGGCCCAGTTAGTGGAAACGAGGGAGACTGTGGTTGGAGTCCCCTTGCTGTGTTTCTAAAAGAACCAAGATGAACAAGTCATGGCTCTCAGAGGACTTTTCTTCCCCTGGGTCAGCCAGGGGACGGGAAAGGCACGCGTATTTTTGAGAGTGCTTCATGCCAAGCAACTTTTTCTTTTTCAAAAGGGAAGGTCAACTGATGCCAGTCAAGTTGGGTGTGTGTGGCCCAGTTAGTGGAAACGAGGGAGACTGTGGTTGGAGTCCCCTCGCTGTGTTTCTAAAAGAACCAAGATGAACAAGTCATGGCTCTCAGAGGACTTTTCTTCCCCTGGGTCATCCAGGGGACGGGAGAGGCACGCGTATTTTTGAGAGTGCTTAATGCCAAGCATCTTTTTCTTTTTCAAAAGGGAAGGTCAACTGATGCCAGTCAAGTGGGGTGTGTGTGGCCCAGTTAGTGGCAACGAGGGAGACTGTGGTTGGAGTCCCCTCGCTGTGTTTCTAAAAGAACCAAGATGAACAAGTCATGGCTCTCAGAGGACTTTTCTTCCCCTGGGTCAGCCAGGGGACGGGAAAGGCACGTGTATTTTTGAGAGTGCTTCATGCCAAGCATCTTTTTCTTTTTCAAAAGGGGGGGTCAACTGATGCCAGTCAAGTGGGGTGTGTGTGGCCCAATTAGTGGCAACGAGGGAGACTGTGGTTGGAGTCCCCTCGCTGTGTTTCTAAAAGAACCAAGATGAACAAGTCATGGCTCTCAGAGGACTTTTCTTCCCCTGGGTCAGCCAGGGGACGGGATAGGCACGCGTATTTTTGAGAGTGCTTCATGCCAAGCATCTTTTTCTTTTTCAAAAGGGAAGGTCAACTGATGCCAGTCAAGTGGGGTGTGTGTGGCCCAGTTAGTGGCAACGAGGGAGACTGTGGTTGGAGTCCCCTCGCTGTGTTTCTAAAAGAACCAAGATGAACAAGTCATGGCTCTCAGAGGACTTTTCTTCCCCTGGGTCAGCCAGGGGACGGGAAGGGCACGCGTATTTTTGAGAGTGCTTCATGCCAAGCATCTTTTTCTTTTTCAAAAGGGAAGGTCAACTGATGCCAGTCAAGTGGGGTGTGTGTGGCCCAGTTAGTGGCAACGAGGGAGACTGTGGTTGGAGTCCCCTCGCAGTGTTTCTAAAAGAACCAAGATGAACAAGTCATGGCTCTCAGAGGACTTTTCTTCCCCTGGGTCATCCAGGGGACGGGAAAGGCACGCGTATTTTTGAGAGTGCTTCATGCCAAGCATCTTTTTCTTTTTCAAAAGGGGGGGTCAACTGATGCCAGTCAAGTGGGGTGTGTGTGGCCCAATTAGTGGCAACGAGGGAGACTGTGGTTGGAGTCCCCTCGCTGTGTTTCTAAAAGAACCAAGATGAACAAGTCATGGCTCTAAAACAACTTTTCTTCCCCTGGGTCAGCCAGGGGATGGGAAAGGCACGCGTATTTTTGAGAGTGCTTCATGCCAAGCATCTTTTTCTTTTTCAAAAGGGAAGGTCAACTGATGCCAGTCAAGTGGGGTGTGTGTGGCCCAGTTAGTGGAAACGAGGGAGACTGTGGCTGGAGTCCCCTCGCTGTGTTTCTAAAAGAACCAAGATGAACAAGTCATGGCTCTCAGAGGACTTTTCTTCCCCTGGGTCATCCAGGGGACGGGAAAGGCACGCGTATTTTTGAAAGTGCTTCATGCCAAGCATCTTTTTCTTTTTCAAAAGGGGGGGTCAACTGATGCCAGTCAAGTGGGGTGTGTGTGGCCCAATTAGTGGCAACGAGGGAGACTGTGGTTGGAGTCCCCTCGCTGTGTTTCTAAAAGAACCAAGATGAACAAGTCATGGCTCTCAGAGGACTTTTCTTCCCCTGGGTCAGCCAGGGGACGGGAAAGGCACGCGTATTTTTGAGAGTGCTTCATGCCAAGCATCTTTTTCTTTTTCAAAAGGGAAGGTCAACTGATGCCAGTCAAGTGGGGTGTGTGTGGCCCAGTTAGTGGCAACGAGGGAGACTGTGGTTGGAGTCCCCTCGCTGTGTTTCTAAAAGAACCAAGATGAACAAGTCATGGCTCTCAGAGGACTTTTCTTCCCCTGGGTCAGCCAGGGGACGGGAAAGGCACGTGTATTTTTGAGAGTGCTTCATGCCAAGCATCTTTTTCTTTTTCAAAAGGGGGGGTCAACTGATGCCAGTCAAGTGGGGTGTGTGTGGCCCAATTAGTGGCAACGAGGGAGACTGTGGTTGGAGTCCCCTCGCTGTGTTTCTAAAAGAACCAAGATGAACAAGTCATGGCTCTCAGAGGACTTTTCTTCCCCTGGGTCAGCCAGGGGACGGGAAAGGCACGCGTATTTTTGAGAGTGCTTCATGCCAAGCATCTTTTTCTTTTTCAAAAGGGAAGGTCAACTGATGCCAGTCAAGTGGGGTGTGTGTGGCCCAGTTAGTGGCAACGAGGGAGACTGTGGTTGGAGTCCCCTCGCTGTGTTTCTAAAAGAACCAAGATGAACAAGTCATGGCTCTCAGAGGACTTTTCTTCCCCTGGGTCAGCCAGGGGACGGGAAGGGCACGCGTATTTTTGAGAGTGCTTCATGCCAAGCATCTTTTTCTTTTTCAAAAGGGAAGGTCAACTGATGCCAGTCAAGTGGGGTGTGTGTGGCCCAGTTAGTGGCAACGAGGGAGACTGTGGTTGGAGTCCCCTCGCTGTGTATCTAAAAGAACCAAGATGAACAAGTCATGGCTCTCAGAGGACTTTTCTTCCAATGGCTCAGCCAGGGGACGGGAAAGGCACGCGTATTTTTGAGAGTGCTTCATGCCAAGCATCTTTTTCTTTTTCAAAAGGGAAGGTCAACTGATGCCAGTCAAGTGGGGTGTGTGTGGCCCAGTTAGTGGCAACGAGGGAGACTGTGGTTGGAGTCCCCTCGCTGTGTTTCTAAAAGAACCAAGATGAACAAGTCATGGCTCTCAGAGGACTTTTCTTCCCCTGGGTCAGCCAGGGGACGGGAAGGGCACGCGTATTTTTGAGAGTGCTTCATGCCAAGCATCTTTTTCTTTTTCAAAAGGGAAGGTCAACTGATGCCAGTCAAGTGGGGTGTGTGTGGCCCAGTTAGTGGAAACGAGGGAGACTGTGGTTTGAGTCCCCTCGCTGTGTTTCTAAAAGAACCAAGATGAACAAGTCATGGCTCTCAGAGGACTTTTCTTCCCCTGGGTCAGCCAGGGGACGGGAAAGGCACGCGTATTTTTGAGAGTGCTTCATGCCAAGCATCTTTTTCTTTTTCAAAAGGGAAGGTCAACTGATGCCAGTCAAGTGGGGTGTGTGTGGCCCAGTTAGTGGAAACAAGGGAGACTGTGGTTGGAGTCCCCTCGCTGTGTTTCTAAAAGAACCAAGATGAACAAGTCATGGCTCTCAGAGGACTTTTCTTCCCCTGGGTCATCCAGGGGACGGGAAAGGCACGCGTATTTTTGAGAGTGCTTCATGCCAAGCATCTTTTTCTTTTTCAAAAGGGGGGGTCAACTGATGCCAGTCAAGTGGGGTGTGTGTGGCCCAATTAGTGGCAACGAGGGAGACTGTGGTTGGAGTCCCCTCGCTGTGTTTCTAAAAGAACCAAGATGAACAAGTCATGGCTCTAAAACAACTTTTCTTCCCCTGGGTCAGCCAGGGGATGGGAAAGGCACGCGTATTTTTGAGAGTGCTTCATGCCAAGCATCTTTTTCTTTTTCAAAAGGGAAGGTCAACTGATGCCAGTCAAGTGGGGTGTGTGTGGCCCAGTTAGTGGAAACGAGGGAGACTGTGGCTGGAGTCCCCTCGCTGTGTTTCTAAAAGAACCAAGATGAACAAGTCATGGCTCTCAGAGGACTTTTCTTCCCCTGGGTCATCCAGGGGACGGGAAAGGCACGCGTATTTTTGAGAGTGCTTCATGCCAAGCATCTTTTTCTTTTTCAAAAGGGGGGGTCAACTGATGCCAGTCAAGTGGGGTGTGTGTGGCCCAATTAGTGGCAACGAGGGAGACTGTGGTTGGAGTCCCCTCGCTGTGTTTCTAAAAGAACCAAGATGAACAAGTCATGGCTCTCAGAGGACTTTTCTTCCCCTGGGTCAGCCAGGGGACGGGAAAGGCACGCGTATTTTTGAGAGTGCTTCATGCCAAGCATCTTTTTCTTTTTCAAAAGGGAAGGTCAACTGATGCCAGTCAAGTGGGGTGTGTGTGGCCCAGTTAGTGGCAACGAGGGAGACTGTGGTTGGAGTCCCCTCGCTGTGTTTCTAAAAGAACCAAGATGAACAAGTCATGGCTCTCAGAGGACTTTTCTTCCCCTGGGTCAGCCAGGGAACGGGAAAGGCACGTGTATTTTTGAGAGTGCT
Source organism: Anomaloglossus baeobatrachus (assembly GCF_048569485.1). Classification (NCBI taxonomy): domain Eukaryota; kingdom Metazoa; phylum Chordata; class Amphibia; order Anura; family Aromobatidae; genus Anomaloglossus; species Anomaloglossus baeobatrachus. The sequence continues at coordinate 203,262,141 of NC_134355.1, read as the reverse complement.
TCATGCCAAGCATCTTTTTCTTTTTCAAAAGGGGGGGTCAACTGATGCCAGTCAAGTGGGGTGTGTGTGGCCCAATTAGTGGCAACGAGGGAGACTGTGGTTTGAGTCCCCTCGCTGTGTTTCTAAAAGAACCAAGATGAACAAGTCATGGCTCTCAGAGGACTTTTCTTCCCCTGGGTCAGCCAGGGGACGGGAAAGGCACGCGTATTTTTGAGAGTGCTTCATGCCAAGCATCTTTTTCTTTTTCAAAAGGGAAGGTCAACTGATGCCAGTCAAGTGGGGTGTCTGTGGCCCAGTTAGTGGCAACGAGGGAGACTGTGGTTGGAGTCCCCTCGCTGTGTTTCTAAAAGAACCAAGATGACAAAGTCATGGCTCTCAGAGGACTTTTCTTCCCCTGGGTCAGCCAGGGGACGGGAAGGGCACGCGTATTTTTGAGAGTGCTTCATGCCAAGCATCTTTTTCTTTTTCAAAAGGGAAGGTCAACTGATGCCAGTCAAGTGGGGTGTGTGTGGCCCAGTTAGTGGCAACGAGGGAGACTGTGGTTGGAGTCCCCTCGCTGTGTTTCTAAAAGAACCAAGATGAACAAGTCATGGCTCTCAGAGGACTTTTCTTCCCCTGGGTCATCCAGGGGACGGGAAAGGCACGCGTATTTTTGAGAGTGCTTCATGCCAAGCATCTTTTTCTTTTTCAAAAGGGGGGGTCAACTGATGCCAGTCAAGTGGGGTGTGTGTGGCCCAATTAGTGGCAACGAGGGAGACTGTGGTTGGAGTCCCCTCGCTGTGTTTCTAAAAGAACCAAGATGAACAAGTCATGGCTCTAAAACAACTTTTCTTCCCCTGGGTCAGCCAGGGGATGGGAAAGGCACGCGTATTTTTGAGAGTGCTTCATGCCAAGCATCTTTTTCTTTTTCAAAAGGGGGGGTCAACTGATGCCAGTCAAGTGGGGTGTGTGTGGCCCAATTAGTGGCAACGAGGGAGACTGTGGTTGGAGTCCCCTCGCTGTGTTTCTAAAAGAACCAAGATGAACAAGTCATGGCTCTCAGAGGACTTTTCTTCCCCTGGGTCAGCCAGGGGACGGGAAAGGCACGCGTATTTTTGAGAGTGCTTCATGCCAAGCATCTTTTTCTTTTTCAAAAGGGAAGGTCAACTGATGCCAGTCAAGTGGGGTGTGTGTGGCCCAGTTAGTGGCAACGAGGGAGACTGTGGTTGGAGTCCCCTCGCTGTGTTTCTAAAAGAACCAAGATGAACAAGTCATGGCTCTCAGAGGACTTTTCTTCCCCTGGGTCAGCCAGGGGACGGGAAAGGCACGTGTATTTTTGAGAGTGCTTCATGCCAAGCATCTTTTTCTTTTTCAAAAGGGAAGGTCAACTGATGCCAGTCAAGTGGGGTGTGTGTGGCCCAGTTAGTGGCAACGAGGGAGACTGTGGTTGGAGTCCCCTCGCTGTGTTTCTAAAAGAACCAAGATGAACAAGTCATGGCTCTCAGAGGACTTTTCTTCCCCTGGGTCAGCCAGGGGACGGGAAGGGCACGCGTATTTTTGAGAGTGCTTCATGCCAAGCATCTTTTTCTTTTTCAAAAGGGAAGGTCAACTGATGCCAGTCAAGTGGGGTGTGTGTGGCCCAGTTAGTGGCAACGAGGGAGACTGTGGTTGGAGTCCCCTCGCTGTGTTTCTAAAAGAACCAAGATGAACAAGTCATGGCTCTCAGAGGACTTTTCTTCCCCTGGGTCATCCAGGGGACGGGAAAGGCATGCGTATTTTTGAGAGTGCTTCATGCCAAGCATCTTTTTCTTTTTCAAAAGGGGGGGTCAACTGATGCCAGTCAAGTGGGGTGTGTGTGGCCCAATTAGTGGAAACGAGGGAGACTGTGGTTGGAGTCCCCTCGCTGTGTTTCTAAAAGAACCAAGATGAACAAGTCATGGCTCTAAAACAACTTTTCTTCCCCTGGGTCAGCCAGGGGATGGGAAAGGCACGCGTATTTTTGAGAGTGCTTCATGCCAAGCATCTTTTTCTTTTTCAAAAGGGAAGGTCAACTGATGCCAGTCAAGTGGGGTGTGTGTGGCCCAGTTAGTGGAAACGAGGGAGACTGTGGCTGGAGTCCCCTCGCTGTGTTTCTAAAAGAACCAAGATGAACAAGTCATGGCTCTCAGAGGACTTTTCTTCCCCTGGGTCATCCAGGGGACGGGAAAGGCACGCGTATTTTTGAGAGTGCTTCATGCCAAGCATCTTTTTCTTTTTCAAAAGGGGGGGTCAACTGATGCCAGTCAAGTGGGGTGTGTGTGGCCCAATTAGTGGCAACGAGGGAGACTGTGGTTGGAGTCCCCTCGCTGTGTTTCTAAAAGAACCAAGATGAACAAGTCATGGCTCTCAGAGGACTTTTCTTCCCCTGGGTCAGCCAGGGGACGGGAAAGGCACGTGTATTTTTGAGAGTGCTTCATGCCAAGCATCTTTTTCTTTTTCAAAAGGGAAGGTCAACTGATGCCAGTCAAGTGGGGTGTGTGTGGCCCAGTTAGTGGCAACGAGGGAGACTGTGGTTGGAGTCCCCTCGCTGTGTTTCTAAAAGAACCAAGATGAACAAGTCATGGCTCTCAGAGGACTTTTCTTCCCCTGGGTCAGCCAGGGGACGGGAAAGGCACGTGTATTTTTGAGAGTGCTTCATGCCAAGCATCTTTTTCTTTTTCAAAAGGGGGGGTCAACTGATGCCAGTCAAGTGGGGTGTGTGTGGCCCAATTAGTGGCAACGAGGGAGACTGTGGTTGGAGTCCCCTCGCTGTGTTTCTAAAAGAACCAAGATGAACAAGTCATGGCTCTCAGAGGACTTTTCTTCCCGTGGGTCAGCCAGGGGACGGGAAAGGCACGCGTATTTTTGAGAGTGCTTCATGCCAAGCATCTTTTTCTTTTTCAAAAGGGAAGGTCAACTGATGCCAGTCAAGTGGGGTGTGTGTGGCCCAGTTAGTGGCAACGAGGGAGACTGTGGTTGGAGTCCCCTCGCTGTGTTTCTTAAAGAACCAAGATGAACAAGTCATGGCTCTCAGAGGACTTTTCTTCCCCTGGGTCAGCCAGGGGACGGGAAGGGCACACGTATTTTTGAGAGTGCTTCATGCCAAGCATCTTTTTCTTTTTCAAAAGGGAAGGTCAACTGATGCCAGTCAAGTGGGGTTTGTGTGGCCCAGTTAGTGGCAACAAGGGAGACTGTGGTTGGAGTCCCCTCGCTGTGTTTCTAAAAGAACCAAGATGAACAAGTCATGGCTCTCAGAGGACTTTTCTTCCTCTGGGTCAGCCAGGGGACGAGAAAGGCACGCGTATTTTTGAGAGTGCTTCATGCCAAGCATCTTTTTCTTTTTCAAAAGGGAAGGTCAACTGATGCCAGTCAAGTGGGGTGTGTGTGGCCCAGTTAGTGGAAACGAGGGAGACTGTGGTTGGAGTCCCCTTGCTGTGTTTCTAAAAGAACCAAGATGAACAAGTCATGGCTCTCAGAGGACTTTTCTTCCCCTGGGTCAGCCAGGGGACGGGAAAGGCACGCGTATTTTTGAGAGTGCTTCATGCCAAGCATCTTTTTCTTTTTCAAAAGGGAAGGTCAACTGATGCCAGTCAAGTGGGGTGTGTGTGGCCCAGTTAGTGGAAACGAGGGAGACTGTGGTTGGAGTCCCCTCGCTGTGTTTCTAAAAGAACCAAGATGAACAAGTCATGGCTCTCAGAGGACTTTTCTTCCCCTGGGTCATCCAGGGGACGGGAGAGGCACGCGTATTTTTGAGAGTGCTTCATGCCAAGCATCTTTTTCTTTTTCAAAAGGGAAGGTCAACTGATGCCAGTCAAGTGGGGTGTGTGTGGCCCAGTTAGTGGAAACGAGGGAGACTGTGGTTGGAGTCCCCTCGCTGTGTTTCTAAAAGAACCAAGATGAACAAGTCATGGCTCTCAGAGGACTTTTCTTCCCCTGGGTCAGCCAGGGGACGGGAGAGGCATGCGTATTTTTGAGAGTGCTTCATGCCAAGCATCTTTTTCTTTTTCAAAAGGGGGGGTCAACTGATGCCAGTCAAGTGGGGTGTGTGTGGCCCAATTAGTGGCAACGTGGGAGACTGTGGTTGGAGTCCCCTCGCTGTGTTTCTAAAAGAACCAAGATGAACAAGTCATGGCTCTCAGAGGACTTTTCATCCCCTGGGTCAGCCAGGGGACGGGAAAGGCACGAGTATTTTTGAGAGTGCTTCATGCCAAGCATCTTTTTCTTTTTCAAAAGGGAAGGTCAACTGATGCCAGTCAAGTGGGGTGTGTGTGGCCCAGTTAGTGGCAACGAGGGAGACTGTGGTTGGAGTCCCCTCGCTGTGTTTCTAAAAGAACCAAGATGAACAAGTCATGGCTCTCAGAGGACTTTTCTTCCCCTGGGTCAGCCAGGGGACGGGAAAGGCACGCGTATTTTTGAGAGTGCTTCATGCCAAGCATCTTTTTCTTTTTCAAAAGGGAAGGTCAACTGATGCCAGTCAAGTGGGGTGTGTGTGGCCCAGTTAGTGGAAACGAGGGAGACTGTGGTTGGAGTCCCCTCGCTGTGTTTCTAAAAGAACCAAGATGAACAAGTCATGGCTCTCAGAGGACTTTTCTTCCCCTGGGTCAGCCAGGGGACGGGAAAGGCACGCGTATTTTTGAGAGTGCTTCATGCCAAGCATCTTTTTCTTTTTCAAAAGGGAAGGTCAACTGATGCCAGTCAAGAGGGGTCTGTGTGGCCCAGTTAGTGGAAACGAGGGAGACTGTGGTTGGAGTCCCCTCGCTGTGTTTCTAAAAGAACCAAGATGAACAAGTCATGGCTCTCAGAGGACTTTTCTTCCCCTGGGTCATCCAGGGGACGGGAAAGGCACGCGTATTTTTGAGAGTGCTTCATGCCAAGCATCTTTTTCTTTTTCAAAAGGGGGGGTCAACTGATGCCAGTCAAGTGGGGTGTGTGTGGCCCAATTAGTGGCAACGAGGGAGACTGTGGTTGGAGTCCCCTCGCTGTGTTTCTAAAAGAACCAAGATGAACAAGTCATGGCTCTCAGAGGACTTTTCTTCCCGTGGGTCAGCCAGGGGACGGGAAAGGCACGCGTATTTTTGAGAGTGCTTCATGCCAAGCATCTTTTTCTTTTTCAAAAGGGAAGGTCAACTGATGCCAGTCAAGTGGGGTGTGTGTGGCCCAGTTAGTGGCAACGAGGGAGACTGTGGTTGGAGTCCCCTCGCTGTGTTTCTAAAAGAACCAAGATGAACAAGTCATGGCTCTCAGAGGACTTTTCTTCCCCTGGGTCAGCCAGGGGACGGGAAAGGCACGCGTTTTTTTGAGAGTGCTTCATGCCAAGCATCTTTTTCTTTTTCAAAAGGGGGGGTCAACTGATGTCAGTCAAGTGGGGTGTGTGTGGCCCAATTAGTGGCAACGAGGGAGACTGTGGTTGGAGTCCCCTCGCTGTGTTTCTAAAAGAACCAAGATGAACAAGTCATGGCTCTCAGAGGACTTTTCTTCCCCTGGGTCAGCCAGGGGACGGGAAAGGCACGCGTATTTTTGAGAGTGCTTCATGCCAAGCATCTTTTTCTTTTTCAAAAGGGAAGGTCAACTGATGCCAGTCAAGTGGGGTGTGTGTGGCCCAGTTAGTGGCAACGAGGGAGACTGTGGTTGGAGTCCCCTCGCTGTGTTTCTAAAAGAACCAAGATGAACAAGTCATGGCTCTCAGAGGACTTTTCTTCCCCTGGGTCAGCCAGGGGACGGGAAAGGCACGCGTATTTTTGAGAGTGCTTCATGCCAAGCATCTTTTTCTTTTTCAAAAGGGAAGGTCAACTGATGCCAGTCAAGTGGGGTGTGTGTGGCCCAGTTAGTGGAAACGAGGGAGACTGTGGTTGGAGTCCCCTCGCTGTGTTTCTAAAAGAACCAAGATGAACAAGTCATGGCTCTCAGAGGACTTTTCTTCCCCTGGGTCAGCCAGGGGACGGGAAAGGCACGCGTATTTTTGAGAGTGCTTCATGCCAAGCATCTTTTTCTTTTTCAAAAGGGAAGGTCAACTGATGCCAGTCAAGTGGGGTGTGTGTGGCCTAGTTAGTGGAAACGAGGGAGACTGTGGTTGGAGTCCCCTCGCTGTGTTTCTAAAAGAACCAAGATGAACAAGTCATGGCTCTCAGAGGACTTTTCTTCCCCTGGGTCATCCAGGGGACGGGAAAGGCACGCGTATTTTTGAGAGTGCTTCATGCCAAGCATCTTTTTCTTTTTCAAAAGGGGGGGTCAACTGATGCCAGTCAAGTGGGGTGTGTGTAGCCCAATTAGTGGCAACGAGGGAGACTGTGGTTGGAGTCCCCTCGCTGTGTTTCTAAAAGAACCAAGATGAACAAGTCATGTCTCTCAGAGGACTTTTCTTCCCCTGGGTCAGCCAGGGGACGGGAAAGGCACGCGTATTTTTGAGAGTGCTTCATGCCAAGCATCTTTTTCTTTTTCAAAAGGGGGGGTCAACTGATGCCAGTCAAGTGGGGTGTGTGTGGCCCAATTAGTGGCAACGAGGGAGACTGTGGTTGGAGTCCCCTTACTGTGTTTTACATGCTTTTAGAAGGGCATTACATGGCTTAGAGGTTGACTTTCAGCATCTGGAAACTGTTGGCTACCAAAATGCTGCCTTTCCAACCTTTTTAACCGAGGATTTTCGAGACCTTATGCCCATCGCAGTGCCCCAAGAGCCGATGCCCAGGCGCCACTCCTTCTCCAACAAAGGCGTGCACGCGCTACACCAGCATGTCGCACTAAACATCACTGATTCCTTGAGAAACTCTGTGTGACAGGGTGCATTTCACCACAGATAATTGGCCCAGTAAGCATGGACAGGGGCGTTACATGTCGCTGACTGGGCAATGGGTTACTGTGGGGAGAGATGGAGAAGGGTCTGCTGTACAAGTCTTGCCATCCCCACGAGTTGTGTCAATCCTTCTTCTGTATGTAGAAGTTAATACACTGCTTCTGCCTCTTCAACCTCGTGTGGGTCCTCCACCTTGGCGCAAACCCTGTGTGGTCAGGCCACCCTTCCTTGTAACTGCGCACAAGGACTACCACACACCTCCTTACTATGCTGGCAGCAGAGCTCAATGCCATCAGGCGGTCAAAGGTTTACTTTGAAATGTATGGGAAATGTGAGTCACACCGCTGAGAAGTTGTGGACGGTTAGCTCTGGAGCCGAGTTTCATCAATGGTTGTCTCCACTCAACCAGCAGCCAGGGAAGGCCGGGTGCGACAATGATGCAAACATGGGTGCGGCCCTTCGCTGTGACAATGTGACACACGTGCCTTGTGTGGTTCACGTGTTGAACCTGGTTGTCCAGCAATTTTTAAAGCACTATCCTGGCCCACATGGCCTTCTGCAGAGAGCACGGTGTAACGCCTTCCTTGATCCACACACTCAGATGGGCTGTAAATGATAGGCTAGAGGGAAGCCACTCACCAAGCTTGACCCCTAGAACCCTGAAACCCTTTAACCCCTATACAGGGATTAGGAATTACACAGGGCCCAAGGTGATTTATACCTGTGGAAGGCTGCAGTTCCAGAGAATAGTAGTCAGGCAGGGTCAAAACATTAATTGAGGAACAGGAACAGAATGGGACGGCCAGGACTTAATCAGAAAACAAGCAGAGGTGAAATGCGGATCGGAAAACAAGGTACATAAACAGCAAGCAGGAAAAGTAGTCAGGTAACAAGCACACAAAATCATAAAACTGAACTGGGGGTAAAATTAACCAGAGGTTCACAGCTATGTCTGGCAGTCGTCTGCAGACAGGATGGGCATAAAAAAGGGTGTGGTGTCTTCCCATTGGTTGTAGCTGAATGATGGTATTTCATCTGTGAGATACCCACCAGCTACATTCAGCCAGAGATTCTGCATCTGTCAAGGTAATGCAGCCCAGTGGGTGAGCATAACCTGCGTCAACCTGCGCCGCTGGCATCGACTCCTCTCCCATCATCAGCACTATGCAGGAAAGGAACACGTTGTCACCTGGCGACCGGAGTACAAATTGACGGAGCGTACTCCGTTGGTGACTTAACAGCCGTGTGCGGCAATGATGCAAACCTGGCTGCGGGCCATCGTCAGGGCAATGTGACACACGTGCCTTGTATGGCTCACGTGTTGAACCTAATTCTCCAGCAACTTTTAAAACACCATCCCGGCCTACATGGCCTTGTGCAGCGGGCATGCTCGCTATGTGCTCACTTCCATCGTGCGCACACAGCAGCTCAACAACTTTCATCACTCCGGAAGTCTTCGGGTCTGGCAGTTAAACGCCGGAAATGCGATGTTCCGACACGCAGGAATTGGAATCTGCACATGTTGCAGCGTGTGTGGCAGCACCGCAGAGCCCTGCTGAAATACGGTATGACATATAGCCTGGGATAACTTGATCCAGAGGTGGTGCAGATCACGCTGCTGGAGTGGTGTCAGATCAAGGACCTATGCACCCTGCTACACAGTTTACAAATGTCGACGAAGATGTTTAGCACTGGCAATGTCATTCTCAGCGTGACAATTCTGGTCATCTACATGATGGAGCACACTGTAATTATTATTCGGAGTCAGGTGTTGGGACAAGAGGAAGGGGAGGAAGTACAGGAGGAGTCATATGCGGAAGGGATAACAAGATCTACGAGGTCCAGATGGTCAGCGGCACCTATGCGGCAGTCATGGTGAGGGAGAGGGATTAACAAGGGCGCATAGTATCAGCAAAAAGTGTTGAGGAAAGTGCAGGAGCCCATGAAGAAATGGAGAACGAACTGGCGATGGGCATGGAAGACTCAGCAGATGAGTGAGAGCTTGCTCACATTTCGGTTGTGCGAGGTTGGGGGGAGAGGGCAGAGGAAGGAGGCACGATTCTCACCTCTCTGCCACGAACACACCAAGGACTTGGTCCTCCTGGATGCACAAAACACATGAGCGCTTTCTTGCTGCACTACCTACATGACCCTCGGATTGTACGAATTCGAAGTAATCCTGAATACTGGGTTGCCACACTGTTAGATCCCCGGTACAAGACAAAATTTGGCGAAATAATTCCTGCCATAGAAATGGACGCACGTATACAGGAGTATCTGCAGAAGGTGGTACGCAATCTTAGATCTGCTTTTCCACTAAACACCAGTGCTGCACAGAGTGAATCTCAACGCTTTGTCATGGATAGGAGGAAATGGTCTTTTCCTTGTCCACATCGGAAGGACCGAGGGATGGCTGCTGTGCTGAGATGGCGTTGAGTACGGTGTCCCTGCAGAGTTGCACTTTTGGTCATATACCAAAATGAGTTGAAAAAGGACAGATGCTGGTGGAAAGGAGAACAGGTGTGTTGGAAAGGGGAAAAAAGTTTTGGTCCGTGGATTTGGTGGTTAAGCAAAAGTAACATTTGATGAAGAAACACCATCTGTTACAGTGGGACTGGCAGATTTGGATAAGGTGGTATATACTATGTTACCACTATATAACGAAAATTAATAAAAAAAGAAAGAGAAAGGTATATATCCCCATCAGCAGTCAGTGTCCACCGTGCTCCCAGTTGGAAAAGGAGAGGTTGGCAACTGGAAGGTTTGGTGGAGGATACAGAGCTGTGTGGCTATGAAACTAATAGTAGCCTGAACCGAGTTAGACGCCATTCGGATCTGGAGACTGGGAGCCCTGTTAGCGTCACAGGGTCCACATGCCCACCCAGCCCAGGAACTCCCTGTTAACAACACAGGAGCCATTGAGTACGCTGACCGTGTGCGTAGGGGCCACACCTGTGGACAGCAGGCGCATCAGCAGCAGCAGGCCTGTTAATGCCAATGGGCTGCACAAGCAGGACTGGTAGGACAGGAGCTGGTCTTAACCGTTCTGCGTTACCAATTGTGGTGGTGGCCTGCATCGATACCCTATCCCTGCCTACCTCTGGCCTAAAGCTGCAATGGGTTCAACACATGGAGGTGTGCTCTTTCGGAGCATAATAGAAGAATGCGCACCTCCTTGCTGGCTCCAGCCCCTTTTATAACCTGGGTCCGCCCCAAACCAGGGTGAACCACAATGAACCTCCTGGAGACAAAAGTAGAGTGACACGTCATGAGTGGCATAACTAGCGTCCTATTTGGAACCGCAACTTCAATGATGACCTCATGGCTGCCATGACCCAAACACCTCACCAGTCATCGTCTGACCATCAATAATGCGGTGACAAGTCATAGGGGTGGGCCTCTGCAAGCCATTTGGGAGGACACCTGATGCCCTGTGGTCTATATGGGACCCCCACATCAGGGGCAGGGCCAAAGAGTTCATTACCGGACCTAGTCTCTGATGCAGTAAGTGCCTGAGCATGCTCAGTAGCATGAAATACAGTCTCTGAAAAAAGACTATCAGCTTTAGCATGGTGTCTAGGCACAAAACAGGACTTAGACCCGGCACGGAATGCAAGTACCTGTGCAAAGAGGCTTTTGACACTTAGTGTGGGAGCATGCGCTGTATCCCGAAATGAAGACTTAGCGTCAGGAATGGCACAGTCAGGCTGAGCATACTCACTAGGCGAAACACTGTAGTTAGGCTGCAGCTGGGGTAAATCGGCACACGCATGCGCACTAGCTGCCTCTCCACACTTAGACGTGGAGGAGAAATTGCTTTTCGGGTGTGAACTTGGAGATGCTGTCTATGAACAGAAGGAAAAGCTAAAGGAAGCCTCACTTTCTATCCCTCCGAATTATCAAATGCAGCAATGAATTCCCTGAGTTTGCTATAACATTAGCGTAGGAAAATGTGCATGAGGGTGTCATGTAGAGGTGCTAGAAATAGCTTGGCACCAGTGGGGCACTAATGGAATACAACAGTCAGTTCTATGATGCCACTAAATGGCAGTATTTTTTGCTATCATTATAGCTTATTAAAAACAGAGCAGGAGGGTGTCATGCACAGGTGCTAGAAATAGCTTGGCACCAGTTGGGCACTAATGGAATACAACAGCCAGTTCTATGATGCCACTAAATGGCAGTATTTTTTGCTATCATTATAGCTTATTAAAAACAGAGCAGGAGGGTGTCATGCACAGGTGCTGCACATAGATTTGCACTAGTGTGACTAGACAAAAGTCCAATCGCCACGTTTAGGATGCCACTAGGTTCACTGACTGTTTGCTAGTATAATGGCTTAGTAACAATGAGTTTGAGTGTGCAATGCAGGCAGAGGTGCTGCAAATATCTTTGCACTAGTGGGACTATACAGAAGTCCAATAGCCACGTTTAGGATGACACTAAGTTCACTCAGTGTTTGCTAGTATAATGGCTTAGTAACAATGAGTTTGAGTGTGCAATGCAAGCAGACATGCTGCAAATATCTTTCCACTAGTTTGACTACACAAAAGTACAATAGCCACGTTTAGGATGCTACTAGGTACACTGACTGTTTGCTAGTATAATGGCTTAGTTAAAAAAAGTTTGAGTGTGCAATGCAGGCAGACGTGCTGCAAATATCTTTGCACTAGTGTGACTACACAAAAGTCAAATAGCCACGTTTAGGATGCCACTAGGTACACTGACTGTTTGCTAGTATAATGGCTTAGTTAAAAAAAGTTTGAGTGTGCAATGCAGGCAGACGTGCTGCAAATATCTTTGCACTAGTGTGACTACACAAAAGTCCAATAGCCACGTTTAGGATGCCACTAGGTACACTGACTGTTTGCTAGTATAATGGCTTAGTTAAAAAGAGTTTGAGTGTGCAATGCAGGCAGACGTGCTGCAAATATCTTTCCACTAGTGTGACTACACAAAAGTACAATAGCCACGTTTAGGATGCCACTAGGTACACTGACTGTTTGCTAGTATAATGGCTTAGTTAAAAAGAGTTTGAGTGTGCAATGCAGGCAGACGTGCTGCAAATATCATTGCACTAGTGTGACTACACAAAAGTCCAATAGCCACGTTTAGGATGCCACTAGGTACACTGACTATTTGCTAGTATAATGGCTTAGTTAAAAAGAGTTGGAGTGTGCAATGCAGGCAGACATGCTGCAAATATCTTTCCACTAGTTTGACTACACAAAAGTACAATAGCCACGTTTAGGATGCCACTAGGTACACTGACTGTTTGCTAGTATAATGGCTTAGTTAAAAAGAGTTTGAGTGTGCAATGCAAGCAGACGTGCTGCAAATATCTTTCCACTAGTGTGACTACACAAAAGTACAATAGCCACGTTTAGGATGCCACTAGGTACACTGACTGTTTGCTAGTATAATGGCTTAGTTAAAAAAAGTTTGAGTGTGCAATGCAGGCAGACGTGCTGCAAATATCTTTGCACTAGTGTGACTACACAAAAGTCCAATAGCCACGTTTAGGATGCCACTAGGTACACTGACTGTTTGCTAGTATAATGGCTTAGTTAAAAAGAGTTTGAGTGTGCAATGCAGGCAGACGTGCTGCAAATATCTTTCCACTAGTGTGACTACACAAAAGTACAATAGCCACGTTTAGGATGCCACTAGGTACACTGACTGTTTGCTAGTATAATGGCTTAGTTAAAAAGAGTTTGAGTGTGCAATGCAGGCAGACGTGCTGCAAATATCATTGCACTAGTGTGACTACACAAAAGTCCAATAGCCACGTTTAGGATGCCACTAGGTACACTGACTATTTGCTAGTATAATGGCTTAGTTAAAAAGAGTTGGAGTGTGCAATGCAGGCAGACATGCTGCAAATATCTTTCCACTAGTTTGACTACACAAAAGTACAATAGCCACGTTTAGGATGCCACTAGGTACACTGACTGTTTGCTAGTATAATGGCTTAGTTAAAAAGAGTTTGAGTGTGCAATGCAAGCAGACGTGCTGCAAATATCTTTCCACTAGTGTGACTACACAAAAGTACAATAGCCACGTTTAGGATGCCACTAGGTACACTGACTGTTTGCTAGTATAATGGCTTAGTTAAAAAGAGTTTGAGTGTGCAATGCAGGCAGACGTGCTGCAAATATCTCTCCACTAGTGTAACTACACAAAAGTACAATAGCCACGTTTAGGATGCCACTAGGTACACTGACTGTTTGCTAGTATAATGGCTTAGTTAAAAAAAGTTTGAGTGTGCAATGCAGGCAGACGTGCTGCAAATATCTTTGCACTAGTGTGACTACACAAAAGTCCAATAGCCACGTTTAGGATGCCACTAGGTACACTGACTGTTTGCTAGTATAATGGCTTAGTTAAAAAGAGTTTGAGTGTGCAATGCAGGCAGACGTGCTGCAAATATCTTTCCACTAGTGTGACTACACAAAAGTACAATAGCCACGTTTAGGATGCCACTAGGTACACTGACTGTTTGCTAGTATAATGGCTTAGTTAAAAAGAGTTTGAGTGTGCAATGCAGGCAGACGTGCTGCAAATATCTTTCCACTAGTGTGACTACACAAAAGTACAATAGCCACGTTTAGGATGCCACTAGGTACACTGACTGTTTGCTAGTATAATGGCTTAGTTAAAAAGAGTTTGAGTGTGCAATGCAGGCAGACGTGCTGCAAATATCTTTCCACTAGTTTGACTGCACAAAAGTACAATAGCCACGTTTAGGATGCCACTAGGTACACTGACTGTTTGCTAGTATAATGGCTTAGTTAAAAAGTTTGAGTGTGCAATGCAGGCAGACGTGCTGCAAATATCTTTCCACTAGTGTGACTACACAAAAGTACAATAGCCACGTTTAGGATGCCACTAGGTACACTGACTGTTTGCTAGTATAATGGCTTAGTTAAAAAAAGTTTGAGTGTCCAATGCAGGCAGACGTGCTGCAAATATCTTTGCACTAGTGTGATTACACAAAAGTCCAATAGCCACGTTTAGGATGCCACTAGGTACACTGACTGTTTGCTAGTATAATGGCTTAGTTAAAAAGAGTTTGAGTGTGCAATGCAGGCAGACGTGCTGCAAATATCTTTCCACTAGTGTGACTACACAAAAGTACAATAGCCACGTTTAGGATGCCACTAGGTACACTGACTGTTTGCTAGTATAATGGCTTAGTTAAAAAGAGTTTGAGTGTGCAATGCAGGCAGACGTGCTGCAAATATCTTTCCACTAGTTTGACTGCACAAAAGTACAATAGCCACGTTTAGGATGCCACTAGGTACACTGACTGTTTGCTAGTATAATGGCTTAGTTAAAAAGTTTGAGTGTGCAATGCAGGCAGACGTGCTGCAAATATCTTTTTACTAGTGTGACTACACAAAAGTACAATAGCCACGTTTAGGATGCCACTAGGTACACTGACTGTTTGCTAGTATAATGGCTTAGTTAAAAAAAGTTTGAGTGTCCAATGCAGGCAGACGTGCTGCAAATATCTTTGCACTAGTGTGATTACACAAAAGTCCAATAGCCACGTTTAGGATGCCACTAGGTACACTGACTGTTTGCTAGTATAATGGCTTAGTTAAAAAGAGTTTGAGTGTGCAATGCAGGCAGACGTGCTGCAAATATCTTTCCACTAGTGTGACTACACAAAAGTACAATAGCCACGTTTAGGATGCCACTAGGTACACTGACTGTTTGCTAGTATAATGGCTTAGTTAAAAAGAGTTTGAGTGTGCAATGCAGGCAGACGTGCTGCAAATATCTTTCCACTAGTGTGACTACACAAAAGTACAATAGCCACATTTAGGATGCCACTAGGTACACTGACTGTTTGCTAGTATAATGGCTTAGTTAAAAAAAGTTTGAGTGTGCAATGCAGGCAGACGTGCTGCAAATATCTTTGCACTAGTGTGACTACACAAAAGTCCAATAGCCACGTTTAGGATGCCACTAGGTACACTGACTGTTTGCTAGTATAATGGCTTAGTTAAAAAGAGTTGGAGTGTGCAATGCAGGCAGACATGCTGCAAATATCTTTCCACTAGTTTGACTACACAAAAGTACAATAGCCACGTTTAGGATGCCAATAGGTACACTGACTGTTTGCTAGTATAATGGCTTAGTTAAAAAGAGTTTGCGTGTGCAATGCAGGCAGACGTGCTGCAAATATCTTTCCACTAGTGTGACTACACAAAAGTACAATAGCCACGTTTAGGATGCCACTAGGTACACTGACTGTTTGCTAGTATAATGGCTTAGTTAAAAAGAGTTTGAGTGTGCAATGCAGGCAGACGTGCTGCAAATATCTTTCCACTAGTGTGACTACACAAAAGTACAATAGCCACGTTTAGGATGCCACTAGGTACACTGACTGTTTGCTAGTATAATGGCTTAGTTAAAAAGAGTTTGAGTGTGCAATGCAGGCAGACGTGCTGCAAATATCTTTCCACTAGTGTGACTACACAAAAGTCCAATAGCCACGTTTAGGATGCCACTAGGTACACTGACTGTTTGCTAGTATAATGGCTTAGTTAAAAAGAGTTTGAGTGTGCAATGCAGGCAGACGTGCTGCAAATGTCTTTCCACTAGTGTGACTACACAAAAGTCCAATAGCCACGTTTAGGATGCCACTAGGTACACTGACTGTTTGCTAGTATAATGGCTTAGTTAAAAAGAGTTGGAGTGTGCAATGCAGGCAGACATGCTGCAAATATCTTTCCACTAGTTTGACTACACAAAAGTACAATAGCCACGTTTAGGATGCCACTAGGTACACTGACTGTTTGCTAGTATAATGGCTTAGTTAAAAAGAGTTTGAGTGTGCAATGCAGGCAGACGTGCTGCAAATATCTTTCCACTAGTGTGACTACACAAAAGTACAATAGCCACGTTTAGGATGCCACTAGGTACACTGACTGTTTGCTAGTATAATGGCTTAGTTAAAAAGAGTTTGAGTGTGCAATGCAGGCAGACGTGCTGCAAATATCTTTCCACTAGTGTGACTACACAAAAGTACAATAGCCACGTTTAGGATGCCACTAGGTACACTGACTGTTTGCTAGTATAATGGCTTAGTTAAAAAGAGTTTGAGTGTGCAATGCAGGCAGACGTGCTGCAAATATCTTTCCACTAGTGTGACTACACAAAAGTCCAATAGCCACGTTTAGGATGCCACTAGGTACACTGACTGTTTGCTAGTATAATGGCTTAGTTAAAAAGAGTTTGAGTGTGCAATGCAGGCAGACGTGCTGCAAATATCTTTCCACTAGTGTGACTACACAAAAGTACAATAGCCACGTTTAGGATGCCACTAGGTACACTGACTGTTTGCTAGTATAATGGCTTAGTTAAAAAGAGTTGGAGTGTGCAGAGGACAGGAGGGTACAGTGCCAGGATTGTGGGGCTCTGGGTAGAGGAATGGAAGCCTGCCTTTCTATTCCCTCCTAATGGGGAAATGCAGCGACGAAATCCCTGACCTTGGCTACACAGACGCTGTCTCTGTTTTCAGGACCTGTCACCTATGGCTCTGACCCTGCCGGTTTGAGCCCTTAAAAGGACTGATAGAAAGTGCTTTCCCTAAGCTGTCTAGCGCTGTGTATGGAACGCATACAGCTGTATCGGCGATAGGACAAAGGACGGAGCTGCGACAGTGATGTCTGACACCAAGGACGCAGAAGAGATAATGGCGTCCGGACGGGCAGATACTCGTTTTTATAATGCAGGGACATGTGACATGGACATCCTATCACACATGCCGTTGCTTCTCTGGCTAAAAGTCCACTTAGCTGTGTGTGTGTCTGGGATTGGCTGACATGCTGGTCCGCCCCACAAGACGCGCGCGCTTAGGGAAGGAAGACAAGGGAAAAAAAAAAAAAAATGGCGATCGCCATTATACAAACAGCAGTGATCTGAAGGTGCTGTTCCCGCACACTATACACTGAAATGTCATAATAGTGTGAGTCACAGAGTGACTTACACTATTACAGCGGAAAGCCAGCTAGGAATTAGCTGTTTTTTTGCTGCTAGAACCATTCTCGAACGTTTCTAGAACTATCGAGCTTTTGCAAAAAGCTCGAGTTCTAGTTCGATCTAGAACAGGCCCCAAAATCACTCGAGCCTAGAACTGGAGAACCTCGAACCGCGAACCGCGCTCAACTCTACTTAAGAGTCAAGCTGTTCGCTCGTGTACAGAGGGCTGGGAAAAGTCTGGTGCAATATGCTATTGCATTAGAGGAGTTATATCGAGATGTTCAAAAAAAATCTTTATCAGTAGTAGAGACTATCGTAGATGGAGATCATGCTTTGCGAGATCAATTTATGGAGGGATTACATTACAAGATGACATCTTGCGGGGTGAACTGTCCGCACTAGTGCGGAAGAAACCTGATATAACTTATGAGGAAATACAGAAAAAGGCAATGGCTCGCAATATGGAAATGAGAGGGGATACCTCTTATAACTGTTTTCAAGTGATAGGAAAAGGACAGGATCCCCAGAACATGATGCAGGAACAAATGTTCAGCATGCAGAAGTCAATTGAGCGCTTGGAGGAAAAGCTGACTCGAATGACAGCTTGGGAAAATCCCATTGACCATCCGAGGTTTGGTATGGGCAGGTCGGCACCTTCACCTTCTTCGGAATATTTGCCTTGGGAGAGACTGGGGCAGGGAAGACCCCCTTGGGTGGGGAATGAAAGGGCCCGTGCCAGATGCCCAGAGTATCGGAACCAGGGTGTAAGGCGCTGCTGGAACTGTCAGAAACCTGGACATTTAAGATGGGATTGTCCAAGGCGGGGCCCAAGAGACCCTGCGGATTCATTAAAAGGGAAGCCCTTGCTGTAGTTGGGCATACGGCGAGGCAAGGGCGAGAACCCTTGTTCGCTAAGTGGCCAACCGTTTTGATTGCGGATAGCCCGGGGTTAAAAATAAATCTATAGGGGAAGGCAGTAATATGCCGGGTAGACACAGGATCAGAAGTGACCACTATGCCAATAGAGTACTTCGAGGAACACTTTGGACAATTGGTTAAACCAGAGTCTGGATATCGGATTAACCTTTTGGCAGCTAATAATGAAGAGATCCCGGTGACAGGGGTTGCCTGGATGAGTGTAGAAATATGTGGACAGGAACTGGGCATCAAGGGAGTGGTGCTGGTGAAAAGCCAGGCCAGACCGGACCGTCCGGTTGTCTTAGGAATGAATGTCCTGAGAGAACTTGATTCTCGGTTGCTTGAACGGGAAGGTCCTGGTTATTGGAGGAGGGCTACGCCTCACAGGAAAACCCAACGGGTGTTACGGCAGATGGTACATACATGTGGCATAAAAAAAGTGCTTCTAAGGGAAGAGCTGTGGGGGTAGTGTATGTCCCTTCTGATGCAAACGCTAAAATAGCGGCGGGCCAGGAAAAAGTATTGATGATGCCTGTCAGAACAGACAAAAGGTTAAATGGCATAGAGGCTGTCTTGGAGCCTATATGTAGGGCAGAGAACTTGAATGGACCGCTTGTGGCTCGCACAGTGGCCATTGTAAGAGATGGGAATGTGCCTGTGAGATGTCTGAATCTTCAGGAGCATGAAATAATCTTGTTGGCTGGGACAAAGTTGGCTGAGGTGTACATTTGTAATGAAGAAATTGTTACCCGAAATTTGTTTACTCTGGACACGAGCGGACATACGACTTGGATGGTGACATAACAGCTTGCGACAAAGGAGAAACCTACTTCCGAATGGAACGGTAGGAAAATCCTGGAGCTGATGGAGATGGAATATTCCTCGATCACCCCCATGCAGCTAAAACAATTGGAGGCAACTTTGTGGGAATACCAATCAGCATTTTCTCGGGGAGATGAGGACTTTGGGTGTACTAACTGGATTGAACATGAGATCAATACCGGAGACGCCCCACCTAGTTGAGAAAGGTACCGTCAAATCCCACCAACAATGTACCAAGAAGTGAAAAACATGTTATCTCAAATGTTGGATAATGGGATGGTTCGTCCAAGTCAAAGTCCTTGGGCAGCTCCAGTGGTACTGATCCGAAAAAAAGATGGCACTCTCAGATTCTGTGTAGATTATAGAAAATTGAATGCACACACAGTAAGAGATTCCTATCCTCTGCCTCGTATTGAGGAGTCTTTGTCAGCGTTGGGAAAAGCTACATATTTCTCCACCCTGGATCTTGCCAGTGGATACTAGCAAGTTCCAGTAGCCGCCAAAGATAGGGCAAAGACGGTATTCATCTTGCCTATGGGCCTATTTGAGTTCAATCGAATGCCTTTTGGCTTGACTAATGCTCCTGGTACTTTCCAACAACTGATGGAGTATTGTCTTGGCGAATATAATTTTGAGTCAGTACTGATTTATCTTGACGATGTGATTATATTTGGAAACACTTTCGAGGATCATCTTATGAAGTTTCGGCAAGTACTCCAAAAGTTGATGGATGCAGGGTTAAAAATTAAGCCCAAAAAGTGTCGCTATGATACAGTGATGTCACTGACAGGACAGATGAGTTTTTCCGAAAACGATGGTAAACAATAACAAGATTTATTATCTCAAAACGTGCCCCTGTTTTGTATGGGGAAGGAAAAATACAAACTAGGAAAATAAACAGTGCAAATCAAACAAATTGTACAAGAGGATTATGTTTCAAATTTTACTACCAGGAGAACAGTCACATACTCTTGGTCCCTAAAAAGGAGATGTCTTCCCTGGGGCCAATAATACCACCCCCCTCCCCTAAATATGACTGGATCTACACAGGGTTAATTCCAAAGGGGAAGCCGTAATATGTGGCTTTTCTGCTGGTTCACAATCTTAACACTATCTCCAATCTATAAACTCCCTGGGATCCCAATATGACCAAACTCAGCTGTATAGCTAAGCAGAATTCAACCCGAGTTTACTAACAAAAATAACATATAAAAGAAGTGACCATATTCATTTCTCATTTACATGAAATAGAAATATTAACAATCTCTTTTGATTAACACGCTCTGTGGGAAAATCCAATCCGAACAGGAGGGTGCCTTGGGGAACTTCACCACGGACTGTGGCCTTTCTGAACTTCGCACCACAGTATCAACAGTCATTGAGAAGATGAATATAGTTTGTGCCTCACTGACACTGTCCCAAAGAGACCAGATATTTAGGTTGGTCTAAATACCTAACTAACTCTAGCTAAACTCGTTGGACCGGTCAAGGAGAATTTAGAGTAGAACGAATAACATGAGGTACCTCATCCTTGTTTTGGATATAGAGTGATTTATTCTTCCACGGGCGCCGTGTCACACTTCACAAATCGGCTGACTCTTTTCAAATGACCTTCCGTTGTTGGTCTTCTTTCTTTTTCACACTCTTCACCGAATGGAAATGAGGATTAATGTCCCAGACGTCACCAGTCACAGGAGCAAACACAAAACACTGCTCGTCTCAGCTTCGTCTCCGTGGCAACCAACCGACTTCTATTCACAACAAAACTTTATTCATTCTCAACTTAACTGACAGAGCAATGGTGCAATAAATGTATTTTATAAATCAAGCCGCAAAATTGCATTTTCACTACATAGTTCTGCTATTATTTACATCACATTACTCACAAAATTATTCAAGTATTATTTTGTAAACACTTAATAAATTTTAAAACAACAGTGAGTGTTGCTGACATCTAGTGGTCAGATGCCATCGTTATAGGTGTGCCTTTTGCTCATAGTCAATACCAACACATATCACTATACACTCTCCTACACATGCAGATAGCAGCTTGCAGGACCTTCTGGTGGGAGAACCGGTGCATAGCAAGTCCTCGGGACCTCCGTTTCAGTGGGGTAAGAAGCAAGAAGACTCCTTTGAGCGCATGAAGTCTTTCTTGACCAGGGACGAAATCCTGGCCTATCCCGACTACAGTTTCCCGTTTATACTGTATACGGATGCCAGTAATGTGGGGCTCGGAGCTGTTCTGTCACAGGTGTAGAAGGGCAAGGAGAAGGTGATAGCCTTCGCCAGTCGGACAATGAGGCCCACGGAGAGGAATCCGGAGAATTATAGCTCCTTAAAGCTGGAGTTCCTGGCACTCGTATGGGCCGTGACGGAGAGGCCAAGTTTACTCTGTACACGGACAATAATCCGTTGACTGATCTGGAACAACGCTGGGTCGCAAGGTTGGCAAATTATTATTTTGTTATAAAGTACAGGGCTGGTCGCAAGAACACCAACGCAGACACGCTGTCCATGATGGCCCATCTGTTCGATGATGGAAAGGATGAAGAAGACCTGGAAGAGGTTGAATCCCCTGCTGCGTTCCATCAGCCCCCGTCTGTGGAGCGGCCTCGACCATGTGCCCACCAGCAAGAAATGACCTGTGACCCTTTGCCTCACCATGGCTGGCAGGAAGCCCAGGACAGGGACCCTGCAATCAAATTAGTCAAAGCGTTGCTGGCCAGAGCCGAACCAGGTGCCCCTGAGGAGGCCAGAAAATTGTGGCAAGACCGGAGTCGGCTCTATCTTCACCAAGGCAAGCTATGCAGGAGCTTAACCAAACCTAAGACCCACAAGAGGATCTGCCAGATTGTGGTACCCCGGGAGTATGTCCCAGTGGTGCTGGAAGCATACCATGATGGAGCCGGACACTTTGGATGGAAGAAGCTGGAGATGTTGCTGAGAAGTCACTTCTACTGGATAGGAATGAGAGACTCCATAGAAGCCTGGTGTAGGAATTGCAGTCCTTGTGCATTGAAAAGGCAGGATGGCACCAGTCAGCGAGCACCACTCCAGCCGATTGTCAACAAGCAACCCCTGGAGATTGTGGCTCTGGACCATGTCAAGTTGACCCCCAGCAGAAGTGGGTATACGTATGCGCTCACAATGGTTGATCATTACTCACGGTTCTTGGTGGTGGTGCCCGTTAAAGATTTGACTGCCAGCACTGCGGCGAAGGTGTTCCAGGCACACTTCTGTAGGCTGCATGGGTACCCCGACCGAGTCCTTACGGTTTAAAGCCCGGCATTCGAGGCTGAAATCTTCCAGGAGTTCTGCAGTCTGTACGGGTGCAAGAAGATACGTACCACACCCTATCATGCGCAGACGAATGGGATGTGTGAGAAGATGAACCACCCGGTGATCAATCTGCTGGAAACCCTTCCTCTTGAGGAGCGGAACCAGTGGCCTGAAAAACTACCAGACCTGGTAGACATCTACAACAACATTCCAGTAGGATCCACCAAGTGTACCCCAGCTTATTTGATGAGAGCTCGGCCTGGAAGACTTCCAGTGGATTTGGAGATGGAGGTTGAACTGCCTGAAACATATGCGCCCGGAAAGGAATGGGACTCACGTCACCAGATTCATGATAAACAGATTCAGAAGTGCGTTGAAGAGAGTTTGAATCAAACCCGGGAACGGCAGGAAAGAAACTTTAACAAGCAAGCAAAAGCAACCCCCTTCGGCGAGATTGTGTTAAAAAGAAAGAGAAAGCTGCACAACTTAGATGATCAGTGGGAAAAGGAGCCATATGTGGTACAGCCATCCAACTTTGATAACCAAAAGACCTGCCTAATCATCAAGGATCAAGGAAAGACCACAGCGACGGTATCCCGAGACCATCTGAAGAAGTGCCCAGAACCCTTAAGAGTGACAGATGAACCTCAACCCCAGCCTCAAGTGGTGGAAGGAAGAAAAAGAATGATCCGTACCATTCTAGGTGATTTTCCGGCAGATTGGCCTATGCAGAAGGGAGCAGTAATAGTCCCTGTGTTAACATTCCCACAACCCGTGGAAGAACCAGAGCAGGAAAGGCTTTCTGACACTGCACCCACTCCAGCACCTAGACTAGCGCCTGTACCCTTGCCACGCACACGTAGGGTCCTACCAGCAAAACCTAACACTGAGGGCGAGGAACCTGTGGAGTGTTGCCATGCCACCAGAAGGGGATGAGGGTCCAGAGTTAGGGAGATCGACCCATGCTAACGTTGGTTAGCCTCCATGGAGGTATAGAGAATAATGTTGAAAATATCAGTAATTTCATGATGCCATAGAACTGTTAGGTATCGGTGTTTTCGTTTGTTGTTTTTCACAGTTTGTAATTTTACATATAGAAAATGTTAACAAATAAGTGCCTAATCAACCGGTTTCAATGAAAAGAGTGAAAGTTGCCTGATTTGCAAGAAGACTGTTAAAATGTGTACACCCGGTACATGGACTTCGTTACATATATTTAGTAAAAATGGACCATGGTCACAGGACTGACGTGACCAACACGAACTTGTGTTATTGTACATAGTTGCACCTGCTGTGCCCACCAGAGTCGTCTAACACAACGCCCGGGACCTTAACCGGGTCACAAACCCACCATAGGTATGCAGCTGGTCAGGTTGTTTGGGTGGCAGGTTAACGGGATCCGGGACATTGGGACTGGTCTGTCGTGAGTAAAGGCTGCAACGGAGCAGGTTGAGTCTTTGCTACCACTGAAACCGGTAGCGTCCCATCATTGAGGAGATGAACTCTTAAAAATGTTAGTAACGTTTAAGTGACGAGCCTCCCTGATGTGGGATGTATGTGTGAATAAAAATGTTAACCTTTCTTACCTTTTTTCTACAGTTTGAAAAAAATATAATAAACCTCTGATGTCCTGTAGCTCGGGAACGAGCTACGTTTAACCAAGGGGGAATGTGACACCCTGGCCTATCAGGTCGTCACAGGGTATTGTACAATCTACCCTTCTGTGCAATATCCACCTCCTCCTTGGTTAAGGGTCCCTGACCATTCTTGTTGCCAAGAACAAGCTAATCAAAATCCTAGGAACACTCTGCACCACACCCATCAGACACACCAGTGGCTAACCTGAGTGGAATAGGGTCGCCCACTTGGGGGATTGGTAAGGGGGGTCAGGAGTGTTAGGAGACAGTTAGTTGTGGAGTGACTCTCAAGAGGAGAGGTCAGGAGCTTGGCTCCATAAGCTACTAGGTGGCAGACGTTGGTCTGGGCCTGGTAGGAGCTGGACCCCGGTCGCAGGGGATCGTGACAAGGAGCATGGACTGTCGAGGAGGACAGCCGGCGGCCTTGTGCCATCACCAGGCAGGGGCCAGGGCACGACGGGGGTACGTGGACCCTAGGTCAAGAAGTAGCTTCAGGCGTCCTGGCAATTTACCCGACGAGGACGGAGCCTTCAAGATCCGTTCTCCACCCGCTCCAAAATCGGGGTACTAGCGCAATGAGGGGGATAGGACTTTCCACACATACGGTCCAGAAAATCCCAAGCGTGAATCCTGAGAGCAAGCTCACCCTGTTAGCCATACTGGGGAGTGGGACCCGATTAGTTTTACACTAAAGGAACCAACCAAAAGAAAAGGTGCCAAGGCAAAGGTCACAGACTAACAGGCAACACCAATGGGCACGGGATCCAGGCGTGCTCCCTCCAAGTGGCAGCGGTGTCAAGAACTTTGGTTTACCACAGCTGTCAGTGTCAGCGTTATTAGACTGAGTGAGTACACAAGTGACCCTTACCGTTTCAACAGCACCTCCCTGTTTCCTTCACCGAGTTCCGGGGCATCCCCCTACCCGTGGAAGGGTTAAACACCTAGCTGCCCACACCATCGCCACCGGGTACTCCTTATCGCAGCGGTGTTGCTCCATCTTACCACGCACCACAGGTGGCGTCACGAACTTTAACCAAATAGCCCCATGTAAATACTCCGTCTTTTACTTGAGTGGCCGACTCCCGGGACCCCTCGAGCCACCGTGGATCTAGATCCGAGCAGCCCAGCTGCTGACGCGGGTGTGGCACATTAGCACAGCTGAAAATCGTTTTGCTGATTAGAGAAGCTATAAAACTGACTTTCCTTTCAGCTAGTTGAGAATCTGGAGCATTACATTTGTTGGTGCCATTAAACTCTCAAAATAGCCAGTAAAAGAGAACTTTTGTCACGCTGTACCATGGGGTGTTATGGGGAAGTGCAATACAAACTCCACTAGATGGCAGCAGAGTGGAGAAAGAGCAAAATAAACCTGCCCAGAAGTAGTACAGTGAAGTCACCACAAGGTGGCAATAAAATAGTCAGACAAGCCGGGATGGATACTACAGGTCAAACAAAGTACAGAGGAGTAATAAAACTGGAGCGGTCTTACGAAGGTATTATTGGTGCAACAGGCGTTAAAGGCTTATTGTAAACAAGGGGTGCACCAAGATTGGTGATGGCTGGTGTCTTTTTATCTGTTGCGGAAGCTGTCAGTTTTGTCCAAGTGAGTTTCTCAGATTATGAGTGTCGGTTGTTTGGTGTTGCCTTCGTTCTGGCATTTTTCGGGGCCTTTTGGATCAGCGAGCTGGCGAAGCAGGAACACAAACTGCCAGGGAGGTCTGTTGCTGGATGAATGGAATGCGGTGTGGAGGTAGTGCGGTGCCCCTTACGGCGGTCTAAAACAGATCAGTATGGCAGAGGTCAGGTGGTTGAGCTCTCTAGTGTCCAGGGTTTGTCTGAATGTCCGGTTAGATGAGTGTCGTCATTCTTGGTGGTTAGGGGAACAAGGCCAGGTTCCTTTTTGCAGCATCAGGATGGATCGGCTCTGTCAAATTATCAATTTGTGTGTTTTTTCTGGAGGGGCCTGCAGTGTTGCGGTCTCAACAAGGCGGAGTTCGCCTCCCATTCCTGTAGGATTGGGGCAATGACTCAGGCTGCTCATTGGGGACTGGACACCAGGCAGAGTGTAAGATCAGCCACTAGGAGTCGGCCAGATACTGGTCCTATGTCAGGCTATCCATTTTCTGGCTTAAGCTTGGTCCTCATTGCCCCTTCCCCTCTCCCACCCCTTTTCCGGTTTATCACCTTGTGTTTTGCAGGACTTTCCCTGTTGGTATGGGTGCTGGGACACTTGTTCATTTATTGGAGCACTCTCCGGGCAGGTGTGAGACCAGATGGCCACCAATTGGAGGTCCCCAGGGCGACGGCCACGGTTGGATGGATGGGATTAGAACCATGTTGTGGAGTGAAGTTTTACCCCTTTGGCGCTATCACACTGAGTTGTACAGATCACCGGATATGTTGGTTCTGCACGCGTGGGAGGAATAACTTAGGCGCAAGGGCTGACAGGGACTTGATCCATGACATCAAGTGTGATTGCCTTAAACTTTTGTTTTCTTTTGGCTTTATTGCTCGTGTTGTCTGATATCATGGCACGCTTAGTTTGGAGGCATGCCAGGCCGGCGGAGCGGGTAAATAAGGCACGGGCCAAAGTTAACCAGGAGGTTGCTCGTTTCGTTTCATAGTTGGGTGGCATTGCGGATCACCACCAGGAACTGGAGTCTACGTTCCCAGAGTTTTTGCGGCGGCATGGATTCCATTTGAATTCTATTGGAAGCAACATGTTGACCTTGGGGCTCAGGGACGAAGTGGAGAAAGCTTTGCTGTTGTGGCGGGACTCGCACAGACAAGGGGTCATACGTGCTCGCTGTGGTGGAAAGGAGGGGGTATTTGAAGGTGGGGGTTTGCACAAAACAGTGAGGGGGGGAACCCACTGCAGGAATGGGTTACCCCTGCTGGTGCAATTGATTGGTAACATGGGTCCTTGCTGGGTTGAGTCTCAACTGGACATGGGTTGTGCAACATTCGGCTAGGTGCCCTCGAGCCAGTGTGGTGCGGCTGAGGGCAGGTGGTGGAGCTGATGTTGTAATCAAACTTTTTGGTATCTTCATTTACCCCTCCTCCTTTCAATTGTTTTTTTCATCGGGAATTTAAAATGTTATTTATGTTTTTTTGTTTAATAAACAGGGCTGCTGTGGCCTTTTATTTCCAACGTCATGCAGTCTTTGTAATTATTTTAGGTAAGAACGCGAGAAGTGGGTGGGGGGTGATGGTCAGTTGGACAAGGTAAGGGCCGACTAGTCAGACTTTCCGGAGTCAAGGAACAGCCCGGATTGCTGCACTGAAGGGGCTGAAGGGAAGGCAGCATGACTAAGGAGGGATGCTAGGCCTTAGTAGTAGTTAAGGGGTTAATCTGTGAGTGTTTTGTGTGAGAAAATTATAGGGTGGAGCTGTAGTGTCAGTTGGGATTTGGGGCACTCCGATTGGTTAAGGAGTGGTGTTAAGTAGGGGCAGTATATAAGGTCAGGTCCCCAGGGATGTTGGTCACTTTTACCTGGAAGGTGACCAGATTTGTTCCCGCCCACCCGCCCTGTAGCAGTTGGTTAACCAGCGTGGAGAAGAGGATGGAGTGACTTTGTCACAGCAGCGGGGGAAAGGAGGGGGGTATTTGAAGGTGGGGGTTTGCACAAAACAGTGAAGGGGGATCACAGTGCAGGAGCGGATTACCCCTGGTGATGCAATTGATTGATAACATGGGTCCTTGCTGGGTTGAGTCTCAGCGGGACATGGGTTGGGCAACATTCGGCTAGATGCCCTTGAGCCGGTGTGGTGCAGCTGAGGGCAGGTGGTGGAGCTGATGTTGTAATCAAATGGTTTGGTATCTTCATTTACCCCTCCTCCTTTTGGGTGTTTTTTTCATTGGGTATTTAAAACGTTATTTATGTTTTGATGTTTTGTTGTTTAATAAACGGGGCTTCTGTGGCCTTTTATAAACAACGTCATGCAATCTTTGTGTTTATTTTAGGTAAGCACTTGGGAAGTGGGTGCGGGGCTGATGGTCGGTTGGACAAGGTAAGGGCCGACTAATCAGATTTTCCAGGGTCAAGGTCGAACTTGACAGACTTATTTCTACCTTCCAACTTAAAAACTGGTAAACTATAAGCGCAGCCCTAATACATTTACATTTTTGATGGAGAAAAAATAAAAGAGAAAAAAGATAGTATAAAATACCTTTGTATAGTCTCCAGCCAAAAATCCTTGTTCAAAGCCACTCCACATTGTGAGTGGTATAAGCAGAACCTGTCGTATATCTTTCAGATGTCTGAGCGTTTCCAATATTTTCATCCAAAATGGTTCTTTTTTAATGTGTAGCTCCTTTTCTTCTTTGTTCAGATCAATATTATCGAGAAATACAGAAACTAGTAAAACAGCAAGCACACCACTACCTGAAAAAGTGTCAATAAAAAAGTAAAGAATTTAACATGTTACTTCATTAGTAAAATACTGGAAATATTCAATGATTACCATTTGAAGAAAGTATGACAATTCAAAGTGCAGAATTAGTAGGTAACATAGGCTTGATGTTTTTAATATGCTTCAGTGGTGAACATTTGATGATTACTGGTCACTTTGAGTGGTTTATGAAGTTTTGTTGTTGCAGAAAAGTCTCTTTAAGAATTGGAAAAAATATGTATTTTTTTGAAAGTTGCTAAAAGATACTTTCAATCTTCAAGAGTGCAACACTCCTTATGGCTTCAAGACCACTTCAGACTGATTAGACCAGCAGCATAATTGTGCTTGAGGTTCAAACTGTAATTTCTCTGATGCTGCAACCAAAGGAAGCGTTGCTTTTGCAGCATCTGAGCAGCACAGTCACGGGGAAAGCTTCAGAGCAACACTTTGCAAATATTGCAGTGAGTTGCAGGTGAATTACAGCTAAGGGAAAAAATAACTTTTTAAATCATCTTTCATTCCAAGAGTGAAAGAGGGAGCACTTGATATTTGTTTATAAGTGGGATTTGGATTAAGTGTGTGACTTGTGTTTAAGTGATTTTGGATTCAGGGAGTTTAGAGGGGAATAATTTGTACTGAATCACTGCTTATATTTATTTCTTAAATAGTTCATATTTTTGTCTTGTGCAATCCCCTTTAAGAAAATGTGCTTCATTATTAACAATGCCATCCAGTATACATCTTATCTCATATATGTGTTAGGTTATTGGAAATATGCCGCATCGTTTACAGTAACAATCTTTCTACAGCTGCTGTTCTGTTTCCATATCAATGTATATTGCAGTGTACTGCTTGGAAATTGAGAACATTGTAGCCCACAGTACTAAACAACACAGGCCACATGAGGTCACAGTCTTCCTTTATACACTTATATGACTCTTGTTTGGAATTTATGTAGAGGAGAGCGTTAAATATACTCCAGTCTGTTAAGGCCGGTTTCACATTCGCGTCATTTTGACGGAAACGGAATCCAGCACACATGCAGTACAGTTCATATATTTACAGTGGAAGCGCGACACCATGTGGACACATGCGGCTGTGTATGAAGCACACAACCCGCATGGTGTCACGATTCCACTGTAAATAAATGAACTGTACTGCATCTGTGCTGGATTCTGTTTCCATCAAAACAACGCAAATGTGAAACCGGCCTAAGAGTGACAAAAAAAACCCAGATACTTTGTTGACAAAAACTTAACAGGTAAATGTACTTTGTTTTGCTGATTTAGATTGCACTTTGACAGCATCAGATTGAGTCCAGGGTAGGGGTGGTGCCAGTATCTAGGAGAAAGTGCCTGACAGAGAGTGTGTGTGCTGAAATCTTGTGAGAGGACGTGTGCATTGTCATCCAGTGACAACCGAAGGGGCTGTGTGGGAAAAAAACCACTACAGGTAACCAAGGAAATCGTCCTGATTCAGTTCCTCCAGCAATGGAAAAGTTTGCCTCAGTGACATTGACAGTAGGGAGCAGAGTCAAAATTCCCAGGAGTAGGTATCAGTGATGCATCTGAAGGTTCCCACAGAAGTTGACGGTGGTACCACATATCAGTTGTTGAATCGCTACTTCCTCCTTGGCCACACAGATGTAGGATATAACTGCATCATTACAGTGACCGGACCCAGGCCACTAAGTCCTGAGCTAAAGCTCTGCCACAGTGCTCACAGTGGGAACATGCTTGCAAACGTAGTTTCCTGCCAAACTTTGTCAAGCAGACATAGGCACAAGATTTCATCAGTGCCCAACAGACTCAGTTCTCTGAGCAAATAGTATTTGAAAGGAGCTGCAGCAGTAGAAAAGTGAACACAATGCCATAGAGTCCATTTCTTAGGTAAATTACCTATAGGTGGGAGGAAAGGTTTACAGCTTTCCTGTTAAGTTTGTGAGATGCTGTGCTTCATCACCAATAGGCAATCTTTGACACCCATTTGATTATTCTTTTTTACTTGGTAAACTTCTCGGATACTGCATTAGGCAGGTTTATTATTAGGCAGCAATAGTAGAGAAGGAGAAAACCAGCTCACTTGTATAGGGACAAATCCCCACTAGGAAGCAGGGACAGTAACGTTGCTAGTGCAAAACAGTAGAAGAAAAGGAACTCCAGCTTCCATGTAGATAAAAACTTTTTCTTTTATTTCAAATTCTTAAAATCCAAAATTAAAGGACATTGTTCCAGAGGATAAGAGCAATATTCGTGATGCTACGCGTTTCAGATGAGGTGTCCTTTGTCAAAGCATATAGCTTGTGTTTTACCAAAAGCTCACCTTTAACCATTATGGACAGATTGGCACAGGTGGAATAATCATATATTCCCCAATAGAGGGGAAATTTAGTGATGAAGTGTGTTAATACGGTACCAACAATGGTCAAAGGTATGTGTGCCACCCCCGCGTCAGCAGCCGGGCTGCTCGGATCCGGATCTGCGGTGGCTCGAGGGATCTCCGGACCCGGGGGTCGGGGTCGCGCGGCCACTCGGAATAAAGGGGGAATATTTACACGGGGTGTTATGTTTGAAGTTCGTGATGCCACCCGTGGTGTGTGGTAAGGTGGAGTACCACCGCTGCAGTTGGGAATACCCGGTGGCGATGATGTGGGTAGCCAGGTGTTTAACCCCTCCACGAGTAGGGGGGATGCCCCGGGACTCAATGAGGGTGACGGGAAGGTGCCGTTGGGACGGTAAGGGTCACTTGTGTACTCACTCAGTCCAGTAACACTGACACCGACAACTGTGGTAAACCAAAGTTCTTGACACCGCTGCCGCTGGGAGGGAGCATGCCTGGATCCCGTGCCCATTGGTGTTGTCTGTTAGTCTGTGACCTTTACCTTGGCACTTAGTTTTGCTGGTTCGTCCCTTGAGTATAAAACTGGTCAGGTCCCGCTCACCAGTATGGCTAACTGGGTGAGCTTGCTCTCAGGGTTCACGCTTGGGATTTTCTGGACCGTGTAGTGGGAAAGTCCTATCCCCCTCGTTGCGCTAGTACCCTTATTTTGGAGTGGGTGGAGAACGGATCTTGAAGACTCCGTCCTCGTCGGGTAAATTGCCAGGACGCCTGAAGCTACTTCCTGACCAAGGGTTCACGTACCCCGTCGTGCCCTGGCCCCTGCCCGGTGATGGCACAAGGCCACTGGCTGTCCTCCTCGACAGTACGTGCCCCTTGTCCCGATCCCCTGCGACCGGGTTCCAGCTCCTACCAGGCCCAGACCAACGTCTGCCAACTAGTAGTTACAAGGAGCCCAGCTCCTGACCTCTCCTCTCGAGAGTCACCACTCAACTCACTGTCTCCTGACACGCCTGACCTCCCATTAACCAACCCCCCAAGTGGGCGACCCTATTCCACTCAGGTTAGCCACTGGTGTGTCTGGTGGTCGTGGTGCAGAGTGTTCCTAGGATTTTGATTAGCTTGTTCTTGGCAACACCAAAGGTCAGGGACCCGTAACCAAGGAGGAAGTGGATACTGTGCAGAAGGGCAGATTGCACAATACCCTGTGACGACCTGATAGGCCAGGGCGTCACATATGTACATAGAGATTATAATAGATTGTAATAAACATATAAAAATACAGTACATGTGTGTCAGACTTTACAAAAATATATCAATTGATAAAGATGTGTACAATAATTCGAGTAATGTTACAACAATGAAAATATTCACAAAAATGACAGTATATACAATACAAATACAAACTTTGATAACGCCCAAACTCATTGCAAGGACTCCATATATCAACACTGAATTTAACTTGAATTTTAGATGGAAATGGGAGAAATGAAGTATCCATGTAACCTAATATCTAATAAATGTACCAATTCAATAGTGATACATAATCGCCCTTCTTGAATTGAGTCCATGCGGTAAACAGGTACCCAAATAAAAAATCCAAAATGCCTCGCGGTTTAATAACCTTCTCTTGTGGTTATCGCCGCGATTCGACAGAAACACTTTTTCAATACCAGAAACCTTCAGACTGGAGGTGGACCTGCCGTGAATATTTATGAAGTGACATGCTATTTGCGATAAATTGGTAGAAGGGGTTAAAGAAACAATGTCTGTGACATGTTCAGAAAATCGCTTCTTAAGGGGGCGTATAGTGCAACCCACATATTTCAAATTACGTTGTGTACATTCCAAGAGAGGAACTATATTTTTAGTGTTACAATTGATAAAATGTTTGATACTGTGGGTTTTGCTGGAATCAAAATTAGAATATTTTTTGGATACCCTTGCATGAGCACAAGTTCTACAATTTGAACTACCGCATCTATAAAAACCCACAGTATCAAGCCATGAATTAGTATGAGAATTCGAAGAAAAAAAACTCGGTGAAATGATATTACCAATGGTCCTTGCTTTTTTAGCCACTACAAGACATCCAGGGGTTAATATTCTATGTAAAATGTCATCTTCATATAGAATAGGTAATGCTTTCATAATGAGCGCTTTGATTTAACTGAATTGAGGACTATATTGCAATGACACAACAGGTGATTTTTTGTTGTAATTACTAGATATTCTTGTTATGTATATTTTTTTGTTTATTTGATTTCTTGATTTTTTGGGTTTTTTTTGGAGAATGTTCATGTGCATTTCCACATCCATCTCAAATGAAATCTGTCTGGTTAGAAGGCAGACTGGGACTAAAGTCAGATTTGGTAATTAACATTTCTTCCCTTGTTTTTACTGAAACTATTTGATTGGCCCTTTCAAGAGTCCACTGAGTTTAACCCCTAGCTTGCAGCTTGTTTTTAGAACTATTCTATTTTTGAGTTAGACTTTGGGGAGTGCTATAATTCCTTTTGACACGTGTATATTCACCTACAGGGATAGATTTAATGATGTGTTTGGGGTGACTGCTAGCTGCGTGGAGTATAGTGTTACCAGCTCAGGGTTTAGTAAATGTGAATGTTCTGATTAATTCTCCTGGTACATCTGCGAGAGATAGATCAAGAAAGGAAATTGTAATGGGATCATGAGTGTGGGTGAACCTAAGATTGAATGGATTATTGTTCATATATATAAGAAAGTCAGGGATGGCAGACACATCTCCTCCCCAGATGAAGAGTAAATCATTGATGTGTCTGCCGTACCAAATAAAACATGATGTGAATGGGTTGCTGGCTGAAAAAATGAATTCATGCTCCCAATATGACATGACAAGATTAGCAAGTGAAGGGGAGTATTTGTCCCCCATCGAGACACCACGAGATTGCAAAAAATAGTTAGAATTGAAAATAATAAAATTGTTTGACATAAGGTAATGTGTGATGTGTAATATGTAGTCCCATAAATCCCTTGTGTATTCACTCCTATCTAAATGAAATTGAAGTGCTAGTATTGCAATGTCGGGGGGTATAAAGGGAGACATCTCAACCCAATCATGAAAATTGTTTTTCCCAAACTTTATGTTGAAAGCTCTCCAGCACGTCATGTGAATCTTTGAGAAAACCGAGAGTATTTTGAGCAAGTGGCTGGAGAAGAGAGTCCAGCCATTCACTTAGATGCTTGGTAACATAATGTATTCCTGAGATAATTGGGTGCATAGGTGGAGGATGGATATTTTTGTGTATCTTAGGTAACCCATGCATGAAAGGTATGCAGGGATGCTCTACTTTTAAATAGTCATGTTGTTTTTGACTCAATACACCTAATGATAATCCCTCTTCAATAATTTTATATGTGTCTACATTTAATTGAGGAGAAGGGTTAATTTTGATGGGTAAATAAGGAAGAACCACCTCCACTCTGAAGGTTTATGGTATTGAAAAAGTGTTTCTTTCTAACCGCGGCATAACCACAGGAGAAGGTTATTAAACCGTGAGGCATTTTGGATTTTTTATTTGGGTACCTGTTTACCACATAGACTCAATTCATGTAGGGAGATTATGTATCACTATTGAATTGGTACATTTATTAGATATTAGGTTATATGGATACTTAATATCTTTCACTTCCATCTAAAATTCAAGTTAAATTCAGTGGTGATATATGGAGTCCTTACAATGAGTTTGGGCACTATCACAGTTTGTATTTGTATTGTATATAATTTTTGTAAATATTTTCATTGTTGTAACATTACTCGAATTATTGTACACATCTTTATCAATTGGTATATTTTTGTAAAGTCTGACAAACATGTACTGTATTTTTAGGTTTATTACAATCTATTATATTCTCTATGTACATACCTTTGACCATTGTTGGTACCGTATTAACACATTTCATCACTAAATTTCCCCTCTATTGGGGAATATACGATAATTCCACCTGTGCCAATCGGTCATTAATGGTTAAATGTGGGCTTTTGGTAAAACACAAGCTATATGCTTTGACAAAGGACACCTTGTCTTAAACGCGTAGCATCACAAATATTGCTCTTATCCTCTGGAACAATGTTCTTTAATTTTGGATTTTAAGAATTTGAAATAAAAGAAAAAGTTTTTATGCACATGGAAGCTAGACTTCCTTTTCTTCTACTGTATTATTAGGCATGTTATAGCAATGCAGTGACTACATCTAGGCCTATTGAGTTGTGTAGCACAGTGGTCCTGGTCAGCCTTGACCGGGTGTATGTGTGGCACCCTGTTTCTAGTCACCCCAAATAATAACTACTTGTGTATTTCCATCTGTATAATATGTATTGTAAGCCTTAATAAGAATTTGGTTTTCTCTGCTGTTCACCACAAAACACACATTTTCATACACTCCCTTACTAGGGCTGATCTCTTGAGGAAAAACCAATGCTTGAATGAGAGCCTTAGAAGGAAATATGGGAGGAGGTAAAGGCAGTCAGAGCCAGTGTGAGGTGAAGTGAGGAGTGTAACATGGAGATGGTCCTGTCCTGAGGTAACTGCTTACAAGCTCAGCCAGCTACACATTGTCAGGGTATCAGTCCCTAGGCCACCAGTACTTTCAAGGTCAGTGGCAAACTGAGAGACTGCTATTAGCCATTTTATAAGGAGCAGTAGATTTCCTGGGAGAACAGTGGCACATGTGAATCTGGAAAGTTCTAGAAGAAATAGTGCGTTTTCCTTCAGGATTCCAGTCACCTGCTCACGAGAAGGATTTACAAATCTGGATTGTTCTTGTCTTGGAAATATCAGGATACCCAGATACCCATTCCCAGGTAGGGAAATAGTATCAGAGGAAGAGTACACTATAACCATACAGCAGAGAAGCCAACTCTCAGCAGGACAGGAAGTACCACTATCATGGAAAGCTGTGATAAATGTTCTGTAGACCTCCAGTAAAAAGTAAAAAGGCTCCCTGTCCTGTCTCTGGGTGAATTATTCTCTGCTATGTCATCCCTACCTCAAGATTCCCTAGGACTCAGCACTAGTTTGGGGGGCGAGAGGACAACCCTCTTTCACTGTGCATCACCACCTAACCCCTGGGGACCTCCAGCTGTGCCCGCCCATTCCAAAGCCAAACATCCCAACTGGCGTCATAAACTATTTTATTTATTTTATTTTCTTTCTCCCCTTTTTAAATATTATTTTTTACCCCCCCCCCCCCGTTACAAAAGCCTGTCTCTCGCACCCGCTACGGCCACATCGCCACTCAGATCCACCACCGTCACATAAGAGATCTACCGGGAGTGACACATATGTGAATCTATCTGGGTTCTTTCTTCTGTTATGGAAAAGCGTTTTATCCAAGTTTTTCAGTAAAGAGTTCTTTTGGCAAGTGTGGTGTTTGAGGTTTTTTCCTTTTTCCCAGTTTTGATGTATCATTCAGAGCTCACCCTAATACAACGTCTACATAAGTAATCCTTAAATAGTCAATTGACTGTGCATACTGTGCTGCAAGATTTGTGCACATTGTACATTTGGAAGCACAGGTAGATGAATAGCTGGCAACACTAAGATCCATAGATAATATGTAAAGGAGTTTGCTGCTCTTTCAGCAGGTACTCGCTAGGGCAGATGTTAAGGAGGATCTTAGTATGGAGCTTCAGGACAGTGAGACAGCTAGCTGGTTGAAAGTTAGAAGGCCCAGCAGTGATAAGAGTCCCAGGGAGGCTGGTCCCCTGGAACACCCCAACAAGTTTGCTAAGTTGGCAGATGAGGGAGTGTCAGTACAAGGGTAGCACTGCTGTAGAAGGACACATCAACCGAAACCCAGGGAGTATTGTCTCCAGAATAACCGCATAAAAGTGAGGGTTAAGTGTGTGTTTATATGTAAAATACTGCCTAAAACCCATCTTATGTGATAACATGTGTGAGGCTAATGAAAATGTAGAGTTCATATGGGTAGAGATTAGGGAAGGGAGAAAGAAAAAATACTGATTATGATTTTGTTATAAGTTTCAAAATAAAATGGAAGCGTAGAAAATATTCTCATCAAGCAAATGGATTAGACAGCGAATGAAGAGAAGTCATTATGATGGGGGACTTCAACCACCCTGATATAAATTTGTGAGCAGAAGCTTGCAGGTCCAACAGAGAAAACAGGTTTTTGACAACACTAAAAGACAAATACCTTTCACAACTGGTTAAGGACCCAAGAAGAAGGTCGTCACTGCTAGACCTAATATTAACTAATAGGCCAGACTGCATATCAAATATTTACAAGTTCGGGGTCACTTTGATAATAGTGATCTCAAAATAATAAGTTTTAATGTATCCTTTAATAATATGTACGGTTGAGGGGCTACAAGAACACTAAACTTCAGGAAGGCAAATTTCCAAGGTATAAAATATGAACTTAGTGCCATAAATTGGGACAATGTCCTGAGAAATAAAATTACACAAAGCAAACGGGACACTTTTCTAACCATCCTGAATAGGTCCTGTGCACAATATATACTCTATGGGAATAAACAAGCTAGAAATAGGAGGAAACCACTATGGCTAAATAGAGCTGTAAGGGGCACAATAAATGATGAAAAAAAGTGTTTAGATAATTAAAGCAAGAGGGTAGTGTAGCACACAGTCCCGGCATGGTATTCCCACTCGTCCCCGCTCCCTGGCCTCAGCGGGGGCTCTCTCCCTCTCACCTGCCCAGTCCAAGCTCTGCATTCCCACATGCCCCCGCTCCCAGGCTCCACCAGCGTCCCCATCCACTCCTCTTCTGCCTCGGGGTCTGCCGCAGCCTCCTCCTGCTTCCAAGCTGTGCGCACTGCTTCTGTGAGTGCCCGTAGGGTGCGCACGCAACCACACCCTCTTCCTTAAAGGTGAGCTGGTGTCCCATTACCCAGAAGCTGTTCCTGAGGTCACCTGTTACCTTAAAAGTATTTAAATTCACCTCTCCTGAACATTACTGTGTCTAGTCCTACTACCAGTCTCGTGTGTTTAACCTCTGTCTTATCCTAGAGCCTGCTCTCTTTTACCATCTCTGTGCTGCCACGTCAGAGCCACTATCTCCATGCTGCCACGTCCGAGCTACTACCTCTATGCTGTCACATCAGAGCCACTTCCTCTGTGCTGCCACGTCAGAGCCATTTCCTCCATGCTGCCAAGTCTGAGTGACCATCACCGAGCTGCCATCACGAAGCACACCTGCAGCGGACTTTAAGAGACTATCATCTCAGGTCCCTGGCTGCCATGTATTTAGGCCTTCTGTTCAGGTGCCAAACAATCCCTGCATAGGGGTTCGCCGCTGGCTGCTCCTTCAGTGGAGTTCAGTGCAAGATCCAATGGGTCCACCCCCAAGACGCTCGCCCCCCCTCAGCGACCATAACAAGTAGTGAGGAGGCATTAAATTATTATAGAAATGTAAATAAATTCAGTATAAAGCAAATCAAGGTAACAAAGATTGAGACAGAGAGACACATTGCCAGAGAAAGTAAAAATATTTCCAAATTATTCTTCAACTACATAAACCCTAAGAAACTCAAAAATGATAGTGTTGGCCCCCTCAAAAATAGTTTGAGAGACATGGTGGTAGAAGATTTTGGAAAGATCAATCTGCTAAACGCTGTACAAGAAAATGCTGTTGTGACGCCCTGGCAAAAACAGGTAGTCACAGATGACTGTACCCCCACCAAGGGTACAGGAATCGCCTCCTCCTTGGGATTCAACACCACATCTCACACACAGGGACACCAGCCACAAAGCCCAGTTGCCCCCCCATGACAACCAGGACACACCAGTGGGCGGGACCAGGCGGATGGGAACGCCCACCTAGGGGTCTTGAGGTGACAGGGGGAGGGAACACAACAGTGAAGTCAGTCAGTCAGTCAGTGGAGTTGAGTGGAGTTAGTGAGTGGAGCTGAGTGGACAAGGGTCGGAGCCCTTGGACCACGGGAGAATCGACTAGGTGGCAGATGGCAGGGTTGGGCCACAGGCGACGGAGATCCGGTCACGGGAGACCCAAAGTGGTCCGGGGCAGGGTTGTAGCCCACCGGTACCGACAGTGGGAATCCGATCCGGAGGCTGTGCACAGGCGGGGTACCTGGACCCTAGGACGAGGCAAGCTTCAAGCCTCTTGTTAATTGACCAGCGGGACAAGGTTTCAGGCCTTGTGTCCAGAGAGAAGCCCGGAGAGCAAAACGGCAGCCCAACCCGGGGGATAGGGTGTCTGCCAGAACGCACTAAAATTCCAAGGGTCAGATTTTGTGGGCATGGCTCCCTCTGTACACAAAACCACAGGGGAGCGGATTTCTCCTGTTCCAAGCGGGTTAAATCAACACACAGCAAGACACAAGTGCAGGAAGAAGGGTCCCTACCTTGCTAACCCGTGTGCGGGACCAGCACACCTCTCCAACGGCAACTGGCATCCGGCCTTGGTTTACAGTGCGGACTCTGTGTTCATTATTCTTAATCGTGAGTACACCGGTGTCATCTGGTCCAACCTGCCGCCGGCGCCCCACCACTACTCCCCACCTACACCTGGGCCCCGGGACTACGCCTCCCCTACCCATGGAGGGGATACCATCTTGCTGCCCCACACCATCGATCCCGGACACTGGCACCAGAGGCAGCGGCGGTGCCATCATCTCGTCACCGCAACCCACGGGTGGCGTCACAGACAAAAACTATCTCCCCTGTAAATACCCCCCTTTCACTGTTGCGAGGACAGGCGGTTGCATGAGCCCCGGGTCCGGTCACTACTCGAGCCCCAGACACAATCCCAGATCTGAGCGCCCCAAGCAGCTCCTCTGCCATGGAGCGGCACCTGTCCGCGACAACAAAAACCTGGCGTCACGAACAGGATTCTTACCCCATCCGTGACCTGGATGACGTGCACCTTACTTTGAATTCCGTAAAACGCTGCAAAATCTTGAACGGCCGCCATCTTGCCCGCGATCTTTGGCGCCAAAACAACGTCATCATCTTCTTATCCGAAAAGGGCGCAAAGTCGAAGCCCCGCCCCCTAAGAATGCGGGTGGAACCTGATGACTCCCAAAGCAGGAAGTTGCAAAGGACAGTTGGTCACGCGAGACTGCTGTTGAAAACCAAGGGGGAGAGGCATGTAATCCGGAAAAATGTCTGCGCCGGAAGAACTGGAGCCCAGCCGTCCTGTGCCCGGAACCGCTGCCTGGCTGGAGCGAGAACTAGCCCGGTTCTG
This sequence comes from Anomaloglossus baeobatrachus, assembly GCF_048569485.1. Lineage (NCBI taxonomy): Eukaryota > Metazoa > Chordata > Amphibia > Anura > Aromobatidae > Anomaloglossus > Anomaloglossus baeobatrachus. The sequence continues at coordinate 203,222,745 of NC_134355.1, read as the reverse complement.
TGTCCGGGTGCAAGTACAGTCCCTGCAGCAGATGGTGGACTGGAAAGCAGAAATACGGAGAATGGTGGCAGCAGTATGGGCCTATGAGAATCAGGCCGTGCACACAGGGCAGCGATGGGAGATGGGAACGCCGACCCCTTAATCTCACCGACCTGTCCAGAGCCGGAACCCGTCGTTAGTCTGGTTGTGGAGCACCAGCCAATCCGGCTCCCTGAAGCTGCATCACCACCGATCATTCCGCCTCCGTTCCCGCTGATGGACCCGGTTCCTGGAGTGCTGGCCCTGGAGGGCTGAGTGAGCCTCAGGACCCCATGCAGCAGTAGTAGTTGAACAGGGACCGGAACCCGCAAGTGAGTTAAAAGTTTCAAGTTTTAAGTACTGTACCCTTGTTGAACGTCCTCATGTTCCGTGGAGGAGGCCATCTGGATCCCCAGGTGGAGGGTGGCAGGACAGTTGCAAGTTAAACAGTTAGATGCCCCATTCTTGTTGAACGTCTTCATCCCTGCCTGCTAAAGATGAAGAGACCATCAGGGGTCGGAGCCATTAGTGGAGGATGGAGCCGTACCAGGTTAAAAAGAAAATGCAGCTGCCCCCGTACCGCAGAGAACTGGAGAAGGAGTCTCAGGACAGTGCAGCACTGTGAGAGAGGGTAGCACTGGGGACCCGTGTTATTGTGGAGAGGAGCTGCAGCAGGAGTTTACCCCGGTTAACAATTAAAATGGACCATGGTTTCAGGACTGGCGAAACCACCCCAAAAACTTTCTTGGGTCTTGTAAATAACCCCCATCTACCTTCTTGTTCCCCCACCGCCAGGTGGCGGCACCCGCTGGAGAGATCGGTTGGAGAAAGGGCCTGCAGTGGAGTCGGCCGAGGCCCAGTCACCACGGAAACTGGTGACTACCCTCCAGGCCAAAGGGTTCTGGTCCATGGGACCCTTTGGGGTGACACAGGGTGCAGAACTTTTGCCCAAACACTAACTTGGACACCCACAGGAACCCGGGGACGCTGTGGCACCGAGGGTGGGTATAGGTGTTTTGGGTGGCGGGACAAAAGGGAAAAGGTAGATGACAACAGGTCAGTAACGCATGCATGTGCCGATTTACCCCAGCCAGAGCCTAAAGCAGGCTTTACATGCTGCCATCTCGCTAGCGAGATTGCAAGCAATCATACCCGCCCCTGTCGGTTGTGCGACACGGGCAAATCGCTGCCTGTCACGCATAACCTCACTTACCCCCATCACACAGACTTACCTTCCCTGCGTCGTCGCTCTGGCCGGCGATCCGCGTCCTTTCTAAGGGGGCGGGTCGTGCGGTGTCACAGCGATGTCACACGGCAGCCGTCCAATAGAAGCGGAGGGGCGGAGATGAGCGGGACGTAAACATCCCGCCCACCTCCTTCCTTCCGCATTGGCGGTGGAGGCAGGTAAGGAGATGTTCGTCACTCCTGCGGTGTCACACACAGCGATGTGTGCTGCCGCAGGAACGAGGAACAACATCGCTAATTAGAAGAGAACGATTTTTTGTTTTAGGACCACCTCTCCGCGGAAAACGATTTTGGCTGCTTTTGTGATTGTTTTAGGTCGCACATAAGTGTCACACACTACAATATCGTTAAGGAAGCCGGATATGCGTCACAATCAACGTGACCCCGACGATAAATCATTAACAATATCGTAGCGTGTAAAGCCCGCTTAAGTCCAGTGTTTCGCCTAGTGAGCATGCTCAGCCTGATAGTGCCATTTCTGAGGCCAAGTGCTCAGTTCAGGCTACTGAGCATGCTCCTACACTTAGTGCGAAAAGCCTCTTTGCACAGGTACTTGGACATCCTGCCGTGTCTAAGTCCTGTGTTGTGCCTACTGAGCATGCTCAGGCAGATATTCTGATTTCTGAGACTGTTGTTCAGGCTACTGAGCATGCTCAGGCACTTAGTGCATCAGAGGCTAGATCCGGTAAGGACCTCACTGGGCATGTCCATGAGCTGGCAGGCCCTGATAGGGCAGAGGGCATCAGGTGTCCTGATGATGTGGCCACTCCAGACTGGCTCGCGGAAGCCCGCCCCTATGACCTGGCACCTTAACATTGGTCGTCAGACGATGACTGGTGAGGTGTTTGGGGCGTGGCTGCCATGAGGTCATCAATGACGTGGCGGTTCCGGGTAGGCCGCTGGTGATGTCGCTGATGATATGGCACTCTGATGATGATGATATGGACCCTGGAGGTGCAATTGTGGTCCACCCTGGGTTTGGGGCAGACCCAGGTTATAAAAGGGGCTGGAAACAACATGGAGGTGTGCAGTCTTCTAATATGCTTGTTCTGAGCACACCTCCATGTATAGAGCTCATTGTTTGGAAGCGGTAGGTAGGGTTAGGCAAATGGTGCCTGTCACGCCAAGATTTGTGGCTCAGCACATCAGAGTCAGGCGCCGTGCTACCCTCTTGCCGTTCCAATCTTGCTGCAGCAGCCCAGTAGCATTAACTGGGCTGCGGCTGCTGCAACACCTGTCCGGTTGTGCCCCCTACGTGCACAGACAGCGTATCTCAGGACCCCTGTGGTGTTAAGGCCTGCGACACACATCCGTGCTGCCGGCACGTGTTTGTCATTTTTTACATGAACCGGCGGCACGGAGACACGTTAACCAATGCTACCCTATTGTAGCAGGCACACACACGTAAAACCACACGGAACGTGTGTCCGTGTGCGTTTGTGCGTTTTTCAAAGCGCTGACATGTCAGTGATTTCTCCCGCAGCACGGGTGTCACACGGCCCGCACCCGTACCACACGGGTGTAGTGTGGATGCGGTCCCGTGTGACACGCGCCGGAGAAAACACACATGTCAGTGAAAAAAAAAACATTAACTCACCTTCTCCAGCCCTCCTGTCTCTGCCGCTGCTGCCTCTTGCTGCCGACCGCCGCTCATTATTCTCATTGAATATTCACTTCACTGCCTGGCAGCAGCAGCAGCGGGGAGACGGGAGGGCTGGAGACCGAGGATCAGCACCACGGACAGCAGCGCGGACATCAGGAAGGACCAGGTGAGTATGTTAATTACCGGTTCTACGTGTGCTATCGCGGATAGCACACGTAGAACACACGTGTCACGCACGTACCAGAGACACGTACTTACCTGCACGCAACACGCAGGGAAAATACGTGTCTCTCGGCACGTGCGTGAATTTCACGTGAGTGTGGCAGAGGCCTAAAAGGGAGTTCCTGGGCTGGGTGTGTGGACACTGTTATCGACTTCGGCTTCCCAGTCAACGCTACTGGTGTGACCACCTGGTCTGACGTGTCCTTCACACACGTGGCCAGCTGAGAGGTGACCAGAAACGCTGATCGGAGGACCGCTCGGCCTGACGTGTCCTACACACTTGGCCGACAGGGCGCTTTCGCGGCGGTTTTCCGGTTAACGCTACCTGGTCACCACCCAGCCTGACATGTTCCCTGCACACATGGTCGGTGTAGAACCAGGTACACCAAAACGCTAACTGAGTTATCATCCAGTCTGATGTGTCTCTACACACAAGACCAGTTCCCAGGTCTCCACTAAGCCACCCAGCTCTGTATTCTCTGCCTAACCTTCGGGTTGCCAGCAGCTCCTTTGTCATCTGGGGCATGGTGGGTCCCAACTGGCGATTGGGATATTTACCACCTTATCCTGATCTGCCAGTCCCCCCGTAACAGTAAGACTGGCATGGCGGAGATACAGCAGCTACGTCAGTTCATACAGCAGCTTGAGGCCAGAGTGAGGTCTCTGGAGCAGTCTGCTCTTGCTGCTGGTATGGATGATGTGGTGGCTCGAGCGGCCGCAATGGGGTCTGCCACCAAGCCCACTCCACCCCAGGCATGTAGGGGATTTGTGAACCAGTGCTCAATCCATCTAGAGCTGCTGGCTGCACGGTTTCCTACAGAGAGGTCGAAGGTGGGGTTTATCATCTCCTTGCTCTCTGATAGAGCACTGAAGTAGGCTACACCATTGTGGGAGAGGAACGAACCCGTCGTTCAGGACTCTGATGAGTTCTTGGAGTCCATGCGGCAAGTGTTCCTGGGGCCTCAGGTCGCTCGTCACTCGGCCTTGCAGCTACTGACTTTGGAGCAGGGGTGTACCTCCTCGAATCAATATGCTGTAAGGTTCAGGACACTTGCTGCAGAATTAGGGTGGTCAGATAAGGACCCTCATTCCACTTTTTTGGAAGGGGCTGGCCTCGCATGTCAAGGATGCGTTAGTGTCCTGTGATGTACCAACTTCCCTTGAGGGTCTTATGACACTGGCCACCCAGATTGACCTGCGACACTCCAAACATCAGCTGGAGCGCATGTCAGAGGGTCGTTAAGCGACTGAGGTGGTCTCTCCCACAGCACCTCCCTTAGAGGACATTCTTGTTCCTATGGACAACTCTAGGGTTGGTGAAGCTAGGTCATTGAGTCGCAAGGGTACTTCCTGTTTCGCTTGTGGGCAGTCCGGTCATTATGCCAACCGTTGCCCAAAGAGTCAGGTTAAGTGACCGCGATCGTTGACCATAGCTGGTGGCAGACTGGATCAGGTGTCATCCATTAGGGTGACGTTTCCTGTGTCCATATCCTTTACGGGGTCAACCTGGTCCACACGGGCATGTGTGGACACAGGGGCTGGGGGTAATCTTATCTCCTCCTCTTTTGTCCAGCGGCATGCCATCCCTCTGGTGCAAATGCCAAGGCCAGTGAGAGTCCGTGTAGTGGATGGGTCCTTTTTACCCAAGTTAATTCACCAACGGACGGTGCCCATTACCCTTGCCATGTCATCTAGGCATAGGGAGAACATTTCGTTCTGGGTTCTCCCTAAGGGTGCAGATGATATTCTGCTAGGCATGCCTTGGCTGAAGCGGCATTCCCCACATATCGAGTGGTCATCAGGGGAGATTGTGCGGTGGAGCGAGTTTTGTAGCTCCCACTGCATATCTCCATCTCCCGCCCATCGAACAGTGGTACCTGTGGCGACTACAGACCATCCGAGTGGGGGGGGCCGCTAGAGGGGAGGGTACTGTTACAAATTGGCGCCGCCATAGCCGCAAGCTGCCTGCTGCGGTTCCAGTTCTTCCCAGGCGCCGACCGCCGTTTTTTGGCCATGCCTCGGGTTGGCCAGCTGACTGCTTTTTCCTCCAAGTCTAAGTGTGGAGAGGCAGCTAGTGTGCATGCATTTGCCGATTTACCCCAGCCAGAGCCTAAGTCCAGTGTTTTGCCTAGTGAGCATGCTCAGCCTGATAGTGCCATTTCTGAGACTAAGTCCTCGGTTAAGGCTACTGAGCATGCTCCTACACTTAGCGTGAAAAGCCTCTTTGCACAGGTACTTGGACATCGTGCCTTGTCTAAGTCCTGTGTTGTGCCTACTGAGCATGTTCGGGCAGATAGTCTGATTTCTGAGACTGTTGTTCAGGCTACTGAGCATGCTCAGGCATTTAGTGCATCAGAGGCTAGGTCTGGTAAGGACTTCACTTGGCATGTCCGTGAGGTGGCAGGTCCTGATAGGGCAGAGGGCATCAGGTGTCCTGATGACGTGGCCACTCCGGATTGGCTCGCGGAACCCCGCCCCTATGACCTGACACCTCACCATGGGTCGTCAGACAATGACTGGTGAGGTGTTTGGGGCGTGGCTGCCATGAGGTCATCAATAACATGGCGGTTCCGGGTAGGCCGCTGGTGATGTTGCTGATGACATAACACTCCGCTATTGGACCCTGGAGGTGCCATTGTGGTCCTCCCTTGGTTGGGGGGACCCAGGTTATAAAAGGGGCTGAAGACAACATGGAGGTGCCCAGTCTTCTCATATGCTTGTTCTGAGCACACCTCCATGTATAGAGCCCATTGCGGCATAAGCCTTTGTTTGGAAGCAGTAGGTAGGGTTAGGAGAACGGTGCCTGTCACGCCAAGATTCGTGGCTCAGCACATCCGGGTCAGGCACCGTGCTTCCCTCTTGCCATTCCAGTCTTGCTGCAGCAGCCCAGTGGTGTTAACTGGGCTGCGGCTGCTGCGCCACCTGTCCGGTTGTGCCCCCCTACGCGCACGGACAGCATACCCCAGGACCCCTGTGGCATTAACAGGGAGTTCCTGGGCTGGGTGTGTGGACCCTGTTATTCTCTTCAGCTTCCCAGTCAACGCTACTAGTGTGACCACCGACCACCTGGTCTGACGTGTCCTTCACACACGTAGCCAGTAGAGAGGTGACCAGAAACGCTAATCGAAGGACCGCTTGGCCTGACGTATCCTACACATGTGGCCAACAGGGCGCTTTTGCGGCGGTCTTTTGGTCAACGCTACCTGGTCACCACCTGGCCTGACGTGTTCCCTGCACATGTGGTCAGTGTAGCGCCAGGTACACCAAAGCACTAACTGGGTTGTCGTCCAGTCTGACATGTCCCTACACACGTGACCGGTTTCCAGGTCTCCACTGAGCCACCAAGCTCTGTATTCTCTGCCTAACCTTCGGGTTGCCAGCAGCTCCTTTGTCATCTGGGGCACGGTGGGCCCGACTGGCGATTGGGATATTTACCACCTTATGATGATCTGCCAGTCTTTTCAAAGGCGTTTCATATGGGGCTACATAACATGTTGGTACATAAAATGAGAATTCTGGGAATAAGGGCGGCGTCACACGCTATGATATATCGGGCGATATGTCGTCGGGGTCACGGATTCCATGACACACATTCGGCATCGTTAGACATATCATAGCGTATGACAGCTACGAATGACTGTGGACGAGCAAAAATACTCACCTTATCGTTGCTCGTTGACACGTCGTTCATTTTCAAAATGTCGGTCCTCCTTCTGTGCTCCGGTTGTTTATCGTTCCCGAGGCAGCACACCGTGTGACACCCCGGGAATGACGAACACAGCTTACCTGCGTCCCGCCGGCAATACAGAAGGAAGCAGGTGGGCGGGATGTTACGTCCCGCTCATCTCCGCCCCTCCGCTTCTATTGGCCGGCCGCTGTGTGACGTCGCTGTGATGCCGATTGTCCCTCCCCCATCAGGAAGAGGATGTTCGCCGCACACATCGACGTCATCCGGGAGGTAAGTACGTGTGACGGGGGTTAACGAGTCTTTGTGCGCCACAAGCAACTAATTGCCCGTGACGCATAAACGACGGGTACAAGTGCGATCGCTCGTGCGATCACATGATAGATCATCCCATGTGACGCCGCCCTAAGGGAAAATGTGTTAATTGGTTAAGAACTGACTCAGTGATAAGAAGCAATGGGTAGTTGTTAATGGGACACACTTGGACTGCGTCACTGGGCTGGATTAAAAGTAGGGTACTACAAGGGTTAGTTTTGGGCCATCTTCTTTTTAACATATGTACTAATGACCTTGTAAAGTGCATACAGTGTAGAATTTAAACATTTGCAGATTATACTAAACTCTGCAGGGTAATCAATACAGAGGAGGGTAATTTTGTATTACAGAAAGATTTATGTAAGCTGGAGGTGTAGCGTCCCTGAACCCATCAGGGCACTACAAGGTACTGCATCCTTGCAAAGATGCAGGGCCTACCCCCAGGGACCTGGAAGACCAGTGCCAGTAACAGCAAAACACATTATAATCCCAGGTTTTCCCCCATCCCCACAGACTGGTGACAGACTAGAATTAGACCCAATGGATGGCCACCCAGGGGTGGAGCCGGTCCAGTCCACTAGACAAAAAGGGGAGGGAGGGGACAGACAGACAGTAAGTGGAAGTGAGAGGATATGGACGTAACTGCACTGACACGGGAGTGTAGCGGTGACCTGAGGGCCCAGGCATGTGGTTGCCAGAGGAGTATGGCGAAGTACTCCCGGAACCATAGCACCGAAGGGGTACAGAGCCCTAGGTCAGGAAAATGCTCCAGGCAGACCTGATAAAATCTGCACAGTGAGGGGATCATTCAGGACCTCACTGACCTTAGAATTCAGGGGGCACCAGCAGTGACAGGAGAACCAGGAACTGGAATGGAACACCGACCCTACAGGGTTCACACTGCCTGCCGTATGGACCAGAGATTGAGAGAGAAACAGGAGGGGGCCCCCAGATGCTCCAAGCCATGGGGACCCAGCAACTTGAGAAAGGTGCAGGGGATAGAGGCCACCAGGTCACTAACTGGCACTGGGACTCAGGGAACCAGAGGTGAACACCAGCCTTCCTCCGGGTACCAGTTATCATCCACTGTGAGTAAAGAGAACCAGTTTTATAGCAACCCCTTTATGTGGCTTACCTTCTTTCAGCACCTAACTCCATCACCTACCTCCTGGGGCCCCAGCCCCAATTGCAGAGGGCCCAACATCCAGGCTGCTGTCAACTTCAGCCCTAGCAGAGAGACTGTGCAGCAGCGGTTCTATCTCCATAACCGCAAACCACAAGTGGCGTCACGACATAAACTTTATTGAATATTCCCCTGTATATAACCCCTTTTAAAGTGACCCCCAGGGTCACGGAACCAGGCAACGGCCACCCAGTGACACATCCCAGTATTACACTGCCCGGGACTGAGTACCCCATAGCCCTAGGCGGCACAGAGGTTTGAGCTGAGAAATGGCAATTGAAATGTAATGTGGATAAATATAAGGTCATGCCCTTGGGCAGGGGACATAAAAATTCAGCTTATGTACTGAAAGAGAATTTGTCATCAGGTGGTTTGGTATGTAAGCTCAAGCCAGCATGCTGCAAGAGTTAAAACATATAATTCAGGCATGCTTGTTTAATCAAAGTCAGCTCTGTGATTTATTTGCTAGATTTGTTTAAGCAGCAGGACCCTTATCATTGCTGGACTACAATGTCACGCACACGGCAAGGCGACACACCCCCTCCTCTAATTGATAACTCAGTTTCAATGTACAATCTCTATAGAGAGCCTGGTTTGGGTGGGACAGCTTTCTCAGCTCTGCAGCTTTTCTAAATCTAAATAATCTAATTGTGTCAGAACAGCTGCAGCCAGTTATCTAAGTGATAGATCGTTGGATTGAGGTTTTCTTTGCCTACACCATGCTGCTCTCAGATGAGGTAGCAAAAACCTACTGTCAGATTTTTTTTAATTGTAAAAGACAGGGTAAAACTGTCACTGAAAAAGACTTGACTGTATGGGTGGACGGAAAACTTAAATTTACTGACCAGTGTCAGACAGCTGCTCCCAAGGCTAATAACATAATGGGATGCATTAACAGAGGCAGAGATGCTCAAAAGAAGAACATGGTTTTGCTTCATACAACTTGGGGTTATTTACTTTGGAAAAACAAAGTCTTAGGGGCGATGTTATTATAATGTACAAATATATGAGGGGATAGTACAGAGTTCTCTCATGATCTTTTACATCTAGGCCTGAGTAAAGGGGCATCCACCAAGTCTAGAGGAAAGAAGGTTTAATCATAATCACAGATGCAGATTCTTTCCTTTAAAAGCAATGAGACTATGGAACTTTCTGGCACATAATGTTGTAAAGGTTTTCACTGCTAAAATTCAAGAAAGGCCTGGATGCCTTTCTTGAAATTTATAATATTACCTGCTATGTTCTGTGATTGGGTGTTGAAACAGGGAACTAGTCTGATTGACATATGTGAAATCAGGAACAAATTTTCCACTAATATGGAGTTTACTGTCTGGCCGATGGAGTTTTGGGTTAGACTCAATGTGCTTAAAGGGGGCTTTACACGCTAAGACATCGCTAATGCGAACTCGTTGGGGTCACGGAATTGGTGACACACATCCTGCCGCATTAGCGATGCCGTTGCGTATGACACCTATGAGCGATTTTGCATCGTTGCAAAAACGTGCAAAATCGCTCATCGGTGACATGGGGGTCCATTCTCAAAAATCGTTACTGCAGCAGTAACGAGGTTGTTCCTCGTTCCTGCGGCAGCACACATCACTCCGTGTGACACCGCAGGAACGAGGAAGCTCTCCTTACCTGCCTCCCAGCCACAATGCGGAAGGAAGGAGGTGGGCGGGATGTTACGTCCCGCTCATCTCCGCCCCTCCGCTTCTATTGGGCGGCGGTTCAGTGACGCAGCTGTGACGCTGAACGAACCGCCCCCTTAGAAAGGAGGCGGTTCGCCGGTCACAGTGACGTCGCCGGGCAGGTAAGTATGTGTGACATGTCTGGGCGATGTTGTGCGGCACGGGCAGCGATTTGCCCGTGTCGCACAACAGATGGGGGCGGGTACCCACGCTAGCGATATCGGTACCGATATCGCAGCGTGTAAAGTAGCCTTTAGTCTACCTTTAACCTTAAAACTATGAAACTATAAGTCTATGAAACTTAAAACTCTATTGGAAAGAGCTTTCCTAGGAGTAAACAATAACATTGAAAATACATCTCTTATTTATAATGGTAAGGATTTTTAATAACATGTATACTGAAATATTGTTTGTTTTTTCTCAGCATTTAGAAATTTTATCCAGTTAAAAAGATAATCAATTTAATTCTGCATTTTGATGTGGATCTTATGTTGGTTTGCTCTGTTTATTTTTTTTACCCATCCTTCAATACCAAGGGAAACAAACACATATTTGCCCCATTTATGAATATCCGGAGTGGTTGTACCAGTAACTCTGTTTTGCTCTGCATAGCATTTCCAGCGGTCCTTGTCACTTTAAATTAACAGCTGCAATAGAGTTGAATAAAATAGAACTGAAAAATAGAATAAAGAAACAAATCAAACTTTTTTTTTTTATCAAAGACACTAAAATTGGTCAATGGCGCCTCCATACATAATTATCTATCATCTCTATAACACAATGATGTATAAAGCGATACTGGGAGTAGAAAAAGATGGGGGTGGCTCTCCCTCCTGTATTTGTTGAGTGGGGGAGCCATTTGTGTACATATTAGGGTGGTAATTTCCATCAAGTAGGGAATCCTTAGTGCTGTTAATAGGACTATACAAAGGAACATATTTATCCTCACATATTTACTTTGTGGATATGCTGGTGCTATCTGTGAATGGTCGTATCTTTAACGCTTAGGTCCATATAGGTGTGTAAATAACTGATGGTTGAACACCATTATCTACTCCTAATATCCCTTAATGCACAATCATGTTATATATAATGATGTTTGAGGACTCTATTGAGCATTTTTTAGTGTCAATGATAAGTTAGATTATTTTTAGTTTGTTTTGTTATTTTTACTTTTTTCTCTTATTCTATTCTTTTGAACTCTTTTTAAAATTGCTCTCAAACACCCTTAGCAGCAAATATGGAAGTGTATTTGCTACCTTTCTCTTGGGCAAGTGTCCTTATCATAATATAAGCATAATATAGCAAAAGCAGTAAACACAATGAAACTTGAATTACATAACAATTTATGGTACTAACTTGTAGGAAGTAATTAATTGATCCATATATACAGTAAACATAGAAGGCAATGTACAATATATATTGAAGATAATTTGGTCATTACACAATATATGTACGAATCCATTACTTCTTAAATTTAAGTAAAAATAAGCAATTTACTCCCTCATGTTAATTCAACATTTTCATCCTACCACGGGGCTTTTTTAAGTCCTTCAGGACTTTCCATGGGAAGCTGTTGGGGAACTGTTACTGCACAACAATTTAAAGTAAATAAATAATTTAAAATATGTGAACTTGTCTCATTACTCAGTATAATGATCTATTCATTAAAGTCTTACCTGTATAAATACCCAAAAGAGTGTAAATTAAAGATTTTGTTGGCTTCCTGGAGCTGGTACTGTTTGTAATGTTGAATTCAATATATGGGCAGTCATTTGCTCCGCAGTGTGTATAGTTTGGTAAAATGACATTATTTTCTACAAAATATTAATAGTAAATAGAAAAATATAAAATCAGGATTAAAAGTAAATAACTGGATAGATAAAAATTAAGTTTTGCATTATTTAAAAAATATCTGGTTTACTGATCTTTAAAAGTCACAATAATAGCTATTGCCAAAAATGAAGTCAGATGTGTTACGTATCTATTCAGACTGGACTGTTTTAAGCATTTAGGACAAAGCATTTTAAAAATTTTATTGTTACATTCTCAAAACCATAACCCCTTAATAATGGTGCCAGTTTGACCCTAATGACCAGACCAATTTTTGAAATCTGACCACTATCACTTTATGATAAAATAACTCTGGAACGCTTCAGCGGATCCCGGTGATTCTGTTATTGATTTTCGTGACATATTGTGCTTCAATTTAGTGGTAAATTTAGGACAATAATTTTTGCATTTACTTGTGAAAAAAAAATCAGAAATTGCCGAAAATATTGAAAATTTTATAATTTTGAATTTGTTTATTTTTATGTCCCTACGCCAGAGAGTTCTGTGACACAAAATAGTTAATAAATAACATTTCCCTCATGTCTACTTTATGTCAGCACAATTTTTAAATCATATTTTTTTTTTTGTTTGGAAGTTAGAACAGTTCAAAGTTCATCAGCAATTTCTCATTTTTTCCAATAAAATGTATAAGACATTTTTTTTAGGGACCACACCGCATTTGAAGTGAATTTGAGAGGCCTAGGTGACAGAAAATACCCAAAAGTGACACCATTCTAAAAACTAGAGCCCTTAAACTGCTCAAAACCACATCCAAGAAGTTTACTAACCCTTCAGGTGATTCACAAGAACAAATGCAAAGTGGATTGAAAAAAAAATTACATTTTACCTAAAAATGTTGCTTTAGCCTCAATTTATTCACTTTTACAAGAAATAGAACAACAAAGAGGGCCCCACAATTTGATATCAAATTTCTTCTGAGAGTGCTGATACCCAAAATGTGGACAGAAATGTTTATTTGGACACACAGCAGGACTCAGAAGGGAAGGAGCACTATTTGAATTTTGGAACACAAATTTGGCTGAAATAGATTGCGGGTACCATGTTGCATTTGCAGGGCCCTAAGGTAACTAAACAGCAGAAACCCCCCACAAATGACCCCATTTTGGAAAGTAGACCCCATAATGATTTTATCTAGGGGTGTAGTGAGCATTTTGAACCCACATGCACAACATAAAAATTTGATAACATTAAGTCGTCATATTGAAAATTTCATTTTTTTCACAAAATTGTGGATTAATTACTAAATTTTGCACTTTTACATGAGGCAACACCAAAAAGTGGACCCCACATTTTGTTAACCACTTTGTTCTGTACGAAAAGTTTTGCCAGTGACTTCTATTATGCTCTTTACTTGAGACAGGCACCAGAGCATTGCAAAATGTTCTGCTCAAGAAACAATCATCCGAGCATTTTAGTGCTCGCTCATCACTAACGTTTATAACATACAGACTTAGGGTATGTGCGCACGTTGCTTTTTACCTGCTTTTTACCTGCTTTTTACCTGCTTTTTTGCTGCTTTTTCTTCTGCGCTGTTTAATGCCAAAATGGATGTGTTCTTCTATTCAAGCAAAGTCTATGGGAATTTGGGTTTCTTGTTCACATTATGTTGTTGAAAATGCTGCCTTTTTGTGGCAGAACTTTGGTCAAAAACTCAGCTTTGCAGTGCAAAACCCAAATGGCAAAAACAATTGACATGTTGCTTCTTTGAAAAGCTGAGTTTTTGACCAAAGTTCTGCCTCAAAAAGGCAGCATTTTGAACAACATAGTGTGAACAAGAAACCCAAATTCCCATAGACTTTGCTTGAATAGAAGAACACATCCATTTTGGCATTAAACAGCGCAGAAGAAAAAGCAGCAAAAAAGCAGGTAAAAAGCAGGTAAAAAGCAACGTGCGCACATACCCTAAGAAGGACCTGCCTCTTCCTTTATCAAGTATTAAGCATGTACTTAATGCACTGTAATATTTCAATTCAGATACAGAGTATAATGCATGAAGAACAACGCAATAATATGGACATACATTACTTACTGTGCATTTAAAAAAACAAAAACAAAAAACAAAATAGTAAAAGTAGATTAAACTAGTTTAAAGTCTTTCAGAGGCTTACAATTTAAAAACCAAAAAGTAAAAATGTATTCCCACATGAGTAATAAAATATCAATACTTTTATTAATTCAAATATTAAAATACAGACAAATATTCATAATTCATAAATTTGTTATAAGCAAGGATTGCCAGTAATTGCAGGCCCTGAAAAAATATACCAAATACAAAAAATTGTACTAATTTGTTCACAGAAAAAGCACTCTTTCAACTAGTAATGAGCAGAATTATTCCCCCACTGATTAGGTAAAGTGAACAAATGTAGCCATCTAGTGGACAAGAGTTGTATTACTATTCCTTAGTTACATAGTAAACTAATAATGAAGGGAGAACATATCTGCATAAAAAAAACAGTAAGTTGGAACAAAAGTGTTACGGGGGGGACCGGAAGATAAGGACCAAGGGGTAAAAATCCCTATTGCCAGTCGGGGACCACCGTGCTCCAGATGACAAAGGAGCTGCTGGCAACCCGAAGGTTAGGCGGAGACTATAGCGCTGGATGGCTCTGAGATAACCCAGGAAACCTGGGAACTGGTCACATGTGTAGGGAGACGTCAGACCAGACGAAAACCCAGTTAGCGTTTCGGTGGAGTGGGCACTATACCGCAGGGCTGTGGAGTCTGAGTCGGAGTCGTGGAGTCGGAGCTCATTTTGGTGGAGTCGGAGTCGGTATAAAATGCACCGACTCCGACTCCAAAAATATATAATAAATTGGGGACAGTAGTGCAATGCAGAGTGTGATTATTTTTTTTTCATAGGAATTTGGGAAACTTATGAAATGTCCTATAAATGTCTGTTCTATTCCTGATCTAAGGCTACATTCACACACAGCGTTTTTGCTGCATTCTTTGAGTATACGTTTTTCAGCTGCAAAAGCAGATCAGCTTTTTAAAAAACTGCATCACCTGAAAGGTTTTTGAGCTCATAAATAATGCTTTCAATAGCAAAAGCAGATTAGAAAAACACCACACAAACTGACATGCTCATTTTTTGTGAGGATCCTCACAAAACGCTGTGTCTGAATGTCCTATCTTAAAACCCACTGTCTTTGCTGGGATGCCAGAGTCACTGCATTTCACTGAATTATTTTGCCATCAATGTTCGATATGTTTGTGACAAGAAAGAAATTGTTGGTAAGACATTGGCAGTAAAAGATAGTAAAGCTCATCACACCAGCCAGTTTCTCCAGGCCTTAGGGGTGCTTCACACATAGCGAGATCGCTACCGAAATCGCTGCTACGTCACGGTTTTGGTGACGCAACAGTGACCTCATTAGCGATCTCGCTGTGTGTGACACTGAGCAGCGATCTGGCCCCTGCTGTGAGATCGCTGCTTGTTACACACAGCCCTGGTTCGTTTTTTTGGTCGTCGCTCTCCCGCTGTGACGCACAGATCGCTGTGTGTGACAGCGAGAGAGCAACGAAATGAAGCGAGCAGAGAGCAGGAGCCGGCATCTGGCAGCTGCGGTAAGCTGTAACCAGGGTAAACATCGGGTAACCAAGGTGGTTAACCGATATTTACCTTCGTTACCAGCGTCCGCCGCTCTCACACTGTCAGTGCCGGCTCCTGCTCTCTGCACATGTAGCTGCAGTACACATTGGGTTAATTAACCCGATGTGTACTGTAGCTAGGAGAGCAGGAAGCCAGCGCTAAGCCGTGTGCGCTGTTCTCTGCACATGTAGCTGCAGTACACATCCTGTACTTAACCCGATGTGTACTGTAGCTAGGAGAGCAGGGAGCCAGCGCTAAGCAGTGTGTGCGGCTCCCTGCTCTCTGCACATGTAACTGCAGTACACATCGGGTTAATTAACCCGATGTGTACTATAGCTAAGAGAGCAGGGAGCCAGCACTAAGCAGTGTGCGCGGCTCCCTGCTCTGTGCACATGTAGCGACGTTATGATCGCTGCTGCGTCGCTGTGTTTGACAGCTAAGCAGCGATCATAACAGCGACTTACTAGGTCGCTGTTACGTCACAGAAAATGGTGACGTAACAGCGACGTCGTTGTCGCTGTCGCTATGTGTGAACCCAGCCTTAGTGGAAAAAGTTCTGCAAGATTAGGAACGCAAAAAAGAACAGGTTCTTGCCATTGTAACGAACAATGCTTCAAAGAAGTACAATTAAAGTACAATTAACTGATAAATGAGAGTAAAGGCCACTTTACACACAGAGATAAATCTGTGGCAGATCTGTGGTTGCAGTGAAATTGTGGACAATCTGCTAGGTTTGTGGCTGTGTACAAATTGAACAATATGTCCATGATTTCACTGCAACCACAGATCTGCCAAAGATTTAACTCTGTATGCAAAAGTGGCCTTAATGAACAACAGCTAGAAGAAAATTTAGGATTTAGTATGTGTGAGATGGAGCCACAGTGCTGTTCATGTAACTGAGGAACAAACACATATTACAACAGAAGAGCAGCAAAATGATACTTTAGGATTAGATGATCTTGTTGAAGCTGCTTCAAAACACTTTCATATTCATCACATGCGCTGTGTTGTGCACACGCTGCAGCTGGCAAAAAGAGAAAGTCTACAAGAGGTACCCTGGTTTCACACATCCGGCTTTTCGCCGGTTTGGCGGATGCGGCGCACTCCAGTACAGTGTATACAGTACAGCGGCAGCGCGACAAACGACGGTCACATGCTTTCATGTGATCGAAGCATGTGACCTGGAAGTTGTGGCGCTGCCACTGTACTGTACTGTACTGGCATGCGCCACATCCACCAAAATGGCGAAAAGCCAGATGTGTGAAACTGGGTGGACATGCTGGAAATCTGATTGGAAAAGTGAGGAAGTTGGTTATTGCCGCCAGAACCCCTAAAATTGATTCCATCTTGAAGAGACGTGCTGGGAAAGGGGCAATTGATGATCAAGCCACTCGGTGAGGCAGCACTTATTTAATGACTGAGCGATTGCTTGAACTAAAATCGTTTCTTATAGATTTGGTGAACCCTCAAGTAACATTAAATGAAGGTCAATGGACACAGCTGGCTGAATTGAAGGAATTGCTTAATCACCCATTTACTGTGACTAAAAAATTACAAGCTGAGGATTTAACTCCTGGCATTTTCATAAGGGAGTGGAAGAACTTGTTATTTTGCCTGTCCCAAAGAGGAGGTTTAATCAGAGGTGGCATTTCTGCTTCAATGAAATGGAGAGAGACACAGCTATTGGAAAGTAAAATTCTTCTGGCAGCTGTTTATGTGGACCCAAGTCATCATATACTGCTTGATGATCAACAGCTTACTAAAGAAAAAGAAGCTTTGAGTGAGGTAGCAGTTAGGATGAGCAGCTACAGGACTGCCAGGCGCAAGAGGACTTGGGGCCCTGACAGTGCTACTGCTGCCATATCTTCATCCTCATCAGATGAGGAGTTTAACTTTGACAAGTATTTGGATGACATGGAGCAGCAAAGTGTTGTCGCAAGGAAAAAGATTTCACTCCGTCTCCTATAGCAGCAGATTGGTCAGATTTCAGCAACATTTTTCACTTGCTCTCAAAGAAATAGAAAAATTCAACCGTTCACCAACACTGACTGTGCATGAGGCAATTCCTTTATACCTCGAAATTGTTAGAG
Organism: Anomaloglossus baeobatrachus; assembly: GCF_048569485.1. Taxonomy (NCBI): domain Eukaryota; kingdom Metazoa; phylum Chordata; class Amphibia; order Anura; family Aromobatidae; genus Anomaloglossus; species Anomaloglossus baeobatrachus. The sequence continues at coordinate 203,205,247 of NC_134355.1, read as the reverse complement.
ATGTTGCCCATGTGGTTACGGCTTTGCCTCCAACCCAAGTTACTGTAGAGAGGTTGTTCTCTAGCCTTAAAATTATTAGGTCAGATTTGAGGTCATCTATGAAGGGGGATCTGATGGAGGCAATTCTATTTCTTAGAACAAATTCATAGACTGCACAAATGTTATTTAGTATGTTTTTGTTGAAAACTGTTTTTTGCCACTTACATAGTGTAATAGTGTTATATATAACACTATGTAATACACTATGTAAGTGGCAAAAAACAGTTTTCAAGAAAAACATACTAAATAATAACATTTAGCATATTGCTTATATTTAAGTGAAAACTGTATTGTAGTACAATGTGAACATCAGACATTTAATCATGTTTATGATACAATAATCAAGATATTTAGAACATAAAATATAGTTATTGGAATACAACTTTGGAACACGAACTGTAATAAATTGTAAATATGTAATACAATATGTAATTTTATATATATATATATATATATATATATATATATATGTGTGTGTATATATTATACATGCACACACAAGATATATATGTAATCTACTGCTGTATATTACATATTGTATAACATATATACAATTGATTACAGTTTTGTGTGTTCTAAAATTGTATTCAAATAAATATATTTTATGTTCTATCTAAACATCTCGCGATTATTGTATCATAAAAATGATACACATTATACTACAATACATTTTTCACTTAACTATAAGCAATATATGTGGGAGTCGGAGTCGTGGAGTCGAAGTCTGAGTCGGTGCAAAGGAAATTGAGGAGTCGGAGTCGTAGGTTTGTCTTACCAACTCCACAGCCCAGAGGGTGACCAGGTAGCGTTGACCGAGAAGACCGCCGCGACAGCGCCCTGTCAGCCACGTGTGTAAGATACGACAGGACGAGCGGTCCTCCAATTAGCATTTCTGGTCGCCACTCGACTGGCCATGTGTGTGAAAGACACGTCAGATCAGGTAGTCACACCAGTAGCATTGACTGGGAAGCTAAGGAGGATAATAGGGTTCACACACCCAACCCAGGAACTCCCTGTTAACTCCACAGGGTTCCTGGGGTACGCTGTCCATGTGCGTAGGGGCACTACCAGACAGGTGGCACAGCAGGTACGCTGTCTATGTGCGTAGAGGACACAACCGGAGAGGTAACGCAGCAACCGCAGCCCAGTTAACGCCACTGGACTGCTACAGCACAACTGGAACAGCAGCAAGGAAGCACGGCGCTTTACGATGATGTGTCACACGCAACGACGTTGCTAACGATGATGGAAGTGCGTCACGAAAACCGTGACCCCGACGACATATCGTCAGATAAATCGTAGCATGTAAAGCGGCCTTTAGTCTCAGAAATGACACAATCAGGCTGAGCATGCTCACTAAGTGAAACACTGGACTTAGGCTCTGGCTGGGGTGAATCGGCGGGAGCATGCGCACTAGCCACCTTTCCACACTTGGACGTGGTGGAAGAAACAGCCAACTGGACGACCCAAGGCATGGCCAAACATGGCAGCCGGCGCCTGGGTGCAAAAGGAACCGCAGCAGGCTGCTTATGGCTATGGTGGCGCCGCTTCGTAACAAAAGTTTATAAACTTACAGTAGTGTATGGTATCTGTTGGGTCCATGCCACCCCAACTTGTGTTTTGTATTACTTCATCAGGATGCGTGTATTGGGTTAAAAGAGGCCAGTATTTCAATGTAGAATAGCCAACCAGTGGTGGGGACTAGTGGGTGTGTAAGTGACGTGGCCAAGCATTTGTGGCAGATGCACGGCGTCCAAGCCTCCTGTTCGTAGTGATCTTTGGTTCGTGGCCCCAGAATGCAAGCATCCTGCTGTTGCCAAGCAGTGCCACAGGTGCACTGCACTTGATTCTGCCTCTTACCAAAGATCCACGGCACGGACACCAGACATGCACATTGCTTGGGAAATGGAAGATTGCAGTAAAAAAAAACAAATTGTCATCTACTTATGAGTGTTAGAAACATATAAGAAGGAGATAATGACATCTGGTAATAAATTGAACAAAGTGACATCTCCTTTTTAGCTTTAAGAGTGTATAAATAAATAAATTAAGCAGACAGTGACAGTTAATTATTAAGTATTAGTGAGGATGAAACTCAAAGTGTTGCCAAACTCATAAGCCAAAGGTACAAATAGAAATGTGTAGATACAGTTACGAACAACTATGCCTACTTCAAAATATAAATATGTGACATTTAAATATCTGTTTTCACGTATGATTGTATATTTATGCTACATATTGCAATTGTGGCTTTTTTTGAGTGGTATCACACCTTTACAATTTATTGGTAAACATGTCTACATATTTATTGGTATTTATTTATTTAATCCAACACATTTTTTTTAAATATAACTTTTATATATATCTATATATATATATATATATATATATATATATATATATATATATATATATATATTTATATATATATCTATATATATATATATATATATACACATACATATATGTATATACATATATATATATATATATATATATATATTCACATATATACAGTGCCTACAAGTAGTATTCAACCCCCTGCAGATTTAGCAGGTTTGATAAGATGCAAATAAGTTAGAGCCTACAAACTTCAAACAAGAGCAGGATTTATTAACAGATGCATAAATCTTACAAACCAACAAGTTATGTTGCTCAGTTAAATTTTAATAAATTTTCAACATAAAAGTGTGGGTCAATTATTATTCAACCCCTAGGTTTAATATTTTGTGGAAAAACCCTTGTTTGCAATTACAGCTAATAATCGTCTTTTATAAGACCTGATCAGGCCGGCACAGGTCTCTGGAGTTATCTTGGCCCACTCCTCCATGCAGATCTTCTCCAAGTTATCTAGGTTCTTTGGGTGTCTCATGTGGACTTTAATCTTGAGCTCCTTCCACAAGTTTTCAATTGGGTTAAGGTCAGGAGACTGACTAGGCCACTGCAACACCTTGATTTTTTCCTTCTTGAACCAGGCCTTGGTTTTCTTGGCTGTGTGCTTTGGGTCGTTGTCTTGTTGGAAGATGAAATGACGACCCATCTTAAGATCCTTGAAGGAGGAGCGGAGGTTCTTGGCCAAAATCTCCAGGTAGGCCATGCTACCCATTTTCCCATGGATGCGGACCAGATGGCCAGGCCCCTTGGCTGAGAAACAGCCCCACAGCATGATGCTGCCACCACCATGCTTGACTGTAGGGATGGTTTTCTTGGGGTCGTATGCAGTGCCATCCAGTCTCCAAACGTCACGTGTGTGGTTGGCACCAAAGATCTCGATCTTGGTCTCATCAGACCAGAGAACCTTGAACCAGTCTGTCTCAGAGTCCTCCAAGTGATCATGAGCAAACTGTATAAGAGCCTTGACATGACGCTTTGAAAGTAAAGGTACCTTACGGGCTCGTCTGGAACGGAGACCATTGCGGTGGAGTACGTTACTTATGGTATTGACTGAAACCAATGTCCCCACGGCCATGAGATCTTCCCGGAGCTCCTTCCTTGTTGTCCTTGGGTTAGCCTTGACTCTTCGGACAAGCCTGGCCTCGGCACGGGTGGAAACTTTCAAAGGCTGTCCAGGACGTGGAAGGCTAACAGTAGTTCCATAAGCCTTCCACTTCCGGATGATGCTCCCAACAGTGGAGACAGGTAGGCCCAACTCCTTGGAAACGGTTTTGTACCCCTTGCCAGCCTTGTGACCCTCCACGATCTTGTCTCTGATGGCCTTGAAATGCTCCTTTGTCTTTCCCATGTTGACCAAGTATGAGTGCTGTTCACAAGTTTGGGGAGGGTCTTAATTAGTCAAAAAAGGCTGGAAAAAGAGATAATTAATCCAAACATGTGAAGCTCATTGTTCTTTGTGCCTGAAATACTTCTTAATACTTTAGGGGAACCAAACAGAATTCTGGTGGATTGAGGGGTTGAATAATAAATGACCCTCTGAATAAACTTTTCACAATTTAAAAAAAAAAGAAATAACATTCTTTTTTGCTGCAGTGCAGTTCACACTTCCAGGCTGATCTACAGTCCAAATGTCACAATGCCAAGTTCATTCCGAATGTGTAAACCTGCTAAATCTGCAGGGGGTTGAATACTACTTGTAGGCACTGTATATATATATATATATATATTATAGTACAGACCAAAGGTTTGGACACACCTTCTCATTCAATGAGTTTTCTTTATTTTCATGACTCTGAAAATTGTAGATTCACATTCAAGGCATCAAGACTATGAATTAACACATGTGGAATGAAACACTTAACAAAAAAGTGTGAAACAACTGAAAATATGTCTTATATTCTAGGTTCTTCAAAGTAGCCACCTTTTGTTTTGATTACTGCTTTGGAGACTCTTGGCATTCTCTTGATGAGCTTCAAGAGGTAGTCATCGGAAATGATCTTCCAACAGTCTTGAAGGAGTTCCCAGAGATGCTTAGCACTTGTTGGCCCTTTTGCCTTCACTCTGCGGTCCAGCTCACCCTAAACCATCTTGATTGGGTTCAAGTCTGGTGACTGTGGAGGCCAACTCATCTGGGTAGCACCCCATCACTCTCCTTTTTAGTCAAATAGCCCTTACACAGCCTGGAGGTGTGTTTGGGGTCATTGTCCTGTTAAAAATAAATGATTGTCCAACTAAACGCCAACCAGATGGAATAGCCAGCAAGGTGCTGTGGTAGCCATGGTGGTTCAGTATGCCTTCAAGTTTGAATAAATCCCCAACAGTCTCACCAGAAACGCACCCCCACAACATCACACCTACTCATCCGTCCTTCACGGTGGGAACCAGGCATGTAGAGTCCATCCGTTCACCTTTTCTGCGTCACACAAAGACACGGTGGTTGGATCCAAAGATCTCAAATTTGGACTCATCAGACCAAAGCACAGATTTCCACTGGTCTAATTTCCATTCCTTGTGTTCTTTAGCCCAAACAAGACTCTTCTGCTTTTTGCCTGTCCTTAGCAGTGGTTTCCTAGCAGTTATTTTACCATGAAGGCCTGCTGCACAAAGTCTCCTCTTAACAATTGTTCTAGAGATGTCAGCTGCTAGAACTCTGTGTGGCATTGACCTGGTCTCTAATATGAGCTGCTATTAACCTGCGATTTCTGAGGCTGGTGACTCAGATAAACTTATTCTCCAAGGCAGAGGTGACTCTTGGTTTTCCTTCCTGGGGCGGTCCTCATGGGAGCCAGTTTCTTTGTAGCGCTTGATGGTTTTTGCCACTGCACTTGGGGACACTTATTATTATTATTATTTATTATTATAGCGCCATTTATTCCATGGCGCTTTACAAGTGAGAGAGGGTATACATACAACAATCATTAACAGTACAAGACAGACTGGTATAGGAGGAGAGAGGACCCTGCCCGCGAGGGCTCACAGTCTACAAGGAATGGGTGATGGTGCAATAGGTGAGGACAGAGCTGGTTGCGCAGTGGTCTACTGGACTGAGGGTTATTGTAGGTTGTAGGCTTGTTGGAAGAGGTGGGTCTTGAGGTTCCTCTTGAAGCTTTCCACGGTAGTGGAGAGTCTGATGTGCTGAGGTAGAGCGTTCCAGAGTATGGGGGATGCACGGGAGAAATATTGTACGCGATTGTGGGAAGAGGAGATAAGAGAGGAGCAGAGAAGGAGATCTTGTGAGGATCTGAGGTTGCGTGCAGGTAGCTACCGGGAGACTAGGTCACAGATGTAGGGAGGAGACAGGTTGTGCATGACTTTGTATGTCATGGTTAATGTTTTGAACTGGAGTCGTTGGGCGATGGGAAGCCAGTGAAGGGATTGGCAGAGTGACGAGGCTGGGGAGTAGCGAGGGGAGAGGTGGATTAAGCGGGCCGCAGAGTTTAGGATAGATTGGAGGGGTGCAAGAGTGTTGGAAGGGAGGCCAGAGAGCAGGAGGTTGCAGTAGTCGAGGCGGGAGATGATGAGGGCATGCACTAATGTTTTTGCAGATTCTTGGTTAAGGAAAGCACGAATCCGGGAGATATTTTTGAGTTGTAATCGGCATGAGTTGAAGAGGGCCTGGATGTGTGGCTTGAAGGATAGAGCAGAGTCGAGGGTTACTCCAAGGCAACGAGCTTGTGAGACTGGGGTGAGTGAGCAACCATCATGTTTGATGGAAAGGCTTGTTGGAGGAGATGAGTGAGGAGGAGGAAAGACAATGAACTCTGTTTTGTCCATGTTAAGTTTTAGGAATCGTGCAGAGAAGAAGGATGAAATAGCAGACAGACTGTGGTATTTTGGTTAGTAGAGAGGTAATGTCAGGTCCAGAGAGGTAGATCTGTGTGTCATCGGCATAGAGATGATACTGGAAGCCGTGGGACTCTATGAGCTGTCCCAGGCCGAAGGTGTAGATGGAGACTTTCAAAGTTTTCCCAATTTTTCGGACTGACTGACCTTCATTTCTTAAAGTAATGATGGCCACTCGTTTTTCTTTACTTAGCTGCTTTTTTCTTGCCTTAATACAAATTCTAACAGTCTATTCAGTAGGACTATCAGCTGTGTATCATCCACACTTCTGCACAACACAACTGATGGTCCCAACTAGAGATGAGTGATGTTCAAGGTTCGAGGTTCGCCAATTTTATGTTTGATTGATTTTGGGGGGTGTTCGAGTCGTTCGACGAACTCGAACGATTTGCTAAAAGTTCGGCAGTTCGAGTTACGTTCGAGAATGGTTCGATCACCAAAAGCGTGGCTTTTTACAGCTACGTGTGCAGGAAGCAATCACTGGCAGCCTGCGGTAAGCTGATAACCAGGGTAAATATTGGGCATCCAAGCAAAGCGCTTTGCTTAGTAACCCAATGTTTACCCTGCCTATGTGTGCAAAAATCCCCGAAAGCCACACAGAAACACTTCCGTGTGACTTCTGTTGGCTGCCGCTGCAGTCTGTGTCCCGCTCCAGCCCCAGCCCCACAGCTGCCCGCTCAGCAGTGTCCACAGCTGCCCGCACTGTAAGGTGTCCACAGCTGCCCATACTGCAGTGACAGCAGCCGCGGGGATGACAAGCGCTGCCGTCACCGTTAGTGAAGTTCCTTACCTGCGGTGATGAAGTCCTGGCCTCCTGATGTCAGCGCTGTCACTGTCTTCCATGGCCGCCGCTTGTCACATCTCATCTCGCTGCCGACCCGAGACTGTGACTAGCAGTGACTGTCATGATGTATTTTACCTTCTCACTGTATTTGCTGTAATACTATGTCTTGGGATGTAAGTAACCATACCTAACCCCCCATCTCCTGTGTCTCTGGGCCCATAATGCAATTATCTCTTGTCCACACAGCCAGGGGAACTTCTCATTGTTTCGTAAGCAGTGGATAATGCCAACTACACAAACCTGTAGACATCTCGGAGCCAACCTTCTAGAATCTTCTAGTGGGCCCAACCATTGCATAGACCCCTACCCTTGAGGGGCGGGCCCACGAGCTCAGACAATTCACTCCTGTTTCTAAATGCAGTTGGGAGCTGAGTTTTGAAGAGGAAGGGAGCGAGATCTGATTCTGTGGATAGATCTCGCCGTCCAGTGGATTGTGTGGGATTTCTGGGACTCTGAAGAGGACTATTTCGTCGTGATCTGGCACTTTGGATTATCGGGAGGTGTCCCCGAATCTGTTTTATTTGGACTTGTCGTGTGCTGTTCCTGTATTCCTGTTAGTAAACCTGTTGGATCATCCTCGGCCTGTTGTCTCTCTTTGCTCTGATGTACACCCCGTTACAAACTGGTGGCAGCAGCGGGATCAGAGCAGAAGAAATGGAGGACAACGGCCAATCAACGTCTGAAACCAGAACCTCAGGATACAGGAACTGGACTGTGGTGAGCCTACAAACAAAGGCCCATGAATTAGGTGTCGGCTACAAAGGACTCTCTAAGGAGCAACTAATTGAGGCATTGGAAAACGCTTGCCTGCAAGATGGCACCGAGGAACAATTTCCACAGCAAGGGGAGCAAAGACGGGAGCCGGAGGTAAATACCCAAAAAAGTCAATGGGTTGTGTGGTACGAGGAGGAGATGGCCTTGCTGGGAGAGGAGACCACCATAGAATATAAGATGGAGGTCATGAGTGGAGCTAAAGAGAAGGAGCGCAGGATGGAGGAGATGGCACTGCTGGATAAGCAGCTCGCTGTGGAAGCCGCAAGAGGTTCCAGACAGACTGTAACCCCAGCACCCATCATGAGGGAACTTGCCAGGGTGTCCCGCAAAGACTTCAAGCAGTTTAATGAGGCTGCTGGTGACATTGAGGGCTTCTTCCAGGACTTTGAGCATCAGTGTCGATTAATGGAAGTCCCAGAAAGGGAGCGCGTCCGGCATCTGGTTGGGCTCTTAGAGGGTGGAGCTGCTGCAGCCTATAGAGCTATGGACCCTCGGTGGAACTGTGAGTATGCGGATATTAAACAGACTATTCTAGAACATTATGCTGTAACGCCAGACACTTACAGGACTCAGTTCCGTACTTTAGCATGTGATGAGGAAGTGTCCTTCAAGATGTATGCCAACAAACTGAAACATCAGTGGCATCGTTGGCTGGAGGCAGAGGAGGCCTTAACCTTGGAGACCGTCCTCCAGGTCCTCCTAAAAGAGCAGTTTTACTTCAAGTGCCCCGCTGAGACCTGGGAATGGGTGCGTGAAAGGAGACCAGACACTGTGGAGGAAGCTGCAGCTCTAGCTGATGAGGCTCTCACCATCAAGCCTCAGTGGAAAAAACTACTACCCAGTGAGAAAAAAACCACCAACCCCCCAACTCTGGCGGCCCCTGGTCCTTCTGGCCCCAATGTTCACCATCACCCTAGACCGTCAACTCATGGGGACCTTCGTGTGACTGTGCCTCGCATTACTCATGCTCCACCTTTGGGAATACGACGTGGAGGAAGAATCCCAGAGCGCAGATGTTATGGGTGTGGGCAGCCTGGGCACATGCAATTCCAATGTCCAGGTGTTCGGAGACAGAACAGCTACAGACCGCCTTTGCCTGTTCATTATCTACAGACACCTTCACCAGGAGAAGACCTGGATTCTGTGCCTGATGACTTGCCAAGTGACTCAGATATCCTGGCTTCCCTACCTGGAGTCTATGGGGTGCGAGCTCCAGCCACCTGTTCTTCTGATCTTCAGGACAAACATCTACAGGAGGTCGTGCTGGATGGCCAAAAAGTTGTTGGCTTCCGTGACACTGGGGCTTTCCTCACCATAGCCGATCCCCGAGTAATTCAACCACAAGCAATTCAAAAGGGACCAGGAATTGCCATTGAACTGGCAGGAGGTACCCAGAGATATATTCCAAGAGCGAGTGTGACCCTGGATTATGGCTTTGGGGCAAAACAATGTGTGGTCGGTGTGATGAGCGGCCTCCCTGCAGATGTTCTTCTAGGAAATGATGTGGGGAATCTTCATTGCCACTTTGTCGGTGCGGTAACCAGAAGTCAAGCCAAGAGAGCAGCCCATGTGGACGTGTACAACCCATCCATGGAAATGAGGCCACCAGAACTGCCATTACAGCCGGTGAGTGATTCTTCTTGTGGGGATAATATGAATGTTACTTGGGATAAAGTTCAGTTTAGACAAGAAGTAGAGACTGACCCCACCCTTGCTAGTTTTAGAGCCCGAGCTGAAATAGGGCAGCTAGGGGAGAACGGAGAAAGAATTATCAGAGAAAATGGACTTTTGTATCGGGTTGCCAATGCCGACTCCCTAGATAAGCCCTGGACTTATAGCAAACAGCTGATTGTTCCTCAGAAGTACAGAATTCCCCTATTACACCTGGCTCATGACATTCCTACGGCTGGCCATCAAGGCAAAACCCGCACTGAGAGACGATTGACTCAAACTTTTTATTGGCCGGGGATTTCCCAAGCAGTGGCGCATTTCTGCCGAACTTGTGACATGATGTCAGCGTAGAGGGCGACCCGGAGATCACCCAAAGGCACCCCTGCAACCGCTCCCTATAATAGAAGAACCCTTTGAAAGAGTAGCTGTTGATATCATTGGACCTCTGGCTAAACCAAGTAAATCTGGAAATCAGTACATTCTCACTGTTGTGGACTATGCCACCCGATATCCAGAAGCCGTGGCCTTGTCAAGTATCTCTGCAGCCAAGGTGGCCGAGGCCTTGGTTATTATTTTTACCAGAGTAGGATTCCCCAGTGAGATCTTGTCGGACCAAGGCTCCCAGTTTATGTCAGAGTTGGTCCAGTGTCTGTGGCGCACCTGTGGAGTACGAGCGATCCGAACGACCCCGTATCATCCCCAAACAAATGGACTTTGTGAACGATTCAACGGCACTCTGAAGAATATGCTGAGGGCCTTCACGGACCGAGATTCAGACTGGGAGAAGTACCTACCCCATCTCTTGTTTGCCTATCGGGAAGTTCCCCAGGAGTCCACTGGGTTCTCCCCCTTTGAACTACTCTATGGAAGAAAGGTCCGAGGACCCTTAACCCTGCTCAAGGAATACTGGGAGGGGCAAGTTGAAGATACAGGAACCCCTGTTGTCCCTTATGCCCTAAAGCTGCGAGAAACCCTGGCCCAACTTGCTAGTTTTGCCCAGAGTCATTTGCGTATGGCTCAAACCAGACAGAAGACATGGTATGACCGTAAAGCACGCTATCGGGAGTTTGTAGAAGGACAACAAGTCTTAATGATTGTTCCCCATCGGCAGAATAAACTGCAGACCACATGGGAGGGTCCCTTCCGGGTTCTCAGAAAACTGAATGATACCAATTACCTTCTTGCTTTAGATGATCAGGGGCTAAGGCAAAAGACTGTCCATGTGAATATGATTAAGGAGTACCATGACCGGAACATTCCAATGATAGCAAGCTGTCGGTTGGCTTCAGAAGATGGTCAAGAGGATGAGGACTCTCTACCTGATCTCGTGGAAGCAGCGAGAGCCCCATCCACTGTGGAACAGGTTCCCCTGGGAGATCACCTGGACTCCTTACAGAAAATCCAGATGCTGGAAGTGATTCAACAGAGACGGGCTGCTTTCTCATCCCAACCAGGTCGAACCACCGTCACCCAACATCATGTGGACACTCAGGGCATCCGTCCCATACAACTGGCTCCTTACCGGGTACCTGAATCAGTTCGAAACACCATGCAGCACGAACTGGAGGAGATGTTACAGCTTGGGGTAATCCAGGGCTCCCATAGCCCTTGGGCCTCCCCTGTGGTGTTAGTACCCAAGAAAGATGGGAGTACTCGATTTTGTGTGGACTATCGGCGACTAAACAACCATACCGTCAGCGATCCTTACCCAATGCCTCGTATTGACGAACTTCTAGACCGACTGGCTGGGTCCCGATATGTCACTACCTTGGATCTCAGTAAGGGATACTGGCAGATCCCTCTAACGGATGAAGGGAGAGAACGGTCCGCTTTTATAACCCCCTTTGGTCTGTATGAATTTCTAAGCATGCCTTTTGGAATGAAAAATGCCCCGGCCACCTTCCAGAGAATGGTGGATCAGATCCTCCGGGGATGTGATAACTTTGCTTGTGCCTACTTGGATGATATCGCCGTCTTCAGCCACACATGGGAGGAACATCTGAAACAAGTAGCCATTATTTTGGACCTGATTCTTGCAGCCGGCCTAACTGTTCGACCCGATAAATGCCAATTGGGGATGGGGGAAGTCCAGTACCTAGGGCATAGAGTGGGAGGAGGGAAGCTCCGTCCTGAGCCTGCCAAAATCCAGGCTATTAGAGACTGGCCTGTACCCCAAACTAAGAAACAAGTTATGGCTTTTCTGGGCACTGCCAGTTATTACCGAAAATTTGTTTCTCATTTCAGTACTGTGGCCAAGCCTCTTACCGACCTGACCAAGAAAACAATGCCCCGGCTGGTGATCTGGACTCCAGCCTGTGATGAGGCTTTTAACCGGCCGAAGGACGCTCTGGTCTGCGATCCTGTCCTGGCTGCTCCAGACTACAAGCGGAGATTTATTGTGCAAACGGACGCCTCTGCTTATGGACTGGGAGCTGTCCTCAGCCAGGTGAATGCAGCTGGGGATGAACACCCCATTGCCTACCTCAGCAGGAAACTTCTGGACCGAGAAGTGGCCTATGCAACTGTTGAAAAAGAATAGAACACCAAATTAATGGCCCAATCACAGTAAGGCTAACTCTAGAATCGAAAAACACCGATGTAGTAACCAGAGTAAATAGCAAAGGATTAAAACAGAATTATTTTATTGTGGACATTTTAAAAAAACATCTTTTTTTTAAAAAAACATTTTTTGGGAGAAATAGAATAGTGGGGGATTTTTGCCAATAAACAATCCTTCCATAAACCACTTCGCTAAACGTATGTGTGTATCACGGTAAACCACAATTATTTTACTTTGCTGAGAGCAGGAAAACAACTCCTAAAAGAGCATATATAATGCATATCCACAAGGAAAAATGTTATGCAAACCAAAGGAGAAAGTTAAAAGGACAAAGCAGTGGTTTATAAAACCTCAAAATAATGAACAATTATTGCACTTCCCCATCCATGTAAAGAAATATATTAAAGCTGGCACATACATATGACAAATGTTGCCAAAATGACTTTTCTTAGGCAGAAAACCATATTGAAGTGAGATTTCTTATATATGCTGGCTTTTAAAGTAGATGTAAAAGTATCAGCCAGAAATGAACAGGCAGTAAGATCACAGTTGGATAAGATAATAGTTCTGCCCAGAAAATAATTATATGCTGGCTTTCAGATACATAAAAGAGTGCCAGCCAAGTATAATGCAACAGGGAAAAAAAACAGGATACACAAGCAGTCAACAATGAAACAATTGGAGCAAATGCCTGACTGCCAAATATCATACTGAAGTGGGTGGAAAGATAAATACCCTGACGGCCGTTTCGCCTAGGGCTTCTTCGTGAGGGTGGTGAAGGGTGTGTGTAGATGGGTTTTTATAACACTCACCTAGGCAGTAGCGTCGGCGCTCATGGCCGCGATCCAGCACCGGAAACACATGCTGCGGCGTCCAACGTCACTTCCGCCCGCTCTGAACACAGAGGGGAGGGAAGCAAGTACAGGACGCGTAGGCATGGTAACGGTCACGTGGATCGCGGGCAGAGCGCACACTGCCGGAAGAACAGTGTGCAGCATGAATCGCTGCCCCACACCCAGGAGGGAGGGACGCAGGGAAGCAGGCAACACAGTGTCTTGCTATATAACTAACATAGAATAATAGGAGGACCATATATAGACCACACAAGATAAACAAAAAATATATAAATTATATAGTATAGTACAATTCATATGAGCGGAGGTGTATGAAATATATAAACATACACCTGCACATAAATAAATGTGTATCCAACCATGGTTGTGGTAATAAAATATATAATTGATATGTGAAAGGTGAATAATAAAAATATAATATATACAATGTTTTGTAAGAACACATATATATATAGTTATATATGTGTACATGTGTTAAAAGAGAATATTATAATATTAATGATGATATGTGAAGGACAAGTGAAAAAATACATTAATGTGCAGTGAATACTTATAATGCATAAAAATACATATATGTGCAAAATGATTATGTACACACAAAATTGCATCCGCCCATACACATAGACACATAAACATACACACATGTGGTGCACTCATACACACAAAACCTATACGTGATAATACAGTGATAATACAGAATACTTATAATGCATAAAATTACATATATGTGCAAAATGATTATGTACACACAAAATTGCATCCGCCCATACACATAGACACATAAACATACACACATATAATGCACTCATACACACAAAGTCTATAAGTGATAATACAATGAAATTATGAAGTGATAAAAGTTCACATATGTTAATCCAAAAAAGTAAGGATTTATAATTAAAAATCCGTAAAAAGACTGAGTATAAGAAAACCTAGGTATAAAAAAGGGGGGCTATGCACGATTATATTGAGAATACATAGTACATATAAAACATACATGTACATGTACAATGCATTCACACATGTACACACACATGCTCACACATCAACACGCATACACAACCTTACACACACACACATCCACACACTCTCATGCACATACAGTCACACACATACAATATACACAAAACACAACATATGTTTCCTCCACATGTGAAAGGTCCTCCTAAAAATCGCTATTCCTCCAGGCAATATCTAAAAGGAAAAAGGTGAGAATTAAAAACAAAAACAACAACAACGATAAAAATAATTTTATTCAATTAAAAACATAAAATATATAAAAACAAACAAAACAAAAAACAACACCCTACTAAGCTAGTGGTGTTACAAAAATGACGCAAAGCTGAGTACTTCGTTAAGGCCATTTGGTCGAATGCTGTCAATGGTCATGATCCACCTTGTTTCTAATTGTGAAAGCTTTTTCTTCATATCCCCTCCACGTTGATCTTGGGGGATACAATCAATGCCAAAGGCCCGCAAAAGGCCACCATTACAGGCATGTGTCAGTTTGAAATGTTTCGCAAGAGGTTTTAAGATGGAAGGATCATCGACATCAATAGCATGATTAATGTCCCTGACATGTTCCCGTATTCGTACTTTGAGAGGGCGAGAAGTCAATCCTATATACATCTTCTTGCAGGGACAGTAAGCACAGTACACCACATGTGTAGTATTGCATGTGATGTGTCTGGTAATCTTAAATTCCCGTGCTCCACTTGCAGATGTGAAGTGGGTATTCCTTATCATATTAGGGCATGCAATACATGTGCCACAGGGGTAAAAACCCCATTTAGGTCCCTTGGATCCAAAAGTCACAGATGGTTTAGGTCCCTCATAGTTACTATGTGTCAACAGATCCTTTAAATTATTAGACCTCCTGTAGGTTATATTTGGTCTATTTGTGGTGCATTTATTCAAAGTGCTATCTGCTCGAATGATAGGCCAAAATTTTTGAAGAGCTTCTGCCACTTCCTTCCATCTACAGCTATACGTAGAAATGAATCTTACCTGCTGTGTAGACTCTTCTCGTCGTCTGGGGCAAAGTAACTCATCCCTATTGCTTTTCATCGCGCGTTGATATCCCTTCTTAATGGATCTTCTAGAATATCCCCTATCACGAAATCTGGAGGTCAAGTCTTCAGCCTGTTTTAAAAATGTAGGTTTAGATGAACATATCCGACGTGTTCTAAGGAATTGGCCTGTTGGAATGCTTTGTATTAAGGCCTGTGGATGGGATGAGGTTGCATGTAAGAGGGAATTTACTGCAGTAGTTTTCCTAAATACCTCAGTCTGAAGCATGCCCTCGCTATCCTTCTTCAGGCAAACATCTAAGAATTCGATGGTAGATTGATTATAGTGGGAGGTCATCTTCACATTGATTTGATTTTCATTCAATTGTCCCGTGAATGTCAGTAGATCCTCCTCACTGCCCTGCCAAATCATAAAGACATCGTCGATGTATCTTGTCCACATTAACACACATTCTATCCCTGATAGTGGATGTGACTGAAAGATTTCCCTCTCCCACAGCCCCAGGAACAAATTAGCATATGAGGGCGCAAAAGACGCCCCCATAGCTGTGCCCTGGAGCTGCAGGTAGGGGACATCTTTGAATAGAAAGAAGTTGTGCCTAAGAGAGAAATCAAGTAGGGAAATCAAAAATGCCCTAAAAGATGGTTCAAAATCTGCAGTGTTCAGGAAGAACTGAACAGCTCCAATGCCATCCTCATGGCGAATTGATGTGTATAATGACTCTACATCGAGTACAACCAGCCACATATCATCCTCCAAATGTATGTTTGACACTTTGTTTAAAAATTCATTAGTGTCTTTCAAAAATGAGGGTAATGACTCTACCAGTGGTTTCAGATGAAAGTCAAGAAACTTACCCACAATTTCACACATGCTACCATTCCCCGAAACAATTTTTTTTTTTTTTTTTTTTTTTTTTTTTTTTTTTGTTGAAAAAGAATGTCTGGCTGTAGTGTGGGCCCCTAAGAAACTACGGCCGTATCTGTATGGACGGGAATTCACTGTGGTTACTGATCACAATCCCCTCACCTGGCTGAACAGAGTCTCTGGGGACAATGGACGATTACTGCGATGGAGCCTGGCTCTGCAGCCCTATAACTTTACCATGCAATATAGAAGGGGCAGCCAACACCAAAATGCAGATGGACAGTCCAGGCAAGAGGAGCCTTGAGTCCTGTCAGCCATGCCTGCGTGTACTTAACCAGCGACCTGTAGAGGTCCCTAGTACGTACACAAGTTGGGAGGGGAAGGAATTGTCATGATGTATTTTACCTTCTCACTGTATTTGCTGTAATACTATGTCTTGGGATGTAAGTAACCATACCTTCCCCCCCATCTCCTGTGTCTCTGGGCCCATAATGCAATTATCTCTTGTCCACACAGCCAGGGGAACTTCTCATTGTTTCGTAAGAAGAGGATAACGCCAACTACACAAACCTGTAGACATCTCGGAGCCAACCTTCTAGAATCTTCTAGTGGGCCCAACCATTGCATAGACCCCTACCCTTGAGGGGCGGGCCCACGAGCTCAGACAATTCACTCCTGTTTCTAAATGCATTTGGGAGCTGAGTTTTGAAGAGGAAGGGAGCGAGATCTGATTCTGCGGACAGATCTCGCCGTCCAGTGGATTGTGTGGGATTTCTGGACTCTGAAGAGGACTATTTCGTCGTGATCTGGCACTTTGGATTATCGGGAGGTGCCCCCGAATCTGTTTTATTTGGACTTGTCGTGTGCTGTTCCTGTATTCCTGTTAGTAAACCTGTTGGATCATCCTCGGCCTGTTGTCTCTCTTTGCTCTGATGTACACCCCGTCACAGGGACGTCACAGGCACCCACGATACTTGGTTGTGAAGGCAGCGGTTATTAAACTCAGTGACAGCTCTGCTATCAGGAGTGCAGCGATCACCGCAGGTAATGTACCTCGCTATCCTCCTGACAGCAGCACTTGTCATGCCCTGCAGTGACCTGGGCTGACCTATTGATGTTAGCTCAGGTCCCTGCACTGCTCTCCCAGCCAATATGGAACATTCTGTTCTTCATTAACTGGAACATTCACTATGGTATGGATCGTCATGGTACCCCCTTGGATCACACCAGACCTGGATTTGTTTTTCTTTCTAATAAATTGGTAAAAGAGGGAATGTTTTGGGGAGTCTTCAAATAAAAATGTGTTTGTCGTCTATTTTTTTTTTATTACTGACTGGGTTGGTGATGTCGGGTATCTGATAGGTGCCTGACATCACGAACCCCAGGGCTTGATGCCAGGTGACATTACACATCTGGTATTAACCCCATATATTACCACGTTTGCCACCAAACCAGGGCAACGGGATGAGCTGGAGCGAAGCACCAAGATTGGCGCATCTAATGGATGCGCCACTTCTGGGGCAGCTGCGGCCTGCTATTTTTAGGCTGGGGAGAATCCAATAACCATGGACCTCCCTAGTCTGAGAATATCAGACCCCAGCTGTCTGCTTTACCTTGGCTGGTGATCCAATTTTGGGGGGACCCCAACGTGTTTTTTTTTTTAAATTATTTATATAATTTAAAATAACAGCGTGGGGTGTCCTCAGTTTTGGATTACCAGCCAAGGTGAAACTGCCAGCTGTGTTCTGCAGTCTGCAGCCATCTGCTTTACCCTAGCTGGCTACCAAAAATAGGGCGTACCCCACGTCATTTTTTTTTTAATTTATTTATTTTTTTTGGCTAAATACAAGACTAAGCACCCCTTAGTGCCACATGAAAGGCACCAAAGGGTGCAAAATTACAAAATGCAGGAGAGTGGGACATTATGTGTCTTTCTGCCATTATAATGACAGAAAAGACTGATATGAAGTGTACAAGCACAAGAAAATCACCAGAGCGCTCTACGCTGTGAAAAGCAGTAGAAAATGGCACTGGAGTGAACATGTGACCGCCTCATGTAGGTTGAAGCTATGGATCCTGAGTAAATTTATGTATTAGGCAGTACGCAAAAAAATGGAAGGCACACGGATGACAAACGGATGACATATGGACCGTATACGGAACGGAAACAGATGCCACACGGATGCATCCGTGAAAAAAACGGACCGTTTTTTGCAAATCCCAACAACAGATCGGTCGTGTGAATGTAGCCTTATTCTGATCTGCCGTTTATAAACAGCAGGCAGAAATAAATGAATAGCGCCCCCCAGAGTCAGAAAATCTCCGATATTTCTGGGGGTAGCTGAGTCCCTGGAGTTCATGATTCAGGCCATTTTTTTCGGTCCCCGCTCACATGATCATCGGTATACACCGTATACCAATGATCAAGTTACAGTAAATTACAGCGCCGGTAAAAAATTATTTATCTCCCATTTGGCATGAACAAACATGTCAGATGGGAGATAAATCTCATCCCCAGTCCCCTCCGGTCCCTCTGTGTTGCCAAAGTTCCACCCCCCTGAACCCCTCCTGGAAATCCAAGATGGCCACGCGCACAGCAGCGCGCCGGCCGCATTCACCCTACTCCTCTGATTTCTGTCACATGTGCCATGACACATGCGACAGAAAACTCTTCCCCAGGCCCTGCCAGGTCACTCCTTAAAACCCCACTGGTGTTCCCCGGTGTCCCACGGTACCTGTGCAGCGTTGATCCACCGCGGCCCCCTCCTTCACAATAGACGCTGCCGCATGCACAGAGTGGCTGTCAGCTCGGCTTTCTGTGTTCAGACACAGTGAGTGGCGGAACCATGCATCTGTAAGCTACTGCCATTCCCTGCTCATGAGGTAAGGAACATAGTTGATCAGGAGAGCTATACTAAATTTCCAAATGGCGGTATTTGATTTTATAGTTGCCCTGCTGAACGACTACCAAACATGAGAGTCCGTTATATGACTTAAAGGGGTATTCCATCTCCAAGATCCTATCCCCATTATATAGTAGGTAGAATAGCAATAATATCAGCAAATACCAATATTTGGAAATGTAGAATAGTTCTCCTGATTAGACATGCCCTTACCTCATGAGCAGGGCATTGCAGCTTTGGTAGCAACAGTTACGACATGGACTCTGCTGCTGTGGACCCGGGGAGAGTGGGTGCAGATTCATTGCACCTACACTCCCCATATGGAGGGTCTGCACTCCTAGAAAATGGGGGATATGTTCCCTGAGCGTGTCCCCCCATATTCCAGATGGTCCAGAGTCGTCGTGGGACCCCCTTACTTTTTTTTTCTTACAATAAATTGCTGTATACAGCATGTCACATGTGTGAGTGCTGTATACGATATGTGAGTGCTGTATACAATATGTGAGTGCTACATACGATATGTGAGTGCTGTATATGATATGTGAGTGCTACATATGATATGTGAGTGCTGTATACGATATGTGAGTGCTGTATACAGCGTGTCGCATGTGAGTGCTGTGTACAGGGTGTGAGTGCTGTGTACGGCGTGTGAGTGCTGTATACGTTATGTGAGTGCTGTATACAGTGTGTTGCATGTGTGAGTCCTGTGTACAGGGTGTGAGTGCTGTGTACGGCATACAGTATGTCCAATGGCCAGTGTGTCTCGTGTGCAGTATACAATATGACCAGTGTGTCAAGACTGTGTGCAGTATACGCCCATTGTGTTAGTACAATAGCTGTATACTGCCAGTGTGTCAGAGTTCTGTGCAGTATATAGCCAGTGTGTCATGGCTGTGAACAGTATACGGCCAGTGTGCCATGGCTGTGTACAGTATACGGCAAGTGTGTCATGGCTGTGCGCGGTATATGGCCAGTGTATCATGGCTGTGTGCGTTATATGGTCAGTGTGTTATGGCTGTGTGCAGTATATGGTCAGTGTGTTATGGCTGTGTCCGTTATATGGTCAGTGTGTCATGGCTGTGTGCGGTATATGGCCAGTGTATCATGGCTGTGTGCGGTATACGGTCAGTGTATCATGGCTGTGTGTAGTATACGGTCAGTTTGTCAAGGCTGTGTGCGTTATACGATCAGTGTGTCATGGCTGTGTTTAGTATACGGTCAGTGTGTCATGGCTGTGTGTAGTATACGGTCAGTGTGTTATGGCTGTGTGCATTATATGGTAAGTGTATCATGGCTGTGTGTAGTATATGGTCAGTGTGTCATGGCTGTGTGCGTTATATGGTCAGTGTGTCATGGCTGTGTGTAGTATACGGTCAGTGTTTCATGGCTATGTGCGGTATATGGCCAGTGTGTCTGATTGGCCAGGATCCGGCACCTGGCACTCTCGCCAATTGGCTGTTTTTAAGGGAACCTGTCAGGTGCAATATGCAGCCAGGACCATGAGCAGTTCTGGGTCCATATTGCTCATCCCTGCCCAGTCCCTGTATACACTAGCATAGATAAAGAGATCTTTAGAAAAAGTATTTCTAAAGATCTTATATCATATGCTAATGAGCAAGGGAACTAGTCCCCTGGGCGTTTCTTCCCTTGCTAGTCAGCCCCATTAGCATGTTAGTACGCCCCTGTGGACCCCTGTGGGTGTGCTAACATGCTAATGAATACGCAGCATTAGAGGATGATTTCACTTACTTCTCCATTGCTGTTGTCGCCTGACACTGGATTTCGGCTCAGTGCACATGACTAAATGTGCAAATCATATATGAATGAGCGGCCAAATGATGACTACCCAAACCGCGAGGGGGGCGCCAAACAGGATTCTTGCCCCGGGTGCCAGAAAGCCTACATACACCTATGTAGGCGAGCACTAAAATACTCAGCAATTTGTAATATTCAAGTGCTCATCTTGAATATCGAGCATAATCGATATTAATGGAGTGCTCCGAGGAAGGTCCATAGAGAGAAACGAAAATATGCCTGTGAAGATTTCCTGAAATACACTGTGCTGTTTGTGGAACCAGCACTTTCCAGCTTGTGACCTGCTACAATATCCGAACATTCATTTCCTGAAATACTCTGTGCTGCTGGAAGAAAATTCTCCTTCCATTGCTGTTAAAAAAAAGACCTGGGTCCATCTAGTTCAACTTTCCTTCACCAATTATACAGTTGAAACCAGATGTTCCCATACACTATCTATAAAGACACTTCTGCATGTTTTCAGATCTCACTATTTGACATGAAACCAGGATAAATCTTTCCCGTTTTAGGTCAATTAGGAACCAAAATTATTTATATTTGTTAAATGCCAGAATAATGAGAGAGACAATGTTTTAAGATATTTTTATTACTTTCTGCAAAGTCAAAAGTTTACACATTTTTCAGTTGTATTTGGTACCATTGCCTTTACACGTTATGACTTGGGTCAAACATTTTGGATATCCTTCCTCAAGTTTCTCTCAATAGTTGGTAGCAATTTGGGCCCATTCCTCCTGACAGAACTTGTATAACTGAGCCATGTTTGTAGGTCTCCTTCCCCACACCTTCCTTTCAAGCTTTGTCCTTAATTTTCAATAGGATTGAGATCAGGGTTTTGTGATGGCCACCCCAAAACATTGACTTTGTTATCCTTAGGCCACTTTGTAACCAATTTGGCAGTATGCTTCGTGTCATTGTCAGGAGACCCATTTCTGCCCCCGCTTTTCAGTTGCTGACTGGTGTCTTGAGATGTTGTTTCAGTATTTCCACATAATCTTCTTTCGTTATAATGCCATCAATTTTGTGAAGTACACAAGTCCCTCCTGCAGCAAAACAACCCCACAACAAGATGCCGCCACCCCTGTGTTTTACATTTGGATGGTGTTCTTAGGCTTCAAAACTTCTCCTTTTTTCCTCCAAACGTAAATATGGTCATTATGGCCAAACAGTTAAATTTTAGTTTTGTCAGACCCCAAGACATGACTCAAAAAACTACATTTTTTGTTCCTGTGTGCATTTTCAAACATTAATCTGTCTTTTTTATCTTTATTTTGAAGTAATGGGTTCTTTCTGGCAGACTGGTCTTTCAGCCCATGTTAATACAGTACTCGTTTCAATTTGGATAATGACACAATCTTTCCAGCTTCCGCCAGCATCTTCACAAGGTTTTTTGCTTTTGTTCTTGGGTTGATATGCAGATGGCTCACCAAAGAACGTTCATATATGGTACACAGAAAACGTCTCCTTCCTGAGCGGTATGATGGCAGGACATTCCCACCTTGTTTGTGCTTGCATATAATTGTTTGTACAGATGAATGAAGCTCCTTCAGGTATTTCAAAATTGCACCCAAGGATGAACCAGACTTGTACAAGTCCACAATTCTCTTCCTGAGATCTTGGCTGATTTGTTTCGACTTTCCCAAGACGCTACACAAAGAAGTCGTGTGTTTCAGGTGTGCATTAAAAAACATCCACAGGTTTGTCTCTAATTAACTCAAATGTTACCAATAAACCTAAATAAATCAGAAGCTTCCAAGGACATGACATCATCATATGGGCTGTCCCATATTCTTAAAAGGCATAGTACTCTTAGTGTATGTAAACTTTTGACTTTGCAGAAAGCAATAAAAGTGTTTTAAAACATTCTCGCTCTCATTATTCTGGCATTTGGCAAATATAAATAATTTTGATAATCTAAATTGACCTAAATAGGAAAGGTTTGTTCTGATTTCATGTCAGACAGTGAGAAAAACATAGAGATGTGTCTTGTTAGATAGTGTAACTTCTGGTTTCAACTGTATATTTTCTCACTAAATCATTTAGAACCGTCACTATAACATTTAGAATTTTTAAAAGTTGTTATAGTGTCAGCCATTACTACCTCTTGTGGTAGGGCATTCCACAGTCTGACTGCTCTAACTGTAAAGAACCCTTTCCTATTTAGCTGTCGGAATCACTTTTATTCTACTCACAGTGAGTGCAGCCAAACGAGAACAAGTCCTGCACTGCCTGCCCTCAATTTACCTTTTGGTTCAGTGGCTCACGTGCTGATGGTTATCATGTGGCGCTGGTTTCAGGCGCAGCGTGCTGGTCGGTAGCAGACAGCTAGGGGATCCAACAGCAGGGAGACGAAAAATCGACCGCAAACAGCTGCTATGCCAAACAATTTCTTTTATTTAGACGATTTTCTCCATAGGTGCAGGTAAAAATGCGGGAGGTGGCTTGGATGCGAGTCCCTCCACAGGACGACGGCCGTTTCGTCTCCCTGCTGTTGGATCTACTCACAGTGAGTGCCCCATGGTCCTTAGTATTGCCTTTGGAAGGAATAAGTCATGTGTCAGTCCTTTGTATTGACCACACATGTATTTATACATATAACTGAGATCTGCTCTGAGACATTTTTTATTTATTTTTTTAAGCTAAACAAATCCAACTTTTTCAACCTGTCATCATATGGGAGGCCTGCCATTCCTTGCAATATTCTAGTTTCCCGCCTTTGAACTGACTACAACTTCTTAATATCCTTTTAAAAATGTGGAGCCTAAAATTGGATCCCATATTCCAGATATGGCCTTACAAGTGATTTATAGAGGGGTAACACTATGTTTTGATCACGGTATCTAATCTCTCTTTTTATACACCCTAAAATCTTGTTTGCTTTTGTAGCTGCTGCCTGACATTGAGTGCTCTGTGTTGCAATGAAGGAGTGAAAGAACGGCATAAAGTAAAAAAATATTTATTCAAACCATTTTAAAAACACTAAAAAAGCTGGAGCATGTTAACACTGATGCGTTTCTGGTGCAAAAAAAAACCCCTTAGTCATAGGAATGGTTACAAGATATGATTAACCAGATATTCAATGCAACTACACCAATGGGCGGTCAAAAAATAATTAATGATTAATTGTCCATTGGTGTATTTGCATTTAGAAACCAGTTAATCATATCTTGTAACCATTACTATGACTAAGGCCGTCTATTTGTGCGTCAGGTGTTAACATGCTGCAGTTTTTTTAGTGTTTTTAAAATGCTTTGAATAAATATTTTTTTTATTTTACTCATTGCTTCTTGTAAGATGTCATTCCTTCACTCCTTTATTTCTACTTTTCTGGTCGACGCCTTACTAGAGGATCTGGCACCCATTTCCCATTTCATGGTCTAAAACTGCCACATACAGTGTGGTGAGCTTCCCCTTTTTTCTTTTTGTTTACTCTGTGCTGCAGTTGGAACCAGCACTTTACTGCTTGTGACCTACTACAACATCTCTACATTCATTTCCTGAAATACTTCTTGCTGTGGATGGAACCTCCACTTTCCAACTTGTGACCTAATACAATATCTCAACATTTATTTCCTGAAATACTCTGTGCTGTTGGAAGACAATTCTCCTACCACTGTGTAACTCTCAGTCTCAGCCAACAAACCTAGACACCAGGTCACATGAGTATGACCTCACACAGGTCCTGGAACAAGATACAAAGTGAGTCATTTTTGTAATACTTATGCTAATTCTAACAGGGGGAGGAGATAACTGTGAATAAATCATCTGGTCCTCAGCTGCTGTCACTCAATAAGCAACTCATTTTATAAACTTTACTTTTTTGTGTTTAAAAACCTAAACATCCAAGCTGACCACTAAAGGTATGTAGAGAATCAAACTGATAGTGCCAATACAGCACTGGCTTTAGCTTATATATGAAAATCCTGGTGATTGGTTCCCTTTAACCCCTTAACGACCGCGGGCAGTAATATGACGTCCTAGCCGTCATAATGTTACTGCCCGTGGTCTGCCGCCGGCAGCATGCCGCGATCGGTGAACATGTCAGCTGATTTTCACACCTGAGATGTGTGCCTGCCAGGCACGAGCAGAATCGTTATCTGCCCGTGCCGTTTAACTTCTGAAATGGTGCTGTCAATATGTGATAGTGCCATTAAAATCGCGATCGTGGTAAACGTTTACTTACCGCCCGATACCGGAAGTCACGTGATGTGATCATGTGACTTCCGGTAGTTGTCATGGTAGCACAGGGTCATGTGATGACTCCTGTACCTGCCATGAATTACTTTCAGTTTCACTCGGCCCGCAGCCCAGTGAAGCAAAAAGTGAGTTTATCTGCTGTTTACAGCTGTGTAGCTGTGATCAGCAGATAGGGCAGAGCGATCGGATTGTTGATCACTATAGCCCCCTAGTAGGACTACTAAAATAATTTAAAAAAAAGTAAAAAAAAAAGTTTTTAAAAAATTGAAAAAAAACAAAAAACCTAAAAGTTCAAATCACCCCCCTTTAAAATTAAAGGGTTAAAAAAATAAAAAATATACACACATTTGGTATCGCCGCGTTCAGAAATGCCTGATCTATCAAAATATAAAATCAATTAATCTGATCAGTAAACGGCGTAGCGGCAAAAAAACTCCAAACGCCAAAATGATGTTTTTTTGTCGCCACAACTTTTGCGCAAAATGCAATAACAGGCGATCAAAACGTAGCATCTGCACAAAAATGGTACCGTTAAAAATGTCAGCTCGAGACGCAAAAAATAAGCCATCACTGAGACATAGATCCCAAAAAATGAGAACGCTACAGGTCACGGAATATAGCGTAAAACGTGCGCCACTTTTTTCGGACGTTTTTTTTTTAACCCCTTATATAAAAGTAAACATATACATGTTTGGTGTCTAGGAACTTGCAGTTTCCTGAGGCATCACACCCACACATCAGTTTTACAATATAGTGAACACAGTGAATGAAATATCTCAAAAACAATAGTGCTATCGCACTTTTTTTTGCAATTTTTCTGCATTTGGATTTTTTTTGCCGTTTTCCAGTACACTATATGGTAAAACGTATGGTTTCATTTAAAAGTACAGCTCGTTCCACAAAAAATGAGCCCTCACATGACCGTATTGACTGAAAAATAAAAAAGTTACGTCTCTCAGAAGAAGAATGGCGAAAAAAAAAAACGGAAAGAGAAAAATCGGCCGAACGTGAAGGTGTTCAGGAGGTGCTGAGCAGAATGATAGTACTGCAGGTTTGGTGGGAAAAAAAAGATTCAGCATAAAGCGTATTTTATTAATTGAAATACCTGGTGTTTTTATGCATGTGAGTCCAGTGGGTGGTCTTACTTTTAATTGATAAAAATGTCTGCATGCGTAGTCATATATGGATGACTGTCAAAGCCTGAATAGGACCCCATACCCACTCAATAGTACAAACACTAGGAACATCAATGAATAAAACGTATTAGGCTATGTGTCCACGGGAGAATGTAGCTAAGGATTTTTCTGCATCAAAATCCGCAGCTTTCCCGCAAAATCCGCACCTTTTCAAAGGTGCGGATTTACCGCGGATTTACCGCGGAATCGCCGCGGATTTGATGCGGATTTTGGTGCAGATTTTTTTTTTTTTCCCAATTTTAAAGCCAAAATCCGGATGAAAATCTGCAACAATAATTGACATGTTGCAGATTTTTCCGGATCAAAATCCGCACAAAATCCGCTGCGGAAAAATCCACAGCGTGGGCACAGCATTTCCAAAATGCCATAGAAATGGCTGGGAAGTGCCTGAGCTACAGATTTTCGGGAAATCCGCTGCAAAATCCGCGCATTTTCCGCAGCGTGGGCACATACCCTTACTGAAAGGTTTCCCTCAAAGTGGTATAACAATCTGATCAGCTCCTTCTGCTCTATTACATCCTACCTGCAGATCAGATACTGTTACCATCATGACAAGTTACCTTTAAAATCCAGGAAAACAATGTCTTGTTACAGTATCAATGCTAGAGTACGGAAAATAAACAACAAGAAACAATACAATAAATTTGAATGCAATAAGGTTTATAAATACTTTCATTTTAAAGAGAACCTGTCACCAGATTTGGCGACTATAAGCTGCGGCCACCACCAGTGAGTTCTTATATCCAGCATTCTAACAAACTGTATATAAGATTAACCATACAATTTTAAGAAAAAACATGAAACCCATGTTAAAACATGCTGCCACTCAAAAATAGTTTGTAATCAAGCGGAAGTGAGTTTTTATATGGAGCTACCAAAGAATGTGTGCACGGTTGTATGCATTTAACAAAAATAAAAAAAAGACCAAAAAAGACCTATTGTATAATACAAAATAGTCATTTTTATTATAGTCAGAAAAAGGTCTCAAACAGGTTGCCTTACAAAACGGCACACATAGTTACATAATAGAAAAGGTCAATGGGATAAAAGAGGTAGTGGAATGAATGGACCTGCACTCAATAGTGGACAAATAAGTAGCTAGAATAGGGGTATAAGGGAGTGGAAATGGAATAAACCACAGTGCATCAAGAGCAAACAAACACCTCTAAGCATAATCATGCATGAAAGTACAATTGCAAGAAACACTGCAGCAGTAAAATAGGTGAAGGATATGCCCAAAGTATATGTGCACTGTGGAGAATCACCAGACCTTACCCATAATAATGCTCCAAAGCATATACGTCCACCAGGGATAGCAGGACCACCCCTACATGTTTCATGCCATTGCTGGCACTTCCTCAGGGGAACTGAAGAACTATGTGTGCGGTTTTGTAAGGCAACTTGTTTGATACCTTTCCCTGACTATAATGAAAATGACTTTTGTATTATAAAATAAATCTTTTTTGGTCTTTTTCTGATTTTTGTTAAATGTATACAACCATGCACACATTCTTTGGTAGCTGCATATAAAAACTCACTTCTGCTTGATTACATAGTGTATATAATAGCTGAGGCCACTGTGTAGAACATAAAAAATCACTCTGTAATACTCACCTAAGAGGTGGTGTGGTGGACTGGTCGGATGGGTATCTCCGTTCTGTGATAGCGGCGGCTCATCTTTTGGTCATATTGGTCTTCCTTCTTCTGAAGCTAGGGTGAATGACGCATCTTACATTATACACACTAGCCGGCATTGAGGTCCTGCGCAGGCGCACTTTGATCTGCCCTGAGCATGGCAGATCAAAGTATTGTAGTGTGCCTGTGCGGGACCTTAATGCCGACTAGTGTGCATGACATCATGCATCCAGGCTTCAGAAGAAGGAGGACAATGATGCCCGAAAGAGGAGGCGCTGGTACTGGAGAACGGAGACACTTATCCGACCGTTCTGCACCACACAGCCTATAAGTTGAGTATTATAAAGTGATTTTTACGTTCTACACAGCGGTCTGGGCTCTTATATACAGCATGTTAGAATTAAAGAAGTTGATTATTTACTTGTATTATATATAAAAAAAAAATAAAAAATACTTTTAACATGTATGTCTGGTGCTCAAGTAATTTAAACACTTGTGTTGTCAATCAGTAATTGTATATAAACCTTGTAGTGCCGCCTTCCCAGCATCATGATTAAGGGTGATTGTTTCACCTGAAACCTGTAGTGCTGTGCTGGTCATGTCGTCCGTTGTCTGCATGCTAAAATGAAGACCATGGCTTTCCTCGCCTGAAGAGATGGATGTTCCTTCTTTCTTCTATTTGCAATATCGGGCTGTGGCAGTGCCTGTCCGTGCTCCAGGGAGAGGCCAGGAGTGAGCGTGTACACGGTGAGCTGATATACATAAATTGGATATAAGAGCTCACTGGTGGTAGCCGCAGCTTACAGTCGCCAAATCTGGTGACAGGTTTCCTTTAAGTAATTATATGGAACACATGTATACAGTAATTATGCCATTTTCTACTGCTATTCTATATTTTACTTTAAACAACTGTATATTTCTATAAATTTCAATATTGAGTCATACATTTTTACCTGCATCTGGTGTTTGTCCAAATATTAAAGATGAGATTAAATTTCCCCATACTCCAGATGATTGGAATATTAGAAAAAAAAGTCCAAAATATTGATTGACAATATCTTTCCCAATCTTTCCAACTTTCTCAGCATATCGATTTCCATTTTCTGTCAGATATGTACATTTTGCAGCCCACAACGGTGCGCCTCCAAATCCCAAAATCACAGATGTGGGAATGAGAGTGTACCTAGAAGATTAAAGTTGGCATAGTTTTCTGTTGACTTTGCTAAGACAAGACCGAACAATGACTTTCAAACAAATATTAGTAGTATTATGCAAGAGTCTTACATTTGAGTCCTACTATGACTCCCTGTCTACCACTCCCCACAGTGAGCATTGTTGTCTAACCTTCTTCACTACACCACCTCAATTAAAAAGGGGTTTAGTGCCCCACTATGGAGCCTGTCAATAAAACCTACTAAAGAACCAAGTGGAAAATTTATAGTACGCAAGGATATCAACATGGTGAGGCCTCATTGAGTGGCCCAAATATGTTTTCACTTGGCCTAGCGAGTGGTTTTTAAATGGAATAAGGTTCATTCTGTTTCACAAACACTGCTTGGGTCGGGTGAAAAGACATTTGGGTTTTATGTATTTGTGACATAAAAGATCCATGATTTTTGCAGGTTATGATTAAGAGTTTTTTTGCTTGAAACGTGTAAACCAGATTCGGCATATGTCTGTCTTTTCTTGTTCAGTTTTTATTTTTTATATGGAATAAAGATGAGGTTTTTTTGGAGTGCTCGATCTGTCTACCATATCTTCGAGCATATGATTGAAGATTTTGGGTCCGTGCACCTGTGTAGGTGAGTGTAACAGTGTGTCCCTCCCCCGCCTGTGCTCATGTTGTAATAGTCTGTCTTTCCTTGACTGTCCTGTATGTACTACTGGTGGGGGATTGTTTGTTCTTCTCAGCATGGGACTTCTCCAATCCACAACTTGGTAAACAAGAAAGAGCCAGGACTTCTAAAGTCCATTCATGTATCAAGTGTCCAGGCGGAGTTGGACTCTTCTGCCCACCTAAGGGGCTGATCCCAGGAGAGAAGAACAATGAGACCCATGTTAGTTCAGTTAGTTGGATCTCGGCTGGAGAAGGACTAGAATCTATTGCTGAGGCTGGATCCTAGAGCCTGTGTATGGACTGTCACAGATTGGAGATCAGTGGCCACGTGGGATTGCGTTTTGTTGTTCACCTTGTTGGACTCAAGGAACTCATATAAGGACCATTGCCATATTTTCCCTGGCATCGGAATACCGGGAGGTGCCCCTGGATCTTTTGTTTTGATATGGACTCCTTGCAGACTTTAAGGATTTATATTTGTTTGGTGCTTTATCTTTGTGGTTTCAATAAAGCCCTTTGGATTGTTCCTTGGCCTGGCATCCCTTACTGCTCTGCCGCATACCCCATCACAGTGAGCTGGTTTCTTTTTCTCTTTTTCAGAGAGGGAAAACATGTCTGCTCTCTGCAGGCTCCTGGAATCACTGACAGCTGACAGATGACCTGGCTGTGAGCAGGTTATGTCACTTAGTTCACCAATAGTCACAACGGGACTCTTACTTTATGAAAGTTAAAGCTGCTGCTAGATTAAGGGCAATGGGGTATGACCTCTGGTGAACATTTGTTTGATGTCACCTTCTCACAAGGGGAGCCTATGCCTTTTTTTCTCTTCTATTTTGATATCCAGCCACAGTGAAGCTCAAATGTGAGGACTGTAGCCTGTTTTTTAAAACTTTATTTATTTTGTTTTACACTACCATTGCTTGCAGTCAGCAAAATGACTACAACTAATTGCAAACACGGAAACAGGGGGGGGTGGGCGTGTATAGCAGTCTGCAACCAATCACAGACCCTGGCACAGAGGGTGGGGTAACTAGTGAGTATTGATGAACCTTAATAAACAGGCCTGGAAAAGAGTCTGATTGCAGTCTGATCCTCCGGGAAACATGGTATGTATAATTATCCTGCTCTTAGTACCATTTAACTTCCATTTGTAGCCCCACCAGCGCCTATTACGGTCAATTTACAGCCTAGAATGTCTCCTCCCCATTGACTTGTATGGAGTCCATTGTCCAGAGTCAAGTTCAGCTGCTGAACTCGATTTTTTTTTTTAGTATGTGCTGGTTCGTCAAATGTCCACAGGTTTGCTCATCTCTGATTGTAACATGTCAGTATATTTAGGCTGCCTGAACTATGGTTAGCATGACGACGCTGGCTGCATAATTGCAGTTAGGTATGTTTTACTTTTATTCACAATGGTGCACACACATAGTGAGACACCTGTAAGTTAACCCCTTCATGACCGAGGACATAACGATACATCCTAAGGCTATGTGCGCACAGTGCGTTTTTCGCTGCGTTTTTAGGGTGCGTTTTTGTCCTCAAAACTGCATGACTTTGCTTCCCCAGCAAAGTCTATGAGTTTTGATTTTTGCTGTCCGCACACAACTTTTTTTTAAGCTGCGTTTTTGAGCTTGAAAAAAAAATTGGACATGTCAATTCTTTCCTGCGTTTATCTGCGTTTTCCGCCCATGCAATGCATTGGAAAAACGCAGCAAAACACGGAGATCAAAAACACAGCAAAACGCAGCCAAAAACGCACCAAATCGCGTTTTTTCGACGCGGGTAAGTTTTTATCGGCCAAAAACGCACAAAAACCCAGCATCAAAAAAACGCAGTGTGCGCACATAGCCTAAATCATGAAGGGGTAATCACCACCGGCTGCTGTGGTGAGAGAGCAGCAATCCCTGCACATGTCTGCTGTTCTGAACAGGTGCAGGTAGATCCGTGATACACCCACACCTGACAGCGCAATTTAAATGGCCATGTGGGGAAAATAGCCTGTCCCCACACCATCATAGGCCCGTGATGCGATCATGGGGAGCCGATCATTACCATGGTAGCGACGGGTCATGTGATGACTCCTGTGGCTAACATGACGTAGTTCCTGTTACTGGCGGCAGAGCAGCTCTGATCAACAGAAATGAATCAGCGATCAGACTGCTGATCCTTATAGTTCCCTAGTGGTACAAGTAAAATAAAAAAAAGTAAAGAAAAAGTTTTAAAAAATGAAAAAATATAAAAAACCCCCTTCAAAGTTCAAATCACCCTCCATTCGCATCATTGAAAATTAAATGGTTAAAAAAATAAAAAATATACACACATTTGGTATTGTCGCATTCAGAAATGCATGATTTATCAAAATATGAAATAAATTAACCTGATCGGTAAATGGTGTAGCGGCAAAAAATTCCAAACGCCAAAATTATGTTTCTTGGTCATCGCAAATTTTTCGCAAAATGTGTACCACCCACATGTCAGTAGCAGCCGGGCTGCTCGGATGCAGACCCGCAGTGTGGCTAGAGGGATTCTCCAGACCCAAATGAAAAGGGGACGTATTTGTACAGGATTTGCCGTAGTCAGTCTGTGACACCACCCACGGTGTGTGGTGAAGTATGGCACCACTGCTGCTGCTGTGGGACACCTGGGGCGATTGGATAGCAGCTGGTTGTTAACCCCTCCGTGGGTAGGGATGGATGCCTCGGGACCCGGTGACTTGGTGCAGGGGACGGTGATGGCAAGAGTCGGCACGCCTGGTCAGACCAGGGAGTCTCTACTTACTCACGGTTAAAGAAATCAGACAAGTCCAGTGATTAACCAAGGTGCAAGGTGGCCGGCTGCCGCAGCCAGGTGTACTCTGGTCTCCCACCCAGGCTGGTGGTCTGTGTCACTTTCCTCTGCACTGTGTTGTGATGTGGTGGACTTCCTGGTATGGAACACGGCGGTCCGCTCCCGGTACTATTGTTGGGAACCGTGCCTGTTGATGCTGACCCATGGGTTTTACCAGGCCCTGGCGGATGCCCTATCCCTTTGTTGGTGGTTGTCACTTTTCGGGACTTAGGTTGGGACAGGACCTATAATCCTGCCCTCAATTTGTTAATTAGCTAGGCCGTTGGTTCCGGTCCTGGCTTCAGGGTCCAAGTACCCCCTCTGTTCATGGTTTCCGGGTTGATTCTCCGGTGTCGGTACCGGCAGGCTCCAACCCTGCCCCGGTCCACCTCAGATCTCCGGCTGCCATCTTCCCATCTCCTGCTAGACACGGACCACAGTCTGCCACATAGCCAGTGTATCAGGGCTTCAACCCCGGCGCCTGTTAACTTGAACTCCAGACCTTGACAGATCTGGACTCCACTTGAGCTACCGACTAAACTCTGACTTAACTGCAAACTGACTGTTTTTCCCGCCCCGGGCTCTCCATACTCCTAGGTGGGCATTCTCCTTTTGCCTGGTCCCGCCCACTGGTGTGCCTGTCTTTCCCTCGGGGAGATGACTAGGGTTTCAGGACAGCTGTGTGTAACCCTGTGAGGGAAGGTGTTATGCGGGGGCCTATGTGTGACTACCTGGTTTTGCCAGTGCGTCATAAATGCAATACCAGGCAATCAAAATGTAGTATCTGCACATAAATTGTACCATTAAAAACGTCAGCTCGAGGTGCAAAAAATAAGCTATCGATGAGTCACAGATCCCAAAAATTTAGAACGCTACGGGTTGCAGAAAATGGTTCAAAAAGTGTGCCACTTCTGATTTTTTTTAACTCTTTAGATAAAAGTAAACCTATATATGTTTGGTATCTACAAACTCGTACCGACCTGAGGCATCACAGCGATACATCAGTTTTACCATATAGTGCGGGCTCATACTTTATTCACGAGACTAAGGTGGTTCATATTCTATATTGGAGACCATGTGGGAACTCACACTGTATATAGAAGGGCTATGTGGGGGCTCACACTATATATAGATGGGCTATATGTGGGCTCAAATATGCTAATGAACTTCAACTCAGTCTCTGATGCGATCGGATCACAACTGGGGAGGAGAGGGAGGGAGCATTTTTTCCCTCTTCTCCACGGCCTCTCTTGCCGTATATCACACTGTACTCGGATGACATCAGAATGCAGTGTGATGTTTCACACGCACCTATAGACGTGTATGGGTGAGTGTGAGCCGAGACTCACTGCCAAATGGCTGCAATTGCACATACGCCCTTGGAAAAAGCCATGCCAAAACGCTTCAGGGTGTCGTCTTGGTACGATTTTTCAGCATGTGGCTGTATTATGTATATTTTTCCTTACTTGCCTATGGCAGCATTCTTGTGTAAAATGTAGTTTATCAGGATGTCCTTTTTTTCTTTTTTTCTGATTTTGCATAATCAATGTGGTATTATTTTTGTGTGTCAATTTTGACACTACTTATTTATTTTGTGAATGGTGATTAGTATTTTTTATACACATCCTGATATTCTTGAATATATCTCTGTTTTATTATTTGCCAATGCAATGTAAATATATCTACTCCTCAAGGTCGTACTGTTTTTCCTCCTTATGTCATTGTCTTGCTGTGCATAATTTTTATGATTTTTTTATAATCTTTTGATTTGTCACAATAAAAATTAATTTTGAGTATTTAAGCCAGTGTAGTGTCTTTATAGGTTTATATGCTGCAATTCTTGTCTTATGCTGATATGGCATGAGAAAAGAATCACAGATGGACACTGCCCCATAGTTTTACATTGGAGTGAGTGCAGTCCAATTTTTATCAGAGTTAAGGTATGTGCGCACGTTGCTTTTTACCTGCTTTTTACCTGCTTTTTTGCTGCTTTTTCTTCTGCGCTGTTTAATGCCAAAATGGATGTGTTCTTCTATTCAAGCAAAGTCTATGGGAATTTGGGTTTCTTGTTCACACTATGTTGTTCAAAATGCTGCCTTTTTGTGGCAGAACTTTGGTCAAAAACTCAGCTTTTCAAAGAAGCAACATGTCAATTGTTTTTGCCATTTGGGTTTTGCACTGCAAAGCTGAGTTTTTGACCAAAGTTCTGCCACAAAAAGGCAGCATTTTGAACAACATAGTGTGAACAAGAAACCCAAATTCCCATAGACTTTGCTTGAATAGAAGAACACATCCATTTTGGCATTAAACAGCGCAGAAGAAAAAGCAGCAAAAAAGCAGGTAAAAAGCAGGTAAAAAGCAACGTGCGCACATACCCTTAATCGTCCATGTAAAACACAAGTGGAGCTTAGACTGGCCAGCACCTCTTCTGATGCGGGTGTGTCAGCGTGTATCTCTATGCAGGTCTCACGCTCAGATCTGGAGAGTGGCTGACCAGTCTGAGCATTGCAATGCGATCGTTGTCCGTGTTACACACCTGTCTGACTGCGCCCTAATACTTACCCATAGTAGTAGGTATGCCATCCTCAACTGCTTCCATGACATTCCTTACTGATGCTAGTGTCAATCTCCTCTCTGCTTCCCCTTCCTTGTGGGATGTTATAGCTACAGAAAAGATAAAAAGGAGCACCAGCAGACACTACTTCAGAGCTTATGTATCAAAAAGGTACAATGTCATTTCATTTATTCACAGGAGGGGAGATGATCCACCTTTCCCCCCCTAATCCTGGTGTAACTCCAACTGAGACCTTTCCCTGCAGCAGTCCCATGATTCCTCTCTCCCCCTGTGAAGTAAGTTAAACTGACTGTACCTTTGTGATACATATGCTCAGAAGTAGTGTTGGCTGGCGCTCCTTTTTATTTTTTCTGTAGCTGGGATTCTGAGTACGTTGTCCGTACATAGGGCGTCCAGTGTGAAAGCTGTATACTGACTCATTGCACTAGAGGCTGAGTTATATGAGTGGTCTTATGTCACTCACACAGTGTAAGTTCCTTGGCCCGTTTTTGGGGATTTTTCTTTCAATTGCTTTTTCATGTCTGATTGAAAGCTTTGCGATTAAACCCTTTTTTCTGTTGTTTCTTCCACCAAAATCCTATTTACCACTCCACACCAGGGGTAATTGGTTAGTCGGACACAAGGGGATGGCCACCTAGAGGGCGGAGCCAGACCAGGGGACTAGACAACCTGTTGGGAGGGGACAGCATTCAATAGTCAGAAGTCTAGAGTAGTGAGTGAAAGTGGAAAGACGTGCCTAGAGCTGGGTCGTGTAACGGTGACCCAGGGGCACAGGAGACTGGTCGCCAGGGCAGGTACACCCGAGTATCGCTGGGACCAGAGTACCAACAGGGCACAGGGCCCTAGGTCAGGTGACAGTTTCACACGGCCTGTCAATTACCTGCACAGTGAGGGGACCTTCACGGACCTCAATGACCCACAGATCTGGGGGCACCAGCAGTAAAACAAGGATCAGGGTTTGGGACACAGACCAGCCCTACAGGGTCCACATGGCCCGCCATACGGACTAGGAGACTGCCACAAAAAGGTACAGTCAGGCCCAAAACTGCTCCATGCTACGGGGACCCAACTACACAGAGGATGCCGGAGACAGAGTAACCAAGTCATCAACTGGCACTGGAACTACAGAGACCTGAACCAGCTGTCTGAGGGTCAAGCGTGAGTAGAGACTGTTAACTACAACCCACGGTGTGGTCTCCCTTATCCACGTCGAAAGCCTCCATCATACATCTCCCCGGACTCAGCCCTGCCTGCGGAGGGCCTACCACCACAGCTGCCATTACCACCAGAACTAGGAGTAACCAACTCAGCAGCGGCGGTTCCACTATCCTAACCGCAACCCGCAGGTGACGTCACACCAATGACTTTAATCTCCCCTGTAAATACTCCCCATTAAAAAAGCACCCAGGGCACGGGACCAGGTAACGCCCACCAAAGTGACATTCCCCAGTTTTACACTGCCCGGGACTGAGAACCCCAATCCCTGGGCAACACAGCTTTTTCCTGGCACTATGAACAGGATATGGACTAGGCCCGTTAACCCGGCGACGTGCGCCTTATGGACTGTTTTGTGCAAAAACTACCACCATCTTTATTTCTGTGAAAAACTGGCTGCGCCATCACTGTGCCAAAAGCGCGGAAACAGAAATCCCGCCTACTAGTCCTGAAAGCGTGGGCAAAAGCAGGCAATAACCTGACCTGGAAGCTCTCAGGGTGCACCAGTTACCGCGAGAGTGGTGAAAATAACCAAGGGGGAACAGAAAGATGCAGGCATCAGATGATGGAAGTGTGGCAGCGCCTTCCCCGGTAGTGCAAGGAGACGGGAACGCAGCGGGACCCGCTCCGGTGGCACAAGCAGCACCAATGGCCGAAGCGGCCGTTCCAATAATGCCGATCACCTTACCGTATGTCCCAGGCGCAGCCTGCCTGCCCCAGTATGATGGCAAATCAGACGCCTTGCCCGAATTTAAAAAGAACATTTGCACTGTGCTGGACATGTACACGATGACCGGTAGACAAAGAGCATCTGTGGTACTGGGACAGTTAACGGGTGCAGCAGAGTTGGAAGTGGAGACCTGGTCAGATGACGATCGGGCCTCAGTGAAAACTATATTTGAGAAACTCAAGGTTGCCTTTGAAACCCACACCGAGGCAGAGTTCAGAATGGGGTTTTATAACTGCAAGCAGCGGTCCCAAGACAATATCAGAGATTACGCCTTGAGGTTACAGGCAGTGCTGCGAACCTTAAGACTTGTGGACCCCCTCAGTGACCAGGAAGGGAACAAAATGATGGTTGAGCAGTTCCTGCAGGGTGTACAATCAGTGGAAGACCGCAAGCAGTTGCAGCTGTGGGCCCTGGAGCACCCAGACGTGAACTTTGTTATTCTTAAAGACTGGGCCATCATAGCCTTGCAATCCCCTGAGACCACTGACTCTACCCCCCAGTCCTGGCAAGCCAGCACCTCCCCTCTGTGGGTGGAGCCTCTTTCCTTAACTGTGGCAGAGACTAGAACGCAGGTAGCGCTCCCTGGTGCTCCAAGTGATCTGAGTTCCCAGGTGCAGCAGCTGAGCAAAGACATGGCCAGGATCCTCAAGGTGATGCAGCTCCAGGCAGATTTCAAGCCGGCGGAGAAGATCCAGCTAGCCGATTGCCCTGGGGATGTTCCCTGGATGCGAGGAGGAAGGACCCCATCACTTAGAGGGAAGAGCAGCGACCGCTACAACTCGTCAGGACAACCCATCTGCCGTAGGTGCCAGAAAGCCAGCCTTCTTGCCAGAAGGTGTCCTTTAAACTGGCATCCCCTGGAGCCAAGGACCAATCCCCAGAAATAAGACAACAAGGCCCAGCTGATTGGCATGACCGGTATGTAGGAGGACGACCCATAATATCCATCACCTTGGATGGAATTCCTACTTCTGCATTGTTAGACACCAGCTCGCAGGTAACAATCATCCTGTATATGTGGCGCCCTGGACAAGCCAGGACATCACAGGTACTGCAACAACACACCCCACACCCCGGTTAGGCACACCAGCCACACACACACAAATCCTTGTTGCCTCCCTCCAGGGGCTGATGTCCACACCAGGTGGGGCGGAGCCAGGCGGTTGGCTCCTCCCACTGAGGAGTTCACAGTCCTGGAGGCGGGAAAGAAGGTCAGATAGATAGTGACAAGGAGTTGGAGAGTGAGGGAAGTAGTAGTGGAGGAGCAGACTGACCATGTCTGGGTACGTGTCCCGGGCACATACAGCAAGGTTGGCAGACGGTGGTGACCGTCTGCAGGAGAGGCAGATTGACGCACAACCGTAAGGACCGTGGCCCGCCGGTACCGGACCGGGGAGCGAAGAGAAGCCAGCACCATCCGGCAGGGCCTACGGACCCCGACCAGGCTAGGAGTCGCCGTTAAACCGGTCAAATCCGTCAGCGACGGAACCTCTGGGGTTTCCCAGCAATAAAGACCCGACTGAAGGCAACCGTCCAAACCGTGAGGGAGATAAAGCTACCGCCAGAGCTAGAGCTCCCAGGGCCAGAGCCTGCGGGCAACAAAAGGGGCTCCCTTAGCCAACACACCGCTGGGGAGCGGGTTACCGGTGGGAAGCCATCGGGGCCAAGAACATAACACCGGTGCAGGGAGAGACCGTTACCGCCAACCGACCGGGAGTGACCGCCGCAGCCGTCTGTGGGACTCGTCCATCCAGCCGTTTGTTTTACAAGAGACTCAGTGTGCGTTACTGGCTGAGTAAGTACCACCGTGCCGTCTGGCACTGCGCTGCCCCGCAACCCTGCACCTGGCCAGGCCCCGCAATCCACCAAACAGACAATAACTCCGGGCCCCGGGACTACCAAAATCCCCCTACCCACGGAGGGGAGAGAAACATCCCAGCTGCTCCCTGTCATCGCTCCCGTGATCTCCGTACAGAGCAGCGGTGGTGCCCCAACCTCACCAAACACCGTGGGTGGCGTCACGAACCGACATCCCAAACCCCAACAAACCACCCTTTTCACTCACGGGCGAGAAGCGCCGCTCGAGTCCCTGGATCCGGCCCACCGCTCGAGCCACCGAGGCAGCAGCAGCGCCAAACCCGAGCGTGGTGAGCAAGTGTCCCCTCCCCGCCCGCGACATATGTACTGTATAAGAGGTTCTGGTCAGATGCTGAACTCACCCGGCCCAATGCAGGCCTTACCATCAATGCCATCAACGGTTTACCTGTGACTCAGATTGAGTTTAAAGAAATGACCATAAAGATTGTTAGAGTTAGAGAACCAAGGACTGATTGTGGTAGAAAATGATGCTAGTGATAAGAACCCTAAAATGATTCTGGGGACAAATGTTATTGAAAACTGTTTGGGTGAAGTGTTGTTTTTGCTCTAACAGATTGCTGAGACTGCTGGTGCAGGGCAGCAGAGGGTCCTGCAATGAGAAATCCAAGCCCTCCTGCAGAGACAACAGGTAAACTTGTCTGGTGGAGAAATTGGCAGTGTACGGGTAATTGATGCTGGTCCTATTGTGGTACCCCCGAGAAGTGAAATGATGATATGGTGCCGGGTGGCCATAGGCCTTAACGGACAGGACTACCAGGCAGTGGTAGAACCCCTACAGTCTGAGCACTGGCCCACAGTTTTGTCAGCCAGAGGGGTAGTTGATGTCCGGAAGGGAAGAGTGGACGTGCGAGTGTTAAATTACGTGGAGGAGGAGACCAGATTGCCCAAGTAAGCTACCATTGCCAAACAATTCACTGTCACTGAAAGGTCTATCCAGGCAGTGGAATCCTTAACCCCACCAGGGCAGGCAGAACATGACAGTCCCCAAGATCAGTTAGAGGGTTGGTGCCAAGAACTGCATGTACTGTAGGTACTGATTCCACACCTTCACATCAAAAACATGGTGTCTATCGGGTACTACAAGAATATGAGAAGGTCTTCAGCAAACACCCATTAGATTTTGGGAGAGTGAAAGGGGTACAACACCATATACCCACAGGTAATCATCCACCCATTAAGGAGAGATATAGACCTATTCTACCCACATACTATCAATGTGCCAAAGAGATGTTGAGGAACATGAAGGAGGCAGGGGTCATTTGAGATAGTTGCTGCCCCTGATCAGCCCCACTGGTTATGGTAAAGAAGAAAGACAGCACCATGAGGATGTGCGTGGACTATAGGCAGATCAACAAGATCACTCACAAAGACACCTATACATTACGACGTATTGAAGAGTCATTGGCTGCATTGAAGGCTGCTAATTACTTCTCTACCCTAGATCTTACCAGTGGCTACTGGCAGGTCTCAGTTGCCGGAGAGGATCGGGAGAAGACCGCCTTTGCCACCCCCATGGGTCTGTGTGAATTCAACAGCATGCCGTTTGGACTGTGCAACGCACCAGGAACATTCCAGAGGCTAATAGAATGTTGCCTGGGTCACCGCAACTTCGAGACCATCCTGGTATACCTGGATGATGTCATCGTACACTCAAAAACCTACGAAGAGCATCTAGAACACCTGACGGAGGTATTCGAAGCCTTGGCGAAGTATGGGATGAAGTTGAAGCCGTCCAAGTGCCATCTGCTGAAAACCTAAGGTCCAGTACCTGGGGCATGTGGTCAGTGCCGAGGGAGTGGCCCCCGACCCAGAAAAGATAACAGCTATCAAGAACTGGCCTAGGCCAAATACCATCAAAGAGGTACGTCCGTTCCTGGGCCTGGTGGGATACTACCAGAGATTCGTGAAGGGTTACACGAAGATGGCTGCACGCTTGCAAGAGCTCCTGATGGGCAAGGTCAAGAAGGGCAAGACTTCTGGTCCTCCATTCACATGGGGTGAAGGAGAAGAAAATTCCTTCAGACAGATGAAGTTTGACCTGATAGGAGATGAGATTCTGGTGTATCCTGACTATCACCTTCCCTTTGTGCTGTACACAGATACCAGTAATGTGGGATTGGGAGCTGTACTGTCCCAAGTGCAGAATGGCAAGGAAAGAGTGATTGTCTACGCAAGCAGGAAGCTTCATCCTACTGAGAGGAATCCCGAAAACTATAGCTCCTTCAAGCTGGAGTTCCTGGCATTGGTCTGGGCAGTGACCGAAAGGTTTAAACATTACGTGGCAGCTGCAAAGTTCACCATGTACACTGATAACAATCTTCTGAGTCAGAGGATTGTTATCAGTCTTGGTGCGCTGGAACAACGTTGGGTGGCACGACTGGCGAACTATGACTTCATCATTAAATATTGAGCTGGTCGCAAGAATGCCAATGTGGACGCGTTATCCAGGATGCCTCACCTGTCTGATGAAGGGAAAGATGAAGATGAACTAGAAGAAATTGAGTTGCCAGCTTTCCCTCTCCCCAGTGATTCCAAAGACCATCAACCTTACAGTATGCGGCAAGAAACCACATTGGACCCCTTACCTCACCATGGGTGGAAAGAAGTACAAGATAATGATCCTGCAGTGAAGTTGATCAAAGAGTTTATAGTCCAACCAGATTCACCCCTGGATCCTAAAGCCCCACCAGAGACTGAGAATTTGTGGAAGGAAAGAAGCCGATTATATCTTCATCGATGTAAGCTTTGCCGAAGCCTCACTAACCCTTAGACACATGAGAGGGTATGTCAAATAGTGATACCGAAAGCCCATGTTCCGTTAGTCTTAGAGGCGTACCATGATCGAGCAGGACATTCTGGCTGGAAAAAACTGGAAGCCTTAATGCATGATCGATTCTATTGGGTTGAAATGAGAGCTACCATAGAAGAATGGTGCAGAAACTGTGGTCCTTGTATGTTGAGAAGACAAGATGGTAACCGTCAGAAAGCACCACCACAACCCATCATCACTAAGCAACCTTTGAAGATTGTTGCCCTGGATCATGTCAAGTTGAAACCCAGTCGAACAGGCTACACCTATGCTCTCCCCATGGTAGACCACTATTCCAGATTCCTGGTAGTTGTACCTGTCAAGGACTTAACAGCAAGTACTGGAGCCAAAGCTTTGCAAGCTCACTTCTGCAGACCTCACGGGTACCCAGAGCAGGTATTGACAGACAGAGGCCCTGACTTTTAAGCTGAAATCTTCCGAGAATTCTGCAACTTATACGTATGTAAAAAGATACGTACTACACCCTACCATGCCCAAACAAATGGAATGTGTGAGAAGATGAAACCCCCCGTCATCAATTTGCTGAAGACTTTACCACTTGAAGAGAGAAATCAGTGGCCCGAGAAGTTGCCTGATATGGTGGATATGTATAACAACGTAAGCTCTACAAAGTGCACCCCCACTTATCTCATGCAAGCAAGAGCTGGAAGACTACCATGAGATCTTGAAATGGAAGTCGAAATGCCAGAAAACAGCTCACCAGATGAAGACTGGGACTCCAACTGTCAAGCCCAATATAGAAGGATACAAGACTATGTTGAGCAGAACTTGAATCGCAGTTGAGAAAAGCAAGAAAAAGACTACAACACAAAAGCGTGTGCTGATCCTCTTATGCCTGGAGAAACAGTTCTAAAAAGAAAAAAAAAATTCACAAACTTGATGACCAATGGGAAAAGGAACCCTATGTGGTACTACTTTCTAACTTTGATAATCAGAAAACCTGCCTAATCAGTAGAGTTGAGTGCGGTTCGCGGTTCGTGGTTCTCCAGTTCGCGGTTCGAGTGATTTTGGGGGCTGTTCTAGATAGAACTAGAACTCGAGCTTTTTGCTAAAGCTCGATAGTTCTAGTTACGTTCGAGAACGGTTCTAGCAGCAAAAAGCCAAGCTAATTACTAGCTGGCTTTCTGCTGTAATAGTGTAAGTCACTCTGTGACTCACACTATTATGAAATTTCAGCGTATAGTGTGCGGGAACAGCGCATTCAGATCACTGCTGCAATGGCGATCGATTTTTTTTTTTTCCTTGTCTTCCTTCCCTAAGCGCGCGCGTGTAGTGGGGCGGGCCAGCATGTCAGCCAATCTCAGACACACACACAGCTAAGAGGACTTTTAGCCAGAGAAGCAACGGCATGTGTGATAGGATGTCCATGTCACATGTCCCTGCATTATAAAAACGGGTATCTGCCCGTCCGGACGCCATTATCTCTTCTGCGTCTGGGTGTCAGTCACCGCTGGCGTAGCTCCTGTCTCCGATACTGCTGTGTACGCTCTACACACAGCGCTATACAGAATAGGGATAGAAGTTTCTATCAGCCCTTGTAAGGGCTAATAACAGCAGGCTCAGAGCCATAGGTGACAGTCAGGTCCGTGGAAACAGATTTTAACAGCTACAGATAACAGCGTCTGTGTAGCTAAGGTCAGGGACTTCCTCACTGCATTTCCCCATTAGGAGGGATAGAAAGTGAGCCCTTTGCACACTCAAGCTCATTATTACTAAGCCATTATACTAGCAAACACTGAGTAAACTTAGTGGCATCCTAAAAGTGGCTGTTGGACTTCCATTAGTGCCCCACTGGTGCCAAGCTATTTCCAGCACCTCTGCATTACACCCTCCTGCTTTGTTTTTAATAAGCTATAATAATATCAAAAAATGCTGCCAGTTAGTGGCATCCTAAAAGTGGCTGTTGTACTCTATTTGTGCCCCAATGGTGCCAAGCTATTTCTAGCACCTCTGCATGACACCCTCCTGCTCTGTTTTTAATAAGCTATAATAATAGCAAAAAATGCTGCCAGTTAGTGGCATTTAAAAAGTGGCTGTTGTACTCCATTTGTGCCCCAATGGTGCCCAGCTATTTCTAGCACCTCTGCATGACACCCTCCTGCTCTGTTTTTAATAAGCTATAATAATAGCAAAAAATGCTGCCAGTTAGTGGCATTTAAAAAGTGGCTGTTGTACTCCATTTGTGCCCCAATGGTGCCAAGCTATTTCCAGCACCTCTGCATGACACCCTCATGCACATTTTGCAACGCTATTTTTATAGCAAACTAAGGGAATTCCTTGCTGCATTTCATCATTAGGAGGGATAGAAAGTGAGGCTTCCTTTACTGTCCTGGTACACACAGAACATGGCCACTGTACCCACCTGCCCACTTTTGCCACGCTATTTAATTTGCCCAAAGAGCTGACACTTTTTCTGCCATCCTAAAATTGTCTGGATTACTAAGTTAGTGTTCCTTTGCTGCCAAGCAAGGTACAACATATGTGCATTCTACACTCCTTTCCATTTCTGTAACGCAATTATTAACTGCAGGTAGCCAATCTGTTACGAAGGTGCAGGCGTGGATATAATGTTGCCTTCATCCAATGGTGGTTCTCTCGATGTCTGACAGTGTCGCGGACGGGGAGGG
This sequence comes from Anomaloglossus baeobatrachus, assembly GCF_048569485.1. Lineage (NCBI taxonomy): Eukaryota > Metazoa > Chordata > Amphibia > Anura > Aromobatidae > Anomaloglossus > Anomaloglossus baeobatrachus. The sequence goes on along the minus strand of NC_134355.1, from coordinate 203,161,109 downwards.
AGCCGCCGCCGCTGCGCTGGCGCTTGGGTCCGGCGCTGCTGCAGCCTGCTGCTTGCTGCTCGCTGCTCGGTGGCTCAAGTGGTGGGCCGGATCCGGGGACTCGAGCGGCGCTCCTCGCCCGTGAGTGAAAGGGGGTAGTTTTTGGGGTTGTGGAAGTCTGTTCGTGACGCCACCCACGGTTTGTGGTGAGGTTGGGACACCACCGCTGCTCTGGACGGGGATCCCGGGAGCGATGACGGGGAGCAGCCGAGATGTTTCTCTCCCCTCCGTGGGTAGGGGGGTTTTTGGGTGGTCCCGGGGCCCGGTGAGGGTAACTGGAGAGTGGATGGCAGAGTTTGGTGAGGTGCAGGGTCGCAGGGGCAGTGCGGTGCCAGACGGCACGGTGGTACTCACTCAGCCAATAACGTACACGGAGTCTCTGGTAAAACAAACGGCTGGATGGACGGGTCCCGCAGCCGGCTGCGGTGGTCACTCCCGGTAGGTTGGCGATGACTGCCTTTCCCTGCACCTGTAGTGTGTTTCGGCCTCGATGGCTTCCCACCGTTAACCCAATCCCCAGCGTGGATAGATGCCGAGGGAGCTCCTTTTGCCCGCAGGCTCCGGCCCTGGGAATTGTAGCCTTGGCGGTGACTGTATTTCCCTTCACGGTTGAGCGGTTGCCTTCAATCGGGTCTTTGCTGCTGGGAAACCCCGGAGGTTCCCGTCGCTAATGGATTTGACCAGTTTTACGGCGACTCCAAGCCTGGTCAGGGTCCGTAGGCCCTGTCGGATGGTGCTGGTGTCTCTTCGCTCCCCGGTTCGGTACCGGCGGGCCACCGCCCGTCCCCGGTCCTACGGTTCCGCGTCAATCGGCCCCTCCTGCACACGGTCACCACCGTCTGCCAACCTTGCTGTATGTGCCCGGGCCACGTACCAGGACACGGTCAGGCTGCTCCTCTACTACCACTTTTCTCCTCACTCTTACTACTCCAAAACTACTCTCCCTTCATTTCCCGCCTCCAGGACTGTGTACTCCTCAGTGGGTGGGGCCAACCGCCTGGCTCCACCCCACCTGGTGTGGACATCAACCCCTGGAGGGAGGCAACAAGGATTTGTGTGTGACTGATGTGCCTAACCGGGGTGTGGGGTGTGTTGCTGCTGTACCTGTGATGACCTGGCTTGTCCAGGGCGCCACAACAGCTCAACAATACCATCTGTTTCCACTTCCAAAACAAGTGAGGACCTGCCAATCACACTCCCGCTTACGGGTAAAGGGGTGGAAGTTCTTCGTGAAAAAGCATGTGTGACTGCTGTCCCCACAGTCACAGAAGGTGAGGAGTACGCAGATGCCCTTGATGGAGCAGGCGGTGGTTGCACAGCCCCGCTAGACCGCACAGTAAAATTCCCTTTGCGACTTATGCTTCATTTTAAGTCTTGTATTTGGTGGGATCGACAGTATGCTGCAAAACCACGCAACATGAAAAGCACTGTTTGCAGTTGGGTTCATAAATGATTCTTTTACTTTCCCAAAGCAAACAATAAGAACCATGCATTAAATTGAAATAATAGAACAATCTATTCAGTGGCCTACTGCTTGCTAAGGCCCCACTCACACTTGCGCTATTTTCACGCAAACGGAATCCGTCACTACTGTATTACAGTTCATTTATTTACAGTGTAAGCGCGACACCATGTGGACACATGCGGGTAGTGCATGAGTCATGCTGTCGTTCTTCCACTGTAAATAAATGAACTGTAAACATTAGTGACGGAGTCCGTTTGCGTTGAAACAACGCAGATGTGAAACCAGCCTAAGCCCTCTGCGTAGCAGCAGTAATTGTGTGATTGTGTGTTTGTGTGTGTGTGTGTGTGTGTGTGCGAAGACAACTTACTAGTGGCGCATCACAAGAGCTTCCCAGTTATCTACCTAAACATAGACAAAACACATCACCCACCCTGAATACCCTTGTTAGCTGAAGCCTCACAGATAAGGCAGATGATAACAGTGTGAATGCAAACCACATAGCTCTGCAACACAGTCATGTAAATATTGAAAAGCAACATTCAATGCAAACATGTGTCGCTGTCCCTCTATGATTTAAACTGTACGTGACAATTTGACAGTGCAGAGGCAGCAAGTGTGATTGTCTATATAGTCGTCCTACCCAGAACAGATATGTGTTTTTGACTCGCCCACCCCAGGGCTATGGGACACCCGGTGTCGGGCCGGACTAGTCCGGGGGTAGTCAGTGGTGGCGGGGCCCGGCTCCGTGGCCCTGGTGGGTGTCAGTTTAAATATGGCTGATGAATTAAAGTTTGTGTTCGTGACGCCACCTGTGGTATGCGGCTATTGAGCCGCCGCTGCTGTGTAAGGCCTCCGGGGTGATGAAGTGGCAGCAATGATGATACTGCTCCCCACAGGTGGAGCAATGCCCCGGGGCACTGTTGGTGCTCGTGAGAGTCTATGGTGTAGTGGAAGTCTAAGCAGCTAAAATAACAGAGACCACTCCAAGGGTGCAGTTCAAGTTCTTTACTCACAATTCTTGTCAAAGCCGGCAGGAACCCTTGGACTGCTGGGACCACTGTCAGGGACCTCCGCCGTTTCTGGGTGATTCTTGGAGCAAAACCCGGTGCCCTTCTCTTAAGTGTCTCTGTCTTCTGCTGTCTTCCTAAGCCTTGCCTTTTATAGGGTAAACCTGGCTTGGCCTCCACAACAGCCTCCAGGCTGGGGGGTCACCTGTCGGCTGATTACCCCTTTTCTAGAGGTGCTGCTGTGGGCTGTGGCCCGGGGAGTTTACAACTTTCCCTGGGCCTCGGTTTTTACTGTTTGGAGATCATTTTGCACTCCTCCGGTTTCTAGGGACCGTCCCCTGTTGCAGCTTGATCTCTCCACCGATGTTCCTGTGGAACAGGCCACCGCAGCTCTACAGCTACTCGTGGCCCTGGGACCCCTTCTGTTCCCTGCTTGGTGGCACCTGGACCCTCTGAGTCCCAGGATCTTCACCAGGAATCGTCTCTTTCTTCTTTTCAGCTCCTGACTGACCTGGAGCTCTCTTTCCTTTCACTTCTCCTTCTTGCCTGCCTCCTGCAGGCCTCCTTCTCCTTCCCCTCCCTCTCTCTATCTGCTCACACTAGACTTTCCTTTCTGTGTCTGCTCTCTTGTGGCTCCTCCCACCTCCCCAGTTGCTCTGATCTACCCTATAGGAGCAGGGATGGGTCTTACGGCCCCTCCCAGCATGCAGCATGGGAGGGTAACTGCCACTATCCCTGGTCCCAGTGTGTTCCTAGCAATGGGTGTAGTGTGGATTTACCAGGGGACCGGTGTTCACTCCCTTCCTCACCCAGAATGGGGCATCACACCGCTGGATGGGGTGCAATGAACTGTGGCGACGGAAGCCTCAGGGGCGCCACATTTTCATAATAAAACAAAGTGTTGCATGCACGCATTACTGTCTGGGCACAGCCTACCGTACCCGGGTAATGTGATGTCCAGTTGCCATAAATAGAGACTTCACGCTCCTATCATGGTTAACAGTATAGACAGCACCGGAAGAATGTTGGTCTGTGGCACAGAATGCTGCTCACTGACGTTACGGTACTCCTCACCAAACTCCAAAATGACTCCCCTCACAATTGAACGAAGTGTTTCCGCGGTTGCTCCTTCCTGTGTGCCGATTTACCCCAGCCGCAGCCTAACTCCAGTGTTTGGCCAACTGAGTATGCTCTGCCTGACTGTGTCATTCCTGAGGCAAAGTCTTAATTTTGGGCTACAGCGCATGCTCGTTTGGACTGTGCCTGAGTCATTCTGCGACCTGCGGCTCAACACACTTTCACAGGGCCCTGGTGCTTGACTCACTCTCGGGAGGCCACTAAAACTAACTGCACCCAACATCAGCCCCAGGTGTCCCCTTACACTGCAGTGGCGGTCCCCACTGACCGCAATACCGAGAGTGGCGTCACGAAAATACATATAAAGAAGCAACCTAAGTGTTACCAGACTCTTTCTCCACGTGGAGTCCCTGAAGGTAATGCACCAACACAACACCTGTGGGGCTTCACACTGACTGAGAAAAGCCTCTTTGCACAGGTACTTGCACTCCGTGACGGGTCTAAGTCCTGTGTTGTGCCTAGACAGCATGCTGAAGCGGATAGTCTTTTTTTCAGAAACTGTATTTCATGCTACTGAGCATGCTCAGGCACTTACTGCATCAGAGGCTAGGTCGGGTAATGAACTCTTTGGCCCTGCCCCTTATGTGGGGGGCCCATATAGACCACAGGGCATCAGGTGTCCTGACAATTTGGCCAGGCCACTCCCAACAGGCTTGCAGAGGGCCGCCCCTATGACTTGTCACCTCATTGTTGTTGGTCAGACGATGACTGTTGAGGTGTTTTGGTTGTGGCAGCCATGAGGTCATCATTCAAGTGGCGGTTCAAAATAGGACGCTAGTTATGCCACTCATGATGTGTCACTCTGCTTTTGTCTCCAGGAGGTGCATTGTGGTCCACCCTGGTTTCGGGCGGACCCAGGTTATAAAATGGGCTGGAGCCAAGAAAAAGGTGCCCAGTCTTCTATTATGCTCCGAAAGAGCACACCTCCATGTGTTGAACCCATTGCGGCTTTAGGCCAGAGGTAGGCAGGGATAGGTCATCGATGCAGGCCGCCACCACAGTTGGTAACGATGAACGTTTAAGAACAGCTCCTGTCCTGCTAGTGCAGCCCAGTGGCATAAACAGGCCTGCTGCTGCTGATGCGCCTGCTGTCCACAGGTGTGTCCCCTACGAACACGGACAGCGTAACCAATGGCCCCTGTGTTGTTAACAGGGAGTTCCAGGGCTGGGTGGTCGTGTGGACCCTGTCACGCTAACAGGGCTCCAAGTCTCCAGATCCGAGTTGCGTCTAACTCTGTTCAGGCTACTATTTGTTTGAGAGTCAACCTGCTCTGTATCCTCCACCTAACCTTCCAGTTGCCAACTTCTCCTTTTCCATCTGTGAGCACGGTGGACACCGAATGGCTATTGGGATATCTACCTTTCTCGTTCTTTTCTTCTTAATATTTTTTATATAGCGGTAACATAGTATATACCACCTTATCCAAATCTGCCAGTCCCACCATACCAGATGTTGTTTCTTCAGCAAATGTTAATGTTGCTTAACCACCAAACCCACGGACACAAACTTTTTTACCCTTTCCAACACACCTGTTCCCCTTTCCACAAGTATCTGTCGTTTTCAATTCAGTTTGTATATGACCAAAAATTCAACTCTGCAGAGACACCGTACTCAATGCCGTCTCAGCACAGCAGCCAGCCCTCGGTCCCTCAGATGTGGACAAGTAAGACAATTTCCTCCTATCGATGAAAAAAAGTTGAGATTCACTCTGTGCACCACTGGTGTTTAGTGGAAAAGCAGATGTAAGATTGCGTAACACCTTCTGCTGATACTCCTGCATACGTGCATCCCTTTCTATGGCAGGAGTTATTTCGCAAAATTTTGTGTTGTACCGGGGATCTAACAGTGTGGCAACCCAGTAGTCAGCATGACTTGGAATTCGTACAATACGAGGGTCATGTTGTAGGTAGTGCAGCAAGAAGGCGCTCATGTGTCCTGAGCATCCAGGAGGACCAAGTCCTTGGTGTGTTGGTGGCGGAGAGGTGAGAATCGTGCCTCCTTCCTCTGCCCTCTCCCCACAAACTCGCACAACCAAAATGTGAGCAAGCTCTCACTAATCTGCTGAGTCTTGCATGCCCATCGCCAGTTCGTCCTCCATTTCTTCCTGGGCTCCTGCACCTCCCTCAACTGTTTTGCTGATACTATGCTCCCTTGATAATCCCTCTCCCCCACCGTACCATGACTGCCGCCAGGGTGCCGCTGACCGTCTGGACCTTGTAGATCTTGTTGTCCCTTCCGCATACGACTCCTCCAGTACTTCCTCCCTTCCTCTTGGACCAACACCTGACTCCGAATAATACTTACAATGTGCTCCATCATGTAGATGACCAAAATTGTCACGCTGAGAATGTCATCGCCAGTGTTAAACATCTGAGTCGACATTTGTAAACTGTGTAGCACGGTGCATATGTCCTTGATCTGACACCACTCCAGCAGCGTGATCTGCACCACCTCTGGATCAAGTTAGCCCAGGGTATACATCATAACATATTTCAGCTGGGATCTGCGATGCTGCCACAGACGCTGCAACATGTGCAGATTAAAATTCCTGCGTGTCGGAACATCGCATTTCTGACGTTTAACCGCCAGACCTTAAGACTTCAGGAGCGATGAAAGTTGTTGAGCTACTGGGTGCGAACGATGGAAGTGAGCACATAGCGAGCATGCCCGCTGTACAAGGCCATGTAGGCCGGTATGTTGTTTTAAAAATTGCTGGAGAATCAGATTAAACATGTGAGCCATACAAATCACGTGTGTCACATTGGCCTGACGAAGGCACGCTGCCATGTTTGCATCATTGCCGCACACGGCTGTTAAGTCACCACCGTAGTCCGCTACGTCAATTTGTACTCTTTTCGCAAGGTGACAACGTGTTACTTTCGTGCATAGTGCTGATGATGGAGAGGAGTCGACGCCAGCGGCGCAGGTGGACGCAGGTTATGCTCACCCACTGGGATGCGTTACCTTGACATATGCAGAACCAATGGCTGAATGCAGGTGGTGGGTATCTCACAGATGAAGTACCATCATTCAGCTACAACCAATGGGAAGACACAACACCCTTTTTAGGCCCCTCCTGTCCGAAGGCCACTGGCAGACATAGCTATGAACCTCTGGTTACTGTTACCCTTAGTTTAGTTTTGAGTTTGTGTACTTGTTACCTGACTACTTTTCCTGCTTGCTGCTTAGGTACCTCGTTGGCTGATTTGCATTTCACCTCTGCTTGTTTTCTGATTAAGTCCTGTCCCTCCCATTCTGTTCCTCTTCCTCAATTAATGTTTTGACCCTGCATGACTACTATTCTCTGGAACTGCAGCCTTCCACAGGTATTGATCAACTTGGCCCTGTGTCATTTAACATCACTGTATAGGGATTAAAGGGTTTCAGGGTTCTGGGGGTCCAGCTTGGTGAGTGGGTTCCCTCTAGCCTATCCTTTACAGCCCGTCTGAGTGTGTTGATCCAGGCAGGCATTACACCGTGCCCTCGACAGAAGGACAAGTAAGCCGGGATAGTGTTTTAAAAATTGCTGGAGATTCGGATTCAACACGTGAGCCATACAAGGCACGTGTGTCACATTGCCCTGAAGAAGGGCCGCAGACTGTTTAGCATCATTGTCGCACCCGGCATTCCCTGGCTGCTGGTTGAGTGGAGACAACCATTGATGAAACTCGGTCTCACTCTACAGAGCTAACCGTCCACAACTCCTCAGCGGTGTCTCACATTTCCCCTACATTTCAAAGTAAACATTTGACCGCCTGATGGCCTTGAGCTCTGCTGCCAGCATAGTAAGGAGGTGTGTGGGATTCCTTGGGCGCAGTTACAAGGAAAGGTGGCCTGACCACACAGGGTTTAGGCTGAGGTGTAGGAACAACACGAGGTTGATGAGGCAGAAGCAGTGGAGGAACTTGTACATACAGAGGAAGGATTGAAACACACAACTTGTGGGGATGGAAAGACTTGTACAGCAGACACTTCTCCATCTATCACCATAGTTACCCAGTGCCCAGTCAGCGACATGTAATGCCCCTGTCCATGCTTACTGTTCCAAGTATCTGTGGTGAAATGCACCCTGTCACACACAGAGTTTCTCAAGGAAGCGGTGATATTGTGTGCGACCTGCTGTGTTAGCGCGGGCACCCCTTTCTTGGAGAAGGAGTGGCAAATAGCCATTGGCTCTTGGGGCACTGCAATGGGCAAAGGTCTCGAAAATCCTTGGTGACAAAAGGGTGTAAAGGCAGCCTTTCTGTAGCCAACAAGTTTGAGATGCTGAAACTAAACCTCTTAGGCATGTCATGCACTTCGAAAATCATGTAAGAAACAGCGAGAGGACTCCAACCACAGTCTCCCTCGTTGCCACTAATTGGGCCACACACACCCCATTTGACTGGCATTAGTTGATCCCCCTTTGCAAAATGAAAAAGATGCTTTGCATGAAGCACTCTCAAAAATACGCGTGCCTTTCGCCTCCCCTGGCTGACCCAGGGGAAGAATAGTCCTCTGAGAGCCATGACTTGTTCATCTTGGTTCTTTTAGAAACACAGCGAGAGGACTCCAACCACAGTCTCCCTCATTTTCACTAATTGGGCCACACACACCCCACTTGACTGGCATCAGTTGATCCCCTTTTCAAAATAAAAAAGATGCTTTGCATGAAGCACTCTCAAAAATACACGTGCCTTTCGCCTCCCCTGGATGACCCAGGGGAAGAAAAGTCCTCTGAGAGCCATGTCCACATTGTCAGTGGACAGACGCGTGTGCTTATCTGCCAGCAGACCTCCAGCAGCACTGAAGACAGGTTCCGAGAGAATGCTGGCTGCAGGACACGACAAGATCCCCAAGGCGTACGTGGCGAGCTCAGGCAATTTATCCAGATTGGAAGCCTAAAATGAGCAGGGCTCAAGTTGCACAATAATGGCATCTATGTTTCCTTGCATATACTCATATATCTGTGTCTCCTCCTCTTTTTCCTTGTCCAGCTCTTTTGTTTTCGCATGAGTTTATGTCCTTGTCACTTTCCCATGTGTTTGTGTTGTGTTGTGAGTTGTTTGTCACCTTTTGGACACCTTTGAGGGTGTTTTCTAAGTGTTTTTATGTGTTTGTGATTGCCTCCCATTGTTTCTTATGCGGTTCGAGTGGTTCGCCGAACCGGTTCGCCGAACCGAACTCGAACGAGACCTCCGTTCGGCGAACCGAACTCAAGCCGAACCGTGACTGGTTCGCTCATCTCTACTAATCAGTAAAGATCAAGGAAAAACCACATCCACTGTTTCATGGGATCACTTAAAAAAATGCCCAGAACTATTGAAACCGAGAGAAGAAGTACTAAACCAACCTCAAGTCACGGAGAAGAAAGAAAAAGTGATCCATACCATCTTGGGAGACTTTCCAGAGAATTTGCCTAGGTACAATGGAGCAGTCATCATACCAGTCATTACATTCCCACAATCTGAGCAAGAACCAGTTCCAGGAGGGCCCTTAAACAACACACTTGCTAATTTACCAAGAGTACACAGACATTTGCCAAGTCCACCTACAAACAGTAGTGAGACACTCGTAATTGAAAATAGGACACAACAGGGGTTAAGTGAAAGACCAGAGTTATGTAGATCAACCCATAGCAACTTAGGTCAGCTCCCACTCAGATATATAGAATAGAGCCTTAAGAGAAATGTGCAGTCATTAATATAAATAATGTTGAAAATGCTGAAAAGTTATATGATTTTGTATAATGTTTGAAAGTTGATATAAAAATGGACCACTGGTCATTGGACTGGGAATGACCCGAACTCTCGCAGTGTACATAAGTTGCACCAAGTGTGCCTCCCAGAGTAAATGTGGTGCCCCTGAGTATATGAGGGTGCTACAGAGAACTGCAATCCTTACCGATGGTGCAGAACCTGCCCCCCATGGTTCCAGGTTCCTAAGAAACCGATGTCACTACCATCAGCACCACAAATCCCAATCACACCATGACCTGTCAGACACACCAGTGGGTTGGTTAAGTGGAATAGGGCCACCCACCTAGGGGTCAGGCAGACTGGTGGGAGGGAGGAAGTAGGGAGTTGAGTGAGAGCCCTCAAGGAGTGAGGAGCTGGAGTGGTAGCTCCCAGGGAGCTAGACCGAGGTTGGGTTGCAGACGGTAGTCCGGGACCACAGGAGTCGGGGACCGGTGGCAGTGACATTGGAAAGGGTGTGACATAGTCTAGGAGGACTGTCGGCATCAGAAACCCAAAAGAACTGACCGGTACCGAGCACGACGGGGTATAGGACCCTAGGTCAGAAGCCGATTCAACGTCCTGATAATTAACCTGGGAGGAAGAGTCTCTTTATGAACTTCCCCAAGAGCTCAGAGATTGAAGGCGACAGCACACCGTGGGGAATAGGGCTTTCCAATAAAGCGGCCTACTAAAATGCCAAGTGCCAGCCATCAAGAGCACAGCTACACTAAATATAGTGAGCGGGGCCCTAACAGCTTCAAGCCAAGTGGCCACAACAGAGAATTAAATTGTGCATGAAGGCGGGTCCGATTTACCAAGTGACACTGGTGGGATCGGACACCTGGACGGGCTCCCCGTAGTGACTGTGATGCACAGAGACTTTGGTTTATCTTCAGTGTGAGTGTCTACTTTATAATCCTCATCCAGCACCACGAATACCCATAGTGAGTACTCTGGTCCCCTGCACCCTGCGCTCCCAAATAATCACCAAAACCCAGAGGCTGAGGCCTTCCCTACCTGCGGAGAGACTGACTCCTTGCTGCTGTACACCATCTGCCCCGGTAATCCTTCCAGCAGCGACGGTACTCCCATTACCGCAACCTGCAGGTGGCGTCACGAACTTCTCCCCTGTAATTAATCCCCTTTCAAGCATCGGAGTGAGTGCCGAGCCCAGGTCCGGACCCCTCGAGCCATGACCACCCCGGATCAGAGCACCCCGGTCTGTACCGGGACGGCACATATACCTTGCCATCAGGACATTGATACCGCCACCAAGGAGAGGAAGATTGGAGGAAAAGTTGGGGACGAAGATGGCCCAGACCTTGTCACCAAAGGGACTGGTGATTTGTCTCCTTAGTGGGTTCTGGGACCAGGACCTTTTCGGTGGTGGGTTGATGGGGGAATGCTCATGAAACGTTCAAGTGATACCTCCCCTGTGCGGGAATAAAGTTATATGTTTATATTTAATAAAAACTTTATTCTCTTTACAGCCCGAGGACATGCTGCGTTTCACCAAGGGGGAATATAGTGCCTCTGAGCCACTCAGGGCACTACTAGGAACTGTATCCTCACGGGGATGCAGGACCTACCCCCAGGGACCTGGAACACCAGTGCCAGCAACACCTAGACACACCAAAATCCTAGTTACCACTCCACACCAGGGGTAATTGGATAGTCGGCACAAGGGGATGGCCACCTAGAGGGCAGAGCCAGAACAGGGGACTAGACAACCTGATGGGAGGGGACAGCAGTCTAGTGAGAAGTCTAGAGTAGTGAGTGAAAGTGAAAAGACGTGCCTAGTGCCGGGTCATGTAACGATCACCCGGGGGCACAGAAGAGTGGTTGCCAGGGCAGGTACACCTGAGTACCAAATGAAGGAGGAGAAGAATTTCTTCAGCTCACCTGCTGCCCGGCCTGCTGATCCTTGCGGGTGCCAGGAATCCACCGGTGAGTCCCAACCGGTCAGGAACAATGGAAAGGAAAGGAAAGGATCCGGCACAACCTCTTCTTAGAATAAAACCATCATAATTTTTATTTCAAAGTATTAAAAATGCCATCCGTGAAAACCAAAAGAGATGTTAATCCATGGGAGCTTTACGCGTTTCGGACTTCAGTATAAAAACAAAAAGAGTCCTTAATCATAAGTCAGACTTATGATTAAGGACTATTTTTGTTTTTATACTGAAGTCCGAAACGCATAAAGCTCCCATGGGTTAACATCTCTTTTGGTTTTCACGGATGGCATTTTTAATACTTTGAAATAAAAATTATGATGGTTTTATTCTAAGAAGAGGTTGTGCCGGATCCTTTCCTTTCCTTTCCATTACACCTGAGTACCGCTGGGAACAGAGCACCGACGGGGCACAGGGCCCTAGGTCAGGTAACAGCTTCATACGGCCTGGAAAATACCTGCACAGTGAGGGGACCTTCATAGACCTCACTGACCCACAGATCTGGGGGCATCAGCAGTAAAGCAAGGATTAAGGTTCGGGACACAGACCAGCCCTACAGGGTCCACACTGCCCACCATACGGACTAGGAGACTGCCACAAAAAGGGACAGTGAGGTCCCAAACTGCTCCATGCTACAGAGGACCCAACCACACTGGGGGTGTTGGGGACAGAGCAACTGAGTCATCAACTGGCACTGGAACTACAGGGACCTGAACCAGCTGTCCAAGGGTCAAGAGTGAGTAGAGACTGTTAACTACAACCCATTGTGTGTTCTCCCTTATTCACGGCGAAAGCCTCCATCATATATCTTCCCGGGCTCAACCCTGCCTGCGGAGGGCCTACCACCACAGCTACCATTACCACCAGCCCTAGGAGTAACCAACTCAGTAGCGGCGGTTCCACTATCCTAACCGCAACCCGCAGGTGGCATCACACCAATGACTTTAGTCTCCCCTGGGAATACTCCCCATTAAAAAAGCACCCAGGGCACGGCACCGGGAAACGGCCACCACAGTGACATTCCCTAGTTATACACTGCCTGGGACCGAGTACCCCATTCCCTGGGCAACACAGCTTAATGTAAAGATGCTATGTCACACGGGTCCCCTTGGATAACTGTCACTGAAGTTAGATGGAGAGCATCACATTTTGCAGTATACAGTGTCGGAGTGATGGTGATAGGCTGGGACAGAGCAAAGATGTGCAAAAAAGGACGCCTGCAGGAAATGTCCGAGAAGAGCTGTAACAGCGGTGGCAGTGCAGCTCTTTGCTCTGTTCCAGCCTACCACCATCACTCCGACACTGTATACTGCAAAATGTGATGCTCTCCACCTAACTTCAGTGAGGGTGTCCAATGGGACCCGTGCGACATAGCATCTTTACATTAAGCAACTACCTTGATAAAAGTGTCATAGCCGAAACGTTTGATGTTGTTACTGTCAGGATTCACATTTTTTTGCAGTTTGTCAATAAAACACTTGCATCAAAACAATTCCTCTTTTTCCTTTGAGTGCTTGGGTTTTTGCTATTTTAAATTTCTGTTTACCCTACAGCACCTAGACCATAGCAATTTAACTAGACTTTATCCAAATACTTTAGTCACTGCACATATCTAAAAAAAAAACAAAGTGATCAAAACATGATACATACCCCAACATGGTGTCAATTTTAAATGACAGGTAACTACGCTAAAAATAAGAAATAATCTCTTTGTCGTTACATAAACCAATTTTTTTTTCATCACTTGGTGTCACCGAATTGTACTAATCTGGGAAATTTTGCTGCCAGGTCACTAGTATCAAAACGTAAAATTTGTCTCACAAAAACAAGGTCTCATGTCACAATATTGGTGGAAAAATAAAAAAGTTATGGGTCGTGTAAGAAGGAGAAGCACAAACCACAAACTTGCCTGCTGTTGAAGGGGATCAGATTGTAGCAAATTTGGTATGTGTTACCATTTCTGAAACACATTTTTTTATGGAACTCTGTGAGGTCTTATTTTTATATTTTGATAGACATGACTTATGTACACAGCAATGCTATACATGTTTATTTAAAAAAAAAATGAAAAAATATTCTGTGGTTATTTTTTTATTATTGGGGGAAATATGCTGCAATATAACATTTTTGCAGTCTATAGGAGATTCATTTCCGCCATGTCCTACAAAGCTCAGTTCATTCTTGGGCTTCATCGAATAACCAACATGGCAGTGACAGTGGCCTTAAGCAGGCCCCCAGCCGCCATCCATGGCACCCCATCAATACACCAAAAGTGCATCACTGGGGATCAATAGAAGCCAGTTCATCAAAAACATTCTATTTAAATGACATTGTCAGAGTTTGAAAGCATCATCTAAAATTTTAACAGTAGTGATTGGAGCTCAGTTCTTGCTGCTGCTTTTAGTATAAGGTGTTTGCCGGCATCTTCCGCATGTGGAGTTGGCTCAGGTCCTGTGCCTGCATCACATCCCCTGACTTCCATGATGCATATACTGTATCCACATTTTGGTGCATTTTTCCACCCCTTGGCAGCACTGGTTAAGACGAGATGCTTATGTGGTGCCCCTGAGGCTTCCATCGCCACAGAGATACTGCAACTCATACAGCGGTGTGGTATCCCATTCCAGGGTAAGAAAGGCGTCATTCACCGGTTCACTTGACACACTTACACAGACAACACTCCACTAAACCGTGGTTAGGGCCTAGTGCAGCTGGACTTGTATAGTGGCTAGTACTGTCCCGAAGCCAGTCTGGGGGTGGAGCTTAGTGTCTGAGGTGAGTGGGCGGAGTTAAGTGGACAGTTGACAGTCAGTCAGTTAGTGGGAGGTGAGGAGGCGATCGGAGCGTAGGGACCTGGGGGGGGTGCTTCTTGTGTGATGCCCTGGACTAGTCATGTCGTCCCAGGTAGTCACACACACACACACCACCCCCTCCCCGAGTAGGCGACAGCAGCCAACCAAGAAACCCTTGTCACCACCCTCCAGGTTTGATGTCCACACCAGGGGAGGGGCAGGCGATTCGCTCCACCCACCAAGGAGTTCACAGGCCTGGAGGCGGGAAAGACACAAGTTCTAGGGCAGTCTAGAGAGTAGCCTTGACAGTAAAGGAGGGAGGACGAATTCAAGGGCAGACCTGTGACCAGGCCTGCCAACAGTCTACTCAGGTGGCTGGGTCGGAGCCCAGTCACCTTTGGCAAGGAGGCAGATGGTGGTGGCCGCCTGCAGGAGCTATGATTACAGCCGGTGGAACCGTAGGGAACGGGGTTGGGCGGTGGCCCGCCGGTACCGAAACGGGGAACCAATAGGAAACCGGAGCACCAGGAGGGGTACTCAGACCCAGTACAAAGCCCTGAACCGACAGGCCCGATTCAAATCAACTGATTGAGGACTGGACTTTAGGACCTATCCCACACAAGACCAGTTAGAAGACAACAGCCCAACCATACAGGGTAAAGCCACCACCAAGGCATAAAGACCCAAAGGGCCAGCGTCTGCGGGCAAACAGGGCTCTTCCGACAACCAGCTAGCCAGGGAGCGGACTACCGTTGCTTAGGCATCGGAGTCAAACGTTCACATAAAAGGTGCAGGAGAAAGGCGGAAACCACCAACCCATTCAGGGAGAAGCTGCAGCCGGCTGCAGGCCCCGTTCATCATCCCGTTTGGTTTACCAGAGACTCCAGTGTATTGTGTCATAGTGAGTACACCAGTGCCTTAGGGCCGCACACTGCGCCGCACTGCTTCAGCATACGCCCGCACCCGCTCCCACGCCTCAGCACCTCCCTCGGGACCATCACTCCCCTACTCACGGAGGGGTCAACACCAAGCTGCGCAACACTGTTCCTGGGAGGCCTAGTTAATGGCAGCAGTGGTGTCCATCTATTCACCACAACCCGTGGGTGGCGTCACAAACTTACATCCCAAACCAAACCACCGTGGCCCCGGCCGTGGAACTTCCCCATCAAGTCCCTGCGTGTAGCGCCAACCCCCTTGCAGGGCGACGTGACCCCCGGGTCCGTGAGAGGCTCGAGCCACCACCCACCGTACGAGCAAGGATCCGAGTGGCTCGGCGGTCACAGCCAAGCCAGCGGGGCGGTACACATTGACTCTTCTGGCGTCTGCGAACAGGATAGAACCGTGCACTTACCTGTGGAAGTGCGCCTGGAAATTATCGTTAGCGGCGTCCCGCTGAAAAATTGCAGAATCCGCCTTCTTGGGCGCGAAAAGTTCCCGCCCCAGCCGTCTTCCCCGAGCAGAAAGGGCGCGAAAAGTAAAACCCCGCCTGAGAGCAGAGCGGTGCAGAGAGCAAGTAGAGTGCCCGGAAAAGACCAAGGGGGGACGGGAAGAAGATGTCCGTACCTATCGGAGATAGCGAAAGGGCGTCAGCTTTGGGAGCGGCGGCGCCCGAAGACGGGAACGTGGCGGCCCTTGCTCCGGTCGCAGGAGCGGGGGAGGCCGCGGGTCCAGCGGTCGCCCAGGTAATGCCGATCTCCCTGCCATACGTGCCCGGTGCTACCTGGCTACCCCAGTACGATGGAAAGCCTGATGCCCTACAGGTGTTACGGAAAAAGATAAACCCGATCCTTGACTTATATGCCTTGACTGGCAGACAGCGTGCAACGGTAGTGCTTGGGCAGCTGACCGGCGCGGCCGAGCAGGAGATGGAGACCTGGACGGACGCAGACCGGGCCTCGGTGACCACTATCTTCGAAAAACTCCAGACCGCCTTTGAAACCCGCACCGAGGTTGAGTTGTGGATGCAGTTCTACCAATGTTGGCAACGGCCCGTGGACAGTATAAGAGACTATGCCTTGTGCCTGCAGACAGCCCACCGGATGCTGAAGCGGGTGAACACCATCAGTGAGGCTGACAGCAACAAGATGTCAGTGGAGCAGTTTCTGCAGGGACTGGGGTCTGCTGAAGATCGCAAACAGTTGCAGTTATGGACTTTGGAGCACGCCGACCTAGATTTTACAGTACTAAAGGAGCAGGCCATTAAGGCCCTGCAAGCACCAACCGCTGGCACTCCTGACGCGATCAGTCGCCCGGTCGAAACTGCTCCTGTATCGGTAGCACCCCCTCCCTTGGCTCTACCGGCCCCTACCGCATCCGTCGGGACTATAGAAGCGCTGGCCATCTCAGGTCCGACGCATGGATGAAGATCTCACCCGGATCCTCGCCGCACTCCAGCTCCCGACGAGAGTCAAGCCCCAGGAGAAGATTCAGCTCACCGACAGCCCTGAGGACGTCCCTTGGATGTAGCGAAGGAAGAACACCGACCTGCGGTACGGGCCGCCTGTGTGCTACAGGTGTAACAAGCCTGGCCATTACTCTAGGCGATGCCCGTTAAACGAACAACCCCTGAGGCCAAGGGCCAATCCTTAGGAGTAGATCTTCGTGGCCCGGCTGATTGGCGAGACCGGTTTGTTGGAGGCCGCCCCATCATCACCCTGACAGTGGATGGCGTCCTGACCATGGCACCGGATCGCAGGTAACCACTATGCTTTATTTATTGTACCAGCGATATTGGGCCGATAGTGAACTTGCCCCTCCCAATGATAGCATGACCGTCATTGCAGCCAATGGGCTCCCTATGACCCAAGTGGGACTAAGAGAGGTGACCCTGACCATGGGACGGACCCAGCTGAAAGGCCAAGGGATGATTGTGGTGCTGAATGAGTCCAGTGACCGTAACCCAAAAGTGGTCCTAGGGACCAATGTGATTAAGCACTGTATGGGAGAGGTATTGAGCTTGCTGCAGCAACTGTCTGCCACTGCAGGAGGAGGTTGGCAGAGGGCCCTACAGCATGAAATGGGTGGAGAGATTGGTGGAGTGCGGGTGATGGACGCAGCCCCTTTGGTGGTCCCGCCAAGGAGAGAAATGATGATTTGGTGTAGGGCAGCAGTAGGCCCCCAGGGACGAGATTACCCAGCGCTGGTGGAACCTTCTCCTTCAGAGCACTGGCCCACAGTAATGGTAGCCAGAGGGGTGATTGACGTCAAGAAAGGGAGAGCGCCTGTGAGAGTGCTGAATTGCGGGGAGGAAGAGGTTAGGCTCCCCCGCTACGCCACCATAGCTAAGCTGTTTACCATAGACCCTTACGCCATCCATGAGACCACCCCCACTACCCCTACACACAACATGAGCAGTGACACACCATCTACGCCACTAGAGGAGTGTTGCCGGGAGTTACATGTCGGCACTGAGTCTACCCCGGTACACTACAAATACGGGGTATACAGGGTAGTACAGGAGTATGAGCAGGTTTTCAGCAAGCACCCGCTAGACTTCGGGAGGATTAAGGGGGTTCAACATCATATCCCCACAGGCACACATCCACCCATTAAAGAAAGGTATAGGCCGATACCACCAGCACATTATCAATGCGCCAAAGACATGTTGAAGAACATGAAGGAGGCAGGGGTCATCTGGGATAGTTGTAGTCCCGGGGCAGCTCCATTGGTGCTGGTAAAGAAGAAAGAGGTGATCCATACCGTAATGGGCGACTTCTCAGCGGACTGGCCTATGCAGAATGGCGCGGTAATTGTTCCCGTGATAATGTTCCCACAACCCGTGGAAGAGAGAGAGACGGAAACGCCCGCCAGCGAGCCACCTGAATAAGTGCCCAGGGATGCACCAATACTGCGCCCCCGTAGGTCTCTACCTGCCATACCTGACACACGGGAAGAGAGACCGGTTGTCCCCTCTGTCCCACTGCCTCCCACTGAAAATACTGGGCCCAGGAGGTCCACACGCCCTAACCTAGGTAGGCCCCCCTTAGGTACAGGGAGACTGCCATTTAGGGGTGCAATATGTTGATTGTTTAAATAGCTGAATGAATGAGCACTAATCACCCGAGGCTTTCACCTGATTGACAAAGTTAAAGGCAGCGGAACCCGGCTACCAAAATGAACAGTCCCTGTTGGGACTTTGTTTTTGCCCCCATTTTCAAAAAGACAAGGCCGAGAACTGGCAGGCCACCCAAAAACTATTGGGCTTGTAAATAACACTTTCCCTTAACCGGCCTTCCGGTTTCACAGCCTCCGGAGAGGCAGACTGGAGGATGGACCTGCGGGAAATAGATGGCAGAGGCCCGCCACCACTGCAACCGGTGGCCATCCTCCGAGTCAGGGGTCCCCTTGGACGTGGGGCCTCTGAAAAGACAGGCAGTTGTGAAACCTGCACCCGTCCCATTGGATAACACCTGGGCCCATTCCTGGACTGGGGAAAGGGGGGTACTGCCCACTTCTTAGGGGCAGCATCAAGGTTCAGGTTGTTTGGGTGGGTGACTGAAGGACCCGGTCCCGTTTCCCATATTAATAAAAATGTTTTTGTATTAGTAATGTTCAAGTATGTGCCTCCCGTAAGGGAAGATCTGAAAAGTTAACATTTGAAGTTTGTACAACCGTTAGTATACTTGTACTGTGTTCCCGTTTTTTATCTTTCAGAAAACAAAAATAAACCGGTGATGGACGGGCAGCCCGCGGATGGTCTGCATTAAACCAAGGGGGAATGTGACGCCCTGGACTAGTAAGGTCGTCCCAGATAGTCACACACACACCACCCCGTCCCCGAGTAGGTGACAGCAGCCAACCAAGAAACCCTTGTCACCACCCTCCAGGTTTGATGTCCACACCAGGGGGGCGGAGCCAGGTGGTTGGCTTCATCCACAAAGGAGTTCACAGGCCTGGAGACGGGAAAGACACAAGTTCTAGAGCAGTCTAGAGAGTAGCCTTGACAGTAAAGGAGGGAGGACGAGTTCAAGGGCAGAACTGTGAACAGGCCTGCCAACAGTCTACTCAGGTGGCTGGGTCGGAGCCCAGTCACCTTTGGCAAGGAGGCAGACGGTGGTGGCCGCCTGCAGGAGCTGGGATTACAGTCGGTGGAACTGTAGGGACCGGGGTTGGGCGGTGGCCCGCCGGTACCGAAACGGGGAACCGATTGGAAACTGGAGCACCAGGAGGGGTACTCAGACCCAGTACAAAGCCCTGAACCGACAGGGCCGAGTCAAATCAACTGACTGAGGACTGGACTTTAGGACCTATCCCACACAAGACCCGTTAGAAGACAACAGCCCAACCATACAGAGTAAAGTCACCGCAAAGGCATAGAGACCCAAAGGGCCAGAGTCTGCAGGAAAACAGGGCTCTTCCGACAACCAACAAGCCGGGGAGCGGACTACCGTTGATAGGCATAGGAGTCAAACGTTCACATAAAAGGTGTAGGAGAAAGGCGGAAACCACCAACCCGTTCATGGAGAAGCTGCAGCCAGCTGCGGGCTCCGTTCATCATCCCGTTTGGTTTACCAGAGACTCCAGTGTATTGTGTCATAGTGAGTACACCAGTGCCTTTGGGCCGCGCACCGCGCCGCACCGCTTCAGCGTACGCCCGCACCCGCTCCCACACCTCAGCACCTCCCTCGGGCCCCCGGGACCATCACTCCCCTACTCACGGAGGGGTCAACACCAAGCTGCGCAACACCGTCCCTGGGAGGCCTAGTTAACAGCAGCGGTGGTGTCCATCTATTCACCACAACCCGTGGGTGGCGTCACGAACTTACATCCCAAACCAAACCACTGCGGCCCCGGCTGTGGAACTTCCCCATCAAGTCCCTGCGTGTAGCGCCAACCCCCTTGCAGAGCAACGTGACTCCCGGGTCCGTGAGAAGCTCAAGCCACCACCCACCGTACGAGCATGGATCCGAGCGGCTCGGCGGTTGCAGCCGAGCCCGCGGGGCGGTACACTCGCCCCAGTTGACACAGAAGAAGGGATCCTAGAGACACGGGAGTGTGGGAAGCACCCATGGACTCACTCCACAGAACACCGGATGGAAGGATCTGGTCGCAAATGAGGTCCTGGTCTCTAAACTAGGAAAATACTTCAGGACTTTCCAGTAACACTGGAGGCCAGGGCAGCTGTACACAGTTTTGGGCCACAAACAGCACAAAAATCCATGGAATGGGGCTACAGAGGATCAGGGGACCAAGCAGGCAGAAAACCCTTTGAAGGTCCGCAGCCCCTGGCTCAGGGCACTGTGTGCGGAGGTGTTGGACAGGAGGGCGAGAGTCAGCGTAATAGAGACGACCAGGAAAGGCACATCTGAGGGGTGCACTGGTATTGACCTCTGACCTGCCCGGAATTGGCGGAGGCCCATCACCAGGAATCCCAGCATACTGTGGGAGGACTAAGCTGTCAACTTGGAACTGGTGCAGTGAGTAAAAGACTGTTGTTGCAAAGCCCCTGGTGTCGTCTCCATCTCCTCCTGTGTCTCCCCTATCAACATAGACTTTTGATAATTCAACGGTTGCCCCGGGGTCCTGCTCCACCTGTGGGTAGCAATATCACCTCAGCTGCGTCATCAACATCTGCCCCGGGGAAGATGCAGCGCAGCGTGATTATGCACTGTGCAGTTTAATTTGAGATTCTTTGTAACAGCACAGCTGTGGGCTATGGAATTTGGAACAGTCTTTCTTGCTTCTTTGTATATACCACTTGGAGGTGATCATCTGTTAAATTAACAGATAACTTTATTTATCTTATACACATATGAGAAAAACAAATCTGCTGAAATGGACTGGCTTCATCTATGGGTTATGACTGTAGATGAAGCCAGCCAGCTGAATGTAGGGAAATTTCTAAGTCTGGCAAACTAGAGTGGAGATCACAAAATTCCATTTTCCATGCCAAAGAAGGAGTAGAGCTACCCGCCTGCTATAACAGCTTGTATTTGGGCTATGGACACTGATACAGTCATATGATAAAGTTTGGGCACCCCTATTAATGTTAACCTTTTTTCTTTATAACAATTTGGGGTTTTGCAACAGCTATTTCAGTTTCATATATCTAATAAATGATCGACTCAGTAATATTTCTGGATTGAAATGAGGTTTATTGTACTAACAGGAAATGTGCAATCTGCATTTAAACAAAATTTGACCGGTGCAAAAGTATGGGCACCCTTATCAATTTCTTGATTTGAACACTCCTAACTACTTTTTACTGACTTACTGAAGCACTAAATTGGTTGTATAACCTCATTAAGCTTTGAACTTCATAGGCAGGTGTATCCAATCATGAGAAAATGTATTTAAGGTGGCCACTTGCAAGTTGTTCTCATATTTGAATCTCCTATGAAGAGTGGCATCATGGGCTCCTCAATACAACTCTCAAATGATCTGAAAACAAAGATTATTCAACATAGTTGTTCAGGGGAAGGATACAAAAAGTTGTCTCAGAGATTTAAACTGTCAGTTTCCACTGTGAGGAACATAGTAAGGAAATGGAAGAACACACAGGTACAGTTCTTGTTAAGCCCAGAGGTGGCAGGCCAAGAAAAATATCAGAAAGGCAGAGAAGAAGAATGGTGAGAACAGTCAAGGACAATCCACAGACCACCTCCAAAGACCTGCAGCATCATCTTGCTGTAGATGGTGTCACTGTGCATCGGTCAACAATACAGCGCACTTTGCACAAGGAGAAACTGTATGGGAGAGTGATGCGAAAGAAGCCGTTTCTGCAAGCACGCCACAAACAGAGTTGCCTGAGGTATGCAAAAGCACATTTGGACAAGCCAGTTACATTTTGGAAGAAGGTCCTGTGGACTGATGAAACAAAGACTGAGTTGTTTGGTCATACAAAAAGGCGTTATGCATGGAGGCAAAAAAACACGGCATTCCAAAAAAGCACTTGCTACCCACAGTAAAATTTGGTGCAGGTTCCATCATGCTTTGGGGCTGTGTGGCCAATGCCAACACTGGGAATCTTGTTAAAGTTGAGGGTTGCATGGATTCAAGTCAGTATCAGCAGATTCTTGACAATAATGTGCAAGAATCAGTGACGAAGTTGAAGTTACGCAGGGGATAGATATTTCAGCAAGACAATGATCCTAAACACCGCTCCAAATCTACTCAGGCATTCATGCAGAGGAACAATTACAATGTTCTGGAATGGCCATCTCAGTCCTCTGACCTGAATATCATTGAGCATCTGTGGGATGATTTGAAGCGTGCTGTCCATGCTCGGCAACCATCAAAATTAACTGAACTGGAATTGTTTTGTAAACAGGAATGGTCAAATATACCTTCATCCAGGATCTACGAACTCATTAAGAGCTACAGGAAGCGACTAGAGGCTGTTATTTTTGCAAAAGGAGGATCTACAAAATATTAATGTCACTTTTATGTTGAGGTGCCCATACTTATGTACCTGTCAAATTTTGTTTAAATGCAGATTGCACATTTTCTGTTAGTACAATAAACCTCATTTCAATCTAGAAATATTACTGAGTCCATCAGTTATTAGATATATGAAACTGAAATAGCTGTTGCAAAAACCCAAATTGTTATAAAGAAAAAAGGTTAACATTAATAAGGGTGCCTAAACTTTTTCATATGACTGTATGCTGCTGCAAAGCATGAACATTCCCGCTAGGCTATGAGGACGTATTCAGTGGTTGAGTTCAGAAGCTGCACATTGCAAGGACCAATTGAGGAGTAGAGATGACACAACCTGATACATGAAGTTTAATGTTCATACAAAACATGGGCTAAACAAAAAATCAGTGTCCGATTTCGGGGTATTTACATATCCTAACTAGGGATGAGCAAATGTATTCGCCACTGTTCGGTATCCGGCAAATAATGGGGCATTCGAGGTATTCGCTATCCGACGGCTAATATGGTATTCGCCTAAAATTTTTTATGTTAATTTCTGCCTTACTGGCGCCTTTTTCCAGCCAATGAACACACCTGACGTTGCTTTCCCTCACAGTAAGGCCGCAGCCATCTTTGTTGTGGTGTTACTGTGATTGGCATTGCCGCACAGCGTCATAGGGGCTATATAAGGCTGCCGCCATTTTGTGCACGCATTCATTCCTTAGCTGGCGGTGTAGATACATTGTACTGTGTGAGGGAGAGCGTTTCTCCAGCCAACTAATACTAGTCCTTCTAAGGGCTGAAGATATTTAGCATTAGCTGCTAGTGGCTGTGTAAATCGTAGATCCAGGTATAGGGACAGTACAGTGCTTTGTTTGATATCTCGTTCCTGCTGCAAATCCAACATAGTCCTTTTAAGGGCTGAAGATAGTGTGCATTAGCTTTTAGCAGCTGTGTAAATAGTAGAAATAGCTATAGGGTCAGTGTTAGTACATTGTTTAGTTAGGTGAAAGCCGTTCCTGTTTTAAACCACCCAAAAAAAAAAAATCCTCTTATTAGTGCTGCATGTGGTCTGTTACTGCAGTGTTGTGATATACGGAGAGCTTATTCACAGGCAGGGATAGATTTAAAGCTGTCCTGACATCTGCTACTAATAATCAACAATCTCAGTCAGCACTGCTACATCCCTTGTGTTTGTTATACTAGGAATAGGTATTACAACTTGCAATAAAAGTCCCAAAATTGTCAAAACAATGGGTTCATGTGTAGTGTAGTGCCTGTCAGCCACCATCTTAATTCATACCAGCTTAGTTGCATCCTTGTGTTGGCTCCATAGCGTACATAAACTCCATAGTACTCTACTGCTAAAAAAAAAAATAGTGTACGTTTAAAAAAAAAAAAAATTGCTGTCACAGCCTGTAGTTCTGCCTGAAGCCAAATACCATAATATATAGCATCCTGGTGGAGGCTTCATATCTTACAGAACTTAGATAGTGGCCTGCTGCAACTAACACACAGTATTAATGTTCCAAAATGTTAATTAATACTAGGTATCAGTGGCACTACTTCTCCCTCAAGGCCAGTACCTTCCTAGCAGCAACCTAGCATACTTTTGGGGGCTTCATATCTTACAGAACTTAGATAGTGGCTTGCTCTTACTAAAACACAGTGTCAGTGTTACCAAATTTGAATTAATACTTGGTGTCAGTGGCTCTACTTCTACCTGAAGCAAATTACCTTCATAGCACCAAACTAGCATCCTGGTGGTGGCGTCTCCTTATCTTACAGAAACTTCATTGTGTCCTGCTGTTACTAAAGCACAGTGTCAGTGTTACAAAATTGTAATTAATACTCGGTGTCAGTGGCTCTACTTCTGCCTGAAGGCCAAAACCTTCATAGCACCAAATTATCATCCTGGTGGTGGCGTCTTCATATCTTACAGAACCTACATAGTGTCCTGCTCTTACTAAAACACAGTCTGAGTGCCAAGAACCAATACTAAAATAAAAGTGTTGTCAAACCCTGTTTTCTTTTAGGGCTGAAAGACCTTCACAATATCTTTGTCGACTCCTCCACAGTGGTACTTTGTCCAATAAAGGTACCTTGCGGTTTTTAGACTTACAGAAACAGCTATCATGGGGAACTAATAACACAAGTTTAACAGCCCAACATCAGTGTTGTTCCACTGCCTGTACAAAAGGTCACGTTACAATATTCACCTTCAAATAAACCCAAAAAATGGGAAAAAGAGGCAGTAAAGGTCGTGGACGAGGTGGTATTTACAGTGGTGGTCGCCCAAGCAGTGTGACTGAGCCAAAGAAAAAGGTTCCTGCTTAATCTACTTCTGCCTTCCTATCCCAATATTCTTGTCCACGTGGGAAACCACTCTCGCGCCCTGAACAGTGTGAACAAGTAACGAGTTGGCTAGCAGAAAATACCTCCAGTCACTTGTCGAGTAGCAAATCTCAAGGGTCCACACAGACAGACTTGAGTAGCCCAGAGGCTGGCCCATCAAATCCTCAGCCTGGTCCTCCTTCCTCAAAACATCAGTATTCTAAGGAAACATATGACCCCAAAGCAGGTTACTCGGAGGAACTGTTTACGGGACCCTTTGACCTTTCATGCCTCTCACCGCGCAACACCAACAATGCAGGTGAGGCCGTGGTGTGCAGTGATGCACAGATCTTTCAGCACCCAAGGCCAGAAGAAAGCCATGTTGTTGGCCGTGACATGCTGGGCAATCAGGTAAAAGTGTTGGAGGATGATGAGACACAGTTGCCCTCAGGTCAGCCTAAAAACTCCATTACCGAAGATGTTGACCTTCAGGAATTTGAAGACGACCTGGTCGATGATGAGGTGACTGATCCAACATGGATTGCGAGAGCAGCAGTACAGAGGAGCATGTGTCTATAGTCCGCAAAAAGGCTGTAACTGATAGGGTTTCGACCACTGCCAGAGGTCAACCAACTGTGCACATGACACCACCACCTATGACATCTCAGAGTCCAAGGGTCCGTGGTGCGATTGTGTGGGAGTTTTTTTCTCAGAGTCATTCGGACCAAACGGTTGACATTTGTCAAATCTGTCAGGTCAAGCTCAGCAGAGGCAGAAATACTTCCAGTTTGGGCACATCCACCATGAGAAACCATATGTTAGCCAAGCACACCACTAGGTGATTAACAGCTCTAGGTGAAAAACACGATTACCCGACTCAAATCTCTGACATTACCCCTGGGCTGCCTGCTTCACAAACTGGTGTTCAAGAAGGTGGCACTGATGCCTCCTTCTCCCAACCTGATGTTGGCCAAACTCAATCATCAACGACTACATCCGCTTCGGTGTCCCAGCGTTTCCTTCAGTTGTCCATACCACAGACCTTTGAAAAGAGCAAAAATATCCCGTTATGCACCCAAGGGCAGAAACCATAACTGCACATGTGGTAGTCACAGGTAGAGCCCCGCACAACACCAGTCCCCTAAAAAGGTGTCACCAGCCCATTAAATCCTAGTCACCCCTCTCAGAGCTTGATGGACACACCAGGGGGCGTAGGCAGGTGGTTGGCCACGCCCACTGAGGAGTTCAGAAGGCCTGAGGCGGGAAACCAGTCAGTGAGTGAGAGAGGAGGAGTGCAGTCGAATCTAGTGAGTGGAGTGAAGGAGTCTGACAGGTTCCAGGGTTGGAGCCCGGGCACCTTTGGCTAGGAGGCATACGGTGGCCTCAGCCTGCAGGAGCCGGGAAGATGGTTCGGTGGAACCGTGGTGGACTGGGACAGGGTAGTGGCCTGCCAGTACCGACCCGGGATACTGACTCGGAAACCGGAGCACAAAGGGGGGTACTCAGACCCTGAAGCGAGGTCCAGAAGCCACTGGACTGAGTTAATTAACTGATTGTGGTCTGGGCTATAGGTCCTTTCCCACCCAAAGTCCCGACTGAAGACAACAGCCCAATGAGGGGGATAGAAAGCCACCGCACAAGCAGAGAGATCCCACAGGTCAGCATCTGTGGGCAAAAGGGCTCTCCCGACATCCACAAGGGCGGGGAGCGGACTTCCGACTGTTGTGAATGTCAGTTATGCTTTGGCTGCTGGGAGGCTCCCTCTTGTGGCCAGGAATGGTTTGGACATAGACCAGGTTTGTTGAGCAATGGGTGTTTCCATTGCTAACTCTCTGCTTATTTAAATCCTGGTCTGATAGCAGGCTATGCCGGATGTCAGTTGTTCTTTGTTCACCAGCCTGCTTCATTCTGCTCCACACCACATCTACCCCAGATAAGTGCTTTACTCTTTATTTGTTGTTTGGTTCTTTTACTCTTATCTGAGTTTGTCATTTACTGTTGTTGTTTTCAGTTTATTTGCATGCAGGGATTTTCTCTCTCAGTTGCTTAGCTGGGAAACTCCCTGCAGTTATGTTTGGGGTATAGCTCCTTTAAGTCCATGTGTTTGTGGCTTTTTGAATTTGTAATGATTCTTGTTTTCTGTTCATTGGTATGACAAGAGCACCTGGTATAGGACGGAGTGCAGATCGTGCGATCTGAGGGCCTTTTTGTACTATCAGGAATTTGGAATTTTGCAGGCTTTTTCTCTGGCCACCATCAGCCCCTTTCCTGTCCTTTCCTATTTTAGTCAGTGGGGGCCTCACCTTTTGCTAATCCTATCATCTATCTGTGTATTGTGTTTTCCTATATCACCACAGCCTTTGAATGTGGGGGGCTTGCTATTCTTTATCTATTTTCTGAGGCAGAGAGTTATTCATCTTTCCTTCCTTCAGGATAGCTAGTTCTCCGGCTGGGTTCGCGGTGCACTGGATGTTAGTTCACCCCTCGGCTACTTCTAGTGTTGATGGTTAGTAAGGTGATGGCAGCCAGATTAGTTGCCAATGCTCTTGTCACCTTTTACCAATGATTCATGGTGGTCTTCCACAGTCCCGGATCATAACATCTGACGCTGAAGCGCAGGTAGTCCACAAATACACAACACGGTGCAGGAGAAAGGCAGAGACCACCAAATGCGTTGGGGACCAGACGTAGTCGGCTGTGGGCACCGACCACCATCAACTTGGTTTACCAAAGACTCGTGTGTATTACTAATTGTGAGTACACCTCCCTGCACCGCCCAACAAACCCAAATGGGTCCCGGGGCCACCAACCCTGCCCACGGAGGGGTTAACATCTTGCTGCGTAACACCTTCCCCTGGGTGCCCAGTAACCGCAGCGGTGGTGTCCACCTTCACCACAACCCGTGGGTGGCGTCACGAACTTAAACCACGGCTCTGGCCATACACCTACATCCCCTAAAAGCGCCAGCCCCCCCTTCAGATCGAAGTGGACCATGGGGCCCCCGGGTCCGGAGACGCTCGAGCCACCACCCGGCCAATCCGGATCCGAGCGGCTCGGTTGCCGCCGAGCACGGGGCGGTACACAAACATTGCACGATTGATAGACCTTGAGATGTTGCCGTATCGGCTTGTGGGAACAGAGGCTTTCCGAGACCTTTTGGAGGTGTTAGAACATTAGTACTCTGTGCCTAGCTACCACTATTTCTCACGTTGTGCCATCCCCGCGCTCCACAATCACGTGCCCGTAAACATCAAATGGACTCTCACCAACGTCATAACAGGAAAGGTCCACTTAACCACAGACACGTGGACAAGCGGAAGCGGAAGTGGACACGGACACTACATCTCACTGACGGCACACTGGTTGAACCTGGTGGCGGGTGGTACAGAGTCTGAACCGGCAACATCCCATATAATTCACACACCCAGAATAGCAGGCCCCACTTCAATCAAAGTTTCAATAGCCTCCTACACAGCAACAACTCCCTCCTCCTCCTACTTTTCATCTGGCTCCTGTGCATCCTCCTCAACATCCACCGGTGTCCAACCATCGACATCATTCCCTAGCTGGGATCTCGGCAGCACTGCCTCGGCTAAGCGGCAACACGCTCTACTGAAGCTCATCTGTATCGGTGACAAATCGCACACGTCACCGGAGCTTTTGAAAGAAATAACTGAGCAGACAGATGAGTGATTTGAGCCATTGGACCTCCGTCCAGGGATGGTAGTGTGCAATAATGGTCGTAATGTGGTGGCGGCTTTAAAGCTTGGAAAGCTTGTACATATTCTTTGTAAGGCCCAAGTTGTAAATTTAGTAGTTCAGCACTTTCTCAACTACCCTGGGATACCAGACCTACTTACCAAGGTACGACGTATTAGCGCACATTTCCGCAAGTCATCTCCCTGTTTTGCTGACATGGCATTGCTGCAGCAGTGCTTACACTTGCCTTGTCTCAGACTAATATGTGACCTCCCTACAAGATGGAATTCAACCTATCATATGTTGACCAGGATCCATGAGCAGCAGAGGGCAGTATCCTAATTCCAGATGGAACATGCCCGTCAGACGAAGCTGCAAGACATCAGTACTGCAAAGTGGGTGTGGATTGCAGACATTTGTCAGGTCCTAGAGAATTTTGATTACTGTACCAACATTGTGAGCAGTGATGATGCTCTTATCAGCATTACCATTTCACTGACTTGTTTATTGAAATGCTCTCTAGATGACCAAAGTGTTCATGCACCCAAGTTGTTTGTTGATCCAGACTTCACAATGGTTGCTAGCAATCCGCACAACCTCGGCCAACAGGCTCAGGCCACCTTTGGTCAGCATCATGAGGATGAGGAGGAGGATGAAAAACAGGAATGCTTAGTTGGTAACCAAGAGATTGACAACTTAAGCTTCAGGGCTGCTGTCCAGCATGGATGGCCTGAGGAGAAGCAGGAGGAGGAGAGAGAGACTGAGGAGATGAGGAGGTTTATGGAGACAGAATGTATTTTTAGCAGTGACACACAAAGGTTTCCAGTTCAGAGTCTGGGACACATGGAACAGTTCATGTTACACTGCCTTTCTCATGACTGTCGGCTAGTCCACATTTTGGCAGACAACAAATACTGCTTATGCACCTTCCTTGACCCACGCTACAAAGACAAATTTGCTTCGCTACTTGACGAGACAAATAAGGATTGAACTACAGAAACATTCAAGAGGGCTGTAGTGGAGCAGTTGAGGAAACGATTACCCTCAGATCATGCTTGCATCAGAGGTAACGTGTCATCTCACGCAACAGGATTACAAGAGAGGGCTACGCATAGTAGGAGCAACACAGGCGGGGGACTATTGTGCCAAAACTAGTCCATTTTCCACAAACCGTCAACTACGAATGAGATACCGGTTGGGGGAACTATGACATGGAGGGAACACTTAAGTAAGATAGTGAAGTACTATGTAGGTGACCGTATCAGCGTGCTTTCAGAGTCTACTTTTCCCTTTAACTAGTGGGTTTCCAAGCTCAACACTTGGCCAGACCTCACCTTATACGCTTTGGAAGTGCTAGTTTGCCCTTTTGCGAGTGTGTTGTCTGAGCGTGTTATCAACTCAGCGGGGTCAATAATAACAGATACTCGCACACGACTATCCACGGAAAGTGCAGACAGTTTGACGATGATCAAAATGAACCATAGATGGATTGCCTCAGAGTATCTCAGACCTGTTAACAAGACCCAATAATAAGTGTAGCCCCAAAATTTGTATTTCTTAAGTTCAAATACGTTCCATTGTTTCTCATTCAAGATTAATTTTGTCTTCTATCATCTAATGACACCACATGACTAGTCTAACTTGTTATGCTGCTGCGATGTAATTGTTTAGCCCAATCACCCAGGTCAATATTTTTCAAGCCTTTGTACATTATGCACTGGCACAAGCACTGTCGAGGCTACACTGTCTATTACAGTTGGTGAGGCAGTCTCTATTTGTGTTCTTTATTGATGCTGTGCTCCACGGTGTGTTACACATGGCCCCCTGCGGAATCAGAATTTTTTTTAGCGCCTTGGCATGTTATACCCTGTTGCAAATCCTACCAATTTTTTAAAAAAATCTGTTGGGAGCTGTTGGGAGTACCTTCTGATGCTGTGCTACATGGTGTTTGAACCATTCCCCCCTGGGGGAAACTGAATTTATTAAACTCCTTGGCATGTTATGCCCTGTTGCTTATCCTACCAATTTTTTTAAAAAAGGCTTTTAGGAGTACCTTCTGATGCTTTGCTACATGATGTTTGAACCATCACACCCTAGGGGAAGGAGGAGGAGTATTAAACTCCTTGGCATGTTATGCCCTGTTGCTTATCCTACGAGTTTTTTTAAAAAAAATGCTGTTGAGAGCTATTGGGAGTACCTTCTGATGCTGTGCTACATGATGTTTGAACCATTATCCCCTGGGGAAACTGAATTTTTTTAAATCCTCGGTGTTAGCTATTGGAATAAAGCCTGAGTTCCAGCGTGAAACAACTGCCACTTCCACGGTGCTGCATGCTTCACAAACTGCGGCCTAGGAAGCAGGCGATGATGCCTCATGCTCCCAACCTGCTTTTGGTCAGATGCAATCATCATCAATGACATCAGCTTCGATATCCCAGTGTGGCGTTCATTTGTCCATAAAACATACATTACTGAATCATTTGAATAGAATTTGAATAGAGGGACACTTTAGCCGGTGGTGTTGGTGGAGGAGGAGGAGTAGGAGGGCAAGACCACCACCCAAATGGCCACATTGGCAATAGCACTGTAAAGTTTTATGGAGTACGTATTCCAACTTTCACACTAATGATATAGGGGACGCAGAAAACTACAAATGACTGCCATCCCTCCCCAATGTATGTTACAGGGCCCACCTGAAAGCCCTAAGAAGTCTGAGATTTGAGGACAGCCAGTGGCCCTTCCTACATTTTGAGTAGAGGGCCACTGGAGCCGGTGGTGCTGGTGGAGGAGGGCAAGGTCAACATCCCAACGGGCACATTGTAGCTGACCTTTTATGACATTTTAGTTGTCAAATATGTCCCAAAATAGGAGGTGCGAGACAGACACCAATATAATGTATAAGTTACAGCCCTTTCTAATCGAAAAAGAAGGAAAAATGTAAAAAACGAAACGTGTGAACATATGCTAAAGTGGGTTTTTTTGGAGTTTGGGGCTTGATTTGATGTTTTATTAAAGTGATGAGGCACTAGAAACTTTTTCTTCTCAATTTCCCCTCTTTTACTTTGGTTTGAGAGCTGTTCTGGCGATTATGTAAACGCCACGTGCTGCTCTGACCACGTTATTTAAAGACACCAGAAATACAGTCAGGCACCTTCTACAGGCTGTTTCAGCCTTTCCCCATCCATTTCAGCCTTTTCCTCAGTCACCGAAGGTTACCGTTAGGTCCGACGTGAAATTATTCTGGTTTCCCATAGACTTACATTGGGGGTTGAATATTCGCGAATACTCGAATATCGGCGAGGTATTCGCCGGATATTCAGCAAAGCGAATAATAGGGTATTCGATCATCCCTTATGCTAACCACTCGATCGATCATCACTATGCTCAGGTACAGTTGGTGCTCGGCCCAGTGGGAGCCAATTGCAGTCACTGAATGACTTTCAATGTTTTAGGATTTAGTTTGTACTAGAAAAAAAAACCTCCCTGCCTTCTCTGGAAATGCTCTGTTTATGGCTGGCTTTATATGAGCAGAGAGCTGAATTACCCAATCAGTGACTACTAATGGGGTTCGGACTCCGTGATCAAGTTCAGGTCAAGTCAAAGTCCCAAACTGAACTTTATCTAAAATCTGAACCTGGCGAACACAACCTTCAATGCATCTGTTCATCTCTATTGAGCAGCCTAAGTATCCACGGGTAATTTTTGGGATAGAACCCATAGACACTAGCCTGTTGATCGATTGCATGGATGCAAATGTTATTACTAGGGTTTAAAAATATTAAAAATTGGAAGTCCATTAAAAGGTATCAACCACTGAGGACTTTCAATTTTTACTATTTTCCTGGCTAACACTGTACAAACATATATTTCCTGTATCATACTGTGATATATAAAGCTTTTTGTCATCCAACCTGATACATTATTATTACTTAACTAAACCCAGTATACTGAGGTAAATTTAGCAATAATTTCACCATAGTGTGAAACATTTTTCCAACAGACTATGACTATGTGACGCCCTGGCCTATCAGGTCGTCACAGGACATTGTGCAATCTGCTATTCTGCATGGTGTCCATCTCCTCCTTGGTTACGGGTCCCTGGCCTTTGGTGTTGCTAAAAACAAGCCAGTCAAAATCCCTAGAAACACTCTGCACCACACCCACCAGGCACACCAATGGGTAGCCTGAAGGTAATAGGGCTGCCCACTTGGAGGGTTGGTTAGGGAGGGTCAGGAGTGTCAGGAGTAGGCAGTCAAGTAGTGACTCTCGTGAGGAGAGGTTGCAAGTTGTTGGAAGAGGTTAGGAGCTGGGCTCCTCAGTTACTAGGTGGCAGACGTTGGTCTGGGCCTGGTAGGAGCCGGAACCCCGGTCGCAGGGGATCGTGTCATGGGGCATGGAACTGCCAAGCAGGGCAGCCGGCGGCCTCGAGCCATCTTCGGGCAGGAGCCAGGGCACGGCGGGGTACGTGGACCCTAGGCCGGGAAGCAGCTTCAAGCGTCCTGGTAATTTACCCGACGAGGGCGAAGACTTCATGATTCGTTATCCGCCCGCTCTAAAACTGGGGAACTAGCGCAACAAGGGGGATAGGACTTTTCCAATACATAGTCCAGAAAATTCCAAGCGTGAACCCTGAGAGCAAGCTCACTCCGTTAGCCATACGGGTGAGCGGGACCAAACTAGTTTCACACTACAGGGACCAACCAGTAAAGAAAGTGCCAAGGAAAAGGTCACAGGCTAACAAGCAACACCATCGGGCACGGGATCCCAGCGTGCTCCCTCCCTGCTACAGCAGTGCTATGAATTTACAAGTTGTCAATGTCAGCGTTATTGGACTGAGTGGGTACGCATTGCCCCTTTCCTCCCCAATGGCGCTCCCCTCTTACCACCACCAAGCCCCGGAGCACTCTCCCCCTACCCACGGAGGGGTGAAACACCTAGCTGTCATACCATCCCCACCGGGCGCTCTCCACAGCAGCGGTGGTATTATACCTTACCACACCGTGGGTGGCGTCACGAACTCTAACAACAAAATCCCTTGTAAATACCCCCCCTTCATTTCGAGTGTCCGCGCGGCTCCTCCCGGGTCCGGAAATCCCTCGAGCCACCGCAGATCCGGATCTGAGCAGCAGCCCGGCTGCTAGCGTTGGGGCGGTACACCTCGGAATGTCTGGCGTCACGAACAGGATACTCGCAGGACACACTTACCTGGGTGACGTGTGCCTTGAAGCCGAAAACCGAGAGTCAAAATTCCTCTTCCCGCCAATTCCGCCATTTTTCGACATCTTTTCACGCCAAAATGCTGTCTTCCCCGAGAAAGCACGCAAAGTCTAAGCCCCGCCCTTCATCTTGCGTGTGAGGCCGGAATCAGAAGTTCCCAGAGGGCCACAGCGCACGAAAGAGTGCTGAGTGAAAACTGAGGGGGCGTGCTGGAATGTAACAACAGCGGAAGTGAAGCAGGGATACCAGGACTCTGCCATAACGTTTCTGCTCAACGCAGAGGCAAAATGGCGGAGCGGAGCTGGTCACCGGAACGTGCTTTTCCCGGGACCGTGACTTGGATAGAGGAAGAGACGAAACAACCGTGCAGGAGAATGCGGACACAGTTCCTTTTCATACAGAACCACTGGAGGGAAGAGATGAGGAGCCTGGCGATGGTGGTGCGAGCCCATGAGATGGAAGTCCCACCAGAAGAGAGGGTAAGCTGTTACCCAGTCCCCGTCGATTACCCTAATCCAGCCACTGCGGCTGAGGGATCCGGACCACCCCCGCTCGCGGCGAGCATTCCACATTCACCTACCCCATCCTCGCTGAGCTGCCCACACCAATCCAGGCAGCGGAACTCGCAGTACTAGTGTAGGAGTCTTCAGCTACAGAAACCCCGGTCTTGACCATCATCCCAGTCATGACAGCGGTCGTCTGGACCCCGGCCAGACCAGACCCGGCTGCATCACCAGGCCCGTCCTCAGAGGCGGAGCATCCCGGACCCTGCAACCCCGGCTGCGGAGCAGTCGGTCTCTTTACCTACAGCTGCAGAAGCGGAGCTTGAAGATTTACCGGTTCCGCTACAGTGCGGCATCCCGACGGCTGTTGGGGCCGCAAGAGTCCATATCAAGCCAGAGCCAGTTAGGGGAACGACACCAGTACCAGTTGCAAGAAGAAATAGCAACCCGAGACCGGCGACGACGGGAGCTTGCCGCCCGTAACAGAGCAGAAAAAGAGCAAGTCAGGAGCACTGCTTCCCGGGTTAAAGGGCCACGGTGCCGTGGCCTTGTGGACCGGTTTGACCCCGAGCAGGGATGGGGTTTCATCCGAGAAGCAGGCCTCACTGCCGGGGTGTTCGTGTCCCGACGAGATGTGGCGCAGTATCTCCCGTGGGGCCACCCTGATTGCAACCTTCAACCTGAGTAAATGGTTACCTACACCGGGCACTGCGGGGAGCGGGGCTAGTATGCCCTCAAGGTAACCAAGCATTTGATGTTTGAAGAAGGGTTTGTGTTGGCGTCGGTAGCACGTAGTCACAAGGAAGCGTGGCTAAGGGGACCAGGCAATCTACTATTAAAAATGTTATAATACCAGTAGTTTTGCAATGCCATAGAACTGTTAGATATCGGTGTTTTCATTTATTATTTTCAACAGTTTGTTGCTTTTCATGTAGAGATGTTAGCAAATGAATGAGTAACCAATTACAAATGACGAAGAAGTTATCTGATTAACAACCAGATTCCTTTGCAGAGTGTACACCCGATACATGGACTCATTGTTTTATATATATAAGTAAATATGTACCATGGTGATAGGACTGGTGTGACCAACACAAACTTGTGTATTGTATATAGTTGCACCTCCTGTGCCAACCAGAGTCATCTAAAACCAAACCCGGGACCTTAACCTGGTCATGGACCCACCGTAGGTTTCCAGGGGTTCAGGTTGTTAGGTGGCGGGTTAATGGGATCCGGGACATTGGGACTGGACTGTCGCAGAAGGGGCTGCAACGGAGCAGGTTGAGCCTCCGCTACCACAAAAACCGGTAGCGTCCCACCGTTGGGCGATGAACTCTTTATAGTTAAGTAACATTTATGAAAAGTGCCTCCCCTGCGTGGGATGAAAGTTTTAAAGAAAAAAAAAATGTTAACCCTCTATTACTTTCTCTACAGTTAAAAAAAATAAATAAATATACCTCTGGTGTCCTGTAGCTCGGGGACGAGCTACGTTTAACCAAGGGGGAATGTGATGCCCTGGCCTATCAGGTCGTCACAGGAAATTGTGCAATCTGCCCTTCTGCATGGTGTCCATCTCCTCCTTAGTTACGGGTCCCTGGCCTTTGGTGTTGCCAAGAACAAGCCAATCAAAAACCCTAGAAACACTCTGCACCACACCCACCAGACACACCAATGGGTAGCCTGAAGGGAATAGGTCTGCCCGCTTGGGGGGTTGGTTAGGGAGGGTCTGGAGTGTCAGGAGTAGGCAGTCAAGTGGTGACTCTCGTGAGGAGAGGTCGCAAGTTGTTGGAGGAGGTTAGGAGCTGGGCTCCTCAGTTACTAGGTGGCAGACGTTGGTCTGGGCCTGGTAGGAGCTGGAACCCCGGTCGCAGGGGATCGTGTCAAGGGGCACGGAACTGCCGAGCAGGGCAGCCGGTGGCCTTGAGCCATCTCCGGAAGGAGCCAGGACACGGCGGGGTACGTGGACCCTAGGCCGGGAAATAGCTTCAAGCGTCCTGGTAATTTACCCGACAAGGGCGAAGACTTCCTGATTCAGTATCCACCCGCTCCAAAATCGGGGTACTAGTACAACAAGGGGGATAGCGCTGGGGATAGATGGGGATAGATGCTGGCGCTGGGGCGGTACAACTGCAAATTACATATGAATATAACTTCATAAAATGGTAATGCCCTCAACACCCATCTGAGTCCTCCCATGCAGTCTGCCACAATAAATTACAAACTTAAACTCCTATATCTAGCACGAGAAGCAGTGACCTCTTTTTCTTCTGCCTACCATGTAACGTCCAGCACTGGCAGCATAATGAAGTAATGTCTTTGCATATCCTACGTCTCCTGTGTGCCACCTGCTGACAGGCCATAGCCTTACCCAGCAGGCCAACAACAACATTTATATTTTGCCTTTCTCACAACTGACACAAATCACATGCAGGCCCAATGACATCAATGTGCATCCCCTATTTTCAAATTGGATCCATATCCAATATGGCGGCAACCTCCGTCCGGTCCTAGAACTGTCCGCAACTGAATCAGAGATATATATATATATATATACATATATATATATAAATAATGTGTGCGTATATACAGTACAGACCAAAAGTCTGGACACACCTTCTCATCTCTAGAACAACTGTTAAGAGGAGACTTTGTGCAGCAGGCCTTCATGGTAAAATAGCTGCTAGGAAACCACTGCTAAGGACAGGCAACAAGCAGAAGAGACTTGTTTGGGCTAAAGAACACAAGGAATGGACATTAGATCAGTGGAAATCTAGGCTTTGGTCTGATGAGTCCAAATTTGAGATCTTTGGATCCAACCACCGTGTCTTTGTAGAAATGGTGAACGGATGGACTCTACATGGCTGGTTCCCACCATGAAGCATGGAGGAGGAGGTGTGGGGGTGCTTTGCTGGTGACACTGTTGGGGATTTATTCAAAATTGAAGGCATACAGAACCAGCATGGCTACCACAGCATCTTGCAGCAGCATGCTATTCCATCCGGTTTGCGTTTAGTTGGACCATCATTTATTTTTTAACAGAACAATGACCCCAAACACACCTCCCGGCTGTGTAAGGGTTATTTGACTAAGATGGAGAGTGATGGGGTGCTATGCCAGATGACCTGGTCTCCACAGTCACCAGACCTGAACCCAATCAAGATGGTTTGGGGTGAGCTGGACCGCAGAGTGAAGGCAAAAGGGCCAACAAGTGCAAAGTATCTCTGGGAACTCCTTCAAGACTGTTGGAAAACCATTTCCTCTTGAAGCTCATCAAGAGAATGCCAAGAGTGTGCAAAGTAGTAATGAAAGCAAAAGGTGGCTACTTTGAAGAACCTTGAATATAAGACATATTTTCAATTGTTTCACACTTTTTTAAGTATTTCATTCCACATGTTTTAATTCATAGTCTTGATGCCTTCAATGTGAATATACCGTTTTTAGAGTCCTGAAAATAAAGAAAACTGAGGTGTGTCCAAACTTTTGGTCTGTACTGTATATATATAAGAGCAGTCACATTGGTACTGCAAAGGCAACAGTACAGGAATGGATATATTTGACAGCAAATGCACTGTTAGTTTTTGGCCTTGAATGAGTCCCAGATTACATTGTTAAATGTATATATATATATATATATAATATTTATATAGTCACCTCTATGTCAAGGGTAAGCATTTTCTTTTTTTTCTTTCTCTGCAGTAACCAGTGATGCCTTTAAGGACTCATTCACATTTGCATATTACATCGGCGAGTGCAATCCAAAATCAGATTGCACTCACACAAATGTTAAACAATAAGGCAGAGCAGTCTGCAAAAATTTCCTTTTTTTCGTACTGAGGAACAAAATCACAGCATGCTGCAAATGGTTGTGTAAAATGGCCAAGACTCGCCAATACAAATCTATGGGTGCGAGAAAAAAATGTACTGCATACGGACTATTCACATGCAGTCTACTTTTTATGGATATACCATTCCATAGCATAGAATACTGTAAATTGTCCTGTACAATAATAGTTGCTGACAAAAAAAAAAAACGTCATATGGATGACATACGTATGTTCGGTGAGAAAAAAAATGGCATCCTTGCATGATATGGAATATCAAACGGATTTCACTCTTTCAACTTTTATGAATGAAAATGGGGTGTTATACACAGATGTTAATGTAGCGCCCCTGACTATATCAGGGTGCTACAGGGAACTGCATCCTGTCCTCCAGAGTGCAGGACCCAACCCCCATGGTTCCAGGTTCCCAATAACCGGTGTCACACCATCAGCACTACAAATCCCATCCACACCTCACACTATGACCTGTACAGACACACCAGTGGCTTGGTCAAGTTACAGCAGAGCCGCCCACCTAGAGGTCAGGCAGAAAGGTCGGAGGCGAGACAAAGAGTCCAGAAGTAGGCCTCAAAGAGTGAGTAGCTGGTGAGTTGTAGCTTCCAGGGAGGCGACAGGTTGGCTCGCAGACGGTGGTAGTGACAATGGACATAGTGGAGGAGGACTGTCAGCATCAAGACCCCAAAAGAACTGACCGGTACAGAGCACGGTGAGTTACAGGACCCTAGATCAGGAAAGAGCTTCAGGTTCCTTGATAATTAACCTGTGGAGGATAGTATCTTTATGAACTTTCCCAAGAGGTCAGAGATTGAAGGCATCAACACAAAACGGGAGATAGGCCAGGGCCTCACATGTACTTTGGAGAACCCTATCAGGTCATCACAGGGTATTGTGCAATCTGCCCTTCTGTGCAGTATCCACCTCCTCCTTGGTTATGGGTCCCTAACCAATGGTGTTGCCAAAACCAGCTAATCAAAATCCTAGGAGCACTGTGCACCACACCCACCAGACACACCAGTGGATGGCCTGAGTGGAATAGGGTCGCCCACTTGAGGGGTTGGTAAGGGGAGGTCAGAAGTGTCACGAGAAGGCCAGAGTAGTGTTGGAAGTGAAGGAGAGAGGAGGTGAGGAGCTGGGCTCCTTGGAAGTACTAGGTAGCAGACAGTGGTCTGGGCCTGGTAGGAGCTGGAACCCCGGTCGCAGGGGATTGTGACAAGGGGCTCGGTATTGTCTTGGAGGACAGCCAGCAGCCTTGTACCATCACCGGGCTGGGACCAGTACGTGGACCCTAGGTCAGGGAGTAGCTTCAGGCAACCTGACAATTCACCCGACGAGAATGGAGCTTTCAAGATCCGCTCTCCACCTGCTCCAAAATCGGGGTACTAGCGCAACAAACTAGCGCAACTTTTCACTAAAACGGTCCAGGAAATCCCAAGCATGAACCCTGAGAGCAAGCTCCCACAGTTAGCCACTCTGGGGAACTGGACCCGACTAGACCTAGGTCTTTTCTAGATGGACCTAGGTCTTTTCTAGATGGACCTAGGTCTTTTCTAGATGGACCTAGGTCTTTTTTCAACCTAAGTAACTATGTAACTATCATTGTTGGTTATAAATGACTTAGTGACCAAATGTAGAACTGGTGGAGGAAGGTTGAACTAGATGGACCTAGGTCTTTTTTCAACCTAAGTAACTATGTAACTAGTTTCAAGCTATAGGGGCCAAATAAGAAGAGAACAAGGTGCCAAGGGAAAGGTCACAGATCATCAGGCAACCCTAGCAGGAACAGGACCTAAACGTGCTCCCCTCAGCGGCAGCGGTGTCCAGAACTTCGATTTACTAAGTTGTCAGTGTCAGCTTTATGGACTGAGTGAGTATGCAAGTAACCCTTACCTCCCCAACGGCACATCCCCATCACCATCACCGACTCCCAGGGCATTCCCCCTACCCGTGGAGGCCCACTCCATCGCCCCCGGGTACTCCCAGCTACAGCGGTGGTACTCCAACTTACCACACAGCATGGGTGGCGTCGCCTACTTTAGATACACCATCCCCTGTAAATACCCCCTTTATTTGACTGGCCGCACGACCCACGGGCCGGACGCCCCTCGAGCCACCGCGAACACGGATCCGAGCAGCCCGGCTGCTGACATGGGGGTGGCACACCTCAAAATTCCTGGTGTCACGAACAGGATACAATCAGTACCCACTTACCTGGGTGACGTGCGCCTTGAAGACTGAAGACCGCGAGTCAAGATCCCGTTTCCCGCCAATTCCGCTATCTTCCGCCATCTTTTTGTGCCAAAACGTCATCTTCCCCGCAAATGCGCGCGAAGCAAAAGCCCCGCCCTTTGTCCTGAGTGTGAGGCCGGAACTGGAAGTTTCCAGAGGGCCACAGCGCTAAGAAGAGTGCTGAGGGAAAACCGAGGCGGCGCGCGAGAATGTCGACGCCAGACGATGGAAACGTGTTGGCGCTGCCTCCACCCGACCAGGGTAACGCTGGTGCAGCGGACACCACTCCGGCCGCAGGAGCGGTGGCACCGGGACCCACTGCGGTTGTGCCAATAATGCCAATATTCTTGCCCTACGTGCAGAGATTCAGGAAGAAGATATGTAACGTTCTCGATATGTATGCCCTGACCGAACGGCAGCGGGCGTCCGTGGTACTGGGGCAGCTGACCGGCGGTGCCGAATTGGAAGTGGAGACATGGACTGAGGAGGATCTGGTCTCGTTACCTGTCATCTTTAAGAGACTTGGAGTTGCATTTGAGACCCGCACTGAGGCTAAGCTGAAGATGAGGTTCTATAGCTGCAAACAATCGCCCCAAGACAGCATTAGGGATTACGCCTTAAAGTTACAAGCGGCGCTGCGGACCCTGAGATTGTCCAACGATATTGGAGAGCCAGAGGGGAACAAGATGCTGGTGGAGTAGTTCCTGCAAGGCTTATGCCTGCTTTACACGAGTCGACCGATCGTGCGATTTCATGATCGATCGTACCCGCCCCCGTCGTTTGTGCGTCACGGGCAAATCGCTGCCCGTGTTGCACAAAGTCGTGAAACCCCCGTCACACGTACTTACCTGCTGAGTGACCTCGCTGTGGGCGGCAAACCTCCTCTTCCTGAAGGGGGAGGGACGTTCGGCGTCACAGCGACGTCAAACAGCCACCGGCCAATAGCATCAGAGGGGCGGAAATGAGCGGGACGTAAATATCCCGCCCAGCTCCTTTCTTCCGCATAGCCGCCGGGAGCCGCGGGACGCAGGTAAGCAGTGTTCATCGTTCCCGGGGTGTCACATGGAGCGATGTGTGCTGCCCCGGGTCCGATGAACAACCGGCACCATTTTAATTAAACAATTTTTTAAAACTGAGCAACGTGTACACGACTTACGATTTGTGAGCGATACTGCGTCGCTCGGAGGTGTCACACGAGACGACGTCGTGAACAATGCCAGATGTGCGTCACGAAAACTGTGACCCCGACGATGCATCGCACGATAGCTCGTCTCGTGTAAAGCCCGCATTAGAGTCAGTGGAGGACCGCAAGCAGCTCTGGCTGTGGGCCCTGGAACATCCTGCTTTCGACTTTTCTACCCTGAAAGAGCTGGCAATCAAAGCCCTGCAGCCCCTGGAGGCTCCGGACTCTCCACTCCCATCTTGGCAAGCTGGTACATCCCCGTTACAGGTGAAGCCCCCTGCCTTCGCACTGCCAGAGCCGGCTCATCTAATGACACCCGGTAGCGGAACAAGTGATTTGTCTGCCCAAGTACAGCAACTGAGTAACGACGTCGCAAGGATTCTGGAGGCAATGCAACTCAAGTCAAAGACCATCCCGTCGAGGGAAATACAGCTGGCCGACTGTCCGGAAGACGTCCCTTGGATGAGGAAGAGGACCCCGGCGTATAAAGGACGGACCAGTGACCAGTATGGACCACCTGTTTGTTATAAGTGTAACAAGACTGGCCACTACGCACAGAGCTGTTCTTAAAATGGCCAACCCCTGGGGCCAAGGACCAATCCCCAGGAAAAAACTCCCAAGGCCCAGCAGACTGACGAGAGCGATATGTAGGGGGACGGCCCATCGTTTCCATCACCCTGGATGAGATCCCGACCTCTGCACTCCTTGATACCGGCTCCCAAGAAACAACTATTCCTTATGTACTGTATAAGAAATTTTGGCTTGACGATGAACTTACCCCGCCAGATGACAGCATTACCATCTATGCCATCAACGGGCTACCAGTGACTCAAATCGGGTTCAAGGAGGTGACCATTAAGGTGGGCCGGGTAGAATTGACGAGGCAAGGCCTCATAGTGGTACAGAATGACCATAGTGATCAGAACCCTAAGATCATTTTAAGCACAAATGTCATTGAAAATTATATGGGAGAAGTATTGTTTTTGTTTCAATAGCTGTCTCAGACTGCAGGAGCAGGGCGGCAGAGAGTCCTGCAAAGTGAGATCTGAGCCCTCCTGTAGCGGCAATAGGTAAATCTCTCTGGAGTTGAGATAGGTGGTGTACGGGTGATGGATGTGGCCCCTCTTATAGTGCCCCCACAAAGTGAAATGATAATATGGTGCAGGGCAACTGTAGGCTCCCGTGGACAGGATTACCAGGCAGTGGTAGAGCCCCTGCCGTCAGAGCAGTGGTCCATCGTGTTTACAGCCGGGGGGTAGTCGACGTCCGGAAGGGGAGAATGCCCGTGCGAGTGTTGAATTGTGGGGAAGAGGAGATCACACTACCCAGATATGCCACCATAGCCAAGCTGTCCATAGTTAATGCAGATGACATCCATGCAGCGGGTTCCTCAAACAAGCCTAGCCAGTTCCTCGGTGACAGCCCTCAGGGACCAGTAGAAAAGTGGTGTCAGGAATTACACGTGGGTACCGACTCTAAATCTGCACATCACAAACAAGGGTTTACAGGGTTGTCCAGGAGTATGAGCAGGTCTTTAGTGAACACCCATTGTATTTTGGGCGGATAAAAGGGGTACAACATCACATACCCACAGGCACTCACCCACCTATCAAGGAGAGATATAGGCCCATACCACCTGCCCATTACCAATGTGCCAAAGATATGCTCAGAAGCATGAAGGAAGCAGGAGTGATCCGCGACAGTTGCAGCCCCTGGGCCGCCATACTGGTACTTGTCAGGAAAAAGGATGGTACCATGAGAATGTGTGTAGACTACTGACAAATTAATAAGATCACACACAAGGATGCCTACCCCTTGCCCCATATTGAGGAATCGTTGGCTGCCTTGAAGTCTGCTTCTTACTTTTCTACTCTTGATCTCACCAGCGGGTATTGGCAGGTGGCTGTTGCCGAGGAAGACCGTGAGAAAACCGCGTTCGCTACCCCGATGGGACTGTGTGAATTCAACAGTATGCCATTCGGGCTGTGCAATGCACCGGGGACGTTCCAGAGGCTGTTGGAGTGCTTATGTCACTGCAACTTCGAAACGGTCTTGCTGTACCTGGACGACGTCATTGTCTATTCCAAGACATATGAGGCACACCTGGAACACCTGGCAGAGGTGTTTGACGCCCTGTCCAAATACGGGATGAAGCTTAAGCCA
The DNA here is from genome assembly GCF_048569485.1 of Anomaloglossus baeobatrachus. Lineage (NCBI taxonomy): Eukaryota > Metazoa > Chordata > Amphibia > Anura > Aromobatidae > Anomaloglossus > Anomaloglossus baeobatrachus. Next base: position 203,117,474 of record NC_134355.1, on the reverse strand, counting down.
TCCAAGTGCCACCTGCTGAAGCCAAAGGTACAGTACTTGGGGCATGTGGTTAGTGTTGAAGGTGTGGCACCGGACCCCAAGAAAATAACAGCTATCCAGAACTGGCCAAGGCCAACCACTGTCAGGGAAGTGCGTCAGTTCCTGGGCCTGATGGGATACTACCGGAGGTTCGTCAAGGGGTACACACAGATGGCGGCCCCCTTGCAGGATCTTCTGGTGGGTCAACCTGTGCATGGCAAGTCCTCGGGACCTACACTCCGGTGGGGTAAGGAACAAGAAGATTCCTTTGAGTGGATGAAGTCTGTCCTAACCGGGGATGAAATTCTGGTATATCCCGACTACGGTCTCCCGTTTAGACTGTATACGGATGCCAGTAACGTGGGGCTCGGAGCTGTCCTGTCCCAGGTGCAGAAGGGCAAGGAGAAGGTGATAGCCTATGCTAGTCAGAAGCTGAGGCCCACGGAGATGAACCCAGAGAATTATAGTTCTTTTAAGCTGGAGTTCCTGGCACTCGTATGGGCCGTGACAGAAAAGTTTAAGCACTACCTTGCTGCTGCCAAGTTTACTGTATACACGGACAATAATCCATTGACTCATCTGGATATGGCAAAGCTGGGAGCCTTGGAACAGCGCTGGGTCACAAGGTTGGCAAATTATGATTTTGTTATAAAGTACCAGGTCGCAAGAACACCAACGCTGATGCACTGTCCAGGATGCCCCATCTGTTCGATGATGGGAGGGATGAAGATGACCTGGAAGCTGGAAGAGATTGAATTGCCTGCGTTCCATCAACCCACTTCTGTGGAGCGGCCTCGACCATGTACCCATCAGCAAGAAATGACCTGTGACCCATTGCCTCACCATGGCTGGCAGGAAGCCCAGGATAGGGACCCTGCAATCAGATTAGTCAAGGCATTGCTGGCCAGAGCTGACGCTCGTCTCGAACCAGGCGCCCCAGAGGAAGCCAGAAAATTGTATCAAGACCGGAGTCTGCTTTATCTTCACCAAGGCATGTTATGCAGGAGCATAACCAACCCCAAGACCCATGAGAGGATCTGCCAGATCGTGATACCCCGGGCGTATGTCCCGGTGGTGCTGGAGGTGCACCATGATGGAGCTGGGAACTTTGGATGGAAGAAACTGGAGATGTTGCTGAGAAGTCACTTCTACTGTATAGGAATGAGGGATTCCATAGAAGCCTGGTGTAGGAATTGCGGCCCTTGCGCCTTGAGAAGGCAGGATGGCACCAGTCAGCGAGCTCCACTTCCATCAATTGTCACCAAGCAGCCCCTGGAGATTGTGGCTCTGGACCATGTCAAATTGACCCCCAGCAGGAGTGGGTATACGTATGTACTCACGATGGTCGACCATTACTCACGGTTCTTAGTGGTGGTACCCGTTTGAAAAACCCGTCAAAGATTTGACTGCCAGCACCGCGGCAAAGGCATTCCAGGCACACATCTGTAGGCCGCATGGGTACCCAATCGAGTCCTTATGGATGAAGGCCCTGCATTCAAGGCTGAAATCTTCCAGGAGTTCTGCAGTCTGTATGGGTGCAAAAAGATATGCATTGGCAGATGAACCTCATCCTCAGCCTCAAGTGGTTGAAGGAAAGAAGAGAATGATCCGTACCCTCCTAGGTGACTTTCCGGAAGATTGGCTATGCAGAATGGAGCAGTAATAGTCCCTGTGTTAACATTCCTACAACCCGTTGAAGAACCAGAACAGGAAAGGCTTACTGACACTGCACCCACTCCAGCACCTAGAGTTGCGCCTGTACCCTTGCCACGCACACGTAGGGTCCTACCAGTTAAAACCAACACTGAGGGTGAGGAACCTGTAGAGAGTATTACCATGCCACCAGAGGGGGATGAGGGTTTAGAGTTGAGAAGGTCGACATGGGCTAACTTTGGTCAACCCCCACGGAGGAATCAGGAAGAATGCTAGAGGTACCAGTAATGTCTAATGTTGTAACAGACTTGATAGGTATTGGTGTTTCATTTGTTATTTTCCTAAGTTTGTTATTTTTCATATAGAGCATGTTAGAAAATGAGTGTCTAACCAACAGGGTCTGAATGAAAAGAGTGAAAGTTTACTAATTTCTGAGAAGATTTGCTATAATGTGTGCAACCGGTACAGGGACTTAGTTAATTATATACAGTAAAAATGGACCACGGTCACAGGACTGGTTGTGACCAACACAAACTTGTGTTTTTGTAAATAGTTGCACCTTCTGTGACCACTAGAGTCATCTATCACAACGCCCGGGACCTTAACCTGGTCACGGACCCACAATAGGTTTGCAGGGGGTCAGAGTGTTTGGATGGCTGGTTAATGGGATCCGGGAAATTGCGACTGGACTGTGGCAGGAAGAGGCTGCAACGGAGCAGGTTGAACCTCCGCTACTACTGAAACCGGTAGAGTTCCACCATTGGAGAGATGAACTCACAAAGTTTCCCATAACGTTTAAGTAACCAGCTTCCCTAATGAGGGACGTGTTTGTAAATAAAAATGTTTTCTTTTCTATTTTTCACAGTTTAAAAAAATAATAAACCTCTGATGTCCTGTAGCTCGGGGACAAGCTACATTTAACCAAGGGGGAATGTGACGCCCTGGCCTATCAGGTCGTCACAGGGTATTGTGCAATCTGCCCTTCGGTGCAGTATCCACCTCCTCCTTGGTTATGGGTCCCTAACCAATGGTGTTGCCAAAACCAGCTAATCAAAATCTTAGGAACACTCTACACCACACCCACCAGACACACCAGTGGACGACCTGAGTGGAATAGGGTCGCCCATTTGGGCATTGGTAAGGGGAGGTCAGGAGTGTCAGGAGAAGGCCAGAGTAGTGTTAGAAGTGAAGGAGAGAGGTGGTCAGGAGCTGGGCTCCTTGGAAGTACTAGGTAGCAGATGGTGGTCTGGGCCTAGTAGGAGCTGGAACCCCGGTCGCAGGGGATTGTGACAAGGGGCACAGTATTGTCGTGAAGGACAGCTGGCGGTCTTGTATCATCACCGGCTGGGACCAGGGCACTACGGGGTACGTGGACCCTAGGTCAGGGAGTAGCTTCAGGCAACCTGACAATTCACCCGACGAGAACGGAACTTTCAAGATCCACTCTCCACCTGCTCCAAAATCGGGGTACTAGTGCAATGAGGGGGATAGGACTTTCCACTAAAACAGTCCAGGAAATCCCAAGCGTGAAACATGAGAGCAAGCTCCCACAGTTAGCCACACTGGGGAGCGGGACCCGACTAATTTCAAGCTATAGGGGCCAACTAAAAAGAGAACAAGATGCCAAGGGAAAGGTCACAGATCATCAGGCAACACCAGCAGGAATGGGACCCAAACGTGCTCCCCTCAGCGGCAGCGGTGTCCACAACTTTGGTTTACGAAATTGTCGGTGTCAGCTTTATGGACTGAGTGAGTACGCAAGTGACCCTTATCTCCCCAATGGCACATCCCCGTCACCATCACTGAGTCCCGGGGCATTACCTCTAAACGTGGAGGGGTTAAACACCGAGCTGCCCACTCCATCGCCCCGGGTACTCCCAGCTGCAGCGGTGGTATTCCACCTTACCACACATTATGGGTGGCGTCACGAACTTTAGATACACCATCCCCTGTAAATACCCCGTTTATTTGAGTGGCCGCATGACAGCCGGGTCTGGATGCCCCTCGAGCCACCGGGAACCGGATCCGAGCAGCCCGGCTGCCGACGTGGGGGTGGCACACCTCATACACAACCCACTAAAATCCCAAGTGCCAGCCATAAAGAGCACAGCTGCCATACACACGGGTAGAGGGGCCCCGAAAGCTTCAACGGGCCACAATGGACAATCAATTTTGTGCATGGAGGCAGGAGCCCCCAAGTGACACTGTTCGGAGTGGGACCTGGACGAGCTCCCCCGCAGAGACTGCGGTACCTAGAGACTTTGGTTTACCATTTGTGTGAGTGTCCGCTTACTCCACCCAATCCAGCACCAAGACTACCGCAGTGAGTAACCTGACCCCTGCATCCTGCTTTCCCAAGGCCGAGCCACCCGATCACGAAACCTTCTTCCCCCATCATCCGGGACCTTCCCTACCTGCGGAAGGACTGACACCTTGCTGCTGCCACACCATCTGCCGTGGGATTCCTATCGGCAGCGGTGGTACTCCCCTTACCGCAACCAGCAGGTGGCGTCACAAACATTTATCCCCTGTAAATACTCCCTTTACATTTGAGTGGGCGCAACCACCCTCGAGCCACAGCAATCCCGAATCCAAGCAGTTCGACTTCTGCACGGGCAACAGATGAACAAACCCTTAGGGCTGCTTCTCACTTGCGAGTTTCTCGCAGTAGAGCAATGCGAGAAAATCTCGCATTGGAATCGGACACATGTTAGTCAATGATTCAGCTCGCATTTGCGATTTTTTTCTCAGTCCAAATCGGACCGAGAAAAAAATCGCAGCATGCTGCTTTTTTGCGAGTTTCTACTGAGAGTCTCTCCAATGCAAGTCTATGGGAGCGTGTAAATAATCGGATGTCACGGGACGGCACTCACACCATCCTAGTGACATCCGATTTTCTAAATACATTTCTCGCATGTTTCCTAAAACACTGGAAACGAGTGATGTCTCACAATGTCTGTCAATCTCTATTCTCTGTCAGTCGGTCTCTCCCTCTCGGTCTCTATTCTCTCTTTGTCGGTCCGTCACTATCTCTGTCCCTCTCTCACAGTCTGTCGGTCATTTTCCCCTCCTCTCTCATACTCACCGTTCCCCGATCCCGGCGCGGCGCTGCACGGCATTCACACTGCTCTGGCGGCTTTTACTATTTTGAAAAAGCCGGCCACTCATTAAACAATCTCGTATTCCCTGCTTTCCCCACCCACCGGCGCCTATGATTGGTTGCAGTGAGACACGCCCCCACACTGATTGACAGCTGTCTCACTGCAACCAATCACAGCAGCCGGTGGGCGGGTCTATACTGTGCAGTGAAATAAATAATTAAATAATTAAAAAAATCGGCGTGCGGTCCCCCCAATTTTAATACCAGCCAGATAAAGCCATACGGCTGAAGGCTGGTATTCTCAGGATGGGGAGCTCCACGTTATGGGGAGCCCCCCAGCCTAACAATATCAGTCAGTAGCCGCCCAGAATTGCCGCATACATTAGATGCGAGAGTTCTTGGACTGTACCCGGCTCTTCCCGATTTGCCCTGGTGCATTGGCAAATCGGGGTAATAAGGAGTTAATGGCAGCCCATAGCTGCCACTAAATCCTAGATTAATCATGTCAGGCGTCTCCACGAGATACCTTCCATGATTAATCTGTAAGTTACAGTAAATAAATACACACACACCTGAAAAAATCATTTATTAGAAATAAAAAACCCTAACAAATTCCCTGGTTCACCAATTTAATAAGCCCCAAAAAGCCCTCCATGTCCGGCGTAATCCACGGACCTCCAGCGTCGCATCCAGCTCTGCTGCATGAAGGTGACCGGAGCGGCAGAAGACACTGCCGCTCCTGTCAGCTCCACGCAGCAAATGAGGTGAGTAGCACGATCAGCTGAGCTGTCACTGAGGTTACCCGGTGGCCGCCACTGGATCCAGCGGTGGCCGCGGGTAACCTCAGTGACAGCTCAGCTGATCGCGCTACTCACCTCATTTGCTGCGTGGAGCTGACATGAGCGGCGGTGTCTTCTGCAGCTCCTGTCACCTTCATGCAGCAGAGCTGGAAGCGACGCTGGACCTGGACCATCCTGGATTACGCCGGACATGGAGGGCTTTTTAAGGCTTATTAAATTGGTGAACCAGGGAATTTGTTATCGTTTTTTATTTCTAATAAATTATTTTATCAGGTGTGTGTGTTTATTTACTGTAACTTACAGATTAATCATGGAAGGTATCTCGTGAAGATGCCTGACATGATTAATCTAGGATTTAGTGGCAGCTATGGGCTGCCATTAACTCCTTATTACCCCGATTTGCCAACGCACCACGGCAAATTGGGAAGAGCCGGGTACAGTCCCAGAACTGTCGAATCTAATGTATGCGGCAATTCTGGGCGGCTGCTGACTGATATTGTTAGGCTGGGGGGCTCCCCATAACGTGGAGCTCCCCATCCTGAGAATACCAGCCTTCAGCCGTATGGCTTTATCTGGCGAGTATTAAAATTGGGGGGACCGCACGCCGTTTTTTTTAATTATTTAATTATTTAGTTCACTGCACAGTGTAGACCCACCCACCGGCTGCTGTGATTGGTTGCAGTGAGACAGCTGTCACTCAGCGTGGGGGCGTGTCTCACTTCAACCAGTCATAGGCGCCGTTGGGCGGGGAAAGCAGGGAATACGAGATTGTTTAATGAGTGGCCGGCTTTTTCAAAATAGTAAAAGCTGCCGCAGCAGTGTGAATGCCGTGCAGCGCCGCGTCGGGGATCGGGGATCGGTGAGTATGAGAGAGGGCTGCTAACTTCAGTCACTAAGGGGATTAGCGGACACCGGTGAGTCCTTCACGGGTGACCGCTAATCAGGACGCGGCACAGACAGAGCCGCAGCATGACAATGAAGTCGGGTGAACTTCACCCGAGTTCATTCTGATCGTGCGGCTCTGTCTGTGTCTGCTGTCATCTGCCATTCAGCTCTGCTACATGGCTGTCTGTGTCTGCTGTCAGCGGCCATGTAGCAGAGCTGAATGGCAGATGACATAGTAAAAAATACACATTACAAACGCATTACACACGCATTACACACGCTAGTAAAATCATTAATTTATTCAGAAAAAGCATCGCACTTGCGTTGCACTCGGACCTAACGTGAACTAAAATCAGCCAAGTTTTTTTCAGCCCAGTCGGACCGATTTTACTCGCATAGATGTGTTTCCAGCCTTAGACTAAAGGCTACTTTACACGCTGCGATATCGGTCGCAACGATGCAAAATCGCTCATCGGTGTCACACGCAGCAACATCACTAATGCGGCCGGATGTGCGTCACAAATTCTGTGACCCCCAACGACTCCACATTAGCGATGTCGCAGCGTGTAAAGCCCCCTTTACTATATAGTGTTATAGGGGACTTCACTGAAAAAAGTTCTTGTGAAAATAATTTTGAAACTATTTGCAAATAAGGGGCTTCAATGCATCCATGGTGTGGCCATGAGCTGGATGCACCATTACGCCTCCTCAATTTGCATCTTGGTGATTGCCCCAACTTGTGCTTTGTGGGTTGCACATGGTGGCTGGGCATATTCTCCTATCTGTCGCTCTATGGACGCCACTCCCAGTGTCCGAGCAGCATCAGCAGAGAGGAACCAGGAAAAAGAAGGCACCCAGCCCCTATGTGCAAAAGGCTGGAGCAGCTAGTATCAATGTGCATATACCCATAAGAGGGGCAGTGATCACTCTAGGAGTGTACATTGTCCGTCAGAAGCCAGGGCAGCTTTCAAAACACAAAGTAAAAGAGTGTAAGGGCGGCTTTGCACAGTACGACATCGCAGGTGCGATGTCGGTGGGGTCAAATCGAAAGTGACGCACATCCGGCGTCACTTGTGATGTCGTAGTGTGTAAATCCTAGATGATACGAGTGCAAAAGCGTCGTTATCGTATCATCACTGCAGGCTCCGACATTTCCATAATACCGGTGCCGCGACAGGTACGATGTTGTTCCTCGTTCCTGCGGCAGCACACATTGCTGTGTGAGAAGCCGCAGGAGCGAGGAACATCTCCTACCTGCCGCCGGCCACAATGCGGAAGGAAGGAGGTGGGTGGGATGTTTACATCCTGCTCATCTCCGCCCCTCCGCTGCTATTGGCCGCCTGCCGTGTGACGTCGCTATGACGCAGCATGACCCGCCCCCTTAGGAAGGAAGCGGGTCGCCGGCCAGAGCGACGGTCGCAGGGCAGGTGAGTGCATGTGAAGCTGGCGTAGCGATAATTTTCGCTACGCCAGCTATCACAAGATATCGTACCTGCGACGGGGGCGGGGACTATCGCGTGCGACATCGCAGCATCGGCTTGTGATGTCGCAACGTGCAAAGCCCGCCTAACAGTGCACCCAGTTCATGGCCACGACTTGGTGGATTGAAGCCCCTTCATTTACAAATGATTTAAAGCTTATTTTCACAAGCACTGTCCTAGTAAGAAATACAGTGTTAGTATTATTTTTTTATAGAACATTTTACTAGTACATTTTTAGAATAGTTTATGTATGTTTAAATACTTTACCAGCTAGGGTAGAAGTTGCCAAGAGAATATGTAATATAACAGCACATGGAGGCAACAATTGTCCATTTACATCCAATTTTCTTAATAAGAATAGGAGGCACAAACACTGAAGAGATAATTAGTGCTCCATAGATGATACTGAGTGAAGCAACACCAAGGCCTTCATCTGCATTGAGGCTACTCTAAAAGAAAACAAAACACAAAATATCTAAAAACAAATGTTGCAAATACAGCATGTAGGGTTATAGTGCATAGAAAACTCTATAATATGATAAATTGTACATGGGCACATTCTGCGTCTATGAAGAGAGTTGCAAATAAAATACTACTACTACTACTACTACTAATAATAATAATAATAAAAAAGGGCAAAACTGTTAGAATATCATAACTATTAATTGGTTTCTGTCACGCTGTACAAAGGGCTGGTAAGATGTAGTAGAGCGTATTTGTCGCGGGCGGGGAGGACGCCACTGCGCTGCGCTCGCTAATGCTCGGGTCCGGAGCTGCTGCGATGGCTGCTCGGTGGCTCGAGCTGTGGGCCAGATCCGGGGACTTGAGCGGCGCTCCTCGCCCGTGAGTGAAAGGGGTGGTTGGTTTGGGGGATTTAGTCCGTGACTTCACCCACGGGTCGTGGTGAAGATGGGCACCACCGCTGCTGGTGACGGGGATCCCGGGAGCGATGGTAGGGAGCAGCTGCGATGTTGTTTTCCCCCTCCGTGGGTAGGGGTTGGTGGTCCCGGGGCCCGATGATGTGACGGGGAGGCAGGGTCGGTGAGGTGCAGGGTGGCAGGGACAGCGCGGCGCGGTGCCGGATGGCACGGGTGTACTCACTCAGCAAGAAAGGTACAAAGTCCTCGGTAAACAAAATGGCTGGATGGACGGGTCCCGCAGCCGGCTGCAGTGCCTCTCCCCGGACAGGTGATGGCGGCTGTCTTTCCCTGCACCTTGATGTTCTCCTTCTGACTACTATGGATTCCAAACGGTAGTCCGCTCCCCGGTGTATGGGTACCGGAGGAGCCCGTTTGCCCGCAGGCACTGGCCCTTGGGTCTCTAGCCTTAGGCGGTAGCTGTATACTGTTAGGACCAGGAGGACGGGTAGGCCCAGGAGGTGGATCCACTGGACTGAGCACCCCACCGAGGGCAAGGTGCCTGGTAGCCGGAGCACTACGGGTAGCAGGACAGTCCGTTCAGAGGAGTGGAGTGAAGAAGTCCCTGGGACCACGGAGTCTCTGAAGGTAGTCCGGGTGACGGAGCTCAGGTTCGGAGGCCGGGATGATGTCAGGCAGAGTCCAGAACCAGCTGAGCGAGGAGGTTGGTCACCACACAGATCCAGGGATCGGAGACGGTAGGGACTGACGGGATGGCGGACAGTCACCGTTCGGGGTTCTGGAACAGTCAGGACCGGTTGGCGAGACAGGAGTGGCTCTACAAGAGAGATAGGTAAGTACGGGACAAGGCACAGGGGGACCTGACTCCTAGCTTAGCAATCACGAAGAACAGGCCCCGCCCACTTGGAAAGGAACCCCCTATATACCCTGTACCTGAATCTTTAATATCCTGTTGGAGGACGCTGGCCCTTTAAGAGAGGGTCAATGACCGCGCGTGCGCCCTAATGCGCATGCGCGAGGCCCGGGTGCCAGAAGCCAGAGCAGGAAGCGGTGCATAGGAGGCAGGAGTGCCGGGCTGGCTCAGCGTCGCACACGGGCGCTGGGAGAGGGGACCGGGTTGCCTGGAGGACGCAGGTCAGGGAGCATGGAGGCTGTGGAGCGGGGGACCGGGGAGCATGGCACGGGAGCAGGGAAGCGTGGCACGGGAGCTGGGGAGCGTGACATGGGAGCGGGGAAGCGTGGCAGGGGAGCCGGGGAGCGTGGCAGGGGAGCCGGGGAGCGTGGCACGGGAGCTGGGGAGCATGACATATACCCTCACGGTGTGGGCGGTTGCCTTCAATCGGGAATTTTGCTGTTGTGAAACCCCTGGGGTTCCAGTCACATTCGGATCTGACTATTGACAGCGGCTCCAAGCCTGGTCGGGGTCCAATGGCCCTGCCTGTGTGTGCTGGCTTCACTTCGCTCCCCGGTCGGTACCGGCGGTCCAACGCCCGACCCCGGTCCTACGGTTCCGCGTTGCTTCACCACTCCTGCAGACGGCCACCACCGTCTGCCAAACTTGCTGTCAGTGCCTGGGCTACAAACCCAAACACCCAAGTGCTTGCTCCTCTCACTCCAAACTCCTCCACTCAACTCCTGAACTCAACTGACACTTTTCCCGCCTCCAGGCCTGTGAACTCCTCGGTGGGTGGAGCCAACCGCTTGGCTCCACCCCACCTGATGTGGACATCAGACACTGGAGGGAGGCAACATGGGTTTTTGTTTGGCTGGTGTCCCTGTCTAATGGGGGTGGGGGTGTTTGTATGTTATCTGTGACGACCTGGCTAGGCCAGGGCGCCACATATTCACCACTAGGTGGTAACAGAGTAGTGAAGGAGAGTCAAAGTAACAAACGAAAAGGAGGCTGAAGTACAGCAGGCAGCTAACAGGCGACCCAACAGGGGACAATAGAGTAGTCAAGCAGTCAGAGTCTAGCCAGGAAAGTCAAGTCACTGCAAAGGGAAGATCAAAATCAGGTCAGAAAACAGAACGGAAGTCGGATGCTGGAAGATCAGGTATGCATTGGGAAACACAAAGGAAAGAGGGAACAGAAGACAACACCGGAGGTTGAGGAGACACAAACACGGAAAGAAAGATGAACCAGGATGGGTGGTAAACAACTGACAGGAGCGGGATGTTAAGGACTGGAACAGACGGATGATTGGGGGAGGGTACATGTCAGGGAATGTTAACAAGGAGTCAGATCAAACAGGAAATCTCACCAGAGCCAGTCACAGGCTGCAGAGCAAAACTACAACCAGCCCAGGAAGTCAGGCGCAGCGACCAGAAATAGTGTCTCCTGAAACCAGAACGAGGCTGATAAGTAGATTTGAGCGCGGTTCGTGGTTCGTGGTTCTCCAGTTCGCGGTTCGAGTGATTTTGGGGGCTGTTCTAGATCGAACTAGAACTCGAGCTCTTTGCTAAAGCTCGATAGTTCTAGTTAGATTCCAGAACGTTTCTAGCAGCAAAAAGCCAAGCTAATTACTAGCTGGCTCTCCGCTGTAATAGTGTAAGTCACTCTGTGACTCACACTATTATGAAATTTCAGCGTATAGTGTGCGGGAACAGCGCACTCAGATCACTGCTGCTGGGATAATGGCGATCGCCATTTTTTTTTTTTCCCCCTGTCTTCCTTCCCTAAGTGCGCGCGTGTAGTGTGGGGCAGGCCAGCATGTCAGCCAATCCCAGACACACAGACAGCTAAGTGGACTTTTAGCCAGAGAAGCAATGACATGTGTGATAGGATGTCCATGTCACATGTCCCTGCATTATAAAAACGGGTATTTGCCTGTCCGGACGCCATTATCTCTTCTGCGTCATGGTGTCAGTCACCGCTGGCGTAGCTCCTGTCTCCGATACTGCTGTGTTATGCTCCACACACATCGCTATACAGAATAGGGATAGAAGTTTCTATTAGCCCTTGTAAGGGCTAATAAAAGCAGGCTCAGAGCCATAGGTGACCATCAGGTCCGTGGAAACAGATTTTAACAGCTACAGATAACAGCGTCTGTGTAGCTAAGGTCAGGGACTTCCTCGCTGCATTTCCCCATTAGGAGGGATAGAAAGTGAGGCTTCCATTCCTGTACACTGACCCACAACCCTGCCACTGTACCCTCCTGCCCTTTGCACACTCAAGCTCATTGTTACTAAGCCATTATTCTAGCAAACACTGAGGAAACTTAGTGGCATCCTAAAAGTGGCTGTTGTACTCCATTTGTGCCCCACTGGTGCCAAGCTATTTGCAGCACCACTGCATTGCAGACTCAAACTCATTGTTACTAAGCCATTATACTAGCAAACACTGAGTAAACTTAGTGGCATCCTAAAAGTGGCTGTTGGACTTCCATTATTGTCCCACTGGTGCAAAGCTATTTGCGGTACCACTACATTGCACACTCAAACTCATTGTTACTAAGCCATTATACTAGCAAACACTGAGGATACTTAGTGGCATCCTAAAAGTGGCTGTTGGACTTCCATTATTGTCCCACTGGTGCCAAGCTATTTGCAGCACCACTGCATTGCAGACTCAAACTCATTTTTACTAAGCCATTAAACTAGCAAACACTGAGGAAACTTAGTGGCATCCTAAACGTGGCTGTTGTACTCCATTTGTGCCCCACTGGTGCCAAGCTATTTGCAGCACCACTGCATTGCAGACTCACACTCATTGTTACTAAGCCATTATACTAGCAAACACTGAGTAAACTTAGTGGCATCCTAAAAGTGGCTGTTGGACTTCATTATTGTCCCACTAGTGCAAAGCTATTTGCGGCACCCCTGCATTGCACATTGAAACTCATTGTTACTAAGCCATTCTAATAGCAAACTATGCTGCCAGTTTAAGGGCCGTAGTTGCATTGTCAGGGATAGTTATTGTTGTTTATTCTGCTGTTAATAAAGATAGACCACCGCTGCAATCTACACCACCTCTCAATTTTTACTACCACATTTTAAGTGCACAATCTTGTCTCAATCAAAATGAGTGGCAAAATGACAGATGCTGGTAGAAAGGGGAAGAGGCGTGTTGGAAAAGGAAAAAAAGGGTTTGTCCGTGGGGAAGGTGGCAAAGCTCCATTAACGTCTGCTGAAGATAGACCATCTTCCAGCAAAAGTAAGATGTCTACTACTTACCGTGGACAATCCGATGTTCTCCCTTTTTTACGGACACGAACAACTGGAACAAAGGTAGATGATGGCCAAAAAAAGAAAATGCTTGAATGGATCTCAAGTGGTACAACATGTGCCCTCTCCGCCACCTCAACTACCGCATCCAAAAAACACCAGTCCTCTGAGTTGTCATCCCAATCACACTTGCTTTCTCCCAGCTCTGAAGTCTCCATCCGCCCTGCACAGTATGGTGGAACTGAGATGGCTGAGTGTGCAGAGCTGTTCAGTCACACTATAGCCTGGGAATCAGAGGTCTGCTCCCAAGCTACAGTGAGTACAGACCAGGAAATGGTCTGCAGTGATGCCCAGAACCTTTGTGACTCTGATTCAGGCCGTGAGGACCAAGTTTCTGAGCATAATGTTGACCCTTATTCACAAACTGTAACACCTGTTGTTATAGACAATGAGGAACATACTGATGACGATGAGACACAGATACCAGATTGGGATGACAACTTAAATATTGGTTCACGTCAGGAAGAGGCTCAGTCTGAGGGTAAGGGGAGTGCAAACACAACGCTTGATGAGGAAGTTCTAGATCCCACCTACTGTCATCCCACAGTCAGGCACTCGAGAAGGTCAACAGAGGCAGTGGAGGAGGATGCTACTGACGACGAAGTTACCTTGCGCCTTCCTGGACAGAGAAGTAGTACTGGTAGCACGTCTACAACTGCATCCTCAGCCACCACTCTGCCTCTGAGCACTAGTCGGGGGGGCTCAGCAGGTCGCATGCCCTCTAAGCCTTGCCTAGCCTGGACCTTTTTTGACATAGAAAAAGATCGCCCAAATCATGTGATATGTAAAATTTGTCGTGATTCTGTTAGTAGAGGGCAAAACCTCAGGAGTTTGACAACTTCTTCCATGAATCGTCACATGAATAAATATCATATGTCCCAGTGGGAAGCTCGCCGTGCTGCAATGCGGTCTAGCAGAGCGAACCATCCACCACCTGCCTCTTCCAGTGCATCCGCGCGCTCTTCATCTTCTAGGACTGTCGGGACAGCTGCCACACCTGGTTTTCCACGCACAACTTCTACCACTGTAACCGCAACAGGCAGTTTGCTTGGTAGGTCATCATTTGGTTTGGAAGGGGAAACAAGTGCGTGTATACAGCTCTCAGACATCGATAGCATCAACGTTGGATGAAGGAAACATCATGTCTACGCCTGCACTTTCCTCACAAACCTGCATTTTTTCAGGGACAACCTACTCACCACCATCTACACACAGCAGCCAGATCTCTGTCCCTCAGATGTGGACAAATAAAAGGCCATTTCCTGCGACCCATGACAAAGCTAAGAGGTTGACTTTATCCCTCTGTAAGCTCTTGGCTACCAAAATGCTGCCTTTCCGCCTGGTGGACACACAGGATTTTAGAGACCTTATGTCTGTCGCTGTGCCCCAGTACCAGATGCCCAGTCGCCACTACTTCTCAAAGAAAGGTGTGCCTGCGCTACACCAGCATGTCGCACACAACATCACCGCTTCCTTGAGAAACTCTGTGTGTGAACGGGTGCATTTCACCACCGATACTTGGACCAGTAAGCATGGACAGAGACGTTACATGTCGCTGACTGGGCACTGGGTAACTATCGTGATAGATGGTGAAGGGTCTTGCCGTCCCCACGACTTGTGTGTCAATCCTCTGTCTGTCCAAGTTACGCCACTGTTTCTGCCTCTTCCACCTCGTCTGGGTCCTCCACCTCCGCTCCAAGCCTGCCTGGTCAGGCCACCAGCGTTCTAACTGCGCAGAAGGAATCACACACCCCTCATTACTATGCTGGCAGCAGAGCGCAATGGCATCAGGCGGTCTTTAGCTTGAAATGTCTTGGAAATAAGAGTCACACAGCGGCTGAGTTGTGGGCAGCTCTGGAGACTGAGTTTGGTAAATGGTTGTCTCCACTCAACCTGCAGCCTGGTAAGGCCGTGTGCGACAATGCTGCAAAACTGGGTGCGGCCCTTCGCCTGGGCAAGGTGACACACGTGCCTTGTATGGCTCACGTGTTGAACCTTGTTGTCCAGCAATTTTTAACACACTATCCCGGTCTAGATGGCCTTCTGAACAGGGCACGAAAACTGTCTGCTCACTTCAGCCATTCAACCACCGCTGCTGAGCGACTTGCATTGCTCCAGAAGTCTTTCGGCCTGCCGGTTCATCGCATGAAATGTGATGTGCCGATACGCTGGAATTCAACTCTCCACATGTTACAGCGACTGTGGCAGCACCGTCGAGCCCTGGTGCAATATGTCATGACGTATAGCCTGGGCCAACGAGATGCAGAGGTGGGGCAGATCACCCTGATGGAGTGGTCTCAGATCAAGGACCTATGCACCCTTCTGCACAGTTTTGACATGACGACGAATATGTTTAGCGCTGACAATGCCATTATCAGCATGACAGTTCCAGCCATTTAGATGCTGGAGAACACGCTAAACACTATTCGGAGTCAGGGGGTGGGACAACAGGAAGGGGAGGAACTACAGGAGGATTCATATGCGCAAGAGAGAACAACATCACCAAGGTCCAGACGTTCATCATTACCAACGCGGCAGGCATGGGACCATGGGGGAAAGGGATCAACAAGGGCGCATGGTAGCAGGCGAAATGTTGAGGAAGGTGCAGGAGAACATGAAGAAATGGAGGACGAACTGTCCATGGACATGGAAAACTCAGCGGATGAGGGAGACCTTGCTCAAATTTCAGTTGAAAGAGGTTGGGGGGAGATGTCAGAGGAAGAAAGAACGGTTAGCACCTCTATGCCACAAACACAGCGTGGACTTGGTCCGCATGGCTGCGCAAGACACATGAGCGGCTTCTTGCTGCACTACCTCTAACATGACCCTCGTATTGTCAAAATTAGAAGTGATGATGAGTACTGGCTTGCCACACTATTAGATCCCCGGTACAAGTCTAAATTTTGTGACATAGTTCCAGCCATAGAAAGGGATGCACGTATGCAGGAGTATCAGCAGAAGCTGGTACTCGATCTTAGCTCGGCTTTTCCACCAAACAACCGTGGTGCAGGGAGTGAATCTCCCAGTTGTAACTTGACAAACATGGGACGGTTTCGTCATCTTCAACAGTCTACCCGTACCAGCAGCACCGTATCTGGTGCTGGTAACAGCAATTTTATTGAATCTTTTCATAATTTTTTTAGCCCATCCTTTGCAAGGCCACCAGAGACAACAAGTCTGACACATAGTCAACGGCTGGAGAGGATGATACAGGAGTATCTCCAAATGAACATCGATGCCATGACTTTGCAAATGGAGCCTTGCTCATTTTGGGCTTCAAATCGTGAAAAATGGCCAGAGCTCTCCACTTACGCCTTGGAGATTTTGTCGTGTCCAGCTGCCAGCGTTGTCTCTGAACGTGTCTTCAGTGCTGCTGGGTGTGTGCTGACAGATAAGCGCACGCTTCTGTCCAGTGACAATGTGGACATACTAACGTTCATCAAGATGAACAAGTTATGGATCCACAAGGAATTTACTACCCCTGTGTCATCCTGGGGAGAGTAAATGCTTGTGGATTTGGAATGTTCTTGATGCAAATCCACCTGTGAAGTATACAACTGGGGCACAAGTGCTGCCATTGAAGGGGTAGATGTGTCGCAGGCGGAGGAGGGGACGCTGCGCTCACCCACTGCTCGGGTTCGGCTGCTGCTGCTGTTCGGTGGTGGCTCGAGCGGCGTTCCTCGCCCGTGAGTGAAAAGGGTGGGGATTGATTGTGGGGATTGGATATTGTCCGTGATGCCACCCACGATTGTGGTGAGATTGGTGACAGCACCGCTGCACTGGATGGGGGATCCCGGGAGCGATGATAGGGAGCAGCCTGGATGTTAGTTCTCCCCTCCATGGGTAGGGGGTTGGTTGTCCCGGGGCCCGGTGATGGGGTAGGGATGGATGGCAGGCGGGTTACAGGGCCTGGCGAGGTGCAGGGTTGCGGGGGCAGCGCTGTGCCGCACGGCACGGTGGTACTCACTCAGCCAATGATGAGGACACAGTTCTCGGTAAAACACTCTGCTGGATGGACGGGTCCCACAGACGGCTGCGGTGTTGTTTCTCCCGTCAGGTTGATGGTGACTGCCTTTCCCTGCACCTATGTACTGTAACGGTTCCAATGGGTTCCCACCGGTAACCCGCTACCAGCTTGGATGGGTTCTGAAGGAGCCCCTTTTGCCCGCAGGCTCTGGCCCTGGGAACTTTAGCCTTGGCGGTGACTGTGTTTCCCTCTCTCGGTTGGACGGTTGCCTTCTGTCGGGACTTGGCTGCTGGGAAACCCAGGAGGTTCCCTTCGCTAACGGATTTGGCAAATTCACGGTGACTCCTAGCCTTGCCGGGGTCCGTAAGCCCCTGCCGGATGGTGCTGGCTTTTCTTTGCGTACCGGTCCGGTACCGCCGGGCCACCGCCCATCCACGGTCCTTACGGCTAGCTCCAATAGGCCACTCCTGCAGACGGTCACCACCGTCTGCCAACCTTGCTGATCCGTCCGGGCCACACACCCGGACCAACTTCAGGCTGCTTAACTGCCACTTTACTCCTCTCTCCACTCCCAAACTAAACTGCCTTACTTTTCCCGCCTCCAGGACTGTGAACTCCTTGGTGGGCGGGGCCAACCGCCTGGCCCACCCCCCTGGTGTGAACATCAGCCCCTGGAGGAAGGCAACAAAGGTTTGTGTCTGACCTCGGTGTGCCTGACCGGGAGTGTGCGGTGTGTAGGTGTTGTGCTTGTGATGTCCTGGCTTGTCCAGGGCGCCACAGGTGTGTGGCCCAATTTTTGGAAAAAAGGGAGACTCCGCTTGGAGTAACCCTTGCTTGCTGTGTTTTTTAAAATGATCCAAGATGAACAGAGCTGGGATCAGGAAAGACTTTGCTACCTACCCCAGGGTCATCCTGGGGACGGTTAACTAAGTATGGCGTATTTTTGAATGTGCTTGATGCAAATCTAGCTGTGAAGTGTACAACTGGGGCACAAGTGCTGCCACTGAAGGGGTGGGTATGTGTGTGGCCCAATTTTTGGAAAAAAGGGAGACTCCGCTTGGAATAACCCTTGCTTGCTGTGTTTTTTAAAAGGAGCCAAGATGAACAAGTCATGGTTCAGGAAAGACTTTGCTACCTACCCCGAGGTCATCCTGGGGACGGTTAAGGATGGAGTACTTTTGAATGTGCTTGATGCAAATCTAACTGTAAAGTGTACAACTGGGGCACAAGTGCTGCCACTGAAGGGGTGGGTGTGTGGCCCAATTTTTGGAAAAAAGGGAGACTCCGCTTGGAGTAACCCTTGCTTACAGTGTTTTTAAAAATGATCCAAGATGAACAGAGCTGGGATCAAGAAAGACTTTGCTAACTACCCCGGGATCATCCTGGGAACGGTTAAGTATGGTGTATTTTTGAATGTGCTTGATGCAAATCTACCTGTGAAGTGTATAACTGGGGCACAAGTGCTGCCACTGAAGGGGTGGGTGTGTGCGTGGCCCAATTTTTGGAAAAAAGGGAGACTCCGCTTGGAGTAACCTTACGGTGTTTTACATGATTTTATAAGGGCATGCCATGCCTATATCTGTGTCTCATCCTCTTTTCCTTGTAACACTGTTTTGTTTTCGCATGAGAATTTGTTCTTGTCACTTTCCCATGTGTTTATGTTGTGTTGTGAGTTGTTTGTCACCTTTTGGACACCTTTGAGGGTGTTTTCTAGGTGTTTTTATGTGTTTGTGATTGCCTCCCATTGTTTCCTATGTGGTTCGAGTGGTTCGCCGAACCGAACTTGAACGAGACCTCCATTCGGCGAACCGAACTCGAGCCGAACCACGGCCAGTTCGCTCATCTCTATTAACCCCTTAACGACCCATGACGTACTGGGTACGTCATGGATCGTGTGCCGGTAAGCCCCGCCCCCTGCCGCCGGCAGGCGGCCGCGATCCGCGCACATATCAGCTGTTATCAACAGCTGACATGTGTGCCTGCTAGCCGCGGGTGGAATCGCTTCCACCCGCGGCCATTAACCCCTTACATTTCACTGCCAAAATCTGGCAGCGATATGTATATGGGCGTCGCCATTACAGTGACTTACCCCGCCCCCACCGGAAGTCACGTGACATGATCACGTGACTTTCGGCGGTTGCCATGGTAGCACAGGGTCATGTGATGACGCCTGTAGCTAACATGAGTCACTTCCTCTCAATGCCGGAATACAGCCGGCATTGAAAGTGAAGCAGCAAATTTGCAGTTCTCAGCTCTGTAGCTGAGATCTGCAGATAGTGCAAAGCGATCGGATTACTGATTGCTATAGCCCCCTAGGGGGACTAGTAAAATAAAAAAAAAGTAAAAAAAAAAGTTTTAAAAAATTAAAAAAAAATAAAAAAACTTAAAAGTCACCCCCCTTTCACCCCATTGAAAATTAAAGGGTTAAAAAAAATAAAAAATATACACATATTTGGCATCGCCACGTTCAGAAATGCCCGATCTATCAAAATATAAAATCAATGAATCTGATTAGTAAACGGCGTAGCGGCAAAAATATTCCAAACGCCAAAAATACGTTTTTTGGTCGCCGCAAATTTTGCGCAAAATGCAATAACAGGCGATCAAAACGTAGCATCTGCGCAAAAATGGTACCGTTAAAAACGTCAGGTCGAGACGCAAAAAATAAGCCATCAATGAGTCTCAGATCCTGAAAAATGAGAATGCTACGGGTTTTGGAAAATGGCGCAAAACGTGCGCCACGTTTTTTGGACAAGCTTGTGAATTTTTTTTAACCCCTCAGATACAAGTAAACCTATACATGTTTGGTGTCTAAAAACTCGCACCGACCTAAGGCATCACATATATACCTCAGTTTTACCAAATACTGAACACAGGGAATAAAATATCCCAAAAACTATTGTACGATCACACTTTTTTTGCAATTTTTTTGCACTTAGAATTTTTTTGCCGTTTTCCAGTACACTATATGGTAAAACTCATGGTTTCATTTAAAAGTACAACTCGTCCCGCAAAAAACAAGCCCTCATATGGCAAGATTGATGGGAAAATAATAAAGTTACGCCTCTCGGAAGAAAGAGAGCAAAAAACAAAAACGCAAAAACGGAAAGTGCCCGGGGGCTAAAGGGGTTAAACACAGCAGAATTGTCGCTGTAAAAAAAAACAGCAGACAAGCCACCCAGTATTTACACTACATATGAACACGAGGAAAATGTCCAAGCAAACTGGATGAGACATCATGAAATTTGTCTCAGACTGCATTTGAGTAAATTAAACATTGACAAATCTCCCGCGCCAAATGTCATTTACCCACAGATATTGAGGGAATTGAGCTCAGTAATTGACAGACCGCTGTATCTCATCTTTTTAGACTCATTTGTAACAGGGTTGGTGCCTCAGGATTGGAGGATTGCTGATGTGGTACCAATATTTAAGAGAGGTAAGAGGGTGGATCCAGGCAACTATTAGGCTATGTGCGCACGTGTGCGCTCTGCACCGCACCGAAAATGTGCGCTTCAGAGTGTAGCTGAAAAGCTGCGTTCTGAAGCGCATGGTGCCGGCAGATTCGTGTGCTCTGCATGCTGCTTCTCCCTATAGACAGCATGCAGAACGCACGAAAGAAGTGACATGTCACTTCTTAGAACGCAGCGATTCGGCAAGCAGCCGAATCGCTGCGTTCTAACATGCCACATGCGCACGGCTCCTGCACAATCTCCATAGATTGTGCAGGGGACGCAGGACGCATGCAGTTACGCTGCGGTGCAGATCGCAGCGTAACTGCATGTAATACGCACACGTGCGCACATACCCTCATCTGGTAAGTCTGACATCAGTAGTGTGCAAGGTATTTGAGGGCATTTTAACTCCTTAGCGACCCATGACGTACTGGGTACATCATGGATCGTATGAGGTTAATCCCCGCCCCCTGCGGCTGCGGAATGTCCATAACCTGTTCACCATTGGCAGAGAAATAGTGGCAACAATGGAGGGTCAATCACTGTTTTCAGTTAAGTACAAGCGGTTAATGAAAGACAAGACCCTGGCATCCAGTGAGGCAATTGACATTGCTGAGGACAAAACAATAGACCCCGCTCTTTTGTTCCAAAAGTTTCTTGTGGTGTCTCAAACTGCTGATCTTTCCCTTGATGAGGTGATGGCCTATGAACTTTCACCATACCCATCATCCCTCTTTGAGGCAAAACATCTCTTACGCAAACCAAACAAAGCAAAACTGATGGCTGCTAGAAAAGAACAGAGTTCAGATGACGCAGTACTCAAGGATGTACCAAAAGTGGAACATTATGTTCTTGACGGAGGTTCTCTTCTCCATCGACTGAAGTGGTCAGAAGGAAAGACATATTGTTCAATCGCTGAAGAGTCAGACTATGCATCTTTTACAGTAAAGCACTATGGTAAGGCTATGATAGTATTTGATGGTTACATTGGAAAACCAAACACTAAGGACATTACTCATCAGCGACGGCGCAAAAATTGAACAAGTAACAAAGTGAACATTGCTGAAGGAACTAAATTTGTCGGGAATAAGGAGGACTTCCTTTCGAATGTGGAGAACAAACAGTCTGTTATCAATCTCGTTTCACAGCGCATGAATGACAGAGGTTGCCATGTAATACAATCAGAGGGGGATGCAGATGTGGAGATTGTTAAGGCAGCAGAGTCAATGTCATCCAAAAAAAGTACTAGTCTCATTGGCAAAGATACAGATCTTTTGGTGTTGTTACTTCATCACGCGTCAACCAGCGATGGCAACAAGCTTTATTTCTACTCGGATGAAGGGAGTCCTGCAACAGTATATGACATTAAGGTTATGATGTAGAAAGTTCCTGGGGAACCATGTCTGCAGCAGTCTTCTGTTCCTAAGGTGCAAAATTATGACAAAGTTTATTATAGTACATGATTAAAATGACACACAAAAAATCATCAGGGCCAAGATAAAAAACACAATTTAAAACCACATGGAGGGGTAAGTGTTCTATGGGGCTCAGATTGCCTTGGAAAAATACTGGTTATAGAATAGCAAGGACAAAAACCATCCATGGAGCAAAGAGTAACACATTCAGTATAGAAAAATCATTGCTCATTTAAACATCATGGGAATAAATATTAAGACTAGTAAAGTGCATGTGCTGAATCATAACATAATGAGTATCATGAACAGTAATACTGAGGTAGTTGTCCTAAAGCAAGGTACTGTCAGAGGCAAAGAGAGCTCCCAAGGGGATATAACCACCCAATCTACCCTAAGGCCATCCTTCAACGTACGTTTCGCTTGGTAGTGTAATCACAGTGGCTCCAGCTTCATCAGGAATAGGCGATATGTTTGGCATTTGGAAGGCTGCTTTAAATACTACCATCAGCCATTGACTTCCAGGTGCTCTGCCCCCCTAGTGACGCGCGCCGAGACCGGGCACGCCCCCAAAACACCGCTGCGAGCGCCATCAGACTTAGGAGTTCAAGCGGGGGAGTGGGGACGCGTCACCCATGTCCTACGCTGACGCCATAGTCAGTTGTGACCACGATCACGGCGGTGAAGGAGGCGGACACGGCCGTGGAGCGCGATCAGTGATCGGTGAACAGGGAGGTCAGGTGACCGGGTAAAATGAGGTAAACATCACATGACAGAAAGAGGGGGCGGTAACAATAGGACGTTTCCTGTGTAGTCCGTTACCAAGGTAAATGTATTGAAAAGTCCATATTCAAGAGGTTACTATGATCCATATAATATATCAAAGTGGAATGTCCTCATGTGGATCCATAAAGTCCATATATGGTGACATCAAGAAAAACGGAGAATATGTCGATTATATGCCGCGCTGATCCATTTATCGAGAGTGTGTTAATACAATCAACAGCTGTAAATATGATTGAAAAAATATATATACAGTGCCTACAAGTAGTATTCAACCCCCTGCAGATTTAGCAGGTTTGATAAGATGCAAATAAGTTAGAGCCTGCAAACTTCAAACAAGAGCAGGATTTATTAACAGATGCATAAATCTTACAAACCAACAAGTTATGTTGCTCAGTTAAATTTTAATAAATTTTCAACATAAAAGTGTGGGTCAATTATTATTCAACCCCTAGGTTTAATATTTTGTGGAATAACCCTTGTTTGCAATTACAGCTAATAATCGTCTTTTATAAGACCTGATCAGGCCGGCACAGGTCTCTCGAGTTATCTTGGCCCACTCCTCCATGCAGATCTTCTCCAAGTTATCTAGGTTCTTTGGGTGTCTCATGTGGACTTTAATCTTGAGCTCCTTCCACAAGTTTTCAATTGGGTTAAGGTCAGGAGACTGACTAGGCCACTGCAACACCTTGATTTTTTCCCTCTTGAACCAGGCCTTGGTTTTCTTGGCTGTGTGCTTTGGGTCGTTGTCTTGTTGGAAGATGAAATGACGACCCATCTTAAGATCCTTGATGGAGGAGCGGAGGTTCTTGGCCAAAATCTCCAGGTAGGCCGTGCTATCCATCTTCCCATGGATGCGGACCAGATGGCCAGGCCCCTTGGCTGAGAAACAGCCCCACAGCATGATGCTGCCACCACCATGCTTGACTGTAGGGATGGTATTCTTGGGGTCGTATGCAGTGCCATCCAGTCTCCAAACGTCACGTGTGTGGTTGGCACCAAAGATCTCGATCTTGGTCTCATCAGACCAGAGAACCTTGAACCAGTCTGTCTCAGAGTCCTCCAAGTGATCATGAGCAAACTGTAGACGAGCCTTGACATGACGCTTTGAAAGTAAAGGTACCTTACGGGCTCGTCTGGAACGGAGACCATTGTGGTGGAGTACGTTACTTATGGTATTGACTGAAACCAATGTCCCCATTGCCATGATATCTTCCCGGAGCTCCTTCCTTGTTGTCCTTGGGTTAGCCTTGACTCTTCGGACAAGCCTGGCCTCGGCACGGGTGGAAACTTTCAAAGGCTGTCCAGGACGTGGAAGGCTAACAGTAGTTCCATAAGCCTTCCACTTCCGGATTATGCTCCCAACAGTGGAGACAGGTAGGGCCAACTCCTTGGAAAGGGTTTTGTACCCCTTGCCAGCCTTGTGACCCTCCACGATCTTGTCTCTGATGGCCTTGGAATGCTCCTTTGTCATTCCCATGTTAACCAAGTATGAGTGCTGTTCACAAGTTTGGGGAGGGTCTTAATTAGTCAGAAAAGGCTGGAAAAAGAGATAATTAATCCAAACATGTGAAGCTCATTGTTCTTTGTGCCTGAAATACTTCTTAATACTTTAGGGGAACCAAACAGAATTCTGGTGGTTTGAGGGGTTGAATAATAAATGACCCTCTGAATAAACTTTTCACCATTTAAAAAAAAAAAAAAAAAATAAAGAAATAACATTCTTTTTTGCTGCAGTGCATTTCACACTTCCAGGCTGATCTACAGTCCAAATGTCACAATGCCAAGTTAATTCCGAATGTGTAAGCCTGCTAAATCTGCAGGGGGTTGAATACTACTTGTAGGCACTGTAGTTAGTACCCATAATTTTGCAAAGCAGCCAACACAGGGAAAAAGGGGATGGAACATGAATTATGAACATGAAATATATATATATATATATATATATATATATATATATATATATATATATATATATATATATAAATACGAATAATAAGACCATATGAATGATGTGGATGCATGTTTAAAAATAGATAAAAGAATCACAAGTGAGGGTGAAAAGGACGGAGGAACTAGATCTATATAAACGGATTAAGAGACCTACAAAAAGGGAACGAAGCTGATAGCTTCGTTTAACCCTTTTGGCACCAGGGTGTCAAGCGTGGAGATCCATCGGGTTTCACATTGGGCCAATAATCGTTTTAGATTCCCACCCCTAGATCCACCATTGATGGAATCAATGCCACATATTTGGAGAAGCGTGGCATCGCATGCATGATGTTTTTTAAAATGGCGGGGGAGGGTTTTCAGCAAAGACCAATCCTCCACAGATGCAGCTGCTGTGATATCACGCACATGCTCCCTGACCCTAACGCGGAGATCACGGGAAGTAAGCCCCACGTAGATCAGGGAGCATGGGCATGTGGCAAAATACACCACGTGTGTGGTACCACACGAGATGTATTTGCGGATGGTGTAGGTTTTTCTGCGGAGGTAAAGGTCTTGCTGCGAATTATGTTGTTACAGGCTAGACAATGTCCACATTTAAAACATCCGACAAGTGGATCACGATTGCTGAAGGGATTCTGTATATTAGGCACGTAGTGGCTCCTCACTACTATATCTCTAATACTAGGAGCCCGTCTAGCTGTCATGAGTGGGGTATCAGTGATGAGACCTGAAAGTACCGGATCAGATGTTAAGATCGGCCAATGTTTATGCTGATACCCCACTCATGACAGCTAGACGGGCTCCTAGCTATCAGCTTCGTTCCCTTTTTGTAGGTCTCTTAATCCGTTTATATAGATCTAGTTCCTCCGTCCTTTTCACCCTCACTTGTGATTCTTTTATCTATTTTTAAACATGCATCCACATCATTCATATGGTCTTATTATTCGTATTTATATATATATATATATATCTATTTCATGTTCATAATTCATGTTCCATCCCCTTTTTCCCTGTGTTGGCTGCTTTGCAAAATTATGGGTACTAACCATATATATTTTTTCAATCATATTTACAGCTGTTGATTGTATTAACACACTCTCAATAAATGGATCAAGCGCGGCATATAATCTGGACATATGATGTCACCATATATGGACTTTATGGATCCACAAGAGGAGATTCCACTTTGATATATTATATGGATCATAGTAACCTCTTGAATATGGACTTTTCAATACATTTACCTTGGTAATGGAGTACACAGGAAACGTCCTATTGTTACCACCCCCTCTTTCTGTCATATGATGTTTACCTCATTTTACCCGGTCACCTGACCTCCCTGTTCACAGCCCACTGATCGCGCTCCGCGGCCGTGTCCGCCTCCTTCACCGCCATGATCGAGATCACCACTGACTATGGCGTCAGCGTGGGACATGGGTGACGCGTCCCCACTCCCCCGCTTGAACTCCTAAGTCTGATGGCGCTCGCAGCGGTGTTTTGGGGGCGTGCCCGGTCTCGGCGCGCGTCACTAGGGGGGCAGAGCACCTGGAAGTCAATGGCTGATGGTAGTATTTAAAGCAGCCTTCCAAATGCCAAACATATCGCCTATTCCTGATGAAGCTGGAGCCACTGTGATTACACTACCAAGCGAAACGTACGTTGAAGGATGGCCTTAGGGTAGATTGGGTGGTTATATCCCCTTGGGAGCTCTCTTTGCCTCTGACAGTACCTTGCTTTAGGACAACTACCTCAGTATTACTGTTCATGGTACTCATTATGTTATGATTCAGCACATGCACTTTACTAGTCTTAATAGTTATTCCCATGATGTTTAAATGAGCAATGATTTTTCTATACTGAATGTGTTACTCTTTGCTCCATGGATGGTTTTTGTCCTTGCTATTCTATAACCAGTATTTTTCCAAGGCAATCTGAGCCCCATAGAACACTTACCCCTCTATGTGGTTTTAAATTGTGTTTTTTATCTTGGCCCTGATGATTTTTTGTGTGTCATTTTAATCATGCACTATAATAAACTTTGTCATAATTTTGCACCTTATATACTCTGCTCCTCCTGTGTGTTCATGCATTTCAATGAGTAGGTGCTCACCACAGAGCCCCTCACTTGAGGTAGTCTCTGATGGTTATATAATATCATAATGGTTATGAGGTTTTTTGGTTTTCTCAGTTTTCTGTTCCTGCATGCATTCACGGTTGCGATACCACTTGCGCGGTTTTTGGAATCCGAAAACAACTCTATCTACACAAGGTTTTGAAGGGAGACTCTGTCTTAAATAGCTGTGCTAAAATGTTTTCCACACCTAAGAAAAACATATGAGATTGAAGACGCTGGGTGTAAAGCGATGGAGGCATTGTTCGGGGGCAAAGCTGGAGACAATTTGTCTGCAATGAGGTATTCTACTCTCTGCAAAAAAGTTGGTTCAGATAAAATCTTTGTTACACCTGAACCACTGCAACGAATACCCTACGGAGTTACCTCCAAGTGATGCTTTGAATGGACAATGGTGAGGCCATGGACACTACTGAATGGGGATGGGAATTGCAGAACAACAGTTTAGTTCCAGTGATGATGGAAACTTCACCCGCGCAAGAAACACTTCTGAAAATAATACACTGCAATTGTTCTCGTGGTTGTAGTACACTTCGGTGCACGGGTATGCAGACCATGTCAAGAAGGGCATTGTGACAATATGATTGAGGAAGCAGTGTCTGATGATGTAAATAGTGACTATTGACCTGACACGGTTATTCAGTGATTAAGTAGGTCTTAAAATGCACTGTGTATTAATTCTATAATTTCTTGAAATGTACATGTATGTCATGACTAGAGATGAGCGAACCGGTCGCGGTACGGCTCGAGTTCGGTTCGCCGAACGCAGGTCTCGTTCGAGTTCGACGAACCGAACTTGAACCGCATAGGAAACAATGGGAGGCAATCACAAACACATAAAAACACCTAGAAAACACCCTCAAAGGTGTCCAAAAGGTGACAAACCACTCACAACACAACACAAACACATGGGAAAGTGACAAGGACATATACTTATGCGAAAACAAAAGAGCTGGACAAGGAAGAAGAGGAGGAGACACAGATATAGGCATGGCACGCCCTTCTAAAATCATGTAAAACACCGCAAGGTGACTCCAAGCGGAGTCTCCCTTTTTTCCAAACATTGGACCACACACACACCCACCCCTTCAGTGGCAGCACTTGTGCCCCAGTTGTACACTTCACAGCTAGATTTGCATCAAGCACATTCAAAAATACGCCATACTTAACCGTCCCCAGGATGACACCGGGGTAGGTAGCAAAGTCTTTGCTGAACCATGACTTGTTCATCTTGGCTCTTTTTAAAAAACACAGCAAGCAAGGGTTACTCCAAGCGGAGTCTCCCTTTTTTTCCAAAAATTGGGACCCACACACACCCACCCCTTCAGTGGCAGCACTTGTGCCCCAGTTGTACACTTCACAGCTAGATTTGCATCAAGCACATTCAAAAATACGCCATACTTAACCGTCCCCATGATGACCCCGGGGTAGGTAGCAAAGTCTTTCCTGATCCCAGCTCTGTTCATCTTGGATCATTTTTAAAAACAATGTAAGCAAGGGTTACTCCAAGCGGAGTCTCCCTTTTTTTCCAAAAATTGGGCCACACAGACACTAACCCCTTCAGTGGCAGCACTTGTGCCCTAGTTGTACACTTCACAGCTAGATTTGCATCAAGCACAATCAAAAATACGCCATACTTAACCGTCCCCAGGATGACACCGGGGTAGGTAGCAAAGTCTTTGCTGAACCATGACTTGTTCATCTTGGCTCCTTTTAAAAAACACAGCAAGCAAGGGTAACTCCAAGCGGAGTCTCCCTTTTTTCCAAAAATTGGGCCACACAGACACCCCATCAGTGGCAGCACTTGTGCCCTAGTTGTACACTTCACAGCTAGATTTGCATCAAGCACATTCAAAATACACAAGCATTTACTCTCCCCAGGATGACACAGGGGTAGTAAATTCCTTGTGGATCCATGACTTGTTCATTTTGATGAACGTTAGTCTGTCCACATTGTCACTGGACAGACGCGTGCGCTTATCTGTCAGCACACACCCAGCAGCACTGAAGACACGTTCAGAGACAACGCTGGCAGCTGGACACGACAAAATCTCCAAGGCGTAAGTGGAGAGCTCTGGCCATTTTTCAAGATTTGAAGCCCAAAATGAGCAAGGCTCCATTTGCAAAGTCATGGCATCGATGTTCATTTGGAGATACTCCTGTATCATCCTCTCCAGCCGTTGACTATGTGTCAGACTTGTTGTCTCTAGTGGCCTTGCAAAGGAGGGTCTAAAAAAATTATGAAAAGATTCAATAAAATTGCTTTTACCAGCACCAGATACGGTGCTATTGGTACGGGTAGACTGTTGAAGATGACGTGACCGTCCCATGTTTGTCAAGTTACAACTGGGAGATTCACTCCCTGCACCTGCACGGTTGTTTGGTGGAAAAGCCGAGCTAAGATCGAGTAACAGCTTCTGCTGATACTCCTGCATATGTGCGTCCCTTTCTATGGCTGGAATTATGTCACAAAATTTGGACTTGTACCGGGGATCTAATAGTGTGGCAAGCCAGTAGTCATCATCACTTCTAATTTTGACAATACGAGGGTCATGTTAGGTAGTGCAGCAAGAAGGCACTCATGTGTCTTGCGCAGCCATGTGGACCAAGTCCACGCTGTGTTTGTGGCATAGAGATGCTAACCGTTCTTTCTTCCTCTGACATCTCCCCCCAACCTCTTTCAACTGAAATTTGACCAAGGTCTCCCTCATCCGCTGAGTCTTCCATGTCCATGGACAGTTCGTCCTCCATTTCTTCATGTTCTCCTGCACCTTCCTCAACATTTCACCTGCTACCATGCGCCCTTCTTGATCTCTGTCCCCCATGGTCCCATGCCTGCCGCGTTGGTAATGATGAACGTCTGGACCTTGGTGATGTTGTTGTGTCTTGCGCATATGAATCCTCTTGTAGTTCCTCCCCTTCCTGTTGTCCCACCCCCTGACTCCGAATAGTGTTTAGCGTGTGCTCCAGCATGTAAATGACTGGAATTGTCATGTTGAAAATGGCATTGTCAGCGCTAAACATATTCATCGCCATGTCGAAACTGTGGAGAAGGGTGCATAGGTCCTTGATCTGAGACCACTCCATCAGGGTGATCTGCCCCACCTCTGCATCTCGTTGGCCCAGGCTATACGTCATGACGTATTGCACCAGGGCCCGGCAGTGCTGCCACAGTCGCTGTAAAATGTGGAGAGTCGAATTCCAGCGTGTCGCCACATCGCATTTCAGGCGATGAACCGGCAGGCCGAAAGACGTCTGGAGCGATGCAAGCCGCTCAGCAGCGGTGGTTGAATGGCGGAAGTGAGCAGACAGTTTTCGTGCCCTGTTCAGAAGGCCATCTAGGCCGGGATAGTGTGTTAAAAATTGCTGGACAACAAGGTTCAACACGTGAGCCATACAAGGCACATGTATCACCTTGCCCAGGCGAAGGGCTGCACCCAGGTTTGCAGCATTGTCGCACATGGCCTTACCAGGCTGCAGGTTGAGTGGAGACAACCATTTATTAAACTCAGTCTCCAGAGCTGCCTACAACTCAGCCGCTGTGTGACTCCTATTTCCAAGACATGTCAAGCTAAAGACCGCCTGATGCCGTTGCGCTCTGCTGCCAGCATAGTAATGAGGGGTGCGTGATTCCTTCTGCGCAGTGAGAACGCTGGTGGCCTGACCAGGCAGGCTTGGGGTGGAGGTGGAGGACCCAGATGAGGTGGAGGAGGCAGAAGCAGTGGCGGAACTTGGACAGACAGAGGATTGACACACAAGTCGTGGGGATGGCAAGACTTGTGCAGCAGACCCTTCACCATCTATCACCATAGTTACCAAGTGCCCAGTCAGCGACATGTAACGTCCCTGTCCATGCTTACTGGTCCAAGTATCGGTGGTGAAATGCACCCGTTCACACACAGAGTTTCTCAAGGAAGCAGTGATGTTGTGTGCGACATGCTGGTGTAGCGCGGTCACACCTTTCTTAGAGAAGTAGTGGCGACTGGGCATCTGGTACTGGGGCACAGCGACAGACATAAGGTCTCTAAAATCCTGTGTGTCCACCAGGCGGAAAGGCAGCATTTCGGTAGCCAAGAGCTTACAGAGGGATAAAGTCAACCTCTTAGCTTTGTCATGGGTCGCAGGAAATGGCCTTTTATTTGTCCACATCTGAGGGACAGAGATCTGGCTGCTGTGTGTAGACGGTGTTGAGTCGGGTGTCCCTGGAAAAATGCAGGTTTAAGAGGAAAGTGTAGGCATAGGCATGATGTTGCCTTCATCCAAGGTTGGTGCTATCGATGTCTGAGAGAGCTGTACACACGCACTTGGTTCCCCTTCCAAACCAACTGACGACCTACCAAGCAAACTGCCTGTTGCGGTTACAGTGGTGGAAGTTGTGCGTGGAAAACCAGGTGTGACAGCTGTCCCCACAGTCCTAGAAGATGAAGAGCACGTGGATGCACTGGAAGGGGCAGGCGGTGGATGGTTCGCTCCGCTAGGCCTCATTGCAGCACGGTGAGCTTCCCACTGGGACATATGATATTTATTCATGTGACGATTCATGGAAGAAGTTGTCAAACTGCTGAGGTTTTGCCCTCTACTAACAGAATCACGACAAATTTTACAGATCACATAATTTGGGCGATCTTTTGCTATGTCAAAAAAGGACCAGGATAGGCAAGGCTTAGAGGGCATGCGACCTGCTGATCCACCCCGACTAGTGGTCAGAGGCACAGTGGTGGCTGAGGATGCAGTTGTAGACGTGCTACCAGTACTCCGACTCTGTCCAGGAAGGCACAAGGTAACTTCGTCGTCAGTTGCATCCTCCTCCACCGTCTCTGTTGACCTCCTCGAGGGCCTGACTGTTGGTTGACAGTTGGTGGGATCTAGAACTTCCTCATCAATTGTTGTGTTTGCACTCCCCTCACCCTCAGACCGAGCCTCTTCTTGCCCTGACCGAATATTTAAGTTGTCATCCCAATCTGGTATCTGCGTCTCATCGTCATCAGTATGTTCCTCATTGTCTATAACAACAGGTGTTACAGTTTGTGAAAAAGGGTCAACATTATGCTCAGAAACTTGGTCCTCACGGCCTGAATCAGAGTCACAAAGGTTCTGGGCATCACTGCAGACCATTTCCTGGTCTGTACTCACTGTAGCTTGGGAGCAGACCTCTGATTCCCAGGCTATAGTGTGACTGAACAGCTCTGCAGACTCAGCCATCTCAGTTCCACCATACTGTGCAGGGCGGATGGAGACTTCAGAGCTGGGAGAAAGCAAGTTTGATTGGGATGACAACTCAGAGGACTGGTGATTTTTGGATGCGGTAGTTGAGGTGGCGGAGAGGGTACTTGTTGGCCCACTTGAGATCCATTCAAGCATTTTCCTTTTTTGGCCATCATCTACCTTTGTTCCAGTTGTTCGTGTCCGTAAAAAAGAGAGAACATCGGATTGTCCACGGTAAGTAGTAGACATCTTACTTTTGCTGGAAGATGGTCTATCTTCAGCAGATGTTAATGGAGCTTTGCCACCTTCCCCACAGACAAACCCTTTTTTTCCTTTTCCAACACGCCTCTACCCCTTTCCACCAGCATCTGTCATTTTAGCACTCATTTTGATTGCGACAAGATTGTGCACTTAAAATGTGGTAGTAAAAATTGAGAGGTGGTGTAGATTGCAGCGGTGGTCTATCTTTATTAACAGCAGAATAAACAACAATAACTATCCCTGACAATGCAACTATGGCCCTTAAACTGGCAGCATAGTTTGCTAGTATAATGGCTTAGTAACAATGAGTTTGAGTGTGCAATGCAGAGGTGATGCACATAGATTTGCACCAGTGGGACACTATTGGAAGTCCAACAGCCACTTTTAGGATGCCACTAAGTTTACTCAGTGTTTGCTAGTATAATGGCTTAGTAACAATGAGTTTGAGTGTGCAATGCAGAGGTGATGCACATAGATTTGCACCAGTGGGACACTAATGGAAGTCCAACAGCCACTTTTAGGATGCCACTAAGTTTACTCAGTGTTTGCTAGTATAAGGGCTTAGTAACAATGAGATGGAGTGTGCAATGCAGAGGTGATGCACATAGATTTGCACCAGTGGGACACTAATGGAAGTCCAACAGCCACTTTTAGGATGCCACTAAGTTTACTCAGTGTTTGCTAGTATAATGGCTTAGTAACAATGAGTTTGAGTGTGCAATGCAGAGGTGATGCACATAGATTTGCACCAGTGGGACACTAATGGAAGTCCAACAGCCACATTTAGGATGCCACTAAGTTTACTCAGTGTTTGCTAGTATAATGGTTTAGTATCAATGAGTTTGAGTGTGCAATGCAGAGGTGATGCACATAGATTTGCACCAGTGGGACACTAATGGAAGTCCAACAGCCACTTTTAGGGTGCCACTAAGTTTACTCAGTGTTTGCTAGTATAATGGCTTAGTAACAATGAGTTTGAGTGTGCAATGCAGAGGTGATGCACATAGGTTTGCACCAGTGGGACACTAATGGAAGTCCAACAGTCACTTTTAGGATGCCACTAAGTTTACTTAGTGTTTGCTAGTATAATGGTATAGTAACAATGAGTTTGAGTGTGCAATGCAGAGGTGATGCACATAGATTTGCACCAGTGGGACACTAATGGAAGTCCAACAGCCACTTTTAGGATGCCACTAAGTTTACTCAGTGTTTGCTAGTATAATGGTATAGTAACAATGAGTTTGAGTGTGCAATGCAGAGGTGATGAACATAGATTTGCACCAGTGGGACACTAATGGAAGTCCAACAGCCACTTTTAGGGTGCCACTAAGTTTACTCAGTGTTTGCTAGTATAATGGCTTAGTAACAATGAGTTTGAGTGTGCAATGCAGAGGTGATGGACATAGATTTGCACCAGTGGGACACTAATGGAAGTCCAACAGCCACTTTTAGGGTGCCACTAAGTTTACTCAGTGTTTGCTAGTATAATGGCTTAGTAACAATGAGTTTGAGTGTGCAATGAAGAGGTGCTGCACATAGATTTGCACCAGTGGGACACTAATGGAAGTCCAACAGCCACTTTTAGGATGCCACTAAGTTTACTCAGTGTTTGCTAGTATAATGGTATAGTAACAATGAGTTTGAGTGTGCAATGCAGAGGTGATGCACATAGATTTGCACCAGTGGGACACTAATGGAACTCCAACAGCCACTTTTAGGGTGCCACTTAGTTTACTCAGTGTTTGCTAGTATAATGGCTTAGTAACAATGAGTTTGAGTGTGCAATGCAGAGGTGATGGACATAGATTTGCACCAGTGGGACACTAATGGAAGTCCAACAGCCACTTTTAGGGTGCCACTAAGTTTACTCAGTGTTTGCTAGTATAATGGTATAGTAACAATGAGTTTGAGTGTGCAATGCAGAGGTGATGAACATAGATTTGCACCAGTGGGACACTAATGGAAGTCCAACAGCCACTTTTAGGGTGCCACTAAGTTTACTCAGTGTTTGCTAGTATAATGGCTTAGTAACAATGAGTTTGAGTGTGCAATGCAGAGGTGATGGACATAGATTTGCACCAGTGGGACACTAATGGAAGTCCAACAGCCACTTTTAGGGTGCCACTAAGTTTACTCAGTGTTTGCTAGTATAATGGCTTAGTAACAATGAGTTAGAGTGTGCAATGCAGAGGTGCTGCACATAGATTTGCACCAGTGGGACACTAATGGAAGTCCAACAGCTACTTTTAGGATGCCACTAAGTTTACTCAGTGTTTGCTAGTATAATGGTTTAGTATCAATGAGTTTGAGTGTGCAATGCAGAGGTGCTGCACATAGATTTGCACCAGTGGGACACAAATGGAAGTCCAACAGCCACTTTTAGGATGCCACTAAGTTTACTCAGTGTTTGCTAGTATAATGGTATAGTAACAATGAGTTTGAGTGTGCAATGCAGAGGTGATGGACATAGATTTGCACCAGTGGGACACTAATGGAAGTCCAACAGCCACTTTTAGGGTGCCACTAAGTTTACTCAGTGTTTGCTAGTATAATGGCTTAGTAACAATGAGTTTGAGTGTGCAATGCAGAGGTGATGCACATAGATTTGCACCAGTGGGACACTAATGGAAGTCCAACAGCCACTTTTAGGATGCCACTACGTTTACTCAGTGTTTGCTAGTATAATGGCTTAGTAACAATGAGTTTGAGTGTGCAATGCAGAGGTGATGCACATAGATTTGCACCAGTGGGACACTAATGGAAGTCCAACAGCCACTTTTAGGATGCCACTACGTTTACTCAGTGTTTGCTAGTATAATGGCTTAGTAACAATGAGTTTGAGTGTGCAATGCAGAGGTGATGCACATAGATTTGCACCAGTGGGACACTAATGGAAGTCCAACAGCCACTTTTAGGATGCCACTAAGTTTACTCAGTGTTTGCTAGTATAATGGCTTAGTAACAATGAGTTTGAGTATGCAATGCAGAGGTGATGCACATAGATTTGCACCAGTGGGACACTAATGGAAGTCCAACAGCTACTTTTAGGATGCCACTAAGTTTACTCAGTGTTTGCTAGTATAATGGTTTAGTATCAATGAGTTTGAGTGTGCAATGCAGAGGTGCTGCACATAGATTTGCACCAGTGGGACACAAATGGAAGTCCAACAGCCACTTTTAGGATGCCACTAAGTTTACTCAGTGTTTGCTAGTATAATGGTATAGTAACAATGAGTTTGAGTGTGCAATGCAGAGGTGATGGACATAGATTTGCACCAGTGGGACACTAATGGAAGTCCAACAGCCACTTTTAGGGTGCCACTAAGTTTACTCATTGTTTGCTAGTATAATGGCTTAGTAACAATGAGTTTGAGTGTGCAATGCAGAGGTGATGCACATAGATTTGCACCAGTGGGACACTAATAGAAGTCCAACAGCCACTTTTAGGATGCCACTAAGTTTACTCAGTGTTTGCTAGTATAATGGCTTAGTAACAATGAGTTTGAGTGTGCAATGCAGAGGTGATGCACATAGGTTTGCACCAGTGGGACACTAATGGAAGTCCAACAGCCACTTTTAGGATGCCACTAAGTTTACTTAGTGTTTGCTAGTATAATGGTATAGTAACAATGAGTTTGAGTGTTTCAATGCAGAGGTGATGCACATAGATTTGCACCAGTGGGACACTAATGGAAGTCCAACGGCTACTTTTAGGATGCCACTAAGTTTACTCAGTGTTTGCTAGTATAATGGCTTAGTATCAATGAGTTTGAGTGTGCAATGCAGAGGTGCTGCACATAGATTTGCACCAGTGGGACACTAATGGAAGTCCAACAGCCACTTTTAGGATGCCACTAAGTTTACTCAGTGTTTGCTAGTATAATGGCTTAGTAACAATGAGTTTGAGTGTGCAATACAGAGGTGATGCACATAGATTTGCACCAGTGGGACACTAATGGAAGTCCAACAGCCACTTTTAGGATGCCACTAAGTTTACTCAGTGTTTGCTAGTATAATGGCTTAGTAACAATGAGTTTGAGTGTGCAATGCAGAGGTGCTGCACATAGATTTGCACCAGTGGGACACTAATGGATGTCCAACAGCCACTTTTAGGATGCCACTAAGTTTACTTAGTGATTGCTAGTATAATGGCTTAGTAACAATGAGCTTGAGTGTGCAAAAGGAAGGAGGGTACAGTGGCAGGGTTGTGGGTCTGGGTAGAGGAAAGGAAGCCTCCCTTTCTATCCCTCCTAATGGGGAATTGCAGCGAGGAAATCCCTGACATTAGCTACACAGACGCTGTCATCTTGTGTAGCTGTTAAAATCTGTTTTCACGGACCTGACTGTCACCTATGGCTCTGACCCTGCCGGTATTAGCCCTTAAAAGGACTAATAGAAACTTCTATCCCTATTCTGTATAGCGCTGTGTATAGAGCGTACACAGCAGTATAGAAGACAGGAGCTACGCCAGCGGTGACTGACACCAAGACGCAGAAGGCAGATAATGGCGTGCTGGAGTAAAATGTCCGTTTTTATAATGCATGGAAATGTGACATGGACATCCTATCACACATGCTGTTGCTTCTCTGGCTAAAAGTCCACTTAGCTGTGTGTGTGTCTGGGATTGGCCGACATGCTGGCCCGCCCCACTACACACGCGCGCTTAGGGAAGGAAGACAAGGAAAAAAAAAAATGGCGATCGCCATTATCCAAACAGCAGTGATCTGAATGCGCTGTTCCCGCACACTATACGCTGAAATTTCATAATAGTGTGAGCCACAGAGTGACTTACACTATTACAGCGGAAAGCCAGCTAGTAATTAGCTTGTGTTTTTGCTGCTAGAACCGTTCTCGAACGTATCTAGAACTATCGAGCTTTAGCAAAAAGCGCGAGTTCTAGTTTGATCTAGAACAGCCCCCAAAATCACTCGAGCCGCGAACTGGAGAACCTCGAACCGCGAACCGCGCTCAACTCTAGTCATGACGTCATTGATGACGTCATGACCTCGCCTGTCCATGTCGTTAGTATAAACTTTGTATATAAATTGTTATAAGAAAATATATAGTATAGAAAATGCAAACTCTTCTGTAACCTACAGCTACAGCTTTAAAATAGGGAAATATTCGTTAATTTTAGTGCAATGGCTGTCATCATCTTACGACGTCATAGATAGGACCTTTGTGGTGATCAATTTTTGGAAAACCTTTAATCTGTTGTTCCCCACATATAATAGTAATAAAAAAAAATCTTATAACGCTTTCTTGGAATTTGTTCCGGGTCAAACCGTATTTTG
Organism: Anomaloglossus baeobatrachus; assembly: GCF_048569485.1. Classification (NCBI taxonomy): domain Eukaryota; kingdom Metazoa; phylum Chordata; class Amphibia; order Anura; family Aromobatidae; genus Anomaloglossus; species Anomaloglossus baeobatrachus. The sequence goes on along the minus strand of NC_134355.1, from coordinate 203,079,974 downwards.
ACTGGACTACAAAGGCAGAATGCAATGCAAATGCAAACCACGCATGCGCATGTGCACTAAAAGAGTTTTGAAATGTACAGAGATAGTGCAAACTGCTAGGAGAATATGCATGGCTGTTACAGTGGAGCTATCTATTTGGGAAAAAGATGGTATAATACAAATAGATAGTCAGGGTCCACTGTGCAAAGGTATTATCTTGCTGCTGACTAATGTCTGATAACGGAGAACAGCAGCTGTAACACCGAGGGGGGAGTAGTGTAGTGTTACAGGTCACACCACATATAGAGCTGCCACTCTTACTTCAGAGTAGCTCCGTTAAAGCAAGAAGCCTCTGTTGACTCAGAGACAAATAATATGAAGGTGTAGGAGCACCGTTACAAATCACAGAGATCCTAATACTAAAGCTTCTGTTTCCTCACAGAGGTTATAGTATATATTTTTACTCGTATATAGTGTGTCTAGATCACACACACAATGTGTATAAATGGATAGCAGGGCACAGTACTAACCGTACTGCCCTGTACGCTGGCTCAGTGTAACTGTGCAGCCCCCGTGGCAGCAGCCGAGCTGCTCGGATCTGGGTTCGCTGTGGCTCGAGGGTTTCCAGAGATGGGGGCCGTGCGGCCACTCAAATAAAGGGGGGGTATTTATAGGGGAGTTAAAGGATAGTTCGTGACACTACCTGTGGTGTACGGTAATTTGGGGAGTACCGCCGCAGTCGTTGGGAGTACCTGGGGTGATAAAGCGGGGCAGTAAGGTGTCGTAACCCTCCACGGGTAGGGTGGATGCCCCGGGACTCGGTGATGGAGTGCTGTGGGGTGCAGGGGTCACTCTCGTACTTACTTCATAAGCAGACGCTGACAACCAGGTAAACCAATTCTCTGGGTACCGCTGCCGCTGAGGGGAGCTGGTCCGGGTCCAATCCCCTATACTGTTGCCTGTTGAGCCGTAACCAGCCTCCTGGCACTAAGTTTAACTTCAACTTGGTAGCCCAGTAGTATGGAACTTGCCGGGCCCTCCCTGCTCCCCACTATAGCTAAGTGTGGGAGCTTGCTCTCAGGGCTCACGCTTGGGATTTTATGGACCGTTGTGGTTTGGAAAGTCCAGGGGTGTCACATAACCACACTGACCTAGGAGCACTCTGTGCTAACCCACTGTATAGCAATATGGATAAAGATCGGCTGTCCTCTAGAACAACAGCCACAGAAGAGGAGAGAAAAGCCGCCATTCAATCGATCTAACCTGATAGTATGTCTGCTAACCACACCTAAGCTCTACACTCAGATCTACACTCAATCACAGTGCAATGGGCAGGTAGAACTCGCTTAACCAGCGGACATACACAGGCTATAGACCGGACTGCGTCTATAGTGCCTATCGCTATAGTACTCAGGAGGAGAGCACATCCATGGGTGTCTACCACATGCATGGACAGGAACAACTGAGCACTCACGTGTGTGCTCCAGGGCTTTTTATAACTTAGTCACCAACCACAAGATGGCGGCGCCCATAGACAGCCCGAACCTCGGCCAATAGCGCTACAGAGCGTCATCGGTGATGTCACCCTCAACCAATAAGGAGATAGCATGTCAACAGTGATGTCACCTCAGCCAATCAGCTGCTGCCACGTGGCGAGCATGCTCATTGAGGCCTATTCCAGACTTAGCTTGGAAACCGCATTGTTTTCCTGCACATGTGCTTTTTGGAACTTAGTTCCTGAACCATAGAACGTTCTTCCCACAGACTGTGAAGCTGCAGACGACTAGAACATCGCAGTGAAGGGTCAAATGAGGAAGAAGACGACCGAGGCACAGCAGCATCTCGGCCTGTAACAATAGGTAAAAGCATCTATGAGGAAAAAAAACTATACACCAAACAGAAGCAATTTTATCCTGTAAAGGTGCCCATATAGCATACTCTAACCTGCAGGTTATGAGGTATATTTACACAGATGCATACTCACAGGAGGCCATTACTAAAGTGCATTTATAGACACTGATTAGATTTGAAACATGAAGACAGCAGCACCCAGCCTATTGTAACATAAACACTGGTTTGGTTTTAATGGCATCTGCATTCAACAATGGCTTATGTGTTACCAAATAACAAATGGATGCACAATCATGGGCCTGTATATTTACAGAAGTGAAGAAATACATAGAGACCAAAGCTATTTTTTGAAGAGCCAATTCTACCACGTCTAGTAGCCATTAGATGGCTACCAGGCAGCATAACAAAGTATTTTTTCAACATGTTGTTTTTTTGTCCATTTTCTCACACTCCTTTCCCTTTTCTTTTTTTGGTGATAATTAGTGATGAGCGAGTACTAAAAAGCTCGGGTGCTCGAAGCTCGGGCCGAGCCTCCCAAGATACTCGTGTACTCGGGCCGAGCAACGAGCCCAATGTTATCCTATGGGAGACCCGAGTATTTTTGTGAAATGACCCCCCGGCAGCATGTAGAAACCCTAAAAATGTCACAAAAGTCTCAGAAGAGTGCTCAAATGACATGGCAACAGCATGGGGAAGACCCCTTGAAGCATTTATCACTCAAAAGTCACAGCTGTGAACAATTTTGTCCGCGTTTCACGCCATTTTTACGGACTCACCAGAAAACCTTCCAAAATGACCCCAAAATGATTTTTCATGGCAGAAATGTTAAGGGCACATACGCAATAGTGAGATAGAGCTGGTGTATGTTACTTTTTGAGATTAATACATGAAAGATTTTACGTGAAAACATTGTGTGGCACTCCGATGTCCCTGAGAAGAGACGTACATGAAGGCCTCTTGAGTCTAATGTGCCCATTTTGAGTAAGTGAGTCTTTGTAGTATTTTCCTTTGCCAGGGCAGTCCAAAATTGTGAGGTTCACCAATGCCCCTGCATACAGACGTGCATGAGGGCCTGTAAACCTGAAGTGCCCATTGTAAGGAAGTGGGTCTATTGTAGTATAGCCCTTAGGCAGGGCAGCCAAAAATTGGGAGGCTCCACATTGTCCCTGGATAGAGACGTGCATGATGGCCTGTAAACCTGAAGTGCCCATTGTCAGGAAGTGGGTGTATTATAGTATAGCCCTTAGGCAGGGCAGCCAAAAATTGGGAGGCTCCACATTGTCCCTGGATAGAGACGTGCATGATGGCCTGTAAACCTGAAGTGCCCATTGTCAGGAAGTGGGTGTATTATAGTATAGCCCTTAGGCAGGGCAGCCAAAAATTGGGAGGCTCCACGTTGTCCCTGGATAGAGACGTGCATGAGGGCCTGTAAACCTGAAGTGCCCATTGTCAGGAATTGGGTGTATTATAGTATAGCCCTTAGGCAGGGCAGCCAAAAATTGGGAGGCTCCACATTGTCCCTGGATAGAGACGTGCATGATGGCCTGTAAACCTGAAGTGCCCATTGTAAGGAAGTGGGTCTATTGTAGTATAGCCCTTAGGCAGGGCAGCCAAAAATTGGAAGGCTCCACATTGTCCCTGGATAGAGACGTGCATGATGGCCTGTAAACCTGAAGTGCCCATTGTAAGGAAGTGGGTCTATTATAGTATAGCCCTTAGGCAGGGCAGCCAAAAATTGGGAGGCTCCACGTTGTCCCTGGATAGAGACGTGCATGAGGGCCTGTAAACCTGAAGTGCCCATTGTCAGGAAGTGGGTGTATTATAGTATAGCCCTTAGGCAGGGCAGCCAAAAATTGGGAGGCTCCACATTGTCCCTGGATAGAGACGTGCATGAGGGCCTGTAAACCTGAAGTGCCCATTGTCAGGAAGTGGGTGTATTATAGTATAGCCCTTAGGCAGGGCAGCCAAAAATTGGGAGGCTCCACATTGTCCCTGGATAGAGACGTGCATGATGGCCTGTAAACCTGAAGTGCCCATTGGAAGGAAGTGGGTCTATTGTAGTATAGCCCTTAGGCAGGGCAGCCAAAAATTGGGAGGCTCCACGTTGTCCCTGGATAGAGACCTGTTAGGTTCTTAGTGCCTCCGTGCTTGCATTTAAAAACCGCACGTGTGTGCCTGTTGGTGGCAGCTTTCCGCTGCATTTGTGTGAGTTTTGCAAAAACTTGGATATAACGCACAAGTCTAGTGAATACACATCAGCACAGCATTGCAAAATGCGCAAGGGCGTTGTCAACGAACAAGGAAGTGGACGTGATGGTGGTGCAGGCAGAGACCGAGGTTGTGTGCAAGCTCTAATTTCGCCACAACAAAGGGCCACATCTAGTCGCTCGCACGTCCTGTCCCAAATTCTTGGGGACCGCAGCAGTACACCGCTCTTGAACCAAGACCAGTGTCAACAGGTTGTTAGTTGGATAGCGGATAATGCTTCCAGTCAGATTGGCACCACCACAAACACTCTGTCTTCCACACGGTCAAGTGTCAGTAGCCGTGATACTGCACCGCACATTTCAGAACCTGATCCTCCTTCCTACCACCAGGCCGAGTACACGTCCACGGACATTACTGATCCCACACTTGGACACTCGGAAGAGCTGTTCGTTCACGTTTCCATTCACAAATTCTGGCCTCTCGCCAGCTCCTGTTGAAGTGGGCCATGACGAGATTGTATGTACAGATGCCCAAATATTTGAGCAGCCACGTTCTCACGAAGTTGGCAACGTGTCTCAACAAGGGGTGGACGATGATGAGACACAATTGTCAGGAAGTCAGGAGGAGGAGCAGGGTGCGGAAGAGGAAGACGACGTGGTGGATAATCCAGTAACTGACCCAACCTGGCAGGAGGATATGCAGAGCGAGGACAGCAGTGCACAGGGGGAGGGAGGCGTAGCATCCCAACAGGCAGTAAGAAGCAGAGTGGTGGCCCCAGGCAGACGTCAGGCAACTGTTCCCCGGAACAACACAACACAAGGTGCCTGTACAAATGTTAGGTCTTCCCGAGTCTGGCTGTAATACTATTGTATGTATTGAGGATTTCGATTGCGTTAGGGCAATGACAACCAGAGACGAGTTCTTGGTGCAAGACGTTTATAATATGCAACCAGCAAATATGTACATAAACGGAACAAAAACACAGTAGAACATAAATACAGGAAATACCTTCCAGGGACGGAGCGAAAGGGAATTCCCGGGACCGCGCACCGGACTCCCCCAGGGAGACCACCAAGAGCGAACCCCTATACAGGGACTGTCTGGCAATCACCCCAGAAGCCCTAAATGCGCAGCAGCCGGGACACAAAAGGGCAATAGGTAAGTCCAAAAATGTCCGTACGTGATGTGAGTCCAGAGTGGTATTAAACGGAAGGAACCGGGCAGAAGTGCCGACCAAAGACGGCAAACGGAGTCCGGGCACAGCTAGATGATACCAGATGAAGTCCAGAGTCGGTGTCGGTTGTTTTCCAAGAGGATCCGAATAACAATCAGGAACCAAAAGCAGCAGGGCAGGAGCACACAGGAAGCAGTATACTCAGGCACTGGACTAAGCTTTAGGGGCGGCTTTTAAACAGATGGACAGGAAGTAGAGCAACAGAACAGCAAACTCCATGTTAACAAAGGGCAAGCTCTTTCAAAAGAAAACTGGAAAACCCGGAACTCTGACACTGGCAGTTTTTTAAGTTGGCTCCAGATGATTCTAAAAAGGCCATTTGCAACACCTGCCATGCCAGCATCAGCAGGGGTACCAAAACTAGCAGCCTGACCACCACCAGCATGATCAGGCACATGTCAGCCAAGCACCCGACTTTGTGGGAAGTACAACAGAGTCGAGGAGCAGTGCTTGCTGATGTCACTGCTACGTCTTCGCTGGTTGTGCATGCGAGCCAATCCCCTGTCCATGCTGCCTGAGAACAAGCCTCCTCCACTCCTGCACCTGCAGTTGCCTACGCAGAAAGAACACCATCATCAAGCACGTCCTTGTCCCAGCGCAGCGTTCAGTTATCCATTCAGCAAACCTTTGAACGCAGGCGCAAATACACTGCCAACACCCCACATGCCACAGTTCTAAATGCTAACATTTCGCGACTGCTTGCGCTGGAAATGTTGCCTTTTAGGCTGGTTGAGACAGAAGCATTCCGCGACCTGATGGTGGCAGCTGTCCCACGTTACTCGGTCCACAGCCGCCACTATTTCTCCCGGTGTGCCGTCCCCGCATTGCATAACCACGTGTCACAAAACATCACACGTGCCCTGAACAACGCGGTTTCAGCCAAAGTCCACCTAACCACAGACACGTGGACAAGTGCATGTGGGCAAGGCCGCTACATCTCGTTGACGTCACACTGGGTTAATATTGTGCAAGCTGGGACCCAGTCTGAGCGAGGGACGGAACACGTCCTTCACACACCAAGTTTTGCAGGCCCTACCTCAGTCAGGGTTTCACACACACTCTACAGCTCCGGAATGTCATGCTCCTCAGCCTCCTCCTCCTCCTGCGCATCCTCATCCACTTTACCCTCCACACCAGTCCCAAGCTGGAAGTGTCGCGGGCGGAGGAGGGGACGGTGCGCTCTCCCACTGCTCGGGTCCGGCTGACGCTGCTCTACGGCTGCTGCTGCTCGTTGGCTCGAGCGATGGCCGGATCCCGGGGACTTGAGCGGCGCTACTCGCCCGTGAGTGAAAAGGGGTGGTTTGGGTTTTGGGGATATTGTCCGTGACGCCACCCACGGTTGTGGTGATTGTGTGGACACCACCGCTGCTCTGGACGGGGATCCCGGGAGCCTGTGACAGGGAGCAGCTTTGTTGTTATTTCTCCCCTCCGTGGGTAGGGGGGTTGGTTGTCCCGGGGCCTGGTGATGGGGTAGAGATGGATGACAGGCGGGTTGCGGGGCCTGATGAGGTGCAGGGTCGCAGGGGCAGCGCTGTGCCGCACGGCACGGAGGTACTCACTCAGCCCAATGATGATGACACAGTTCACGGTAAAACAAGTGGCTGGATGGACGGGTCACTCGGACGGCTGCGGTTGTTCCTCCCTGCAGGTTAGTGATGACTGTCTCTCCCTGCACCTAAGTTAAGTGTTGGTAGTGATGGTTTCCCAACGGTAACCCGCTCCCCGACCTGGATATGGGCCGGAGGAGCCCCTTTTGCCCACAGGCGCTGGCCCTGGGAGACGGTTGCCCTTGGCGGTGGCGGTGTCTCCCCTTCACGGTTGTACGGTTGCCTTCTATCTGGACTTGGCTGTTTGGAAACCCTGAGGTTCCCTTCACTAACGGATTTGGCAAATTCACGGCGACACCAAGCCTTGCCGGGATCCGAAAGTCCTCTGCCAATGGTGCTGGCTTCTCTTTGTATACCGGTCCGGTACGGCCGGGTCACCACCCGTCCATGGTCCTTACGGCAGACTCCAATCGGCCTCCACTGCAGACGGTCACCACATCCTGCCAACCTTGCTGTCCTGTCCGGGCCACACACCCGGACCAACTTCAGGCTCTTTGCTGTCACTTTTCTCCTCTCTACTACTTTCCTCCTTCCACTTCCTTAGCTTAACTCTCACTGCCTGTGTTTTCCCTGCTCCTCGGTGGGTGGAGACCAACCGCCTGGCTCCACACCCTGGTGTGGACAACAGCCCCTGGGGAAGGCAACAAGGATTTTGTGTTTTGACTATGATATGCCTGCAGGGAGTGTGGGGTGTTTAAGTGTTGTGCTCTGTGGCCCCTGGCTTGTCCAGGGCGACACAGAAGCACTGCAGCACTGCCTCGGCGAAGCGGCAACAGGCAGTGCTGAAGCTAATCTGCATAGGTGACAAACCCCACAATGCAGAAGAGGTGTGGACAGCTCTGAAACAGCAGGCAGATCACTGGCTCACACCTCTGAACCTAAAGCCAGGAAAGGTCGTGTGTGACAATGGCCGGAACCTGGTGGCGGCTTTGAGGCGAGGCCAGCTGACACATGTTCCATGCGTGGCCCATGTGCTCAACCTCGTGGTTCAGCGGTTTCTAAAGTCATACTCAGAGCTGTCTGATCTGCTGGTAAAAGTTCGCCGCCTGTCTGCACATTTTCGAAAGTCACCTACTGCTTCAGCCGGCCTTGCTGGCTTAAGACGCCGTTTGCATCTTCCGGCACACAGACTGGTATGTGATGTCCCCACGCGTTGGAATTCAACTCTGCACAAGTTGGTCAGGATATGTGAGCAGAAGAGGGCAGTTGTTGAGTACCTGCATCACCTAAGCCGTCGGGAAATGGGTCAAACTCCACACATAACACCTGAGGAGTGGAGATGGATGTCCGACCTATGCACCATCCGCCAAAACTTTGAGGACTCCACCAAGATGGTGAGCGGCGATGACGACATTATTAGCGTCACCATACCGCTTCTCTGCCTTCTAAAATGGTCTCTGCTCAAAAAACAACCATGATGCATTGCAGGCGGAGCACGATGAGTTTGAGCAAGAAACAGTAGTGGGTGTGGGTGATGATAACACACAGCCCAGCCTCGTCTCATCACAACGTGCAGTGGAGGACTATGACGAGGAGGAGGATGAAGACATGGAGCAACTCTCTGGCCAAATTGAGGATATGACATGCAGTCATATCCTCGGTTCAGCGTGGCTGGCCAGAGGACAGGGTAGATGATGAGGAGGAGGAGGAGGAGGACAGCATGTTCAGTCATCGTGTTGGTCAGGATACTGAAGTGATGGCTGTTAAGAGTCTGGCACACATGGCTGACTTTATGGTAAGCTGCCTGTCTCGTGACCCTCGCGTTAAGAACATCTTGGCCGACAATCATTACTGGTTGGTAACACTGTTAGACCCACGCTAAAAGGAGAACTTTATGTCTCTTATTCCCGAGGCGGAGAGGTCAGGCAAAATGCAGCAGTTCCAGAAGGCCATAGTCACGGAAGTAGGCAAAGCATTCCCCTCACAAAACGCTAGCGGCATAGGTCAGGAATCAGTGGACAACCAAGGCGTACAGCCGAGAGGGGCACAAGTCCAATCCGCCAGAGGTAGGGGAACAGTCTTTAAGATGTGGGACAGTTTTCTCAGCCCCTCACATACCACAGCCCCTGAGGTGAGGGGTAGTGCCACAAGAAATCCTAAGTTTGCCCAGATGCTCAAGGAGTACCTTGCAGATCAAACAACTGTACTCCGACATTCCTCTGTGCCTTACAATTAATGTGTATCCAAGCTGGACACGTGGCATGAATTGGCTCTCTACGCCTTGGAAGTCCTGGCCTGCCCTGCCGCTAGCGTTTTGTCAGAGCGTGTTTTTAGTGCCGCAGGTGGAATCATTACAGATAAACGCACCCGCCTGTCAACTGTAAATGCTGACAGGCTGACTCTGATCAAGATGAACAAGGGTTGGATTTGGCCAGACTTCACCACACACACCAACAGCAAATTACAGCGGAATTTAAAGTTTGTAACGGGAATTTGCCATGTACCTCCACTCACCCATGGTAACACACTTCTGGACTTTGGCTAATCGCTGGACTGCTCCTCCTTCTCCTCATGCGCCATCATGGTGACCGTTACAATAGTTAAGCCGTTGTTTCAGGTATACCCCCAGTGGTAAATTTTTTCGCCCATTCTTTCTGAATGGGCATTACAACGACAGGAGACCCGCTCCTTTGCAATGGGAACAATGTTTTGAGGCCCTCATGCACATCTCTATCCAGGGACAATGTGGAGCCTCCCAATTTTTGGCTGCCCTGCCTAAGGGCTATACTACAATAGACCCACTTCCTTACAATGGGCACTTCATGTTTACAGGCCATCATGCACGTCTCTATCCAGGGACAATGTGGAGCCTCCCAATTTTTGGCTGCCCTGCCTAAGGGCTATACTACAATAGACCCACTTCCTTACAATGGGCACTTCATGTTTACAGGCCATCATGCACGTCTCTATCCAGGGACAATATGGAGCCTGACGCTGCCACCGACTGCCACACACATGCTGTTTTTAAATGCAAGCACGGACGCAATAAGAACCTAACTGGTTTTTAGGAGCGACAATTACTGAGAAGTCTGACACTATCAGACACTGCTGACTGACGTGTATTATACATTAGACTTGTGCGTTATATAATAGTTTGTGCAAAACGCGCACCTGTACCCTGCCACCGACTGCCACACACGTGCTGTTTTTAAATGCAAGCACGGACGCAATAAGAACCTAACTGGTTTTTAGGAGCGACAATTACTGAGAAGTCTGACACTATCAGACACTGCTGACTGACGTGTATTATACACTAGACTTCTGCGTTATATAATAGTTTGTGCAAAACGCGCACCTGTACGCTGCCACCGACTGCCACACACGTGCTGTTTTTAAATGCAAGCACGGACGCAATAAGAACCTAACTGGTTTTTAGGAGCGACAATTACTGAGAAGTCTGACACTATCAGACACTGCTGACTGACGTGTATTATACACTAGACTTGTGCGTTATATAATAGTTTGTGCAAAACGCGCACCTGTACCCTGCCACCGACTGCCACACACGTGCTGTTTTTAAATGCAAGCACGGACGCAATAAGAACCTAACTGGTTTTTAGGAGCGACAATTACTGAGAAATCTGACACTATCAGACACTGCTGACTGACGTGTATTATACACTAGACTTGTGCGTTATATAATAGTTTGTGCAAAACGCGCACCTGTACGCTGCCACCGACTGCCACACACGTGCTGTTTTTAAATGCAAGCACGGACGCAATAAGAACCTAACTGGTTTTTAGGAGCGACAATTACTGAGAAGTCTGACACTATCAGACACTGCTGACTGACGTGTATTATACACTAGACTTGTGCGTTATATAATAGTTTGTGCAAAACGCGCACCTGTACGCTGCCACCGACTGCCACACACGTGCTGTTTTTAAATGCAAGCACGGACGCAATAAGAACCTAACTGGTTTTTAGGAGCGACAATTACTGAGAAGTCTGACACTATCTGGACTGTTTTACACTGTGTACACCAGTCCCAGATATGATGAAGGCTGGTATACGGTCACCACTACCCTGCCTGCCTGCCTGCCTGTATACTGCTACAATAGTCCTGACAAGGACTCTTCTGGTCAATAGCCTGTATTCCGACCTGGCTATACCCTGCCTGTATATAGCAACAATAGTCCTGAGAAGGACTCTGCTACTGTACTCCGACCTGGCTATACCCTGCCTGCCTGTATACAACTAGAATAGTCCTGAGAAGGACTTCTGGTCACACTGTTTGCAGCCCTGCTCCGGAACTAACTATAAAGGGCCGCAAAGCTTTCCCTGAATCAGCGACACTCTCCCTGCACTGACTGTCTGGATAGCTGTGAGCAGAGCACAGCGCGCCGGCCGGTATAAAGGCTCGGTCACGCTGTGCAGGCCGGCCAATCACTGCAATTCCACAACTAACAGGGCTGTGGCATTGCAGTGGTCTGCCAGCCAATCCCTGCATGAGGGCTGGCTCTCAAAAGAGCGCCAACATGCAGAAATGAAGACCACGAGTACAGCACGAGTATCGCGAGATTACTCGGTCCCCGCCGAGCAGCCCGAGTACAGCGATACTCGTGCGAGTACCGAGTAGTTACAAGCATGCTCGCTCATCACTAGTGATAATGCTAATTTTTTTTTTTTCTGTGATAACATTAAATAATCTATCAAAAAAAAAAAAAGGGAGAAGAGGAGGGGAGGCAGCCCGCAGTGACATCAACCACAGAATGAAGCTCTTGCAACATATAAAATATAATGAGTGAATAAATAAACATACATGTTAACAACAATACATATAAATGCTATAATGTCTTGTTGCTGTGGTTGATTGAGAAAGATGCCGCTCAGTCGAAGTAGCATGCTGCCATTACTGTTGAAAGACTAGTATTGAGTCTGAAATGTGAACTTGCTTGTGAGGGCTAGCGGAAAAACAAAAAAAAAATGAAAAATGAAAAAATGTTTATAGTAGATTATAGAAATTGGTGAACAGTAGTTCTTCATTGAGCCCATGTGGGGATAGAGTATCATGGATCCATCTGGACTCTTTACAGAGTAATTCTTTAGTAATGTCGCCCCCTCTAATATTGAGGCAGACCAAGTCAATAACTATTATTCTCAATCCTTTAGAATTGCTCCTATGAGTATCTAAAAAATGTGAAGTTATTGAAGTGTTGAAGTCAGAAACTTACATTTTTTGCGATCTGCTTCAGCCATATTGATACTCAACATATGTTGCTGCAGGCGTCTACACAGTTCTTGGGTCATCTGTCCGACGTAGATTTTTTTGGCAAGTGCAAATCAAACTTTACACCAGATTGCGTGATTCACAATTAAAATAAGCTTTCAGTCCAATTTTCTTGATACCAGATGGTAAATGGACCTGCTCCACAGCTATCATATATTGACATGTGGTACAATTGCCACATGGATATGTTCCTTGTAATTTGGTTCCCCTTCCCAAACTATGTATGGAGTAAGGTGATTCTGTGTCGCCCTGGGCAAGCCAGGGGACACAGGTCACACACCACCACACCCCACACTCTAGGTAGGCACATCACAGCTAACCAGAAATCCTTGTTGCCTTCCTCCAGGAGTTTGATGATGCACACCAGGGGGTGGGCCAGGCGGTTGGCTCCGCCCACCGAGGAGCACACAACTCTGGAGGCGGGAGAAACCAGGCAGATGAGTCTAGGAGGAGGAAATGGAAGGAGTAACAACGGAGAGTAGCCCAGGCAGGGCAAGAGTGAAGTTGAGTTAAGTAGAGGAGTTAAGAAAGTGAAAGTAGAAAAGTGGAGAAAGGAGGAAAGCAAGTGAAGTGACAGAAGAGAAAGACAGCCTGAAGGGTCCAGCTTTGTGGAGGGCCAGAACAGCAAAGTCAGCAACGGCGGTGACTGTCTGGAGGGGGACCGTTTGGAAGTTCCTGGAAGGACCCCGTTGGCTGTGTGCCCGGTGGTCTGGAGCAGTGTTCCGAAGGACAGTCAGCACCAGGGCAGGGGCCTCTCGGACCCCGGCAAGGCTAGGAGTCGCCAGATTTGCCAAATCCGTCAGTGACGGGGACGCAGATCCCCCAACAACCAAGTCCCGATTGAAGGCAACAGCCCAACCTGAACCGGGGAGACACCGCCACCGCCAGGGCACCAGTTTCCCCAGGGCCAGCGCCTGCGGGCAAAGTGTAGAGCTCCTCCGGCCAAGATTGCAGTCGGGGAGCGGGTAACCGGAGGGAATCCACCGCTACCACAAGTCGACCATAGGTGCAAGGAAGAGGGACATCACCGTCACCTACCGGGAGTGCAGGTGCAGCCGTCTGTGGGACCGTCCTACCAGCCGTTTGGTTTACCGTACAAACTGTGTCACGTCTCAGGCTGAGTGAGTACCACAGTGCCGCAAGGCACAGCGCTGCCCACCGCGTCCCTGCGCCCAACAGGCCCCGCACCTACTTCTCCATCACCGGGCCCCGGGATCACCACCCCTACCCACGGAGGGGCAACACAACACCTGGCTGCTCCGCATCACCATCCCCGGGAGCCCCGTACAGAGCAGCGGTGGTGAAATCACCACAACCGTGGGTGGCGTCACGAACTATAACAATCCCCACACCCAACCACAAACCCCCCTTTCACTCACGGGCGAGGAGTGTCGCTCGAGAAACCCCGGGATCCGGCCCACGGCTCGAGCCACCACTGAGCAGCTGCCAGACCCGAGCAGAAGGGGTGAGCGCGGTGTGCTGACACCCTCCTCCCCGCCCGCGACAACTTGGCGTCACGAACAGGATCTTACCGCTCTGCCGTCAGGTAGAGGTGCGCCTTGTTACCGCCGGAGGTATCCGGCAGGAAAATTTCAGAAGCCGCCATCTTTGGCGCGAAAAGTTCCCGCTCGAGCGTCTTCTCGAGCAGTAGAGGCGCGAAGGCCAAAACTCCGCCCCGAGAGAGGAGGGGCCGGAAAGAGCTAAGGGGGGACGCGATGGCGGCTGGACGCATGTAGCTGCGGCTATAAAAGCAGGGACGCCAGGACCTTGCAAGAATACCGTTCCTGGAAGCAAACAGAAAAGCCACCATGTGGATGCCGTCCCGCGACACCGTACCCCCCGCGCCTGGAACCGCAGCGTGGGTGGAGATCCGGACCGCGCAGCTCTACCAACGGCTGCAGGTGAAGATGCAGCTCCTCATGGAGGAGTGGGAGGCCGACATGGCGGACGTTGTAGCCACCGTGCGGAGACGCGAGGAGGAGGCGGAGAAAGGGAGGGTGAGTGACCCACGTCCCGATGCCCTTGCAGGGCCGGTCATCGCGGCTGTGGGGCCCGGTCCAAGCCCTCTCCCCCCGTTGCCTCCCTCGCCACCCGTCCCGGAGGCCGTGACCCCGCCACTAGGCCTGCTACCATCGCAACCGGTAGCAGTACCCAGCGTCCCCGCCCAGGCGGGCCGACCTGTAACCGGAGCCCGCGGCACACCGGAGGTGTTACCGTGGAAGACGCCGAAAGTAGAACCGGAGGCATCCCTTGAAAAACTCCCCGAGCCGGAGCCGATGACCCGTTCCGAGTCCAAGGCCCGGCAGCGGAAAGCCCCTATGCCCATCCCCCACACCTCGGCTGAGGTAGCGCCGGGTTGTTGCTGCAAGGCAGCGCCCAAGGCCATGACACCGCGGGATACGCCGCCCACCATCCTGACAGTGGGTAACGTTATGGATGTCCCGCGGGGCCCGACCCGTGCGCCGGCGCTTGCGGCAGCGCCATACTGGGATAGGGAGCCGGTACCGCTGGGCCTGGAGATCGCCGAGAGGGAGCAGAAAAAGGCCGAACTGGTGGCCAGAGCGATCCGAGAGAAGGAGCACCTCCGGCGGGCAACCTCCCGTGCCCGAGGACCGTTGTACGTGGGGCAGGTGAGGCGGTTTGATGTCCGCCGGGGCTACGGGTTCATCTACGAGCCGGGCCTGGAGGCCGAAGTTTTTGTAGCCCGGCGGGATGTGAATGCCCACCTGCCCGAGGAGCATCCTGGCCGTAATCTGATGCCGGGTGATATTGTCCAGTACACTCGGTTCTTTGGGGAGCGAGGGTGGTTTGCGCTGGACGCTAGATTGAAGGGCAGCCCAGAGGCCCTCGCAAGCGCCGTGCCCCCTCCCTTTGAAGGAGCACTGGAGCCTGGAGGACCGGAGTAGGGCCGTGGGTGCCCGTAGCAGCAGTCCCCGTTGGGACCACCAGTGAGTTCAAGTTTGTTTAAAAGTAAGAAAATGATGAAAAATGATTACCGAACAGTAACCAGATTTGCTTTGTGATTAGAACCGGCAGGAGCCGGCACCGTTGTCCCCGAGGGGACCGTTTAAGTTTTGCATGGGAACTATCCATGGACAAGCCCGTGAACTTGCAGGGCACCACAAACGTTAAGTGGCTTGTAAATATGTTGGTTACCGTTACCGTTTCCGCCATACCGCCTCCGGAGAGGCAGGTTGGAGGGAGGGCCCTGAGCAGAGCAGGCTGGGGCCCAGCCACCAAAGGAACCGGTGGCCACCCTCTGGAGGGGAAGGACAGATCCCGCTCGGGTAACTTGTGCTGGACTGTGGGTCAAGGGGTGCTGCCTGGGTTTTAGGGGCAGCATCAGGGCCAGGTTGCTTGGGTGGGAGAGAGCGGAAACCGTGACCGTAAACCGTTGCAACGTTTAAGTAAATGTGCCTCCCGTCTTGGGAAGAGTTTTGATTAAAAATGTTATTCATGTTTTCTTAACCTTGTTACCCCCTTTTACAGAAAAATAAAACCGGTGTAGGACGGCAGCCCGCGGACGGTCTGCATTTTGCTAAGGGGGAATGTGTCGCCCTGGGCAAGCCAGGGGACACAGGTCACACACCACCACACCCCACACTCCAGGTAGGCACATCACAGCTAACCAGAAATCCTTGTTGCCTTCCTCCAGGAGTTTGATGATGCACACCAGGGGGTGGGCCAGGCGGTTGGCTCCGCCCACCGAGGAGCACACAACTCTGGAGGCGGGAGAAACCAGGCAGATGAGTCTAGGAGGAGGAAGTGGAAGGAGTAACAACGGAGAGTAGCCCAGGCAGGGCAAGAGTGAAGTTGAGTTAAGTAGAGGAGTTAAGAAAGTGAAAGTAGAAAAGTGGAGAAAGGAGGAAAGCAAGTGAAGTGACAGAAGAGAAAGACAGCCTGAAGGGTCCAGCTTTGTGGAGGGCCAGAACAGCAAGGTCAGCAACGGCGGTGACTGTCTGGAGGGGGACCGTTTGGAAGTTCCTGGAAGGACCCCGTTGGCTGTGTGCCCGGTGGTCTGGAGCAGTGTTCCGAAGGACAGTCAGCACCAGGGCAGGGGCCTCTCGGACCCCGGCAAGGCTAGGAGTCGCCAGATTTGCCAAATCCGTCAGTGACGGGGACGCAGATCCCCCAACAACCAAGTCCCGATTGAAGGCAACAGCCCAACCTGAACCGGGGAGACACCGCCACCGCCAGGGCACCAGTTTCCCCAGGGACAGCGCCTGCGGGCAAAGTGTAGAGCTCCTCCGGCCCAGATTGCAGTCGGGGAGCGGGTAACCGGAGGGAATCCACCGCTACCACAAGTCGACCATAGGTGCAAGGAAGAGGGACATCACCGTCACCTACCGGGAGTGCAGGTGCAGCCGTCTGTGGGACCGTCCTACCAGCCGTTTGGTTTACCGTACAAACTGTGTCACGTCTCAGGCTGAGTGAGTACCACAGTGCCGCAAGGCACAGCGCTGCCCCCGCGTCCCTGCGCCCATCGGGCCCCGCACCTACTTCTCCATCACCGGGCCCCGGGATCACCACCCCTACCCACGGAGGGGCAACACAACACCTGGCTGCTCCGCATCACCATCCCCGGGAGCCCCGTACAGAGCAGCGGTGGTGAAATCACCACAACCGTGGGTGGCGTCACGAACTATAACAATCCCCACACCCAACCACAAACCCGCCTTTCACTCACGGGCGAGGAGTGTCGCTCGAGAAACCCCGGGATCCGGCCCACGGCTCGAGCCACCACTGAGCAGCTGCCGGACCCGAGCAGAAGGGGTGAGCGCGGTGTGCTGACACCCTCCTCCCCGCCCGCGACAACTCCCTGCAGGGTATATAATAAAAAACAAGCACTCGGCGCCAATCTCAGCGCATTATCAAAGCGGCTCTCTGGTGCCCTTTTTTTTTACTGCAGTTTTATGCACTCACCTTTTGCCACAAAACTTCAGGCATATATGACTTTTCCAAAGTCTCCTTATCCGGGTCTGCTGCTTGCCTTGAATTGATCCTGTGTATGGTCCTGCCTCGGATTACAACAGGTGAAAAAGTTAAAAATGAAGTAAACCAATTCTGTAGTGGCCGCGCTCCCCGTAGTAATGATTTTAAAAACTCTTGTGCTCAAATGGAATTTATTACTCAAACATACGGAAATAAAAAACGGATACAACGCGTTTCGGCGGGAACAACCGCCTTCCTCAGGTATCTAAATAAAAATGCATCTCACTCTACTTTATAGATAAAAAAATAAATACAATTTACCTGGTATTCAAATAAGGGTGTGGATATAACCACAGCTGTATAATCAGTTTCTTAGTTCACTTCAACTCAAGTGGTTCATTAAAAACAAATCCACAAACAACAAATCACTTAAAAAAATCATAAACCTAACCTGAGGAACCAAATATAACATTTAGGAGGGGGAAAACGATAAAACGCTTAATAGCCCCAAGTAGATTAAGAGAAAATAAAAAAAAATCAGCAAGGATAGAAAAAAATGAAGTTCAGGTGATTGGAGTTTTTAGATGTAGTTCTAGGAAATGTCATAAGTGTGGAATTATAGACCATGGAGCAAAACAGATTACAAGTAAAAGTATAGGCGAATTAATTAAAATAAAACAAAATCTGAGTTGCGATAGCGATTATATTATTTATGTTATCGACTGTAGCTGTGGGCTACAGTATGTGGGACGCACGACACAGACGTTACGTGCTCGTATGAACGGGCACAGGAATAGAGCAAAAAAGGGGTTTTTAAAACATAGTTTATCAAGACATATACTACTCAAGCATGAAAAGAATTTTAATATAAGGGTGACACCTCTAGAACAGATACCTATGGAAACGATCAATAGAAA
Source organism: Anomaloglossus baeobatrachus (assembly GCF_048569485.1). Classification (NCBI taxonomy): domain Eukaryota; kingdom Metazoa; phylum Chordata; class Amphibia; order Anura; family Aromobatidae; genus Anomaloglossus; species Anomaloglossus baeobatrachus. The sequence goes on along the minus strand of NC_134355.1, from coordinate 203,062,015 downwards.
TTCTTTGCGCAATCGCAAAGAAACATATTGGATTTACCTCCTTCAAACATTGCATCCTAATGGCCTTAATGATATTGTGGAAAGAATATAGTATACATCCCTGTCTAAATATAATGAAGAATAAAAAAAAAAAGATTTTAAATTTGTTTTTTAAAGAATTTTTATCTAATTTTTTTTGTACTACCTTTTATTTGATAAATCTTATTGATAGTAATTTTATTGATAAATGCTTACAGTGTTTTTAGTTTTATGATTTTTTTAAGTGATTTGTTGTTTGTGGATTTGTTTTTAATGAACCACTAGAGTTGAAGTGAACTAAGAAACTGATTATACAGCTGTGGTTATATCCACACCCTTATTTGAATACCAGGTAAATTGTATTTATTTTTTTATCTATAAAGTAGAGTGAGATGCATTTTTATTTAGATACCTGAGGAAGGCGGTTGTTCCCGCCTAAACGCGTTGTATCCGTTTTTTATTTCGGTATGTTTGAGTAATAAATTCCATTTGAGGACAAGAGTTTTTAAAATCATTACTACGGGGAGCGCGGCCACTACAGAATTGGTTTACTTAATTTCAAACTATGTATGGGTCGTTTAAAGTGGCTACAGGTAACCAAATCCTTAATATTTTTTACCTGACTATCATCTTCAGTTGGGCCGCAATGTGGGGCACCAATCTTGATTTGCTCAGTAAAATATCCCAATTTTGCTGTAGATCCTTACACCCCTCCTTCAACTGATTGTGGTATGTCATTATAAGATTCACAGTGAGCATGGCATTTCGTACTGTCGGTTTCAAGAGATCTTCACGATTAGTTGTTTCAGGATGTTTATAGGCTCTTGAGATGACTACACCATCTCTGAATTAAGTCCTGGGCCTGGGCATGGAAATCCTGCTGGTTAGCACAATTCCTTTTGACTCTAATGAACTACCCTTTTGATATGCCGTCACGTAAATGCAGAGGATGAAAACTGTCATAGTGTAATATGCTGTTAGTGGACGTGGGCTTACAGTAAAGTGATGTGCTGATGGTCGAGTTTTCACAGTCAACCTTAGATCAAGGAATGTTTGAATCATGGATGTCTGAGATTTCTTCGAGGTCAATTGAAAATTCCACGGGTTGTTGTTTAAAATTCTTATAAAAGCATCACAGTCCTCTGATGCTCCTGTCCAAAATAGAAGAATATCATCTATAAACCTATATCATCTCATGACATGCTGTTCAAATCCAGTGCACATACATGTTGCTCCTCCCACCACCCCAAAAATAGATTGGCATAAGAAGGTGCACATTTGGCCCCCATTGCTGTGCCGGATGTTTGCTTGTAGAACACCCTATCAAACACAAATAACTGTTGTTGAGTACCAATTCCAACAAATCCAGTAAAAAGGAGTCATGTTTCCTGTCTCGTGAGGTATGAATATTGAAAAAATATGTCACCACCTCTAAACCAAGGCCATAACTAATGATGGTATACAGCGATTCTACATTTAAGGAGACCAACCATGTTTCTGGGGGTATATGGAGATCCTGTAGCTGTATCAGGTGAGTAGAATCCTGAATGTAAGAGGGTAGGGACTGTGCAAGTGATGGTAAGAAAAAAATAATGTAAATGTAAGACCTCTCAAATAGCCTATTAATGCCTGCCACAATCATCCTACCTGGTTGCTCCTGAAGGTCTTTATGCACCTTTGGTACCATATAAAACATAAGAACAACCAGGAATTTGATGGTCAAAAAATCCCTCTTTTTTTCATGACAACATTATGGAAAAAGGCCGCTTGTAGTAGTCTATCCAATTTCTGCTTAAAGGTGATTGTAGGATCCAATGGCAGAGCCTGGTAGGAAAAAATGTTGGTTAATTGCCTCATGGCTTGCTTGAGGTACATATCAATAGGCCAAATAACTGTGCTCCCTCATTTGTCCGCTTCCTTTATAATGAAACATTTATTGTTTTTCCACATTTTTGAGCACTTGACGTTCCTGTCTATAGAGATTATTTTGTTTGTTGTGATCAAGTTTCAGATCTTCTATATCCCTAGAGGTTTTATAAAAGAAAATGTGTATAACTGTGCAAAGTGCAAAGGAGGGAGTTGCCTGTGACAAGAGTCTTCCTGTAAAACTTTTCTTCCTACCTTCATCCTTATGATTTTTCTCAAGTAAGATGAGATCCTGAGATATTGCGCCTTAATCCATAGGCAGATTATCCATGATGGAGGGTTGACTGTACATAAATTTAAACATAAGCTGTCTACAAAAGAGGTAAAGATTAGTGATGAGCTAGTACGCTTGTCACTACTCGGTACTCGCACGAGTATCACTGTACTTGGGCTACTCGGCGGGTACCGAGTAATCTCACGATACTCATGCTGTACAGTTGGTCTTCATTCCTACATGTTGGCGCTCTTTTGAGAGCCAGCCCTCATGCAGGGATTGGCTGGCAGACCACTGCAATGCCACAGCCCTGTTAGTTGTGGAATTGCAGTGATTGCCCGGCCCGCACAGCGTGACTGAGCCTTTATACCGGCGGGCGCGCTGTGCTCTGCACACAGCCATCCAGACAGTCAGTGCAGTGAGAGTGTTGCTGCTTCAGGGAAAGGTTTGCGGCCCTTTATAGTTAGTTCTGGAGCAGGGCTGCAAACAGTGTGACCAGAAGTCCTTCTCAGGACTATTGTAGCTGTATACAGGCAGGCAGGGTATAGCCAGGTAGGAGTACAGGAGAAGAGTCCTTCTCAGGACTATTGTTGCTGTATACAGGCAGGGCAGGCAGGGTATAGCCAAATCGGAATACAGGCTAGTGACCAGAAGAGTCCTTCTCAGGACTATTGTAGCTGTATACAGGCAGGCAGGCAGGGTATATAGCCATTCCTAGTGGTGACCGCATACCAGCCTTAATCATATCTGGGGCTGGTGTACACAGTCTAAAACAGTCCTGATAGTGTCAAACTTCTCAGTAATTGTCGCTCTTAAAAAGCTGTTAGGTTCTTAGTGCGTCCGTGCGTGCATTTAAAAACAGCACGTATGTGCCTTTCGGTGGCAGCGTACAGGTGCACTTGTGTGCGTTTTGCACAAACTAGGATATAACGCACAAGTCTAGTGAATACACGTCAGCACAGCATTGCAAAATGCGCAAGGGCGTTGGCAACGAACAAGGAAGTGGACGTGATGGTGGTGCAGACAGAGGCCGAGGTCGTGTGCAAGCTCTAATTTCGCCACAACAAAGGGCCACATCTACTCGCTCACACGTCCTGTCCCAAATTCTTAGGGACCGCAGCAGTACACCACTCTTGAACCAAGACCAGTGTCAACAGGTTGTTAGTTGGATAGCGGATAATGCTTCCAGTCAGATTGGCACCACCACAAACACCCTGTCTTCCACACGGTCAAGTGTCAGTAGCCGTGATACTGCACCGCACATTTCAGAACCTGATCCTCCTTCCTACTACCTGGCCGAGTACACGTCCACGGACATTACTGATCCCACACTTGGACACTCGGAAGAGCTGTTCACGTTTCCATTCGCACATTCTGGCCTCTCGCCAGCTCCTGTTGAAGTGGGTCATGACGAGATCGTATGTACAGATGCCCAAAAGCATTCCGCAACCTGATGGCGGAAGCTGTCCCACATTACTCCCACATGAACTGCACTGAATAAATCACCTGGTCACTCAGCTGGATTGTTTTTCTTCATACCGCTTCTCTGCCTTCTAAAACGGTCTCTGCTCAAAAACAAACATGATGCATTGCAGGCGAAGCGCGATGAGTTGGAGCAAGAAACAGTAGTGGGTGTGGGTGATAACACACAGCCCAGCCTCGTCTCATCACAACGTGCAGTGGAGGACTATGACGAGGAGGAGGATGAAGACATGGAGCAACTCTCCGGCCAAATTGAGGATATGACATGCACACCAGTCATATCCTCGGTTCAGCGTGGCAGGGCCAGAGGACAGGGTAGATGAGGAGGAGGAAGAGGAGGAGGAGAACAGCATGTTCAGTCATCGTGTTGTTCAGGATACTGAAGTGATGGCTGTTAAGAGTCTGGCGCACATGGCTGACTTTATGGTAAGCTGCCTGTCTCGTGACCCTCGCGTTAAGAACATCTTGGACGACAATCATTACTGGTTGGTAACACTGTTAGACCCACGCTACAAGGAGAACTTTATGTCTCTTATTCCCGAGGCAGAGAGGTCAGCCAAAATGCAGCAGTTCCAGAAGGCCATAGTCACGGAAGTAGGCAAAGCATTCCCCTCACAAAACGCTAGCGGCATAGGTCAGGAATCAGTAGACAACTAAGGCGTACAGCCAAGAGGGGCACAAGTCCAATCCGCCAGAGGTAGGGGAACAGTCTTTAAGATGTGGGACAGTTTTCTCAGCCCCTCACATACCACAGCCCCTGAGGTGCGGGGTAGTGCCACAAGAAATGCTAAGTTTGCCCAGGTGCTCAAGGAGTACCTTGCAGATCGAACAACTGTACTCCGACATTCCTCTGTGCCTTACAATTAATGGGTATCCAAGCTGGACACATGGCATGAATTTGCTCTCTATGCCTTGGAAGTCCTGGCCTGCCCTGCCGCTAGCGTTTTGTCAGAGCGTGTTTTTAGTGCCGCAGGTGGAATCATTACAGATAAACGCACCCGCCTGTCAACTGAAAATGCTGACAGGCTGACTCTGATCAAGATGAACAAGGGTTGGATTGGGCCAGACTTCGCCACACCACCAGCAAATGAGAGCGGAATTTAAATTTTGTAACGGGAATTTGCCATGTACCTCCACTCACCCATGGGTACACACTTCTGGACTTTGGCTAATCGCTGGACTGCTCCTCCTTCTCCTCATGCGCCACCATGATGACCGTTACAATAGTTAGGCCGTTTTTTCAGGTTTACCCCCAGTGGTAAATTTTTTCGCCCATTCTTTCAGAATGGGCATTACAACGACAGGAGACCCGCTCCTTGCAATGGGAACAATGTTTTGAGGCCCTCATGCACATTTCTATCCAGGGACAATGTGGAGCCTCCCAATTTTTGGCTGCCCTGCTAAAGGGCTATACTACAATAGACCCACTTCCTTACAATGGGCACTTCAGGTTTACAGGCCCTCATGCACGTCTCTATCCAGGGACAATGTGGAGCTTCCCAATTTTTGGCTGCCCTGCCAAAGGGCTATACTACAATAGACCCACTTCCTTACAATGGGCACTTCAGGTTTACAGGCCATCATGCATGTCTGTATGCAGGGGCATTGGTGAACCTCACAATTTTGGACTGCCCTGGCAAAGGAAAATACTACAAAGACTCACTTCCTCAAAATGGGAACATTAGACTCAAGAGGCCTTCATGTACGTCTCTTCTCAGGGACATCGGAGTGCCACACAATGTTTTCATGTAAAATCTTTCATGTAATCTCAAAAAGTAACATACACCAGCTCTATCTCACTATTGGGTATGTGCCCTTAACATTTCCGCCATGAAAATTCATTTTGGTGTCATTTTGGAAGGTTTCTGGTGAGTCCGTAAAAATGGCATAAAACTCGGACAAAATTCTTCACAGCTGTGACTTTTGAGTGATAAATGCTTCAAGGGGTCTTCCCCATGCTGTTGCCATGTCATTTGAGAAGGCACGGCAAAGCTGTGGAGAGATAAGGCGCAATAGGGTCTTACCCGGTATGACAAAGGGTGGTGAATGTCAAAAGAAACACTCACCTGGTGGGGTTGTGACAGTCACAACTCCTTTGAAAGCATGTAGATAACGTGGACGGCAGCTGTCCCGCAGCAAGGAGTAATTTAAATCAGCAGGAGAAAAGCAGGATTAGAATACCGCGCCAAACCACAAGAAAAACAGCAGGAGAAAAGCAGGATTAGAATACCGCGCCAAACCACAAGAAAATCAGCAGGAGAAAAGCAGGATTAGAATACCGCGCCAAACCACAAGAAAATCAGCAGGAGAAAAGCAAGATTAGAATACCGCGCCAAACCACAAGAAAATCAGCAGGAGAAAAGCAGGATTAGAATACCGCGCCAAACCACAAGAAAATCAGCAGGAGAAAAGCAGAATTAGAAAACCGCGCCAAACCACAAGAAAATCAGCAGGAGAAAAGCAGTATTAGAATACCGCGCCAAACCACAACCTGTGAAAATAAAGAAAAGAGTTTTACTATCTTCACCTGGAGTCTTGTGGTTTGGCGCGCCATGTCATTTGAGCACTCTTCTGAGACTTTTGTGACATTTTTAGGGTTTCTACATGCTGCCGGGGGGTCATTTGTTTTCATAAAAATACTCGAGTCTCCCATAGGATAACATTGGGCTTGGTGCTCAGGCCGAGTACACGAGTATCTTGGGATGCTCGGCCCGAGCCTCGAGCACCCGAGCTTTTTGGTATTCGCTCATCACTAGTAAAGATCTTTAACACTAGAACTACTGGACTCGTGACACCTATATAGAAATACATGGTGCAAACTAGTCAAAATGACTACCTCAGTAGTTCTAGTGTTAATAAAAGTAAACTTATCCAGGTTATTCATAGGCGAGAAAGACAATGCTTTTTGCAGTACACGCTGTTCTGGAACTAACAGTACATATAGGTTCATGATTTACAGATTAGCTCTGTCCTGATGTCCCATTACTTTCTCCTTGTTTGTCTCGTTTCCCACTTGTATGATGGAGACCAATTCCAAAATCTCCTGCCCATTTTTCTGGGGTTGTGATAGATTCCTTCTGCCCCTCCTGGTGTGCCTTCCAGGTCACTTAGATCGGAGGACAAAAGAAATCACTCAATGTCATTTCAGTGGGGATAGCTGGAGTTGTAAGATTCTTCTTTACAAAGGTCCTTTTTTGCCAAAATGTGACCAATTGGAGGCTCTGTCACTATCAAAGTTCAATTCATCCCATTCATATTTTTGGTTTTTTTCCCTTAATAACCTCCTTCTCATACAGATCAATAATATTTTAAAGCTTCTTTTGGAAAGGTGTAACTATCGTCTCTGAATCGAAAATGTTTAATTTTGTCTCCCTTAATTTGATCTCTTTTAAGTGGGTAAGGACAGTACAGTCATGGTCAAGGAGTAAATCTATTATAATGGTAGAACATTTGAGGAGTCTTTTTTCCCATATGTTGTTAAAATCCTTATCAAGTTCCCAAGCTGGGAATATTTGGACTCTGAGGCCCCTCGGGAGAATCCCCTGTTTTTTATATTCCCCAAGACTTCTCAAGTTCCACCACGTCTTAGTCAGCCATTTGTGTATGCTTATTAAATCCGAAGTAAGTCTAGAGATACAGTAGTTCCATCTGCATGCTCCTTTAAGTTAACCACCTCCAAAGTGGTCCCACTACTGCCAAAAATCTCAACATTATTCTGATTAAGCCAGAGAGCGTCTCTGGTTTCCAAATTCATGCTGACCTCCTCTACCAAAGAACTGTCACAACACAAGCTCCCAAGTCACAATAAACCTAGTGTGAGTAGGTACCAATATTGAGTGTGCCAGCACTCCAGAAAAATTGTTAAAAAATCACTATTAAAAGCTATAACAAAGTAAACCTGTATATATATATATATATATATATATATATATATATATATATATATATATTTGTTTTTTTACCTCAGCCCATATTCATAAAATCACTTACGCTCTATTAGGCTGCTTTAATAGCAGCTTTGATGGGAACGTAACGTTAGTGGGGCGGTCTCATGTATCACAAACTCTGTGGCTTCCTGCATTGATAATGTGACTGCACACCAACACTGTATGGTCCTACACAGCGTGTTCATGTGTTTCTAATAACAGGTACCTAATTAGGCTTGAATATAATCTCACTTGTGTAGATTTTATGTGCACTTACTAACTGGCCCTTGAGAAAGCTGCACTAGGCTGTGGCAATACGCTTGGGGCGATACGCTTGGGGCGGCCCCCCTTTCCCTCTCTCTCTACACTCCCTCTCTCTGCCTGTTAGCTGCTCATTTTAGCAGCACAGGCTTACCAGCCATTATCTATGACTATGTTACTGGGTTTGTACATTGGTGCTGCGACATTTGAAGATTCTAGGTGAGAGTATTGTTGGCTCTGATCTCTATTACCTCTTGTTAACTTGCAGTTATTATACTGACCTGAAGCAAATTATATTTTGCACTTTGCACATTTTGCTAATATTTAGAAGCTTGGTATGGTGTGGTCCTAATTTATTTTATTTTTTTTTGGGCTCCGATCGTGACACTTAGGGGACTGAGAGAGGGATTGCGTTACCTCTGCTGTGTGATCACACACTGTCTCACTGCAGCACTGAAGCTGCGAAGTCCTGCAGTAATCGAGCAATCAGAGCCCTGTGGGGTGCTTTGCCATAAAGGGACTTAGTGAAAAAGTAAAAAAAAAAATTAAAAAAAGTTAAAATATATGTATAAAAAAAGTCAGAAAATATAGAACAAAAAAATAAAAAAAAATTCCAATAAATAGTTATATTTGTGTAAAAAATTAAAATATAAAAAGTACACATATTTGGTATTACTGCAGTCGTAACAACACGAGCTATAAAGTTTTGACACTGGTTAACCCCTTCAGGGACCACGGTAAAAAATAAAAAATGTAGGAAAAACTATGTCTTTTCAACATACAGCTGAGAAAGAGCTGGAATAAAACGAGATCAAAAAGTTATATATGAAAAAAATGGTATAGCTGAAAACATCTTGTCCCACAAAAAACAAGCTACCGTACAGCTCAGTCAGCAAAAAAGTAAAAAAGCTATAGTTCTCAGAATACAGCAATAGAAAAACTGTTTTTTTTCCTATAAAATAGTTTTTATTGTCTAAAAGCAGCAAAACAAGAAATAAAACTTTATAAATGTGGTATCGCTGTAATCATACCGACCTGTAGAATAAAGTTGTCATAATAAAGTTGTCTTATCACTTTTACGGCACGGTGAACGGCGTAAAAGAAAACAAAAAAAACACCATTCCTGAGTTGCTGTTTCTTCTTTATTCTGCCTCACAAAAAGTAAAATAGAAAGCAATCAAAAATTATTATGTGAACAAAAATGGTACCAATAAAAACTCCAACTCATCCCATAAAAAACAAGCAATGAATGACTCTGTCGGCAGAAAAATAAATCCATAGCGTTCAAGATTAGATTAGATTATATGATAAGTACTCGGTGAGATGGAACCTTCTGCCAAAAAAGTTCAATCCCAATCTTATTATATTAAATCCGTGAGTTAGTGGAGCTACTAGCTGTAAAAATGATTTAACACTATTCTTTGTCTTCTTTTACTCTAATAGCTACATTAGCAATTTATGTGTTTAAAGAGATTCAGTTTAAATTTTCAGCCAAAACTGTACTACAATTCTAGTTTGCCTTTTTCTTTAATCCTACAGCCTCCCCCCCCTCTTTTTTTCCCCCTTTTCCCTGCCCCACTTCTTCTATTTCAAAAATGTAATGCTAATTTAACTTAAGATTGTAATTTGACTAATTGTTGTTAAATTTTACTGTGTGAACAATTTGTTTACAAATTTTTTAAAATGAAATATGTATACATATAGCGTTCAAAATCCGGTGTTGCAGAAAACCTTTATTTTGTAAAAAGCGTTTTTTTTAGTGTGACAGGCGCCAAACCTAAAAAACGATATAAACCTTGTATCACTGTAATCGTACTGACGAGAGGAATAAAGCCGCCTAACTACTTATACCGCAAGGTGATTAGCGTAAAAAATAAATAAAGCCAATTTTTCAACTGTTATTGATTTGTTCATTCTATCTCTAAAAGATTTCAGTATGTTGCGGCTCATATTTACTGTGCACTCCATGCTCAGTGCTTGCACTGGGATTACATGCAAAAGTGTGTGCCCATGATTATGTGCCGCCCCCGTGCCAGCAGCCGGGCTGCTCAGATCCGGATCCGAGGTGGCTCGAGGGGTCTCCGGACCCGGGGGTCATGCGGCCACTCGATAAGAAGGGGGGGGACTATGTACAGGGGGGAATTAGAATGTTCGTGACGCCACCCACGGTGCGTGGTGATGTGAGGGACCACCGCTGTGGTTGGGGAGCCCGGTGACGATGGTGTGGCAGCCTGATGTTTTAACCCCTCCGTGAGTAGGGGGTTGGTGTCCCGGGGCTCGTCAGACGGTTGGTGAATGGGTGCCGCTGGGGTAGGAGCACGGGAAATTCAGTGTACTCACTCAGTCCAGGAATAACAACAACAACAGCTTGTAAACCAGAATTCTGAGCACCACTGCAGCTTGTAGGGAACACGCTTGGGTCCGTGCCCTTGGTGTTGCTGTTAGCCTATGGCCCTGTCCTTGGTACCTCTGTCTCGGTTGGACCTGTGGGTATAAAACTCTTCGGGTCCCGCTCACTCGTATGGCTAACGGAGTGAGCTTGCTCTCAGGGTTCACGCGTAGGATTTCTGTGGACTGTATTGTGAAAGTCCTATCCCATCGGTGGTGCGCTAGTACCCCGATTTTGGAGCGGGTTGGGGATGACACTTGAAGTCTTCACCCCCATTGGGTAAATTACCGGAACGTGTGAAGCTACTTTCTGGCCTAGGGTGCACGTAGCCCGTCGTGCCCTGGCCCCTGCCCGGTAATAGCTCAAGGTCTCCAGCCGCACTCCTTGGCAATCCGTGCCCCTTGACACTATACCTGTTAATGTTGGCCATAAATTTACTTTGATGCAATCTAGTCATGCATCCCTCTTAAACTGTCTGCAGTCCAAATTATGAGTCACTCGTGGTAGCATGCATACCACTCTCTTTCATAACACACCAGAGACGTACTCAGATATGGATAGAAAGTAAGACTGATTTTAATACGGAAGTTGTACAAATATTTAAACGGAATTATTGGCTAGGTGCCAAGAATACGTAACAAGTCTCCCATTGGATAAAATAGAACAGCTTATTCTGTGATATACAATATACTGTAATGTGCTTGGTTCCTCATTTATATTAAGCAATGTCAGCATGATTCACTCATCACATGAATAGCCCAGACTGTCTGAGTCTTATGTCCAAATGCAGAACTCGGTGGGGTACACAGTCTGAAACAGCATCTTAAATCCTGGCTTTTGGATATCTTCATATATACTCCTAATAGTTCATAATCTTCTCCTTAACAGTCCCCCCTTTGGAGATAGCCAAAAGTTTTTCCTTACTTTCCCAGGTCTATTGATCTGTCTTAATGCCGATGGTTACCTCACTCACATACGAGATAACCCATCCCTTGTGGATGAATCTTCCCACCCAACAGACTATGCATGGAAGCCAGATACTGACCATATTCTCTAGACTGTCCTCATGGCTATGTTCCGCTGGCACACGTTATTCAGGAAGGGGGAACGTGGCAGTAGTCCTTTAATTGGCTAATATTTATCAGGGTTGGTTTCAACCAAAGTCTCATGCTCCTCAGTCCTCAGGCGGTAATGGTGGGACATCATCAAAGATGGGATGCACAGTCGTCTTCTGGTCCACATGCTTAGATATCATCGTCCTGGCACAAAGTATCGGGTAGAAGAGGGAAGACAGCCATCTCCTGGTCTCAGGTCCGACATCTCTTTGTTGTGGAATGCATGGATCTTCGTCCGAAAGAAAAAGAGTGAGAGAAGAGAGAGGAAGAGAGAGAGAAAGATTGAGAAGAGAGGAAGAGAGAGAAAGATTGAGGAAAGAGAGAAAGAGAGGAAAAGAGAGAGGAAAAGAGAGAGGAAAAGAGGAGAGAGAGAGAAAGAAAAGAGAAAAATGTAGATCTGGTTGGATCTAGAGGAGAAAACTCAAAAACGTATATTAGGCAAATGTTTAAACAAACAACAAGCTTAGTTGAAGTATCTGGGGGTACTTCTAAACACGATTTCATAGGGTCTCAACCTAGTGGTCCCTGCGGGGGTATGTCTGACACTGAACAATTCAAGGGGAAGACTGTCATGCCCTTGCTTTCTACACTGCCCCATCCTCCCAACCTTCCCTCTATTCTGTGGTTGGTATGGGGTGTTTAGAGTCAGTTCTGTGTCTAAGGCCTGCCATATCTCTTTGGCTGGCAGTGAAAGCAGGTCACTAGCCACTTTCTATGGTCTCCGGGAGCCCACAGCTGCACCCTATCTCAGTCCTCTTCTTCTTCTGAGACTTGCTCTTGTAGGGTCAGGACAATGTTTTCTCAAGACTTTCCATCTTTCCTTTCTTCTTCACATCGGGGTCATTCAAAAAGCACAGATTGACTGACTGTTTATTTGGTAAGTGGTCTTGGGGATTCTTTGGATGTTCTGTCAGTGAGGGCACTTCTTACTGCTTCCCTTGACTTCTCCAATGTAGGCCTCAACCCTGCTCACCGCGACTCTGTCTGGCAATAGCAAAGCTTCCATCCGTTCTTCTATGGCCTCATGGCGGCGTACAGTTCCATTGGCAGTGATCAAGTCTCTTGTCTTCCATACAGAGTAGATGCTGGCTGCCATCTTGCAGGCTTCAGCGAGAGCACATACATCTGCTTCTTCACAGACAGGCATGCGGGTAGCGACTGCTCTATCAGCACAGCGTCTTCTGCTACCACCACCATACCCATGTGGAACCGTCTTCTTGATGCACATCTTGATCCATCCGCAAAGGAGTTAAGTCAGGGTCCAAAGGTGTATCCGTCACTGTATCGAATCCAGAGTTTCCTCAGCTATGCCAGAGTGGACTACCTCTTCCACCAAGGTGTCAGAGGTGGGGCACTCCCCCCTTGGAAGAGGGAGAAGTTTAGCAGGATTAAGGACCCCACACCGGGAGATGGTGACTTTGTCAGGGAGCAGTTTGTCACTGGTGCTTTAGGTAGGTGTTCAATCTGGCTAAGTAGTAGTAGTCAAAGGGATGCTGTCTGCCTCCATGGCAAACAGGTAGAATGACTTCTGGGCTGGAGATGATGTGATAATACTCTTCAGGTGACTGACTGTAACTCAGGTGACTGTGACTGTAAGCTGCTAAATTCATCTCCAGACATCTTGCCACTTGAAGGAGGATGTCTTGGTCCTTACCAGCTGTAGTTTGCATGTGGGCTCTCGGAGACCTGATACAAAGGACTATACCCAGGTTTGTAAGAAAGAGCAATGGGTGTAACTTTGGGTCAGGAGAACACTGAAATTCTAAAAACTAAGATCCCCTAAAACCCTGGGGAAAGAGAAAAGAGCACAAGAGCGGCAGAGAGATGTTTCGGCTGAGTCTGTGCCAGGATGGCAGTAATGTCATGCGGAGCCTTGATCTTCAACTGGTGACCTAAAACGATGTCAGAGGTCTTGTCCAACAGCAGGTGGGTTGCAAACACAGCTCTCATGCAGGATGGTGCTCCTCGGGCGACAGGATCCAGTCTGGCTGAGTAGTATCCAATGGGCCGCTGTCTTCCTCCATGGGACTGGGTCAAAACCCCCGTTGCTTGTCCTGCTTTTTCCATGACGAACAGGCAGAATGGTTTTTGATAGTCCGGCAAACCCATGGCTGGAGAGGAAGATATGATATTTTTCAGCTTGTAGAATGCATCTATAGCCTCCTTTGTTAAACTGAATGGCTGATTCTTCAAGCATTCATATAAAGGCTCCATCATCAGAGAGGCGTCCATTATCCACGCTCAACAATATGACGTCATCCCTAGGTAGGATTGCAGTTGAGTGTGATTTTGGGGAAGTGGTATTTGCTCAACGGCTGACTTCCTGTCTGCAGCTAGATGTTTAGTTTGATGTGAGATGCAGTGTCCCAAGAACACGACTTTTTCCTGGCAGAATTGGAGTTTGTTTTTGGAAGCTTTACATCCATTCAGTGCAAGGAATTGTAACAGTGAGATCGAGTTTTCCTGGGCCTCCTCCAGAGAATCACAGCAGAGGAGAAGATCATCGACATATTGAAGCAGAACTACATTGGGGTGAGTGATCCTCCATGGTTCTAATACATCAGTCATTGCTTGGCTGAACATGGATGGGCTGTTCTGGGCCCCTTGGGGCATCACTGTCCATGTATACTGCTGGCCCTCATGGGTAAAAGCAAAAAGATGTTGACAATCTGCACTTAATGGGACACTGAAGAAAGCATTAGCTAGATCCACTACAGTGAAACAGGAGGCAGTAGATGGGATGCCTGCCAGCAGAGTATGTGGGTTAGGCACTATTGGAGTGTCCAGTACTGTGGCTTCATTAACTGCACGCAAGTCTTGGACCATTCTGTAGGTGGCTGGTTCTCCCTTTCTTGTTTTCTTTTTTACTGGAAACAACGGTGTGTTGCAGGGAGATTTGGTTGGTATGATTGTTCCATTCTTGAGATAGCATTCTAACTGATGAGAGTTAGCGGCAGACTGCTGAATTGAGAGTGGGTATTGTGGCTTGCGGGGGAGTAAGGCTCCTGGTTTCAGCTTCACCTCCACTGGTTGGACTGGCAGTCTTCCAACATCTTGTGGACCTTGTGACCAGAGTATATCAGGGACCTGTGATAGCCAGGTGTCAGAGGTGGGCTTCACATCTTCGGATATACAAAAAAGACCGAACACTTGCAACACTTTATCCTGATCCAGGGGGGTAGTTAAAGAGACGGTACCATCATTGTTGAAAGAGATACGGGCATGCAGTTTCCTGAGCAGGTCTGTGCCTAAAAGATTCACTGGACATGTGTTGGATACCACGAGCTGTGAAAGCATACTGTGTGTAGGTTGCAGGCTGAGATTCAAAGGACGTGTCATTGGGGTACTTCGGGTGGTCCATCAATACCCACACATGGGACAACTTCATCTGTGAGACAATCTGGGTCAGGTAAATCTGCAAACCTAATGACACTTCTGGCTGCACCGGTATCCACCAAAAAGGGAATGGATTTCCCTTCTACTTCCACCTGTAGGGTAGGAGTAGGACCGCTAGCTTGCTTGGTATGATTGTAGAGTAGATTAAAAAACGGTGGTGAATCCAGCTTGCCAATCTCCTATTGGAGAGGAGGGGGAGGTGGAGGAGGCAGATCAGTTGGTGATTGCTGCTGTAGGTCATTGTGCTGAGAGAATTTCCTACAATGTCTTTTGATATGCCCAGGTTTTTTACATCTAAAGCAGATGATGTCCGACTTCTTACGTCCCTGATCCTCTCCAGGTGACTGTGCGAGTAACACATTTGTACGTGGTGCGGACTTGGACACTGCTAGATTCATCTCAACACCTCTGGCTACTTTAAAGAGGGTGTCTTGGTCTTTTACCCTGTAGTCAGGGGTTACTAGCTTCAGTTGTTTGCATATGGGCTCTCGGAGACCAGAGACAAAGGATTGTACCCATGTCTGTGTATGGGCTTTCTCTCTATAGCTGAACCCGAAATCTAAAAACATCTGATTGAGTCGATGATCGAACTTTCAACTGTCTCCCCCTTCTCCTGAACCATGTCTTGTAGAGAGACAGACTGGTGTGTAAGGCGTTCTTTTGCTCATTCACATAGCCTGTGGCAGAACTGTTCCCCCGATTCATATGTCTGCAAATAAGCTGGGGAAGCACCAAACCCCAATTCTAAACCTGATTCCATCACTGGCCAGAAAGAATTCCCAGCTTTAATTTGGGTGAGCCCATACAAATCAGAATATGTGGCAGAGTGAGTTTTCTGGATTTGGCACATCTTTCTATAGAAAGGCATCGGATGTAAAACAGGATCAGGAAGGGAATTCACGAGTACTGCCGCCTCCTGTGGCTTCCATGTCACATATTTGGGGCGTTCTTGTCTGGGACTATCGTGATCATGGTGTGATGCCGTGTGTGAGCTGTCATCCTCAAATAAGGGCAGCACCTGTAATTTTTCTCTATAGCTGGAGATTGTGGGTTTGGTCTCTACTGGGGACAGTTTTGGTGGTGTGGATGTATCAGCATCGTCATATTCCTGCCCCCCCTCAGTGGCTTCTGTTGCTCCAGCAACAAAGAGGCCAGTGGCCTTGGGTCCTACATTTGCTGCTGAAGAGGAACTGGGTGCGGCCCGGCCTGCAATGGCGTCTGCAGAAGCTAGGGAGGGCGGGACATAGGGCATGCCCTCCCCAGTCACAACAGGAAATAGTGGGGTGGGCTTACGTGGACGTGGGGCCCCACACACTGCACAAGTTTCACGCCAATCAGGATTTTGAGTTAGACAAACTACACAAGTCCAACCCTCTGGGGATGACATATAGGGTGGTGGGCATTGCTTTCTAATGGGCTTGGCCACTTCCTGAGGTGCCATTTTCTGAGCTGGTGCAACATAGAAATATCTACCATCTCTATCCCATTCCTCTTTCCATGCCAATCTTCTAGCGTCCTTTGATGTTCTATCCCATGCCTCAGCATCCATAAGGAGATCTTTATCTTTCAAAATCCCTCGCTTATTTAACAAAACATCTTTCCATTCCTGCTCCTCTAATCTCCCTTTTTTGGCAGTGATCCCTGCCACCTTCAGGAGCGACTTCATATTTTTAACATACTTCCTTCCTTCTCGTTCGCTTACTAATTCTTCTGCCGTTAACTTGACAGGTGTGGACTGATTAGACCCCATGCTTAAAGGGTACACGACCTAAAACTAACACGTCAACCTGGATGTCTGGTCTGTGCACATCCACAGAATACACAGATTTTCTACCTCAGTCCACAAAACCACAACACAAACGGGTTGTCCTACCAGGAAGAAGTGTCACATGGGTGATAGATACTAAATTCACCCTCACTATATCTTACTTCAAGTACTAGTAACCTCTGTTCACACTATATACACCTTATTTGAACAAATCCGTCCAGAACATCAATACTCAATGATTAAGCCCAAAATCAAGGGTTTTCCCCAATGTATTCAATCCTAGGTAAGAATACACTGACATCCACTAAAACAAGACCAATTAGTACGCATATAACGTTCAACTCACTGCTTAGCAGGAAAACCGTACCAGGTAACAGTCAGGGCTCTTTGCCCCACTTTATAACACTGCACCTGTACATAGAAAACCCTTCCAAATCTTCTATTCCCGAAGATCAGGTCCAACACCTTATCAAACATCAACTATCGACCAGACTTGTCACACACCAGTGTATCTCGCAGTATACACAGCAGTATACATAAACAGTTAACTAGTTACAAGTTTCTCCTCATTCACTCAAAGAAGAAACAGCTTCAATTTATCAAAGTACATTCTTGTGACACTTCCCCTTTTTGAAGCTGTACGAACAAAGCACACAGGACTTCCTGACTTCCTGTTTCAGCAGCCAGCCTTGCTGCAAACACAGCGATTAGAGCGATACCAGGTGTCAAAGTCTTAATTATGACCGGGTTCAGGAGCTAGGACTTAAGACAGTTCGGTCATCAAGTGTCTGGACTCTGGAAGCCGACACCGCACTCTTCCCCCGAAAAAATTTTTAACCAAGAAGGCTAAGATAAGATAACACAAATTTTCTCACCTCCTTGGAGTTTGCAACCTCCAGGCCTCTGTGGTCAAGGTAGAGTGAAGGTGATATCACGGCTTTCCTCGGTCCCGGACGTACGTCTGCCCTAGCCCCGCGCTGGGATGCCAGATGTTAATGTTAACCATAAATTTACTTTGATGCAATCTAGTCATGCATCCCTCTTAAACTGTCTGCAGTCCAAATTATGAGTCACTCGTGGTAGCATGCATACCACTCTCTTTCATAACACACCAGAGACGTACTCGGATATGGATAGAAAGTAAGACTGATTTTAATACGGAAGTTGTACAAATATTTAAACGGAATTGTTGGCTAGGTGCCAAGAATACGTAACACGTCTCCCATTGGATAAAATAGAACAGCTTATTCTGTGATATACAATATACTGTAATGTGCTTGGTTCCTCATTTATATTAAGCAATGTCAGCATGATTCACTCATCACATGAATAGCCCAGACTGCCTGAGTCTTATGTCCAAATGTAGAACTAGGTGGGGTACACAGTCTGAAACAGCATCTTAAATCCTGGCTTTTGGATATCTTCATATATACTCCTAATAGTTCATAATCTTGTCCTTAACATACCCTGCGACCGGGTTCCAGCTCCTACCAGGCCCAGACCAACGTCTGCCACCTAGTACACAGGAGCTCTTCTCCATGGCCTCTCCTCACGAGAGTCACCACTCCACCTCTTCTCCTTTCACTCTCCACTGCTCAACTCCCACTGCTCAACTGTCACTTTCCTCACTTTCTCCTCACCAACCCCCATCTGGGCAGCCCTATTCCCTTCAGGCCCCCCAATAGTGTGTCTGGTAGGTTAAGGTGGGAAGTGTTCCTAGGATTTTGATTGGCTAAGCTGTTAGCAACACCAAAGGACCTGGATCTGTAACCAAGGAGGGTGGATACTGTGCAGAAGGGCAGATTGCACAATAAATACCCTGTGACAACCTGATAGGCAAGGGCGTCACATTCCCCCTTGGTTAAACATAGCTCGTCCGTGAGCTACAGGATGCCAGAGGTTTATTTTTGTTTTGCTTAACTGTGGAAAAAGGGAACATAAGTTAACACATTTTTTTATTCAAAAAATCCCATACTGGGGAGGTAATGCACTTAAACATTACTAAAATTCTACTATGCTAAAAGTTCGTCGCCCAATGGTGGGACGCTACCGGTTTCTATGGTAACGGAGGCTCAACCTACTCCATTGCAGCCCCTTCCTGCGACAGTCCAGTCCCAACGTCCCAGATTCCAATAACCCGCCACCCAAACAACCTGTTCCCCCTGGAAACCTAAAGTGAGTCCGTGACCGGGTTAAGGTCCCAAGTGTTGTATTTTAGACGACTCTGGTTGGCACAGGAGGTTCAACTATTATACAAGACACAAGTTTGTATTGGTCATGCCAGTCCTGTGACCGTGGTCCATTTTTACTTAATATATATAAAACGTTTAACGGAGTCCATGTACCGGGTGTACTCATTTTGACAATCTTCTAGCAAATCTGGTAACTTTCACTCGTTTCATTAAAACCGGCTGATTAGGCACTTAGTCACTAACATTTTCTATATGAAAAATAATAAACTATAAAAAATAATAAACAAAATCACCAATACCTAACATTCTATGGCATCGCAACTGCTGGTACTGTATATTTTTAACTTATTCACGCTCACTGGGATGCAGGTAATCAACAGCGGCGGCTGGTACTACTTGCTCATCGACTATAGCGAGCCGCTTTACATCTAAGGCGTACCAGCCCCGTTCACCCCAATGGCGGGTGTAGCTGACTACTTATCCGGCCTCCAGGTTACGACCTAGGTGAGCACTGGGGAGATCCTGCTCTGAGAGGTTTGCTTCCTACAGAAAACCCCATCTCTTCTCAGGGTGAAACCGCCGGATGTACCCTATGTGCTCTGGCCCACGGACAAGGAAAGTGGCCTTCCTCAGGTACTCTTTTTCCTTCCAGGTTCGGGCAAGCATCTCCTGCTGTTGTCGCTCTTGCGTGGTCATCACTGGCATCATCTTTTGCTGGTGTGGTTGTCGTTCTCAGTAGGGGGCATCAGTGTCCGGCCTCAGCTCAATATCTGGCTCTGGCTTTATCTGATCTCTGGCAGCCCCAACAGCCGTCGGAATACCGCGCGATAACGGAACAGGCAGACATCTTGGTGCTGCTGGTGTAGACTAATGAACTGACTGCTCCGCAGCCGAGGTTGCAGGGCCCGGGTGCTCCGCCTTTGAGGACGGGCCCGGTGATGCGGCCGGGTCTGCTCTGGATGACCGCTGCTGTGGCTGGAATGAGGGCCTTACTCTGGTTCTCTGCAGCCGGAGACTCTGATAGACATACTGAAGGTTCCGCTACAGAGGTTGGTGGGGGCAGCTCGGCGTCTGCCGAGGATGGGGTAGTCGGTGGTGGAGCGCTCACCATGAGCGGGGACAGTCCATATCCCTCAGCCACTTTGGCCGGATTTGTGCATTCAGCAGGGACTGGGTAACCGCTTACCCTCTCTTCACGTGGGATTTCAATATCACGGGCTCGCACCGCCACCACCAGGCTCCTCATCTCTTCCCTCCAGTGGTTCAGAATAAAGAGGAATTTCGTCCGCATCCTCCGACACAGCTGCTCTGTTTCCTCCTCTATCCATGCCGCGGTCCTGGGGACAGCACACTCCGGGGACCATTCTCGCTCCGCCATCCTGCCAGAGTCTTCCAGGAAAGTTACGACAGAGTCCTGGCATCCCTGCTCCACTTCCGCTAGTAACACATTCTGGCCAGTCCCCTCGGTCTTTTCGCAGCATTCTCTCGCTGACCATGGCCCTCTGGGAACTTCCATTCTGGACTCTCTGGGAAGAGGAGGGGTGGGGCTTAATCTTCACGTGCTTTCTCGGAGAAAATGGCTTGTAGTCTTCGGCTTTCAAGGCGCACGTCACCCAGGTAAGTGGGTCTGGCTCGTATCCTGTTCATGACGCCAAGTTTTCTCGAGGTGTGCCGCCACCCGTGCCAGCAGCCAGGCTGCTAGGATCCAAATCCGCAGTGGCTCGAGGGGTCTCCGGACCCGGGGGTCGTGCGGCCACTCGATAAGCAGGGGGGGACTATGTAGAGGGGGGAATGAGAATGTTCGTGATGCCAGCCACGGTGCATGGTAATGTGAGGGACCACCGCTGCGGTTGGTGAGCCCGGTGACGATGGTGTGGCAGCCTGATGTTTTAACCCCTCCGTGGGTAGGGGTTTATGTCCCGGGGCCCGTCGGACGGTTGGTGAATGGGTGTCGCTGGGGTAGGAGAAGGGGAAATTCAGTCAGTCCAGGAATTACAACAATGACAGCTTGTAAACCAGAATTCTGAGCACCACTGCAGCTTGTAGGGAGCACGCTTGGGTCCGTGCCCTTGGTATTGCTGTTAGCCTGTGGCCCTGTCCTTGGTACCTCTGTCTCGGTTGGATCCGTGGGTATAAAACTCTTTTCGGGTCCCGCTCACCCATATGGCTAATGGAGTGAGCTTGCTCTCAGGGTTCACGCGTAGGATTTCTGTGGACTGTATTGGGAAAGTCCTATCCCATCGGTGGTGCGCTAGTACCCCGATTTTGGAGCGGGTTGGGGATGACACTTGAAGTCTTCACCCCCGTTGGGTAAATTACCGGAACGCGTGAAGCTACTTTCCGGCCTAGGATCCACGTACCCAGTTGTGCCCTGGCCCCTGCCCGGTGATAGCTCAAGGCCGCCGGCCGCCCTCCTCGGCAGTCCGTGCCCCTTGACACTATCCCCTGCGACCGGCTTCTAGCTCCTATCAGGCCCAGACCAACGTCTGCCACCTAGTACACAGGAGCTCTTCTCCGTGGCCTCTCCTCACGAAAGTCACCACTCCACCTTCTCTCCTTTTACTCTCCACTGCTCAACTCCCACTGCTCAACTGTCACTTTCCTCACTTTCTCCTCACCAACCCCCCATCTGGGCGGCCCTATTCCCTTCAGGCCCCCCAATGGTGTGTCTAGTATGTTAAAGTGGGAAGTGTTCATAGGATTTTGATTGGCTAAGCTGTTAGCAACACCAAAGGACCAGGATCCGTAACCAAGGAGGGTGGATACTGTGCAGAAGGGAAGATTGCACTATACCCTTTTGACGACCTGATAGGCCAGGGCGTCACAATTAGGAATAGCAGCATATTGTACACAGCGTATTTTTGCTGCATCCAAATCGCTGTGTTGTGCGGTACATGCACAGTGGATGCATTTATAGAAATCCCATGTCCTCTGTGCTTCTTTCCTCCACAGCGTAAACTGACATGCAGCACGGCTTCCCTCAATGCAGCATGTCAATTTATGGTGCGGAGATGCAAGTGTCCTCAGTAGAGTTGAGCGCGGTTCGCGGTTCAAGGTTCTCCAGTTCGCGGCTCGAGTGATTTTGGGGGCTGTTCTAGATAGAACTAGAACTCGAGCTTTTTGCTAAAGCTCGATAGTTCTAGATACGTTCGAGAACGGTTCTAGCAGAAAAAAGAACAGCTAATTACTAGCTGGCTTTCCGCTGTAATAGTGTAAGTCACTCTGTGACTCACACTATTATGAAATTTCAGTGTATAGTGTGCGGGAACAGCGCATTCAGATCACTGCTGTATGGATAATGGATCGCAATTTTTTTTTTTTCCTTGTCTTCCTTCCCTAAGCGCGCGCGCGTGTAGTGGGGCAGGCCAGCATGTCAGCCAATCCCAGACACACACACAGATAAGTGTACTTTTAGCCAGAGAAGCAACGGCATGTGTGATAGGATGTCCATGTCACATGTCCCTGCATTATAAAAACGAGTATCTGCCCGTCCGGACGCCATTATCTCTTCTGCGTCCTTGGTGTCAGTCACCGCTGGTGCAGCGCCTATCTCCGATACTGCTGTGTACGCTCTATACACAGCGCTGTACAGAATAGGGATAGCACTTTCTATCAGTCCTTTTAAGGGCTAATACTGGCAGGGTCAGAGCCATAGGTGACAGGTTTGTGAAAACAGAGTTTAACAGCTACACAAGATGACAGCGTCTGTGTAGCTAAGGTCAGGGATTTCCTCGCTGCATTTCCCCATTAGGAGGGATAGAAAGGCAGGCTTCCTTTCCTCTACCCAGAGACCCACAACCCTGCCACTGTACCCTCCTGCCCTTTGCACACTCAAACTCATTGTTACTAAGCCATTATACTAGCAAACACTGAGTGAACTTAGTGGCATCCTAAACGTGGCTGTTGGACTTCTGTATTGTCCCACTAGTGCAAAGATATTTGCAGCATGTCTACCTGCATTGCACACTCAAACTCATTGTTACTAAGCCATTATACTAGCAAACACTGAGTGAACTTAGTGGCATCCTAAACGTGGCTGTTGGACTTCTGTATTGTCCCACTAGTGCAAAGATATTTGCAGCACGTCTGCCTGCATTGCACACTCAAACTCATTGTTACTAAGCCATTATACTAGCAAACACTGAGTGAACTTAGTGGCATCATAAAAGTGGCTGTTGGAGTTCTGTATTGTCCCACTAGTGCAAAGATATTTGCAGCACGTCTGCCTGCATTGCACACTCAAACTCATTGTTACTAAGCCATTATACTAGCAAACACTGAGTGAACTTAGTGGCATCATAAAAGTGGCTGTTGGACTTCTGTATTGTCCCACTAGTGCAAAGATATTTGCAGCACGTCTGCCTGCATTGCACACTCAAACTTATTGTTACTAAGACATTATAATACCAAAAATTGAGTAAACTTAGTGGAATACAAGAAGTGGCTGTTGTACTCCATTAGTGCCCCACTGGTGCAAATCTATGTGCAGCACCTCTGCATGACACCCTCCTGCTCTGTTTTTAATAAGCTATAATGATAGCAAAAAATGCTGCCATTTAGTGGCATACAAGAACTGGCTGTTGTATTTCATTATTGTCCCACTGGTGCCAAGCTATTTCTAGCACCTGTGCAGGACACCCTCCTGCTCTGTTTTTAATAAGCTATAATGATAGCAAAAAATGCTGCCATTTAGTGGCATACAAGAATTGGCTGTTGGACTTCCTTTAGTGCCCCACTGGTGCAAATCTATGTGCAGCACCTCTGCATGACACCCTCCTGCTCTGTTTTTAATAAGCTATAATGATAGCAAAAAATGCTGCCATTTAGTGGCATACAAGAACTGGCTGTTGTATTTCATTATTGTCCCACTGGTGCCAAGCTATTTCTAGCACCTGTGCAGGACACCCTCCTGCTCTGTTTTTAATAAGCTATAATGATAGCAAAAAATGCTGCCATTTAGTGGCATACAAGAACTGGCTGTTGGACTTCCATTAGTGTCCCACTGGTGCAAATCTATTTGCAGCACCTCTGCATGACACCCTCATACACATTTTGCTACGCTAATTTTATAGCTAACTCAGGGAATTCCTTGCTGCATTTGATCATTCGGAGGGATAGAAAGTGAGGCTTCCTTTATCTTTTCCTTCTGTTCATAGACAGCATCTCCAAGTCCACACCCGAAGAGCAATTTCTCCTCCACGTCTAAGTGTGGAGAGGCAGCTAGTGCGCATGCGTGTGCCGATTTACCCCACCTGCAGCCTAACTACAGTGTTTCACCTAGTGAGTATGCTCAGCCTGACTGTGCCATTCCTGAGGCTAAGTCTTCATTTCGGGATACAGCGCATGCTCCCACACTTAGTGCGAAAAGCCTCTTTGCACAGGTACTTGCACTCCGTGCCGGGTCTAAGTCCTGTGTTGTGCCTAGACACCATGCTAAAGCTGATAGTCTTTTTTCGGAGTCTGTATTTCATGCTACTGAGCATGCTCAGGCACTTACTGCATCAGAGACTAGGTCCGGTAATGAACTCTTTGGCACTGCCCCTGATGTGGAGGGCCCATATAGACAACAGGGCATCAGGTGTCCTGACGATGTGGCCAGGCCACTCCCAAATGGCTTGCAGAGGCCCGCCCCTATGACTTGTCACCTCATTATTGATGGTCAGACGATGACTGGTGAGGTATTTGTGTCGTGGCAGCCATGAGGTCATTATTGAAGTTGCGGTTCCAAATAGGACGCTAGTTATGCCACTCATGACGTGTCACTCTGCTTTTGTCTTCAGGAGGTGCATTGTGGTCCACCCTGGTTTGGGGCGGACCCAGGTTATAAAACGGGCTGGAGCCAACAAGGAGGTGCGCAGTCTTCTATTATGCTCCGAAAGAGCACACCTCCATGTGTTGAACCCATTGCGGCTTTAGGCCAGAGGTAGGCAGGGATAGGGCGTCGATGCAGGCCGCCACCACAGTTGGTAACGCAGAACGGTTAATACTTAGAGATGAGCAAACCAGCCGTGGTTCGGCTCGAGTTCGGTTCGTTGAACGGAGGTCTCGTTCGAGTTCAGTTCGGCGAACGTTCGACGAACCGAACTCGAACCAATAGGATATAATGGGAGGCAATCACAAACACATAAAAACGCATGATAAATGTACACATACAGTTAATAAACATTGCCATAACACTTACCGGTCCCCGCGATCCCTCCTGCACTCTGTCTCCTGCCGCTATTCCATCCGATGATCGCTGAATCCTCCCGGTAACCAGCACTGCCAGCAGTGATGCAGGACCTATCGTGACGTCAAAATAGCCATGTGACCAGTCACGTGGCTATTATCTCATTAGCTACAGACTGGTCTCATGACTATGACGCGTCATGTAGGACCTGTCATTGCACTCTCCGGTACACTGTGAACATTTGTGTATCGCCGTGTACCGGCGACATGCTCTAGCACACGGTCAACTCCCCGTTCCATTGGGGACCGGCTGACACAGCCAGTCATTAATGGAGATCACCGTTGCCATAGCAACGCAGTTAGCGGTGACGTCACCGCTAACCGCGGCTCCGGGAATCACATGATCGGAGCCCTGTTGCTATGGTAACGTGTCTGTCAGCGTTACCGCTGTTACCGCTAGCAGCACTGATCTCTCACAGAATGAAGGCTGCACGCTGCTTACCGTGCAGCCTTCACGGAGTGAAGGCTGCACGCAAGCAGCGTCTTCCCCCATGCAGCAGTGATGTAGCAGAGCTGCATTTGTTGAACGAGAAAGACAGAAGACCATGGATCGTGGAGGGCTGACAGGGGGTAATAAAGATGGAGTCTCTAATCTGCCTGTGTATTTATTTCTATTAAAGTATTTTTTCTCTGTGTGGTGTTTTTTTTTTAACCCTTTATTGGAGATTCTTAATGGCTGGGTCAAACGTGCCTGACATTAAGAATCTCTGGCTTAATACTGGCTAGTAAAACAAAGCCAGTATTAACTCATGATTACCAACAAGCCACCCGGCTCCAGGGCTGTTGGAAGAGTTGGATACAGCGCCAGATGATGGCGCTTCTATGAGAGCGCCATTTTCTGGGGTGGCTGCGGACTGAAATTCGCAGCAGAGGCACCCAGAAACCTCGGGCTAACCTGTGCTGCGGATTCCAATCCCCAGCTGCCTAGTTGTACCTGGCTGGACACAAAAATGGGGCGAAGCCCACGTCATTTGTTTTTTAATTATTTCATGAAATAAGTGAATTAATTAAAAAAAACGGGCTTCCCTATATTTTTGGTTCCCAGCCGGGTACAAATAGGCAACTGGGGGTTGGAGGCAGCCCGTGGCTGCCTGCTGTACCTGGCTAGCATACAAAAATATGGCGAAGCCCACGTCATTGTTTTGGTGGGCAAAAAACTTCTGCATACAGTCCTGGATTGAATATGCTGAGCCTTGTAGTTCTGCAGCTGCTGTCTGCTCTTCTCCATACAGACAGACAGCAGCTGCAGAACTACAAGGCTCAGCATACTCCATCCAGGACTGTATGCAGAAGTTTTTTGCCCCCTGAAAAAATTATGTGGGCTTCGCCATATTTTTGTATGCTAGCCAGGTACAGCAGGCAGGTACAGCTGCCCCCAACCCCCAGTTGCCTATTTGTACCCGGCTGGGAACCAAAAATAAAGGGAAGCCCTTATTTTATTATTTCATGAAATTCAAGAAATAATTAGAAAACAAATGACGTAGGCTTCGCCCCATTTTTGTGTCCAGCCAGGTACAACTAGGCAGCTGGGGATTGGAATCCGCAGCACAGGTTGACCTAAGCTTTCTGGGCCCCACTGCTGCGAATTGAAGTCTGCAGCCGCCTCAGAAAATGGCGCTTTCATAGAAGCGCCATCTTCTGGCGCTGTATCCAACTCTTCCAGCACCTGCCTGCTATACCTGGCTAGCATACAAAAATATGGCGAAGCTCACCTCCTTTTTTTGTAGTTTTTTGGCAAAAAAAATAAAAAATGCTTCCCTGGATTTTCCATTGCCAGTGAAGGTAACACCAAGCAGTGGGGGGGTTAGCAGCCAGTAGCTGCTTGAATTACCCTTAGCTAGCAATACAAAAAATGCAGCGGGAGCCCATATATATTTTTTTTAATTATTTATTTAAATAACTAAAAACAAAATGGGCTTCCCTGTATTTTGATTGCTGGACATCACAGTGCTGTAAAAATAAATCTTTAAAAAAAATGACGTAGCGCTCCGCGGTATTTTTGATTCTCAGCGCAGATAAAGTAGACAGCTATGGGTTGCCACCCCCATCTGCCTGCCGTTACCTTGGTTGGCAATCAAAATACAGGGAAGCCCATTAATTTTTTCTATTTAAAAAATAATTTAAAAAAAAATGACGTTGGGTCCCCCCATTTTTGAAAGCCAGCTAGGGTAAAGCAGATATTATAAAGTTTTTTATAATTATTTTATAAATATTAATAATTACACAAAAAAAGTAGGGTGCCCCCCAAATTGGATCACCAGCCAAGGTAAAGCGGACAGCTGTGGTCTGGTATTCTCAGGGTGGGAAGGTCCATAGTTATTGGGCCTTCATAGCCTAAAAATAGCAGGCCGCAGGCACCCCAGACGTGGCGCATCCACTAGATGCGCCAATCCTGGCGTTTCACCCCAGCTCATCCCGTGCCCTGGTGCAGTGGCAAACGGGGTAATAAATCGGGTTGATACTAGCTGTAAAGTCACCTGAGATCAAGCCCAGCAGTTTGTGATGTCATGGCGTCTATTAGATACCCAACATCATAAACTGTCAGTACTAACAAAAAAAAAAAAATCGACAAAAGAAATTTATTTGAAAAAACAGTCCCCAAAACATTTCCTCTTTCACCAATTTATTGTAAGAAAAAAAAAAAAAGGGCTCCCACGACGACTCTGGACCGTCTACAATATGGGGGGGAGACACTCAGGGAACGTATCCCCCATTTTCTAGGAGTGCGGACCCTTCATGTGAGGAGTGTGGGTGCAATGAATCTGCACTCACTCTTCCCGGGTCCACAGCAGCAGAGTCCATGTCGTAATGGTTGCTACCAAAGCTGCAATGCCCTGCTCATGAGGTAAGGGCATGCCTAATCAGGAGAACTATTCTACATTTCCAAATATTGGTATTTGCTGATATTATTGCTATTCCACCTACTATATATTGGGGATAGGATCTTGGAGATGGAATACCCCTTTAAGTCCAGTTATCCAGCTGAATGAATACTTAACAACAGAGCTCGCTATTTAGATGTGTTTTCTTGTGGCGTATAACGGACTCTCATGTTTGGTAGTCGTTCAGCAGGGCAACTATAAAAGCAAATCACTCCATTTGGAAGTGTAGTATATAGCTCTCCTGATCAACTATGTTCCTTACCTCATGAGCAGGGCATTGCAGTAATAATAATAATGTATTCATTTATATAGCGTTATTAATTCCATAGCACTGTATGTCTTTGGAGTGTGAGAGGAAACCCACGCAAACACAGGGAGAACATACAAACTCCTTGCAGATGGTGCCCATGGTGAGAATTGAACCCAGGACCTCAGCACTGCAAGACTGCAGTGCTAACCACTGAGCCACTGTGCCGCCCATTTAGCTTACAGATGCATAACCACCACTCACTGTGTCTGAACACAGGAAGCTGAGCTGACAGCCGCTCTGTGCATGCGGCAGCGTCTATTGTGAAGGAGAGGGCCATGGGGGGGATCAACGCTGCACAGGTACCGTGGGACACCGGGGAACACCGGTGGGGTTATAGGGGGTGACCTGGCAGGGCCTGGGGAGGAGTTTGGTACATGGCACATGCGACAGAAATCAGAGGAGTAGGGTGAATGCGGCCGGCGCGCTGCTGTGCGCGCGGCCATCTTGGATTTCTGGGAGGGCATCAGGGTGGGCACTTTGGCGACACCGGAGGACCGGAGGGGACCGGGTAGGAGATTTATCATGTTTGTTCATGCCAGATGGGAGATAAATAATTTTTTACCGGCGCTGTCATTTACTGTAACGTGATCATCGGTATACGGTGTATACCTGTGATCACGTGAGCGGGGACCGGAAAAACCGTCCTGAATCATGATTTCCAGGGTCTCAGCTAGCCCTGAAACCCCGGAGATTTTCTGATGCCGGGGGGCGCTATTCACTTATTTCTGCCTGCTGTTTATAAACGGCAGACCAGAATAAGGCTACATTAACACGACCGATCCATTTTTGTGGTCTGCAAAAAACAGTCCGGTTTTTTTCACGGGTGCATCTGTGTGGCATCCGTTTCCGTTCCGTAGACGGTCTGTATGTCATCTGTTTGCCTTCCGTTTTTTTTGTGTACTGCAAAAAAACTGAAGGAGGGAAAATACATAAATTTACCCAGGATCCATAGCTTCATCCTACATGAGGCGGTCACATGTTCCCTCCAGTGTCATTTTCTACTGCTTTTCACAGCGTAGAGCGCTCTGGTGATTTTCCTGTGCTTGTACACTTCATATCAGTCTTTTCTGTCATTATAATGGCAGAAAGACACATAATGTCCCACTCTCCTGCATTTTGTAATTTTGCACCCTTTGGTGCCTTTCATGTGGCACTAAGGGGTGCTTAGCTTTGTATTTAGCCAAAAAAATGAAAAAAAAAATGACGTAGGGTTCCCCCTATTTTTAAAAAAACTTTTTCACCTTTTTTGTACTTAATCATAATAATAAAAAAATAAATAAAAAAATTTTAAATGCGAAATTACTCCTAGTCTCTTGTTTAAATATGAATTGTATGGAGTTAGCATAATAATGCATAAGAATATAAAAATCTGGATTTTTTTGTTGGTGTAAAGCAGACGGCTGCAGCCTGCAGACCACAGCTGGCAGCCTCACCTTGGCTGGTAATCCAAAACTGAGGGCACCCCACGCTCTTATTTTAAATTAAATAAATAAATTTTTAAAAAAAAACCACGTAGGGGTCCCCCCAAAATTGGATCACCAGCCAAGGTAAAGCAGACGACTGGGGTCTGATATTCTCAGACTAGGGAGGTCCATGGTTATTGGACTCTCCCCAGCCTAAAAATAGCAGGCCGCAGCCGCCCCAGAAGTGGCGCATACATTAGATGCGCCAATCCTGGTGCTTCGCCCCAGCTCATCCCGCGCCCTGGTGCGGTGGCAAACGGGGTAATATATGGGGTTAATACCAGATGTGTAATGTCACCTGGCACCAAGCCCTGGGGTTGGTGAGGTCAGGCGTCTATCAGATACCCGACATCACCAACCCAGTTAGTAATAAAAAAAATAGACGACAAACACATTTTTATTTGAAAAAACACTCCCCAATACATTCCCTCTTTAACCAATTTATTAGAAAGAAAAACAAATCCAGGTCTGCTGTAATCCAAGGGGTAGCCATGACGATCCACACTGTCCTAGTCAATGAAGAGCAGGATGTTCCCCATTGGCTGGGAGAGCAATGCAGTGACCTGAGCTAACATCAATGGGTCAGCCCAGGTCACTGCAGGGGATGACAAGTGCTGCTGTCAGCGAGGTACATTACCTGCGCTGATCTCCTGCACACTGAATCATCTTCACAGCCAAGTATCGCGAGCGGCCCGTGACGTCACCGCTAGTCAGTCTCGGGTCGGAAGCGAGAGAAGGTGATGTGACAAGCGGCGACCATGGAGGACAGTGACAGCGCTGAGGTCGGGACTTCAACACCGCAGGTAAGCCGAGCGGGACCATGTGTGCAGAGTGCCAGGTGGGCGGAGCATACCGGGACCATGTGTGCAGAGTGGCAGGTGGGCGGAGCCTAGCAGGGTAATGTGTGCAGAGTGCCAGGTGGGCGGAGCCTAGCGGCACCATGTGTGCAGAGTGACAGGTGGGCGGAGCCTAGCGGGGGTAATGTGTGCAGAGTGACAGGTGGGCGGAGCCTAGCGGGACCATGTGTGCAGAGTGCCAGGTGGGCGGAGCCTAGCGGGACAATGTGTGCAGAGTGCCAGGTGGGCGGAGCATACCGGGACCATGTGTGCAGAGTGACAGGTGGGCGGAGCCTAGCGGGACAATGTGTGCAGAGTGCCAGGTGGGCGGAGCATACCGGGACCATGTGTGCAGAGTGACAGGTGGGCGGAGCCTAGCGGTGTAATGTGTGCAGAGTGTCAGGTGGGTGGAGCCTAGCAGAGTAATGTGTGCAGAGTTCCAGGTGGGCGGAGCCTAGCGGGACCATGTGTGCAGAGTGACAGGTGGGCGGAGCATAGCGGGGGTAATGTGTGCAGAGTGCCAGGTGGGCGGAGCCTAGCGGGACCATGTGTGCAGAGTGCCAGATGGGCAGAGCCTAGCGGGGTAATGTGTGCAGAGTGACAGGTGGGCGGAGCCTAGCGGGACAATGTGTGCAGAGTTCCAGGTGGGCGGAGCATACCGGGACTATGTGTGCATAGTAACAGGTGGGCGGAGCCTAGTGGGGTAATGTGTGCTGAGTGTCAGGTGGGTGGAGCCTAGCGGGACCATGTGTGCGGAGTGACAGGTGGGCGGAGCCTAGCGGGACCATGTGTGCAGAGTGACAGGTGGGCGGAGCCTAGTGGGGTAATGTGTGCAGAGTGCCAGGTGGGAGGAGCCTAGCGGGGTAATGTGTGCAGAGTGCCAGGTGGGCGGAGCATACCGGGACCATGTGTGCAGAGTGACAGGTGGGCGGAGCCTAGTGGGGTAATGTGTGCAGAGTGTCAGGTGGGTGGAGCCTAGCGGGACAATGTGTGCAGAGTGACAGGTGGGCGGAGCCTAGCGGGACCATGTGTGTAGAGTGACAGGTGGGCGGAGCCTAGTGGGGTAATGTGTACAGAGTGCCAGGTAGGCGGAGCCTAGCGGGGTAATGTGTGCAGTGACAGGTGGGCAGAGCCTAGCGGGACAATGTGTGCAGAGTGCCAGGTGGGCGGAGCATACCGGGACCATGTGTGCAGAGTGACAGGTGGGCGGAGCCTAGTGGGGTAATGTGTGCAGAGTGTCAGGTGGGTGGAGCCTAGCGGGACCATGTGTGCAGAGTGACAGGTGGGCGGAGCCTAGCGGGACCCTGAGTGTAGAGTGCCAGGTGGGCGGAGCCATGTGTGCTGGCGGCGGAGTGCGAAGTGGGTGGAGCCTAGCGGGGTCATGTGGCGCTGAGGACGTCAGTGCCGTGGACTGCTTGGCTGGGGACAGGTGAGTGTGTGTGTGTGTGTGTACATGCAGCGTGCAGGAGGGGGCGAAGTGAGCTGAGCGGGGAAGTGTGGGCTTCCTGCACGTAACTAGGATAAATATCGGGTTACTAACCAAAGCGCTTTGCTTGGATACCCGATGTTTATCTTGGTTACCAGCTTCTGGCAGGCTGCCAGCGATGGCTCCTGCACACTGTAGCTGTAAAAAGCCCTGCTTTTTGCTGCTAGAACCGTTCTCGAACGTAACTAGAACTATCGAGCTTTAGCAAAAAGCTCGAGTTCTAGTTCGATCTAGAACACCCCCCAAAATCACTCGAACCGCGAACTGGAGAACTGCGAACCGCGAACCGCGCTCAACTCTAGTTAAGACCAGCTCCTGTACTTCAAGTCCTGCTTGTGCAGCCCAGTGGCATTAACAGGCCTGCAGCTGCTGATGCGCCTGCTGTCCACAGGTGTGGCCCCAATGCACACGGTCAGCGTACTCAATGGCCCCTGTGATGTTAATAGGGAGTTCCTGGGCTGGGTGGGCGTGTGGACCCTGTGACGCTAACAGGGCTCCCAGTCTCCAGATCCCAGTGGCATCTAACTCGGTTCAGGCAACTATTAGTTTCATAGCCACACAGATCTGTATCCTCCACCTAACCTTCCAGTTGCCAACCTCTCCTTTTCCATCTGGGAGCACGGTGGACATTGACTGCTGATGGGGATATATACCATCTCTCTTTCTTTTCTTATTAATTTTCGTTATATAGCAGTAACATAGTATATACCACCTTATCCAAATCTGCCAGTCCCACCGTAACAGATGGTGTTTCTTCATCAAATGTTACTTTTGCTTAACCACCAAACCCACGGACAAAAACTTTTTTCCCCTTTCCAACACAACTGTTCCGCTTTCCACCAGCATCTGTCCTTTTTCAACTCATTTGGTATATGACCAAAAGTGCAACTCTGCAGGGACACCATACTCAATGCCATCTCAGCACAGCAGCCAGCCCTCGGTCCGTCAGATGTGGACAAGTAAAAGACCATTTCCTCCTATCCATGACAAAGCGTTGAGATTCACTCTGTGCAGCACTGGTGTTTAGTGGAAAAGCAGATCTAAGATTGCGTACCACATTCTGCAGATACTCCTGTATAAGTGCGTCCCTTTCTATGGCAGGAATTATTTCGCCAAATTTTGTCTTGTACCAGGGATCTAACAGTGTGGCATTACTTCGAATTCGTACAATCCGAGGGTATGTTGTAGGTAGTGCAGCAAGAAGGCGCTCATGTGTCTTGTGCATCCAGGAGGACCAAGTCCTTGGTGTGTTGGTGGCAGAGAGGTGAGAATCGTGCCTCCTTCCTCTGCCCTCTCCCCCCAACCTCGCACAACCGAAATGTGAGCAAGCTCTCACTCATCTGCTGAGTCTTCCATGCCCATCGCCAGTTCGTCCTCCATTTCTTCATGGGCTCCTGCACCTTCCTCAACAATTTTTGCTGATACTATGCGCCCTTGTTAATCCCTCTCCCCCACCATGACTGCCGCCTAGGTGCCGCTCATTGTCTGGACCTTGTAGATCTTATTATCCCTTCTGCATATGACTCCTCCTGTACTTCCTCCCCTTTCTCTTGGACCAACACCTGACTCCGAATAATGCTTACAGTTTGCTCCATCTTGTAGATGACCAGAATTGTCACGCTGAGAATGGCATCACCAGTGCTAGACATCTTCGTCGACATTTGTAAACTGTGTAGAAGGGTGCATAGGTCCTTGATCTGACACCACTCCAGCAGCGTGATCTGCACCACCTCTGGATCAAGTTAGTCCAGGGTATACGTCAGACCA
The DNA here is from genome assembly GCF_048569485.1 of Anomaloglossus baeobatrachus. Taxonomy (NCBI): domain Eukaryota; kingdom Metazoa; phylum Chordata; class Amphibia; order Anura; family Aromobatidae; genus Anomaloglossus; species Anomaloglossus baeobatrachus. The sequence goes on along the minus strand of NC_134355.1, from coordinate 203,028,356 downwards.
TATTTCAGCAGGGCTCTGCGGTGCTGCCACAGACGCTGCAACATGTGCAGATTCCAATTCCTGCGTGTCGGAACATCGCATTTCCGGCGTTTAACCACCAGACCTTAAGACTTCAGGAGCGAAGAAAGTTGTTGAGCTGCTGGGTGCGAAGGATGAAAGTGAGCACATAGCAGCGTGCCCGCTGCACAAGGCCATGTAGGCCGGGATGGTATTTTAAAAATTGCTGGAGAATCAGATTCAACACGTGAGCCATACAAGGCACGTGTGTCATTTTCCCCTGCCGAAGGGCCGCAGACAGGTTTGCATCATTGCCGCACACGGCTGTTAAGTCACCAACGTAGTCCACTCAATCAATTTGCACTCCGGTCGCCAGGTGACAACGTGTTCCTTTCGTGCATAGTGCTGATGATGGGAAAGGAGTCGATGCCAGCGGCGCAGGTGGACGCAGGTTATGGTCTCCCACTGGGTTGCGTTACCTTGACAGATACAGAACCACAGGCTGAATGTAGGTGGAGGGTATCTCACAGATGAAGTACCATCATTCAGCTACAACCAATGGGAAGACACCACACCCTTTTTTAGGCCCCTCCTGTCTGCAGACCACTGCCAGACAAAGCTATGAACCTCTTGTTACTGTTACCCCCAGTTCAGTTTTATGATTTTGTGTGCTTGTTACCTGACTACTTTTCCTGCTTGCTGTTTATGTACCTCGTTGGCCGATCCGCATTTCACCTCTGCTTGTTTTCTGATTAAGTCCTGGCCATCCCATTCTGTTCCTCTTCCTCAATTAATGTTTTTGACCCTGCATGACTACTATTCTCTGGAACTGCAGCCTTCCACAGGTATTGATCAACTTGGGCCCTGTGTAATTCCAAATCACTGTATAGGGGTTAAAGGGTTTCAGGGTTCTGGGTGTCCAGCTTGGTGAATGGCTTGCCTCTAGCCTATCCTTTACAGCCCATCTGAGTGTGTCGATCCAGGCAGGCGTTACACCGTGCCCTCTGCAGAAGGCCATGTAGGCCAGGAGAGTGTTTTAAAAATTGTTGGACAACCAGGTTCAACACGTGAGCCATACCAGGCACGCTTGTCACATTGCCCTGAAGAAGGGTCGCAGACTGGTTTGCATCATTGTCGCACCCGACCTTCCCTGGCTGCTGGTTGAGTGGAGACAACCATTGATGAAAGTCGGTCTCACTCTCCAGAACTTACCGTCCACAACTCCTCAGCGGTGTGACTCACATTTCCCAGACATTTCTAAGTAAAGAGTCGACCGCATCATGCTGTTGAGCTGTGCTGCCAGCATAGTAAGGAGGTGTGTGGGATTCCTTGGGCGCAGTTACAAGGAAGGGTGGCCTGACCACACAGGGTTTGGGCCGAGGTGGAGGACCCACACGAGGTTGAGGAGGCAGAAGCAGTGGAGGAACTTGTACATACAGAGGAAGAATTGACACACAAGTTGTGGGGATGGCAAGACTTGTACAGCAAACCCTTCTCCATCTCTCACCATAGTTACCCAGTGCCCAGTCAGCAACATGTAACTCCCCTGTCCATGCTTACTGGTCCAAGTATCTGTGGTGAAATGCACCCTGTCACACACAGAGTTTCTCAAGGAATCGGTGAGGTTGTGTGCGACCTGCTGTGGTAGCGCGGGCACGCCTTTCTTGGAGAAGGAGTGACGACTGGCCATCGGCTCTTGGGGCACTGCAATGGGCATAAGATCTCGAAAATCCTCGGTCTCAAAAGGGTGTAAAGGCAGCCTTTCTGTTGCCAACAAGTTGCAGATGATGAAACTCAACCTCTTAGGCATGTCATGCCCTTCGAAAATCATGTAAAACACAGCAAGGGGACTCCAACCACAGTCTCCCTCGTTTCCACTAATTGGGTCACACACACCCTACTTGACTGGCATCAGTTGACCCCCCTTTTGAAAAAGAAAAAGATGCTTTGCATGAAGCACTCTCAAAAATACTTATAATAATTTTCTGCAGAAGCCTGCCTATAGTGGGGCTTAATATTTGATTTTTTTTTTTTGTCCTGGTTTTCCTGATAGGAAGCTGTTATCTATCAGACAGTGTGATTATATGAGCACTTTGTTGTACCATGTACTAATTTGTACTGGATCATGTACTATGGACTAATTTTTCTTCAGAAGCCTACCTATATTGGGGCTTAATTTTTGATTTTTTTTTTTGTCCTGGTTGTCCTGATAGGAAGCTGTTATCTATCAGACAGTGTGATTACATGAGCACTTTGTACTTAATACATTCTAGTACTATTGTATGGCCATCCGTAGTGTAATTACTATTTTAATTCACTAACTATCCAGGGCAACTAGAGGGTGAGCCGACGTGGAACGGGGGCGCCCAAAACAGTTACGGTGTCATACCCTCCGTTGGTAGGTAGGAGCAAGGTCCCATAGGGTGCTATAGGGACCCCATATATTTAGCTCCTCCCTTTCATCATCTATGCCCTTGTGTGTTCACTATTAATGGGTGTCTAAATTTTAAAATATATCAATAAAAGTTTAATTTTAATTGAAATTGAGGTTTTTTGTTTTTCGTATATTGAACTCAATTGGTCCTATTGTATATGTTTTTTTCCAAATTTACTTATGGCGGGTTTCCTCTCGGGATCTGTCGGGGCAGACAACTGGCTTGAGGATGCAGTTCAAGCTTTCTCCACTGAGGACAGCAACTCAGGATCAAATTCTCCAACTTTAAGGAGCATTTTTAAGGAACTACAGGACCTCTACTCTGAGAACTTGAGGGCCTGGTGGGAGGTAAAAGCCCTAGAAAACTACATCAAACAAAATATTGTTCCTAGAGGGTTGAGGATAAACATTAACCCCGCCCCCAGATTACATGATCCTGAGTTTCTGGCAAACTGGGAGAGAGAATCGGTAGCATCCTCGCTTAGGTTCATGCAACTACTCCTTGACAAAGAAAAATCAAATTATAACGAGTCTTTGACTAAGTTGGACACATTGAGAAAAAAGGCTCTTGAATTGAAGAGTGACCCCGATTTTGTCAGAAAAGAGGTTTCTCTACAGAATAATATTGAGAAATACCAGGCTACTCTAAAAAAGCGTAAACACAAACAGTTTTTGCGTGACTTTAGCGATTTTAGAGATAAGAGAGCATATAATTTTTCTGTATCCACCGAACCAAAGCTGTATACAGACGTGTCCTCCTCTGACCAAGAATATTCAGATACAGAAAGGGCGGGTCCGTCCTGTCCTGGAGATCGCAGTAGAGGTAGGGGATATACTAACAGGCCACCACGAAGACAGAGATGGCGCAATCAAAGGGGAAATCACCCCTCTTATGGTCCAAATTCAGATTTAAGATCTTACCAAGGTCCACCACAGACCTCTACAGGCCCCACCTCATCCTATACGTCCTCCTTGCCTGTTGTTCCCTCTTTTTTAGAGAAGGGAATCCCCAACTCCTACAATCTCAGGAGTCGGGATCAGCCCAATCAAAGGACTTAAATGACACCCAGGTGATAAACCTCTCCTCATATACACTTACGGCTGAAATGCTATCTGTTCTAAGGAGGGGTTTGTCCTTTGTGCCCACACAATCCTTTGACAAATTTTCATGGACAAAGGACATAAACCTTTTTTGTAGAAAGTTAAAATGGAAAAAATTTTTTAAGAACAATGATCAAGAGAGGTGTGAACAACTAGGAATTGATGTCTCAGACCTTGGAGGAGTTAATATTTTGACTGAGCTCCTGGAAGAAGGGGAGCGGGATAGAGGTTGGGGACCCTTTACGGGACTTAAGAACAAGAGTCAGAGACTACCGCCATCCAGTGATCTATCAAGTATCGATATCTTTTTGAAAGTGGTCAAGGAGGATATTTCTAAGATTCACGGGAGTATTGATACTTATAACCTTAATGAAGGTGAAAGGGAGGCTTTGCGCTTACTTAAAAATAATCAGACCATCATTATAAAGCCCTCGGATAAGGGGGGAAATCTTGTGGTGATGGATCATGGACTTTACAGGGGTATGTGTCAGTCCCTTTTGGATGATCAGACTACCTACGAGATATTAAAGACTGATCCAACAGGCCCTTTTTTATTGGAACTCAGCGGTATTCTGGACCAGGCTCTTGAGGTGCATCTGATCTCCAAGAATGAACACGAGTTCATGTTACCAATTAGACCCAAAATAGCAACTTTCTACGCACTCCCAAAAATCCATAAGGGGCACCCCCCACTCAAGGGGCGCCCTATAGTATCTGGAGTTGGGTCCATCACCCAAAACGTAGGGATCTATATTGATGAGATCCTTAAGCCTTTTGTCCTTACCCTCCCATCATACATTCGTGACACCTCTGACCTTCTCTCAAAAATTGATGGGGTAACTGTGGAAGCCGGGATGTTTTTGGCATCAATAGACGTGGAGGCGCTATATAGCTCCATACCTCATCAAAAAGGTGTAGATGCAGCACAACATTTCTTACGCTCCAGGGCAGTGTATCTCCAGGCCCATAACAACTTGGTGCTAGAACTATTGACATACATCCTGACTCATAATTATTTTATTTTTGACGGCAAGTACTTCCATCAGCTCAGGGGCACTGCGATGGGGAGTTCTTGTGCCCCATCGTATGCCAACTTGCTCCTGGGCTGGTGGGAGGAAAGCGTCATTTTTTCCGATGACTCCCCCTGGTGGGTCCCATTGATCCACTTCTGGGGGAGATTCATCGATGATATTTTTATTATTTGGTCAGGAGGTATTGAGGACTTTCATCAGTTCATTAGGGAGATAAACACCAACAGCTTTGGATTGGCGTTTACGAGCGAGATTCATGCATCTTCACTTTCATTCCTGGATATATCATTTACTGTTGACAGCTTTGGGCACCTCTCCTCTAGAACACACAGGAAACCCACCTCAACTAACAGTCTTTTGAGGTGGGATAGTTTTCATCCAACTCCCCTGAAGCGTGGTATCCCAAAAGGGCAGTACCTCCGTATGAGGAGAAACTGTTCCAATAAAAAAAACTTCTTTGATCAATCGAGAGATCTACGGGACCGCTTTAGGAAAAGGGGTTATCCTGATGTGGTTCTACGAGGGGCTTTAAATCATGCCCTCAGCAGGGACAGAGACTCCCTCCTTTCACCGAGGGTGGAAAAACAATCTGAGGATATCATCAGAGTTATAGGCACCTTTGATTGCCAGTCAGAGAGGATCTTCGGTATTCTTCGGAAACATTGGGGGATTTTGATGGCAGATCCGGATATATGTGACAATATTGCTCCCCCCCCCTCTATCAAATATAGACGTGGTGGTTCACTCAAGGACCAACTGGTCCACAGCCACTACCAGAGACCAACCCCCCAGGTACGTGGCTAGATAGAAGACCCATTGGGTGCTTCAGGTGTGGCGATTGCAAATATTGCAACTGGATCTCGCAATCAAAGGTTTTCCGTAGTGCCAGTACAGGTAAAGAATACTCAATTAGAGATTTCTCTAATTGCAAGACCAGTGGGGTGGTCTATATGGCCACGTGTAAATGCCCCTTAAATTATGTGGGCAAGACCACAAGAGAATTGCGCAGACGTGTCGGTGAACACTTGGGGGATATCAAGCACAAAAGGGATACTCCCCTGGCCCGACACGTCTGGGAATTCCATCAGGGCGATAACAGATCAGTCTCTTTTGTTATCCTTGAAGTCATCAAACCCGACCCTAGGGGGGTGACCTGGATAAAAGGATTTTACAGAGAGAGTGCCGGTGGATCTATTACCTGAAAACACACACCCCATTGGGTCTAAATGACAGACTGACATATTCCCCATTTCTTTAGACACTGCTATCTTTATGCTCTTAATAAGATGAATTTCTTTGTGTTCCGCTTGTCATGGAATAGTAATTTAATAACTCATACTATCTATCTGGATTGGAAACCCCTCCGTCATTGCCCTGTGATTTGGGATTTACGGATAAAAAATACCTTTATTTTTAGATTGTTGTTTCAAGGTAATTATACTGTGTCTCTGTGTTTCACGTTTTTCTGACCATTAATATATAGCGGCAAAAAAAAAAAAAAAAAAAGTCGTTTGGTCAGTCGGGGGTTAATCTTTGAAAAAGGCATTTACTTATAAGCAACAATTATACTGCTGCCCACTATGACATATAAATTATGTAGCCTGATAGCACATGTGCTGAAACCAATATATGGGGGCACTTAGTTATCATGGGGACATTTATATGGTTGCTATTTAGGCATGTGTGCATTGGCATTACATACAGGCACACTCAATGTGTATGGCAAAAATGTCAGTGTTAAATATCATCTGACACATTCAGGGACGTTTTGTGTGATTCAAGTTTGTTCTAAGCACCTCCACTTATATTCACAGGCATGCATATTGCTGCAGTGTTCCCAAGCGTCTCTATGACGATGGGGGCATTAGTGGGTGGTGCCATTGCAGTTTGTTGTTTTGATGCCGCCCCCTCACGTGCACGCAGGCACGTTCATTATTTCCTTCAACCCTTTTACTGCAAAGTGTGCACACATGCGCAGTCATGCTCCGAGGACCTCTAGTGTCCAGGATTGTCATGACATGCGCAGTAAAACATAAAAGACACAGTAGCCTATGATTGTGATTGGCCGCATGGTCCATGTGACCTTGGCTGACGCTGGATTTAAACCCTGACATCCTGTGATCTGTGCACACAGCCATGGATTAAGGTCCAGTCACACTAAGCAACTTACCAGCGATCCCAACAACGATAGGGATCGCTGGTAAGTTGCTAGGAGGTTGCTGGTGAGCTGTCACACTGCGACGCTCCAGCGATCCCACCAGCAACCTGACCTGGCAGGGATCGCTGGAGCGTGGCTACACGAGTTGCTGGTGAGCTCACCAGCAACCAGTGACCAGCCCCCAGTCTCCTAGTTACAGCACACATCAGGTTAATTAACCCGATGTGTGCTGCAGCTAAATGTGCACAGAGCAGGGAGCAGCGCACACTGAGCGCTGGCTCCTTGCTCTTCTAGTTACAGCACACATCGGGTTAATTACCTGATGTGTGCTGCAGCTACATGTGCACAGAGCAGGAGCCGGCAGCACAGGCAGTGAGAGCGGAGGAGGCTGGTATCAAAGGTAAATATCGGGTAACCAAGGACAGGGCTTCTTGGTTACCCGATGTTTACATTAGTTACCAGCCTCAGCAGAAGCTGGCTCCCTGCTCACTGCACATTAGTTGTTGCTGTCTCGCTGTCACACACAGCGATCTGTGCTTCACAGCAGGACAGCAACAACTAAAAAATGGCCCAGGACATTCAGCAACAACCAACGACCTCACAGCAGGGGCCAGGTTGTTGCTGGATGTCACACACAGCAACATCGCTAGCAACGTCACAAAAGTTGTTCGTTAGCAGCGATGTTGCTAGCGATGTTGCTTAGTGTGACGGGGCCTTTACTCCTACATTCACATCTGATAACTGCAATCCTCCAGCCTCCTGAAGATCCTTATATCATGGAAAGGGGAAACGCGTAGAGGCGATACAGAGCATGCTGCTAAAAGGGAAGTAACCATTTTTTTCTTCCCTGTGGGGTTATCTATACCCCTATTTTCTGCTCTATAAGAATCATCTGCATGATTGCCCTCAGGCATTGCATTACATGTATCAGCATCGGTTTATGCAGTGCAGATCTGTGCAATTATGATTGTGTAAAAGTTTATCCATGTGTGATTGCCATACCATACTATATCACACTGCGACATGGGAGGAAAAACTGACAGATGGAACTGAATTTTCCATTATGTTAATGTGCTCCTCCATTATGTTAATGTAGATTGTGTATTATGTACTATGTACTAATTTGTACTGGATCATGTACTATGGACTAATTTTTCTGCAGAAGCCTGCCTATACTGGGGCTTAATATTTGATTTTTTTTTTTTTGTCCTGGTTTTCCTGATAGGAAGCTGTTATCTATCACAGTGTGATTATATGAGCACTTTGTTGTACCATGTACTAATTTGTACTGGATCATGTACTATGGACTAATTTTTCTGCAGAAGCCTACCTATATTGGGGCTTAATTTTTGATTTTTTTTTTTTGTCCTGGTTTTCCTGATAGGAAGCTGTTATCTATCAGACAGTGTGATTACATGAGCACTTTGTACTTAATACATTCTAGTACTATTGTATGGCCATCCGTAGTGTAATTACTATTTTAATTTACTAACTATCCAGGGCAACTAGAGGGTGAGCCGAGGTGGAACGGGGGCGCCCAAAACAGTTACGGTGTCATACCCTCCGTTGGTAGGTAGGAGCAAGGTCCCATAGGGTGCTATAGGGACCCCATATATTTAGCTCCTCCCTTTCATTATCTATGCCCTTGTGTGTTCACTATTAATGGGTGTCTAAATTTTAAAATATATCAATAAAAGTTTAATTTTAATTGAAATTGAGGTTTTTTGTTTTTCGTATATTGAACTCAATTGGTCCTATTGTATATGTTTTTTTCTGAATGGCTTGCCTCTAGCCTATCCTTTACAGCCCATCTGAGTGTGTCGATCCAGGCAGGCGTTACACCGTGCCCTCTGCAGAAGGCCATGTAGGCCGGGAGAGTGTTTTAAAAATTGTTGGACAACCAGGTTCAACACGTGAGCCATACCAGGCACGCTTGTCACATTGCCCTGAAGAAGGGTCGCAGACTGGTTTGCATCATTGTCGCACCCGACCTTCCCTGGCTGCTGGTTGAGTGGAGACAACCATTGATGAAAGTCGGTCTCACTCTCTAGAGCTTACCGTCCACAACTCCTCAGCGGTGTGACTCACATTTCCCAGACATTTCTAAGTAAAGAGTTGACCGCATCATGCTGTTGAGCTGTGCTGCCAGCATAGTAAGGAGGTGTGTGGGATTCCTTGGGCGCAGTTACAAGGAAGGGTGGCCTGACCACACAGGGTTTGGGCCGAGGTGGAGGACCCACACGAGGTTGAGGAGGCAGAAGCAGTGGAGGAACTTGTACATACAGAGGAAGAATTGACACACAAGTCGTGGGGATGGCAAGACTTGTACAGCAAACCCTTCTCCATCTCTCACCATAGTTACCCAGTGCCCAGTCAGCAACATGTAACTCCCCTGTCCATGCTTACTGGTCCAAGTATCTGTGGTGAAATGCACCCTGTCACACACAGAGTTTCTCAAGGAATCGGTGAGGTTGTGTGCGACCTGCTGTGGTAACGCGGGCACGCCTTTCTTGGAGAAGGAGTGACGACTGGCCATCGGCTCTTGGGGCACTGCAATGGGCATAAGATCTCGAAAATCCTCAGTCTCAAAAGGGTGTAAAGGCAGCCTTTCTGTTGCCAACAAGTTGCAGATGATGAAACTCAACCTCTTAGGCATGTCATGCCCTTCGAAAATCATGTAAAACACAGCAAGGGGACTCCAACCACAGTCTCCCTCGTTTCCACTAATTGGGTCACACACACCCTACTTGACTGGCATCAGTTGACCCCCCTTTTGAAAAAGAAAAAGATGCTTTGCATGAAGCACTCTCAAAAATACGCGTGCCTTTCACCACCCCTGGATGACCCAGGGGAAGAAAAGTCCTCTGAGAGCCATGACTTGTTCATCTTGGTTCTTTTACAAACACAGCGAGGGGACTCCAACCACAGTCTCCCTTGTTGCCACTAATTGGGCCACACACACCCCACTTGACTGGCATCAGTTGACCCCACTTTTGAAAAAGAAAAAGATGCTTTGCATGAAGCACTCTCAAAAATACGCGTGCCTTTCACCTCCCCTGGATGAGCCAGGGGAAGAAAAGTCCTCTGAGAGCCATGACTTGTTCATCTTGGTTCTTTTACAAACACAGCGAGGGGACTCCAACCACAGTCTCCCTCGTTGCCACTAATTGGGCCACACACACCCCACTTGACTGGCATCAGTTGACCCCCCTTTTGAAAAAGAAAAAGATGCTTGGCATGAAGCACTCTCAAAAATACGCATGCCTTTCACCTCCCCTGGATGACCCAGGGGAAGAAAAGTCCTCTGAGAGCCATGACTTGTTTATCTTGGTTCTTTTACAAACACAGCGAGGGGACTCCAACCACAGTCTCCCTCGTTGCCACTAATTGGGCCACACACATCCCACTTGACTGGCATCAGTTGACCCCCCTTTTGAAAAACAAAAAGATGCTTTGCATGAAGCACTCTCAAAAATACGCGTGCCTTTCACCACCCCTGGATGAGCCAGGGGAAGAAAAGTCCTCTGAGAGCCATGTCCACATTGTCAGTGGACAGACACGTGTGCTTATCTGCCAGCAGACCCCCAGCAGCACTTAAGACAGGTTCTGAGAGAACGCTGGCTGCAGGACATGACAAGATCCCCAAGGCGTATGTGGCAAGCTCAGGCAATTTATCCAGATTGGAAGCCTAAAATGAGCAGGGCTCAAGTTGCACAGTAATGGCATCGACGTTTCCTTGCATATACTCATATATCTGTGTCTCCTCCTCTTTTTCCTTGCCCTGCTCTTTTGTTTTCGCATGAGTATATGTCCTTGTCACTTTCCCATGTGTTTGTGTTGTGTTGTGAGTTGTTTGTCACCTTTTGGACACCTTTGAGGGTGTTTTCTAGGTGTTTTTATGTGTTTGTGATTGCCTGCCATTGTTTCCTATGCGGTTCGAGTTCGGTTCGACGAACTGAACTCGAACGAGACCTCCGCTTGACGAACCGAACTCGAGCCGAACCACGACCGGTTCGCTCATCTCTAGTCCTCAGCTGGAAAATCGGAGTCTGCTGTTTCATCTGAATCATGCATTTCGGAGATGTAGATGGAAACTTGATGTAAGTGCTCAGCATAGAGCACAAGATAAATATGAACTGATTCAAAATGTTCTGTAATAAAATTGTCGCCAAATAGCATTCAACTCAACCCCGAAAAGCGCAAGTCACACAGACTTGCAATTTTCAAGTCTGCAACATTCACTGTGTTTGATACCATGGGTGTTTTCCAGAGACTATTGTGACGACCTGGGCCCCAAGTGTATGTGGGCCACACATCAGGTAGCGGGATTAAAGCACGCCAGAGTAATTGGTCTCTTTAACAGACCATCTGGTTTATTAACAGGTCCATAAACCATATCAGGTCACATAACATAAAGATGCCGTTCGTTGGCTTTCTCCTCAAAGACCAACACATAATATAAAGTCCACACACTTTTGGACTGCCACCCATGTGTCACTGACCCTTGTCAGTATCCAGACCCCAGGTCCAATCCCAGTTACCTTCCTCTTAAGGTGGCTAGTGTCCTTTCCAGGTTCCCCCTGGCTCCAGCCACATGGCTTTACACATGGACCTAAAAGCCCCTTCCTTCAGAAGAAGGTCTCCGGAGGAGGGCAAAACACCCTGCTTCTGCTCTCTCCATCTCCAGCACACACACTGGAAGTCTAGAGCCAGTCTCTCCCTAGACTGCCCTCGACACTCTCCACCCAGGTTCAGAGACAGGATTGCTTTAACCCCTGGAGCCACACCCACAGGTGGTAAGGAGTGTGTAATCAGCATCACACACCCTTCCATGGCTCTGCATGAATGCAATCCTGTGGAACCACAGGTCCCAGCCAGTTTCACATTGCAGAGCACCCACGCTTCTGCAAAACATACCGGCCTTTTGTAATACAGCCGGTTGATACCTCACACTATATAATAACTACTCCCATAGATGAATTCCCAGAGGGGTGTAATTTCCAAAATTTGGTCACTTGAGGGGGATTTACTCTGTTCTGGCACTTAGAGGCTCAGCAAATGGAGTCCGCAAACTATTCTAAGAAAATCTGTGCTCCAAATATGAAATGGTGCTCCGTCCCTCCTGAGCCCTGGAGTGGTCAAAAAGAACTGTATAGTCACATGTGGTGTATTTCCACGTTCAGGAGAAACAGTTTAATACATTATGGGGCCTTTGTTTACCTATTCCATTTGTGAAAATTGGAAATCTGGGGTTAAAACATCATTTTAGTGGTAAAAATGTAATTATTTTTTGTTCACCGCCCATAATAGTATAAAAGCTAGTGACAAACCTGTAGTGTGAATATGCCCATCTGCACCCCCTGCATTAATTCACTGAGGGGTGTAGTTTTTAAACTGGGGCCACTTGTTAGGGGTTTCCTTCCCTTCTTCATTTTGTAATGTACCTCAAAAACAGATTTTTACCACATATGGGCTATTGGCGTACTCAGCAGAAATTGCACAACAAATTGTATCATTCATTATCTCCTGCTTCCCTAGTGAAGTTGAAAAAAATGACATTGCATTTTTGTGGTTAAAAATTATTTTTTCGTTTTCACAGCTCAATAATATAAAATTCTGTTATGCCATTGAGGGTTCCAGGTGCTCACCAACCATCTAGATACATTTTTTGAGGGGTCTAATTTCCAAAATGGGCTCACTTGTGTGGGAGCTCCACTGTTTAGACACCACAGGGGCTCTCCAAACACGACATGGCGTTAGCGAATGATTTCAGCCAATATTTTAGCTAAATGGCGCTCTTTCATTTCCAAACTCTGCCATGCACCCAAACAGTTGATTTCCACCACATTTGAGGTATCTGCGTAAGAAATTGCACAATAAATTTTATGGTGCATTTTTTTCTGATACCCTTGTGAAAAAAGATACCTGGTTGAAGCAACAATTTTGTGGTAAAAAAGTAAATAAAATATTTTCAGGACTCAACATTATATACTTCTGTGAAGCCCCTTGGGATCAAGGGGCTCACTAAACATCTAGATAAATTGCTTGCGGGGTCTAGTTTCAAAAATAGGTCACTTGTGATGGTACTCCACTGTTTAGGCACCTCAGGGGGTCTCCAAATGTGACATAACGTCCGCTAATGATTTCAGCTAATTTTGCTTTCAAAAATTCAAATGGCGTTCCTTCCCTTTTCCAAGCTCTGCTGTGCGCCCAAACAATTCATTCCACCACAAATGAGGTATCTGTGTACTCAGGTGAAATTACACAATACATTTGTACCACCCCACGGCCTCGGCTGCGGCCGCCGAGCCACTCTGATCCATGCTCGCGTACTGTGGGTGGTGGCTCGAGCCTCTCACGGACCTGGGGGTCACGTCGCTCTGAAGGGAGTAGTGGCGGTGCACGCAAGGGTTTGGGTGATTGTTTGGTGGAATTGGTAAAGTTCGTGACGCCACCCATGGGTTGTGATGATTGTATGGTGAACACCACCACTGCCGTTGACTAGGTCTCCCAGGTACGGTATTATGCAGCTCGGTGTTTAACCCCTCCGTGGGCAGGGGGCGACGGTCTCGGGGGCCCACGGGAAGGTGGGGACCGGGGTGCAAGGCGCAGGGGCGCGGTGCAGCGCGTTGCAGTGCCTGACGGCACTGGTGTACTCACTCTGACAGAAGATAACGGAGTCTCTGGTAAACCAAACGGTAGAATGAACGGGGCCCACAGCCGGCTGCGGTGTTCTCCCTAGACGGGTTGGTGGCGGCTGTCGTTCCCCTGCACCGATGTTAAGTTGTGAATGACTCCTGTGCCTGGACACTGGTAGTCTGCTCCCCGGCGTGTAAGTGTCGTAGGAGCCCGTTTGCCCGCAGGTGCTGGCCCTTTGGATCTCTTGCCTTTGGCGGTGGCACTTATCCGGGATGGTTGTGCTGTTGCCGTCAATCGGGACTTGGGTGGGAATGAACCCCTGAGGTCCAGACCACAATCAGTAAATTTGATTATCAGGGCGGCTTCTAGCCTAGTCGGGGTCTGAGTACCCTGCCTGGTGCTTGGCTCCAATCGGCTCCCCGGTTCGGTACCGGCGGGCCACCGCCCGACGCCGGTCCTACGGTTCCACCGACCGTACACCAACACCTGCAGACGGCCACCACCATCTGCCGACCTTGCTGGAGGTGCCTGGGCTCCGACCTAGACACCTAAACAGTCCGTGGCAGGCCTCGTCCCAGGTCTGCCCTTGACCTTCCCTCCTCACTCCTGAGCTCCACTCCACTGACTGACTGACTGTCTGTTTGTTGTGTTTTCCCGCCTCCAGGCCTGTGAACTCCTCGGTGGGCGGAGTCAACCGCCTGGCTCCACCCCACCTGGTGTGGACATCAGACCCTGGAGGGTGGCAACAAGGATTTTAGTGCGACTGTTGTCACCTGTCGGGGGAAGGGTGTGTGTGTGTGGTGTTGTGTCTGTGACTACCTAGCTAGTCCAGGGAGTCACACATTTTATGGTGCATTTTTTCCTGATACCCTTGTGAAAAAAAAGCTACCTGGTTGAAGCAACAATCTTGGGGTATTTTTTTTTTTTATTTTCATGATTGAATATTATAAACTTCTGTGAAGCCCCTGGAGGTTCAAGGGGCTCACCAAACATCCAGATAAATTCCTTGAGGGGTCTAGTTTCTAAAATAGGGTCATTTTTTGGGGAGCTCTATTGTCTAGGCACCTCAGGTGGTCTCCAAATGTGACATGACTAATAACTGCAGCTAATTTTACTTTCAAAAATTGGAATAGCGCACCTTCCCTTCCGAGCTCTGCTGTGCGCCAAAACAATTGATTTCCACTACACATAAGGTATCTGCATACTCAGGAGAAATTTCACAATAAATTTTATGGTGCACTTTTTCTTTCCTCCCTTGTGAAAATGTAAAGTTTTATGGCTAAAATAACATTTTTGTTTAAAAAAGTAAAGTATTCATTTTTTCCTTACACATTGCTTTGGTTCCTGTGAAGAACCTGAAGGGTTAATAAACTTCTTGGATGTGGTTTTGAGCAGTGTGAGGGGTGCAGTTTTCAGAATGGTGTCAGTTTGGGGTATTTTCAGTCACCTAGGCCTCTCAAAGTCACTTCAAATGTGATGTGATCCCTAAAAAATGGTTGTGTAAATTTTGTTGGAAAAATGAGAAATTGCTGATTAAATTTGAACCATTATAACTTCCTAACAAAACAAATGATGTTTCAAAAATTGTGCTGATGTAAAGTAGACATGTGGGGAATGTTATTTAGTAACAACTTTGTGGGATATAACTCTTGGATTTATGGTCATAAAATTTCAAAATTTGAAAATTTCCAAAATTTTCACAAATAAACACAAAAAATATTGCCCTAAATTTATCACTCTAATGTTAAGAAAAAACAATGTCGGAATCACTGGGATTTGTTGAAGCATTCCAGAGTTATAACCTCATAAAGTGACACTGGTCAGAATGGCAAAAAATGGCCCAGTCAGAAGGGTGTTTTAGTGGCCGGGAGTGAAAGGATTAATGGGTGTTTATATGACTTGTGTAGATTTCAAATATGTATGCAAATAAAGACTATTATCTATATGACTAATTTTTGGTGTGTGATCCCATTATATAGTACTCTTTTTTTCTAACTTATTTGCTCATTATCCACGTACTATTGGAGAGCCCCTATTTATTAAAGTGGTGCATTCCTATTGGTTTACTTTGGAATATGCAGACTCTTGGCAAATGAGATTAAATGTAAAGTAATGCACCTAGGACGGAGTACTCCTATTGCTGCATATACATTAAATGGAAGTAAACTCGGGACTACAGAACAGGGGAAGGACTTGGGTATTCTCATTACAAACAGGCTGAGCAGCAGTACTCAATGTCAGGCAGCAGCTGCTAGAGCAAACGAGAATTTAGGGTGTATAAAATGAAAGATTAGATCCCGTGACCTCAAGGTCTTGTTACCCCTTTATAAATCACTTGTAAGGCCACATCTGGAATATGGGATCCAGGCTTTGGGCTCCACATTTTGGAAAGGCTATTCAGAAGTTAGAGTCAGTTTAACCTCTTAACGATAAATGACTTACTGGATATGTTATGGATCGTGTCAGGTTAATCCCTGCCGGCTGCTGCGAGCTGTGATCGCTGCACATGTCAGCTAATTTGAACAGCTGACATGTGTGGTTATCAGGCACGAGTGAGTCCAGGACCCACTCCAGCATCTTAACCCCTTACATCTCACTGTCAAATTGTGACAATGAGATGAAACAGCGCGCCGTGATAAGCATTCACTTATGCGGCGCCATTGGAAGTTACGTGATGTGATCATGTGGATCCATTGGTTCCCATGGTAGCACAGGGTCACATACTCCTGTAGTTATCATGAGTCAGTTCCTCTTACAGCCAGCAGAGGGCCGTGTGTGAGAGGAGAGCTGCTTTTCTGCAGATCAGAGCAATGCTGTCCTGATCTTCATAAAGGAATAAGTGATCAGACTGCTGATTCTTATATCCCCTCGGGGGACTAGTAAAATAAAAACAAAGTTAAAAAAAAAGTTTTAAAAACTTAAAAAAAAATAAAAAAATAAAAGTTCAAATTACCCCCCATTCGCTCCATTAAAAATTAACGGGTTAAAAAAATATACACATTTGGTATGACCGCATTCAGAAATATACAGGAATAAGGAATAAACGCAAGGACCTGTCCCACAAAGATCCACTCATGTTGCACACACAGTGTTTTTCTTCAACTTTGATTAAAGATATTTAATCAACCAAGCAAAACATCTTTCTACAATCGGTATGTCTGCAATCAGCATCTTACTGCCTGTATGGCACTACCTTTACCTCATATAGCAAAATTCTGCTGGTTAGTCCTCTATAACCCCTTCACAACCGACCGATTTTTCGCTTTCCGTTTTTTTTTCGCCATTCTTTTTCCGAGAGATGTAACTTTTTATTTTTCAGTCAATATGGTCATGTGAGGGCTCATTTTTTGTGGAACGGGCTGTACTTTTAAATGATACCATAAGTTTACTATATAGTGTACTGGAAAATGGCAAAAAAATTCCAAAGGCAGAAAAATTGCAAAAAAAGTGCGAGAGCTCTATTGTTTTGAGATATTTTATTCATTGTGTTCACTATATGGTAAAACTGATGTGTGGGTGTGATGCCTCAGGTCAGTGCGAGTTCTTAGACACTAAACATGTATAGGTTTACTTTTATATAAAAGGTTAAAAAAAAATTCACAAGTTTGTTCGAAAAAGTGGCGCACGTTTTACGCCATAATCCGTGACCTGTAGTTTTCTCATTCTTCCGGATCTACGCTCAGTGACTGCTTACTTTTTGCGTCTTGAGCTGATGTTTTTAACGGTACCATTTTTGCGCAGATGCTACGTTTTGATCGCCTGTTATTGCTTTTTGCGCAAAATTTGTGGCGTCCAAAAAACTTAATTTTGGCGCTTGGACTTTTGTTGACGCTACGCCGTTTACTGATCAGATTAATTGATTTTATATTTTGATAGATCGGGCATTTCTAAATGCAGCGATACCAAATGTGTGTATATTTTTTATTTTTTTAACCCTTTAGTTTTCAATGGGGCGAAAGGGGGGTGATTTGAACCTTTAGGGGTTTTTATACTTTTTTTAATTTTTCAAACTTTTGTTTTTTACTTTTTTTTTTATTTTACTAGTCCCCCTAGGGGGCTGTATGGATCAACAATCCGATCGCTCTGCCACATCAGCTGAAACCAGCAGATATGCTCATTTTCTGCTTCACTCGGCTCTGGGCCGAGTGAAACCGAAAGTAATTCATGTCAGCTACAGGAGTCATCACATGACCCTGTACTACCATGACAACCACCGGGTGATCACGTCACATGACTTCCGGTATCGGCCGGTAAGTAAATGTTTACCGCCGATGCCGTTAAAATGGCACTGTCACATATTGACAGCACCATTTAAGAGGTTGAACGGCACGAGCAGATAACGATTCTGCTCGTGCCTAGCAGGCACACATCTCAGCTGTGAATATCAGCTGAGATGTGCGCCGATCGCGGCATGCTGCCGGCGGCAGACAGCGGTCATTAAGGGGTTAAGGCCCAGTCAGAGACTGTAGTATTGAGGCCATAGAGATTTATTTGTTTAGAGTGCTCCATCATCTGTTCACATTGTGCAGCCATCTTGCAGTTCTGCATGTTAAGCGGGCTTTACACGAGGCGATAGATTGTGCGATATGTCGTCGGGGTCACGGTTTTCGTGACGCACATCCAGCATACCGCACGACGTCGTCTCGTGTGACACCTCCTAGCGACGCAGTAATGGTCACAAATCGTGAGTCGTGTACTCGTCGCTAGGTTTCATAAAATTGTTTAATTAAAATGGCGGAGGTTGTTCATCATTGACGTGGCATCACACGTTGCTCCGTGTGACACCACGGGAACGATGAACAGCAGCTTTACCTGCCTCCCGCGGCACCCGACGGCTTAATGGAAGGAAGGAGGTGGGCGGGATGTTCTATTGGCCGCCTGCCATGTGACGTCGCTGTGACGCCGTACGTCCCGCCCACTCCAGGAAGTGGACGTTCGTCGCTCACAGCGAGGTCGTCTGGAAGGTAAGTATGTGTGACGGGGGGTAAACGAGTTTGTGCGGCATGGGCAACTAATTGCCCGTGACGCAAAAACGACGGGGGCGGGTACGATCGATTGTGCTATCGCACAACCTATCGTCTCGTGTAAAGCAGGCTTTACTGTTGCAAACAATTAGTTCTGCCAGTTAACCTGTTACTATATACAGTGCTTTTTTTTGTAAAAAACATATTTGCCGTTATGCATCTCTGAGGTGAGGAGCGGGAGAGGGGGGGTGCTGTCAGATAGAGGAGCGGGGGGGGGGAATCTGTCAGCCGGCAGCCGAGATTGAGGAGCGGGGAGAGGTGCTGTCATGCTGACGGGGGGCTGGGAGATCCTGTGCAAGGTTAACCAGTTCAGGCACTGGGCGGCGGAAAACGGCAGTCCCCATACAGCTCCACCCCCCGGTCACATTGCCGCCTGCCTGAATATAGTGCCGCCTGAGCAAACTGCTCAACTTGTCCAATGGACGATGCGGCCCTGTTTCTCATTATTCAATTTTGTAGTCTGTACGCTAATTTCAATCATGGAGGGGAGCAGCGGCTAATGGGGAGAGCGGTGGCAGATGGAGGGGGCAGTAGCTGATGGAGGGGGGGAGGCAGATAGAGGGGGCAGCGGTTGAAGGGGGAGAGTGGTGGCAGATGGAGGGGGCAGCGGCTGATGGGGGAGAGCGGTGGCAGATGGAGGGGGCAGCGGCTGATGGGGAGAATGGTGGCAGATGGAGGGGGCAGCGGCTGATGAAGGTGGGGAGGCAGATGGAGGGTGCAGCGGCTGATGGGGAGAGCAGCGGCAGATGGAGGGGGCAGCGGCTGATGGGGAGAGCGGTGGCAGATGGAGGGGGCAGCGGCTGATGGGGAAGAGGTAGATGGAGGGGGCAGCGGCAGATGGGGAGAGCAGCGGCAGATGGAGAGGGCAGCGGCTGATGGGGAGAGCGGGGGCAGATGGAGGGAGCAGCAGCTGATGGGGAGAGCAGTGGCAGATGGAGGAGGAAGCAGCTGATGGGGAGAGTGGTGGCAGATGGAGGGGGCAGCGGCTGATAGGGAGAGTGGTGGCAGATGAAGGGGCAGCGGCTGATGGAGGGGAGGAGGCAGATGGAGGGGCAGCGGCTCATGGGGAGAGCAGCGGCAGATGGAGGGGGGGCAGCAGATGGAGAGGGGGGGGGCATTGGCGGCGGCTATAACTTACTGATGCAGCACTTGCAGGGATCGCTCTCCTCAGCTTCCACAGACGCTGGAGTGAACCTGAGGAGAGTGGTCACCGGCCCCAGATCCACAGTGATTGGAGAGATCGGTCACAAAGCCGGTCTCTCCAATCAGAGCTGGGGGTGGGTGAAACAGAGATTACCCAGCTCCAGCCAATGATCAGTACTATAGCTGCACTGATCATGGCTGGATTTCAATGTTTCAGCCATTTTCAATGGCTGAAACATTACAGTGGCTGTGATTGGCTGAGCAGCGTTCGTCAGCGAATCACAGCCTTCGTAGGTCCAGGGAGGCACCATCCCTCCTGAGGTCAGGCAGGTCCTGCAGCTCCAGTAGCTGCTTTGCTTGTGCCTCCGCTCCACACATGACTAATTTGTATAGTTTTCAAATTAGCCATGTGGACAGAGCCAGAGGTGCTGGCCCTCAGCGCTCTTCAGATTTTCCGGTACGCCGTATCGGCACAAAAAAAGCACTGACTATATACCTTCTAGATTAACCCAACAGTTACAGAGAGCTAAGTGAGCTAACAAACTCTTTTTGGGCTGTTTATTTTATGCAAGTAGCACAGGGGTGGCTATAGTTATATTAAATGAGCACAGTGGTGGCTACTCCTACATTCAGTGACACAGTGGTAAATACAAATATACTGTATACTTAGGAGCACTGGCGGAAGTACCGCAGGTGCAACCGATGCAACCGCACAGGGGCCCCAAGTGGAAGGGGGTCCCAAAAGCCAGAACACATGTGGGGATTTCATTTACCTGCGGCAGCTACAATGCTAACAGGAG
The DNA here is from genome assembly GCF_048569485.1 of Anomaloglossus baeobatrachus. Classification (NCBI taxonomy): domain Eukaryota; kingdom Metazoa; phylum Chordata; class Amphibia; order Anura; family Aromobatidae; genus Anomaloglossus; species Anomaloglossus baeobatrachus. The sequence continues at coordinate 203,008,029 of NC_134355.1, read as the reverse complement.
AAGCAGCAGCCTGATCAGCTGAATTCATATGATTACGTTGAGCTGACACGGGCCCCTTCCTTCACCTGTTAGGGGCCTGAAAGAGGAAGGATTCATCACGACTGGAAAAGCTGCCAGCCGGTGCACAGAGGAAATAAGAAAGCCGCGGAGACACCATCACATGTTTCTCAACGCTGGCAGGAAACTAGCCAGGTCTTTCACCGGGAAGGAACAACCACGGGAAGGGCAGTCTCCAGTCAAGGAGACCACCTATACCAAACATGGTATCCATCCACAGACAGCCGTTTCGGGGTATTTGCCCCTCATCAGTGTGGAGTAGGAATCTGGCTAGTGGGGGCAATGCCTAGTAAAAGACTACTTAAGCAAGCATTGTTGACCTTAGGGAGATCAACATATCCACTGCGGAGACACCATCACGTGTTTCTCAACGCAGTGATTCTAGAGCATTGCCCCCTGGGAAGTATGCAAATAAGAAAGCCGCGGAGACACCATCACATGTTTCTCAACGCTGGCAGGAAACTAGCCAGGTCTTTCACCGGGAAGTTGAGAAACACGTGATGGTGTCTCCGCAGTGGATATGTTGATCTCCCTAAGGTCAACAATGCTTGCTTAAGTAGTCTTTTACTAGGCATTGCCCCCACTAGCCAGATTCCTACTCCACACTGATGAGGGGCAAATACCCCGAAACGGCTGTCTGTGGATGGATACCATGTTTGGTATAGGTGGTCTCCTTGACTGGAGACTGCCCTTCCCGTGGTTGTTCCTTCCCGGTGAAAGACCTGGCTAGTTTCCTGCCAGCGTTGAGAAACATGTGATGGTGTCTCCGCGGCTTTCTTATTTGCATACTTCCCAGGGGGCAATGCTCTAGAATCACTGCGTTGAGAAACACGTGATGGTGTCTCCGCAGTGGATATGTTGATCTCCCTAAGGTCAACAATGCTTGCTTAGGTGCACAGAGGAAGACCGTGTCAGAGCCAGAAAGGAGGCTCCGCCCACCAGTTCAGTCTTCAGCAGAGCAGAAAGGCCTGCTGGATAGCAGACATGGCTCCCTGCCTACCTTCATCACTGTGCTGCTCTCCCACTCCTGCACTGGAATTATTGCTAGACAACACAGCAGTCGGGCTCCAAGAGGAGTGGAGACTGCACTATAGAGAAGATGGAAGAGCCGGCTCCAGAGGGAAAAATCAGCTGTCTGTCTGTGTGTGTGTGTCTGTCTTTCTATCTAAATGTCCCTCTATCAGTTTGTCTATCTGTATGTCTAATATGTTTGTATATGTGTCATGTCTGTGTATTTGTGTGTATATATGTTTATGTGATGCATGTATATGTACTCACCTATATCACCTATATGTTTATATGGGATATTTCAGCTCCATTACAAGTGTGAGAAAGTCCTAATGTGGTGAAGTTGCATGTGAACATATGTGAATACATATAAAGAAGCCTCCTACTCTCTTTTTTTATTGATGAATGTGTGAATGTGCATGTTATGTAGTGTGATTTATATACTCACCTACTGTGGTCTTCTCTTCTGTGTGACATCATCGCTCTCCAGTATCTTGGGTCACACTACTGTCTGTTTGAGCCAGAAATCTCTTTTAGGCTATGACCGAATGCTGCATCCTTGTGGTAACCACAAAAATGCACCCTGTGACTAAAAGAACTGCATAAAAAAAGCATGTGTTTGTGAAACTTTTTGATCACCAATGTGTAAAAAAACACAAAAAGAATTGACATGCTGTAGTTTTCTGATCACCACAAAGATGCAGCAAAAAAAAACCCCAAAAAATATGCGCACAGCAAATCTGAAATCCTGCAGAGCAGTGTGACCCGGAGAATCTGGAGAGCGGTGACGTCACTGAGAAGAGGAGCAGAACAGCGCTGGACACTGGAGAGAGCATCGGTGATGTCACTGAGAAGAGGAGCAGAACAGCGCTGGACACCAGAGAGAGCAACAACAGGTGACTGTATTATCACATCACAGTACACTCCATACACACATTCCATCAATAAAGTTAATTGGGGCGTCTTTATGTCTATAGTGCAGCTGTTTTTTTTGTTGTATTTCCTCTGTTTCTCTTCTGTCACCTCCTGTGGTAGAGAGGGCTACTTACAAGGAACCTGACAGTGGATTCATGTCATCTGTGGGTCGAGCAGCGTGTATCAGACAATGGCTGTATGATCTCTGCTAAGGATGTGTGACTAAAACCCTGTGGAGATTCACAGAAAATCAAACTTCAATAGCTGTTGGAGACTGAGCCGCATGAAATACTAGTATGACAGCCATGGCCTGGTGGCCTCTCCCTGCTGACAGACAGTGACTGACAGGTTTCTTTCTGTACACGCACATAGGAATACTTTACATCTGTCAGTCACTGGCAGGGAGAAGCCCCAGGTCATGTACAGTATGTCTGACTAGTATTTCATGCGGCTCAGTCCTCGACAGCTTTTAATGTCTTTCCCTGAATCTCCACAGTGTTTCAGGGTCAAACATACAGTTAGTTCCAGAAATATTTGGACAGTGACACACTTTTCGCGAGTTGGGCTCTGCATGCCACCACATTGGATTTGAAATGAAACCTCTACAACAGAATTCAAGTGCAGATTGTAACGTTTAATTTGAAGGTTTGAACAAAAATATCTGATAGAAATTGTAGGAATTGTACACATTTCTTTACAAACACTCTACGTTTTAGGAGGTCAAAAGTAATTGGACAAATAAACCAAACCCAAACAAAATATTTTTATTTTCAATATTTTGTTGCGAATCCTTTGGAGGCAATCACTGCCTTAAGTCTGGAACCCATGGACATCACCAAACGCTGGGTTTCCTCCTTCTTAATGCTTTGCCAGGCCTTTACAGCAGCAGCCTTCAGGGCTTGCTTGTTTGTGGGTCTTTCCGTCTTAAGTCTGGATTTGAGCAAGTGAAATGCATGCTCAATTGGGTTAAGATCTGGTGATTCACTTGGCCATTGCAGAATGTTCCACTTTTTTGCACTCATGAACTCCTGGGTAGCTTTGGCTGTATGCTTGGGGTCATTGTTCATCTGTACTATGAAGCGCCGTCCGATCAACTTTGCGGCATTTGGCTCAATCTGGGCTGAAAGTATATCCCGGTACACTTCAGAATTCATCCGGCTACTCTTGTCTGCTGTTATGTCATCAATAAACACAAGTGACCCAGTGCCATTGAAAGCCATGCATGCCCATGCCATCACGTTGCCTCCACCATGTTTTACAGAGGATGTGGTGTGCCTTGGATCATGTGCTGTTCCCTTTCTTCTCCAAACTTTTTTCTTCCCATCATTCTGGTACAGGTTGATCTTGGTCTCATCTGTCCATAGAATACTTTTCCAGAACTGAGCTGGCTTCATGAGGTGTTTTTCAGCAAATTTAACTCTGGCCTGTCTATTTTTGGAATTGATGAATGGTTTGCATCTAGATGTGAACCCTTTGTATTTACTTTCATGGAGTCTTCTCTTTACTGTTGACTTAGAGACAGATACACCTACTTCACTGAGAGTGTTCTGGACTTCAGTTGATGTTGTGAATGGGTTCTTCTTCACCAAAGAAAGTATGCGGCGATCATCCACCACTGTTGTCATCCGTGGACGCCCAGGTCTTTTTGAGTTCCCAAGCTCACCAGTCAATTCCTTTTTTCTCAGAATGTACCCGACTGTTGATTTTGCTATTCCAAGCATGTCTGCTATCTCTCTGATGGATTTTTTCTTTTTTTTCAGCCTCAGGATGTTCTGCTTCACCTCAATTGAGAGTTCCTTAGACCGCATGTTGTCTGGTCACAGCAACAGCTTCCAAATGCAAAACCACACACCTGTAATCAATCCCAGACCTTTTAACTACTTCATTGATTACAGGTTAACGAGGGAGACGCCTTCAGAGTTAATTGCAGCCCTTAGAGTCCCTTGTCCAATTACTTTTGGTCCCTTAAAAAAGAGGAGGCTATGCATTACAGAGCTATGATTCCTAAACCCTTTCTCCGATTTGGATGTGAAAACTCTCATATTGCAGCTGGGAGTGTGCACTTTCAGCCCATATTATATATATAATTGTATTTCTGAACATGTTTTTGTAAACAGCTAAAATAACAAAACTTGTGTCACTGTCCAAATATTTCTGGACCTAACTGTACTTGGCTGTGATCGTACAGAGTGCCCATGGCTCATGGGTGTCAGCTGTCAGGTTCCCTTTAAAGGAGTTGTCTGAAATAATACATGTACTGTAAGGAAATTGTGTGGTAAAAGGATCTAATAGAGGTTACATTTTTGTAAAAATAACAAAATAAATTATTCTCACCTGCTTGTTGTGGAGCCCCTGAGGTTTCGGTCGCCACAGGGTACTGCACCTCGGCTGAGGTGCGGTATTCATCCCGGGTACAGAGGGGGTCATTGCCGGTAAACACCATAATCAATTTAACACGCATTCAGTTCCCCTTCCACTGGGACTGGGTTAGGGTAGAGTGCTGGGGGTGGCCATCACGAGGTATGGGACCTCCTGCCCACTAGTTCAACAACCCGGGGGGTGGAGCATGATCAAGGGGGAGTGAGGCGACACACACACACTGAGGGAAAAGAGAAATAAAAGAAACCCGACCATGAAAAGACAGATTGGGAGAGTTCTCAGGAAAGCCAGGGACCCGTGGTCTGGAGCTGGAGCACTCGACCCAGGTTCCCAGATAGAAAGGGGTATCCCAGGGCTCACGGGGAGTGCGACAGGCACCAATGATCCATTCCACTAGCCAGGTGCTGGGGTGGAGGGACTACCAAAAGGAAGGACACACAGGAAGAAGCACCGGCCTTGGCCTCTGAACTATCCAGGATCAGATGGAGCCCATGGCAGTGGAGCCCCACACTTCAGAGGCGGTGATACTTCAGTGAGTAAAGAACTTTGACTGCAACCCCTGTGTCATCAAATTCTCCCCGCGCCCTACCCTTGCCTTAGCTGCACGGCAGCAGGAAACTACAACTCCCAACATCTCTGGGACCTGAGCTCTGCCTGTGGAGAGCTGCACCAACTGAGCTGAGCTACCATGTGCCCCATAGCATACCTCCCGCAGCGGTGGCTATATTAGCCGCAAACCACAGGTGGCGTCACGAATACAAACTCTACTCCCCTGTAAATAACCCCTCCATCTTTATTGACACTGTCGGGGTCCCTGAACCAAGCCTGGCTGCTGTGACTTCCCACCCCCTACACCGGCCCGGTGACTTGTAACCCCCAAACCCCGTGGGTGCGTTACAGTCACCCTCCTGGATCCAGTGCAGGCAGTTCTGTGATCTGTGCCTGCTTTAATTATGTCACCGTTCTACCAGACACATGACCACTGCAGCCTGTGATAGGCTGCAGCGCTCAGGTGACTTGAACTGAAGACATCACAACCTGCAGCGGTCCTGTGTCTGGTAGAACGGTGACATAATAAATGCGGCCTCAGAACGGTCTGCGCTGGATCTAGGAGGGTGACAGTGTGTCGCCCTGGGCAAGCCAGGGGACACAGGTCACACCACCACCACACCCCACACTCCAGGTAGGCACATCAATGCTAACCAGAAACCCTTGTTGCCTTCCTCCAGGAGTCTGATGATGCACACCAGGGGGTGGGCCAGGCAGTTGGCTCCGCCCACCGAGGAGCTCACAACTCTGGAGGCGGGAAAAACCAGGCAGATTAGCCCGGGCAGGGCAAGAGTGAAGAAAGAGTAGTCTAGAGAGGGCTAAAGTAAACAAGAAGTGAAAGTAAGAAAGTAGTAAAGGAGGAAAACAAGTGAAGTAAGAGTAAAGAAAGAAAGCCTGAAGGGTCCAGCTTTGTTGGGGGCCAGATCAGCAAGGTCAGCGACGGCGGTGACTGTCTGGAGGGGGACTGTTTGGAAGTTCCTGGAAGGACCCCGTTGGCTGTGTGCCCGGTGGTCTGGAGCAGTGTTCCGAAGGACAGTCAGCACCAGGGCAGGGGCCTCTCGGACCCCGGCAAGGCTAGGAGTCGCCAAATTTGCCGAATCCGTCAGTGACGGGGACGCAGATTCCCCAACAACCAAGTCCCGATTGAAGGCAACAGCCCAACCTGAAGCAGAGAGACACCGCCACCGCCACGGCACCAGTTTCTCAGGGCCAGCTCCTGCGGGCAAAGTGTAGAGCTCCTCCGGCCCAGATTGCAGTCGGGGAGCGGGTAACCGGAGGGAATCCACCGCTACCACAAGTCAAACAAAGGTGCAAGGAAGAGGGACATCACCGTCACCTACCGGGAGTGCAGGTGCAGCCGTCTGTGGGACCGTCCTACCAGCCGTTTGGTTTACCGTACAAACTGTGTCCGTGTCTCAGGCTCAGTGAGTACCACAGTGCCGCAAGGCACAACGCTGCCCCCGCGTCCCTGCGCCCAACAGGCCCCGCACCTACGTCTCCATCACCGGGCCCCGGGATCACCAACCTCTACCCACGGAGGGGCAACATAACAACTGGCTGCTCCGCATCACCATCCCCGGGATCCCCATATTGAGCAGCGGTGGTGAAATCACCACAACCGTGGGTGGCGTCACGAACTATAACAATCCCCACACCCAACCACAATCCCCCCTTTCACTCACGGGCGAGGAGTGTCGCTCGAGAAACCCCGGGATCCGGCCCACAGCTCGAGCCACCACTGAGCAGCTGCCGGACCCGAGCAGAAGGGGTGAGCGCGGTGTGCCGACACCCTCCTCCCCGCCCGCGACAACTTGGCGTCACGAACAGGATCTTACCGCTCTGCCGTCTGGTAGAGGTGCGCCTTGTTACCGCCGGAGGCATCCGGCAGGAAAATTTCAGAAGCCGCCATCTTTGGCGCGAAAAGTTCCCGCTCGAGCGTCTTCTCGAGCAGTAGAGGCGCGAAGGCCAAAACTCGGCCCCGAGAGAGGAGGGGCCGGAAAGAGCTAAGGGGGACGCGATGGCGGCTGGACGCATGTAAGTGTGGCGTCGCAACAAACACACTGGGACCCCCGATCCATCGACCCTAACGGAAAATGTCCGCCCCGCCGAGCTATGCGGAGGCGGCCGAGCCGGTGCCCGGGACAGCGGCATGGCTGAGGGCCCGAACGGTGGAGATTTGCCGTTATTATCAGGGGCAGATCGGCGGGCTGATGGAGCAATGGGCCGCAGAGGTGGAGGCGCTAGTTGCCGTAGCGCGAGTGTATGGAATGGAGGAACCGGAGAGTGACCCACGCCCCTGTGTCCCGGAGGGACCGGCCGCTGCGGCTGAGGGACCCGGTCTGACCCTGGCTCCTAGGTTGCCTCCGTCCTACTTGCTCGCATGCTGCACAGCACCTGGCCCGTTGGGCGTACACCCCCCCCGTGATTGCGGCCCAGGGAGTAGCAAGCCTAGAAGCTACGGCAGTTGGAAGCTACCCGTCGGGTGTGGAAGCTGTTGATGGTGACTCCGGGCCTGACACCGAGCCCATGTCGGAGGAAGATGGGTCCGCCGCAGCCGAAGAATCTGAGTAGGGCAGCGGATGCCCGTTGCACCGTCCCCGTTGGGACCACCACTGAGTTGTTGTTTGTTTGAAAAGTTGAAAATGATAAGAAAAATGATACCGAAGTTTAACCTGATTTGCCTTTGTGATTGAACCGGCAGGAGCCGGCACCGTTGTCCCCATGGGGACTGTTTAAAGTTTTGCATGGGAACTATCCATGGACAAGCCCGTGAACTTGCAGGGCACCACAAACGTTAAGTGGCTTGTAAATATGTTGGTTACCGTTACCGTTTCCGCCATACCGCCTCCGGAGAGGCAGGTTGGAGGGAGGGCCCTGAGCAGAGCAGGCTAGGGCCCAGCCACCAAAGGAACCGGTGGCCACCCTCTGGAGGGGAAGGACAGATCCCGCTCGGGTAACTTGTGCTGGACTGTGGGTCAAGGGGTGCTGCCTGGGTTTTAGGGGCAGCATCAGGGCCAGGTTGCTTGGGTGGGAGAGAGCGGAAACCGTGACCGTAAACCGTTGCAACGTTTAAGTAAATGTGCCTCCCGTCTTGGGAAGAGTTTTGATTAAAAATGTTATTTATGTTTTCTTAACCCTGTTACCCCCTTTTACAGAAAAATAAAACCGGTGTAGGACGGCAGCCCGCGGACGGTCTGCATTTTGCTAAGGGGGAATGTGTCGCCCTGGGCAAGCCAGGGGACACAGGTCACACCACCACCACACCCCACACTCCAGGTAGGCACATCAATGCTAACCAGAAACCCTTGTTGCCTTCCTCCAGGAGTCTGATGATGCACACCAGGGGGTGGGCCAGGCGGTTGGCTCCGCCCACCGAGGAGCTCACAACTCTGGAGGCGGGAAAAACCAGGCAGATTAGCCCGGGCAGGGCAAGAGTGAAGAAGGAGTAGTCTAGAGAGGGCTAAAGTAAACAAGAAGTGAAAGTAAGAAAGTAGTAAAGGAGGAAAACAAGTGAAGTGAGAGTAAAGAAAGAAAGCCTGAAGGGTCCAGCTTTGTGGAGGGCCAGATCAGCAAGGTCAGCGACGGCGGTGACTGTCTGGAGGGGGACCGTTTGGAAGTTCCTGGAAGGACCCCGTTGGCTGTGTGCCCGGTGGTCTGGAGCAGTGTTCCGAAGGACAGTCAGCACCAGGGCAGGGGCCTCTCGGACCCCGGCAAGGCTAGGAGTCGCCAAATTTGCCGAATCCGTCAGTGACGGGGACGCAGATTCCCCAACAACCAAGTCCCGATTGAAGGCAACAGCCCAACGTGAAGCAGAGAGACACCGCCACCGCCACGGCACCAGTTTCTCAGGGCCAGCGCCTGTGGGCAAAGTGTAGAGCTCCTCCGGCCCAGATTGCAGTCGGGGAGCGGGTAACCGGAGGGAATCCACCGCTACCACAAGTCAAACAAAGGTGCAAGGAAGAGGGACATCACCGTCACCTACCGGGAGTGCAGGTGCAGCCGTCTGTGGGACCGTCCTACCAGCCGTTTGGTTTACCGTACAAACTGTGTCCGTGTCTCAGGCTGAGTGAGTACCACAGTGCCGCAAGGCACAGCGCTGCCCCCGCGTCCCTGCGCCCAACAGGCCCCGCACCTACGTCTCCATCACCGGGCCCCGGGATCACCAACCTCTACCCACGGAGGGGCAACATAACAACTGGCTGCTTCGCATCACCATCCCCGGGATCCCCATATTGAGCAGCGGTGGTGAAATCACAACCGTGGGTGGCGTCATGAACTATAACAATCCCCACACCCAACCACAATCCCCCCTTTCACTCACGGGCGAGGAGTGTCGCTCGAGAAACCCCGGGATCCGGCCCACAGCTCGAGCCACCACTGAGCAGCTGCCGGACCCGAGCAGAAGGGGTGAGCGCGGTGTGCCGACACCCTCCTCCCCGCCCGCGACAACAGCAGTGGAATTTAGTTCTTTTTACAGAATCTGGAGACAGCGCTGAAGCTGCAGCAAGATAGAATGGTTGCAGGACTGTTCTGTGTTATATTCAGGTGGTAAGTATGGAGCTTATTTATTGCTTTGATTTGGTAGTTGTGTCCTAAACTAGTAATAAACATTGCGAACTATATGTTTACATAATTTTGTTGTGGTATGAAGGGGTGGTGTGGGGGCAGAAAGATTTCTTGCACAGGGGCCCCTGCAGTCTGTGTCTGCCCCTGCTAAGGAGGTACAGTGATACAGCTTTATCCAGGAGCAACTGTAGTGGCTACAAATATATATAGAAGGCACAGTGGGGGCTATTATACATTATGGAAAAACAGTGGGTTCTTAAATATACTCAGGGAGACCAGAAATTTACCCAAAGAGCAGAGTTGTGGCTTCAAATATACTCAAAAGGCACAGTCGAGGCTAAAAATATATTATATATATATATATATATATATATATATATATATATATATATATATGGGCCAAAATGACTCAATAAGTGTATTCAAGAGGCAGTGAGATTTAAAGAGATTACGGTAAAAAAGATATTAAAATTGGGCAGGGTTTTGAGTGGGCAAAACAAAACAAAAAACGCACCTACTGAGACCAATCTGAATGCAACAGAGGCCATTCTGTGGTTTGCCCCAGAACAGGAATACAAGACCTCAGAGTTTTGTATGAAGGTGGACAGGCTGTCATGTTACATCCTGAAAACACCAATCATATTTGTGTAATGTTTGTATTTCTGCAATGTTTTTCAGTGGTAACAAGTGTTAATATCCCTGTGGGCTACAGTACTAACCAATGACTACAAGAGGTCACTGTCTTCATTTTTACTATTATATAGACTCTTATTTGTATAGAACTAAGTGAAAGGTTTTCTCCCAGCCACAGAGAGCAGGGACAGAAGTAGTTAATGGTGGGAGAAGTGATAGAGACTAGTGTGACTTAGTTCCTATTAGCAGATAGTTATGAAGAGTAATTGAAGGAGAAAGGATTCTCAGTAGTGCAGCCATATTGGGTGTATGCAGTGAGTTGGACTTTGAGAAGGTAATCAAGTTGGCTTTGGAACAAATAACAGTGGCGACTGATTCCTACAGACCAGGCAAGTTGGTGCACCTTTTAGGAAGAGACTTGGAAGTGTGACTCCAGTGTTGGCCAGCCTCGAAGAACCCTATAGAAGAAAAGGAACGGTCTGGCTGAGGACACGTTAGCTAGGGTAATGACTCTAGGAGCGCCCCTGATAAGGATCAAATCAAGTAGTCTGGATGCTGTGAGCACAGTGAAAATGTGGTCCTTTATCAGGAAGATGGAAGTTCTTTCTTTTTTCATGCAATGCTTGTCCATGTTCCTATTGGAACCTTAACATTGTAGATTCAGACAGAAGGTAGTAAATCCACAGAGTGATATATATATATAACAACAAGGAGTATATGAAAACATGTGAAATCCCTCAAAGTAACTCCTTTTTAGGCATCCTTCAAATATTTGTGTAGTGTCCGTTTTTTTTCCACAGATACCAAATACTGCACGTACTCATAACCTATGCAGCTGCTCAAATGTCTGTATTTTTACACAACGAATGTGGAAAAGGTTAAATCTACGCTGCCCAATGAAGAGACAAAGACATTGAAATCCTTCAATGTGATTTATTAGATCCTACGCGTTTCTGAATTATTCAACTCCTTCCTAGGGGACAAATCATGATATATGTAATAAATTATGCAATAGGTGCCGCGAATCAGTGTTACAGAATGATACAATTTGTTGCACTTAAAACAAATTCTTATGCAGGCACATCAATGAAAAAATAGAAAAGTTATGGCTAAAGAAAAGCGGAACAGCAAAAACAATAAAAATTGGCTAGTCATTAAGACTCTTTCATGCTTGTTCATTAAAGGGTTAAGTAACCCTTAACAAATGAAAAGAAAAGATTGATTTATACAATTTATAAATAGATACCAATCACAGCATTAGTGATCAGTTTAACATATTGTAGTTTGCCTACCTGCAAACTCTGAAGCCCTCCAAAAGCTGTAAATAATAGCAAAAATCCAAAAGATACAACAAGAATGTTCACCAAGTGTTTAGCCATTTTTCTTGCAGTGTTTCCTCTCCTGTTCAAAAGCAACCTGGTGTTTTCATATTTGGAGGGTGGAGTGATGTGTTGCTATGTTGTGAAAGACTCTGGACTTGACACATGCAAAGATCATTTATATTCAAAATGGTTATTGATTGACTTGTTCTACAGGAATGAAGAGCAAAAGTGCATAGGATTGCAGATGTTATCAGTTTATGTACAAATTTTTTTATACTTGGCAATTAAGACTGAAATACTATAATTTAATTTAATTGTTTTAATTATTTTTTATTTATAGTCCTTCTGTATAACTCAAAGACGATCCTGCTTCACATAATATATTTTTCTGGCTATAAGACTCACTTTTTTCACCCAAATTTGGGATGAAAGTACGGGGTGCATTTTATAGTCGAGATGTACCTGGCTCTCTGTAGGGGGGGCAGCGGCTATGGTCAAGCAGGTTACAGGAAGCAACAGCCAGATCGCTGCTGCAGTAAACTGTTGGCTGGGGATGAACAGGTGTGCTAGCTATTAAAGAGAATAAATATTCACTGCTCCCCACTCCCATAATCCCGAACATCTCTTGACACTGAAGCAGTGCCCAGAGGTGGGCAGGATTATGGGTCTAGGCAGCAAGGAGTATTACTTAACAGTGGATAAAATGATAGCCCCAGCCGCTGCAGTCTGTCTGAAATTTAAGAAATTAATATTAACTGCTTCTCATGCCCATAAGCCCAGATGTGGGGAGTAGTGAATATTCACTTTGAATTAGCCAGCAGCTGATGTTGTGACACCCCACGGAGCTCAAGATAGGAGCTCAGTTCGTACCTTGTATACCTGTCGCCAGGCAAGTGGTTTGCAGAAGTCGTGGCCTGATCCGGATCCGGTTCCATTGCCCCGTGCTGCACAGTAAAGGGAGGCTAGCAAGGACTGTTCCTGGAGAGGTTGTCTCCAGTTACGGTGGAGACTGGGGTCCCGGTCTCCTGGGCTGCGGACCCTTCCTCCGACCTTTCCTCCTCCATGAGTGGAACAAATGATGTCGACTACGCCACCTGTGGTGTGTGGCCAAAGATAAGGTCACCGCTGCAGGGTACCTCGTCTGAGGAGATGTTGGGGTGCAGCCGGGATGATATCATTCCCCACAGGCGGAGAGGCCCCCGGGAGGGAAAACGGGGAACTGGGAATCGCTGGATCACAAGGCGATGACAAACGGAGTCAGAGTCACTGGGTTGCGGATTTCAGATTTTGTTTAATGATTGATTGTTCTCAGTGAGAGAAACAAAATTATAATTTTGTAGTTGTGATACCTTTTAATTGCTAACTAAAATAAAAATAAAAATGGTGTTACAAGCTTTCGAGACATCTCAGGTCCCTTCATCAGGCATGGTATGACAAAATATCTGAAGAAACAAAAATATACACAAACAAAGCAGAGGGATGGCATAATAAAAGGACATTTAAATAAACAAACACTGAGCTTAGAGAGTGAATCCTTAATTAGCTTTGATTAGTGGTGTGAAAGGTTTATTGTCCCAATATCCAAGTAGGATCAGAGGCATGGTGCCCTAGCAGTCTCTGTAAAAGACTACTCAGATTTTGTAGTGGGTCATAAATCCTCCTGACAGGTTAAGTCCTGTGTCCACAGTGTTAAAAATTTTAATGAATTTGTATTCCCAGACCCTTCGATGATTTTGTGATCTGAAGTTGCCTTTTAATAGGACAACTTTCATGTGGTTTATGTTGTGTCCTGAAGTATGGAAGTGTTTTTGCCACAGGTAAATGAGTTTTTTGTCTGGTATTGTGTGGCGGTGAGATCTCATTCTTGCTCTCAGTCTCTGTCCTGTTTCTCCAACATAGAGGCCCCCAATAATACATATAGTACACAGGATTAAGTACACCACGTTGGATGAGGAACATTTGAATGTCACAGGAATCTTATAGTCATTGTGTGTGTTAGGGATTTGTATACGGTCTTTGGTCTCTACATGAGTGCAGGTTTTTCAGCTCTTTACATTGCAGGGACAAGTTCCTCTTGGTGTGTCTGAGGGCATAGAACTCCGGATCATGATGATCCTTAAATTAGGAGGTTGCCTGTAGCATAGCAATGGATGATCTTTGAATATTGCTTTTAACCGGTTATATTTGAGTAGAATGTGGTGAAGTTTCTTGGCCATTTTTCTCAGTACCTCAAGCTGTGGGTTGTAGGTCACCAGCAGAGGCACTCGACTATTTTCTTCTTTTTGTTTGTATTGAAGCAGTTCACTTCTAGGGGTCCTTGTTGCTCTAATGATCTGATCATCAATAGAAGTGGGGTGGCAGCCTTGGTTTAAAATTGTCTTTTTAAGATGGGTTAAGTGTTCATCCCTATCTGCTGGGCTGGAACAGATACGATTATATCTGAGAGCCTGGCTGTAGACAATGGACTTTTTAATGTGTTTGGGGTGGAAGCTGTCCCATCTATGGTATGTGGGACAGTCAATAGGTTTATGATACACCTATGTCTGGATAGAGCCATTTTGAATTTTTATGTGGTATCCAGGAAGTTGATTTTTGTTTTTGAGTGTTCCAATGTCAAGTTTATGATAGGATGAAATGCATTGAATTTGTGATGGAATTTTAGAAGCTCTTTGTTACGGTTGCTGCGAGCACTGGAGACTATGTCCAGATTTCTTGCTACTGCACATGTGCGAGCGCTGGAGACTAAGTCCAGATTTCTTGCTACTGCACATGTGCGAGCGCTGGAGACTAAGTCCAGATTTCTTGCTACTGCACATGTGCGAGCGCCGGAGACTAAGTCCAATCTTGGAGCCATTGCACATGTGCGGGTGACATCATCGCTGACACGAGGTCACATGTCTCTGACACCTTCTATGCCGATTGGTCGCTGGTCATGTGCTTGTGACGTCTTGCTCGGTAATAGGCCAGCATGACGTCACTCCTGTCGTTCTGGAAGCGGATTGGCTCTGGTGTCCTCCATCTTGGATGAGGCACAGAGTCTATATAAGACCCTGACACACGCCGCATGGTGCTCAGTCCTCTTGGTTCATGCATATGAGTAGACGCTCTGTGCGCGTTCCTCTAGGCATTCCTCTGTCTATGCTAGGTGAGCGCTACCGGCAGGGTAGCGTTCTTATACCTTACAGCTTCGGCTGCTGTCCGTATCCTTACCTCTTAGGGGAGCGGACATAGGCAGGTGCCTGAGGCACATGGTCTGGCTGGGCCTTGTGATTCTACTCGTAGGTGGACGTTGCCGCTAGGGTAACGTTCCTTATACTGCGTCTGGCAGTTGTTCGTATCCTCGCACACTAGGGGAGCGAACAGAGGTAGGAGCTTTGTGCGGCTTACGCTGCTGTTCGTCTCTTTTGCACCACTAGAAGAGCGGACCTAGGCAAGTGCCATATCTAGTGGTTCGTGTCCTCACACACTAGTGGAGCGAACGCAGGTAGGAGCTTTGTGCGGCTTACGCTGCTGTTCGTCTCTTTTGCACCACTAGAAGAGCGGACCTAGGTAGGTGCCATTTCGCACACATTGCCTTTGTCTCTGTGATTGTTAACAGAGATCATTCCACACACCCTCCAAGTAAGGGAGGAATTGCTTTACTTACTTATTATATCCTTCTGTGCGTTAACAGAGGTATTGCACTCTGCCATAGTCTGCAGCAAAGTCTTTGCACGGTGGACCCTGACTGTCTGATACTCCTTTCGGTTATTATCAGACAGCCCCCCGTAACATTAGGACTGAGCCAAGGGTCTGGCAGTTATGGCAGAATATCAGCAGTTACACCGTTACATACAAGTACTTGAGTCACGGCTCAAGAGTATAGAGGATAAACCTCAGACCATGGTGACATCTGCACATGATCCTCGACTTGCTCTGCCAAACAGATATTCTGGCGATGCCAGATCATGTCGTGGTTTCATTAGTCAGTGTCAGATACACCTAGAGGTCAACTCTTCTCGCTTCTCTACGGAGAGGTCCAGAGTAGGCTTTATCATCTCATTACTTCAGGACAAAGCCTTAGAATGGGCGACTCCCCTATGGGAGCGCTCTGATGTGGTTACTCTGAGACATCAAGACTTTCTTGATGCTCTTAAGGCGGTATTCATGGGTCCGCAGGTTACCCATGATGCGGCCCTGAGACTGTTAGATCTATCTCAGGGTTCGTTATCCACTAGTTCTTATGCCATTGCTTTTAGAACTCTGGTGGCAGAACTAGATTGGCCAGAGAAGGTGTTGATTCCTATCTTCTGGAGAGGGTTGGCAGGCTATGTCAAGGATGCCCTTGCTACTCGTGAGGTCCCTGCTTCTCTGGAGGACTTGATCACAGTAGCAACGAGGATCGATGTACGCCATAAGGAACGTAGACTCGAGGTCTCTTCCTCACGCCCTAAGCATCGGGCTATTCCAGTTGTTGAGGGTCCACTACCATCTTCCTCAGCATCTGAAACATCTCCCACTCCTATGGAGTTAGGTCATACGTTCTCCAGACTACGCAAGTCTGGTCCTCCTATATGTTACGTATGTCGTCAGGCTGGGCACTATGCCAACAAGTGTCCTAGTCGTCAGGGAAACTCCCTGGCCTAGTAACCATTAGAGGGGGGTTACTAGAGACGTCTTCTGCACCCTCTAAGTGTTGTATCCCAGGTCAGCTCTCGTTATCTGAGAATACATGGCCTATTATGGCTTTTGTGGATTCCGGAGCTGACGGGATTTTTGTGTCCTCAGGATTTGTAAAGGGACACAATATTCCCTCTATCATGTTAGAGGCGCCTATTCCTGTCCGTGTTGTTAATGGAACTATGTTGTCTGACTCCATTACATTGAGGACAGTTCCCTTGCGCCTTTCCCTGTCTCAGGGTCACATAGAGGAGATTTCTTTTCTTGTTTTGCCTGAGGGAATAGACGACGTCCTTCTGGGTCTTCCATGGCTTCGGACTCATGCTCCTCACATTGACTGGGAGTCTGACAGCATTATTAGTTGGGGTTCGAAATGTCAGTCCCGATGTCTTCCCTTACCACCTAAGGTCGTTGCGGTTGCATCAACTGATCTCTCTCCCATACCTACACCCTATTTGGATTTCGCTGACGTGTTCTCCAAACAGGGTGCTGAGGTTCTTCCACCCCATAGGCCGTATGACTGTGCCATAGACCTTATCCCAGGTTCGGTTCCACCTAAAGGCAGGGTTTACCCCCTGTCGATACCTGAGTCGGAGGCCATGTCGACCTATATAAGAGAGAGCTTAGAGAAGGGGTTCATTCGTAAGTCTGTCTCTCCCGCGGGAGCTGGGTTTTTCTTTGTTCGGAAGAAAGAGGGTGATTTGCGTCCCTGCATAGATTACAGGGGTCTCAACGCAATCACAATAAAGAACAAATACCCATTACCTTTAATTTCGGAGCTCTTTGACAGACTGAGAGGAGCTCAAGTTTTTACGAAGTTGGATCTGCGGGGTGCGTATAACTTGGTACGAATTCGAAAGGGTGACGAATGGAAGACCGCTTTTAACACCCGAGACGGTCACTATGAATACCTCGTCATGCCTTTTGGGTTATGTAATGCACCCGCAGTATTTCAGGACTTCGTAAATGATGTGTTCAGGGATTTACTGTTATCCTCAGTAGTGGTGTATCTGGACGACATCCTGATTTTTTCTCCTGATCTGGAGACTCATCGTCAGGATGTCGTTCGTGTCCTTTCCCGTTTAAGGGAGCACTCATTGTTTGCTAAACTCGAGAAATGTGTATTCGAGCAGTCCTCATTGCCTTTTTTGGGTTACATTATCTCACAAGAGGGTCTGGCTATGGATCCTGCGAAGCTCTCTGCTGTCCTGCAATGGTCCGAACCTCATTCCTTGAAGGCGGTGCAACGCTTCTTAGGATTTATAAATTATTACAGGCAGTTCATACCCCATTTTTCTACTTTGGTGGCCCCTTTGGTGGCCTTGACTAAGAAAGGTGCTAATCCCAAAGCCTGGTCTACTGAGACATCTCAGGCTTTTGAGGCAGTAAAAAGACACTTTTCAACTGCTCCCGTTCTTCAAAGACCCGATGAGAGTAAGCCCTTCCTCTTAGAGGTTGATGCCTCTTCAGTGGGTGCTGGTGCGGTCTTGTATCAAAAGAACGGTGCAGGTAGAAAAAGGCCGTGTTTCTTCTTTGCTAAAACCTTTTCACCGGCAGAGAGAAACTATACCATTGGGGATAGGGAACTGCTCGCCTTGAGATTAGCCTTGGAGGAGTGGCGTCACTTGCTGGAAGGAGCGAAACATCCTTTCCAGGTCTATACAGACCATAAGAATCTGACGTACTTACAAACTGCTCAGCGTCTGAATCCTCGCCAAGCCCGCTGGTCCTTGTTTTTCTCCCGCTTTCACTTCTCCATCAACTATTTGTCTGGGAGTAAGAATAACAAGGCAGACGCCCTGTCTCGCTCTATGCTTTCTACCCAGGAAGAGATTGACGAACCTCGTCTTATCCTTCCCTCCAGGGTTTTTCATACGCTCTCCCCTGTGACGTTAGACCAAATCCCACCGGGCAAGACATTTGTTCCGCCTGATCGACAGAATGATATACTGTCATGGGCCCACACCTCAAAGGTGGGTGGGCATTTTGGTATTAGGCGGACACGAGAGTTACTGGAGAGGTGGTATTGGTGGCCACACTTAGCCAGCCACGTCAAGAGATATGTCGGTTCCTGCTACTCGTGTGCTCGCAACCGTCCATTACGGCAGAGACCGGCTGGGCTCTTGCATCCTTTACCAGTGCCAGATAGACCATGGGAGGTGGTAGGCATGGACTTTGTGGGTGATCTTCCATGTTCACAGGGACATAGATTTGTGTGGGTCATTACGGACCATTTCTCCCGGATGGTTCATCTCGTACCGTTATCGAGAATCCCATCTTCCAGGGTACTAGCCAAACTATTCCTCAAGCATGTCTTTAGGCTTCACGGGATGCCAGATCGTATCATTTGTGATAGAGGCCCGCAATTTACTTCCCGTTTCTGGCGAGATCTTTGTAGCCTTCTGCAAATTGAGTTGAATCTCTCTTCGGCATACCATCCGGAGACTAATGGTTTGGTTGAACGTACCAATCAATCTATGATTATATACCTTCGACACTTTGTTGCTGAGAACCACGATAACTGGTCCTCCCTCCTACCCTGGGCAGAATTTGCCCTTAACAATTCGCTGGCTGAGGCCACTGGGCAGACACCGTTCGTACTCAATAATGGGCAACACCCTAGGGTACCGGTACCGTTTCCCGCTGCTGCACCTCCTCCTCTTGTGGCCGACTGGGCAACTAATGCCAGAGAGGTTTGGGATCGGACTCAAGAGTCGATCCAAGCAGCTAAGGACCGTATGAAGACGGTGTCCGATCGGTTTCGTCGCCCGGCTCCTGTCTTTTCTCCAGGGGACTTTGTGTGGCTCTCTGCAAAACACGTGAGACTTAGAGTGAGCTCTGTCAAATTTGCTCCTCGCTTCCTGGGTCCTTATGAGGTTCTTCGACAGGTAAATCCTGTAGTCTATCAATTGAAGTTACCTGTCCATCTTAGGATTCATGACAAATTCCATGTCTCATTGCTAAAGCCGGCTATTTTACCTCACGCTCGTGAAGTGCACTCTCCTGCCTCTGATTCCTCTCGCTCTAGCTATGAGGTACGAGCCATAGTTGGTTCTAAGATGGTTAGAGGGCGCAGGTTCTTCTTGATAGATTGGGAGGGCTATGGCCCGGAACATCGCTCTTGGGAGCCTGAGGAGGCTGTCCATGCTCCCGACTTAGTTGCCGATTATCTGCGTCGCCGGGAGGGGGGCCCTTGAGGGGGAGGTACTGTTACGGTTGCTGCGAGCACTGGAGACTATGTCCAGATTTCTTGCTACTGCACATGTGCGAGCGCTGGAGACTAAGTCCAGATTTCTTGCTACTGCACATGTGCGAGCGCCGGAGACTAAGTCCAATCTTGGAGCCATTGCACATGTGCGGGTGACATCATCGCTGACACGAGGTCACATGTCTCTGACACCTTCTATGCCGATTGGTCGCTGGTCATGTGCTTGTGACGTCTTGCTCGGTAATAGGCCAGCATGACGTCACTCCTGTCGTTCTGGAAGCGGATTGGCTCTGGTGTCCTCCATCTTGGATGAGGCACAGAGTCTATATAAGACCCTGACACACGCCGCATGGTGCTCAGTCCTCTTGGTTCATGCATATGAGTAGACGCTCTGTGCGCGTTCCTCTAGGCATTCCTCTGTCTATGCTAGGTGAGCGCTACCGGCAGGGTAGCGTTCTTATACCTTACAGCTTCGGCTGCTGTCCGTATCCTTACCTCTTAGGGGAGCGGACATAGGCAGGTGCCTGAGGCACATGGTCTGGCTGGGCCTTGTGATTCTACTCGTAGGTGGACGTTGCCGCTAGGGTAACGTTCCTTATACTGCGTCTGGCAGTTGTTCGTATCCTCGCACACTAGGGGAGCGAACAGAGGTAGGAGCTTTGTGCGGCTTACGCTGCTGTTCGTCTCTTTTGCACCACTAGAAGAGCGGACCTAGGCAGGTGCCATATCTAGTGGTTCGTGTCCTCACACACTAGTGGAGCGAACGCAGGTAGGAGCTTTGTGCGGCTTACGCTGCTGTTCGTCTCTTTTGCACCACTAGAAGAGCGGACCTAGGTAGGTGCCATTTCGCACACATTGCCTTTGTCTCTGTGATTGTTAACAGAGATCATTCCACACACCCTCCAAGTAAGGGAGGAATTGCTTTACTTACTTATTATATCCTTCTGTGCGTTAACAGAGGTATTGCACTCTGCCATAGTCTGCAGCAAAGTCTTTGCACGGTGGACCCTGACTGTCTGATACTCCTTTCGGTTATTATCAGACAGCCCCCCGTAACACTCTTGTTCAGACTCGGTCCAGATTATTAAGATGTCTTGTTTTGTTTACTCACAGTTCTTTCTTTACTGCAATGACTCCGGTCGTTCCCAGACAGGGCAGAGATTACAGTCTGGTATAGCAGCCTATGGGCTTTCTCCTTCTGTGCTCTCTAGTGGTGGTCCCATCCTTGTCTCTAGAGCTCTTGGGACCCGCTACTCTGCCATCCAAAGCTGTGGGGTTCTGTAACCCTCTTCTTCTCCATGCCACATGACTACCGGTCCCAGGCTCTCAACTCCTTCCCGGCTAGCCACCTCTCCCATTGCAAGTCTCTGTCCGCTAATAGACTTGGAGCCTCCTAACTGGCGCTGTCCGCTCTCTCAGCTTAGGGGTCCTCAGCTATCCACTCGCTGGTTCCAGGTAAGGAAAGGGTGTATAACCAGTCTGGACATGGTGGCTCCTCTGCACTGCCTCCCTGAGAGAGATGCTCCCAGGGAGCTAGTCACTGTGTGTCCACTCTCAGTGCTTTACCAAGGTGTTCTAAGGTAAACTGAAACTAAACTGTCACTTTTGTAATTTCCTCCTGCACGTGCCCCCACCTCAGGAATGTTCCCTCTGTCTGTGTGTGTGAGGCTGTGTGGAGCCAAAAAAGACTTAACCTCTTCCTGCTCAGAATGGCCGGACATTATAAAATACATAAAAATACATTCAATACAATTCCCTGTAGCAACCAGTTACATCAAAAGAGGATGCCATGCACCAGTGGAGTGGCTGGAAGGTGAGTAGGATACAGGGAGGCATATATATCAGGAAGGACCCATGATTGGGAACATGTATACCAGAATTAGGGACATATATAACAGGATTGACCCAGTATGGGAATCATGTTTATACCAGGATGGGCCTATGACTGGAACGACATATATATGACAACTTAGTATCTGGCCACTTGTGTGTGGGGGTGAACTGTCCTTAATTAAGCCAGACATATGGTCCTTTTGTTTGATAAATCAAGAGAAGTTAGCAATTCTCTCATGTCAGCCCTATTGTCTGTTAAATGCAGATTGTATATTAAATGTATATTGCCTCAGCCCCTTTGACTACATAACTCAGAGGAAAATTATGCAGTCAGATTGAACTAATGAACAATGACACATCCTTATCCCATCAATCCTGTAAGTCACAATACCCTGAAATGAAATGGGGATGATATTCGCCCCAAGTTATGACAATCTAGATTTCAGTAGTGGACATTTACCTAAATGAGTGAGGAATGTCCCCTACGGAAAATATTGGAGGGTTAGGAAAAACTGCCATAGTGACACTGATTTCTATAAAGAAGCAGTTCTTGGAAAAAGGCTACCTCACCCAATAAAATAATTAGGGATGCTTTTAACAAAACGAAAAACCTCCAGCAACATGAATGTATTAATAAAATTGAGATGTCCCTTAATAATATCTATAGTAATAATGGTACTAAATTTAATCTAAGCCTCATCACAACAACAGCTCCCAACAGCTTTTTTTTAAATATTGGGCAACTAACCAACAGGGCATAACACGCCAAGGAGTTTAATACATTTAGTTTCCCCAGTGAATAATGGTTCAGACACCATGGAGCACAGCATCAGAAGGTACTCCCAACAGCTTTTTTTAAAAAAAATTGGTAGGATAAGCAACAGGGCATAACATGCCAAGGAGCTAAAAAAAATTCTGATTCCTCAGGGGGCCATGTGTAACACACCGTGAAGCACAGGATCAGCAAAGAACACATATAGAGTCTGCCTGACCAATTGTTCTAGACAGTATAGCCTCGACAGTGGTTGTGCCAGTGCATAATGTACAAAGGCTTGAAAAATATTGCCCTGGGTGATTGAGCCGAACAGTTAAATCGCAGCAGCATAACAAGTTAGATTAGTCATTCGCTATCATTAGATGATAGAAGACAAAATAGTTCTGAATGAGAAACAATGGAACTTATTTGAACTTAAGAAATATAAATTTTGGGGCTACACTTATTATTGGGTCTTGTTAACAGGCGGCCTGAGATACTCTGGGGAAATCCATCTATGGTTCATTTTGATCATTGTCAAACTGTCTGCACTTTCCGTGGATAGTCGTGTGCGACTGTTATTATTAACCCCGCTGAGCTGAAAACACGCTCAGACAACACACTTGCAGCAGGGAAAGCTAGCACTTCCAAAGCGTATAAGGACAGGTCTGGCCAAGTGTTGAGCTTGGTAACTCAATAGTTAAAAGGAAACTGTAGACTCTGAAAGCATGCTGATATGGTCACCTACGTAGTCCCACACCATCTTACTTAAGTGTTCCCTCCATGTCATAGTTCCCCCAACCGGTATCTGATTCAAAGTTGACGGTTTGTGGAAAATAGACCAGTTTTGGCCCATTAGTCCCCTGCCTGTATTGTTCCTACCATGCGTAGCCCTCTCTTGTAATCCTGTTATGTGAGATGACGCGCTATCTCTGATGCCAGCATGATCTGAGGGTAATCGTTTCATCAACTGGTCCACTACAGCCCTCTTGAATGTTTCCATAGTACAATCCTTATTTGCCTCCACAAGTAGCGAAGTGAATATGTCTTTATAGCGTGGGTCAAGGAAGGTACATAACCAGTATTTGTTGTCTGCTAAAATGTGGACTAGCCAACAGTCATGAGAAAGGCAGTGTTACATGAACTGTGCCATGTGTCCCAGACTCCGAAGTGGATACCTTTGTTTGTCACTGCTAAGAATACATTCTGTCACCCTAAACCTCCTCTCCCCCTAAGTCTGTCTCTCCTCCTCCTGCTCCTCCTCAGGCCATCCATGCTGGACAGCCCTGAAGCTTGGGTTGTCATTCCCTTGGTTACCAACTTCAAAGCATGAAGTTGCCTTATGTTGCCTGGTCTTAAATTGTCAATTTGATTCCTATGATACTATGAGTCTAAGGCCTGATATACTTATCCATGCAAGTAAATCATATGGACTATTTATTGGGGTGTATTAACCCTTTCTCTTACTGCATTTATGAACATGATGCATTATGAAGCATACATAGAAATACTTTATATATCATGATCAGGTTATTTTGTGATGCTATATTGTGACCTTTCTGCATGCCTATCCAGACATGAAATACAGATTAGAATTCTATTATTGACCACACTGCCCTGGTTAGTTTTTATGCACAGACTTGCACTTTTTTAATCAACACTGTCTGACTATTTTGTGTAATCTGTTTATATGAATATAAATAAAGATTTGTAATACTTTTTCTACAATTATGTGTCTGTCTTAATATTTAGACCTTATACGCTTAGTAGTGACCAGTGGTCATTTGTAAGTAAATTGTCATGGTTAAATATAAATATATCTGAGAATTTATGTATTATAATGGATCTGGTTTTTCAATTGTTGGTTTATCTGGTACCTTTTGTGGTGAATACAGGTCCAGCGATGGATTTCAGAAGCAGAGATGCAAACTGGGTTACACAAATGGCGGACGTGTTCGGCAATGATGGGGATACTGAAACGCAGTCGCCTCCCATGCAATGTAGGGAACTACAAGTCAAATTAAAAACGTATCTTCTAAAAAGAACAAAAACTTGGTGGAACAAAGCCTCATTAGAACAATATTTGAGCAAGGATATAACCCCTAGGGGGTTACAAGTACAGGTATTTCCTGTGTTCCCAATAGAAGACAAAAAACTTCAAAACAAAATGGAAAGAGGCATGTAGGATGTGCTCACGCACAATGATAGAATTATTGATAGGGCATGACAAAAGACGTCTTGAGGAATTGGAGAAAGATATTGAGGCCTTGAATAATGAGATCAAACAAAAATTATCGAAGGAGTCGCTGGCATCATTTGATAAAGAATTAGAAGGAGAATTCAAACAATGGGAAACTGACATCAAAACTAAAAAAGCACGGAAATATCAACATGATCTAACTGATTACAGAAACAATACAGTTTTCAAATGGTACCAAGAGAGAAACAATCAACGTATGACAAATACTAGGCTTACTACTCAATCTACAACAGGATCTGTTTCATCAGGTGAAAGCAGCACCAGCTCCAGAACTTCTAGTCGGGATGTGGAAGGTCAAACAGCATATCGAGGAGGTGTGGAAACCAGAATTACATACAAGACCAGACATAATCAGGACAATTGTAGAAAGGATGGCCCTCAACCTAAAGACACCCTCAAGGTAATTAATTTAACTGATAAAATATTTTCTGACATCCAATTGGAAGTATTGCAGTTGGGTCTATCTTTTTCCCCTGTTGCAAATTTCGATTTGTTTACAGGGATAAAGGATATACAATTATTTGGGTGTAAACTATTGCTAAAAAAATATTTTGCCAAAAAGGGATCGGGGGAACTGGCAGGTCTCTCCATGGAGGAACAGGATGCTATCAGAATCCTGGAATCCCTATTGGCAGAACAAAATCGAGACAACCTAAATAATTTTCCATCACTTATTAAGAAAAAATCTACCACCTTCCCACCTTTGTCGGCCTGCCCCACTATAGAGCTATTCGTTAAGATGGTAACTCAGGAATTTAGAACTCCACCATCCAGAAGGACCCATGACAATCTAAATGGGGGCCAAAGACGAGCTTTTAAAGAATTACAGATGGTGAAAGATATAGTGGTAAAACAGGCCGACAAAGGTGGCAATGTGGTGATTTGGTCTACAAAAGTTTATGAGTTGGAAGCCCACAAACAACTCAATGATAAATCTTGTTATACCAAACTGGAGGGGAATCCCACCACAAGATTTAATATGGACCTAATTGCAATACTCCAAAAAGCATATGACGAAGGGATCATTCCCAAATCTATTTTTGAGGGTCTTATCCAGGAACATTCTGTTATACCAACTATATATTTTGTACCTAAGGTACATAAAGACATTAAATGTCCACCAGGAAGACCAATAGTGTCCGGCAACAACAGTCTGTGCGAACCCGTCTGTAAATTTCTGGACCATTACCTCAAAAACAGTGTGATCACACTGCCTTCGACCGAATTCCTCAACCGATTGGAGGATTTGACTATGGAAGCTGATATGACTATGGTCACCATAGACATTCAGTCCCTCTATACGTCAATAGCCCATCAGGATGTAATGAGGGCAGCAGAATTCTACTTGAGAATGTCAGATTTGGACAGGTAACTGGTGGATCTCCTCCTCACATTATTGAAATTTGTTTTAAGTCATAATTATTTCTTGTTCAAGGACAGCTACTACCTCCAGGAGAGGGGGACCGCAATGGGGGCGTCTTGTGCGCCCTCATATGCCAACCTCTTTCTTGGGTGGTGGGAGCGGTCTATTGACTTTCCATCTACGTCGTCTGGCGCAGTCCATATGTGGCTGCGCTTTATAGATGACGTGTTTATGATTTGGGAGGGCAAGATCCACCAGTTGAAACAGTTTATTGAGGAACTCAATAATAACAATCTTAATATCAGGCTCACTTATATCTACAGCAAAGAAGATATTGAGTACCTAGATGTCAGGGTGTCGAAGGGGTCTGATGGAACACTGCTGACGGATGTCCACCGGAAGAAAACTGCTATAAACGCTTTACTTAGTGCAAGGTCCTCCCATCCGACACAGACAATTAGAGCTGTGCCTACACGTCAGTTTTTACGTGCTAAACGTATCTGTTCCACCAATGCTTTATTTGAAAATCAAGCGGATGACCTAAAAAGGCGTTTTCAATCTCGCCACTACAGGGAGGACTCTATCCAAAAGGGCTACATGCGAGCCAAGGAAACCCCTTGATCCCATTTTCTCAAGACAGTCCCCAAAAATAAAGATCACAAGATAAGATACATTACATCGTATCATGCACAGTGGCGAGAAATGACGAAAATCATAGAGAGATATTGGCCATTCCTCTTATCTGATAATGATTTAATGCCTATTCTCACTACTAGACCAGCTATAACTCCTAGGAAATAAAAAACAATAAAGGACCTAGTCATGCGCAGTCATTATACCACACCCCCTAGTAATTTATTAGAAACTATTAGGGGTCTACAATGGGGATCATATCCCTGTGGGGATTGTGGAGCTTGTGCACAAGTAACTAAATCTTGTGAATTTTCCAACTTTAACAACACTACAACTTACAAGATCCTACACTTCATCAACTGCCGCACGACTGGAGTCATTTATTGGGCAATATGCCCGTGTGGGCTCATATATGTGGGCCTAACATCCAGAGAGTTTAGAGTGAGAATTATGGAGCACATCAGAGATATTAATAACGCCATTAAGGCCACAAACCAAGAAGAAATTGAGGCTCTGAAAAATATTCCGAAACATTTCAGAGAATTTCATGGTAACAACTGGAGATTCCTCAAATTCAGGGGGATTGATAAAATCCATCTAGGGACCAGGGGTGGAAATTATAAAAATATCCTTGCTCAAAGGGAGGCGAAGTGGATCACCCTTTTGGATACAGTCAAACCTAAAGGGCTGAATGATGTAGTCAATTTCAGACCCTTCTTGTAGTTCTCACATCAATATAAGGGAAAGTGTGACTGCCTTAACCTATCCCTATCAATGTATATTAAATATGTCTTATTTGTCATATTTTATTCAACAGGACAATGTGATTGGCACTAAATCCAGCCAATTGAATTTGGACTATACTATTGGACCACATTATATCTGCTTTAAATCTTCATACAGCTTTGCAGCATGTTAAATTATCTTTGGGCTTATTTATGTATTAAAGTCAGTACTATAGTGACAATAATTGTTTATGGGTATAACAAACTGGTTCTATGTCTAAAATCGACTTAATATCTATCAGGTATGCTGATAAATGGTTTGCCCCTACTTCAGCCCACATATAACATGGCCGACTATGCTGCATTATATGTGCAACATGCTATATGAATATTTGATCTAACCATATATTAAAATCATGATCATAGTGATATTACTGGTTGTAGTTATAACAGACCGCCTCTACATATCTGGAACTGATTAAGAAGTTAATCTTTATATTTACAGGCGGTCTGCCCTCACCTTTGCCCATACTAAATATGTCCACCACTGCTACACTGTGTGTGCTCGCACCGCCCGTGTCTCCGCCTCTCCCCCCGTGCCTCCTGGCGTCCTATCGGATTGCCGCACTGCGCACATGCGCGTTGTGACTTCCGGTTCCTCACTGTCCCTGCACCTCCTGGACGAAGCCTGTGGCGAAACGAGTTGAGGTGCAGGGCAGTGTGGTCGTGACACGTAAGGCAATAGCGGG
This sequence comes from Anomaloglossus baeobatrachus, assembly GCF_048569485.1. NCBI lineage: Eukaryota > Metazoa > Chordata > Amphibia > Anura > Aromobatidae > Anomaloglossus > Anomaloglossus baeobatrachus. Next base: position 202,980,416 of record NC_134355.1, on the reverse strand, counting down.
TCGGTATGCTCTGGTATTGCACATGGGGTGATGACTGACCTCAGCCAGGTACTATATTTATCCCATTAACCAACGGGCTATCTAAGAGGATTTAGGGTACCTTCACACTTTAGCGATGCAGCAGCGATCCGACCAGTGATCTGACCTGGTCAGGATCGCTGTTGCATCGCTACATGGTCGCTGGTGAGCTGTCAAACAGGCAGATCTCACCAGCGACCAGTGACCAGCCCCCAGCCAGCAGTGACGTGCAAGCGACGCTGTGCTTGCACGGAGCCGGCGTCTGGAAGCTGCGGACACTGGTAACTAAGGTAAACATCGGGTATGGTTACCCGATGTTTACCTTAGTTACCAGCGCACACCGCTTAGCTTGCGCAGGGAGCAGGAGCCGGCACTGGCAGCGTGAGAGCTGCGGAGGCTGGTAACGAAGGTAAATATCGGGTAACCATCTTGGTTACCCGATGTTTACCTTGGTTACAGCTTACCGCAGGCTATCAGACGCCGGCTCCTGCTCCCTTCACATTCAGGATTGTTGCTCTCTCGCTGTCACACACAGCGATGTGTGCTTATCAGCGGGAGAGCAACAATAAAAAAACGAACCAGGGCTGTGTGTAACGAGCAGCGATCTCACAGCAGGGGCCAGATCGCTGCTCAGTGTCACACACAGCGAGATCACTAATGAGGTCACAAAAAACGTGACTCAGCAGCGATCTCAGTAGCGATCTCGCTGTGTGTGAAGTACCCCTAACTCAGCCCAGTTATCTGGTTGTGTACAACTATACTATTGACACTGGGATTACTATTGTTGCACGGCTCAGGTCAGATCACCTGCCTTATGTTGCCTGGTCTTAAATTGTCAATTTGATTCCTATGATACTATAAGTCTAAGACCTGATATACTTATCCATGCAAGTAAATCATATGGACTATTTATTGGGGTGTATTAACCCTTTCTCTTACTGCATTTATGAACATGATGCATTATGAAGCATACATAGAAATACTTTATATATCATGATCAGGTTATTTTGTGATGCTATATTGTGACCTTTCTGCATGCCTATCCAGCCATGAATTACAGATTAGAATTGTATTATTGACCACACTGCCCTGGTTAGTTTTTATGCACAGACTTGCACTTTTTTAATCAACACTGTCTGACTATTTTGTATAATCTGTTTATATGAATATAAATAAAGATTTGTAATACGTTTTCTACAATTATGTGTCTGTCTAAATATTCAGACCTTATACGCTTAGTAGTGACCAGTGGTCATTTGTAAGTAAATCAACTTCAAAGCATTCCTGTTTCTTCATCATGCTCCTCATCCTCATGATGCTGACCAAAGGTGGCCTGAGCCTGTTGGCCGAGGTTGTGCGGATTACTAGCAACCATTGTGAAGTCTGGATCCACAGACACCTCGGGTGCATTAGCACTTTGGTCAGTCAGACCATCTAGAGAGTTTTTCAATAAACAATTAAGTGGAATGTGTGAACGTTGCTTACCGCAACCCGGGGGGGTTTACTCGCTTGCAGCGATGCAGGGTAGCTTAGGCATACACAGGCAACGCAGTCTCTCAAAAATGCAGCAGTTTATTAGTACAACATAAACTGCCCTTCCAAATGTAACAAAGCCTCTCCTGGCTTAAAGGAAAATATAACATCCACATACCGTGGGCTTCCGGTCCAATTAAATGTCCATAGTGGATTCTCCACACTCTGGCTCCAGCCAGCGAACACAAGTCACTGTGGTGCTTCCTGCAGCCTCCAGCCCTCTCCAGCCAGGCTGCAGTATTTTTCCCCAGTCCTCACCTGGACTGATTTCCAGGAGTCTCTCTTCAGTCTTGACACAGACTGAGGTCTCCAGCACACATCCTCCATGTGCAGCACTCTCAGGCTTCTCTCTGTTTCTAAAACTAACAGTCTCTTAAAACCCAACCGGATACACCCACAGGTGGAGGTATGTGATTCTCCAGCTCTGTCCATCACACTGGTCACAGTTTAAAGGGAACCTAACCCTTAATTACAACCCAAGTTCTGTGGAACTACAAGTCCCACAGTCACACCTTCAGTTCAATATCACAGGGGGATCCTTCTCCACTGCGACCATCCACAACATTGGTGGTCGCTACCTCACAAATGGTAATGCTGATAAGAGCATCATCACTGCTCACAATGTTGGTACAGTAATCATAATTCTCTAGGAATTTAAAAATGTCTGCAATCCACACCCACTCTGCAGTACTTATGTCAGACTATTTTCCAGGCCTACTCTTTAAGCTTCATGAATATTCACTGTTTCACCCTATCCACCCTCTGTGCCAGTGTCTGTGATTGCTTGAAGACTGCTATACATGTCCCTTACCCTCTGTGTCGGCATCTGTGATTGGTTGCAGTCAGTTTGTTGTATTGCACTGTAAAAATAAATAATTTAAAAAATAGAGGGTTAAGGGCTCCAAACCCCAGCTATAAGCTTTACCGTTGCTGGTTATCAAAAATAGAGGGGATTCTACTCCGTTTATTTTAAATTATTTAAATAAATTAAAAAAATGGCACAGGGTCCCCTTCATTTTTTACATCAGGCCATGGTTGGGCTGGATAGGGCTGGAATTATCAGGGTGGGAAACACAATAGTTATTGGCCTCTCCCATCGTAAAAATACTAGCCTGCAGCTGCCCTAGAATTGATGAATCTATAAGATGCACTAATTCTGGCAATCCACATGACATTCCACGATGATCTCGGCTCTGCTACATCCAGAGGCAGCTGTGGTGGAAAACATGATCACTCGTAATTGTCACGCTCCCCGGTCCCCAGCGCCGCCTGCCACTCACCGCTCCGGTCCCCGGTTCTTCTGCCCCTCTCACTCTCCCTCCTCTGCGTCCTCCGTTCCTCCTGCCCGCCGGCCCCCGGCGTCTCCCTGCGACACAGGACGCTCTGTCTGGTCCCCCTGCATCTCCTGCACTGCTTCCTGCTCTGGCCTCCGGCACACGAGCCTCGCGCATGCGCATTAGGGTGTGCGCGCAATCACTCACCTCTTCTTAAAGGGCCAGCATCCCGGAAACAGGATATGGTCATATGCAGGTATATTAGGACTTCCTTTCCATGTGGGCGGTGCCTGATCAACGTGTTCCCAGAGCTAGGTGTTCAGGTCCCTTTGTGCCTTGCCTTCATTTAACCCTGTCTCTTCCGCAGAGCCCGTCTGCCACCCTAACCCGGTCCTGACGTCTGATTCCCCAGGAAGTCCCCCGGTGACTGTCTGCTGAGGAACCCGCCATCTACCATCAGCCTGAACCCATCACCGATCCCCGACTTTACCTGGGATACATCAGCCTACACGTCTCGTTTAACCCGTACCCTGTCTGCTGTTCCTTCCCGGTACTTGTATCCGGTCCCTGTCATCCGTCCTGCCTACGGTGCCCGTTGGACTCAGACATTCCTGTTCGGATCCTTGAAGGACTCTCATCCAGTAACCCTAGTGTTCCGGCTACTGTGCATCTAGGCCCTCTGTTGGGGTGACCGGACAGTCCCTCTATAGGGCTTAGCTCCGGGTTGCTTCACTGGGGGAGTCCGGTGCACGGTCCCGTAAATCCACCCCCAGGACGTTACAGTTTGATCAGGCCATGGATTCCGCCGAAGCACTAGCATCCCAGCTGGCCGGATTACAGCAAGAACTAGTCCGACAAAGCGAGACCCAATCTCGCATGCTGGCCTTTATGTCTTCAGTGGACACCCGCCTGAATACTCTTCAGCCAACAGCCACATCCCTGTCGACTCAGACCACGGCAGCGGCTTCCATAGGAGTTTCCTCTGCGACCTCGAAACTTTGCTTAGCCTCTCCGCCTCGGTATGCCGAAGACCCCAAGACCTTCAGAGGTTTTCTGAATTAATGCTCGCTGCACTTCAAGTTGCCTCTGCACCTCTTTGCCTCTGATCAAGCAAAGGTGGCTTTCCTGATGTCCCATCTGGAGGGTGAAGCATTGGCCTGGATAAATCCCTTGTGGGAGAAGGAAAATCCAGTGATTACCGACATCCGGGACTTCCTGGAGGCCTTCCGTAACACCTTTGATGAACCAGGATGCACCTCCTCGTCCGCCTCTTCGCTTCTCCGGCTACACCAAGGGACTTTAACGGTTGGCCAGTACGCTATCCGGTTCCGTACACTTGCCTCTGAGATAGGCTGGAACAACGAGGCATTGACAGCAGCCTTCTGGGAGGGGCTCTCCGGTCGCATGAAGGATGAGTTGGCCGGTCGTGATGTTCCTCCTACCTTGGATGCCCTGGTCTCTCTTGCAACTCAGATTGATCTCCATTTTTAGGAACGGTCCAAGGAGGTATCCCGGGAGAGGCGACCGAGACGGCACACCTCCACTCCACAGAAGTCCACCGTCCCTCAGTTAGTGCCGTCCGGCACCTCTACTCACGACCCGATGTAAATAGATCGACTGAGACAAACTGAGCAACACCAAGCAGAACGGCTCGCCAAGGGCCTGTGTTTCGTCTGTGGAAACGGTACACACCTGATTCGTTCCTGTCCCGAGAAGCCGGGAAACTCCAAGTCTTAGGGTTGGTAGGAGAGGCCACCCTAGGTACCGGAACCCTCTCAGATCACGTTACATGGACCGTCCAAGTGACGACGGAGGAGACCCGGTTCACGGCAGAGACGTTTCTTGATTCAGGGGCAGCGGGCAACTTAATCCAACAGTCTACGGTGGACAAGTACTGGGTACCTGTTATCCCGCTTGCAAAAACCCTTGTGATTGCTTCTGTGCATGGGAACCCCCTATCAGATGCCGTGTTGTTTACCACCAAACCCTTGGAACTCCGTATTGGTGCTCTGCATACCAAAAAGATTGCTCTATATGTCCTCCCAAAAATGTCTCACTCGGTCCTGTTGGGCTTGCCCTGGTTATGAGTACATGAACCTGTCATCAGTTGGCGTTCTGGAGAGATTACCTGTTGGGGCCCGTCTTGTCATGAGAACTGTCTGCAGTCCGTACGGCCCGTCCATCAGCCTCCGGTCCCGGAGTCCCTACCTGGACTGCCTTCCACATATTGGGCATTCGTGGACGTTTTTGACAATAAGGAGGCAGATATATTACCGCCACATCGACCCTATGACTGTGCCATCGACTTGTTGCCCGGAACTACTCCTCCACGGGGACGGATCTATCCCTTGTCTCCTGCTGAAACTCAGGCCATGTCGGACTACATAGCAGATAACCTGGCAAGGGGGTTCATCAGGAGATCCTCGTCTCCTGCTGGAGCAGGCTTCATCTTCGTTAAGAAGAAAGAAGGTGACTTATGCCCCTGCATCGACTACCGGGGCTTGAACCAGATCACCGTGAAAACCAAATATCCTCTACCTCTGATCGCAGACCTATTCGATCGGCTCAGGGGGGCCCGTATATTCACCAAGCTAGACCTTCGCGGAGCTTACAACTTGGTCACCGCCAAAGCTAAAGTTCCCAGGGCCAGAGCCTGCGGGCAAAAGGGGCTCCTTCGGCAACCTTCCAGATGGGGAGCGGGTTACCGGTGGGAACCCATTGGAACCGTTTACACTACACAGGTGCAAGGAAAGGCAGTCACCATCAACCTGCCGGGAGGAGAAACACCGCAGCCATCTGTGGGACCTGTCCATCCAGCCATTTGTTTTACCGGAGACTTTGTGTACATCATTGGCTGAGTGAGTACCACTGTGCCGTGCAGCACAGCGCTGCCCCTGTGACCCTGCACCTCGCCAGGCCCTGTAACCCGCCTGCCATCCATCCCTACCCCATCACCGGGCCCCGGGACAACCAACCCCCTACCCATGGAGGGGAGGACCAACATCCAAGCTGCTCCCTCATCGCTCCCGGGATCCCCATCCAGAGCAGGGGTGGTGTCACCAATCTCACCACAACCATGGGTGGCGTCATGGACAATATCAAATCCCCACAATCGAAACCCCCTTTTCACTCATGGGCGAGGAACGCCGCTCGAGTCCCCGGGATCCGGTCCACCACTTGAGCCACCACCGAGCAGCCGAAGCCGGACCTGAGCAGTGGGAGAGCGCAGCGTCCCCTCCTCCGCCTGCGACAACTTGGCGTCACGAACAGGATCTTACCGCTCTGCCGTCTGGTGGAGGTGCGACTTGTGACCGCCGGAGGTGTCTGGCCGAAAAATTTGAGAAGCTGCCATCTTGGGCGCGAAAAATTCCCGCTCGAGTGTCTCCTCGAGTAGAGGAGGCGCGAAGGCCAAAACCCCGCCCCTGTAGAGGAGGTACCGGAAGGAAACTAAGGAAGACTGATGGCGTCTGGCCGCATGTAGCCCGCGGCTATGGAAGCAGGGACGCCAGGACCCTGCGGCCATTCACTGGTTCCTGGAAGAGACCGCTGCTAAAGATGCTGAGTCCGACCGACAACACCGTGGTCCCCGCGCCTGGCACCGCAGCGTGGGTGGAGGTCCGGACCGTCCAGCTAAGCAGCCGTCTGCAGGTCCGCATGCAGCTCCTCCTGGAGGAGTGGGAGGCCGACATGGCGGAAGTGGTGGCGGCCATACGGAGACGCGAGGTGGAGGGAGTCTTGGAAGGGAGGGTAGGTGACCCACGCCCCTGTACCCCTAGTGGGTCGGTCATCGCGGCCGAGGGACCCGGTCCATACCCGCTCGCCCTGTTACCTCCCCCGCTACCCGTGTTGGCTGCTGCTGCCCTGCCACTAGGCCCGCTACCACCGGTAGCGGTATCCTGCCAATCCGCCCCGGCGGACCGACCTGCAGCAGAAGCTCGTGACCGCCCTGATCCGCTTCCATGGAAGAAGCCGAAGGCTGAGCCCGTCAGCAAAGATGCACCGGAGGCACGGCGGGGATGCAGCTGCCAGGAGGCAGAGCAGGCCATGTCACAGCGGGGTCCCTCATTACCGAAGGTACCGGTCGTAGCCGGCATGGGGGGACTCCGGCTGGGCCCATCCCCCACACCGCCTGAACCGGAGCAAGCAGAAAGTGCTCCGCACCGGGAGCGGCCGCAAAGGCAGCTGCGCCGCGGGATTGCTGATTAAGAAAGAAAAGTTAGAGCATGGTAGCGGTTCCGAGTTACCTTGCTGTCGGTCCCCATTGGGACTCTGCTGACGTTCCAAACGGCCCTCAAGGCTAAGGAGTCCGGTTGGAGGAGCAGTCGTACCCGCATCATCGGCAGCTGAAAATGGAGTCCTGTGGGACAGTGTCACCCCTGTGTGAGGGTGGCGTTGGGGGCTCGTGCTGTTCGATGGTGGACTGTGGGAAAGCTGCAGCGGGAAGCTGTACCGGAGCCAGGTGTTGTGGATGGCCCCTGGGACCCAGCTACCAGTCCCCGTTGGGACCCTACGGCAAGTCTCTGTAGGACCCTACAGTTTTGTTTGTGGTAGCCCGTTGACTACGAAGCACTGTTGTCCCCGTGTGGACTGTTTAAAAGATATGCGTAGAAACTGCTACGGACAATCCCGAGAACTGGCAGGGCAACCACGAACTTGTGGTATGTAAATAAAAATGTTTTATGGCTAAACCGTTACCGCCTCCAGAGAGGCTGTTTTGGAGGCTGGGCCTGGAGGGAAGTGATGGCCCAGGCCTGCCACTACCGCAACCGGTGGTGATCCTCCGGGGGTTTCAGGGGTTCCCCATGGACGCGGGGCCCCTGAAAAGGACAGAACCCGCTCTGGTAACTTGTGCTGGACTGGGGTCAAGGGGTGCTGCCCGTTTGCTTAGGGGCAGCATCAGGGCCAGGTTGCTTGGGTGGGAGAGAGCGGAAGCCATTACCGTTAGCAATGTTTAAGTTTGTGCCTCCCGATGTGGGAAGATTGAAAAATGTTTTTATATGTTTTACCGTTTATCTTTTACAGTTAAGAAAATAAAACCGGTGATGGACAGGCAGCCCGCGGACGGTCTGCATTTTACTAAGGGGGAATGTGGTGCCCTGGACAAGCCAGGACGTCACAAGCACTACACCAACACACCCCACACCCCCGGTCAGGCACACCTAAGTCAGACAAAAACCCTTGTTGCCTTCCTCCAGGGGCTGATGTCCACACCAGGGGGGTGGGACAGGCGGTTGGTCCCGCCCACCGAGGAGTTCACAGTCCTGGAGGCGGGAAAAAGAGTCAGTTTAGAGTTGGAGTTAGGAAGTGAAAGGGAGAGGAGAGTGAAGTGGAAAAGGAGAAGACAGAAAGTGGTCCGGGTGTGTGGCCCGGACGGAACAGCAAGGTTGGCAGACGGTGGTGACCGTCTGCAGGAGAGGCCTATTGGAGCCAGCCGTAAGGACCGTGGACGGGCGGTGGCCCGGCGGTACCGGACTGGTATGCAAAGAGAAGCCAGCACCATCCGGCAGGGGCTTACGGACCCCGACAAGGCTAGGAGTCGCCGTGCAATTTGTCAAATCCGTTAGTGAAGGGAACCTCCTGGGTTTCCCAGCAGCCAAGTCCCGACAGAAGGCAACAGTCCAACCGTTAGAGGGAAACACAGTCACCGCCAAGGCTAAAGTTCCCAGGGCCAGAGCCTGCAGGCAAAAATGGCTCCTTCGGCAACCTTCCAGCTGGGGAGCGGGTTACCGGTGGGAACCCATTGGAACCGTTTACACTACATAGGTGCAAGCAAAGGCAGTCACCATCAACCTGCCGGGAGGAGAAACACCGCAGCCGTCTGTGGGACCTGTCCATCCAGCCGTTTGTTTTACCGGAGACTTTGTGTACATCGTTGGCTGAGTGAGTACCACTGTGCCGTGCGGCACAGCGCTGCCCCCGTGACCCTGCACCTTGCCAGGCCCCGTAACCCGCCTGCCATCCATCCCTACCCCATCACTGGGCCCCGGGACAACCAACCCCCTACCCACGGAGGGGAGAACCAACATCCAAGCTGCTCCCTGTCATCGCTCCCGGGATCCCCGTCCAGAGCAGCGGTGGTGTCACCAATCTCACCACAACCGTGGGTGGTGTCACGGATAAAATATCAAATCCCCACAATCAAAACCCCCTTTTCACTCACGGGCGAGGAACGCCGCTCAAGTCCCCGGGATCCGGCCCACCGCTCGAGCCACCACCGAGCAGCCGAAGCCGCAGCCGGACCCGAGCAGTGGGAGAGCGCAGCGTCCCCTCCTCTGCCCGCGACAGATGGAATAAAGAAAAGTTTTTTCAGGCCACTCCGAAAGTACATATAAATCAAGGAACGAGATAGGAGTATTAAAGGGCCATACATGATAGTAAGAGTAAATATAAAGACTCCTTGTAATAAAAAATAACAAGTTTATTTCAAATTCACAATAGACAAGGAGACAACATAATAATTAGAAAAAGTGCATAGGTGCAGGAAAGTGGTTCCAGAGAAAGTTCCCAGACCATGGGCCCCTGCCATAATAGATACAAATCACTGGGTCAGCAGTATTACCTTAGCGTTTAGAGAATTAATTCATTAGAAATACATATATTGCCGCTTACCCATCAGAAAAAGTGCAAAAGTGCTAGGCAAATGCCAAGGCAGGGGACCAGTGCAGGAGAAGGAAGCCCCAACGCGTTTTGCTGCGTTAGCTTCTTCGGGGGGCAGTGTGTGGCCGAGGTACCGCCAGGTGGGTCCATATATGCCCCCAAGTATTGCAGGGATTGCCATCACCTGTGCCGCGTGCGTCCCGGCTAGCGTCATCCATCCGCCCATCACTTCCGGGTCCCACCAGCGGAAATGACTCTAACGTGATGTCACCTCCCACCGCTAGAGAGATCCTCAGTGTGGGCGGACTGGAGAGAGACGGGAGGCGCGCGCCGCAGACATCCCAGGTATGGGCAAGGAAGTGGGCGTCCCCAGCTTCACAGGACCATATTAAATATGGCGTGAGCAGCGTCACCATTGGGCCGCATTTAGGTATCAGGATAAGGTAGCGGGGCGGACTTAAACACACTGTTTAAAGCATGGTGTGTAGTCCAAATAAAACCCCCCAAAAGTAGAACTGTACAATAAAGCGGGCCATAGTGACGCATACACACTTTGGGGCCATATGAACACAACCATGGAGACGATGGAAAAAATGGAATGTAAATTCCACAAGGACAATATATAAACATAATAAGATCACATATATAGAAAAGTAGAAACATTTGAATAAAGGAAATTGATTAGAACGCTATTTCCACATATTTCTTCCTTCTTTTTTCTCCTCTTTCTCCCCCATTTTGGGCAGTATAAGAATCAGTCCAATATATATATATATATATATATATTCATTCAGGTCCCAGTGAAAAATAAACATCCCGAAAAGAACCAAATGGATATTCCACAGATTGAATTCATGGATGTTCCATAGCTCAGGAGGGGTTCAAGAAAACACACACCATTGTAGGTACCTATATCAAAGGCCACAGCACAAGACAAAAAAAGAAGAAAAAGGAGGAAGAGAACAAAAAAATATAATTAAAATCAATTAAAAACAACACATATATGTAAAATACACACATGGGTTGCCCCCAGAGAGACAGAAGAAAATAAATCAACACCAATTATTTAGTTATATTCCATTGATTTACAAAAATGGCGAGAAGCTGAGTTTCTCATTGAGACCATTCGGCGTCATGGTCCCCAAACGAACTATCCAACTACATTCCCTTTGAGCAAGGGCCTTGCTATAATCACCTTCCCTCATCCCAAGGTGCACCACGTCAATGCCCCTCACCCTGAATTGGGTAGGGTCACAGCCATGTTTCACCTTGTGATGACAGGGTAGTGTGGTCAGGCGCGGCTCATCCAGGTCCAGATCAGATGCCGCTTGAATGTTTCTCACATGTTCACATTTGCGCACTCTTAACTCACACGTTGTGAGTAGTGATGAGCGAGTACTAAAAAGCTCGGGTGCTCGAGGCTCGGGCCGAGCCTCCCAAGATACTCGTGTACTCGGCCCGAGCACCGAGCCCAATGTTATCCTATGGGAGACCCGAGTATTTTTGTGAAATGACCCCCGGCAGCATGTAGAAACCCTAAAAATGGCACAAAAGTCTCAGAAGAGTGCTCAAATGACATGGCAACAGCATGGGGAAGACCCCTTGAAGCATTTATCACTGAAAAGTCACAGCTGTGAACAATTTTGTCCGCGTTTTTACGGACTCACCAGAAAACTTTCCAAATGACACCAAAATGAATTTTCATGGCGGAAATGTTAAGGGCACATACCCAATAGTGAGATAGAGCTAATGCATGTTACTTTTTGAGATTAATACATGAAACATTTTACGTAAAACATTGTGTGGCACTCCGATGTCCCTGAGAAGAGACGTACATAAAGGCCTCTGAGTCTAATGTGCCCATTTTGAGGAAGTGAGTCTTTGTAGTATTTTCCTTTGCCAGGGCAGTCCAAAATTGTGAGGTTCACCAATGCCCCTGCATACAGACGTGCATGAGGGCCTGTAAACCTGAAGTGCCTATTGTAAGGAAGTGGGTCTATTGTAGTATAGCCCTTAGGCAGGGCAGCCAAAAATTGGGAGGCTCCACGTTGTCCCTGGATAGAGACGTGCATGAGAGCCTGTAAACCTGAAGTGCCCATTGTAAGGAAGTGGGTCTATTGTAGTATAGCCCTTTGGCACGGCAGCCAAAAATTGGGAGGCTCCACGTTGTCCCTGGATAGAGACGTGCATGATGGCCTGTAAACCTGAAGTGCCCATTGTAAGGAAGTGGGTCTATTGTAGTATAGCCCTTTGGCAGGGCAGCCAAAAATTGGGAGGCTCCACGTTGTCCCTGGATAGAGACGTGCATGAGGGCCTGTAAACCTGAAGTGCCCATTGTAAGGAAGTGGGTCTATTGTAGTATAGCCCTTTGGCAGGGCAGCCAAAAATTGGGAGGCTCCACGTTGTCCCTGGATAGAGACGTGCATGATGGCCTGTAAACCTGAAGTGCCCATTGTAAGGAAGTGGGTCTATTGTAGTATAGCCCTTAGGCAGGGCAGCCAAAAATTGGGAGGCTCCACGTTGTCCCCGGATAGAGACGTGCATGAGGGCCTGTAAACCTGAAGTGCCCATTGTAAGGAAGTGGGTCTATTGTAGTATAGCCCTTTGGCAGGGCAGCTAAAAATTGGGAGGCTCCACGTTCTCCCTGGATAGAGACGTGCATGAGGGCCTGTAAACCTGAAGTGCCCATTGTAAGGAAGTGGGTCTATTGTAGTATAGCCCTTTGGCAGGGCAGCCAAAAATTGGGAGGCTCCACGTTGTCCCTGGATAGAGACGTGCATGATGGCCTGTAAACCTGAAGTGCCCATTGTAAGGAAGTGGGTCTATTGTAGTATAGCCCTTAGGCAGGGAAGCCAAAAATTGGGAGGCTCCACGTTGTCCCCGGATAGAGACGTGCATGAGGGCCTGTAAACCTGAAGTGCCCATTGTAAGGAAGTGGGTCTATTGTAGTATAGCCCTTTGGCAGGGCAGCCAAAAATTGGGAGGCTCCACGTTCTCCCTGGATAGAGACGTGCATGAGGGCCTGTAAACCTGAAGTGCCCATTGTAAGGAAGTGGGTCTATTGTAGTATAGCCCTTTGGCAGGGCAGCCAAAAATTGGGAGGCAACACGTTGTCCCTGGATAGAGACGTGCATGATGGCCTGTAAACCTGAAGTGCCCATTGTAAGGAAGTGGGTCTATTGTAGTATAGCCCTTTGGCAGGGCAGCCAAAAATTGGGAGGCTACACGTTGTCCCTGGATAGAGACATGCATGAGGGCCTGTAAACCTGAAGTGCCCATTGTAAGGAAGTGGGTCTATTGTAGTATAGCCCTTTGGCAGGGCAGCCAAAAATTGGGAGGCTCCACGTTGTCCCTGGATAGAGACGTGCATGATGGCCTGTAAACCTGAAGTGCCCATTGTAAGGAAGTGGGTCTATTGTAGTATAGCCCTTTGGCAGGGCAGCCAAAAATTGGGAGGCTACACGTTGTCCCTGGAAAGAGACATGCATGAGGGCCTGTAAACCTGAAGTGCCCATTGTACGGAAGTGGGTCTATTGTAGTATAGCCCTTTGGCAGGGCAGCCAAAAATTGGGAGGCTCCACGTTGTCCCTGGATAGAGACGTGCATGATGGCCTGTAAACCTGAAGTGCCCATTGTAAGGAAGTGGGTCTATTGTAGTATAGCCCTTAGGCAGGGCAGCCAAAAATTGGGAGGCTCCACGTTGTCCCTGGATAGAGACGTGCATGATGGCCTGTAAACCTGAAGTGCCCATTGTAAGGAAGTGGGTCTATTGTAGTATAGCCCTTAGGCAGGGCAGCCAAAAATTGGGAGGCTCCACGTTGTCCCTGGATAGAGACGTGCATGATGGCCTGTAAACCTGAAGTGCCCATTGTAAGGAAGTGGGTCTATTGTAGTATAGCCCTTAGGCAGGGCAGCCAAAAATTGGGAGGCTCCACATTGTCCCTGGATAGAGACGTGCATGAGGGCCTGTAAACCTGAAGTGCCCATTGTAAGGAAGTGGGTCTATTGTAGTATAGCCCTTAGGTAGGGCAGCCAAAAATTGGGAGGCTCCACTTTGTCCCTGGATAGAGACGTGCATGAGGGCCTGTAAACCTGAAGTGCCCATTGTAAGGAAGTGGGTCTATTGTAGTATAGCCCTTAGGCAGGGCAGCCAAAAATTGGGAGGCTCCACGTTGTCCCTGGATAGAGACCTGTTAGGTTCTTAGTGCCTCCGTGCTTGCATTTAAAAACCGCACGTGTGTGCCTGTTGGTGGCAGCTTTCCGCTGCACTTGTGTGCGTTTTGCAAAAACTTGGATATAACGCACAAGTCTAGTGAATACACATCAGCACAGCATTGCAAAATGCGCAAGGGCGTTGTCAACGAACAAGGAAGTGGACGTGATGGTGGTGCAGGCAGAGACCGAGGTCGTGTGCAAGCTCTAATTTCGCCACAACAAAGGGCCACATCTATACAGGCAGGGCAGGCAGGGTATAGCCAAATCGGAATACAGGCTAGTGACCAGAAGAGTCCTTCTCAGGACTATTGTAGCTGTATACAGGCAGGCAGGGTATATAGCCATTCCTAGTGGTGACCGCATACCAGCCTTAATCATATCTGGGGCTGGTGTACACAGTCTAAAACAGTCCTGATAGTGTCAAACTTCTCAGTAATTGTCGCTCTTAAAAAGCTGTTAGGTTCTTAGTGCGTCCGTGCGTGCATTTAAAAACAGCACGTATGTGCCTGTCGGTGGCAGCGTACAGGTGCACTTGTGTGCGTTTTGCACAAACTAGGATATAACGCACAAGTCTAGTGAATACACGTCAGCACAGCATTGCAAAATGCGCAAGGGCGTTGGCAACGAACAAGGAAGTGGACGTGATGGTGGTGCAGGCAGAGGCCGAGGTCGTGTGCAAGCTCTAATTTCGCCACAACAAAGGGCCACATCTACTCGCTCACACGTCCTGTCCCAAATTCTTAGGGACCGCAGCAGTACACCACTCTTGAACCAAGACCAGTGTCAACAGGTTGTTAGTTGGATAGCGGATAATGCTTCCAGTCAGATTGGCACCACCACAAACACTCTGTCTTCCACACGGTCAAGTGTCAGTAGCCGTGATACTGCACCGCACATTTCAAAACCTGATCCTCCTTCCTACCACCAGGTCGAGTACACGTCCACGGACATTACTGATCCCACACTTGGACACTCGGAAGAGCTGTTCGTTCACGTTTCCATTCACACATTCTGGCCTCTCGCCAGCTCCTGTTGAAGTGGGCCATGACAAGATTGTATGTACAGATGCCCAAATATTTGAGCAGCCACGTTCTCACGAAGTTGGCAACGTGTCTCAACAAGGGGTGGACGATGATGAGACACAATTGTCAGGAAGTCAGGAGGAGCAGGGTGCGGAAGAGGAAGACGACGTGGTGGATGATCCAGTAACTGACCCAACCTGGCAGGAGGATATGCAGAGCGAGGACAGCAGTGCACAGGGGGAGGGAGGCGTAGCATCCCAACAGGCAGTAAGAAGCAGGGTGGTGGCCCCAGGCAGACGTCAGGCAACTGTTCCCCGGAACAACACGACACAAGGTGCCTGTACAAATGTTAGGTCTTCCCGAGTCTGGCAGTTTTTTAAGTTGGCTCCAGATGATTCTAAAAAGGCCATTTGCAACACCTGCCGTGCCAGCATCAGCAGGGGTACCAAAACTAGCAGCCTGACCACCACCAGCATGATCAGGCACATGTCAGCCAAGCACCCGACTTTGTGGGATGTACAACAGAGTCGAGGAGCAGTGCTTGCTGATGTCACTGCTACGTCTTCGCTTGTTGTGCATGCGAGCCAATCCCCTGTCCATGCTGCCCGCGAACAAGCCTCCTCCGGCCCTGCACCTGCAGTTGCCCACGCAGAAATAACACCATCATCAAGCACGTCCTTGTCCCAGCGCAGCGTTCAGTTATCCATTCAGCAAACCTTTGAACGCAGGCGCAAATACACTGCCAACGCCCCACATGCCACACTTCTAAATGCTAACATTTCGCGACTGCTTGCGCTGGAAATGTTGCCTTTTAGGCTGGTTGAGACAGAAGCATTCCGCGACCTGATGGTGGCAGCTGTCCCACGTTACTCGGTCCCCAGCCGCCACTATTTCTCCCGGTGTGCCGTCCCCGCATTGCATAACCACGTGTCACAAAACATCACACGTGCCCTGAACAACGCTGTTTCAGCCAAAGTCCACCTAACCACAGACACGTGGACAAGTGCATGTGGGCAAGGCCGCTACATCTCGTTGACGTCACACTGGGTTAATATTGTGGAAGCTGGGACCCAATCTGAGCGAGGGACGGAACACGTCCTTCACACACCAAGTTTTGCAGGCCCTACCTCAGTCAGGGTTTCACCCACACTCTACAGCTCCGGAATGTCATGCTCCTCAGCCTCCTCCTCCTCCTGCGCATCCTCATCCACTTTACCCTCCACACGAGTCCCAAGCTGGAAGTGTCGCGGGCGGAGGAGGGGACGCTGCGCTCTCCCACTGCTCGGGTCCGGCTGCCGCTGCTCTACGGCTGCTGCTGCTCAGTGGCTCGAGCGATGGCCGGATCCCGGGGACTCGAGCGGCGCTCATCGCCCGTGAGTGAAAAGGGGTCGTTTGGGTTTTGGGGATATTGTCCGTGACGCCACCCACGGTTGTGGTGATTGTGTGGACACCACCGCTGCTCTGGACGGGGATCCCGGGAGCCTGTGACAGGGAGCAGCTTTGTTGTTATTTCTCCCCTCCATGGGTAGTGGGGTTGGTTGTCCCGGGGCCCGGTGATGGGGTAGAGATGGATGACAGGCGGGTTGCGGGGCCTGATAAGGTGCAGGGTCGCAGGGGCAGCGCTGTGCCGCACGGCACGGAGGTACTCACTCAGCCCAATGATGATGACACAGTTCACGGAAAAACAAGTGGCTGGATGGACGGGTCCCTCGGACAGCTGCGGTTGTTCCTCCCTGCAGGTTAGTGATGACTGTCTCTCCCTGCACCTAAGTTCAGTGTTGGTAGTGATGGTTTCCCACCGGTAACCCGCTCCCCGACCTGGATATGGGCCGGAGGAGCCCCTTTTGCCCACAGGCGCTGGCCCTGGGAGACGGTTTCCCTTGGCGGTGGCGGTGTCTCCCCTTCACGGTTGGACGGTTGCCTTCTATCGTGACTTGGCTGTTTGGAAACCCTGAGGTCCCCTTCACTAACGGATTTGGCAAATTCACGGCGACACCAAGCCTTGCCGGGATCCGAAAGGCCCCTGCCAATGGTGCTGGCTTCTCTTTGTATACCGGTCCGGTATGGCCGGGTCACCACCCGTCCACGGTCCTTACGGCAGACTCCAATCAGCCTCCACTGCAGACGGTCACCACATCCTGCCAACCTTGCTGTCCTGTCCGGGCCACACACCCGGACCAACTTCAGGCTCTTTGCTGTCACTTTTCTCCTCTCTACTACTTTCCTCCTTCCACTTCCTTAGCTTAACTCTCACTGCCTGTGTTTTCCCTCCTCCTTGGTGGGTGGAGACCAACCGCCTGGCTCCACCCCCTGGTGTGGACAACAGCCCCTGGGGAAGGCAACAAGGATTTTGTGTTTTGACTATGATATGCTTGCAGGGAGTGTGGGGTGTGTAAGTGTTGTGCTCTGTGGCCCCTGGCTTGTCCAGGGCGACACAGAAGCACTGCAGCACTGCCTCGGCGAAGCGGCAACAGGCTGTGCTGAAGCTAATCTGCATAGGTGACAAACCCCACAATGCAGAAGAGGTGTGGACAGCTCTGAAACAGCAGGCAGATCACTGGCTCACACCTCTGAACCTAAAGCCAGGAAAGGTTGTGTGTGACAATGGCCGGAACCTGGTGGCGGCTTTGAGGCGAGGCCAGCTGACACATGTTCCATGCGTGGCCCATGTGCTCAACCTCGTGGTTCAGCGGTTTCTAAAGTCATACCCAGAGCTGTCTGATCTGCTGGTAAACGTTCGCCGCCTGTCTGCACATTTTCGAAAGTCACCTACTGCTTCAGCCGGCCTTGCCGGCTTTCAGCGCCATTTGCATCTTCCGGCTCACAGACTGGTGTGTGATGTCCCCACGCGTTGGAATTCAACTCTGCACATGTTGGTCAGGATATGTGAGCAGAAGAGGGCAGTTGTTGAGTACCTGCATCACCTAAGCCGTCGGGAAATGGGTCAAACTCCACACATAACACCTGAGGAGTGGAGATGGATGTCCGACCTATGTACCATCCGCCAAAACTTTGAGGACTCCACCAAGATGGTGAGCGGCGATGACGACATTATTAGCATCACGATACCGCTTCTCTGCCTTCTAAAATGGTCTCTGCTCAAAAAACAACCATGATGCATTGCAGGCGGAGCGCGATGAGTTTGAGCAAGAAACAGTAGTGGGTGTGGGTGATAACACACAGCCCAGCCTCGTCTCATCACAACGTGCAGTGGAGGACTGTGACGAGGAGGAGGATGAAGACATGGAGCAACTCTCTGGCCAAATTGAGGATATGACATGCAGTCATATCCTCGGTTCAGCGTGGCTGGCCAGAGGACAGGGTAGATGATGAGGAGGAGGAGGAGGACAGCATGTTCAGTCATCGTGTTGGTCAGGATACTGAAGTGATGGCGGTTAAGAGTCTGGCACACATTGCTGACTTTATGGTAAGCTGCCTGTCTCGTGACCCTCGCGTTAAGAACATCTTGGCCGACAATCATTACTGGTTGGTAACACTGTTAGACCCACGCTAAAAGGAGAACTTTATGTCTCTTATTCCCGAGGCGGAGAGGTCAGGCAAAATGCAGCAGTTCCAGAAGGCCATAGTCACGGAAGTAGGCAAAGCATTCCCCTCACAAAACGCTAGCGGCATAGGTCAGGAATCAGTGGACAACCAAGGCGTACAGCCGAGAGGGGCACAAGTCCAATCCGCCAGAGGTAGGGGAACAGTCTTTAAGATGTGGGACAGTTTTCTCAGCCCCTCACATACCACAGCCCCTGAGGTGCGGGGTAGTGCCACAAGAAATCCTAAGTTTGCCCAGATGCTCAAGGAGTACCTTGCAGATCAAACAACTGTACTCCGACATTCCTCTGTGCCTTACAATTAATGGGTATCCAAGCTGGACACGTGGCATGAATTGGCTCTCTACGCCTTGGAAGTCCTGGCCTGCCCTGCCGCTAGCGTTTTGTCAGAGCGTGTTTTTAGTGCCGCAGGTGGAATAATTACAGATAAACGCACCTGCCTGTCAACTGTAAATGCTGACAGGCTGACTCTGATCAAGATGAACAAGGGTTGGATTGGGCCAGACTTCACCACACCACCAGCAAATGACAGCGGAATTTAAAGTTTGTAACGGGAATTTGCCATGTACCTCCGCTCACCCATGGTAACACACTTCTGGACTTTGGCTAATCGCTGGACTGCTCCTCCTTCTCCTCATGCGCCATCATGATGACCGTTACAATAGTTAGGCCGTTGTTTCAGGTATACCCCCAGTGGTAAATTTTTTCGCCCATTCTTTCAGAATAGGCATTACAACGACAGGAGACCCGCTCCTTTGCAATGGGAACAATGTTTTGAGGCCCTCATGCACATCTCTATCCAGGGACAATATGCAGCCTGTACGCTGCCACCGACAGGCACACACGTGCGGTTTTTAAATGCAAGCACGGACGCAATAAGAACCTAACAGGTTTTTAGGAGCGACAATTACTGAGAAGTCTGACACTATCAGCCACTGCTGACTGACGTGTATTATACACTACACTTGTGCGTTATATAATAGTTTGTGAAAAACGCACACAAGTGCACCTGTACGCTGCCACCGACAGGCACACACGTGCGGTTTTTAAATGCAAGCACGGACGCACTAAGAACCTAACAGGTTTTTAGGAGAAAAAATTACTGAGAAGTTTGACACTATCTGGACTGTTTTAGACTGTGTACACCAGCCCCAGATATGATGAAGGCTGGTATACGGTCACCACTAGGAATGGCTATATACCCTGCCTGCCTGCCTGCCTGTATACTGCTACAATAGTCCTGACAAGGACTCTTCTGGTCACTAGCCTGTATTCCGACCTGGCTATACCCTGCCTGTATATAGCAACAATAGTCCTGAGAAGGACTCTGCTACTGTACTCCGACCTGGCTATACCCTGCCTGCCTGTATACAACTATAATAGTCCTGAGAAGGACTTCTGGTCACACTGTTTGCAGCCCTGCTCCGGAACTAACTATAAAGGGTCGTAAACCTTTCCCTGAAGCAGCGACCCTCTCCCTGCACTGACTGTCTGGATGGCTGTGAGCAGAGCACAGCGCGCCCGTCGGTATAAAGGCTCGGTCACGCTGTGCGGGCCAGCCAATCACTGCAATTCCACAACTAACAGGGCTGTGGCATTGCAGTGGTCTGCCAGCCAATCCCTGCATGAGGGCTGGCTCTCAAAAGAGCGCCAACATGCAGGGATGAAGACCACGAGTACAGCACGAGTATCGCGAGATTACTCGGTCCCCGCCGAGTAGCCCGAGTACAGTGATACTCGTGCGAGTACCGAGTAGTAACAAGCATACTCGCTCATCACTAGTTGTGAGTCGTACATATATAAGGTTGCACCCACATGTGGCATAGTAAACCACATTACTTGTACGACAAGTAATGTGGTGACGGATCTGGAACTCTCGACCACCGTCGGCAGAGGAGAATGAAGTTGCCCTTGTCATATTGCAGCAGGCAATACACGTGCTGTAAGGGAAGAACCCCCAACATGGTTCTCCACTACCAAATATGCGTGGGTCCCTGGCCACGTAGTGACTGCGGACCAGGGTATCACGCAAATTAAAGGCCCTTCTCGCTGTCATTAGTGGGTAGTCTGGTAAATTCGGTCCGATGGATGGCTCAGTTTTGAGTACCATACAGTGGCGTTTAAGGATTGCTCGCATCTCCCGCCACTTGTCATTTTGTCTTGTGCTATGGCCCTTTGATATAGGTACCTACAATGGTGTGTGTTTTCTTGCACACCTCCTGAGCTATGGAACATCCATGAATTCAATCTGTGGAATATCCATTTGGTCCTTTTTGGGATGTTTATTTTTCACTGGGACCTGAATGAATATATATATTGAACTGATTCTTATACTGCCCAAAATGGGGGAGAAAGAGGAGAAAAAAGAAGGAAGAAATATGTGGAAATAGCGTTCTATCCAATTTCCTTTATTCAGATGTCTCTCCTTTTCTATATATGGGATCTTATTATGTTTATATATTGTCCTTGTGGAATTTACATTCCATTTTTTCCATCATCTCCATGGTTGTGTTCATATGCCCCCAAAGTGTGTATGCGTCACTATGGCCCGCTTTATTGTACAGTTCTACTTTTGGGGGGTTTGATTTGGACTACACACCATGCTTAAACAGTGTGTTTAAGTCCACCCCGCTACCTTATCCTGATACCTAAATGCGGCCCAATGGTGACGCTGCTCACGCCATATTTAATATGGTCTTGTGAAGCTGGGGACGCCCACTTCCTTGCCCATACCTGGGATGTCCGCGGCGCGCGCCTCCCGTCTCTCTCCAGTCTGCCCACACTGAGGATCTCTCTAGCGGTGGGAGGTGACGTCCCGTTAGAGTCATTTCCGCTGGTGGGACCCGGAAGTGATGGGCGGATGGATGACGCTAGCCGGGACGCGCGCGGCACAGGTGATGGCAATCCCTGCAATACTTGGGGGCATATATGGACCCACCTGGCAGTACCTCGGCCACACACTGCCCCCCGAAGAAGCTAATGCCGCAAAACTCTTTGGGGCTTCCTTCTCCTGCACTGGACCCCTGCCTTGGCATTTGCCTAGCACTTTTGCACTTTTTCTGATGGGTAAGCGGCAATATATTTATGTATTTCTAATGAATTAATTCTCTAAACGCTAAGGGAATACTGCTGACCCAGTGATTTGTATCTATTATGGCAGGGGCCCATGGTCTGGGAACTTTCTCTGGAACCATTTTCCTGCACCTATGCACTTTTTTTAATTATTATAATGTTGTCTCCTTGTCTATTGTGAATTTGAAATAAACTTGTTATTTTTTATTACAAAGAGTCTTTATATTTACTCTTACTATCATGTATGGCCCTTTAATACTCCTATCTCTTTCCTTGATTTATACCTTCTCTATGTCTGTGTGGTCGTATATCTGGACGGTATCCTGGTCTATTCCCCGGGCTTGCCGACCCACAGAAGGAATGTACGACTCGTTCTTCAAAGGCTTAGGGAGAACCGCCTGTACGCTAAGTACGAAAAATGTGTGTTTGAACGGACGTCGCTCCTCTTTCTGGGCTACGTGATCTCTGACACTGGCTTGCAGATGGATCCCGAGAAGGTGTCTTCTATCCTTAAGTGGCCTCCTCCTTCCGGACTGAAAGCCATCCAACGTTTCCTAGGCTTCGCCAATTATTATCGCCAGTTCATCCCTCACTTCTCTGCTCTGACGGTGCCTCTCTCTGCTTTGACCAAGAAGGGGGCCAACCCAAAGGACTGGTCACCTGAAGTCGACGCCGCTTTCGGTTCCATGAAGAGGGCATTTGCCTCTCCTCCTGTTCTCCACACACCGGAGTTGAACCGACAATTCACCTTGGAGGTGGATGCCTCCTCCTCAGGGGCTGGGGCCGTGCTCATGCAGAAGTCGTCCACCGGGAAGATGGTCACCTGCGGCTTCTTCTCCAAAATCTTCTCGGCACCCGAACGCAACTATACCATTGGCAATCGAGAGCTCCTAGCTGTCAAGCTGGCTTTGGAGGAATGGCGTTACCTCTTGGAGGGTGCGGTATTCCCGGTTATCATTTACACTGACCATAAGAACCTGGAGTATCTGCGATGTGCTCGAAGACTGAACCCGCGACAAGCCCGTTGGTCCCTGTTCTTTGCCCGGTTTGACTTCCAACTACATTTCTGGCCCACGGATAAGAACGTGCAGGCTGATGCCTTGTCCCGGTCTTTTGTTCCGGTGGAACAAGAAGAAGAGACGAACCAGTCCCTATGGGCGGCACGGTGGCTCAGTGGTTAGCACTGCAGCCTTGCAGCGCTGGGGTCCTGGGTTCAAATCCCACCAAGGACACCATCTGCAAGGAGTTTGTATGTTCTCCCCGTGTTTGCGTGGGTTTCCTCCGGGTTCTCCGGTTTCCTCCCACACTCCAAAGACATACAGATAGGGACTTTAGATTGTGAGCCCCAATGGGGACAGTGTTGCCAATGTATGTAAAGTGCTGTGGAATTAATAGCGCTATATAAATGAATAAAATTATTATTATTAATCTGTCTCAGTAAAGTCATTCCGGTGGCTCCCGTCACTCTGGCACCGATACCGCCTGAGAAGACTTATTCTCTTAAGGAGAACGACAGACTTAAAATCCTTCAATGGGGACATTGTTCGAAAGTGGCCGGACATGCCGGTCAGAAGAAAACATGGAGTGCTATTGTCAGTCACTATTAGTGGCCATCCCTCCGCAAAGATGTTGTCTCCTTTTTCTCCGCTTGTCCATCCTGTGCCTGGAACAAGACGCCCAAGCACTTGCCCTATGGCCGTCTCCTGCCTCTGCCGATCCCCTCCGTTCCATGGCAACACATTGACATGGATTTTGTCAAGGACTTGCCTTTGTCCTCCGGACATACGGTCATCTGGGTCGTGGTGGATCGTTTCTCGAAGATGGCTCATTTCGTCCCCATGGTCGGACTGCCCTCTGCCCAGGAGCTCGCTGATGCCTTCATTCAGCATATCTTTTGGTTGCACGGCTTTCCCTTACATATAGTGTCTGACAGGGGACCTCAGTTCACCTTGCGCTTCTGGAGGGTGCTCTGTGAACATCTGGGAGTATCTCTGGACTTTTCCTCGGCCTATCATCCCCAGTCGAATGGCCAAGTGGAATGTGTCAACCAGGTCCTGACTTACTTCCTTCAACACTACGTCAATGTTCATCATGACGACTGGTCCACGCTTCTCCCTTGGGCTGAGTTCTCCCATAACCATCATGTCAGTGAATTCTCTTCCAGCTCTCCCTTCTATGTTGTCTACGGCCTTCAGCCTTCCGTTCCATTACCGGTATCCTCGACCTCGGTTGTCCTCGCTGCAGATGCCCTGTAAAGGGACTTCTCTGCTATCTGGAGTTCTGTCAAAACCTCCCTTGAACGTGCTACCGCCCAGATGAAGAAACATGCGGACAAGAGACGCCTTGATCCTCCTCACTTCTCTCCTGGGGATTTGGTCTGGCTTTCCTCCAAGTACATCCGGTTGAAGATTCCATCTTACAAGTTGGGTTCGCGGTACGTCGGTCCTTTCAAGGTCATCAAAAGGATCAATGAGGTCTCATACAAACTGCAGCTCCCAGCCACGATGCGGATCCCGAACTCCTTCCACGTCTTCTTGCTCAAGCCAGTCGTTCTTGGTCCCTTCCCATCTGATGCCGGTACTTCTCCTTCTCCTATTGCTGACGACGATGTGTACGCAGTAAGAGATATAATGGCCATGAAGACAGTGCGGGGTAAGCAGTTCTTCCTTGTTGATTGGGAGGGTTACGGTCCCGAGGACCGGTCCTGGGAGCCCCGAGAGAACGTTGGCATTCCTCTCATATGCGACTTCTTGTCCCGGTTGCGGGGAGGGGGGCGTGAGGGAGGGGATACTGTCACGCTCCCCGGTCCCGGGCGCCGCCTGCCACTCACCGCTCCGGTCCCCAGTTCTTCTGCCCGCCCCCAGTTCTTCTGCCTGTGGCTGCCCCTCTCACTCTCCCTCCTCTGCGTCCTCCGTTCCTCCTGCCCGCCGGCCCCGGCGTCTCCCTGTGATGCAGGACGCTCTGTCTGGTCCCCCTGCATCTCCTGCACCGCTTCCTGCTCTGGCCTCCTGCACACGAGCCTCGCGCATGTGCATTAGGGCGCGCGCACGGTCAGTCACCTCTTCTTAAAGGGCCAGCATCCCGGAAACAGGATATGCTCATATACAGGTACAGGGTATATTAGGACTTCCTTTCCATGTGGGTGGTGCCTGATCAACGTGTTCCCAGAGCTAGGTGTTCAGGTCCCTTTGTGCCTGGACTTCATTTAATCTTGTCTCTTCCGCAGAGCCCGCCTGCCACCCTAACCTGGTCCTGATGTCTGATTCCCCAGGAAGTCCCCCGGTAACTGTCTGCTGAGGATCCCGCCATTTACTATCAGCCTGCACCCGTCAACGATCCCCGACTTCACCTGGGATACATCAGCCTACACGTCTCATTGGACCCAGACCCCGTCTGCTGTTCCTTCCCGGTACCTGTGTCCGGTCCCTGTCATCCGTCCTGCCTACGGTGCCCGTTGGACTCAGAGACATTCCTGTTCGGATCCTTGAAGGACTCTCATCCCGTAATCCTAGTGTTCCTGCTACCGTGCATCTAGGCCCTCTGTTGGGGTGACCGGACAGTCCCTGTATAGGGGTTAGCTCTGGGTTGCCTCACTGGGGGAGTCCGGAGCACGGTCCCGTGAATCCACCCCCAGGACGATACAATAATGGCCTACGGGAAACACTTACAGCCACAAGAAGCCCCACAGCTGTGAGAAGTGGCATCAGAGAGTTTACCAGAGGTTACAGTGGGTCTCTCATGGTATCAACTGTGACCTTCGGTGAATCTGCTGCCAAATTGCGGGACACGAGCACAACAGACTGGCAATCCGACAGTCAAGTCACTGTAGTTCATGCTGTTGTGGCGCCCCTGAATATATCAAGGTGCCACAGAGAACTGCATCCTTTCACCCAGGGTGCAGGACCTACCCCCCATTGTTCCAGGTTCCTAAGAAACTGGTAACACCTCCATCAGCATTACAAATCCCAATCAACACCTCACATCATGACTTGTCAGACACACCAGTGGGTTGGTCAAGCTGGAATAGGGCCACCCACCTAAGAGTCAAGCAGACTGGTGGGAGGGAGGAAGAGAGCAGAGTAGTGAGAGCCCTCAAAGAGTGAGGAGCTGGAGTGGTAGCTCCCGGGGAGCGAAGCCAAGGTTGGGTCGCAGACGGTGGTTCGGGGCCAGAGGAGTCGGGGACCGGTGGCAGTGACATTGGGAAGGGGTGCGACGGACATAGTCTAGGAGGACTGTCGGCATCAGAAAATGCAAAAGAACTGACCGGTACCGAGCAAGACGGGGTACAGGACCTAGGTCAGGAACCAATTCAATGTCCTGATAATTAACCTGGGAGGGAGAGTATCTTCACAAACTTCCCTAAGAGCTCAGAGATTGAAACTGTCAACACAACGCAGGGGATAGGGTTTTCCAGTAAAGCATCCCACTGAAATCCCAAGTGCCAGCCATCAAGACCACAGCTACACTACACATAGTGAGCGAGGCCCCAACAGCTTCAAGCCAAGGGACCACAAACAGAAAATTTAATTGTGCACGGAGGTGGGCTCCGGATTACCAAGTGACACCGGTGGGAGCAGATATCTGGACGGGCTCCCCGCAGTGATGTGCAGAGACTTTGGTTTACCTGCAGTGTATGTGACTACTTTATAAACCTCATCCAGCACCACGACTACCGCAGTGAGAACCCTGGGCCCTGCACCCTGCACTGACAAATAACCAGCAATCACCCTGAGCCCGGGGCTTTCCCTAACTGTGGAGGGACTAACATCAGGCTGCTTAACTCCATCTGCCCCGGTACTCCTAACAGCAGCGGCAGTACTCCCATTACCACAACCCACAGGTGGCGTCACAAACTTCTTCCCTGTAAATACCCCCTTTATACGGATCAAAACATCCACCAACCCATGTCCGGGCCCCTTGAGTCAGAACGATCCCAGATCCGAGCAGCCCAACTAACATCGGGGCGGTACACCTTGAATCTTACCTGGCGTCACGAACAGGATAAGGAATGGACCCATTACACCGGGTGACATGCACCTTGCAAAACTGTTTCAAAATATGCTGTGACTGTCCGTTTGAATTGCTGCCATTTTTGCCACCATTTTGCTGCCATCTTGGCGCCTAAAAACAACAACTGAGCCATCATCCCCGCAAAAGGGCGCAAAGCCGAAGCCCCGCCCCTCGTCCAGAAAGCGCGGCCGGAAACCAGTAGTAGCCAGACCCGGAAGTTCCCAGAGATCCCCTGTTCCAGAGAGGTTGGTGACGAAAACCAAGGGGGAGCAGGATGTGAGAGCGGGAGCTGGCGCAGGGATATCAGGACACTGCACAAAAGTTCTGGGAACAGAGAGCAGTAGGATGTCATTGCCAAGAGACTGGTCACCTGAGCATTCCGTTCCCGGAATGGCTGCCTGGATCGAAGAGGAGACAGAGATGCTCTGCAAGAGGATGCGGACACAGTTCCTGTTCCTGCTGGATGACTGGAGGATCGAGATGAGGAGTGTGGCCGCGGCGGTGCGGGCCCGTGAAATGGAAGCCCTGCGTGTGGAGTGGGTAAGCAGAAGCCCAGTTCCAGTTGATCCGGCCTACCCGGCCGCGTAACCTGGTCTGTCCCCGGCTACCGCGACAGTTATGCCACCTTCTCCACCCTCGGCTGAAGCTATAGCCGAGCCCCTGCCCCCGACACCAGCAGCGGAGCCTCCGGCCCCCGCGGAAGACGAGCAGGCCGCATTGCCTTCGGCCCTACCTCCGGCCAGACCAGACCAGGCCACAACACCTCCGGTACCATCCACGGCCAGACCAGACCCGGCCGCATCGCCGGGCCCATACTTCAGTATGGAGCACCCGGCCACTGCTACCCAGGCTGCAGAACAGCCGGTTCATCTCATCACCACTGCAGAAGATTTAAAATGTTATCTTTTTCATTTCCAGTTCAATAAAACCTATGTGTGTCCTGTAGCTCAGGGACGAGCTACGTTTAACCAAGGGGGAATGTGGCACCCCTGAAAATATAAGGGTGCCATAGAGAACTGCATCCTTTCACCCAGGGTGCAGGACCTAACCCCCATGGTTCCAGGTCCCTAAGAAACCGGTGTCACCTCCATCAGCATTACAAATCCCAATCAACACCTCACATCATGATCTGTCAGACACACCAGTGGGTTGGTCAAGCTGGAATAGGGCCACCCACCTAGGGGTCAGGCAGACAAATAACCACCAATCACCCTGAGCCTAGAGCTTTATCTACCTGTAGAGGGACTAACATCGGGCTGCTTAACTCCATCTGCCCTACTCCTAACAGCAACGGTGGTACTCCCATTACGGCAACCCACAGGTGGCGTCACGAACTTCTCCCCTGTAAATACCCCCTTTGTACAGATCAAAGTGTCTGCCAACCCACTTCCGGGCCCCTCGAGCCACCATGATCCTGGAACCGAGCAGCCCGACTAACACCGGGGCGGTACACTGTCCTTAGTGAAAGTTGAATCCACTGCCTGATTGCAGCCATGTCCCACAATCCAACAGTCTGGCAATCAGGCTGCAGGTTCAACTGAGTTTACTGAGGGCAGTGGGGAGCCCCCATTGTGATTATCGGTGACCTGACTGCCATATTGCTGGACTTCTGTGCTGCTGTGTCCTCAATTCGACCGTCTGGCTATCTGACAGTCATGTCACTGGAGTTCACACTGGTGGGGGGTTCCCTGCTCACCTCATTGAACACACTGCCAGTTTTCTGGACTGTCGGATTGCGACATGGTGACACAGCAGTCTGGCAATCCGGCACCAGCTTCAACTTTCATTGAGCACAGCGAGGTTCCCCAAGTAAATTCCGGTGACTTGACTGCCGGATTGGCAGACTGCTGTGCTGCCATGTCCCGCAATCCAGTAGTCTGGCAATCTGGTAGTGGGGTCACCAGCAGTCACAGTACCATGGGAACTCAGTTGTGACCTCCGGTGAACTCACTAACGTAACCGCTTCTCACAGCCGGGTCTGCCACGGCTGTCAGTGTTTCCCATAGGATATTGGAATATCCCGGAGTAGAACCTAGATACTGGCGGTAACCGATATTATTTGCAGTGTATTCTATGCTATTTTATTTTATTTTATCCGCATTGCGTTTTAATTTTATTTTAATTTTATCTTATTTTAACCTGCTCTTATGTATTTATTATGTTCATGGTGCAAACATTTATGGATCCTTAAGCTACTGGACATTCCTTATTAATTAGAGGAGGACCGTATAAATACGTCCTATGTCCAAATCAGGCACATCCTTGTGTCTAACTATTATTAATTATTAATTTTTTACTAATATCTTAATCTATATTTTTATTTTTATATCTATTGGTGAAATAAAAATAAAAATTCCAAACATACTCCTACTAGCGCAGGTTGGTTAATATTATTTTTAATATTATTTTGGAATATTCTTTATACACTAGGCAAACAGAGGAATTGCCACTATCTAGCAGCAGCAGAAATATAGGGTAAATAGCTCTGGGTATATCTATGTATTCAATATACAGTTGCAATTGGTGTGCTCATTATGGGGACATGTATACCAGGATGGTCATTATAGGGACATACAGTATATGCAAGGATGGGGTCATTATGGGGACATATATGCCAGAATGGGGCCATTATGGGGACATATATACGAGGATGGGGCAATTACGGGGACATTTACACCAAGATGGTGGCCATTATGGGAACATACAGTATATACCAGGATGGGGACATGATATGTCCATATACTAGGATGGTGCCAGGATGTGAACATATACCAGGTTAAGCAATGATGAGGACATATATAACAGGATAATAATAATAATAATAATATTTATTCATTTATATAGCGCTATTAATTCCACAGCTCTTTACATACAGTGGCAACACTGTCCCCTTTGGGGCTGAAAATCTAAATTCCCATTCAGTATGTTTTTGGTGTGTGGGAGGAAACCGAAGTATCCGGAGGAAACCCATGCAAACACGGGGAGAACATACAAACTCCTTGCAGATGTTGTCCTTGGTGGGAATGGAACCCAGGACCCCAGCTCTGCAAGGCTGCAGTGCTAACCACTGAGTCACCGTGCTGCCCTAGATATAGCCATGATGAGGTCATGCACCAGGATATGATCATGACAGGGACATATACCAGGATGTAGCCATGATGGAGACACATATACTAGGTTGGGGCCAGGATATAGCCATAATGAGGTCATACACCAGGATGGGAGATATATTTACCAAGAAATGACCTAGGATTGGGGACATTAGTGCAGTATAAGGCTCAGTACTACACAATGAAGTGGGGGACAACTTGTATGTCGTTATAGGATTTAGAATGCTACAGCGGCCCATACATCTGACCATGTACACCAGGATGGGGTCATTATGGGTTCATTATGGAAACATATATACCAGGATGGGGCCATTTTGGGGATATCTATGCCAGGATGGGGCCATTATGGGGACATATATACCAGGATAGGGACATCAATACAAGGATGAGGCCATGATGGAGACCTATATACCAGGATGGGAACAAATATACCAGGATGGAGCCATGATGTGGACATATACCAGGATGGGCCATGATGAGTACAGGATATAGCCTTGATGAAGTCATGCACCAGGATGTGATCATGATGGGGACATATACCAGGATGTGGTCATGAGGGAGACACATATACCAGGATGAGGACATATATAAAGGGATGGACCATGATGGGGATATATATATACCAGGATGGGGCAACGATGGAGCCATATATACCAGGATGGGGCCATATATTCCAGGATATACCGATGATGAGGTCATACACCAGGATGGGGAACATATTTACCAGAAAATAACCCAGGATGGGGACGTTAGTACAGTATAGGGGTCAGTACTACACAATGAAGTGGGGGGACAACTCGTATGTCTTTATAGGATTTAGAACACTACAGTGGCCCATACATCTGACCAACATATTCGGGGGCCCAGACTCAAACTTTGCATAGAGGCCCATCGGACTCTAGTTATGCCACTGTACATTGGGACAGGAAAAATAACATTTTGGTGGGAAATTTGTAATTTTTTATTAGCTGGAAATTTGTCAGGTACACAAGGGTTAAAAGGTGAAAATGAATTGCACAATTTATTGAGCAATTTCTCCTAAATGCAGTGATGCCCCATATGTCATCAGAAACTACTGTTTGGCCACACAGCAGGCCAGAGTAGGAAGAAGCGCTATTTGTTTTTTGGAGTACAGATTTTACTAAAATAGTATGCAGTCGACATTTAATGAGCTCTATGTGCCAGAACAGCAGAAAGACCCCAAAGGTGACCCCCATTGTTGAAATTGTACATCTCAAATAATTTATCTATGGCTGTAATAACTATTTTGTATCATCCACACAGCGCTCCTTTTCTGGAGAATTACAAATATGTCAGTTTAGTGCCCATACATTGTGTCCCCAGATGTTGTTCCGACCCCATACATTGTGCCCAGTTTCTGCTTCTGGTGGCATGCACCTTGTAAAATGTTTAGTGCACACTCACAGCTACAATAATGCGACACACGTGGCCACTTACTGACACTTGGGGACATGGGGGGGGGGGGGGCTCAGAAGGAGGGGGACATTTAGATTTGGGAGCACAGACGATATTGTATTTTGCTAGGGGAGTGGGAGCCATAATGCTTTTCCAGAGCCTAGGTTTTACCAACAACATGGACCTCCCGATATTTCCATCGCCAGATGACAGACCTGAGTGAGAGATAAATGGCTTTTCTGGTTACATTTTGGGGTACAGAACATTTTTCGATCGCTCTCAGTATAGGGGTGGGTCCACATTCTTATGTTCTGTGTTGAGCACTTACACTGGGATCTCCATGTAAAATCACTAAAAATATGATTCAGACGAACCTCCGGGCAGAACCTCTCACTCTATTGAGGTAGATGAAGACAATTTGGACTCTGGCATCTGTTTCGCTGGTGTCCATCTTTTTAGACGTTCATAACACTGTGTTCGTTCACATTTGTGTGATAAAAAGAATCATAATGATGGGACATTGCTGGTCCAGAACAGAGACCAGATAGAGTCCAAAGTGCCTCCATCTGCCTCAATATAGTGAGAAGTTTCATTGGAGGTTTTGTCTGAATGTTTTTTTGATTAACATGGAAACCTCATCATAAATGCTCAGTGGAGAGTGCAGGATTAATGTAAGCAGAGTTTTATTCCGATTTTTGGGAGGCAGAATGAAGCAACAGACAGCTGTACAAGAATAGTTCTTATTTTTATTTTTGCGCAGTAAAGCAGGCGATATTAATGATAGGACAGATTTATTCTGCGATTACAGCGATACCATATATTTTTTATGTTCTGCTTCTATCAAACAGTAAAAATGCTTTTTTTATAATAGTTTTTCTGTCGCAATATGCTGAGAGATGTAACTTTTTTATTTTTTGTCAAAGAGAGCAATATAAGGGCTGATTTTTTGTGCAATGAGTTTTAAATTTTTTTGGTACTATTTTTGGAAGCATAACATTTAT
This sequence comes from Anomaloglossus baeobatrachus, assembly GCF_048569485.1. Taxonomy (NCBI): domain Eukaryota; kingdom Metazoa; phylum Chordata; class Amphibia; order Anura; family Aromobatidae; genus Anomaloglossus; species Anomaloglossus baeobatrachus. The sequence goes on along the minus strand of NC_134355.1, from coordinate 202,948,585 downwards.
TGATCGCTTCATGTACAGAATTTTTAAATAAAGAATGAATAAAAACTAGCATTTCACTTATTCATTTTTTATATTTTTTATTCAGTGTGTGGTAAAAGTGATAAGACCCAAATTATTATTCGGGTCAGTACAATAACAGCAATACCAGACTTATTTTGCTTTTTTATGTTTTGCTACTTTTACACACTGAAATGTATATTTTACAAAAAATTATTTTTTTTTTGCATTGCCATATTCTGAAAGCGATAGCTTTTTTACTTTTTTTTTCCAAATGAGCCATATTAGGGCTTGTTTTTTTGTGGGACAGTTTTCATTTTCCTTTCTATCGTTTTTTTTACATATGGTTTTTTGATCACTTTTTATCCACTTTTTTGTGTGTCAGTAATTTTTTTTTACAGAATTCACCATATGGAATAAGTAGCATGACATTTTTATAGATCAGATTGTTCCAGACATGGCGATACTAATTATGTGTACGCTTCTTTGTTTGTTTTTTTCCTGAACTCAAAAGCTGGCGAAACAGGTTTTCATGAGTTGTGTGCACTTTTTGGGTGGTATTTGTTTTTACTTTTTTACACATTTTTACTTTTTATTATTTGTTCACTTAGTCCTACTCTGGGACATGATTTTTTTTCACACAGTAGCAAAAGCCCTCCATGTCCAGCATAATCCAGGATGGTCCAGCGTCGCTTCCAGCTCTGCTGCATGAAGGTGACCGGAGCTGCAGAATACACCGCCGCTCCTGTCAGCTCCGGTCACCTCCATGCAGCAGAGCTGGAAGCAACGCTGGACCATCCTGGATTACGCCGGACATGGAGGGCTTTTTCGGGCTTATTAAAGTGGTGAACGAGAGTATATGTTTGTGTTTTTTATATCTAATAAAGGATTTTTTCTGGTGTGTGTATTTATTTACTGTCACTTACAGATTAATCATGGAAGGTATCTCGGGGAGACACCTGACATGATTAATCTAGGAGTTATTGGCAGCTATTGGCTGCCAATAGGTCCATATTACCCCGATTGCCAACACACCAGGGCAAATCGGGAAGAGCCGGGTACAGTCCCAGAACTGTCGCATCTAATGTATGCAGCAATTCTGGGCGGCTGCTGGCTGATATTGTTAGGCTGGGGGGCTCCCCATAACGTGGAGCTCCCCATCCTGAGAATACCAGCCTTCAGCCGTATGGCTTTATCTGGCTGGTTTTAAAATTGGGGGGGACCGCACGCAGTTTTTTTTAATTATTTAATTATTTATTTCACTGCACAGTATAGACACGCCCACCGGCTGCTGTGATTGGGTGCAGTGAGACACCTGTCACTCAGCGTGGGGGCATGTCTCACTGCAACCAATCATAGGCGCCGGTGGGCGGGGAAAGCAGGGAATACGAGATTGTTTAATGAGCGGCCGGCTTTTTCAAAATAGTGAAAGCCTCCGGAGCAGTGTGACTGCCGTGCAGCTCCGCCCCGGAGATTGGGGATCGGTGAGTATATGAGAGAGGGCTGCTCAATTCAGTTACTCAGGAGTTTAGCGGTCACCAGTGAGTCCTTCACTGGTGACCGCTAATCAGGATGCGACACAGACTGAGCCGCAGCATGACAATGAAGTTGGGTGAAGTTAACCCGAGTTTATTCTGATCGTTCAGCTCTTTCTGTGTCTGCTGTCATCTGCCATTTAGCTCTGCTACATGGCTGTCTGTGTCTGATGTTAGCGGCCATGTAGCAGAGCTGAATGGCAGATGACATAGTAAAAATGCATCCCTACACATTACACACGCTTGGCAAGTCAATAAATAAAAAAAAAAGGGTGCCCAATGCATACGTCACAGAACACATGATCTAAAGGATCGCACACAAAATTGATCAATTTAACATAGACTACTAACGCACGTGTGACATCAAATGAACGACCTACGTGCTATCTCATTAGATCACATATGCGATCTGGGCGTGTCACATCGCAAACGTGATTGCACAACAAATTGCAATGTGTAAAGCAGGCTTTAAGGCCGCTTTACACGCTACAATAAATCTTATGATGTGTCGGCGGGGTCACGTCGTAAGTGACGCACATCCGGCATCGTTGTAGCGTGTAAAACCTCCGTGCAAATGCGATTGAGCGAAAATCCGTTCATCGCATGCACGTCATTCATTCCTCAAAGATTGAACGTGCGGTTGTGCAATGTTCGCGAGGCAGCACACATCGCAGTGTGTGACACCCCGGGAGCATTGAACGACAGCTTACCTCCATCTGCGGCTCCCGCCGACAATGCGGAAGGAAGGAGGTGGGTGGGATGTTTACGTCCCGCTCATCTCCACCCCTTTGCCTCTATTGGCCGGCTGCCGCGTAACGTCGATGTGACGCCGAACGTCCCTCCCACTCCAGGAAGTGGACGTTCGCCGCCCACATTGAGGTCGTCTGGACGGGTAAGTACGTGTGACGGGGGTTAATCGTTTGTGCGGCACGTTCAACAAATTGAACGTGTCGCACATACGATGGGGGCGTTGCAAATCGCATACGATAACGTATGCGAAATTGCAACGTGTAAAGCAGGCTTTATGCAAGAAATTCTCTAAATCTTTCTTGTACCAGCGAACAGTGAAATGTTATAATATAAGTACTTACGTAATAAGACTAAAAAACATTGGTCTAAATAAAATGAAAACAATTTTAGATCTCTTCACTGAAAATTGGGGTCAAGGTTTGAGCAATGGCATTTTGATTATGAAACAACACTAAGTCCAGAGCAGTATATCTGTAATATTATAGTTTATGACATGTTTACAAAGGTGAAGCACTAATATAAAGGTTGAACATAACTTTATTACCTTGTTAATGTTAATAATTAGAAATGAGCGATCTTGTTTGATAAAGGTTCACCAATCTTAAGTTCGCTTCTAGCCTTGGCCGGATCGGCTTGGCTCGGTTATCCGAACACTTTTCCCAAAAGTCAGCAATGTTCGGTTTTGTTAAATAACTCTTTGCTGTTTTTCTAATACTTCTCTATTACTTTGGCTACTATAGTGGTGCTGTATGATGAGCTTGGGGAAGTGTTTGATGAGGGGAGGGGGTGGGGAGAGGTGAGAGGAGCGGCAGACTTTTTTTTTCTCAACGTTATGTGTGGAATTTCCGTCTGCCAATCAGGGTGCAGAAAACTTACACATTGTTTAGACACAAGGGCTTGTGTCATTTTCTGCCTAAAGCTGGTGTCACACATAACGACGACGACAACGACGTCGCTGCTACGTCACCATTTTCTGTGACGTTGCAGCGACGTCCCGTCGCTGTCGCTGTGTGTGACATCCAGCAACGACCTGGCCCCTGCTGTGAGGTCGCCGGTCGTTGCTGAATGTCCAGCTTCATTTTTTGGTCGTCACTCTCCCGCTGTGACACACACATCGCTGTGTGTGACAGCGAGAGAGCGACGAAATGAAGCGATCAGGAGCCGGCACTGGCAGCTGCGGTAAGCTGTAACCAGCGTAAACATCGGGTAACCAAGGGAAGACCTTTCCCTGGTTACCCGATGTTTACGCTGGTTACCAGCCTCCGCTCTTGCTGCCAGCGCCGGCTCCTGCACTGTGACATGTGGCTGTAGTATGCATCGGGTAATTAACCCGATGCATACTGTAGCAAGGAGAGCAAGGAGCCAGCGCTAAGCAGTGCGCGTGGCTCCCTGCTCTCTGCACTGTGACATGTAGCTGCAGCACACATCGGGTTAATTAACCCGATGTGTGCTGCAGGAGAGCAAGGAGCCAGCGCTAAGCGCGGCTCCCTGCTCTCTGAACTGTGACATGTAGCTGCAGCACACATCGGGTTAATTAACCCGATGTGTGCTGCAGGAGAGCAAGGAGCCAGCGCTAAGCGCGGCTCCCTGCTCTCTGAACATGTAGCACAGCGACCTTATGATCGCTGCTTCTGCTGTGTTTGACAGCTAAGCAGCGATCATAACAGCGACTTACAAGGTCGCTGTTACGTCACCGAAAATGGTGACGTAACAGCGACGTCGTTGTCGCTGTCGTTTAGTGTGACACCAGCTTAAGTCACATGTTCCTGTGCATACAAAATGCAGACATGCAGCGTCAGCACCATTTTGTGATTGATAAACCTTAGGAACGGTGCTGCCGCTACTGCTGCAAGACAATTCAAAAAAGGTCCATGGAGTCTGTTAGGAGTTTCGACACAGAAAATAGCCAGATATCCCTCTGGGAAGGACCCAGCCAAGGAGGGGCTCCTTTTAAGGAGACCACCATAACCACCATATTAAGTGGCACATTTTCCTGTGTCAAGGCTTCTAACAGAGGCTCCACGGACCTTTTTTAATTAGCATGTGTGTGAAGCCCTGGACTAGTCAGGTAGTCACAGTTAGAGCCCCGCACAACACCTGTCCCCTAAAAAGGTGTCATCAGCCAACCATTAAACTCTAGTCACCCATCTCTGAGCTTAAGGGGCACACCGGGGGCGGAGCCAGGAAGTTGGCCACACCCACCGAGGAGTCCAGAGGGCCGGAGGCGGGAAACCAGTCAGTTCAGTCAGCCCGTTGAGTCTGTTAGTTGAGTGAAGTGGAAGCAGACCTATGTGGCAGGTCTGCATCAATCTGACAGGTGCCAGGGTTTGAGCCCGGGCACCTTTGGCTAGGAGGCAAGCGATGACCTCAGCCTGCAGGAGCCGGGAAGACGGCTCGGTGGAACCGTGGTTACCGGGACAGGGTAGTGGTCCGCCGGTGCCGACCCGGGGAACCGAATTGGAAACCAGAGCACAAAGGGGGGTACTCAGACACTGAAACGAGGTCCAGAAGCCACTAGACCAAATTATTTAACTGTTTGCGGTCTGGACTATAGGTCCTTTCCCACCCAAAGTCCCGACTGAAGACAACAGCCCAACGAGGGGGATAGAAAGCCACCGCACAGGCAGAAAGATCCCACGGGCCAGCGTCTGCGGGCAAAAGGGCTCTCCCGACATTCACAAAGCCAGGGAGCGGACTCCCGTCGCTGAAGCGCAGGCAGTCCACAGCTACAGTACACGGTGCAGGAGAAAGGCAGAAACCACCAACTGGGTGGAGGACCAGACGCAGCCGCCTGTGGGCACCGACCACCATCAACTTGGTTTACCAGAGACTTGTGTGTGTTTCTAATCGTGAGTACAACAGTGCCCTCCGGCCGCGCACCTCCCTGCACCACCCAACCAAACAACTCCCAATGGGTCCCGGGAGGGGTTAACAACTTGCTGCATAAAATCTCCCCCCGGGTGTCCCGTAATAGCAGCGGTGGTGTCCATCTTCACCACAACCCGTGGGTGGCGTCACGAATAGAGTTGAGCGCGGTTCTAGGTTCGTGGTTCTCCAGGTCGTGGCTCGAGTGATTTTGGGGGCTGTTCTAGATCGAACTAGAACTCGAGCTTTTTTGCAAAAGCTCGATAGTTCTAGATACGTTCGAGAACGGTTCTAGCAGCAAAAAGCAGGGCTTTTTACAGCTACAGTGTGCAGGAGCCATCGCTGGCAGCCTGCCATAAGCTGGTAACCAAGATAAACATCGGGTATCCAACCAAAGCGCTTTGGTTAGTAACCCGATGTTTATCCTAGTTACGTGCAGGAAGCCCACACTTCCCCGCTCAGCTCGCTCCACCCCCTCCTGCCCGCGGCATGTACACACGTACACACACACACACACACTCTGCACACATGGCCCCGCTCGGCTTACCTGCGGTGATGAAGTCCCGCCATCCCGACCTCAGCGCTGTCACTGTCCTCCATGGCCGCCGCTTGTCACATCACCTTCTCTCGCTTCCAACCCGAGACTGACTAGCGGTGACGTCACGGGCCTCTCGCGATACTTGGCTGTGAAGGCGGCGGTCATTGAACTCAGTGACAGGTGCTGTCGGCAGTGCAGGAGATCAGCGCAGGTAATGTACCTCGCTGACAGAAGCACTTGTCATGCCCTGCAGTGACCTGGGCTGACCTATTGATGTTAGCTCAGGTCACTGCACTGCTCTCCCAGCCAATGGGGAACATTCTGCTCTTCATTGACTGGGACAGTGTGGATCGTCATGGCAACCCCTTGGATTACACCAGACCTGGATTTGTTTTTCTTTCTAATAAATTGGTTAAAGAGGGAATGTTTTGGGGAGTGTTTTTTCAAATAAAAATGTGTTTGTCGTCTATTTTTTTTTATTACTGACTGGGTTGGTGATGTCGGGTATCTGATAGACGCCTGACCTCACCAACCCCAGGGCTTGATGCCAGGTGACATTACACATCTGGTATTAACCCCTGTCACGCTTCCCGGTCCCCTGGCCCCGTTCTCCGGTTCCCGGTGCCCGCTCCCCGCTCCCCAGCGGCGTTCCATACTTACCACTCCGGTCCCGGTCTCCTCTTCCCTGCCTGCAGCCTCCATGCATCCGGCTCCCCGCTCCCGGCGCTCCTCTGTGACAAGGGACTCCCAGCCGGGCGCTCCTGCTTCCTCCTCACCGCTTCCTGGACTGGCTTCTGGCACACAGGCCTTGCGCATGCGCATTAGGGCGCGCGCGCGGTCATTGACCCTTTCTTAAAGGGCCAGCACCCAGAAACAGGATATTGCATAGACAGGTACAGGGTATATAAGGTTTCTCTTTCCTGGTGGGCGGGGCTTGTTCTATGTGTTTAGCAAACTAGTGTTCAGGTCCCCGTATTGCTTTGCTCTGTGCTTTGCCGTGTATTAACCCTGTCCTGTCTCGTAGAGCCTATCCTGCCACGTCAGTTGCTCCGAACCAACTCCATCCCTGGACCCTGACGGTGACTTCGGCGGATGTTCCACCACCTCTGCAGCTCCGCCAGTCTCCAGTCTCTGGCTCCGCTCGGTGACCCGTTCCATCGCTCAGCAGGTTCCGGGTCCCGCCTGACCCTATCACCCGGCCTCGGACCCTGAGCCTCGTCACCCGGACTACCATCCAGAACTCCGTGGGTTCAGCATCATCCACCTGTCCTGCTTTTCTACGGACTGTCCAGCTACCTATAGTGCTCCGGCTGCCGTGCATCAAGACCCTCTGGCGGGGTGACCAGCTTGGCTGCCTTCTCAGGGGACATCGGTGTACGGTCCAGTGCTTCCACCACCCGGACGTAACAACCCCATATATTACCCCGTTTGCCACCGCACCAGGGCGCGGGATGAGCTGGGGCGAAGCACCAGGATTGGCGCATCTAATGGATGCGCCACTTCTGGGGCGGCTGCGGCCTGCTATTTTTAGCCTGGGGAGAGTCCAATAACCATGGACCTCCCTAGTCTGAGAATATCAGGTCCCAGCTGTCTGCTTTACCTTGGCTGGTGATCCAATTTTGGGGGGACCCCTACGTGTTTTTTTTAATTATTTATTTAATTTAAAATAACAGTGTGGGGTGCCCTCAGTTTTGGATTACCAGACAAGGTGAGGCTGCCAGCTGTGGTCTGCAGGCTGCAGCCGTCTGTTTTACCCTAGCTGGCTACAAAAATAGGGGGAACCCTACGTCATTTTTTTTTTTCATTTTTTTGGCTAAATACAAAGCTAAGCACCCCTTAGTGCCACATGAAAGGCACCAAAGGGTGCAAAATTACAAAATGCAGGAGAGTGGGACATTATGTGTCTTTCTGCCATTATAATGACAGAAAAGACTGATATGACGTGTACAAGCACAAGAAAATCACCAGAGCGCTCTACGCTGTGAAAAGCAGTAGAAAATGGCACTGGAGTGAACATGTGACCGCCTCATGTAGGATGAATCTATGGATCCTGGGTAAATTTATGCATTTACCCTCCTTCAGTTTTTTTGCAGTACACAAAAAAAACGGAAGGCACACGGATGACAAACAGATGACATACGGACCGTCTACGGAACGGAAACGGATGCCACACGGATGCACCCGTGAAAAAAAAGGACTGTTTTTTGCAGACCACAAAAATGGATCGGTCGTGTTAATGTAGCCTTATTCTGATCTGCCGTTTTATAAACAGCAGGCAGAAATAAGTGAATAGCGCCCCCCAGCGTCAGAAAATCTCCGGGGTTTCAGGGCTAGCTGAGACCCTGGAGATCATGATTCAGGACGGTTTTTCCGGTCCCCGCTCACGTGATCACAGGTATACACCGTACACCGATGATCACGTTACAGTAAATGACAGCGCCGGTAAAAAATTATTTATCTCCCATCTGGCATGAACAAACACTTCTTCTCCACTTCTTCTCCACTTCTCCACTTCTTCTCCACTTCTTCTCCATTTCTCCACTTCTTCTCCACTTCTTTTCCACTTTTTCTCCACTTTTTCTCCACTTCTCCACCACTTCTCCATTTTTTCTCCACTTTTTCTCCACTTTTTCCTCCACTTTTTCTCCATTTTTTCTCCTTTTTCTCCACTTTTTCTCCACTTTTTCTACATTTTTTTCTCCACTTTTTCTCTCCTTTTTCTCCATTTTTTCTCCACTTTTTCTCCACTTTTTCTCCATTTTTTTCTCCACTTTTTCTCCATTTTTTCTCCACTTTTTCTCCATTTTTTCTCCACTTTTTCTCCACTTTTTCTCCACTTTTTCTCCACTTTTTCTCCATTTTTTCTCCACTTTTTCTCCACTTTTTCTCCATTTTTTTCTCCACTTTATCTCCATTTTTTCTCCACTTTTTCTCCATTATTTCTCCACTTTTTCTCCATTTTTTCTCCACTTTTTCTACATTTTTTTCTCCACTTTTTCTCCACTTTTTCTCCACTTTTTCCTCCACTTTTTCTCCATTTTTTCTACATTTTGTTTCTCCACTTTTTCTCCATGTTTTCTCCACTTTTTCTCCATTTTTTCTCCACTTTTTCTCCACTTTTTCTCCACCTTTTCTCCACTTTTTCTCCACTTTTTCTACATTTTTTTCTACATTTTTTCTCCACTTTTTCTACATTTTTTCTACATTTTTTCTACATTTTTTTTCTCCACTTTTTCTCCACTTTTTCTCCATTTTTTCTCCACTTTTTCTCTACTTTTTCTCCACTTTTTCTCCATTTTTTCTTCACTTTTTCTCCATTTTTTCTCCACTTTTTCTCCATTTTTTCTCCACTTTTTCTCCATTTTTTTCTCCACTTTTTCTCCATTTTTTCTCCACTTTTTCTCCATTTTTTCTCCACTTTTTCTCCACCTATTCTTCACTTTTTCTCGATTTTTTCTCCACTTTTTCTACATTTTTTTCTCCACTTTTTCTCCACCTTTCTCCACTTTTTCTACATTTTTTTCTCCATTTTTTTCTCCACTTTTTCTCCACTTTTCTCCACTTTTCTCCATTTTTTTCTCCGTTTTTTTCTCCATTTTTTCTCCACTTTTTCTCCATTTTTTCGCCACTTTTTCTCCGTTCTTTTTCTATGGTCGGTCTACCCATTAGCTCTGCCATGCATAGTGTAGCTCTACACCTACTGCACATGTTACTTTATGATTGACATCTCTTTCGTACCAGAGCTGTCTAAGCCTACTCTGACCCCATATTTGTCATTACTATATTGTCCTTGTACTGTATTATGACATTTGTATCATGTGTTTCATTTCTTGCTGTGTTGCAATTTTTTTGCTGCATCCCAATTGTACCTCTACATTGTTCGAGTTTATGTTATTGTTCTCTCACTCTTATGTGATACTGATTATTGTCATTTTTCATGATTACATGCAGATAAGTCCAATCTGACGAAGGCTCAGGCCGAAACGTCATTTGTAACTTGTTTTGGACAAAAACATATATGCTTATGAAAAATAATACGGACCAATAAAGAGTGATTTTGCATTACTATCCATTGTGACTTACTGATTAACTCTGGGAGATTTAGAGTGCCGAGGTTACTCACTAATTTTATCTATTATTACCTCTGAGCACCTATATACCAGTGAGCAGAGCTTCCTCTACAGTAGTTCTCCTGATTAGGCATGCCCTTACCTCATGAGCAGGGCATTGCAGCTTTGGTAGCAACCATTACGACATGGACTCTGCTGCTGTGGACCTGGGGAGAGTGAGTGCAGATTCATTGCACCCACACTCCTCACATGAAGGGTCCGCACTCCTAGAAAATGGGGGATACGTTCCCTGAGTGTCTCCCCCCCATATTCTAGACGGTCCAGAGTCGTCGTGGGACCCCTTTATTTTTTTTCTTACAATAAATTGGTGAAAGAGGAAATGTTTTGGGGACTGTTTTTTCAAATAAATTTTTTTTGTCGATTTTTTTTTTTGTTAGTACTGACAGTTTATGATGTTGGGTATCTAGTGGATGCGCAACGTCTGGGATGCCTGCGGCCTGCTATTTTTAGGCTGTGAAGGCCCAATAACTATGGACCTTCCCACCCTGAGAATACCAGACCACAGCTGTCCGCTTTACCTTGGCTGGTGATCCAATTTGGGGGGGACCCTACTTTTATTGTGTAATTATTTATTATATTATAAAATAATTATAAAAAAGAGCCTGAGGGGACCTCCACATTGGATCCCCAACCACGGTAAAGCTGCCAGCTGTGGTTTTCAGGCTACAGCCGTCTGCTTTACCCTAGCTGGCTATCAAAAATGGGGGGACCCAACGTCATTTTTTTTTTAACTATTTTTTAAATAGAAAAAATTAATGGGCTTCCCTGCATTTTGATTGCCAACCAAGGTAACGGCAGGCAGATGGGGGTGGCAACCCATAGCTGTCTGCTTTATGTGCGCTGAGAATCAAAAATACCGCGGAGCGCTACGTCATTTTTTTAAAGATTTATTTTTACAGCACTGTGATGTCCAGCAATCAAAATACAGGGAAGCCCATTTTGTTTTTAGTTATTTAAATAAATAATTAAAAAAAATATATATGGGCTCCCGCTGCATTTTTTGTATTGCTAGCTAAGGGTAATCCAAGCAGCTACTGGCTGCTAACCCCCACTGCTTGGTGTTACCTTCACTGGCAATGGAAAATCCAGGGAAGCATTTTTTATTTTTTTTGCCAAAACACTACAAAAAAAGGACGTGAGCTTCGCCATATTTTTGTATGCTAGCCAGGTATAGCAGGCAGGTGCTGGAAGGTGCTGGAAGAGTTGGATACAGCGCCAGAAGATGGCGCTTCTATGAAAATGCCATTTTCTGAGGCGGCTGCAGACTGCAATTCGCAGCAGTGGGGCCCAGAAAGCTCAGGCCAACCTGTGCTGCGGATTCCAATCCCCAGCTGCCTAGTTGTACCTGGCTGGACACAAAAATGGGACGAAGCCTATGTCATTTGTTTTCTAATTATTTCATGAAATTCATGAAATAATAAAAAAAGGGCTTCCCTTTATTTTTGGTTCCCAGCCGGGTACAAATAGGCAACTGGGGGTTGGGGGCAGCCGTACCTGCCTGCTGTACCTGGCTAGCATACAAAAATATGGCGAAGCCCACATAATTTTTTCAGGGGGCAAAAAACTTCTGCATACAGTCCTGGATGGAGTATGCTGAGCCTTGTAGTTCTGCAGCTGCTGTCTGTCTATATGGAGAAGAGCAGACAGCAGCTGCAGAACTACAAGGCTCAGCATACTCCATCCAGGACTGTATGCAGACGTTTTTTGCCCACCAAAAAAATGACGTGGGCTTCGCCATATTTTTGTATGCTAGCCAGGTACAGCAGGCAGCCACGGGCTGCCTCCAACCCCCAGTTGCCTATTTGTACCCGGCTGGGAACCAAAAATATAGGGAAGCCCGTTTTTTTTAATTATTTCACTTATTTCATGAAATAATTAAAAAACAAATGACGTGGGCTTCGCCCCATTTTTGTGTCCAGCCAGGTACAACTAGGCAGCTGGGGATTGGAATCCGCAGCACAGTTTAGCCCGAGGTTTCTGGGCGCCTCTGCTGCGAATTGCAGTCCGCAGCCGTCCCAGAAAATGGTGCTCTCATAGAAGCGCCATCATCTGGTGCTGTATCCAACCCTTCCAACAGCCCTGGAGCCGGGTGGCTTGTTGGGTAATCATGAGTTAATACTGGCGTGTTTTACTAGCCAGTATTAAGCCAGAGATTCTTAATGTCAGGCACGTTTGACCCGGCCATTAAGAATCTCCAATAAAGGGTTCAAAAAAAGACACCACACAGAGAAAAAATACTTTAATAGAAATAAATACACAGTCACATTAGAGACTCCATCTTTATTACCCCCTGTCAGCCCTCCACGATCCTGCTCTTCTGTCTTTCTCGTTCAACAAATGCAGCTCTGCTACATCACTGCTGCATGGGGGAAGACGCTGCTTCCCGTGGAGCATTCACTCCGTGAAAGCTGCACAAGAAGCGGCGTGCAGCCTTCACTCCGTGAGTGATCAGTGCTGCTAGCGGTAACAGCGGTAACGCTGACAGACGCGTTACCATAGCAACGGTGCTCCCGGAGCCGCGGTTAGCGGTGACGTCACCGCTAACTGCGTTGCTATGGCAACGGTGATCTCCGTTAATGACCGGCTGTGTCAGCCGGTCCCTAACGGAGCGGGGAGTCGACCGTGTGCTAGAGCATGTCGCCGGTACACGGCGATACACAAATGTGCACCGTGTACCGGAGAGATGCACTCGCAGGTCCTACATGATGCGTCATAGTCATGTGACCAGTCTGTAGCCAATGAGATAATAGCCACGTGACTGGTCACATGGCTATTTTGACGTCACGATAGGTCCTGCATCTCTGCTGGCAGTGCCGGTCACTGGGAGGAGTCAGCGATCATCGGATGGAATAGCGGCAGGAGACAGAGTGCAGGAGGGATCGCGGGGACCGGTAAGTGTTATGGCAATGTTTATTAACTGTATGTGTACATTTATAATGCATTTTTATGTGTTTGTGATTGCCTCCCATTATAGCCTATTGGTTCGAGTTCGGTTCGTCGAACGTTCGACGAACCGAACTCGAACGGGACCTCAGCTCGGCGAACCGACCTCGAGCCGAACCGCGACCGGTTCGCTCATCTCTAGTCACGAACTCAAACACGGCTCCGGCTGTACACCTACATCCCCTAAACCACCACCCCTTTCAGATCGAAGTGACCGCGGGGCCCCTGGGTCCGGAGACGCTCGAGCCACCCACCAGCGAGCCCGGATCCGAGCGGCTCGGTCGCAGCCGAGCCTGGGGCGGTACATGTGTGCCGCCCTAGCAGCAGTCGGATTGCTCGGATCTGGGAGATGTTAATGGCTCGAGTGGCCCCGGTCCGGGGCTTGGCAGACACTTCGATGAAAGGGGGTTATTTACAGGGGAGAATGTTCGTGATGCCACCTGCAGGGTGCAGTAATGAGGAGTACCGCCGCTGCCATATGGGAGTGACGGGGCAGATGGTGTGGGGCAGCCGTGATGGAGGTTCCCTCCACAGGTAGGGAGGCCCCAGGACTCAAGGTAGAGGACAGGTAGGAACAGTCTATGGGCCCTCTTGGTGTTGGATGGAGGGAAGGTGCAAAGGAAGTCTATATTGATATTGGGTCGGCAGGGTGCTGAGGAGCCAGGGTACTCACTCAGGTGTGATGACGCATTAAGGAGACACAGATGTTGAAGTAAACCAAGTCTCTGGGCACCGCTGCCCTCGGTGACAGCACGTCCAGCGGTCCTTTCAGTGATTCTGTGGTGGACTGGAGCCTTCCTCCATACACTGTGTACTCTGTGTGGCCCTGGCCCCGTCGGCTTGAAACCTCCGTGTCCTGTCCCTCTTTTTAATGGGGACCTGCTCTTAGCAGCTGGCATGTGGGATTTCTGTGGACTGCTCTGGGTGGGAAATCCTATCCCTCCGTTGTGCTGATGCCGCTAATCTCTGAGCCGTTGCAGATAGCACGTGAAGCTACTTCCCACTGCAGGTTAATTGCCGGGTTGCGTGAAGCTACTCCATGACCTAGAGGCCTGTCCCCCACTGTGTGGTTGGCCCCAGACCAGTTACTGTGGATCCGATGGCTGACAGTCCTCTTGACTTGTCCAGCCCTGTCCTCCAGTCCCCCGCGACTGGGTATCCGTCTCCTCAGGCTCAGGCTACCATCTGCGACCTAGCCAGACTCTCCTCAGGGAGCTCCTACCCTTAGGTCCTCTCACTTTGACTGTTACTACCAACTGACAAACGAACTCCTCCCACCAGCCTGTCTGACTCATAGGTGGGCGGTTCCTTTCCCAGCTGGAACCACGCCCCCGGTGTGCCTGACAAGTGTAGTGTTTGGGTGACTAGGATTTGTGCTGTTGGTACAGAATCACTGTTGCGGACACCGAAACCAAGGAGGGTAGGCCCTGCACCAAGAATAGAGAGTAGTGCAGTTCCCTGTGACACCATGGACTAGTCCAGGGGCATCACATTCCCCCTTGGTGAAACGTAGCTCGTCCCCGAGCTACAGGGCACCCAGAGTGTTTGTTTATTACATTTTAATAAGAAAAACATATCTTTCCATCCCACGCAGGGGAGGCACTTTGCTTGAACCCAACGTTTCGTTTTCCCAGTCCTTCATCCCACCCCCAAAGTTCCAAAAGGAGGCAAGCCACCGGTCCTGTTGGTGGCCAGACCTGGGCCATCTGCCTCCCAGGTCTCTCCTCCACCTGTGTCCTCTCCTGTAGGTGGGGATGCAGTCCGTGGGTATGAATGGGAAAGAACTCTTTACAATTGCTCCAGTTCATGCTGGCTACCACCAGTCCTGTAGCCAAAGGTCCATTTAAATAAAACTTATCATTGGTTATCAATCAGGTGATGAATCCGGGTAATTCAAATAGAATCAACATTCTTCTTATCAACACTTTAAGCAGATTATATTTACGTTTCTTACATAGCTCCATCATTAGCATGGAAAATAGTAGAATTAAAAGCATGGAAAACATTTAACATTTTTAACTTTACTTTATGCTATTTACATTACAGTAGTTGGGTTCCGCTACTATTCCTCTTCTTTGAATCTATGTAGGGGCTGACCAAAGTTATCTCGAGTGGACCTCCTCAACTTCTGGTCTCCCTCTAGCCCTTGTACTGTGGTGTCTGCGACTACCTGTTCCCCACTACTGGTGCTAGGTGTTGTAGGTGGCAATCTTCGTGTTCGTGGTGCTGGTGTGGATACTTCTCTAGGTGCAATGGGTTCAGGCCTCCTTGGTTCTGGTTCTTCCACGGGTTGCGGGAATGTGAGTACAGGCACAATCACTGCTCCATTGTGCATAGGCCAATCTTCCAGGAAGTCACCTAGGATGGTGTGGATTACTCTCTTCTTTTTCTCAGTCACTTGAGGTTGGGGCTGTTCTTCCTTCTGGATGTTCAGGGGTTCAGGGCAATTTTTCAAGTGGTCACGGGAAATTACAGCTGTGGTTCTTCCTTGGTGCTTGCTGACAAGACAGGTCTTCTGGTTGTTGAAATTGGAAGGCTGGACCACATATGGCTCTCTTTCCCACTGGTCGTCCAGTTTATGCATCTTTCTTTTTAAGACCACTTCTCCTGGTGAAAATGGAGGGGCTTGGGCTTGCTTGTTAATGCTCCTTTCTTGCTACTCCCTACTTTGGTCCAGGGTCTCCTCAACATACTCTTGAATTTGCCGGTACTGGGTTCTGCATCTGGTATCCCAATCTCCATGTGGGGAATAAACTTCAGGCATCAAAACTTCCATCTCCAGATCCACTGGCAGTCCCCCAGGTCTAGCCCACATGAGATAAGCGGGTGTGCATTTGGTGGAACTCACAGGAATATTATTGAACATGTCCACAAGATCTGGCAATTTTTCAGGCCACTGGTTCCGCTCCTCAAGGGGTAGAGTTTTCAGCAGGCTGATGACTACATGGTTCATCTTCTCACACATCCCAGTTGTTTGTGCATGGTAGGGAGCAGTGTGTATCTTCTTGCACCCATACAATTTACAAAATTCTTGGAAGAATTCTGCTTCAAAAGAGGGACCTTGATCTGTTAGGATGTGATCTGGGTAACCATGGGGTCTGCAGAAGTGTGCCTGGAAAGCCTTCGCCGCAGTGCTGGCAGTTAGATCTTTGACAGGTACCACCACCAGGAATCTTGAATAGTGATCTACTATGGTGAGTGCGTAGGTGTACCCATTCCTGCTTGGCATCAGCTTGACGTGGTCTAAGGCAACGAGTTCTAGAGGCTGGGTAGTGACTATTGGTTGCAATAGTGCTCGCTGACTGGTGCTATCTTTTCTCCTTAATGTACATGGACCACAGTTCCTGCACCAAGCTTCTATGGTGTCTCTCATCCCAGTCCATTAAAAGCGCCTTCTCAGCAACATTTCCAACTTCTTCCAACCAAAGTGCCCAACTCTATCATGATAGGCCTCCAAGACCACTGGTGCATATGCTGTGGTTATCACTATCTGGCATATTCTCTCATGCGTTTTTGGATTAATGAGACTTCTGCACAACTTTCCTTGATGGAGATACAGTCGACTTCTTTCTTTCCACAATTTCTTAGCTTCTTCTGGAGCATCTGGTTCAAGGCGTGACTCAGCCTGGGATATCAATGCCTTTATCAATCTGATTGCAGGGTCATTATCTTGGGCTTCTTGCCAACCATGGTGGGGCAATGGGTTGAAGGTCGCCTCTTGCTGATCACTATAATATTGGGGTTTCACTCTATCAGTAGGTCAATGGAAAGCAGGTATTTCAATCTCCTCCAGGTCATCTTCATTCCTCCCATCATCACACAAATGGGGCATCCTGGACAACGCATCAGCGTTAGCGTTCTTGCGACCAGCCCTTTACTTTATAGTGAAATCGTAATTTGCCAGTCATGCTACCCACTGCTGCTCCAAAGCTCCAAGCTTCGCCGTGTTCAGGTGTGTCAACGGGTTGTTGTCTGTATACACGGTGAATTTTGTAGAAGCCCGGTAATGCTTAAACTTCTCTGTCACGGCTCAAACAAGTGCTAAGAACTCCAGCTTGAAAGAACTATAGTTCTCAGGATTTCTTTCTGTTGGACGGAGTTTCCTGCTGGCGTATGCAATCACTCTTTCCTTGCCATTTTGTACCTGGGATAGAACAGCTCCCAGTCCCACATTGCTGGCATCAGTGTACAGCACAAATGGGAGGTTATAGTCATGATATGCCAGAATCTCATCTCCTGTCAAAGCTGACTTCATCCACCTGAAGGAATTTTCCTGCTCCTCACCCCATGTGAATGGAGGGCCAGAAGTCTTCCCGTGCTTTATTTGTCCGACTAGGAGATCTTGCAAGGGGGATGCCATCTTGGTATAGCCTTTCACGAACCTCCGGTAGTATCCCATCAATCCCAGGAATTGGCGCACCTCTTTGATGTTCTGAGGCCTGGGCCAGTTCTGGATAGCCGTGATTTTCTCAGGGTCCGGAGCCACACCTTCGACACTCACTACATGCCCCAGGTATTGGACTTTGGGCTTCAGCAGGTGATATTTGGAGGCTTTTAGTTTCATCCCGTACCTGGAGAGGGCTTCAAATACTTCTGCCAGATCTCCCACATGCTCCTCGTAGGTCTTGGAATATACGATCCCGTCGTCCAAGTACACCAGGACAGTCTCGAAGTTGCAATGGC
The DNA here is from genome assembly GCF_048569485.1 of Anomaloglossus baeobatrachus. NCBI lineage: Eukaryota > Metazoa > Chordata > Amphibia > Anura > Aromobatidae > Anomaloglossus > Anomaloglossus baeobatrachus. Next base: position 202,931,144 of record NC_134355.1, on the reverse strand, counting down.
CCAAACAGCACTCCATGAATCGTTGAATCGTACCAGGTGCAGTGCACAGCCCGAATGGCATGCTGTTAAATTCGCATAATCCCATCAGGGTGGCAAAGGCGGTCTTCTCGTGGTCCTCCTCAGCAACGGACACTTGCCAGTAACCATTAAGGAGGTCAAGCGTAGAGAAGTAATTTGCAGATCTTAATGCAGCCAGGGACTCTTCAATTCTGGGCAGTGGATAGGCATCCTTATGTGTAATGTTGTTAATTCACCTATAGTCCACGCACATCCTCATAGTGCCATCTTTCTTCTTCACTAGGACTAGCGAGGCTGCCCAGGAGCTGCAACTATCACGGATGACCCCAGCCTCCTTCATACTTCTCAGCATGTCTTTGGCGCACTGGTAATGAGCAGGTGGTATGGGCCTATACCTTTCCTTTATAGATGGGTGAGTGCCTGTGGGTATATGATGCTGCACCGCTTCACCTTCCCAAAGTCCAATGGGTGTTTACTAAACACTTGCTCATACTCCTGAACCACCCTATAGACCCCTTGTTTTTGATGTAGTGGAGTGGAGTCAGTACCTACATGTAACTCTTGACACCACTGTTCTTGCTGACTCTGGGAATTGTCCGTGGCTGACTGATCTGGTGTGGCTGAGGACTTCACTGTCTGGATGGAATTCTCACTCACAGTGTACAATTTGGCTATGGTGACATACCTGGGCAGTCTAACCTCTTCCTCCCCGCAATTCAACACTCACACGGGCACTCTCCCCTTACGGACATCGACTACCCCTCTGGCTGTCAGTAATGTAGACCAGTGCTCTGAAGGCAGGGCCTCTACCACTGCCTGGTAATCCTGTCCATGGGAGCCTACAGCTGCCCTGCACCATATCATCAACTCACTTCGCGGGGGCACTGCCACAGGAGCTACATCTATTACCCGTACACCACCAATTTCCCCACCAGACAAACGTACCTGTTGCCTCTGCTGGAGGGCTCGAATCTCTCTTTGCAGGACCCTCTGGTGTCCCGCTACTGCAGTTTCAGAGAGCTGTTGGAGCAGAAACAATACTTCCCCCATACAATTCTCGATAACATTAGTCCACAAAATCATCTTAGGGTTCCGGTCACTAGGGTCATTCTGCACTATTATGAGTCCTTGACGTGCTAACTTCACCCTGCCCACCTTGATGGTCACCTCCTTGAACCCGAGTTGTGTTACTGGTAAACCATTAACAGCGTAATTGGTGAGGTCTTTGTCCGGTGGCGCGAGTTCCTCAGTTAACCAGAATTTGGTATACAGTACTTGGGGTATAGTTGTTACCTGGGAGCCGGTATCAAGAAGTGCTGAAGTAGGGATCCCATCCAAGGTGATGGAAACGATGGGCCTTCCTCCAACATACCGCTCGCGCCAGTCTGCTGGGCCTTGTTGATTTAGTCCTGGGGAGTGGCCCTTGGCCCCAGGGGTGGCCCGTTTAAAGGACAATAACGGTCGTAGTGACCAGTCTTGTTGCACCTATAACAAACAAGGTTTTCATACCGGTCACGGTTTCTTCCTCTGTATGTCGAGGTCCTCCCTCTCATCCAAGGGACGTCTTCTGGGCGGTCAGCAAGTCGGATCTTGTCCGCCGGCTTGCTTTTGGGCTGGAGCTGCGTCGCCTCTAGGATCTTTGCAACATCACTGCTTAGCTGCTGCCCCTGTAAAGACAAATCACTGGTACCGCCTGCAGGCACTGCTGGGGTCTTTGGCACCGGCAGTGCTCTAACAGGAGGCGGCACATGTAGAGGAGAAGTGCCGGCTTGCCAGGACGCAGCAGGAGAATTAGCTGGCTCTGGGGTTTGCAAAGCCTTGATAGCCTGGTCTTTTAAAACAGCAAAGTCCATTGCAGGATATTCCAGGGCCCACAGCCATAGCTGCTTGCGATCCTCCACTGACCCCAGGCCTTGCAGAAACTGTTCAACAAGCATCTTGCTTCCTTCAGCATCACTGATGGGGCTGGTTAGTTTGAGAGTACGTAGCGCTGATTGCAGCCTCAGGGCATAGTCTCTAATACTTTCTTGCGGGCGCTGCTTGCAGTTGTAAAACTTTATCCAGAGTTCCGCCTCAGTGCTGTTTTCAAAGGAAAGTCGCAGATATTCAAAAGTGGCAGTTACTGAGGCCCGATCCTGATCCGTCCAGGTCTCGACCTCCAGCTCTGCGGCGCTTGATAACTGGCCGAGTACTACAGACGCTTGCTGCTGGTCATTCCTCCCATACATATCCAGGATGGTACAAACAAACAGGAGAGCAGGCGTGGTTGTATTGCCAAAGATAAATATCTAAACTTTATTGCATCATAAAAAATATATATCATTAGATGCAGCACAAGTTTATACAATTAGGTGCAAAAACAGAGGGCACCTTGGCACTATAAACCATGATGATGGCCTGGAGGCAGTCCGCTTCTTCCTGAGCAATACCAACCGTGATGGCCATCTATGTGAGCTGATCCTTGAGCTGCTCCACTTTATCCTGACACATAACTTTTTTATTTTTAAAGACCGGTTTTATTTACAGACCAGAGGCACTGCGATGGGCGCGGCCTGTGCGCCTTCGTACGCTAATCTGTTCCTCGGCCACTGGGAGAGGGGCATTTTTGGCGATGAGGGCGTGCCGGCCGCTACCCATGCGCAGTGCTGGTTAAGATATATCAATGATGTTTTTATTTTGTGGCAGGGTACGGTAAAGCAGCTCTCGGACTTTATGGGTGTTTTAAATCATAATTCTTTGAACCTCAAGCTCACTTTTAGATATGATTTACAGTCTATTGATTTTTTGGACATTATGATCGGGGTTGACCGTGGCCGGCAACTACAGACGGATGTCTTCACGAAGCCCACCTCGGTCAACTCCCTTCTACATGCTTCATCATCTCATCTTTTTAGTACTATTTAAGCCATCCTGGTTGGGCAATTTCTCAGGATGAAGCGGATCTGCTCTACATCTGAAAATTTTCAGTCCCAGGCCAATGATTTAACATCTAGACTGGTTAATAGGGGATATAGCCACCGTGTCATTAAGAGGGGGTACAATAGGGCAAAGAAAACCCAGCGATTGGAGCTTCTGCAACCATCTGGTCGGGCGAATACGGGGGCAGGAGAGGCTCTATTTATATCTGCATATAATCATGAATGGCATAACATGCGTGCCATATTGATTAAATACTGGCCAATATTAAAATCTGACCCTACCCTCAGGGATTTGGTCCCAGACCATCCTTTAATGACGGCACGACGCCCAAAAAACTTACGAGATTTTCTCGTACATAGTCATTATGTCCCTGTGACCCCTCACCCATTTGGCTCTACTAATCCCGTTCGTGGGTGTTTTCCGTGCGGTCACTGTCTTGCTTTCACTAATGTCTCTCGCAGTAAGACCTTTTCCACTGCAGATGGCAGTCGGACCTTTGATATTAGGAGTTTGATATTAGGAGTACGTACCGGCGCGTACCATCGCAAAAAAAGCACTGCTAGTACATAATTTCTACATTTTAACATTGGATTATTTTGTGTTCTTGCTACTTTATTTGCAGCTTGTCTGCTAATTTTTGCATCAATAATGCTATTGGGTTTTCCTCATTTATGAGACTATATTCCCACACTCTGTCCATTATTCTGTTTCTTTTAAATTTGTAATTTTTTCTTGTTATTAGCAGAGGCTTTCATTTGATACATTGCTATATTCATATTGTAATTGTATTGCATACATTCACTTACTTTTTGATAGGGGTATGATTAAAGATTTTTTTACTTTTACTCACCATGCATTTATCATAACAGTATATAAATCTTTGAATCCATTTAAGAGAATTATATCTTTTTGATTTTATTTCTTTTGTCTATTATGTCTTGTGCATTTATTATGACACTGAATGCACTTTTGTATCCACAGTTTATATAAATTATATTTTTCATACCTTATCATTCACGTACCATGTATTTACAATTATATCGATTATTCACTAGGTATTTACATACACTGCATTAACTTTTGAATTTCCTCACAAATTCTATGAATCATATTTCTTGTATTTATTTTTTATACTAGAAATAGGCCCGATGCTATCACATCGGGAGTGCGGTGGAATAAACATCTGTCTATGTTTAGTGATGATTTCTTTTCCTGAGGAAGGAGACGGATGTCTCTGAAACGCGTAGGAACTATCCAATAAAAAGGAAATCTTTTAATTTACACGCATCAGTGGTTTTCAGCGCGGCATAAACCCGGTCTTTTCTTCTACTTGTGTGATACAAAATTCCTCTCCCGGGGCTGCAGCTAAACCACCAGGCACTCACAGGCTATCATAAGTGGTTGTGACTGGCACAACCTCACCAGGTGAGTGCTTCTTTGTCTTGTTTGTCCACCCTCATACCGGGTAAGACCCTATTGCGCTTTTTTCCCCTTTACAGTTTTATGTTTAGTGGTGCTGACAGGAGCAGTGGTGAGTGGGGCTGGTAGCATACAGATCTGGTGAGGGGGTCTGTGGCATACAGATCTGGTGAGGGGGGTTGGGCTGGGGGCATACAGATCTGGTGAGGGGGGCGGGGAGCATGCGGATCTGGTGGGGGGCTTGGGTCATACAGATCTGGTGGGGGGGCTGGAGGCATACAGATCTGGTGGGGGGGGCTGGAGGCATACAGATCTGGTGGGGGGGGCTGGAGGCATACAGATCTGGTGGGGAGGCTAGTGGCATACAGATCTGGTGGTGGGGGCTAGAGGCATACAAATCTGGTGGGGGGGCTGGGGGCATACAGATCTGGTGGGGCCATACAGATCTGGTGGGGGGGTTGGGGGCATACAGATCTGGTGGGGGGGCTGGGGGCATACATATCTGGAGGGGGGCTGGGGGCATACAGATCTGGTGGGAAGATACAGATCTGGTGGGAGGGGTTGGGGGCACACAGATCTGGTGCGGGGGTATATAGATCTGGCGAGGGGCATACTGATCTGGTGGGGGGCATACTTTATCTGGTGGGGGGGCATACAGATCTGGTGGGGGGGCTGGAGGCATACATGTCTGGTGGGGGGGCTGGAGGCATACATACCTGGTGGGGGGGCTGAAGGCATAAAGCTCTGGTGGGGAGGCTGGAGTCATACAGATCTGGTGGAGGGCTGGAGGCATACAGATCTGGTGGGGGGGCTGGAGGCATACTGATCTGGTGGGGGGGCTAGAGGCATACAGATCTTGTGGGAAGATAACGATTTGGTGGGGGGGTTTGGGGGCATACAGATCTGGTGGGAGTGCATACAGATCTGGTTGGGTGAATGGGGGCATACAAATCTGGAGGGGGCATACAGATCTGGTGGGGGGCTGGCGGCATAAAGATCTGGTGGGGGGGCTGGGGGCATACAGATCTGGTGGGGGGGCTTGAGGCATACAGATCTGGTGGGGGGGGCTAGAGGCATACAGATCTGGAGGGGGGCTGGGGTCATACAGATCTGGTGGGGGGATACAGATCTGGTGGGGGGGTTGGGGGCATACAGATCTGGTGGAGGGGCATACAGATCTGGTGGGGGGCTGGAGGCATACAGATCTGGTGGGGAGGGCTGGAGTCATACAGATCTGGTGGGGGCTGGAGGCATACTGATCTGGTGGGGGGCTGGAGGCATTCTGATCTGGTGGGGGTGCTGGAAGCATACTGATCTGGTGGGGGGGCTAGAAGCATACACATCTAGTTGGGAAACTAGAGGCATACAGATCTGGTGGGGTGGCTAGAGGCATACAGATCTGGTGGGGGGCTAGAGGCATACAGATCTGGTTTAGGGGATACAGATCTGGTGGGGGCGTTGGGGGCATACAGATTAGTGGAGGGGTATACAGATCTGGTGGGGGGGCATACAGATCTGATGCGGGGGCATACAGATCTGGGGGGGCTGGAGGCATAGAGATCTGGTAGGGGGGCTGGCGTCATACAGATCTGGTGGGGGGGCTGGAGTCATACAGATCTAGTGGGGGGCTGGAGGCATACTGATCTGGTGGGGGGCTACAGGCATACAGATCTGGTGGGGAGGGCTGGAGTCATACAGATCTGGTGGGGGCTGGAGGCATACTGATCTGATGGGGGGGCTAGAGGCATACAGATCTGGTGAGGGGCTGGAGGCATACAGATCTGGTGGGGGGGCTGGCATCATACAGATCTGGTGGGGGGCTGGAGGCATTCTGATCTGGTGGGGGGGCTGGAAGCATACTGATCTGGTGGGGGGGCTAGAAGCATACACATCTAGTGGGGAGACTAGAGGCATACAGATCTGGTGGGGTGGCTAGAGGCATACAGATCTGGTGGGGGGCTAGAGGCATACAGATCTGGTTTAGGGGATACAGATCTGGTGGGGGCGTTGGGGGCATACAGATTAGTGGAGGGGTATACAGATCTGGTGGGGGGGCATACAGATCTGATGGGGGGGCATACAGATCTGGGGGGGCTGGAGGCATAGAGATCTGGTGGGGGGCTGGCGTCATACAGATCTGGTGGGGGGGGCTGGAGTCATACAGATCTAGTGGGGGCTGGAGGCATACTGATCTGGTGGGGGGCTACAGGCATACAGATCTGGTAGGGGGGCTGGGGACATATAGATCTGGTGGGGGGGCTAGAGGCATACAGATCTGGTGGGGGGGCTAGAGGCATACAGATATGGTGGGAGGGGCTGGAGGCACACTGATCTGGTGGTGGGGCTAGAGGCATACAGATCTGGTGGGGGGGGGCTAGAGGCATACAGATCTGGTGGCGGGGGCTAGAGGCATACAGATCTGGTGGGGAGGCTAGAGGCATACAGATCTGGTGGGAGGGGCTTGGGCATACAGATATGGTGGGGGAGATACAGATCTGGTGGGGGGTTGGGGGCATACAGATCTAGTAGGGGACATACAGATCTAGTGAGGGGCATACATATCTGGTGGGGGGCATAGAGATCTGGTGGGGGGCATACAGATCTGGTGGGAGGGGGCTGGCTGGGGGCATACAGATCTAGTGGGGGGGCTGGGACATACAGATCTGGTGGGGGGGCTGGGGTCATACAGATCTGGTGGGGGGCATACAGATCTGGTGAGGGGGATGGGGGCGTAAAGATCTGGTGGGGGGGCTGGGGGCATACAGTTATGGTGGGGGGGCTGGAGACATACAGATCTGGTGGGGGGGCTAAGGGCATACAAATCTGGTGGGGGGGCTGGAGGCCTACAGTCCTGGAAGGCTGGAGGCCTACAGTCCTGGAGGACTGGAGGCATACAGTTCTGGTGGGGGGGCTAGGGGCATACAGATCTGATGAGGGGAGCTGGGGGTATACAGATCTTGTGGGGGGCTGGGGGCATACAGATCTGGAGAGGGGGCTGGAGGCATACAGTTCTGGTGGGGGGTCTGGAGGCATACAGTTCTGGTAAGGGGGGCTAGGGGCATACAGATCTGGTGGAGGGGGGCTGGGGGTATACAGATCTGGTGGGGGGGCTGGGACATACACAATTTATATAACGTGAAAGCTGCACACCAAATACTCTCTGTGCGGGTAAAACCTGCTTGAGTATGGGAAGCTAGGGACCTGACTATATAGGAAATTGAATAAACATGGCTGAAGGGCGGGACTGGGTTCCCAGACAGAAAAAACTGCATACCAATCAAAAAAGCTGCTGGAACACCTTTGCAAATGTGGATGGGTGCTAGCTAAATAAGCAGGTTTTAACCGCACATAGAGGTAACATTTGGTTAGGGACCTGATAAATAAGAGATTACCGTGGGGTGGTTATCGGGCAGTAATGAATTGATCAATACCTTAGCTAAATATCTCTTTTTTTCAAATATTCCTTAGCAGTCATGCAATGTCACATTTTCAATTTTTCCAATTTTTCATATGGATAATTGTATTATTCATTTCTTTATGTATCATAGAGCAGCTATGGTTATTCATATTTCTCTGAATTTGGTGTGCAGCTTTCACTTTATATAACTTATTCATACTGTTGCATATGTCTATGTGATAGTTGGAATCAAGGTTGACTGTACACAAACCCTCAACAATTGTTTACATACACAGCAAAACTAACTTTTATTTGCCATCCATAGGTCGATATTGGCTCTTTTATATTGGAATGCTATTTTATGTTCTGTTTGTGTGATGTATGCATATGGTTTTACATCGGATGTCTATATGCATATGCACTGCATATGATTAGTGCCATCCGTGCATACTGTATACTGTGTAGTATATTGGGAAACACTGTCAATATGAATATGGGATACTTGATAGTTCTACATTCAAATATGAGAATATAGGTCACTTATGGGCACATAAATATTACAGCTGCCTGATATGTGATGCCTTACCTTATCCCTTATTTGAGTGCTACATATCCCAGTTCTTTAAAGGTTTTGCCCACTTTTTGCCACTATTTAAAATGGCCACTGCCAAATACGCATGCGCACTGATGCTCTGCTTATGTCTGCTGTTGAAGGCTTTCTTAATTGGGCGGTGCAGGGTCTTCATGATGTCACAGGAAGTATTCTTCAGCCCCACCTCCTAAAATGCCGGATGCACTCAACCTCCAATCAGACCATTGCCCGCATGTGGCCGTAAAAACCGGCAGCTGGTCAACAATTACTAGATTCACATATAAGACACCCATGCAACATACACCATTGTCACCCTCTCCACCCCCGAGGAAGACCTTGCAAAACATGCATCAGTGCACATGCATATCTCCATGACCCACTGTATGTGGACCATGGGTAAGTTTTGGTATATCTCCCTTTTACGCACAATATACTGTTACATACTCACTTGCATTTGCCAGAAATATTCATAGACATCCCTTATATTCTGATGCCACGTTGTGGCTGTTAATGGTAGGAGATCTATCTTCTAGACCCTTTTATATTCTTTTACTGATGCAGTGTGCCTTTGACACTCTTCTTTACTTGTTCACTTGAACTTATTTAGAGAACTTCTTATTTATGAGTGTCCTGTGGATATGTGTATCAGGCATTTTTTATCTTTATAGTTATTCACCGTGGATGATTTACGTATACAGTTGTATTTTTGTAACTTATTTCTTGTATTTTGATACTTAATAAAGATTGTTGCATTAATTGACAGACCTGATTACTACATTACATTTGGGGCACTCAAATACTGCTATTCTTTCTCTTTGGTTTTTGTGTGCATTTATACAGGAGTTGCCCTTTCACAGATGAGTATGAGTAACCTAACTGTCCTTACTAGAGTTGAGCGCGGTTCGCGGTTCAAGGTTCTCCAGTTCTAGGCTCGAGTGATTTTGGGGCCTGTTCTAGATCGAACTAGAACTCGAGCTTTTTGCAAAAGCTCGATAGTTCTAGAAACGTTCGAGAACGGTTCTAGCAGCAAAAAAACAGCTAATTCCTAGCTGGCTTTCCGCTGTAATAGTGTAAGTCACTCTGTGACTCACACTAATATGACATTTCAGTGTATAGTGTGCGGGAACAGCGCCTTCAGATCACTGCTGTTTCTATAATGGCGATCGCCATTTTTTTTTTTTTTCCTTGTCTTCCTTCCCTAAGCGCGCGCGTCTTGTGGGGCGGGCCAGCATGTCAGCCAATCCCAGACACACACACAGCTAAGTGGACTTTTAGCCAGAGAAGCAACGGCATGTGTGATAGGATGTCCATGTCACATGTCCCTGCATTATAAAACCGGACATTTTCCTCCAGGACGCCATTATCTCTTCTGCGTCTTTGGTGTCAGACATCACTGTCGCAGCTCCGTCCTTTGTCCTATCGCTGATACAGCTGTATGCGCTCCATACACAGCGCTGGACAGCTTAGGGAGAGCACTTTCTATCAGTCCTTTTAAGGGCTCAAACCGGCAGGGTCAGAGCCATAGGTGACAGGTCCTGAAAACAGCGACAGCGGCTGTGTAGCCAAGGTCAGGGATTTCGTCGCTGCATTTCACCATTAGGAGGGTATAGAAAGGCTGGCTTCCATTCCTCTACCCAGAGCCCCACAATCCTGGCACTGTAGCCTCCTGTCCTCTGCACACTCCAACTCTTTGTAACTAATCCATTATGCTAGCAAACAGTCAGTGTACCTAGTGGCATCCTAAACGTGGCTATTGGACTTTTGTGTAGTCACAGTAGTGCAAAGATATTTGCAGCACGTCTGCCTGCATTGCACACTCAAACTCTTTTTAACTAAGCCATTATACTAGCAAACAGTCAGTGTACCTAGTGGCATCCTAAACGTGGCTATTGTACTTTTGTGTAGTCAAACTAGTGGAAAGATATTTGCAGCATGTCTGCCTGCATTGCACACTCCAACTCTTTTTAACTAAGCCATTATACTAGCAAACAGTCAGTGTACCTAGTGGCATCCTAAACGTGGCTATTGTACTTTTGTGTAGTCAAACTAGTGGAAAGATATTTGCAGCACGTCTGCCTGCATTGCACACTCCAACTCTTTTTAACTAAGCCATTATACTAGCAAACAGTCAGTGTACCTAGTGGCATCCTAAACGTGGCTATTGTACTTTTGTGTAGTCAAACTAGTGGAAAGATATTTGCAGCACGTCTGCCTGCATTGCACACTCCAACTCTTTTTAACTAAGCCATTATACTAGCAAACAGTCAGTGTACCTAGTGGCATCCTAAACGTGGCTATTGTACTTTTGTGTAGTCAAACTAGTGGAAAGATATTTGCAGCACGTCTGCCTGCATTGCACACTCCAACTCTTTTTAACTAAGCCATTATACTAGCAAACAGTCAGTGTACCTAGTGGCATCCTAAATGTGGCTATTGTACTTTTGTGAAGTCAAACTAGTGGAAAGATATTTGCAGCACGTCTGCCTGCATTGCACATTCCAACTCTTTTTAACTAAGCCATTATACTAGCAAACAGTCAGTGTACCTAGTGGCATCCTAAACGTGGCTATTGTACTTTTGTGTAGTCAAACTAGTGGAAAGATATTTGCAGCATGTCTGCCTGCATTGCACACTCCAACTCTTTTTAACTAAGCCATTATACTAGCAAACAGTCAGTGTACCTAGTGGCATCCTAAACGTGGCTATTGTACTTTTGTGTAGTCAAACTAGTGGAAAGATATTTGCAGCATGTCTGCCTGCATTGCACACTCCAACTCTTTTTAACTAAGCCATTATACTAGCAAACAGTCAGTGTACCTAGTGGCATCCTAAACGTGGCTATTGTACTTTTGTCTAGTCAAACTAGTGGAAAGATATTTGCAGCATGTCTGCCTGCATTGCACACTCCAACTCTTTTTAACTAAGCCATTATACTAGCAAACAGTCAGTGTACCTAGTGGCATCCTAAACGTGGCTATTGGACTTTTGTGTAGTCAAACTAGTGGAAAGATATTTGCAGCACGTCTGCCTGCATTGCACACTCCAACTCTTTTTAACTAAGCCATTATACTAGCAAACAGTCAGTGTACCTAGTGGCATCCTAAACGTGGCTATTGTACTTTTGTGTAGTCAAACTAGTGGAAAGATATTTGCAGCATGTCTGCCTGCATTGCACACTCCAACTCTTTTTAACTAAGCCATTATACTAGCAAACAGTCAGTGTACCTAGTGGCATCCTAAACGTGGCTATTGGACTTTTGTGTAGTCAAACTAGTGGAAAGATATTTGCAGCACGTCTGCCTGCATTGCACACTCCAACTCTTTTTAACTAAGCCATTATACTAGCAAACAGTCAGTGTACCTAGTGGCATCCTAAACGTGGCTATTGTACTTTTGTCTAGTCACACTATTGCAAAGATATTTGCAGCACCTCTGCCTGCATTGCACACTCAAACTCATTGTTACTAAGCCATTATACTAGCAAACACTCAGTGTACCTAGTGGTATACAAGAAGTGGCTGTTGTACACCATTAGTGCCCCACTGGTGCAAATCTATGTGCAGCACCTCTCCATGACACCCTCCTGCTCTGTTTTTAATGAGCTATAATGATAGCAAAAAATACTGCCATTTAGTGGCATCATAGAACTGGCTGTTGTATTCCATTAGTGCCCCACTGGTGCCAATCTATTTCTATCACCTCTGCATGACACCCTCCTGCTCTGTTTTTAATAAGCTATAATGATAGCAAAAAATACTGCCATTTAGTGGCATCATAGAACTGGCTGTTGTATTCCATTAGTGCCCCACTGGTGCCAAGCTATTTATAGCACCTCTACATGACACCCTCATGCACATTTTGCTACGCTAATGTTATAGCAAACTCAGGGAATTCATTGCTGCATTTGATAATTCGGAGGGATAGATAGTCAGGCTTCCTTTAGCTTTTCCTTCTGTTCATAGACAGCATCTCCAAGAGCAATTTCTCCTCCACGTCTAAGTGTGGAGAGGCAGCTAGTGCGCATGCGTGTGCCGATTTACCCCAGCTGCAGCCTAATTACAGTGTTTCGCCTAGTGAGTATGCTCAGCCTGACTGTGCCATTCCTGACGCTAAGTCTTCATTTCGGGATACAGCGCATGCTCCCACACTAAGTGTGAAAAGCCTCTTTGCACAGGTACTTGCATTCCGTGCCGGGTCTAAGTCCTGTTTTGTGCCTAGACACTATGCTAAAGCTGATAGTCTTTTTTCAGAGACTGTATTTCATGCTACTGAGCATGCTCAGGCACTTACTGCATCAGAGACTAGGTCCGGTAATGAACTCTTTGGCCCTGGCCCTGATGTGGGGGTCCCATATAGACCACAGGGCAATAGGTGTCCTCCCAAATGGCTTGCAGAGGCCCACCCCTATGACTTGTCACCGCATTATTGATGGTCAGACGATGACTGGTGAGGTGTTTGGGTCATGGCAGCCATGAGGTCATCATTGAAGTTGCGGTTCCAAATAGGACGCTAGTTTTGCCACTCATGACGTGTCACTCTACTTTTGTCTCCAGGAGGTGCATTGTGGTTCACCCTGGTTTGGGGCGGACCCAGGTTATAAAAGGGGCTGGAGCCAACAAGGAGGTGCGCAGTCTTCTATTATGCTCCGAAAGAGCACACCTACATGTGTTGAACCCATTGCGGCTTTAGGCCAGAGGTAGGCAGGGATAGGGTGTCGATGCAGGCCACCACCACAGTTGGTAACGCAGAACGGTTAAGACCAGCTCCTGTCCTACCAGTCCTGCTTGTGCAGCCCAGTGGCATTAACAGGCCTGCTGCTGCTGATGCGCCTGCTGTCCACAGGTGTGCCCCTACGCACACGGTCAGCGTACTCAATGGCCCCTGTGTTGTTAACAGGGAGTTCCTGGGCTGGGTGGGCATGTGGACCCTGTGACGCTAACAGGGCTCCCAGTCTCCAGATCCGAATGGCGTCTAACTCGGTTCAGGCTACTATTAGTTTCATAGCCACACAGCTCTGTATCCTCCACCAAACCTTCCAGTTGCCAACCTCTCCTTTTCCAACTGGGAGCACGGTGGACACTGACTGCTGATGGGGATATATACCTTTCTCTTTCTTTTCTTATTAATTTTCGTTATATAGCGGTAACATAGAATATACCACTTTATCCAAATCTGCCAGTCCCACTGTAACAGATGGTGTTTCTTCAGCAAATGTTACTGTTGCTTAACCACCAAATCCACGGACCAAAACTTTTTTCCCCTTTCCAACACACCTGTTCCCCTTTCCACCAGCATCTGTCCTTTTTCAACTCATTTTGGTATATGACCAAAAGTGCAACTCTGCAGGGACACCGTACTCAATGCCATCTCAGCACAGCAGCCAGCCCTCGGTCCCTCAGATGTGGACAAGTAAAAGACCATTTCCTCCTATCCATGACAAAGCGTTGAGATTCACTCTGTGCAGCACTGGTGTTTAGTGGAAAAGCAGATCTAAGATTGCGTACCACATTCTGCAGATACTCCTGTATATGTGCGTCCATTTCTATGGCAGGAATTATTTCGCCAAATTTTGTCTTGTACCGGGGATCTAACAGTGTGGCAACCCAGTATTCTGGATTACTTTGAATTCGTACAATTCGAGGGTCATGTTGTAGGTAGTGCAGCAAGAAGGCGCTCATGTGTCTTGTGCATCCAGGAGGACCAAGTCCTTGGTGTGTTGGTGGCAAAGAGGTGAGAATCGTGCCTCCTTCCTCTGCCCTCTCCCCACAACCTCGCACAACCGAAATGTGAGCAAGCTCTCACTCATCTGCTGAGTCTTCCATGCCCATCGCCAGTTCGTCCTCCATTTCTTCATGGGCTCCTGCACCTTCCTCAACACTTTTTGCTGATACTATGCGCCCTTGTTAATCCCTCTCCCTCACCATGACTGCCGCATAGGTGCCGCTGACCATCTTGACCTCGTAGATCTTGTTATCCCTTCCGCATATGACTCCTCCTGTACTTCCTCCCCTTCCTCTTGTCCCAACACCTGACTCCGAATAATAATTACAGTGTGCTCCATCATGTAGATGACCAGAATTGTCACGCTGAGAATGACATTGCCAGTGCTAAACATCTTCGTCGACATTTGTAAACTGTGTAGCAGGGTGCATAGGTCCTTGATCTGACACCACTCCAGCAGCGTGATCTGCACCACCTCTGGATCAAGTTATCCCAGGCTATATGTCATAACGTATTGCAGCAGGGTTCGGCGGTGCTGCCACAAACGCTGCAACATGTGCAGATTCAAATTCCTGCGTGTGGGCACATCGCATTTCAGGCGTTTAACCACCAGACCTAAAGACTTCTGTAGCGACGAAAGTTGTTGAGCTGCTGTGTGCGCACGATGGAAGTGAGCACATAGCGAGCGTGCCCGCTGCACAAGGCCATGTAGGCCGTGATGGTGTTTTAAAAATTGCTGGAGAATTAGGTTCAACACGTGAGCCATACAAGGCACGTGTGTCACATTGCCCTGACGATGGCCCGCAGCCAGGTTTGCATCATTGCCGCACACGGCTGTTAAGTCACCAACGGAGTCCGCTCCGTCAATTTGTACTCCGGTCGCCAGGTGACAACGTGTTCCTTTCATGCATAGTGCTGATGATGGGAGAGGAGTCGATGCCAGCGGCGCAGGTGGACGCAGGTTATGCTCACCCACTGGGCTGCATTACCTTGACAGATGCAGAATCTCTGGCTGAATGTAGCTGGTGGGTATCTCACAGATGAAATACCATCATTCAGCTACAACCAATGGGAAGACACCACACCCTTTTTTATGCCCATCCTGTCTGCAGACCACTGCCAGACATAGCTCTGCTTTTACCCCCAGTTCAGTTTTATGATTTTGTGTGCTTGTTACCTGACTACTTTTCCTGCTTGCTGTTTATGTACCTTGTTGGCCGATCCGCATTTCACCTCTGCTTGTTTTCTGATTAAGTCCTGGCCGTCCCATTCTGTTCCTGTTCCTCAATTAATGTTTTGACCCTGCCTGACTACTATTCTCTGGAACTGCAGCCTTCCACAGGTATTAATCACCTTGGGCCCTGTGTAATTCCTAATCCCTGTATAGGGGTTAAAGGGTTTCAGGGTTGTAGGGGTCCTGCTTGGTGAGTGGCTTCCCTCTAGCCTATCAATTACAGCCCATCTGAGTGTGTGGATCAAGGAAGGCGTTACACCGTGCTCTCTGCAGAAGGCCATGTGGGCCAGGATAGTGCTTTAAAAATTGCTGGACAACCAGGTTCAACACGTGAACCACACAAGGCACGTGTGTCACATTGTCACAGCGAAGGGCCGCACCCATGTTTGCATCATTGTCGCACCCGGCCTTCCCTGGCTGCTGGTTGAGTGGAGACAACCATTGATGAAACTCGGTCTCCAGAGCTAACCGTCCAGAACTTCTCAGCGGTGTGACTCACATTTCCCATACATTTCAAAGTAAACCTTTGACCGCCTGATGGCATTGAGCTCTGCTGCCAGCATAGTAAGGAGGTGTGTGGTAGTCCTTGTGCGCAGTTACAAGGAAGGGTGGCCTGACCACACAGGGTTTGCGCCAAGGTGGAGGACCCACACGAGGTTGAAGAGGCAGAAGCAGTGTATTAACTTCTACATACAGAAGAAGGATTGAAACAACTCGTGGGGACGGCAAGACTTGTACAGCAGACCCTTCTCCATCTCTCCCCACAGTAACCCATTGCCCAGTCAGCGACATGTAACGCCCCTGTCCATGCTTACTGGGCCAAATATCTGTGGTGAAATGCACCCTGTCACACAGAGTTTCTCAAGGAATCAGTGATGTTTAGTGCGACATGCTGGTGTAGCGCGTGCACGCCTTTGTTGGAGAAGGAGTGGCGCCTGGGCATCGGCTCTTGGGGCACTGCGATGGGCATAAGGTCTCGAAAATCCTCGGTTAAAAAGGTTGGAAAGGCAGCATTTTGGTAGCCAACAGTTTCCAGATGCTGAAAGTCAACCTCTAAGCCATGTCATGCCCTTCTAAAAGCATGTAAAACACAGTAAGGGGACTCCAACCACAGTCTCCCTCGTTTCCACTAACTGGGCCACACACACCCCACTTGACTGGCATCGGTTGAGCCCCCTTTTGAAAAAGAAAAAGATGCTTTGCATGAAGCACTCTCAAAAATACGCGTGCCTTTCCCGTCCCCTGGCTGACCCAGGGGAAGAAAAGTCCTCTGAGAGCCATGACTTGTTCATCTTGGTTCTTTTAGAAACACAGCGAGGGGACTCCAACCACAGTCTCCCTCGTTTCCACTAACTGGGCCACACACACCCCACTTGACTGGCATCGGTTGAGCCCCCTTTTGAAAAAGAAAAAGATGCTTTGCATGAAGCACTCTCAAAAATACGCGTGCCTTTCCCGTCCCCTGGCTGACCCAGGGGAAGAAAAGTCCTCTGAGAGCCATGACTTGTTCATCTTGGTTCTTTTAGAAACACAGCGAGGGGACTCCAACCACAGTCTCCCTGGTTTCCACTAACTGGGCCACACACACCCCACTTGACTGGCATCGGTTGAGCCCCCTTTTGAAAAAGAAAAAGATGCTTTGCATGAAGCACTCTCAAAAATACGCGTGCCTTTCCCGTCCCCTGGCTGACCCAGGGGAAGAAAAGTCCTCTGAGAGCCATGACTTGTTCATCTTGGTTCTTTTAGAAACACAGCGAGGGGACTCCAACCACAGTCTCCCTGGTTTCCACTAACTGGGCCACACACACCCCACTTGACTGGCATCGGTTGAGCCCCCTTTTGAAAAAGAAAAAGATGCTTTGCATGAAGCACTCTCAAAAATACGCGTGCCTTTCCCGTCCCCTGGCTGACCCAGGGGAAGAAAAGTCCTCTGAGAGCCATGACTTGTTCATCTTGGTTCTTTTAGAAACACAGCGAGGGGACTCCAACCACAGTCTCCCTCGTTTCCACTAACTGGGACACACACACCCCACTTGACTGGCATCGGTTGAGCCCCCTTTTGAAAAAGAAAAAGATGCTTTGCATGAAGCACTCTCAAAAATACGCGTGCCTTTCCCGTCCCCTGGCTGACCCAGGGGAAGAAAAGTCCTCTGAGAGCCATGACTTGTTCATCTTGGTTCTTTTAGAAACACAGCGAGGGGACTCCAACCACAGTCTCCCTCGTTTCCACTAACTGGGCCACACACACCCCACTTGACTGGCATCGGTTGAGCCCCCTTTTGAAAAAGAAAAAGATGCTTTGCATGAAGCACTCTCAAAAATACGCGTGCCTTTCCCGTCCCCTGGCTGACCCAGGGGAAGAAAAGTCCTCTGAGAGCCATGACTTGTTCATCTTGGTTCTTTTAGAAACACAGCGAGGGGACTCCAACCACAGTCTCCCTGGTTTCCACTAACTGGGCCACACACACCCCACTTGACTGGCATCGGTTGAGCCCCCTTTTGAAAAAGAAAAAGATGCTTTGCATGAAGCACTCTCAAAAATACGCGTGCCTTTCCCGTCCCCTGGCTGACCCAGGGGAAGAAAAGTCCTCTGAGAGCCATGACTTGTTCATCTTGGTTCTTTTAGAAACACAGCGAGGGGACTCCAACCACAGTCTCCCTCGTTTCCACTAACTGGGCCACACACACCCCACTTGACTGGCATCGGTTGAGCCCCCTTTTGAAAAAGAAAAAGATGCTTTGCATGAAGCACTCTCAAAAATACGCGTGCCTTTCCCGTCCCCTGGCTGACCCAGGGGAAGAAAAGTCTTCTGAGAGCCATGTCCACATTGTCAGTGGACAGACACATGTGCTTATCTGCCAGCAGACCCCCAGCAGCACTGAAGACAGGTTCCGAGAGAACGCTGGCTGCAGGACACGACAAGATCCCCAAGGCGTACGTGGCGAGCTCAGGCAATTTATCAAGATTGGAAGCCTAAAATAAGCAGGGCTCAAGTTGCACAATAATGGAATCGATGTTTCCTTGCACATACTCATATATCTGTGTGTCCTCCTCTTTTTCCTTGTCCAGCTGTTTTGTTTTCGCATGAGTATATGTCCTTGTCACTTTCCCATGTGTTTGTGTTGTGTTGTGAGTTGTTTGTCACCTTTTGGACACCTTTGAGGGTGTTTTCTAGGTGTTTTTATGTGTTTGTGATTGCCTGCCATTGTTTCCTATGCAGTTCGAGTTCGGTTCGTCGAACGTTCGACGAGCCGAACTCGAACGGGACCTCCGTTCGGCGAACCGACCTCGAGCCGAACCGGGACCGGTTCGCTCATCTCTAGTCCTTACCTTACTCGTACTTTTTTTTTTTTTTTTTTATAAATTCTTTATTTAACATTTTAGAATACAACATAGATGGGTAGGGAACCATCATGACACTTTCTTACAAATTATTACAATGTGGATTCAGAAAAAACTTTAAGTATATTAACAACTTATAACACTGTCAGGTGGTTTCATGAATAAAGAAAAGGGGATGTAAGAACAAGAAGGTGGAAGGGGATGGGGGGGAGAATTATGAGGAAGAATATAGGGGTATAATACGTGAGAGAGTAAGGTAAGAAAAGGGGAGCAACAGGAGCAAAGACAAAGAAGAAAAAATAAAACCTGCTAAGTTTTCTGTTTTGTTTTTTTTATCGAAATGAGACTTTTCATTGCATGCTGATCAGACGCAACTTTTCAACTAACTTCTTAGTATGATAACGATGCATTTAGCCAAACCTCCCAGTCATTTAAATCTTTTCCTTGTTTGATTTTTGACAGTCTGATTTTTTCAAGTGTACCTGTCTGGACTGTCTCTCTGTTCCATTCTTTAAATGAAGGTGGCTCTTCACTCTTCCAATGTCTTGTTATGACTATTTTAGCTGCATTAACTATTTGTGGTAACAGAGAATTTTTCCTAAGGAGTGACTTTGAGGGATCTAAGTTGAGGAGAATGAATTCGGAGGATAAGGGTATTTCCGTATTGGTCACCTTTTTAATATGGTCTCCAATTTTTTCCCAGTAATTTTGGATTTTTGAGAATTTCACCAGGATATGTGACAGGGTACCTAGTTCAGATCCACATCTCCAGCAGAGTGGGGAAATTGAGCTGTTTATTTTATTTATTATAATTGGAGTTTTATACCATCTTGAGACTATTTTGTAGTTTAATTCTTGATACCTCACCGAAGTAGTGAGGGAGTGAATGTTCCCTAGAATTATTTGGATTTCTTCTTGGAGGAAATTTGTATTTAATTCTGTTTCCCATTTGTTCAAAAAGTCTGGAACATCAACATCTTGGGATAAGTTTTTATGTATTTTGGATATTATTTTTTCATTCTTTGTTGTGTTTAGAAAGAGTTTGAGTAATGATGGGTCCGTAGTTGAGGAAGAGATATCTGGAAGGTGTAGATTTATCGTATCATCTTGTAGGATCTGAATATCTACTTTCTCCAGCTTTAGTGTGGAAATAAGTGCATTAAATGTACCTTTATTCAGTGAGTCATTTATGTCTATTAATGACTGTATTGGCATGGTTTTATATTGATCCAGGTGGCTCAGTTTTTTTTGAGTGATCTGTAGCTATTGGGGATTAGGTGAAGAATAGGAGTGGCTTTGCAGATCCTTGGTATCAGATTCATTTTTTTATTTGTTTTATGCCAAAGTTTGAGAGTTGTTATGGTATAAGGATTTGTGATACTTTTGTATTTGAATTTGTTAAAGGAAGTAGGCCACAAGTAATGTAGAAATACTCTATGTAAATCGCTTAATTCAAGTATCGTCAAAAGTTTTGTTGATGTGTGGGACTGAAGCTCAACCACTCTTGCTATATGTGCTGCTGTCCTATATTTTTCGAAATCTGGAAGGTCAAGACTAGAGTTGAGCGCGGTTCGTGGTTCGTGGTTCTCCAGTTCTAGGCTCGAGTGATTTTGGGGCATGTTCTAGATCGAACTAGAACTCGAGCTTTTTGCAAAAGCTCGATAGTTCTAGAAACGTTCGAGAACGGTTCTAGCAGCCAAAAAACAGCTAAATCATAGCTTGGTTTCTGCTGTAATAGTGTAAGTCACTCTGTGAATCAAACTATTATCACATTTCAGTGTATAGTGTGCGTGAACAGCGCCTTCAGATCACTGCTGTTTCTATAATGGCGATCGCCATTTTTTTTTTTTTTTTCTTGTCTTCCTTCCCTAAGCGCGCGCGTCTTGTGGGGCGGGCCAGCATGTCAGCCAATCACAGACACACACACAGCTAAGTGGACTTTGAGCCAGAGAAGCAACGGCATGTGTGATAGGATCTGCATGTCACATGTCCCTGCATTATAAAACCGGACATTTTCTTCACGGACGCCATTATCTGCCTTCTGCGTCTTTGGTGTCAGACATCACTGTCGCAGCTCCGTCTTGAGTCCTATCGCTGATACAGCTGTATGCGCTGCATACACAGCGTTAGACAGCATAGGGAGAGCACTTTATAGCAGTCCTTTTAAGGGCTCAAACCGGCAGGGTCAGAGTTAAGGTGACAGGTCCTGAAAACAGCGCCAGCGTCTGTGCAGCCAAGGTCAGGGATTTCCTCCCTGCATTTCACCATTAGGAGGGAATAGAAAGGCAGGCTTCCATTCCTCTACCCAGAGCACCACAATCCTGCCACTGTACCCTCTTGTCCTCTGCACACTCCAACTCATAACTAAGCCATTATACTAGCAAACACTCAGTGTACCTAGTGGCACCCTATCTGTGGCTATTGGACTTTGCTATAGTCCCACTAGTGCAAAGACATTTGCAGAGCACGTCTGCCTGCATTGCACACTACAACTAATTATAACTAAGCCATTATACTAGCAAACACTCAGTGTACCTAGTGGCATCCTATACGTGGCTATTGGACTTTGCTATAGTCCCACTAGTGCCAAGACATTTGCAGAGCGCATCTGCCTGCGTTGCACACTCCAACTAATTATAACTAAGCCATTATACTAGCACACACTCAGTGTACCTAGTGGCATCCTATACGTGGCTATTGGACTTTGCTATAGTCCCACTAGTGCCAAGACATTTGCAGAGCGCATCTGCCTGCGTTGCACACTCCAACTAATTATAACTAAGCCATTATACTAGCAAACACTTAGTGTACCTAGTGGCATCCTATACGTGGCTATTGGACTTTGCTATAGTCCCACTAGTGCCAAGACATTTGCAGAGCGCATCTGCCTGCGTTGCACACTCCAACTAATTATAACTAAGCCATTATACTAGCACACACTCAGTGTACCTAGTGGCATCCTATACGTGGCTATTGGACTTTGCTATAGTCCCACTAGTGCCAAGACATTTGCAGAGCGCATCTGCCTGCGTTGCACACTCCAACTAATTATAACTAAGCCATTATACTAGCACACACTCAGTGTACCTAGTGGCATCCTATACGTGGCTATTGGACTTTGCTATAGTCCCACTAGTGCCAAGACATTTGCAGAGCGCATCTGCCTGCGTTGCACACTCCAACTAATTATAACTAAGCCATTATACTAGCACACACTCAGTGTACCTAGTGGCATCCTATACGTGGCTATTGGACTTTGCTATAGTCCCACTAGTGCCAAGACATTTGCAGAGCGCATCTGCCTGCGTTGCACACTCCAACTAATTATAACTAAGCCATTATACTAGCAAACACTCAGTGTACCTAGTGGCATCCTATACGTGGCTATTGGACTTTGCTTTAGTCCCACTAGTGCCAAGACATTTGCAGCACGTCTGCCTGCGTTGCACACTCCAACTAATTATAACTAAGTTACATTGTCAGGGATATTTATTCTTTATTATTCTGCTGTTAATAAAGCTAGACCACCACTGCAATCTTCACCACCTCTCAATTTTTACTACCACATTTTCAGTCCACAATCTTGTCGCAATCAACATGAGTGGCAAAATGACAGATGCTGGTGGAAAGGGGAAGAGGCGTGGTGGAAAAGGCAAAAAAGGTTTTGTCAGTGGGGAAGGTGGCAAAGCTCCATTATCATCTGCTGCAGATAGACCATCTACTAGCAAAAGTAAGATGTCTACTACTTATTGTGGACAATCCGATGTGCTCCCTTTTTTACGGACACGAACAAGAGGAACAAAGGTAGATGATGGGCAAAAAAGGAAAATGCTTGAATGGATCTCAAGTGGTCCAACAAGTGCCCTCTCAGCCACTTCAAGTACCGCATCCAAAAAACACCAGTCCTCTGAGTTGTCATCCCAATCACACTTGATTTCTCCCAGCTCTGAAGTCTCCATCAGCCCTGCACAGTATGGTGGAACTGAGATGGCTGAGTCTGCAGAGCTGTTCAGTCACACTATAGCCTGGGAATCAGAGGTCTGCTCCCAAGCTACAGTGAGTACAGACCAGGAAATGGTCTGCAGTGATGCCCAGAACCTTTGTGACTCTGATTCAGGCCGTGAGGACCAAGTTTCTGAGCATAATGTTGACCCTTTGTCACAAACTGTAACACCTGTGGTTATAGACAATGAGGAACATACTGATGAAGATGAGACGCAGATACCCGATTGGGATGACAACTTAAATATTCGGTCAGGGCAAGAAGAGGCTCGGTCTGAGGGGGAGGGGAGTGCAAACACAACAATTGATGATGACGTTCTAGATCCCACCTACTGTCAACCCCCAGTCAGGCACTCGAGGAGGTCAACAGAGGCGGTGGAGGAGGATGCAACCGACGACGAAGTTACCTTGCGCCTTCCTGGACAGAGTCGGAGCACTGGTAGCACGTCTACAACTGCATCCTCAGCCACCACTCTGCCTATGAGCATTATTTGGGGTGGATCAACAGGTCGCATGGCCTCTAAGCCTTGCCTAGCCTGGTCCTTTTTTCACATCGAAAACGATCGCCCAACTCATGTGATATGTAACATTTGTCATGATTCTGTTAGTAGAGGTCAAAACCTCAGCAGTTTGACAACTTCTTCCATGAATCGTCACATGACTAAATATCATAAGTCCCGGTGGGAAGCTCACCGTGCTGCAATGCGGCCTAGCGGAGCGAACCATCCACCGCCCGCCCCTTCCAGTGCATCCGCGCGCTCTTCATCTTCTAGGACTGTGGGGACAGCTGTCACACCTGTTTTTCCACGCAAAACTTCCACCACTGTAACCGCAACAGGCAGTTTGCTTGTAAGGTCGTCAGTTGGTTTGGAAGGGGAAACAAGTGAGTGTGTACAGCTCTCTCAGACATCGATAGCACCAACGTTGGATGAAGGCAACATCATGTCTCCGCCTGCACTTTCCTCACAAACCTGCATTTTTCCAGGGACACCCTACTCAACACCGTCTACACACAGCAGCCAGATCTCTGTCCCTCAGATGTGGTCAAATAAAAGGCCACTTCCTCCGACCCATGACAAAGCTAAGAGGTTGACTCTATCCCTCTGTAAGCTGTTGGCTACCGAAATGCTGCCTTTCCGCCTAGTGGACACACAGGATTTTAGAGACCTTATGTCTGTCGCTGTGCCCCAGTACCAGATGCCTAGT
Organism: Anomaloglossus baeobatrachus; assembly: GCF_048569485.1. Lineage (NCBI taxonomy): Eukaryota > Metazoa > Chordata > Amphibia > Anura > Aromobatidae > Anomaloglossus > Anomaloglossus baeobatrachus. The sequence goes on along the minus strand of NC_134355.1, from coordinate 202,907,293 downwards.
CGCCACTACTTCTCTAAGAAAGGTGTGCCCGCGCTACACCAGCATGTCGCACACAACATCACCGCTTCCTTGAGAAACTCTGTGTGTGAACGGGTGCATTTCACCACCGATACTTGGACCAGTAAGCATGGACAGGGACGTTACATGTCGCTGACTGGGCACTGGGTAACTATGGTGATAGATGGTGAAGGGTCTGCTGCACAAGTCTTGCCGTCCCCACGACTTGTGTGTCAATCCTCTGTCTGTCCAAGTTCCGCCACTGCTTCTGCATCCTCCACCTCATCTGGGTCCTCCACCTCCGCCCCAAGCCTGCCTGGTCAGGCCACCAGCGTTCTCACTGCGCAGAAGGAATCACGCACCCCTCATTACTATGCTGGCAGCAGAGCGCAACGGCATCAGGCGGTCTTTAGCTTGACATGTCTTGGTAATAAGAGTCACACAGCTGAGGAGTTGTGGTCAGCTCTGCGGTCCGAGTTTAATAAATGGTTGTCTCCACTCAACCTGCAGCCTGGTAAGGCCGTGTGCGACAATGCTGCAAACCTGGGTGCGGCCCTTCGCCTGGGCAAGGTGACACACGTACCTTGTATGGCTCACGTGTTGAACCTTGTCGTGCAGCAATTTTTAACACACTATCCCGGCCTAGATGGCCTTCTGAACAGGGCACGAAAACTGTCTGCTCACTTCCGCCGTTCAAGCGCCGCAGCTGAGCGACTTGCATCGCTCCAGAAGTCTTTCGGCCTGCCGGTTCATCGCCTGAAATGCGATGTGGCGACACGCTGGAATTCAACTCTCCACATGTTACAGCGACTGTGGCAGCACCGCAGAGCCCTGGTGCAATACGTCATGACGTATAGCCTGGGCCAACGAGATGCAGAGGTGGGGCAGATCACCCTGATGGAGTGGTCTCAGATCAAGGACCTATGCACCCTTCTGCACAGTTTCGACATGGCGACGAATATGTTTAGCGCTGACAATGCCATTATCAGCATGACGATTCCAGTCATTTACATGCTGGAGCACACGCTAAACACTATTCGGAGTCAGGGGGTGGGACAACATGAAGGGGAGGAACTACAGGAGGATTCATATGCGCAAGGGACAACAACATCACCAAGGTCCAGACGTTCATCATCACCAACGCAGCAGGCATGGGACCAAGGAGGACAGGGATCGACAAGGGCGCATAGTAGCAGGCGAAATGTTGAGCAAGGTGCAGGAGAAAATGAAGAAATGGAGGACGAACTGTCCATGGACATGGAAGACTCAGCGGATGAGGGAGACCTTGGTCAAATTTCAGTTGAAAGAGGTTGGGGTCAGATGTCAGAGGAAGAAAGAACGGGTAGCACCTCTATGCCACAAACACAGCGTGGACTTGGTCCGCATGGCTGCGCAAGACACATGAGTGCCTTTTTGTTGCACTACCTCCAACATGACAGTCGTATTGTCAAAATTAGAAGTGATAATGACTACTGGATTGCCACACTATTAGATCCCCGGTACAAGTCCAAATTTTGTGACATAATTCCAGCCATAGAAAGGGACGCACGTATGCAGGAGTATCAGCAGAAGCTGTTACTAGATCTTAGCTCGGCTTTTCCACCAAACAACCGTGCAGGTGCAGGGAGTGAATCTCCCAGTTGTAACTTGACAAACATGGGACGGTCTCGTCATCTTCAACAGTCTACCCGTACCAGTAGGACCGTATCTGGTGCCGGTAACAGCAATTTTATGGAATCTTTTCATAATTTTTTTAGACCCTCTTTTGCAAGGCCACCAGAGACAACAAGTCTGACACATAGTCAACGGCTGGAGAGGATGATACAGGAGTATCTCCAAATGAACATCGATGCCATGACTGTGCAACTGGAGCCTTGCTCCTTTTGGGCTTCAAACCTAGAAAAATGGCCAGAGCTCGCAACTTACGCCTTGGAGATTTTGTCGTGTCCAGCTGCCAGCGTTGTCTCTGAACGTGTATTCAGTGCTGCTGGGTGTGTGCTGACAGATAAGCGCACGCGTCTGTCCAGTGACAATGTGGACAGACTGACGTTCATCAAAATGAACAAGTCATGGATCCAGAAGGAATTTACTACCCCTGTGTCATCCTGGGGAGAGTAAATGCTTGTTGATTTGGAATGTGCTTGATGCAAATCAAAACATCCTGTTTGCAACTAGGGCACAAGTGCTGCCACTGAATGGGTGGGTGTGTGGGGCCCAATTTTTGGAAAAAAAGGGAGACTCCGCTTGGAGTAACCCTTGCTTGCTGTGTTTTTAAAAGAAGCCAAGATGAACAGAGCTGGGATCAGGAAAGACTTTGCTACCTACCCCGGTGTCATCCTGGGGACGGATAAGAATGACGTATTTTTGAATGTGCTTGATGCAAATCTAGCTGTGAAGTGTACAACTGGGGCACAACTGCTGCCACTGAATGGGTGGGTGTGTGGGGCCCAATTTTTGGAAAAAAAGGGAGACTCCGCTTGGAGTAACCCTTGCTTGATGTGTTTTTAAAAGAAGCCAAGATGAACAGAGCTGGGATCAGGAAAGACTTTGCTACCTACCCCGGTGTCATCCTGGGGACGGATAAGAATGGCGTATTTTTGAATGTGCTTGATGCAAATGTAGCTGTGAAGTGTACAACTAGGGCACAACTGCTGCCACTGAAGGGGTGGGTGTGTGTGGGGCCCAATTTTTGGAAAAAAGGGAGACTCCGCTTGGAGTAACCCTTGCTTGCTGTGTTTTTAAAAGAAGCCAAGATGAACAGAGCTGGGATCAGGAAAGACTTTGCTACCTACCCTGGTGTCATCCTGGGGACGGTTAATTATGGCGTATTTTTGAATGTGCTTGATGCAAATCTAGCTGTGAAGTGTACAACTGGGGCACAACTGCTGCCACTGAATGGGTGGGTGTGTGGGGCCCAATTTTTGGAAAAAAGGGAGACTCCGCTTGGAGTAACCCTTGCTTGATGTGTTTTTAAAAGAAGCCAAGATGAACAGAGCTGGGATCAGGAAAGACTTTGCTACCTACCCCGGTGTCATCCTGGGGACGGATAAGAATGACGTATTTTTGAATGTGCTTGATGCAAATCTAGCTGTGAAGTGTACAACTGGGGCACAACTGCTGCCACTGAATGGGTGGGTGTGTGGGGCCCAATTTTTGGAAAAAAAGGGAGACTCCGCTTGGAGTAACCCTTGCTTGATGTGTTTTTAAAAGAAGCCAAGATGAACAGAGCAGGGATCAGGAAAGACTTTGCTACCTACCCTGGTGTCATCCTGGGGACGGTTAATTATGGCGTATTTTTGAATGTGCTTGATGCAAATCTAGCTGTGAAGTGTACAACTAGGGCACAACTGCTGCCACTGAAGGGGTGGGTGTGTGTGGGGCCCAATTTTTGGAAAAAAGGGAGACTCCGCTTGGAGTAACCCTTGCTTACATTGTTTTTAAAAGAAGCCAAGATGAACAAGTCATGGGTCAGCAAAGACTTTGCTACCTACCCCGGTGTCATCCTGGGGATGGATAAGAATGGCGTATTTTTGAATGTGCTTGATGCAAATGTAGCTGTGAAGTGTACAACTAGGGCACAACTGCTGCCACTGAAGGGGTGGGTGTGTGTGGGGCCCAATTTTTGGAAAAAAGGGAGACTCCGCTTGGAGTAACCCTTGCTTGATGTGTTTTTAAAAGAAGCCAAGATGAACAGAGCTGGGATCAGGAAAGACTTTGCTACCTACCCCGGTGTCATCCTGGGGACGGATAAGAATGGCGTATTTTTGAATGTGCTTGATGCAAATGTAGCTGTGAAGTGTACAACTAGGGCACAACTGCTGCCACTGAAGGGGTGGGTGTGTGTGGGGCCCAATTTTTGGAAAAAAGGGAGACTCCGCTTGGAGTAACCCTTGCTTACATTGTTTTTAAAAGAAGCCAAGATGAACAAGTCATGGGTCAGCAAAGACTTTGCTACCTACCCCGGTGTCATCCTGGGGATGGATAAGAATGGCGTATTTTTGAATGTGCTTGATGCAAATGTAGCTGTGAAGTGTACAACTAGGGCACAACTGCTGCCACTGAAGGGGTGGGTGTGTGTGGGGCCCAATTTTTGGAAAAAAGGGAGACTCCGCTTGGAGTAACCCTTGCTTGATGTGTTTTTAAAAGAAGCCAAGATGAACAGAGCTGGGATCAGGAAAGACTTTGCTACCTACCCCGGTGTCATCCTGGGGACGGATAAGAATGACGTATTTTTGAATGTGCTTGATGCAAATCTAGCTGTGAAGTGTACAACTGGGGCACAACTGCTGCCACTGAATGGGTGGGTGTGTGGGGCCCAATTTTTGGAAAAAAAGGGAGACTCCGCTTGGAGTAACCCTTGCTTGATGTGTTTTTAAAAGAAGCCAAGAAGAACAGAGCTGGGATCAGGAAAGACTTTGCTACCTACCCCGGTGTCATCCTGGGGACGGATAAGAATGGCGTATTTTTGAATGTGCTTGATGCAAATGTAGCTGTGAAGTGTACAACTAGGGCACAACTGCTGCCACTGAAGGGGTGGGTGTGTGTGGGGCCCAATTTTTGGAAAAAAGGGAGACTCCGCTTGGAGTAACCCTTGCTTACATTGTTTTTAAAAGAAGCCAAGATGAACAAGTCATGGGTCAGCAAAGACTTTGCTACCTACCCCGGTGTCATCCTGGGGATGGATAAGAATGGCGTATTTTTGAATGTGCTTGATGCAAATGTAGCTGTGAAGTGTACAACTAGGGCACAACTGCTGCCACTGAAGGGGTGGGTGTGTGTGGGGCCCAATTTTTGGAAAAAAGGGAGACTCCGCTTGGAGTAACCCTTGCTTGATGTGTTTTTAAAAGAAGCCAAGATGAACAGAGCTGGGATCAGGAAAGACTTTGCTACCTACCCCGGTGTCATCCTGGGGACGGATAAGAATGACGTATTTTTGAATGTGCTTGATGCAAATCTAGCTGTGAAGTGTACAACTGGGGCACAACTGCTGCCACTGAATGGGTGGGTGTGTGGGGCCCAATTTTTGGAAAAAAAGGGAGACTCCGCTTGGAGTAACCCTTGCTTGATGTGTTTTTAAAAGAAGCCAAGATGAACAGAGCTGGGATCAGGAAAGACTTTGCTACCTACCCCGGTGTCATCCTGGGGACGGATAAGAATGGCGTATTTTTGAATGTGCTTGATGCAAATGTAGCTGTGAAGTGTACAACTAGGGCACAACTGCTGCCACTGAAGGGGTGGGTGTGTGTGGGGCCCAATTTTTGGAAAAAAGGGAGACTCCGCTTGGAGTAACCCTTGATTGCTGTGTTTTTTATAAATGATCCAAGCTGCACAGAGCTGGGATCAGGAAAGACTTAGCTACCTACCCTGGTGTCATCCTGGGGACGGTTAATTATGGCGTATTTTTGAATGTGCTTGATGCAAATCTAGCTGTGAAGTGTGCAACTGGGGCACAAGTGCTACCACTGAAGGGGTGGGTGTGTGTGTGGCCCAATTTTTGGAAAAAAGGGAGACTCCGCTTGGAGTCACCTTGCGGTGTTTTACATGATTTTAGAAGGGCGTGCCATGCCTATATCTGTGTGTCCTCCTCTTTTTCCTTGTCCAGCTGTTTTGTTTTCGCATGAGTATATGTCCTTGTCACTTTCCAATGTGTTTGAGTTGTTTGTCACCTTTAGGACACCTTTGAGGGTGTTTTCTAGGTGTTTTTCTGTGTTTGTGATTGCCTGCCATTGTTTCCTATGCAGTTCGAGTTCGGTTCGTCAAACGTTCGACGAACCGAACTCGAACGGGAGGTCCGTTCGGCGAACCAACCTCGAGCCGAACCGCGACCGGTTCGCTCATCTCTAGTCAAGACCTCCTCTATGTCTCGGATTTACTAGAATTTTGTGTTTAATCCTATGACTTTTCCCTGCCCATACAAACTTTGATATTATAGCATTCATTTTTTTAAAACATTGTTGAGGGATATCTATTGGGAGGGTTTGTAAAAGGTAAAGAGCTTTGGGTAGAATTATCATTTTTATCAGATTAATTCTACCAAACCAGGAAATCGGGGTGTCTTTCCATGACATCAGGGAGGATTCTACTGACTTTAGTAAAGGCATAAAGTTGAGTTTGTAAAGATGATTGGAAAAATTACTGAGCTTTGTACCCAAGTAAGTGATGGAGGAACATTCTTTAAAGGGAGAGAGAGTAGACAGCTTTTCTTTGTTTTCAGGTGATAATAGGATATGCATTATATTGGACTTAGAGAAATTTATTTTAAAGTTAGAAATTGTGTTAAAGAAACGCAGTGTTGATAGCAATTCTTGTATAGAGTCATTTGGGTTTACCAAAAAGAATAGAATATCATCTGCATAAGCAGCACATTTATGTTCAATTGTGCCAGTCTTCAGTCCTTTGATTTTTGGGGATTGTCTAATTTTTTGTAAAAGTGTTTCCAGTGTAAGGATGAATAGAAGGGGGGACAATGGGGAGGCCTGCCTCGTACCGTTCTGTATATCAAAGCTGGGGACAGTATATTATTCACTTTGACTCTGGCTGAGGGCGTGGTATATAACTGAATAGGATAACTGAAGTGAGCACTAATATATATATATTATGAGTGCAAGCCAAAAAATACATACTATATAAGGATAAGGCTGCACATCAAACATAGATAATGGTATAATGCCTCAAGTATATGGAAAAATATTGGAATATACAATGAAAAATGCTACTTGCTAATTTGAACATGTGAATAATGAATTACATACCTGCCATGAACATTAGGAAAAAGGAGATATTTAGCAATCGCATTGATCAATGTAACTGAGCCCCAAGACCTCGTCAAGGTATATCTCTATATTGGGGTCCCTAGCTCTGTGACCCTAACTGTGTGTCATTAAATTAAAAACTGCTATGGGTGAAGAGGGGTAACTAAAGACTTTCTTATATAGGAGATGGAAAAAACATGGCCGAAAGGGGCGGAGCTGTGTTCACATTCAGAAAAAAACTACATATAACTGAATAGGATAACTGAAGTGAGCACTAATATATATATATATTATGAGTGCAAGCCAAAAATACATACTATATAGGGATAAGGCTGCACATCAAACTTAGTTAATGGTATAATGCCTCAAGCATATAGTATGTATTTTTTGGCTAAATATCTCCTTTTTCCTAATGTTCATGGCAGGTATGCAATTCATTATTCACATGTTCAAATTAGCAAGTAGCATTTTTCATTGTATATTCCAATATTTTTCCATATGCTTGAGGCATTATACCATTATCTAAGTTTGATGTGCAGCCTTATCCTTATATAGTATGTATTTTTTGGCTTGCACTCATAATATATATATATTAGTGCTCACTTCAGTTATCCTATTCAGTTATATGTAGTTTTTTTCTGAATGTGAACACAGCTCCGCCCCTTTCGGCCATGTTTTTTCCATCTCCTATATAAGAAAGTCCTTAGTTACCCCTCTCCACCCATAGCAGTTTTTAATTGCAATGAGATAGCGAAGGAAAAAGACATTGCATATAACCGCACGACCCAATAATAATGTAGAAAAACCTTTATTCAATGCACTTATACATGTTAAAACCAATTAAAAATGAAAACTACAACAACCTGGCACCCACAATATTGCATTACAATCAATGGATCTCCATACAATAGGATTATAAAATACCCAATTACGGGAGGTATGTGTCACCTAGCTGTACAATTCCAGACACAATCCCCAAAAAAACATGTCATGACCATATATATATACCTTACTCAGGGACAAAAAATGTGTCCAGGAGTGTCTATTTATCTAAGTCACCAAGGGACCATGAATACATGTGCAAGGTGCAATTTGATATGGCAATACCCAAAATCTCCAAAAAGGACATGTAACCAGACAGGATTTTGTAAGGTGGAAAATTATATATCGGGGAAGGTTTTTCCCCGAAGCGGGGAGGGCGGCCAGTGCAGCCAATTAGCCACCCCTACAAAGTTGCGAAGTGACCGCTCACCCCCACCAACATAAGCAAGTACTGCCTCACCAATGGCTCCAAACAAGTTGGCATCAAGAACCATGGATCGTGGGATGAATAGTGGGACACAAACCATAGGCGCAATTGTGGGTGCCCAGGAACCCCATGCGTATCGCCGCCGCTGCGGCTTCGTGAGGGAAAGGTTAGTGCCGTGCATTGAGTCTAACAGGTTTTTAAAGGTAAAAACAGTCACCTGAGTCATGACGCCAGCGCGGTCCGGACCATGTGCGTCATAATGAGTCAAGGCGCATGCGCAGGAGGAGTTGGACGGCAAGTCAGGAGTTCATATGTTTTGACACCGCGTTACATTTCTCGGCGCATGCGTGCATGTCAGTGTGAGTAAGCCGCAGCCACAAGCGCTCACACTCACCCATACCTTATAGGAAGTATCCTGTTTGCGACCCCAATAAGAAATTAATTAAATGTGGACGACACGCATGTCACAGGTACGCACAATGAACAATATCTTATGATCACCCGCACACAAAACAATAATTTTATGTATATATATGTGCATTCCGCTAAGCGGGCCGCATCTGAGACACAGGCATCCCTGACCAAAACCTCTTCGAAACGCATGGACGGTAACGTGAGGTTTATTACCACCTTTAATGATCAGTGGGGAGAAATAAGGAGTGTTTTGCAGAATCATTGGTCGGTGTTAACCCTAGACTCACAAACATCAGATATGGTGCATCAGTATCCCCAAATCACAGCCCGACGGGCCCCTAACTTAAGGGATCTTATCACAAGAAGCCATTTGGTGAGACCCTCGACGCGGCTTAACCGTGGTGTGGTTTTGAGAGGTTCGTTTCCATGTGGGGAATGCAATATCTGCAGCTATATGCTGCCCACCTCTAATACTTTTAGTAATCCTCACGACAACAAGAATTATGCCCTTACGGGCTATATAAACTGCAAAACACGGAACGTGATTTACTGTTTGATATGCCCATGCAATCTGGTATATGTGGGACAGACTACGCAAGAACTCCGCAAGAGAATCCAAAAGCACTTCTCAACTATTAATCTTGCTCCATCAGACATAAAGAAGGGCAAATCCATCACCCCAGTGGCTTCTCACTTTATGATGTACCATCGGAGCAAGGTGTCAGGCACACGTGTCTTTGGGCTGCAGAAATACTTTGGAAACGGTAGGGGTGGATCATGTCATAAATGGTTACTCCAACAGGAATCAAAATGGATTTTTAATTTACATTCTGTTTCCCCAGCAGGCCTAAATGAGGAGTTGCTGTTCACAGGATTCCTGGGTTGACATCTCGAATGATGTCCCCTGTGTTATCTTGGATGTCCTGTTTGCATGAACCTGCCACTTATAATATTGCGCTTGGACTCTTGCCTGAAATGGACCTCTGGGAGCCACCAAGAATATCACTGCTATAGGAGCCTGACCTAAAGATTTCCCAGGTGGCTGTTGTCACTGCTGCAATTCTCCTCTACAGGCAATTGGTTTGCCAATTTGCTCATATGCCTTGTTGGATATATGTTCCGGAGTTTACGATGATGGGCCAGCCTTATGGAGTCCCCTTTATAAGTTGGAACTCTGATATCGATGGCCGGACTGTTTCCAATTCTCGACGGCATTTCCTCTATTAAAAGATGGATTCTTCTGGAGACCCTCTGAATGGACTCTATCTTCCTCTGTAATTTGGAACTAATTCCGATACGTTTCTGGGTTTTATCTCAGATGCTCCAATAGAATGGGCACCCCAAGTCTCATCACACTCGCACTAAAAGACATTGGATGCGTCTATACCATTCCTAAATATGCCTTATTGGTTGTGGATATGTAATATGGATGTGATATTTTTCATTGGGGGTGACCCTTAGGCTATTAATCCTTTGGGGATACATATACAGGATCATATGAGATGTGTCCCCATAGAGACATTCGCCGATTTGGCTGTGGATGACACTGTACTAATGGATTCTTTGTATTGGGAGGGATTGATTGGGGTCTGGTTTAGGGGCTTATCCCTGTTTTTGTTATACCCTGCAAAATACATGATATGGTAATGCATGAACTTGTGGTGGCATATGTGGCATAGGTACTTGCAGGGCGATTGCACCGAGTCCAATGGGTCTGTCGGGCAGATCGCTTGCATTGGGAATGGTGCTTTCTATCCCACTGGGTGTTGATTCTGGCATGGCCCTTGGTGGTTATGCACTCAGTGGGGGTAATTGCCCTGCATTATATTATATTATATTCTATTATATTCTGTTACAATGCATGCTTAGTATGCCGCCACAACATGGTATTAGGACGGTATTATGATGTGGCACACTGCACAATGGGATGTACATATATCCTGGAGGCGCACTCAACAGGGGCAATGGCCCTGTGTTGGCTTGTGTCACAGCGCATGCCTAATATGTTGCCATAGCGTGCAATTGGGTTTGCACTGCGTTATGGTATAGGGCATAACATGCTGCCACAATGTACAATTGGGATGGCATTGCATTGTGGCACATTGCATGTTATGCCATCACAATATACAATTGGGATGGCATTGCGTTGTGGCATAGTGCTTAGCGGAATGCACATATATATACATGAAATTATTGTTTTGTGTGCGGGTGATCATAAGATATTGTTCATTGTGCGTACCTGTGACATGCGTGTCGTCCACATTTAATTAATTTCTTATTGGGGTCGCAAACAGGATACTTCCTATAAGGTATGGGTGAGTGTGAGCGCTTGTGGCTGCGGCTTACTCACACTGACATGCACGCATGCGCCGAGAAATGTAACGCGGTGTCAAAACATATGAACTCCTGACTTGCCGTCCAACTCCTCCTGCGCATGCGCCTTGACTCATTATGACGCACATGGTCCGGACCGCGCTGGCGTCATGACTCAGGTGACTGTTTTTACCTTTAAAAACCTGTTAGACTCAATGCACGGCACTAACCTTTCCCTGACGAAGCCGCAGCGGCGGCGATACGCGTGGGGTTCCTGGGCACCCACAATTGCGCCTATGGTTTGTGTCCCACTATTCATCCCACGATCCATGGTTCTTGATGCCAACTTGTTTGGAGCCATTGGTGAGGCAGTACTTGCTTATGTTGGTGGGGGTGAGCGGTCACTTCGCAACTTTGTAGGGGTGGCTAATTGGCTGCACTGGCCGCCCTCCCCGCTTCGGGGAAAAACCTTCCCCGATATATAATTTTCCACCTTACAAAATCCTGTCTGGTTACATGTCCTTTTTGGAGATTTTGGGTATTGCCATATCAAATTGCACCTTGCACATGTATTCATGGTCCCTTGGTGACTTAGATAAATAGACACTCCTGGACACATTTTTTGTCCCTGAGTAGGGTATATATATATGGTCATGACATGTTTTTTTGGGGATTGTGTCTGGAATTGTACAGCTAGGTGACACATACCTCCCGTAATTGGGTATTTTATAATCCTATTGTATGGAGATCCATTGATTGTAATGCAATATTGTGGGTGCCAGGTTGTTGTAGTTTTCATTTTTAATTGGTTTTAACATGTATAAGTGCATTGAATAAAGGTTTTTCTACATTATTATTGGGTCGTGCGGTTATATGCAATGTCTTTTTCCTTCGCTATTGAATTCAAGTTCCGTTGCAATTCCAGCACCCCTTGAAGATAATATATATACGTATGCCGTGGTGGTGCACTCTTTCCCTCCCCCCTTTTTCACATTTAATTGCAATGAGATGACACACAGTTAGGGTCACAGATCTAGGGACCCCAATATAGAGATATACCTTGACGAGGTCTTGGGGCTCAGGTACATTGATCAATGCGATTGCTAAATATCTCCTTTTTCCTAATGTTCATGGCAGGTATGCAATTCATTATTCACATGTTCAAATTAGCAAGTAGCATTTTTCATTGTATATTCCAATATTTTTCCATATGCTTGAGGCATTATACCATTATCTACGTTTGATGTGCAGCCTTATCCTTATATAGTATGTATTTTTTGGCTTGCACTCATAATATATATATATATTAGTGCTCACTTCAGTTATCCTATTCAGTTATATGTAGTTTTTTTCTGAATGTGAACACAGCTCCGCCCCTTTCGGCCATGTTTTTTCCATCTCCTATATAAGAAAGTCCTTAGTTACCCCTCTCCACCCATAGCAGTTTTTAATTGCAATGAGATGACACACAGTTAGGGTCACAGAGCTAGGGACCCCAATATAGAGACATACCTTGACGAGGTCTTGGGGCTCAGTTACATTAATCAATGCGATTGCTAAATATCTCCTTTTTCCTAATGTTCATGGCAGGTATGCAATTCATTATTCACATGGTCAAATTAGCAAGTAGCATTTTTCATTGTATATTCCAATATTTTTCCATATGCTTGAGGCATTATACCATTATCTAAGTTTGATGTGCAGCCTTATCCTTATATAGTATGTATTTTTTGGCTTGCACTCATAATATATATATATTAGTGCTCACTTCAGTTATCCTATTCAGTTATATGTAGTTTTTTTCTGAATGTGAACACAGCTCCGCCCCTTTCGGCCATGTTTTTTCCATCTCCTATATAAGAAAGTCTTTAGTTACCCCTCTCCACCCATAGCAGTTTTTAATTGCAATGAGATGACACACAGTTAGGGTCACAGAGCTAGGGACCCCAATATAGAGATATACCTTGACGAGGTCTTGGGGTTCAGTTACATTGATCAATGCGATTGCTAAATATCTCCTTTTTCCTAATGTTCATGGCAGGTATGCAATTCATTATTCACATGTTCAAATTAGCAAGTAGCATTTTTCATTGTATATTCCAATATTTTTCCATATGCTTGAGGCATTATACCATTATCTAAGTTTGATGTGCAGCCTTATCCTTATATAGTATGTATTTTTTGGCTTCCACTCATAATATATATATATTAGTGCTCACTTCAGTTATCCTATTCAGTTATATGTAGTTTTTTTCTGAATGTGAACACAGCTCCGCCCCTCTCGGCCATGTTTTTTCCATCTCCTATATAAGAAAGTCCTTAGTTACCCCTCTCCACCCATAGCAGTTTTTAATTGCAATGAGATGACACACAGTTAGGGTCACAGAGCTAGGGACCTCAATATAGAGATATACCTTGACGAGGTCTTGGGGCTCAGTTACATTAATCAATGCGATTGCTAAATATCTCCTTTTTCCTAATGTTCATGGCAGGTATGCAATTCATTATTCACATGTTCAAATTAGCAAGTAGCATTTTTCATTGTATATTCCAATATTTTTCCATATGCTTGAGGCATTATACCATTATCTAAGTTTGATGTGCAGCCTTATCCTTATATGGCGTGGTATATAAGGCCAGGATTTTTTGTAAAAAATTTTTGGGGAAGCCAAATTTAATGAGTGTTTGTTCTATGAAATACCAATCAACGCGATCAAATGCTTTTTCTGCGTCTGTGGAAAGGACCGACAATTGTATTTTCTGGTGTTTAGCCAGGTGAATCGCGTTGATTGCCCTCATCACATTATCCTTGGCTTCTCTACCCTTAATAAAGCCAACTTGTTCCGGATTTATCAAATTTGGGAGAAGTTTCTGCATTTGATTCGCTAGTATTTTGGCATAGAGCTTCACATCATTATTAATAAGTGAAATTGTCCTGAAGCTGCCGCAGCAGGTGGGGTCTTTTCCTTCTTTCGGTATGAGACTTATGTGTGCCTCTAGAGATTCCTTCTTGAATTTGTTAGATTTATCAATATGGTTAAAGTAATCTAACAGGTGTGGAATCAGTTCAGTTTTGAAATGCTTATAATATTCTATTGAAAAGCCATCAGGGCCTGGGCTCTTACCATTTGGGGTTTGATCTATAGCTTCTTCTATTTCTTCCTTTGTTATAGGGAGATCTAACGATTCCTTTTGCATAGCTGAAATTTGGGGAAGGGTTAGGTTCTTGAGAAATTCTTCTGTTTTTTCAATTTTTTCTGAGTCAGATTTGCAGTTCGCTTTTAGATTATATAGGTTTGAGTAGAATTCTGAAAATGTTTTGGCGATATCTTCTGTTTTGTAGAATATCTGATCCTTATTTTTTTTTATTTTCAGAATATGTGTGGAGTTAATTTGTTTCTTAATAGAGTTTGCCAGATATCTACGACATTTGTTTGCATAGGAGTATGCTTTAAAACGGGAGAATGATAGAAACTTTTCAAATTTTTGATCAAGGAGGGCCCTTAATTCAAGTCTTAGATTATAAAGATTTCTCTCTAGAATATGAGATTGTGTTATCTTATGTTTGTCTTCCATATTTTTAATTTGGGCTATTTTTAGTGAGGTCTCCTTTTCTCTTTCTTTCTTTGTTCTCGAACCAAGTTCAATGAGAATGCCTCTGAGAACAGCTTTGTGTGCTTTCCAAATGTTGGAGTCGCATTTGCCAGAAATGCAGTTTTCTGTAAAGAAATTCTTAATAGAACTGGCTAAACAATCTTGTGAGTCTTTCATTTTGAGTAGATTATTATTTAGCTTCCAATTTAAGGGGCTTCTGATTTGTTGTTGTATGTTCAGGTTGAGAAAAAGTGGGGCATGGTCTGAGAATATTATTGAACCATAAGAGATGCTATGTACTAAGCTCAGATGTTTGTGGGGGAGAAATAAATAGTCAATCCTTGAGTATTTTTTGTGTACTGATGAGAAGAAGGAATAGTCTTTTGTGGCGGGGTGTATTATTCTCCACACATCTATTAATAGTCTGCTGTTTAGAAGTTTTTTAATGTATCTAGTTGTTTTGAGCGGGACCGTCGATTGGCCATTTGATGTGTCTAACGGAGGGTGTAAGGGTATGTTGAAATCTCCTCCCAGAATTAATTGGCCTTCTGTGAAATTATCTAAGATCTCAGTGAAGCTTTTGAAAAAAGGGGAGTGATTGTTGTTTGGTGCATAAATGTTTGCTAGCGTAAACAGTGTATTATATATTGTGCATTTCAGTAATATGTATCTGCCCTCTTTATCATATAATGCATCCTTAAAGACGAAAGAAATCCTCTTATTTATAATTATAGATACACCTTTGTTTTTTTTTGATTGGTGAGTTAGCGTTAAACCATTTAGTAAAGATTTTATTTTTAGTTACTGGTGTGTGTGTTTAAAATGAGTTTCTTGGAAAAATACTATATCTATTTTATTTTTATGTAGATAGTTCAAGATTTGTGATCTTTTTCCTGGGATGTTTAATCCTTTTACATTATAGGTAGCTACCTTTATGTTGGCCATTGATGCTTGAGTGGGGCATATTTGCGTCTTTTTTGTTTGTCTTAGCAGGATTTTTAAATAAACAGGAACTATAGAAGGATGAGATAAATAAAACAAAAGAGTGAACCATGATGCGCAACGTGCCACCAGGTTTCTCAACTGGTTTGAACATTTTTGCAGCTGGTAGGGATATGAGCAAAAATAATGCACGCCCTACCAGGAATAATTGCAAGGATAAAGGTGGTATTCAGGTCCGTGGGGGCGTGGACCTAGAAGAGAAGTAGCGGTTCTCTTCTTTTTTTTTATTTTTTTATTTTTTAGGGTTCTCCCTTTTTTCAAAAATGGAGAGAAATATGTATGTACTTATTAGAGGATTAAACAGACTCCCGGTGAGTCTTAATTGACCCAGAGGCTTTAAATGACACAATGTCAAATCCCATTTCGAATGTAACCTATGAGCTCAATCCGGTGGGATTATGTTGTTTAGCATATACATTGTGCCCAGGCTTCCCCCTATCTCCGTCCCCACCTCAGTGGGAAAGAGGGAGGGGGTAGTAGGTTGACGTATGTTGAGTATCGACAACTTCATATCTCTTTTCTAAGTATAACTCTTAATACAAAGTAACTATAACAGAACTTTAGAAACAGTTAACCTAGAATTTCTGATCAAAGTAAATATTTATATGTTAGGTTTTGCTTCTATCTTCACCCGATTTCTCCGTTTTCTCTGTGGTCTCTATTGGGTGTTCTCTTGTATTCAGAATTCAGTTTTCTTTTCTTTTTTTCTTTGGGTGGAGTGACTATAGACTATAGACACTTTTCAGATACTGGAAGTGGAGGCAAATTTAGAAATGCCTCCGCTTTTGTCCAATCTGGGACCTGGAGGTCCGATAAATCCAATTTTTTGAGGACGAACGGAAAGTCATCAGGAGCTCTGATTGTTAGAGTCTTGCCATTTAATGGGACTGCCAGCCCAAAGGGGAAGAGCCATCTATAGGGAATGTTGTTATTTCTCAAAACTTTTGTCAAGGGTTGAAGCTGACGCCTAAGGTCGAGAGTCAGCTTTGTAAGGTCCTGAAAGATTTGAATCTCCGAGCCTTCGTATTCTATTTTTTCCACACCTCTCGCTTTCTGATAAATGTCCTCTTTGGTTTTAAAGCTTTGGAAACAGCATAAAACATCTCTTGGTCTGTCTGTTCCCGATTGTTTTGGTCGGAACACTCTGTGTGCTATTTCTATCTTCAGGTCATTTTCATTGTGTTTCCCGATAATGTTGCTGAAGATTGTGGTCAACGTAGTGAAAATATCCTTATCAGGGATAGAGTCCGGCAGGCCTTTAACTCTTAAGTTGTTTCTGCGGGACCTATTTTCGAGGTCATCTATGTGGGTCGTTTGCAGAAATTGATCTTTTTGTTTCTCAATTAAGATTTCTGTTACTTTTGAAGCGTGTGCTGTGATCTGTTCGTTATTATCTTCCAGGATTTGTATTCGGTCATGTGCTGATTTAACATCTTTTCTGAGATCTGCGATCTCATCCTTCACAGCCTGTGTAAAGTCCTTAAATAGATTCTTCATATATTCTGCTGTAGGGAGAGCCTTAATGTATTCTTTTATATCTTGATCCTGCTGTATGGATTTGGAGGCCTCATCTTCATCACTATCTGACCACTGGTTGAGCGGAAGTGTTGCTGCTTTCTGTTTGTGTAGTTCATTACAAATTTTATTACATTGAGGTGTTTCAGTTACATTTCGTTTTTGCGACTTGTTTTCATCTTGACTTTTTTTTGGCGTTTTGTGTTGTTTATTTGATTCTTCAGTTTGGGGTTTGTTACCTTTTCCCATTTTGCCTGTATTGATACTACTACACCGGGAGTAAGAAAGTAAATAGTTAAATCATATGATCTTTTATGTGAGTTTCATCAGATTGTAGACCTCAAGGTTTGATTGAAGGAAGGTCTCATCTATTTTGGTGGCGAGGAGGGGGAGGGGAGTTGCAGTTCGCTAGTAATATTCAGGGTGACTTTCTCTGCAGTGTACGGCTCACTATTATTTTTCTTGTGGAGCTCGTCTGTATATGTTGTTCACCACTGTTATTCAGGAGGGCTCCTCTGTGATATGTGGTTCTATGTTATTATTCAGGGGGAGCTCATCTATGATATGAGGTTTGCAGCTGTTAAGCTAGAAGTAGTTGTCTTGAATACGTGGCTTTTCTGTGTTGGTCAAGAAGAGATTGTCTGCAGTGTTCAAATCACCACTGTCATTCAGGGGGGGCTCCCCTAAGATATGTGGATCACTGTTGTTTTTCCAGAAGAGCTTGTCTGCAGCTTGTGTCACACTATTATTTTTCAGAGAGAGTTCACCTGTGCTGTGCAGCACACTGTTGTCATTCAGGAAAGACTGGGCCGTGCCACACAGTGATGTTATTCAGGGGGAACCTGTCTGCACACAGCAGGTCAAAGGCACTTTTATCATGTAGATAGGGACTCTGAAATTCAGGTACAGTACTTGGTTTTAATATGCCTTATCTTTATGCTGCCACTCTCATTCACAGGTTTTCTATGTAATTTGAGTCAAACCCTCCTGTATTGGGTATGAAGACTCCTGTTTTAGAGATAAGCTGCAGTTCCTATCTCCTTGTACAAATGCCCCCCCTTCTCCTTTTGCTGATCTTATGTGACCGGACCCAAGCACTGCTCCTTTCTGCTTTACCCAGCGCTGACAGCCAATGCTTCTCTGGGAAAATCCCCTTCAGCCTACAGCAGGCCTGCACTCAAACACAGCGACTGACACTGATGGAGGGCAGAAGTAGGTGAGAGTGCAGATTCTGAGGCACAGCAGTGTTAAGGGGCCCCCCTTCTGTCCCCCAGGTAAGTACTCACAGTCCTTCCAGCAGCTTTATCTTCTTTTCTTCTTATCTCCTCCACTCGCAATAAACAGTCTTTCTTCAGCTGCAGAGCTTCCTGGAGCAGCTCTCTCCCTGTCTTATCTTTTATAATGGCTGCCTCCCCCTCTCCTTCACACTCTCAAAGAATCTTGTGCCTCCTTGGATGTTTTCAGCCAGAGTTTCCCCCACTCTGAGTGCCTCTTGATCTCCACCATAAATGAGGACCCTTTTGTGTAGTTTTGGGTGGGTTTTGCTGGGAATATTATATTAAAAGAAGCTATGCAGTCAGGAGCTCTCCTGTATTGCAACCTTCCCGCTCTCCAGCTAGGCCACGTCCTCCACCTTACTCGTACTTAAATATCCAGTATCGTTCTTGGCTTTTGTTTCAATAAATTCTATGAGATGAGGAAATCCACTTTGCATGCTTCTACTATGCTTTACTTTAATAATAAAACATCACTGTAGTGAGAAGTTTTTACGTTTTACATACATTTCACCCAAAAGCCAAATATCCCTAACTTTTTGTGAGTAGTGTAGATATATCCATGTATGACATATGCTTTTTCCCCTATTGGACTATTCACATTAATAAGTATAGTAGTGTAGTAGTATTTTATGGCTACATTTGAATCCCTATAAGGCAACTTTTTAATGTTTGTTTTTTTGTGTTTTTTACTTTATAATAATGTATTGATTTAAATTACTGGTTAGCTTACGTCTTTATGACATGCACTTATTTTACTCTCAGGCTGATGATTTGTCTAATATTTATTAAAATTGCTATATTTTAGTTATTAGTGATGGGTGAGCTTAAAAATGCTTGGGTGCTCATTACTCGAGACAAACACCTTCTAAGGTCAGTGTCACACTTGCGAGTGACTCACATGTATTACACGCGAGTCTCGCATCGCATCTACCGAGATGGAATGCTGCTTTTGGGAAAGGAACATCTCAGCTGCATAAAAATACATGAAGCTGACCCGCTCCTGTCAGGAGAGTGTGCGGCTAGGCCGGGTGATGCGATGCGAGACTCAAGCATATTACATGTGAGTTACTCGCAAGTGTGACTCCGGCCTAATGCTCAGGTGCTCGGTACTCAAGTTGAGCAATTTCTAATGCTATAGTTCTCAATTCAAGCAATGAGCATAATGGAAGTCAATGGGAAACTCAAGCATTTTTCTGACAGATCCCACCAGGAAGGTCTGAGGGATCTGTAAATCAGTGAAATGGATGGAAATGTGACGCCCTGGACTAGTCAGGTCGTCCCAGGTAGTCCCATGCATACACACCCCCCCTCCCCCTTAGCAAGGTGACAGCAGCCAAACTACAAAACCCTTGTCACCACCCTCCGGGTTTGATGTTCACACCAGGGGGGCAGAGCCAGGCAGTTGGCTCCGCCTGCCGAGGAGTTCACAGTCTCGGAGGCGGGAAAGACTGTAGATGAGTTTGAGTCACGTTCAAGGGCAGACCTGTGCTCAGGCCTGCCAAAAGTCTACACCAGGTGTCTGGGTCGGAGCCCAGTCACCTCTGGCAAGGAGGCAGACGGTGGTGGCTGCCTGCATGAGCTGGGATTACAGCCGGTGGAACCGTAGGGACCGGGGATGGGCGGTGGCCCACCAGTACCAAACCGGGGAACCGATTGGAAACCGGAGCACCAGGAGGAGTACTCAGACCCAGTATGAGGCCCAGAAACAACTAGGCTAAGTCAAATCAACTGATTGAGGACTGGACTTTAGGACCTTTCCCACACAAGACCCGACTGAAGACAACAGCCCAACCATTAGGGTAAAGCCACCGCCAAGGCATAGAGACCCAAGGGGCCAGCGTCTGTGGGCAAACAGGGCTCTCCCGACACATAACAAGCCGGGGAGCGGACTACCGTTGCTCAGGCATAGGAGTCGTGATTCTACACAAGCGAGGTGCAGGAGAAAGGCGGAAACCACCAACCTGTTAAGGGGAAAACTGCATCCGGCTGCGGGCACCGTTCAGCATCTTGTTTGGTTTACCAGAGACTCCAGCATGTTTTCTCATAGTGAGTACAACAGTGCCTTTGGGCCGCACACAGCACCGACACCCCAGCACGCATCCATCCCCTCACCTCAACACCTCCCTCGGGCCCCCGGGACCACCATCCCCCTACCCACAGAGGGGGCCAACACCAAGCTGCACAACACCGTCCCCGTGAGCCTAGTCAACGGCAGCGGTGCTGTCCATCCATTCACCACAACCCGTGGGTGGCGTCACGAACTTAAATTCCCTACAAACAACCGTGGCTCCGGCCGTGGACCTCCCCACTGAAGTGCCTACATGTAGAGCCAACCCCCTTTCAGAGCGACATGCCCCCGGGTCCGTGGAAAGCTCGAGCCACCTACCCACGAGCACGGATCCGAGCGGCTTGGCAGCCGGCCGAGCCCCGGGGCAGTACACATCGACTCTTCTGGCATCACTAACAGGATTGAACCCATCCACTTACCTGTGGAAGTGCGCCTTGAAGTTATCGTCAGCGGAGTCCCCATTGAAAAATTGCAGAATCTGCCATCTTGTCACATCCTGTGGCGCGAAGTTTCCCGCCCAAGCCATCTTCTCCAAGCAAAAATGGCGCGAAGGTAGAGCCCCGCCCCCTGAGAGCGGAGCAGTGCAGAAGGCAAGTGGAGTGCACTGAAAAGACCAAGGGGGGACGGAGGGAAGATGTCCGTACCTACCGGAGATGGCGAAGGGGCGTCAGCTGCGGGAGTGGCGGCGCCTGAAGACAGAAATGTGGCAGCCCTCGCTCCGGTCGCAAGAGCGGGGGAGACAGCGGGTCCAGCGGTCGCCCAGGTAATGCCGATCTCCTTGCCCTAGTACGATGGGAAGCCTGATGCCTTGCAGGTGTTCCGAAAAAAGATAAACAGGATCCTTGACTTGTATGCCATGACTGGCAGACAGCGTGCGACTGTAGTGCTGGGGCAGCTGACTGGCGAGGCCGAGCAGGAGACGGAGACCTGGGCAGACACGGACCAGGCCTCGGTGACCACTATCTTTGAGAAACTCCAGACCGTCTTTGAAACCCGCACCGAGGCTGAGTTGCGGATACAGTTCTACCAATGTCAGCAACGACCCGAGGACAGTATAAGAGACTATGCCTTGTGCCTGCAGACAGCACTCCGGACGCTGAGGCGGGTGGACACCATCAGTGAGGCCGACAACAACAACATGCTAGTGGAGCAGTTCTTGCAGGGCCTGGGGTTTACCGAAGACCGCAAACAGCTGTGGTTATGGACTTTGGAGTACACCGACCTAGACTTTACAGTACTAAAGGAGCGGGCCATTAAGGCCCTGCAAGCACCAACCATTGGCGCTCCTGATGCGACCCCCTGGCCAGTCGAAACTGCTCCCGTCTTGGTAGCGACCTCTCCCTTGGCTCTACCGGCCCCTGACGCACCTGTCGGGACGATGGAAGCGCTGGCCTCGCAGGTCCGACGCACGAATGAAGACCTCACCCGGTTCCTCACCGCACTCCAGCTACCGACGAGAGCCAGGCCCCAGGAGAAGATCCAGCTCGCCGACAGTCCGGAGGATGTCCCTTGAATGCAGTGGAGGATGAACAACGACCTGCGGTATGGGCCACCTGTTTGCTACAAGTGCAACAAGCCTGGCCATTACTCTAGGTGATGCCCGTTAAACAAGCAACCCCTGAGGCCAAGGGCCAATCAAGGAGTAGACCCTCACGGCCCGACTGATTGGTGAGACCAGTATGTTGGAGGTCACCCCATCATCTCCCTGGCAGTGGATGGCGTCCCGACCATGGCCCTGTTGGACACTGGATCGCAGGTAACGACTATACCTTATTCAGTGTAGTGACCCTGACTGTGGGACGGACCCAGCTGAAACGCCAAGGGATGATTGTGGTGCTGAATGAGCCCAGTGATCGTAACCCGAAAGTGGTCCTAGGGACCAACGTGATTGAGCACTGTATAGGAGAAGTGTTGAGCATGTTGCAGCAGCTGTCTGCCACTGCAGGAGGGGGTTGGCAGAGGGCACTAAAGCGTGAGATCCGGGCCCTCCTGCATCGGCAGCAAGTGAACCTGACAGGTGGAGAGATTGGTGGAGTGCGGGTGATGGACGCAGCCCCTTTAGTGGTCCCGCCAAGGAGTGAGATGATGATTTGGTGTAGACCAGCAGTAGGCCCCCAGGGCCGAGATTACCCGGCGTTGGTGGAACCCTCGCCTTCAGAGCACTGGCCCACAGTAATGGCAGCCAGGGGGGTGATTGACGTCAAGAAGTTGGGAGTGCCTGTGAGAGTGCTGAATTGCAGAGAGGAAGAGGTTATGCTCGCCCGCTATGCCACCATAGCTAAGCTGTTCAACATAGATTCCAACTCCATCTATGAAACCACCCCCACTACCCTTGCACCCAACATGAGCAGTGACACCCCATCCATGCAGACGGAGGAGTGGTGCCGAGAGTTACATGTCGGCACTGAGTCTACCCCGCTACACCACAAAGTCGGGGTATACAGGGTGGTACAGGAATATGGGCAGGTTTTCAGCAAGCACCCGCTAGACTTCGGGAGGATTAAGGGGGTTCAACATCAGATCCCCACAGACACACATCCACCCATTAAAGAAAGGTATAGGCCGATCCCACCAGCATACTATCAATGCGCCAAAGACATGTTGAGGGACATGAAGGAGGCAAGGGTCATCCGGGATAGTTGTAGTCCCTGGGCAGCTCTATTGGTGCTGGTAAAAAAGAAGGATGGTACCATGAGAATGTGTGTGGATTACCGGAAGATTAATCAGATCACGCATAAAGATGCCTACCCTCTCCCCCGCATCGAAGAGTCGCTGGCTGCATTAAAAACTGCTAATTATTTCTCTACCCTTGACCTTACCAGTGGATACTGGCAGGTGGCGGTTGCACAGGAAGATCGTGAGAAGACCGCATTTGCTACCCCCATGGGACTCTGCGAGTTTAACCGCATGCTGTTTGGGCTGTGCAATGCCCCTGGGACCTTCCAACGGCTCATGGAGTGCTGCTTGGGGCATCTTAACTTCGAGACTGTTCTACTGTATTTGGATGACGTGATCGTATATTCCAAGAGGTACGAAGCCCACCTGGAGCACCTGGCAGAAGTGTTCGCGGCCCTCTCCAAGTGCGGGATGAAGCTGAAGCCTTCCAAGTACCATCTGCTGAAACTCAAGGTGCAATACCTCGGACACGTAGTGAGCGCAGAGGGTGTAGCCCCGGATCCTGAAAAGGTTGCGGCTATCCAGAGCTGGCCACGAACGACCACGGTGAGGGAAGTGAGGCAGTTCCTGGGCCTGGTGGGTTACTACCGCCATTTCTTCGAAGGGTACACGAAGATGGCCGCGCCCATGCAAGACCTCCTCGTGGGACAGACCAAGAATGGGAGAGCCCCTGGGCCCGCTTTTGTCTGGGGTGAGAAGCACGAGGAGTCTTCACCAGGTGAAGTCAGCCCTGACAGGGAAAGAGATCTTGGCCTACCCCGATTACGGCCTTCCGTCTGTCCTCTACACCGACACCAGCAATGTGGGCCTGGGTGCGGTTCTGTCCCAGGTACAGGACGGGAAGGAGAAAGTGATCGCCTACGCTAGCAGAAAACTCCGGCCAACGGAAAGGAACTCCGAAAATTACAGCTCCTTTAAGCTTGAGTTCCTAGCCCTCGTGTGGGCAATAACCGAAAGGTTCAAGCACTACCTCGCGGTGACGAAGTTTACTGCCTACACAGACAACAATCCGTTGACACAACTGGATACAGCTAAGCTGGGCGCCCTAGAGCAGCGGTGGATGGCTCGACTGTCCAACTACGATTTCACCATCAAGTACAGGGCTGGTCGCAAGAACACCAACGCGGATGCGCTGTCGCGGATGCCGCACCTGCCTGATGAAGGGGTAGAGGAGGACAACCGTGAGGAGATTGAGTTATCTGCGTTTCATCGCCCACGGGATGAGAAGCCCTGCGTTAACCAACAGCAGGTGAACCTTGATCCGCTGCCCAGCCAAGGGTGGCAAGAAGCTGAGGACCAAGAACCTGCAGTCCAACTGGTCAAAAGCATGATTGCGCAGGGCTCTTCCAGGATGGACCCCGCAGCCCCCTCAGAAGCTCAGCGGTTGTGGAAGGAGAGAGACCGGCTGTACTTACATCAAGGGAAGCTGTATAGGGAGCTGATCAACCCGAAAACCCATGAGAAGGTTCGCCAGCTGGTGGTTCCCCAGGCCAGTGTGCCCAAGGTCCTGCAGGTCTACCATGATGGCGCAGGACATTTCGGTTGGAAAAAGCTGGAAATGTTGCTGAGGGAACGGTTTTACTGGAGTGGGATGCGGGAGTCTGTGGAGGCCTGGTGTCGAGAATGTGGCCCCTGTACACTGAGAAGGCGGGACAAGGCCAGCTAGAAAGCCCCTCTGTAGCCGATCATCACTCACCAGCCGCTGGAGTTGGTCGCCTTGGACCACGTCAAGCTCACGCCCAGCTGAAGCGGGTATACCTATGCCCTGACCATTGAGGACCACTACTCAAGGTTCATGGTGGTTGTCCCCGTTAAAGACTTGACGAGCCGTACCGCAGCTAGAGCCTTCCAGGCCTACTTTTGTCGACCGCATGGCTACCCAGAAAAGGTGCTCATGGACCAGGGCCCTGCCTTTGAAGCAGCGATGTTCCAGGAGTTTTGCCACTTGTACGGGTGCAAGAAGATCCTTACTACGCCGTACCATGCCCAAACTAATGGGATGTGTGAGAAGATGAACCACCTGGTCCTGAACCTCCTCAAGACACTACCGTTGGAGGAAAGGAACCTGTGGCCGGAGAAGCTGCCTGACCTGGTGGACATGTACAATAACATCCCCTGCAGTTCCACCAAGTGCACGTCTGCGTATCTAATGAGAGCCCCACCGGGACGGCTGCCTGTGGACCTGGAAATGGACATAGAAGCACCCGAAGCCCTTCCCTCCACTAACAACTGGGATGCCAAGCGACAGACACAGTACCGACGGATCCAGGAGTATGTGGAGAGGAATCTGTGCCAGAGCCGAGAAAAGCAAGAGCAGCGCTTCAACAAGCGGGCTCCGGCTACCCCCTTTGAAATCGGGAATGTGGTTCTGAAACGTAAGAGAAGGACGCATAAGCTCGACGACCAGTGGGAAAAGACCCCATACGTCATACAGCCTACTGAATGGGAAAATGAGAAGACCTATTTGATCAGTCGCGACCAAGGGAAGACCACGGCTACGGTTTCCAGGGACCACCTGAAGAGATGCCCGGATCCCTTCAGACTGGCAGATGAGGATCCGGTTCCCTGCCGAGCGGGTAACAGAAGAAAGAGGTTATTCATACCGTGATGGGTGACTTCCCAGCAGATTGGCCTATGCAGAATGGCACGGTAATTGTTCCTGTGATAATGTTCCCACAACCCGTGGAAGAAATAGAGACGGAGACGCCCGCCAGCGAGCCATCTGAACAAGCGCCCAGGGATGCACCTATACCATGCCCTCGTAGGTCTCTACCAGCTATACCTGACATATGGGAAGAGGGACCGGTCGCTCCCTCTGTCCCATTGCCTCCCCCTGACAGCACTGGGCCCAGGAGGTCCACACGCCCCAACCTAGGTAGGCCCCCGCTTGGGTACAGGGAGACTGCCATCTAGGGGTACAACATGTTGATTGTGTAAATAGCTGAATGAGTGAGCACTAATCATCCGAGACTTTCACCTGATTAATATGAAAGTTAAAGGCAGCGGATCCCGGCTGCCAAGTTGAACACAGTTCCCATTGGGACCATACTGCCCGTCCCCGTTGGGACTTTGTTTTGCCCCGTTCAAAAGAGATCAGGCCGAGAACTTGCAGGCCACCCAAAAACTTTTGGGTTTGTAAATAATTCCCTTGACCGGCCTGTCCCGTTTCACGACCTCCGGAGAGGCAGACTGGAGGATGGGCCTGTGGGAAAGAGATGGCCGAGGCCCGCCACCATTGCAACCGGTGGCGATCCTCTGGGTCAGGGGTCCCCTGGACGTGGGGCCTCTGAGAGACAAGCAGGTGTGAACCCTGCACCCGTTCCGTATAACAACACCTGGGCCCGTTCCTGGACTGGGGAAAAGGGGTGCTGCCCATTTCTTAGGGGCAGCATCAAGGCTAGGTTTGTTTGGGTGGGTAACTGAAGGACCCAGTCCCATTCCATTGTTAATAAAAATGTTATGTTTTGCAATGTTTAAGAATGTGCCTCCCGCAAGGGAAGATTTAAAATATCCTTGAAGTTTATACAAAAGTTATTATACTTGTAACCTGTTTCAAATCTTTTACCGTTAAAACAACAAAAATAAACCGGTGGTGGACGGGCAGCCCGCGGACGCTCTGCATTAAACCAAGGGGGAATGTGACGCCCTGGACTAGTCAGGTCGTCCCAGGTAGTCCCATGCATACACACACACCCCTCCCCCTTAGCAAGGTGACAGCAGCCAAACTACAAAACCCTTCTCACCACCCTCCGGGTTTGATGTTCACACCAGGGGGTTGGAGCCAGGCGGTTGGCTCTTCCCACCGAGGAGTTCACAGTCTCGGAGGCGGGAAAGACTGTAGATGAGTTTGAGTCAAGTTCAAGGGCAGACCTGTGCTCAGGCCTGCCAAAAGTCTACACCAGGTGTCTGGGTCGGAGTCCAGTCACCTCTGGCAAGGAGGCAAACGGTGGTGGCCACCTGCAGGAGCTGGAATTACAGCGAGTGGAACCGTAGGGACCGGGGACGGGCGGTGGCCCGCCGGTACCAAACCGGGGAACCGATTGGAAACCGGAGCACCAGGAGGGGTACTCAGACCCAGTACGAGACCCAGAAACAACTAGGCTAAGTCAAATCAACTGATTGAGGATTGGACTTTAGGACCTTTCCCACACAAGACCCGACTGAAGACAACAGCCCAACCATTAGGGTAAAGCCACCGCCAAGGCATAGAGACCCAAGGGGCCAGCGTCTGCGGGGAAACAAGGCTCTCTCGACACATAACAAGCCGGGGAGCGGACTACCATTGCTCAGGCATAGGAGTCGTGATTCTACACAAGCGAGGTGCAGGAGAAAGGCGGAAACCACCAACCTGTTAAGGGGAAAACTGCAGCCGGCTGCGGGCACCGTTCACCATCTTGTTTGGTTTACCAGAGACTCCAGCGTGTTTTCTGATAGTGAGTACAACAGTGCCTTCGGGCCGCGCACCGCACCGACACCCCAGCACGCATCCATCCCCTCGCCTCAACACCTTCCTCGGGCCCCCGGGACCACCATCCCCCTACCCACGGAGGGGGTCAACACCAAACTGCACAACACCGTCCCCGGGAGCCTAGTCAACGGCAGCGGTGCTGTCCATCCATTCACCACAACCCGTGG
Source organism: Anomaloglossus baeobatrachus (assembly GCF_048569485.1). Taxonomy (NCBI): domain Eukaryota; kingdom Metazoa; phylum Chordata; class Amphibia; order Anura; family Aromobatidae; genus Anomaloglossus; species Anomaloglossus baeobatrachus. The sequence continues at coordinate 202,879,801 of NC_134355.1, read as the reverse complement.
GTGGCGTCACGAACTTAAATCCCCTACAAACAACCGCGGCTCCGGCCGTGGACCACCCCACCGAAGTCCCTACGTGTAGCGCCAACCCCCTTTCAAAGCGATATGACCCCCGGGTCCGTGGAAAGCTCGAGCCACCTACCGACGAGCACGGATCCGAGCGTCTCGGCAGCCGGCCAAGCCCCGGGGCGGTACAGAAACACCACTGATCGGTGAGGTGCAGGGTTGAAGGGACAGCGCGGCGCGGTGCCGGAGGGCACGGGTGTACTCACTCAGCAAGAGATGCACAAAGCCTCCGGTAAACCAAACGGCTGGATGGACAGGTCCCGCAGCCGGCTGCTGTGTCTCTCCCCGGACAGGTGATGGTGGCTGTCTCTTCCTGCACCTTTGTGTACTGTTTGACTCCAATGGCTTCCCAACGGTAGTCCGCTCCCCGGTGTATAGATACCGGAGGAGCCCATTTTGCCCGCAGGCGCTAGCCCTTGGACTTCTAGCCTGTGGCGGTGGCTGTATGTCCTCACGGTGTGAGCGGTTGCCTTCTGTCGGGACTTGGTTGTTAGGGAACCCCGGGGGTTCCTGTCACATTCGGATTTGACTGTTAACGGCGGCTCCAAGCCTGGTCGGGGTCCGATGGCCCTGCCTGGGTGTGCTTAGCTTCACTCCATTCCCCGGTTGGGTACCGGTGAGCCACCGCCCAGCCCCGGTCCTTACGGCTCTGCGGAGTTCCACCAACTCCTGCAGACGGCCACCACCATCTGCCAACCTTGCTCTCAGTGCCTGGGCTCCGACCCAGACACTTGCAGTACGTGACCTCTCACTTTCACCTCCAAAGCTAAACTGCACTTTTCCCGCCTCCAGGCCTGTGAACTCCTCGGTGGGTGGGGCCAACCGCCTGGCTCCGCCCCACCTGGTGTGGACATCAGACCCTGGAGGGAGGCCACAAGGGTTTTTGTCTGACTAATGTAACTGTCCGGGGGGTGGGTGGGTGTGTGTGTGTGTTTTATCTGTGGCTACCTGGCTAGTCCAGGGTGCCACACATCCACACAGTGAAGATAGGCAAAGCTACCCCACAAAGAAACAATTTTAAAAAGTTCCATTTCCCCCTGGCTGTGCTGAGCTGCGGTTGATAGTGCAGGTGTTGTGCTGACCAGATGAGGAGAAGGTGGAGGAAGTGGAGTAGTAGTAGTAGTAAGAAACATGGACAGAGAAATGTGCACAAATCCACTGTTTTTTTAGGATGTGTGCTTAAATAGTTTCCGCCTGAGGCGCAGCCGATATTACATTAAACCCTGATGACCCCATTTCACATTTCACCATCACAGCCAAGATTGGAAGGGTATACTCATAGAACATTTTTTTTAAAAAGCTCTTAGAATTAATGTTTTTTTTTGCAAGTTCCCCCTACAAAGCCTAATTTTCAGCTCCTGTTGCATACAGTATACCCATTGCAGTTAATAGGCTCGTAGCTGGATTTGGAATTGTTATTCAGTCTATAATTTTTAACTGTTGTTCAGTGATAACATCATGTAAAAGAGGTGATTATTATCAGTCGGTTTCCTTTTGTTAATATGCCCTATTGACGCGTTTTCCCTCTATATGAAGAGGTTCTTCAGGGATATGTACAAAGAGCCTTAACAGATGTATAGCAGATGTTAAACAAATTTATCTTATATAATATAAATATACTGTGGTTGATCCAAAAGTTATTTCCAATTAAGTGAAACAGACTTTCCCCTAGTGATCTAGGGTGCTCAATAAATTGCGGACCAAAGGCACATCAGGTGGCCACGACTTTCATTATTGGTTCCCCATGTTTCTGATGCATCTCTTTTGGCCATCCATCTTGTTTCTATAGATGATCTTTAGTAGAATAGGGTCTTAACCTGTAAGTGATAGAGATGATTCCATTGAGATCTGAATTCTTTTGTGCATATGTGGCACCCCTGAGGCTTCAGTCGCCACAGGGTACTACACCTCGGCTGTGGTGCAGTATGCATCCTGAGTACAGAGGAGATCATTGCTGGTAACCACCACAATCCATACAACACACAGTCTGTTGAACTCCCACTGGGACTGGGTTAGGGTACCGGGGGTGGCCATCAGGAGGTATGGAGCCTCCTGTTCACTAGTCTAGGAACCTGAGGGGTGAAGCATAATCTTCAGGTGGGAGTAAGGTGAATCACACAGACAGACAAAAAAAGGAGAGTACAAGTGAGAAGTCAGGAGAAGACGGTCGCTGGGACTGGAGCTGCATAAAAGCTCCCTCAGAACCGAGCGCAAAGAACAGGGTACGGAACCCTAGGCTGCATGGGTAATGCAAGAGTCCCACCAGCAGAATCCATAGGGCAGAAGATTACAAGTCTTCTGGCACACAGAGTGCCTGGAGCACAGCAGCATACTAGAGCCCGGAGCCATGACAAAAGAGCGGCACCAGTAAAGGACACGCGCTGCCTGCCATATGGGCGAGAACCGGAACAAATAGAAGGAAGTGGGTCTCAGCGTAGCTTCAAGTCACAGGGACCCACACACCACAGCGCAAGTAGGAAGGACTCACAGAGGGAAGCACTGGCTCTGACCTCCGAACTATCCGGGATCGGCTGGAGCCCATCACAGCAGAGCCCGGCACTCCAGAGGTGGTGATCCTTCAGTGAGTAAAGAACTTTGACTGCAACCACTGTGTCAGCCAATCCTTCCCGCGCCATAGCTGCACAGCAGCAGGAGACTATTACTCCCAACAACCTTTGGGCCTGAGCTCTGCCTGTGGAGAGCTGCACCAACTAAGCTGCGCTACCATCTGCCCCAGAGGATACCCCCCGCAGCGGCGGCTCCTATATTAGCCGTAGACCACAGGTGGTGTCACAAATACAAACTCTACTCCCCTGTAAATATTCCCTGTCTCCATCTTTATTGACACGGCCGGGGTCATGGAACCGGACCTGGCCACTGTGACATCCCAGCCCCCTGCACCGGCCCGGTGACAAGTAACCCCCCAGACCCTGTGGGCCCGTCACATATGGTATATTTATCAAACATAACGCAAACTTACTGTTTTTTAGCATAACGTAATTTCTAAGCAAGAGAATATGGTAGCACAATTTGTGTGAGATACTCACATTATCTAAAAAATGAAAATATCATATTAATAATTATGTTTATGGATAAAGTATAGATATATGCTAGCAATATATCTGATTATACCTGATATTTTTGTGTAGACCCAGTCTGACGTAGCTGGTGCATACGTGGAGTCTATAAAATGTTAGAAATCTCTACTTACCTATGATGGGGTGATATTGTGGGTTATGTTCCATTTTGTGTGGGTTCATGTTTTGAGCGTGGTGGCCTGTCTATTCGATATATTGTTTGTCCTGTTAAATCAGGTTATATCCCCTTGAAATGCTTCTGTCTAGGAGAGACTGTGAGAAACCCTGATTTCCCTGGAGAAGGACTGCTGGAGGATTGTGACTGAACACCGGGACATTTATGCCATTTCTGGACTATTTTACCCCTTTGTGTGGTGGATTATTTGACGGTCATTCTGTATTGCATGGAATAAATGTTCTTTGGATTGTTCCATCATCTCTCACTCTGTTGATTGTGTGATATGGGAGAAGGACCCCGTCACAACTAGTGGCAGCAGTAGGATCAACAGAGCACAGCCTAATGGAGATCCACCCACAAAGTGAGTACAGAAACTGAATCGCATCGCGTCTACATGAGAGAGCCAGAGATCTGGGCCTGAACCACCAGGGACTGAGTAAAGAAGTCTTAATTGATCTACTGGTGGGTGCAAGCCAATACACCTCCTCCCAGATGTCTGACGGACTGCCCCAAAAAGCCAGTGGTTGGTGTGGTTCGAAGAAGAGATGGCGGTTCTGGACCCAGGTGTATCTCAGGAGTATAAGGAGGAGGCTGATTGCAGAGGACACAGAGGAGACAAGAAGCAATAGAGTCTGGCAGAGGGAGTGATGTGAGTTGGAATGTAAACCCAGCGATCCGCGAGCCTGTATGGATTACCAGGGCAGACTTCAAGCAATTTGATAAGGCTTCCGGAGATGTGTAAGAGTTCTTGAAGGACTTTGAGCAGCAGTGTGCCGTGATGGAGGTGCCCCACTTTGGCTGGATGGGTTTGTTAGTGGGACTCCTGAACGGAAGCCTGGCGGAGGCTTATCGCACCATTGACTCACAGCAGAACCGGGATTACAACATTGTAAAATGGACTATTCTGGATTACCATGACATCACCCAAGACTCACATAGGGCACAATTCCGAGACCACCCATGCACAACGGGGGGATTGTTTAGGATGTATACCCATAGGATGTCCCAGGCATGTCGGAGATGGCTGAAAGCGGAAGACGCCTTCACTGTGGAAAACATTATACAGGTATTTCTTATAGAACAATTTCTTTACAAGTATCCCTCAGAAATATGGGAATGGGTCAGAGAGCGCACGCTGTGCACCTTGGATAGAGCTTCAGCCCTGGCTGATGAGGCCCTTACTATCCAACCACAATGGAGGGGGCTTCTGGACAATAAGCCACAACCTGCTCCTGCACCCCAGACCCCTCCAGTTATATCTGCCCCTCCAAACAGCCGCAGGCTGATGACAACCACGGCTCACAATCCTGGGCCCCAACAGTTCCGACCATGCCCTGTGGGAATCACAGAGAGGAGATGTTATGGGTGCGGACAACCTGGACACCTGCAATCCAGTTGTCCTGCAAGGATTCAGAGGGACCCCCAAGCACCTCCACCTTGTCTGGTGCATTTTGTGCATTCCATCCCACCTGAAGAAGATGTACAACCACCTCTAGTGGAGTGTACCGCTGACCCCTGCACCATAGGTGCCCCTGTTGGAGTGTATGGGCGCCGGCCTTTGTCACCAGGTTCTCCTACTGCCTTCTCCAGAATGCACATTGGAAGGAGTACGTCGCAGCGCATATGTTATCGATGTGGGCAGCCTGGGCATTTGGAAAACACTTGCCCTGCAGGTCGATTCAGGAATGACCTTGCACCAAATCGACCTGTTCATTTTCTACAGCCAAATACAATGGGGTAAGAGTTCTCACCCCTTCAAGTTGACTTGTCTAATGACTCGGACACTCATAGTCAACCATTGTGTTTATGGGGTGCAATCCACAGTCCCGAGTTCCTCTCACCACCAAACTAAGCACTTACAGGAGGTTGTTCTGGATGGACAGAGAGTTATTGGATTTTGTGACTCTGGGGCATTTCTCACAATAGTTGATCCCTGGGTGGTTCGGTCAGAGGCGATACATCATGGATCAGGGATTGTTATTGGATTGGCTGGAGGACAAAGGAGAAATATCCCAAAGCCGACTGTAGATCTGGACTTTGGCTTTGGGGTAAGACAATGTGTGATTGGGGTGATGAGCAGCTTGCCTGCAAATATTCTCCTAGGAAATGATGTGGGAGATCTACACTGCCAATTTGTGGGTGCAGGGCACACAGTTTGAGTGAAGGAGGTCACAAAGGGAAGCGTGTCCTTCCAACCCTACCGCTGTACAAAGGACTATCCACAACTGAGCAACATGGACTTAAGTGAGGTGGCCAGAAGTCTGTGTAAACCTCATGGTGTACTCACTTATTAAGAAGGAGGGAGAGGTTGTGATGGTGTGATATTGTGGGTTATGTACCATTTTGTGTGGGTTCATGTTTTGGGCGTGGTGGTTTGTCTATTCGATATATTGTTTGTCCTGTTAAGTCAGGTTATATCCCGTTGAAGTGCTTCTGTCCCTAGGAGTGGGGGAGGGGGCCTGGGATCTACCTAAACTCTCTGTTTACCTGGGGGATTATTCATTCTGGGTGAGAATTACAAACGAGAAGATGCAAGATTGAACCTCTGAGGGAGATGCTGAGGCTGCTGCCAGTAGCCGAGAGAGACTGTGAGAAACCCCGATTTCACTGGAGAAGGACTGCTGGAGGATTGTGACTGAACTCCGGGATATTATGCCACTTCTGGACTATTTTATCCCTTTGTGTGGTGGATTATTTGATGGTCATTCTGTATTGCATGGAATAAATGTTCTTTGGATTGTTCCATCATCTCTCACACTGTTGATTGTGTGCTATGGGAGAAGGACCCCGTCACAACTGGTTGCAGCAGTAGGATCAACAAAGCACAGCCTAATGGAAATCCACCCACAAAGAATGCACATATGGTGCTCCTATAAGTGAATGACTTGTCCAAATACCTTGAAATAGTGATATTGCTTTAGATATACGGTACTCTAGTCCCTAAAGAAATAAGATAGTAAATAAAGTGTTCATACTATAAGCCAATATTCTCTTAAAGTATGTTGATTACCTTGATTGGAGTATTTGACCAATGTGCCAAAATCCACTTAAGCCTTAGGTTTTAGATTTCAGCTGGTGGAAAATTGCACTCCTGCTTGGTCTGTTTTCTAATGGGAGGTTAAGGTCTTGCTTTATATAGACACTTACCTCACCTTAACAGCCACTCACCACCTGCAGTTGTCTCCCCTTAGTTTGCGATTCCAAAATTGCCTTCAATGTGCTCCCTGTATGATGCATATGGCACTGGTAGGGGTTTGCTTTCCACTGTGGAATGTTAGTGCCGGCTCCTGCCCTAATGAAATTTACAACATCACCACGTGTATTCCATAGACAGCAGTCACACTTCCAGGATTATGGTGGGGCGAGGTATTCCGTTGCACCCCTGAGCCTGGTTATTTCGTTCCAATCTGTCTGAATGCTATGTGCGTTCCGACATGGAGCATGCTGCCTCTGGCAGGGTAATTGTGAGTTATACCCTTGGCTAGTGTTATTTGGTTCCTATCTATCACTTTAGTTCCTACTTGGTGACATCACTTCTGGTCTGGGTTTTAAGCAGGGCCGTAACTACAACCGGGGCAGCCGGGGCAGCCAGGGCACTGCCCCGGGGCCCCAACCACCCAAGGGGCCCCAAACTGATATTAAAAAATTGTATTTTAATACTTTAATTTCTCATAAAATACCCAGCTCCTATATTATTAGAGTTTAAAGTTAATAAAAATAATGAAAAGATCCATGAAAGTGCAAGCGTAAATGTTTTTTGTTCGTTTACTTTAAACGGGGAAACGCTATTTCGCTTAGGAACAGGAGCTCTATTGCAGACAGTAGACTGTTAGCTGATCGTGTGGTGTTGCGCCAGGGGGTGACTCAGCCAATAGTTCAGGCAACGGCCGTGACGCAACGTGCACTGATACTGACACTGAGGTCTTGTTTTGAAAGGAGACAGGCAGTCTCAGCAGACACAAATATCTCTGTGACAAACTGTGAGAAGCCATGCACCTCTCCAGTCTGCAGGTCTATACTGCTGCGATCTGCACAACCTCTAGTAATTGAAATGTTGAGGGGCCCCACTATAAAGTTTTGCCCCGGGGCCCCGAAGTTTATAGTTACGGCACTGGTTGTAAGATATTAAATACTGTTTGTATAGAGTCTAGGGCAAGAGTGCAAGAGAACACAGGAGACACAGGTTTACTAAAGAGTTCTTGTATTACTTCATACAAGTGGGTGCAGAAAACAGGAGAAAGGTTAAACACAGTTGCAGGATGCAGAGACTGGAAACCAGGCAACAGGAATGAATCCTCAAAGTTCAGCAAAAGTCTCTAGTAGTGATGAGCGAGTACTAAAAAGCTCGGGTGCTCGAAGCTCGGGCCGAGCCTCCCAAGATACTCGTGTACTCGGCCCGAGCAACGAGCCCAATGTTATCCTATGGGAGACCCGAGTATTTTTGTGAAATGACCCCCCGGCAGCATGGAGAAACCCTAAAAATGTCACAAAAGTCTCAGAAGAGTGCTCAAATGACATGGCAACAGCATGGGGAAGACCCCTTGAAGCATTTATCACTGAAAAGTCACAGCTGTGAACAATTTTGTCCGCGTTTTACGCCATTTTTACGGACTCACCAGAAAACCTTCCAAAATGACCCCAAAATGATTTTTCATGGCGGAAATGTTAAGGGCACATACCCAATAGTGAGATAGAGCTGGTGTATGTTACTTTTTGAGATTAATACATGAAAGATTTTACGTGAAAACATTGTGTGGCACTCCGATGTCCCTGAGAAGAGACGTACATGAAGGCCTCTTGAGTCTAATGTGCCCATTTTGAGGAAGTGAGTCTTTGTAGTATTTTCCTTTGCCAGGGCAGTCCAAAATTGTGAGGTTCACCAATGCCCCTGCATACAGACGTGCATGAGGGCCTGTAAACCTGAAGTGCCCATTGTAAGGAAGTGGGTCTATCTCAGTATAGCCCTTTGCCAGGGCAGCCAAAAATTGGGAGGCTCCACATTGTCCCTGGATAGAGACGTGCATGATAGCCTGTAAACCTGAAGTGCCCATTGTAAGGAAGTGGGTCTATTTTAGTATAGCCCTTTGCCAGGGCAGCCAAAAATTGGGAGGCTCCACATTGTCCCTGGATAGAGACGTGCATGATGGCCTGTAAACCTGAAGTGCCCATTGTAAGGAAGTGGGTCTATTTTAGTATAGCCCTTTGCCAGGGCAGCCAAAAATTGGGAGGCTCCACATTGTCCCTGGATAGAGACGTGCATGATGGCCTGTAAACCTGAAGTGCCCATTGTAAGGAAGTGGGTCTATTTCAGTATAGCCCTTTGCCAGGGCAGCCAAAAATTGGGAGGCTCCCCATTGTCCCTGGATAGAGACGTGCATGATGGCCTGTAAACCTGAAGTGCCCATTGTAAGGAAGTGGGTCTATTTTAGTATAGCCCTTTGCCAGGGCAGTCAAAAATTGGGAGGCTCCACGTTGTCCCTGGATAGAGACGTGCATGAGGGCCTCAAAACATTAAGTGTCCATTTTAAGGAAGTGGGTGTATTATAGTATAGCCCTTAGGCAGGGCAGCCAAAAATTGGGAGGCTCCACGTTGTCCCTGGGTAGAGACGTGCATGAGGGCCTCAAAACATTAAGTGTCCATTTTAAGGAAGTGGGTGTATTATAGTATAGCCCTTAGGCAGGGCAGCCAAAAATTGGGAGGCTCCACGTTGTCCCTGGGTAGAGACGTGCATGAGGGCCTCAAAACATTAAGTGTCCATTTTAAGGAAGTGGGTGTATTATAGTATAGCCCTTAGGCAGGGCAGCCAAAAATTGGGAGGCTCCACGTTGTCCCTGGGTAGAGACGTGCATGAGGGCCTCAAAACATTCAGTGTCCATTTTAAGGAAGTGGGTGTATTATAGTATAGCCCTTAGGCAGGGCAGCCAAAAATTGGGAGGCTCCACGTTGTCCCTGGGTAGAGACATGCATGAGGGCCTCAAAACATTAAGTGTCCATTTTAAGGAAGTGGGTGTATTATAGTATAGCCCTTAGGCAGGGCAGCCAAAAATTGGGAGGCTCCATGTTGTCCCTGGGTAGAGACGTGCATGAGGGCCTCAAAACATTGTTCCTATTGCAAAGGAGCGGGTCTCCTGTCGTTGTAATGTCCATTCTGCAAAGAATGGGCGAAAAAATTTACCACTGGGGGTATACCTGAAACAAAGGCCTAAGTATTGCAATTTGTAACGGTCATCATCATGGTGGCGCATGAGGAGAAGGAGGAGCAGTCCAGCGATTATCCAAAGTCCAGAAGTGTGTACCCATGGGTGAGTGGAGGTACATGGCAAACTTTAAATTCCGCTCTCATTTGCTGGTGGTGTGGTGAAGTCTGGCCCAATCCAACCCTTGTTCATCTTGATCAGAGTCAGCCTGTCAGCATTTTCAGTTGACAGGCGGGTGCGTTTATCTGTAATGATTTCACCTGCGGCACTAAAAACACGCTCTGACAAAACGCTAGCAGCAGGGCAGGCCAGGACTTCCAAGGCGTAGAGAGCCAATCCATGCCTCGTGTCCAGCTTGGATACCCAATAATTGTAAGGCACAGAGGAATGTCGGAGTACAGTTGTTCGATCTGCAAGGTACTCCTTCAGCATCTGGGCAAACTTAGGATTTCTTGTGGCACTACCCCGCACCTCAGGGGCTGTGGTACGTGAGGGGCTGAGAAAACTGTCCCACATCTTAAAGACTGTTCCCCTACCTCTGGCGGATTGGACTTGTGCCTCTCTCGGCTGTACGCCTCGGTTGTCCACTGATTCCTGACCTATGCCGCTAGCGTTTTGTGAGGGGAATGCTTTGCCTACTTCCGTGAGTATGGCCTTCCGGAACTGCTGCATTTTGGTTGACCTCTCCTCCACGGGAATAAGAGACAAAAAGTTCTCCTTGTAGCGTGGGTCTAACAGTGTTACCAACCAGTAATGATTGTCGGCCAAGATGTTCTTAACGCGAGGGTCACGAGACAGGCAGCTTACCATAAAGTCAGCCATGTGCGCCAGACTCTTAACAGCCAGGACTTCAGTAGCCTGACCAACAAGATGACTGAACATGCTGTCCTCCTCCTCCTCCTCCTCCTCCTCATCTACCCTGTCCTCTGGCCAGCCACGCTGAACCGAGGATATGACTGGTGTGCATGTCATATCCTCAATTTGGCCGGAGAGTTGCTCCATGTCTTCATCCTCCTCCTCGTCATAGTCCTCCACTGCACGTTGTGATGAGACGAGGCTGGGCTGTGTGTTATCACCCACACCCACTACTGTTTCTTGCTGCAACTCATCGCACTCCGCCTGCAATGCATCATGTTTGTTTTTCAGCAGAGACCGTTTTAGAAGGCAGAGTAGCGGTATGGTGACGCTAATAATGGCGTCATCACCACTCACCATCTTGGTGGAGTCCTCAAAGTTTTGGAGGATGGTACATAGGTCTGACATCCATCTCCACTCCTCAGGTGTTATGTGTGGAGTTTGACGCATTTCCCGACGGCTTAGGTGATGCAGGTACTCAACAACTGCCCTCTTCTGCTCACATATCCTGACCAACATGTGCAGAGTTGAATTCCAACGCGTGGGGACATCTCACACCAGTCTGTGAGCCGGAAGATGCAAACGGCGCTGAAAGCCGGCAAGGCCGGCTGAAGCAGTAGGTGACTTTCGAAAATGTGCAGACAGGCGGCGAACTTTTACCAGCAGATCAGACAGCTCTGGGTATGACTTTATAAACCGCTGAACCACGAGGTTGAGCACATGGGCCACGCATGGAACATGTGTCAGCTAGCCTCGCCTCAAAGCCGCCACCAGGTTCCGGCCATTGTCACACACGACCTTTCCTGGCTTTAGGTTCAGAGGTGTGAGCCAGTGATCTGCCTGCTGTTTCAGAGCTGTCCACAGCTCTTCTGCATTGTGGGGTTTGTCACCTATGCAGATTAGCTTCAGCACAGCCTGTTGCCGCTTCGCCGAGGCAGTGCTGCAGTGCTTCCAGCTTGTGACTGGTGTGGAGGGCACAGTGGATGAGGATGCGCAGGAGGAGGAGGAGGCTGAAGAGCATGACATTCCGGAGCTGTAGAGTGTGGGTGAAACACTGACTGAGGTAGGGCCTGCAAACCTTGGTGTGGGAAGGACGTGTTCCGTCCCTCGCTCAGACTGGGTCCCAGCTTCCACAATATTAACCCAGTGTGCCGTCAACGAGATGTAGCGGCCTTGCCCACAAGCACTTGTCCACGTGTCTGTGGTTAGGTGGACCTTGGGTGAAACAGCGTTGTTCAGGGCACGTGTGATGTTTTGTGACACGTGGTTATGCAACGCGGGGACGGCACACCGGGAGAAATAGTGGCGGCTGGTGACCGAGTAACGTGGGACAGCTGCCGCCATCAGGTCACGGAATGCTTCTGTCTCCACCAGCCTAAAAGGCAACATTTCCAGCGCAAGCAGTCGCGAAATGTTAGCATTTAGAACTGTGGCATGTGGGGTGTTGGCAGTGTATTTGCGCCTGCGTTCAAAGGTTTGCTGAATGGATAACTGAACGCTGCGCTGGGACAAGGACGTGCTTGATGATGGTGTTCTTTCTGCGTAGGCAACTGCAGGTGCAGGAGTGGAGGAGGCTTGTTCGCAGGCAGCATGGACAGAGGATTGGCTCGCATGCACAACCAGCGAAGACGTAGCAGTGACATCAGCAAGCACTGCTCCTCGACTCTGTTGTACTTCCCACAAAGTCGGGTGCTTGGCTGACATGTGCCTGATCATGCTGGTGGTGGTCAGGCTGCTAGTTTTGGTACCCCTGCTGATGCTGGCACGGCAGGTGTTGCAAATGGCCTTTTTTGAATCATCTGGATCCAACTTAAAAAACTGCCAGACTCGGGAAGACCTAACATTTGTACAGGCACCTTGTGTCGTCGTGTTGTTCCGGGGAATGGTTGCCTGACTTCTGCCTGGGGCCACCACCCTGCTTCTTACTGCCTGTTGTGATGCTACGCCTCCCTCCCCCTGTGCACTGCTGTCCTCGCTCTGCATATCCTCCTGCCAGGTTGGGTCAGTTACTGGATCATCCACCACGTCGTCTTCCTCTTCCGCACCCTGCTCCTCCTCCTGACTTCCTGACAATTGTGTCTCATCATCGTCCACCACTTGTTGAGACACGTTGCCAACTTCGTGAGAACGTGGCTGCTCAAATATTTGGCCATCTGTACAGACGATCTCCTCATGACCCACTTCAATATGAGCTGGCGAGAGGCCAGAATGTGTGAATGGAAACGTGAACAGCTCTTCCGAGTGTCCAAGTGTGGGATCATTAATGTCCGAGGAGGACGTGTACTCAGCCTGGTGGTAGGAAGGAGGATCAGGTTCAGAAATGTGCGGTGCAGTATCACGGCTACTGACACTTGACCGTGTGGAAGACAGAGTGTTTGTGGTGGTGCCAATCTGACTGGAAGCATTATCTGCTATCCAACTAACAACCTGTTGACACTGGTCTTGGTTCAAGAGCGGTGTACTGCTGCGGTCCCCAAGAATTTGGGACAGGACGTGCGAGCGACTAGATGTGGCCCTTTGTTGTGGCGAAATTAGAGCTTGCCCACGACCTCGGCCTCTGCCTGCACCACCATCACGTCCACTTCCTTGTTCCTTGCCAATGCCCTTGCGCATTTTGCAATGCTGTGCACTGCTGACGTGTATATTCACTACTTGTGCGTTATATCAAAGTTTCTGGAAATTGCACACAAGTGCACCTGTACGCTGCCACCAACAGGCACACACGTGCGGTTTTAAAAACCAAGCACGGACGCAATAAGAACCTAACAGGTTTTTTTGGGGAGCGACAATTACAGACAAGTCAGACACTATCTGGACTGTTTTACACTGTGTACACCAGCCCCAGATATGATGAAGGCTGGTATACGGTCACCACTACCCTGCCTGCCTGCCTGCCTGTATACTGGTACAATAGTCCTGACAAGGACTCTTTTGGTCACTAGCCTGTATTCAGACCTGGATATACCCTGCCTGTATATAGCAACAATAGTCCTGAGAAGGACTCTGCTACTGTACTCCGACCTGGCTATACCCTGCCTGCCTGTATACAACTAGAATAGTCCTGAGAAGGACTTTTGGTCACACTGTTTGCAGCCCTGCAACTGAAAAAGCTATAAAGGGCCGCAAAGCTTTCCCTGAATCAGCGACACTCTCCCTGCACTGACAGTCTGGATAGCTGTGAGCAGAGCACAGCGCGCCAGCCGATATAAAGGCTCGGTCACGCTGTGCAGGCCGGCCAATCACTGCAATTCCACAACTAACAGGGCTGTGGCATTGCAGTGGTCTGCCAGCCAATCCCTGCATGAGGGCTGGCTCTCAAAAGAGCGCCAACATGCAGAAATGAAGACCACGAGTACAGCACGAGTATCGCGAGATTACTCGGTCCCCGCCGAGCAGCCCGAGTACAGCGATACTCGTGCGAGTACCGAGTAGTTACAAGCATGCTCGCTCATCACTAGTCTCTAGATGACATATTTCAGAGTCTTTCTCTTAGTTTCCTTGTAAGTGTTTCTGGCTAAGCAGAAGGGTTACTGTGTAGACAAGAGTTCCAGGGATCCGAAACAGAGGACAGTTGTAAAGTAGTTAGTCCAAAAGACTTCAAGAGACCAGGTTACAGACAGGCTGCAAACAGGATTCAGAAGCACTGATTAAACAGATGAGGCTGCTTAAGTAGGCAAGTGGCAGAGAACAGGGTGGGAACGTAGACGCTGAGGACTCCATACTGATTTAGGGCAACATAGATGCAGCAAGACAGAAAACAAGATGGCCAACGGAAAAAAAACAGATTCAACCAAAAATGACAGCAGACATGGCAAAAAGTTTGAGAACCTCACATTGCTCCCCCCTTATTGATGACCTCTGGATGACCCCAGACCAGGCTTTTCTGGGTATCTCTGATGGAACTGGCAGAGTAAGCGAGAAGCATTGATGTTATCAACTGGTTCCCAAGAGTTGCTTTCAGATGAGTAGCCCTGCTGCTTAATCAAGCATTGTAACTGATTTCTGTGCAACTTGGAGTCCAGGATCCTTTCCACCACAAATTCTTCCTAACCAGCGATTAGCACTGGATCAGGAGGGGAAGAAAAATGTCCAGGAAATGTATTGGGCACTGCAGTCTTTAGTAGAGAAACGTGAAACACAGGGTGAATTCTCGTAGATCTGGGCTGTTGAAGATGACAAGCAATGGCACTTACAATTTTATTAATCTTGTAGGGTCCAATGTACTTTTATTCCAATTTAGATGATGGGATTCACAATTTAAGTTTTCTGGTTGATGGCCAGACAAAATGTCCAACCTTGAAGACTGGTAAAGGTTTACGAAACGTATCGGTTGCTTTCTTATACCTTTACTGATCCAATCCAGGACTCTCTCTTAGAAGATCAATATTCCATTGTAGAGTAGAGATTCTGTCAGCTACAGATGATAAAGACGTATCTATGGGAAGTCGAGGATGCTAGGGTGATAGCCTAGACGAGCGTAAAAAGGAGACTTACTTCACTAGATGGTTGTGCTAGCAAGGAATCCGAATGGTATGCCTTCTGGATGTCGGAATCTGGAATCAGGGAGAATAGTCTTAGGAGACGTGAGTGGAATGGTCTCAGTTGATGGGATTCTAGACAGTGCATTCACCTTTCCATTGTGTGATCCTGGCCTATAGGAGATTACAAAACAGAATTGATTTAAGAATAGACTCCAACCAGCCTGGTGAAGTGTCAGGCACTTAGCCAACCTGATGAATTCAAGATTGCGTTGGTCGGTCAGGATAATTATCTGCTGTGCAGCTCTCTGAAGATGGTGTCTCCATTACTTGAAGGCAGCAATAATGGCAAACAATACTCTATTGCCCACATCGTAGTTCATTTCTGTTGAAGACAACCTCTGGGAAAAGACAGCAGAGTGATGTAAGACATTCTTCTCAGCTGTTCTCTTTGGGAGAGAATAACTCTGATGGTGCAGTCCGAGGCATCCACTTCTACTATGAAGACAAGTTTGGGGTTGGGATGCACTAAGATAGGTAGTGTGGTGAATTTACCTTCAGACAGGAAATTGCTTCTTGGGCTTGAGGGGTTAAGGTGAAAGAATATTTCTTATTTCTTACAGGTAAGCTGTGTGATAGGTGACACTACCTCAGAAACGTTTCTGATAAAATACTGGTAGAAATTGGCAAAGCCAATGAAGCACTGAACCTCCTTCACATTCTTGGGAACTGGCCAGTCTTTGATGGCTGGTGTCTTGCTTTCGTCCATGCTTATTCCCTGTGAAATTCACAGTTTTCAAGTTTGACATAAAGATGGTTCTGTCGTAGGTGCTCCAAGACCATGCTTACATGTCCATGATGATTGTGGAGTTAGAAAAAAATCAAAATATCCAAAATATCGTCCAGATAAATCATCACAAATGAGTCCAAGAGATCCCTAAAAGTGTCATTAATGGGGATGAGCGAATGTATTCGCCACTATTCAGTATGCGATGGATAATGGGCTATTCGAGATATTCGTTATCCGACGGCTATTAAGGTATTTGGTCCGGTACTTTCATTTTCATTTCTGGAATTCCTGGCGCCTTTTTCCAGCCAATGAACACGTCTGATGTTGCTTGCCCTCACAGTAACGCCGCAGCCATCTTTGTTGTGGTGTTACTGTGATTGGCTTTGCCGCACAGCGTCATAGGGGCTATATAAGGCAGCCGCCATTTTGCATGCACGCATTAATTCCTGAGCTGCCGGTGTAGTGAGACTGTACTGTGTGTGGTACTGCATTTTCCAGCCAACTAATACTAGTGCTTCTAAGGGCTGAAGCTATTTAGCAATACCTGTTAGCGACTGTGTAAATCATAGAAACAGATATAGGGGCAGTGCAGTTCGTTCTATGAGAGAGTGTTCCTTCTGCAGAATCCAAAATAGTCCATCTAAGGGCTGAAGATATTTAGCATTAGCTGTTAGGGACTTTGTAAATCAAAGAAACAGGTATAGGGACAGTGAAGTTTGTTCTATGAGATAGTGTTCCTGCTGCAGAATCCAAAATAGTCCTTTTAAGGGCTCAAGACAGTGTCCACTGTGTGCTAGCTGCTGTGTAAATCATAGAACTGCTGCTGCTGCAGAAAAAAAAAATCCTCTTATTAGTGCTGCATACGCTCTGTTCCTGCAGTTCGTGATATAGGGACAGCTAGGGACAGCTTACTCACAGGCAGGGAGAGATTTAATGCTGTCCTGACATCTGCTACTAATAATCAACAATCTCAGCACTGTTACATCCCTTGTGTCTGTTATACTAGGTATAGGTATTACAACTTGCAAAAAAAGGTCCCAAAATTGTATAAACAAGGGGTTGTAGTGCCTGTCAGCTCCCATCATAATTCATAGTCTCAGTGTTGCCTAATTTTTATAAATACTTTTTGTCAGGGTCACTACTTGTGCCTCAAGGCCAGTACCTTCCTAGCAACAACTTTGTATAGTTTTTGGGGCTTCATATCTTACAGAACCTAGATAGTGGCTTGCTGCAACTAACACAGTCTTAGTGTTACCCAATTTTTATTACTACCTGGTGTCAGGGTCAGTAATTGTGCATCAAGGCCAGTACCTTCCTAGCAACAACCTTGTATAGTTTTGCGGGCTTCATATCTTACAGAACCTAGATAGTGGCTTGCTGCAACTAACACACAGTCTTAGTGTTACCCAATTTTTATTAATACTTGGTGTCAGGGTCAGTTTTTGAGCCTCAAGGCCAGTACCTTCCTAGAAACAAGCTAGCATATTTTGGGGGCTTCATATCTTACAGAACCTACATAGTGGCTTTCTGCAACTAATACACAGTCTCAGTGTTACCCAATTTTTATTAATACTTGTTGTCAGGTGCACAACTTCTGCCTCAAGTCCAGTACCTTGCTATCAGCCACCTAGTGTAATTTTGGGGGTTTCATATCTTACAGAACCTACATAGTGGCTTGCTCTTACTAAAACACAGTCTGAGTGCCAAAAACCAATACTAAAAGAAAAGTGTTGTCAAACCCTGTTTTCTTTTGGGGCTGAAAGATATTCACAACATATTTGTCGACTCCTCCAAGTGGTACTTTGTCCAATAAAGGTACCTTTTGGTTTTTAGACTTACAGAAACAGCTATTGTGAGAAACTATTAACGCAAGTTTAATAACTCGGCATAAGTGTTGTTCCACTGCCTGTAGAAAAGGTCACGTTAAAGTATTCACCTTGAATAATCAAACCAAAAAAATGGGAAAAAGATGGGGTAAGGGCCGTGGACAAGGTGGTAGTGACAGTAGTGGTCACCCAAGCAGTGTGATCGAGACAAAGAAAAAGGTTCCTGCTTTATCGACCTCTGCCTTCCTATACAAATTTTCTTGTCCAAGTGGGAAAGCACTCTTGCGCCCTGAACAGTGCAACAGGTAACGAGTAGGCTAGCAGAAAATGCCTCCAGTTACTTGTCGAGTAGCAAATCCCAAGGGTTCACACAGACAGACTTGAGTAGCCCAGAGGCTGGCCCATCGAATCCTCAGCCTTGTCATCCTTACTCACAACATCAGTATTCTAAGGAAACATATGACACCAAAGCAGGTTACTCTGAGGAAATGTTTACGGGACCCTTTGACCTTTCTTGCCTCTCACCGTGCAACACCACCAATGCAGGTGAGGCCATGATGTGCTGTGATGCACAGATCTTTGAGTACCTAAGGCCAGAAGAAAGGCATGTTGTTGGCCGTGACATGCTGGGCAATCAGGTGGAAGTGTTGGAGGATGATGAGACACAGTTGCCCTCAGGTCAGCCTGAAACCTCCATTCCCGAAGATGTTGAGCTTCAGGAATTTGAAGACGACCAGGTCGATGATGAGGGGACTGATCCAACAAGGACGGGTGGCATTGATTGAGAAAGCAGCAGTGCAGAGGAGCATGTGCCCATAGTCCGCAAAAAGGCTGTAAGATATAGGGTTTCGACCACTGCCAGAAGTCATTCCACTGTGCACATGACACCACCACCTGTGGCATCTCAGAGTCCAAGGGTCCATGCACCACCTTTGCCATCTCAGAGTCCAAGGGTCCGTGGTGCGATTGTGTGGTAGATTTTTTCCAAGAGTCCTTTGGACCAAACGTTTTCCATTTGTCAAATCTGTCAGACCAAGCTTATCAGAGGCAGAAATACTTCCAGCTTGGGCACCTCTAGCATGAGAAACCATATGTTAGCCAAATACACCACTAGGTGGTTGACAGCTCTAGGTGAAAAACATGATTTCCAGACTCAAAACTCTGCCACTTCCCCTGGGCTGCCTGCTTCCCAAACTGGTGTGCAAGAAGGTGACGCTGATTACTCCTTCTCCGAACCTGATCTTAGCCAAACTCAATCATCAATGACATCAGCTTTGATGTGCCAGCGTTCCATTTAGTTGTCCTTATCACAGACCTTCGAAAGGAAGCGAAAATACCCCGTTACCCATCCAAGGGCAGAAACCATAACTGCAGGCAGAAACCATAACTGCACACATTGCATGATTGATAGCCCTCGAGATGTTGCTGTATCTGCTTGTGGGTACAGAGGCTTTCCGCGACCTTTTGGTGGTGTTAGAACATTGGTACTCTGGGCCTAGCCACCACTATTTTTCTCGTTGTGCCATCCTCGCTCTCCACAATCACGTGTCTGTAAACATCAAACGGGCTTTCACCAACGCCATAACAGGGAGGGTCCACTTAACCACAGACACGTGGACAAGCGGAAGTGGACAGGGACGCTACATCTCCCTGACGGCACTCTGGGTGAACTTGGTGGCGGCTGGTACAAAGTCTGAGCTGGCAACATCCCATATAGTTCCCACAACCAGAATAGCGGGACCCACTTCAATCACAGTTTCAGTAGCCTCCTACACAGCAACAACTCCCTCCTCCTACTCTTCATCTGGCATCCTTCTCAAGATCCGCCAGTGTCCAACTGTTGACATCATTCCCCAGCTGGGATCTCTGCAGCGCTGCCTCGGCTAAGCGGCAACACGCTCTACTGAAGTTGATCTGTATCGGTGACACATCTCACACAGCACCTGAGCTTTTGAAAGAGATGACTGAGCAGACAGATGAGTGGATTGAGCCTTTGGACCTCCGTCCGAGGATGGTAGTGTGCGATAATGGTCAGAATCTGGTGGCAGTTTTAAGGCTTGGAAAGCGTGTACACGTTCCTTGTATAGCCCACGTTGTAAATTTAGTAGTTCAGCACTTTCTGATGAAATACCCTGGGATACCAGACCTACTTACCAAGGTATGACGTATTAGCGCCCATTTCCGCAAATCATCTCCCTCTTTTGCTTCACTGGCAGTGCTGCAGCAGCGCTTACACTTGCCTCGTCACAGACTGAAATGTGACCTCCCTACAAGATGGAATTCAACCTATCATATGTTGGCCAGGATCCATGAGCAGCAGAGGGCAGTATCCCAATTCCAGCAGGAACATGGCCGTCAGACGCAGCCGCCAGACAAAAGTACTGCCGAGTGGGTGTGGATTGCAGACATTTGTCAGGTCTTGGAGAATTTTGATTACTGTACCAACATTATGAGCAGTGAGGATGCTGTTATCAGCATTACCATTCCACTGATTTGTTTATTAAAACGCTCTCTGCATGGTGTGACTGAACAAAGTGTTCATGCACCCGAGTTGTCTGTGGATCCAGACTTCACAATGGTAGCTAGTAATCCACACAATCTCGGCCAACAAGCTCAGGCCACCTTTGCTCAGCATCATGAGGATGAGGATGAGGAGGATGATGAAGAACAGGAATGCTTTGAAGTTGGTAACCAAGGGATTGACAACCCAAGCTTCAGGGCTGCTGCCAGCATGGATGGCCTGAGGAGGAGCAGGAGGAGGAGAGAGAGACTGAGGAGGAGAGGAGGTTTAGGGAGAGAGATTGTATTCTTAGCAGTGACACACAAAGGTTTCCAGTTCGGAGTCTGGGACACATGGCACAGTTTATGTCACACTGCTTTTCTCATGACTGTCGGCTAGTCCACATTTTGGCAGACAACAAATACTGGTTATGTACCTTCCTTGACCCACGCTACAAAGATAAATTTGCTTTGCTACTTGTGGAGGCAAATAAGGATTGTACTACGGAAACATTCAAGAGGGCTGTAGTGGAGCAGTTGATGAAAGGATAACCTTCAGATCATGCTGGCGTCAGAGGTAGTGTGTCATCTCACGCAACAGGATTATAAGAGAGGGCTACGCATGGTAGGAGCAACACAGGCGGGGGACTAATGTGCCAAAACTGGTCCATTTTCCACAAACCGTCAACTGCGAATCAAATACCGGTTTGGGGAAAGATGACAAGGAGGGAAAACTTAAGTAAGATGCAATATTTTTCAAGCCTTTTTACATTATGCACTGGCACAAGCACTGGCGAGGCTACACTGTCTAGAGCAATTGGTCAGGCAGTCTCTATTTTTTTTTATATTGATGCTGTGCTCCACGGTGTGTTACACATGGCCCCCTGCAAAACCAGAATTTATTTTAGTTTCTTGGCATGTTATGCCCTGATGCGTATGCTACCAATTTTTTTAAATTAAGCTGTTGGGAGCTGTTGGGAGTACCTTGTGATGCTTAGCTACATGGTGTCTGAACCATTATCTCCTGGAGAAACTGAATGTATTAAACTTCTTGGCATGTTATGCCATGTTGCGTATGCTACCATTTTTTTTTTAAATAAGCTGTTGGGAGCTGTTGGGAGTAACTTCTGATGCTGTGCTACATGGTCTTTCAACCATTCTCCCCCTGAGGAAACTGAATTTTTTTAAATCCTTGGAATAAAGCCTGAGTTTTAGAGTGAAACAACTGCCACTTCCCCTGTGCTAGAAAAGATAATAATAATAATAATAATTTATTCATTTATATAGCGCTATTAATTCCATAGCACTTTACATACATTGGTAAAAGATGAAGCACGGTCTGATGGAGCGCTATGGAGGCCACAGGGATGTGTAAGTTTAATGGTTTTTATTAATTCGCATAAACCACAATGCGTTTCGATATAGTCCAATATCTTCATCAGGTGGATAACAAATGAAGATTAGGGAGTGTTATTTAAAGGGACAGGTGTAACATCATTGGCCAATGGCAGTTTCTGTGAGATGTTAACCCTTGATGCATCCCATCCCTCTGTTATATCTATTGCGATGTAGAAACATTTAAAAACTTTATAAAATATTCTTTTAAAATAAAAAAATATATAAAGTATTGATCTGAACATGCAGTCACCGCTAAAACATAAGCATACCATGAATTATAAAAACGGGAAAATAAATAAAAAAACGAAGAAAGAGATGATCCATATAAATATGTAGTTATAAAACTCATGTATAAAAAATTATTTAAATAGGGATCAGTCCAGAGTAAAATCAATAAAAGTAAAATTTAAAATGTATTTGTTCTCCGGTGAGAAATTACGCTATTCACCAATCTAACTGAAGCAACCAGATCTACCGGCCAGCACGATAGGTGCTGTTGCTCCCTTAGTGAAAAATCGGAGGAGGGGACGCTGCGCTCTCCCACTGCTCGAGTCCGGCCGCTGCTGCTGCTGCGGCTGCCGCTGCTGCTCGATGGTGGCTCGAGCGGTAGGCCGGATCCCGGGGACTCGAGCGGCGCTCCTCGCCCGTGAGTGAAAAGGGGAGATTGATTGTGGGGGTTTTTGATTATTGTCCGTGATGCCACCCACGGTTGTGGTGATATTGGTGACACCACCGCTGCTCTGGACGGGTATCCCGGGAGCGGTGGTGGTCCCAACGGGGGACGATTGCAATGGGACTCCATCGCCATCACTCTGATTCTTCTGATGAGGCGGCCCCATCCTCCGCCACCAGCATATCAAACATGCAGTGACATGCCTGTTGTGACACAGGGGTGCCCGGTATCCATTCCCACCATTGCGCGCGGTGTAATAAACTACCGGTTCTCCCACGTAGCGGAGACGCTCACTTGCCTCCTCACTTTCAGGGGTGGGCTCAGCACCGGAGCTGGAGTCACTATCACTTGTCTCTGCGTCAGGCGGATTGCCGCCAGCTGCCGCAGCCTCCTGGCTTCCAGTATCCAGCACATCAGGGTCAGCTGTAGTAGCACGGGGCAGTGGGTCAGGTTGGCTAACACTGAGGCGCCCCAAGGATAATGGTAGGGACGATATGAGGGCCGTGATAGGACCGGGCCCCCCAGCCGCAGTGGCCGGTCCTGGTAGGACATGGGGATGTGGGTTACCCGTTGGCTCCGTCACATCTCCGCCCATCCCATACATTGGGGCAGCTGCAACCAGCATTTCCACCTCATGGGTCCACTGCTCTATCATGAGATATATCTGACTTTGCTGGCGTTGGTGGAACTCCATCACTCGGGCCTTCATCCATGCCGCGGTCCCGGGCTCGGGGTCTGGCGCAATCGCTGCCGGGACTTCTGGCACGTTTTCATTAAGGGGCCGCGGTCTCAGCGGCTCCCACGGGAGTGGTTCAGGGGAGTCCTGAGCGTCTGCAGCTGGTTGGTCCGCCGGGGCGGGTTGGCAGGGTATCGCTACCGGTTGAACAGGTAGCGGGCCTAGTGGCGGGGCGGCAGCAGCCAACACGGGTAACGGGGAGGGAGGCAGGGTGAGCGGGTGCAGGCCGGGCTCCTCAGCCGCAGTGGCCGATCCCTCGGGAATACAGGGGCGTGGGTCTCTTACCCGCTCCTCCAAATCCTCTTCCACCTCACGTCTCCGCATAGCAGCCACCACGTCCGCCATGTCGGTTTCCCACTCCTCCAGGAGGAGCTGCATGTGGGCTTGCAGACGGTTATTCAGCGGGGCAGTCCGGTCTCTCAGCCACATCGCCGTGCCGGGTGCGGGAGCATCCTCGTTGGTAGTCGGACTGTGCATCTTTGCAATGAAGTCCTCCAGGAACCCGGTATCGCTGCAGAGTCCTGACATCTCTGCTTTTATAGCCGCGCTCACATGCGACCAGCCGCCATTTCGCCCCCTTAGTTTTTTTTCCGGCTCCTCCTCTACAGTGGCGGGGTTTTGGCCTTCGCGCCTCCACTACTTGAGGAGACGCTCGAGCGGGAATTCTTCGCGCCCAAGATGGGGGCTTTACAAATTTTTTGGCCGGACACCTCCGGCGGTAACAAGGCGCACCTCTACCAGACGGCAGAGCGGTAAGATCCTGTTTGTGACGCCAAGTTGTCGCTTTCGGAGGAGGGGACGCTGCGCTCTCCCTCTGATCGGGTCCGGCCACTGCTGCTGCTGCGGCTGCCGCTGCTGCTCGGTGGTGGCTCAAGCGGTAGGCCGGATCCCGGGGACTCGAGCGGCGCTCCTCGCCCGTGAGTGAAAAGGGGAGATTGATTGTGGGGGTTTTGATTATTGTCCGTGACGCCACCCACGGTTGTGGTGATATTGGTGACACCACCGCTGCTCTGGAGGGGGATCCCAGGAGCGGTGACAGGGAGCAGCTTTGTTGTTAGTTCTCCCCTCCGTGGGTAGGGGGTTGGTTGTCCCGGGGCCCGGTGATGGGGTAGGGATGGATGTCAGGCGGGTTACGGGGCCTGGAGAGGTGCAGGGTCGCAGGGGCAGCGCTGTGCCGCACGGCACGGTGGTACTCACTCAGCCAATGATGAAGACACAGTTCTCGATAAAACACACGGCTGGATGGACGGGTCCCACTGACTGCGGTGGTTTCTACTCCCGGCAGGTTGATGGTGACTGCCTTTCCCTGCACCTATGTACGGTAGATGGTTACGATGGGTTCCCACCGGTAACCCGCTCCCCAGCTTGGATATGGGCTGGAGGAGCCCCTTTTGCCCGCAGGCTCTGGCCCTGGGAAACGGTTGCCTTGGCAGTGGCGGTGTCTCCCTCACTTGGTTGGACTGTTGCCTTCTGTCGGGACTTGGCTGTTGGGAAACCCAGGAGGTTCCCTTCACTAACGAATTTGGCAAATTCACGGCGACTCCTAGCCTTGCCGGGGTCCGTAAGCCCCTGCCAGATGGTGCTGACTTCTCTTTGTGTACCGATCCGGTACCGCCGGGCCACCGCCCGTCCACGGTTCTTACGATAGACTCCAATCGGTCACTCCTGCAGACGGTCACCACCATCTTCCAACCTTGCTGTACCGCCCGGGCCACACACCCGGACGCTGTCAGTTAGTTGCTCCACTACCACTCTCCTTCCTTCCACTTTCACCTCCAAAGCTAAACTGTTTACTTTTCCCGCCTCCAGGACTGTGAACTCCTCGGTGGGCGGGGCCAACCGCCTGGCCCACCCCCCTGGTGTGGACATCAGCCCCTGGAGGAAGGCAACAAGGGTTTTGTGTCTGACTTCGGTGTGCCTGCTGGAAGTGTGGGGTGTGTGGGTGTTGTGCTCTGTGGCCCCTGGCTTGTCCAGGGCACCACAGTTTTTCCTCCATTTTACTGATACAAAGATCTTGTGTAAGATGCTTGGTCTTGTTAAAAGCATCCTCCAAGAATCTTATTGGGTAGCCTTTCTGTTTAAACCTCTTGCGCAGGAGGTTCGACTCTGTTTAAACCTCTTGCGCAGGAGGTTCGATTCTGTTTAAACCTGTTGCACAGGAGGTTCGTTTAAAAAATCTGGTAGCACCTAGTAAACCCAATCTTAAAGCCATATCGGTAAAAACTACCACTAGCCCTAATAATAATGGAAATTTTCGGTGTAAATCGCCTAGGTGCAAATGCAAATGCTGGCTAAATTTTCATCTATATAGTCTTTCAATGCCTTTAGCTATGGTCCTCCCAAAGGGTAAGTTTTGCTAAAGGATATTTCAGCACCTGGCAAAAGTTCAAATGGGCAGTCATAGGAACCGTTGGGGGGAAACTGGTCCACATTAATCTTGTCACACACATCAGCATACTCATGGTACATTGCTAGTAGCTCAGAGACTAGTATGAGATTCTTAGGAACAAAACAGACCGAAACCTCTGGACTTATCTTCTCTGCAAAGTGCAGCTACTTAGTTTCAAAGTTTATTGCCGGGTGCTGAGCCTGCAGCTATAGTAGTCCTAAGATAATGGGAAAATGGGGAGAAGAGATGAGCATATAAGACGGTCTCTCTTGATGATTATTACCCATTAGATCTTTTAATGACTCAGTCTCGTGATAACAGAGTTTAACAGTGAGCCATCCAGTCTCCATCTGTACAGGAGTAGTCTTCTGCACATAACCTATCCCATGTACTTGGCCATAGGAAATGTCCATAAAATTGCCACTTGCTCCTGAATCAAATCATAGCAGAGCTAGACACCCAGACTGTTAACCCAGACCTTGATGGAGAGGAAGCAATGAGAATTGTTTTTCTGCTTAGGAACCCTGAAAAACTGTGGAGTTAATGCATGAATCGGGCTCAGAAATAACGGAGTTTAAGTCCAAGTAATTTATGTCTAAAGCTGCCGATCTCTCTGGAGCCCATGGTTCGGATTGCACATCTTCTTTCACAGCACTCAGAGTGTACGACTGCTGTATTAGTCTTGCGGGAACGGTTGGGGCTTTTAGTAATGAAATGCCTTGGCTTACCGCAATAGAAATGTTGCGGGCAGGGGGACAGACTGCGGCAGGGGGGGCTGCTCGAAACGCTCAGATCCGTGGTCGTTGCGGTGGCTCGAGAGGAAGCCGGATCCGGGCCTGAGCACCGGTCCGTCGCCTGCAAGTGAAAAAGGGGATTTGTATAGGGGAGGTTTTGTCAGTGACGCCCCTCGTGGTGTGCGGTGATGATTGGTGCCACTGCCGCTGCCCCTGGAGGTGATGCCTGGGACTGATGGAGTGGGGCAGCTGGATGTTATCCCCTCCACGGGTAGCGTAGGTGTTGTCCCGGGTCCCCAATACAGGTAGGATGGTGCTGCGGAGCACAATCTTCCGGGTTGGACCGGGTGGTATTGGTGTACTCACAGTTCCTCAATAATTTCACACATAGTCCAGATGGTAAACCAAATTGCCAGTGACCGGTGACCTCCGGCGGGTGTGTTCGCACACACCCTGGTACAGCAAACAGGGGTCCCGTCCTCCTGCACTTAGTTTTGTGTCCTTGTTGTTGACCACTCCTCATGAAATGGGGAAGTCCATTCCCGGTGATAATGTGTGTTGGAAGCTGTGGTCTGCGAGAACTGACCCGTGGGATCTTATCAGGCAATTGTGAAGCCCTATCCCCCTTGTTGGGCTTCCGTCTCACTCTATCTGGGCCTTCTGTGGGACAAGACCTGAAATCTTGTCCCCGGCTGTTCAATTAGAAAGGTGCTTGAAGCTGTCCTTGCTCTAGGGTCCAGGTACCCTGTCGCGCACGGCCTCTGGACCGGATTCCCGCTGTCGATACCGGCAGGCTACAACCCTGCCCCGGTCCACTTAAGGTCTTCCGTGACCGAAATTCCGTCGCCTGTGGCCCTGTCTGCCGACTGCCACCCAGTCAGTAGTCCGGTAGTCCAGGAGCTCCAACCCTTGACTACCCGGTCACTTCACACTCCTCTCTTAGACTGACTTGTTCCCTCCCAGAACACCTCAGAACCCCTAAGTGGGCATCACCATCCGCTTGGCCCTGCCCACTGGTGTGTCCCTATTGTCATGGGGGGTTACTAGGCTTTGCTGGCTGGTGTTGTGTGTTAAGCCATGGGTTAGGATAAGGGTTAAAGCAGGAGTTAGAGTCAGACCAGGGGCTAGAAATAGTTAGTCCAGCAGTTAGTTACGTTAAGCCAGAATTTAAGGTTTAGGTTAGGCCAGAGGTGAGGAAAAGGGTTGGGTCCACGGTTAAGGCCAAGGTTAGGGTTAGGCCATGGGTTAGATTGAGGGTTAAGCCAGGAGTTGGGGTCCGAACAGGGGCTAGAAATAGGGTAAAGCGGGCTTTACACGCTGCAACATTGCTCAAGCGATCTCGTTGGGGTCACGGAGTTTGTGATGCACATCCGGTTGCTTTAGCAATGTCGTTGTGTGTGACACCTATGAGCGATTTTAAATCGTCGCAAAAACAGTCAAAATCACTCATCGGTGACCCTATTCTCGAATATCGCTGCTGACCGGTGTACGAAGTGGTTTGTCGCTCCTGCGGCAGCACACATCGCTATGTGTGACACCGCAGGAACGAGCAACCTCACCTTACCTGCGGCCGCCCGCAATGAGAAAGGAAGGAGGTGGGCGGGATTTTATGACCGCTCATCTCCGCCCCTCCGATTCTATTGGGCGGCGGTTCGGTGAAGCTACTGTGACGTCGCTGTGACGCTGAACGAACCGCCCCCTTAGAAAGGAGGCGGTTCGCCGGTCACAGCGACGTTGCAGAGCAGGTATGTGCGTGTGATGCTGCTGTAGCGATCATGTTCGCTATGGCAGCGATAACTACATATCGATCGAGCGATGGGGGTGGGTGCTATCACGCTTGACATCGCTAGCATCGGCTAGCGATGTCACAGCGTGTAAAGAGGCCTTTAGTCCAGCAGTTAAAGTTAGGTTAGCTCAGAATTTAAGGTATAGGTTTAGGTTAGGCCAGAGGTGACAATTTGAGTTGTGTCCTGGGTTAAGGCTATGGTTGGGGTTAGGTCATGGGTTAGGATGAGGGTTAAAACGGGAGTTAGGGTCAGACCAGGGGCTAGAAATAGGGTTAGTCCAGTAGTTAAAGTTAGGTTAACCCAGAATTTAAGGTTTAGTTTAGGCCAGAGGTGAGGATTAGGGTTGAGTCCTGGTTAAGGCTAGGGTTAGGGTTAGGCCATGGGTTAGGATGAGGGTTAAAACAGGACTTTGGGTCAGACCAGGGGCTAGAAATAAGGTTAGTCCAGCAGTTAAAGTTAGGTTAAGCCAGAATTTAAGGTTTAGGTTAGGCCAGAGGTGAGGTATAGGCTTGGGTCCTGGGTTAAGGCTAAGTTTAGGGTTGGGCCATGGGTTAGATTGAGGGTTAAGCCAGGAGTTGGGGTTAGACCAGGAGCTAGAAATAGGGTTAGTAGAGCAGTTAAAGTTAGGTTCAGCCAGAATTTAAGGTTAGAGGTAGGCCAGAAGTATATAATTAGGGATAAGTCCTGGGTTAAAGCTAGGTTTAGGGTTAGACCATGGGTTAGGAGTAAAGTTAAGCCAGGACTTAGGGTCAGACCAGGGGCTAGAAATAGGGTTAGTCCAGCAGTTAAAGTTAGGTTCAGCCATAAATTAAGGTTAGAGGTAGGCCAGAAGGTATAATTAGGGATAGGTCCTGGGTTAAGGCTAGGGTTTATGTTGGACCATGGGTTAGGATTAGGGTTAAGCCAGGAGTTAGGGTCAGACCAGGGGCTAGAAAGAGGATTAGTCCAGGTTAAGCCAGAATTTAAGGTTTAGGTTAGGCCAGAGGTGAGGATTAGTGTTGGGTCCTGGGTTAAGGCTAGGGTTAGGGTTAGGCCATGGGTTAGGATGAGGGTTAAGCCAAGAGTTGGGGTCAGACCAGGGGCTAGAAATAGGGTTTGTACAGCAGTGCTGCCACCACCATGTTTGACAGTGGGGATGATGTGTTCATTGTGATGAGCTGTGTTGCTTTTACGCCAAACATATCGTTTTGCCTTCTGCCCAAAAGGTTCGTGTTTGGTTTCATCTGACCAGAGCATCTTCTTCCACATGTTTGGTGCGTCTCCCAGGTGGCTTATGGCAAAGAGAAATGGCTTTCTTCTTGCTATTCTTCGATAAAGGCCAGATTTGTGCAGTGTACGACTGATTGTTGTCTTATGGACAGACTCTCCCACCTCAGCTGTAGATCTCTGCAGTTCATCCAGAGTGATCATGGGCCTCTTAGCTGCATTTCTGATCAGTCTTCTCCTTGTTTGAGATGACATTTTTGAGGGACAGCCAGGTTTTGATAGATTTGCAGTGGTATGATACTCCTTCCATTTCAATATGATCGCTTTCACAGTGCTTGTTGGGATGTTTAAAGTTGTGGAAATCTTTTTGTAACCAAATCTGGCTTTAAACCTCTCCATAACAGTATCACGGACCTGCCTGTTGTGTTCCTTGGTCTTCATGATGCTCTCTGTTCTTTATACAGATCACTGAGACTATCAC
The DNA here is from genome assembly GCF_048569485.1 of Anomaloglossus baeobatrachus. NCBI lineage: Eukaryota > Metazoa > Chordata > Amphibia > Anura > Aromobatidae > Anomaloglossus > Anomaloglossus baeobatrachus. The sequence continues at coordinate 202,850,433 of NC_134355.1, read as the reverse complement.
AGAGCAGGTGCATTTATACAGAGACTAGATTACACACAGGTGGTTTATATTTATCATCATCAGTCATTTAGGACAACATTGAATCATTCAGAAATCCTCAATGAACTTCTTGAGTGAGTTTGCTGGACTGAAAGAAAAGGGTCAGAAATCTTTCGCAAGGCACTGTAAATGCAGCTAATTTAGAGTTGACTTTATTGTTTGGCCACACTGGAAAGTTTAAGAGAGTTCAATTTGGCTTAAGAGTAGTGGATTTGACTGTAATCTCACTTAGAAGGTGCGAGACCTCTCTACAGAAGGAGCAAAGTATCGGGCAGGTCCACCACATGTGGAGATAGGGCCCACTTTCCCCCCACATCTCCAGCATTGATCCAAAGAGAACAGGTACCATCTGTGAGATAAAGCAGGAATTATTTACCACCACTTGACAACCTTATATGAATTGTTTTGGACTCTGACACAATTTGATGGTTCGTGTGAAACATTATAGATGTAGTTGGTTTGTGCATTGGTGAATGAGGTTTCCAGATCTCTTTCCCAGCCTAGGATAAATTCTCGTTTTGTCGAGATATCATTAATAAGTAAAGTGTTGTATAGGATAGGAAGGAAAGAATCTTTTTCTGAGGTCTCATTTGCGTGCACAGTGATTCAAATGCAGTTGGAGGTCTTGTTTGAGTATCATGAATTAAAAATGGGCAGACTGCCTACTTTATCGTCATATGATGAAGGAAGGTGAGTTTGGACAAGGTGGGGATCTTTCTCATTTCTTAATGAGACATGAGGGATCCCTCTACCAATATTTCATCCACTGGGACTTGAGAGTTGGCTTGGTGGAGGGGTTTCATGGTGTTCGCTATGTTAAGGCTGGCATCTTAGATGTTTGAAACCCGGGTGAAAGGGGATAAGGGCGGGGACAAGGCCCCTATGAATCTTCTCCAGCACCTCAAAAGGGCACATGATAACCAATTAGAGAATATTCTCTTGCCTGTGGTGGGAGTAGGTGAGAATAATATTGCCCATAGAGGAGTCTGAGACATAATTTTCAATAGGGATCCATACTTTTCTTGTCAGATGCCTTATCCAGTCCACCGTTTTTTAGAGAAATGCTGCTTGATGATATAAAGATATTTTGGGAATCCCAATGCCACCCTTGCTTTTTGTAAGAGATAGGGTGCAAAAATTAATTCTCGCCTTATGCTTATCCCAAACATAGTAAGAGATGAGATAGTTACGTTTCCTGCAGGAATGTTCAGTCCACCCTATCAAACACCTTTTTGGCGTTTGTGCCCAGGAGCACCAGTGGTAAATTATGGAGTTTAGAGAATTGAATGAGGTGTAGGATACGCAAAGCATTATCCTTTCCTTCTCTCACCTTGATGAATCTTGTTTCATCCTGTGATATGAGAGAGGGAAGAATAGCAGCTATACGGTTGGCAAGCATGTTGGCATACATTTTTAGATCCACATTTAGAAGCAAAATCAGCCTATAAGTGCTGCAGCATTCCGGATCTTTACCCTTCTTATGAATGAGAGAGATGTGGGCCTCTAACGCTTGTTTTGGAAATTGGTTGCCTTGTAGTACTGCATTGAATGCGTTTAGACGGAGGTCTCCTATTGTTTTGGAATAAGGTTTTATAGTACATAATGAATGGGCAGACCATCCAGGCCCAGGGGTTTTCCTGAGGGGCTCTTTGCTAGGGTGGACTGGACCTCCGTTCGGGTAAATGGTCTAGATATGGTTGCTTGTTGAGAAGGGGAGAGTTTAGGGAGGTTCAGTTTAGTAAGAGAGGACTGAGTGTTCAATTTTCTATTTTCTATTTCCGGTGGTGGGCTTCCAGGGTGAATTTGGTATAACTCCGAATAGTATTGGAGGAATTCGGCCAAAATTTGGGAGTAGGCAAGGGTACGTTGGCTTTTAGAAGTTTTTATTGCATGAACAAATGTATGGAGTTGCCTTCTTTTAATTAGTGAAATCATTAGTTTTGAAACTGTCACCGTGCAGGAACATGCAATTTTTCCAACTTAATTTGGCAGATTATTGAACAGATCTTTAAGATCTGGACGTTTGGAGGTTAGAGCCTCTAGAGTCTGTTGGGAGAGAGATCTCTTGTGTTGGAGTTCTAACTCGGCGATTTCTTCATAAATGTTTTGTACCTATGATCTCCTCTGTTTATTAAGATGTGAAGAGATTGAAATCAATTCCCCTCTGATGATTGCACGTTGCGACATCGCTACTGCAATATCGTCAGGGTCAAATCGAAAGTGACGCACAACCGGTGCCAGTAACAATGTCGCAACGCGTCGTAAATCGGTGATCTGTGTAGTGTCGGACATTTCCATAATGTCGCACCAATAGGAGATACGATGTTGTTCCTCGTTCCTGCAGCAGCACACATCGCTGTGTGTGAAGCCGCAGGAGCGAGAAACATCTCCTACCTGCCTATGCGGAAGGAAGGAGGTGGGCGGGATGTTTACATCCAGCTCATCTCCGCCCCTCCGCTTCTATTGGCCTCCTGCCGTGTGACGTCATTGTGACGCCGCATGACCCGTCCCCTTAAGAAGGAGGCGGGTCGCCGGCCAGAGCGACGTCGCAGGGCAGGTAAGTGCGTGTGAAGCTGCCGTAGCGATAATGTTCGCTACGGCAGCTATCACAAGATATCGCATGTGCGACGGGGGCGGGTACTATCGCGCTCGGCATCGCTATCATCGGCTTGCGATGTCGCAGCGTGCAAAGTACCCCTAAGAGTCAGTGCATCGACGACTGGAGTCTCGTTAACCCCTTTATCCGAGAGCATGGTTTTCACCTTAATGACCAGGCCATTTTTTGCAATTCTGACTAGTGTCATTTTGACAGGTTATAACTTTGGAACATATCAACGGATCCTGGCGATTCTGACATTGTTTTTTCGTGACATATTATACTTCATATTAGTGGAAAAATGTAGACGATATTTTTTGCGTTTATTTTTTAAAAAATATTGGAAATTTGACGAAAATTTTGCAATTTTCAAACTTTAAATATTATACCCATAAATCCAAGAACTATGTAACACAAAATAGTTACTAAATAACATTTCCCACATCTCTATTTTACATCACCACAATTTTTGAAACATAATTTTATTTTGTTAGGAACATAGAAGGGTTCAAAGTTCATGAGCAATTTCTCATTTTTCCAACAAAATTTGCAAAACCATTTTTTTAGGGAACACATCACATTTGAAGTGAATTTGAGAGGCCTAGTTGACAGAAAACACCCAAAAATAACACCTTTATAAAAACTGCACCCCTCACACTGCTCAAAACCACATCTAAGAAGTTTATTAACCCTTTAAGTGCTTCACAAAAACCAAAGCCATATGGAAGGAAAAAATGAAAACTTTACTTTTTTACACAAAAATGTTACTTTAGCCATAAAATTTTGCAGATACCTCATATGTGGTAAAATTCTACTATTTGGTCGCACAGCAGGGCTTGGAAGGGAAGGAGCACAATTTGACTTTTTAAAAGCAAAATGAGCTGAAATCATTAGCGGACGCCATGTCGCGTTTGGAGAGCCCCTGATGTGCCTCAACAGCAGAAACCCCCTACAAGTAACCCCAGTTTGGAAACTAGAGTCCTTAAGAAATTTGAGATGCATGGTGAGCACCATGAAACCCCAGGTGCTTCAGTTTTTCTGTAAAAATTAAAAAAAAAAACAAAATCACATTTTTTCCACAAAAATGTTCTTTGAGCTCAAGTTTTTTTTTTATTTTGACAAGGGTGACAGGAGAAAATGGACCCAAAAATGTGTTGTGCATTTTCTCCTGAGTATGCTAATACCACATATGTGGTGGAAAACTACGGTCTTGGTGCACATCGGGGCTCGGAAGGGAAGGAGCGTCATTTGACTGTTCGAGCACAAAATTGGTTGGGGGTCTCTAATGTAGCGCTGTGTCCTGCGGTGTCTGCGTGGGGGTTCAGAATCACTGAAGGAGTGGGAGGAATACAGGAAGGTGGGATTCATTCCCACACTATTCACATGTGTGTTTGGTGTAAACTTTTATTTATTAGAATAGAAGAGAGGGAAAAAAAATAGAAGAAAAAAATTAGAAGAATAAAAAAGAAAATTTTGGTAAAATAAAAAAAGCTAAACAGACGTTAGTAAAAATAATTTACTAAGAGCCCGCAACTACACTACACTAACTGTAATTATGTACAGTAAAAAAACCTGTAGTACGGTACATGCACTACAAGATTTCTCCACTACTATTACTAAACAGGCGTTAATCTGACGCCTAACCCTGACTTGTTTCAGTAAAAAATATGGTAGTAAACAGCGAATACTACGATATATTTTTACTGTCCCTAATCTAGGCCTGGCAACTGATGCTAACCCTCACTTGATTCAGTAAAAAATACGATAATAAACGGCGAATACTACGGTATATTTTTAATGTCCCTAATCTAGCCTATCTACTCTAAATTATTTTCCTTTGATTCTTAGTTTACTTTTTTTTTACAACCGGATACTGATCAGTGATGATGGGAGTCACCGATCAGTTTCAACGGTTGAAGGAAGCGCGCACGGGTGTGGTGCTAAACAGGGGGAGTCATGCACAGAAAAAAAAATTAAAAAAGCCCTGGTCAAACGTGAGCACTGATGCTGATCAGTGATGTGGGCCACTAATCAGTGCTCACTGCTGCAGGAAGTACGCACAGATGTGATGCAAAACGGGGGATAACGCAAAAAAAAAAAAGGAAAAAAAGTCCTGGCTAAAAGCGGCATGGACACTGATCAGCGACGTGCATCATAGATCAGTGCTCGGCGGCTACAGGAAGCACGCGCAGAGGAGGTGCAAAAAGGGGATGGAAAATGGACAGAGGAAAAAAAAACGGAAAAAAGTCCTGGCTAAAAATGGCACGGTGGGTCACTTATCAGTGTTTGGCGGCTGCAGGATGCTCGCACGGAGGTGATGAAAAAAAAAATCCTGACAAAAATTGAGCACTCAAGTACTGATCAGTGATCAAGTACTGATCAGCGATCGATTGCAGAAGGGGGGTTGGGTAGGGGGATAGGGAGAGGGGGAGGCGGAAGGGGGAAAAGGGGAGAAAAGGGGGGATAGAGATAAAAAGAAAGGAACAGAACAGGAACAGATCAGGGATAGAATAGAAGATATTCTTTCTTCTTTCTTCAGTCAGAATCAGCAGCAGGAGCAGGTAGGAGCAGCAGCAGTGGTAGCACAGGCTTCAAAAAGCGTGTGGCACCACAAGGCCCATCAGATTAGCAGCAGACTGTCAGTGACCATTCTGCAAGCATCTCAAAACTGGAGTGGAGCGGTGCAGAATGGTCACTGAGAGGTCAAACCTCAGTGCTGCTCTGTGATTTGAGCAATCGCATGTCACAAGATGATCGCTCCAATCACTGCTGGGGGGCGGGATGCTGCATTCACACAGCTCCAGCTTATGATCAGCGCTGTTATAGCACCGATCATAGCTGGACATCAGGGTTTCAGGAAATTTCATTGCCTGAAACCCTGAAACCGATGCATTTGGTTGTTCAGAATTGAACAGCCAATCACAGCGATCGTCGCTGTGGGGGATGACAAACCCCCACATGGTGATGAGGCCAGGTGCCAGGCTAACACGATCAGCTGGCACTTTCATGCGATGACTATCACCGCAGCTGCAGTGATCACATGAAAGCATGACGTACTGGGTACGTCCTTGGTCAGAATGGCACTGACATTATCAAATATCGTGTAGAGGTTAATTCTAAAATATTTAGAGGCACTCAGAAATATGTTTTTTGTTGTTTTCTGAGGAGAGAATTGATTAATTTAGTCTCCATATTCGATGAAGGGAATTGGGTTTTTGGAATAAAAAGCTAGCGGAGACAATCGCGATGTCCGTGTGGATGGTTGGGGGCATTTCAGCACATCTGTGACAGTGGGAAGAAGGGATCTAGGTATAGAGATATAGTTTATCCTGTGGTACGAGTTGTGTGGACAGGAACAGAAAAGTGTAATCCCTAGTTGTCAGATGCAGGTAATGCCAAACATCTATCAGGAAGAGAGAATGTAAAGAGCTTTTGATCCGAGAAAGGTCACAAAGGGAAATCTAGCTCTTTTTTTGCTGTGGAATCTAATAGAGGTTCCATTGAGATATTAAAGTCTCCACATAAAATGGGAGAAGCCCTCTAGGAAAAAACAGAATTTTTTCAGAGTGGAAAGTATCCAGCGGATCTGTTTTTTGTTAGGTGCATGGAGACTCCTTTGAAACCCTTCTTAGGGGAAGAGGCGTGGTACTCCTGGTTATAGTGTGCTTTTTCAAAACAGGGAATTTTCTCTGCTTGGAAGTGAGTTTCTTGCAATATTAGTATAAAAAAGTTGTCCTTGTGGAACCTTGAAAGAGCCTGTGACCGAGGGATTGAGGAATTGAAACTGTGGATATTGAAATTTGCTACTTTAAATACCTTGTGGTGTGAAGCCATAGATGAGCACTTGAGGGGAAGAATGTGAGCTTTGAAAAATGATGACTTGACTGGACCTAGAGATGATAGATAAGGATAGGTGGAAGCTTTGAAGAAGTAAGATGGATATTTTGAGAGAAATTCAGAAAGAGCATCTGAAATACAATAACATTGGAATGTTACAAATTGTGAACAATCGCCGACAGAGGGCAACGAATGAGTAAATCTTATGTGAAGACTTCTATACAAGTTTTCAACCACATATGGCGTACGCCAGACAATGAGAGGGTGTCTCAATCACATACAAAAGGGTGCTAGAAGGTTTAAGGGCCCCTAATACTGGCAGCATGAGAGAGTTGCAGCCTTAAAGCTTATATGCAGGAACATGGGTCCAGTGATGTCAACTCCAGCTGCTTTGAATTTTTTGCATGGTCCTTTTTAAGCAGTAAGGCGGTATCGGTAAATGAGAAATGTGGGACTTTAATAGGAACAGTGCCTGGGAGAGAGTCTGCCGTACACCAAAAGCGGGTATGGGACTACAGTACGGTCAATGGGCAACAAAGAGCAAAAAATGTAGAAAGTGCTAGTTCCCTGTCAGCAGAGCTTGTTCTCTGAGTTCATTAGAAGCTTAGTTGCTGCCTTGCACTTGGATCTCTGGGATTTTGGAGTAAGGGTAGTGTGCCAAGATGCTGCCTCAGGTAGTGGTTGAAGCAAGGAGGCTGAATGAAAGGCTTCTAAATCTGGGTATTTCTCCAGAGTGATCGACAGTTCTTTGCAGACTTCCCGTATTTCTGTTGAGGTCCTGGCTTGGAGGCGATTTCCTTTGGCTGAAATCGCAATGCTAAAGGGAATGAGCCATCAAAATGGATATTGATGTTACGTAGCACATCAGTGAGAGGTTTTAACAGGCGCCTTCTGACTATGGTGGAGGCAGCTAGGTCTTGGAAAATTAAGATTGTTGCTCCTTCGTAGGATATGGAGTCGACTTCTCTCGCTTTCCTTAGAATTAAATCTTTGGTACGGTAGTCTAAGAAATGGCATATCACATCACAAGGCGAGTCATTTTGCTTGGGCCGAGGTCTCAGAGACCTGTGTGCTCTGATTAGTTCAATTGGCGGCGAGGCCAATGCAAATAATTTGTAGTGCTGAGGTTAGCGCCTCATTCACCATCAATTTGACAAGGCCTTTTACCTGAAGGTTGTCCCAATATTCCCTGTTCTCGTGATCTTCCAGGATGGCGTAAATTTAATTAACACTGTCGTCCTGAGATTGTAGACACGAGAGAATGGAGTTAGAGTTGGTAATGATGGAGGATTGTGAGGTTTCAAGGGTGTCCACCCTATGGCCTATGTCTTGTTTGATGTCTGAGAGTCCTTTTATCACCGGCTCCAATGCCTTAAAATTTGTTTGATGAAAGATCTGGAAATGGGTTGATCTTTGGAGTGGCTTTTCCCTCTGAGTCGCTGTCCCCCTCAGAGGCCGAGACTTCTTTGGTGGGTAGAGTTCGGGAGGAATTGCCAATGGCTTTTGTTGTTGATGAATGCTTTTTAAGGAACCCATCAATGTCTGCTTGGGTGGTGATGATGGTGGGTTTAGATACAGCGCTGACGGGTTTGTTGCCAATTTTGACCATATTGAAGCACTTTGCTTATGATTGGTGATGCTAAAAACTTAATTCGTACAGCCCCTCATGTGGTACAGGTGAGGGTAAGCTACATTTCATGGTTTATATAAGCTGGGATAGACCCCATCAATAAGAATTTTACTTTTGGAAATCCTCAGTTGCTGGGAGCGAATTTCCGTCTTTAGCAGGTTCTTTTAATTCTGACCCTGAAATGTGAGGAAATGGTGTGATACTAGTCACTACTTACGGGTAGTATAGATAGAAGAGTAGTCAGACAAGCTGGGGTCAGGTAACAGGAGGACACGTCAGGACTAGAGATGAGCCACCCCCCTCGAGTTCGGTTCGGTTCGTCGAACAGTGCCCCGTTCAATGAGCCATTCGACGAACCTCTCGAACCCCATTGAAAACAATGGGAGGCAATTACAAACACATAAAAACACATTACAAAATGTACACATACAGTTAATAAACATTGCCATAACACTTATCAGTTCCCGCGATGTGTCCTGCACTCTGTCTACCGCAGCTTTTCCATCGGTAATCGCTGCGTCCTCCTGGTAACAAGCTGTGATGACAGGACCTATCGTGACGTCAAAATAGCCATGTGACCAGTCACGTGTCTATTATCTCATTGGCTACAGACTGATCACATGGCTAGACATCATGTCCTGTCCTAGGTCCTGTCAGTGCATCTCTCCAGTACGCGGTGATCGTTTGTGTATCTCCGTGTACCGGCGACATGCTCTGGCACATGGACGACTCCCCGTTCCTGCATGGGGCACTCTTTACAGAGTCAGCCCACATGCAAGGACTGGCTGTCACAGCCGGTGAATAGCGGCACCGGGAATCACGTGATCGGAGCACCGTTGCTATGGTAACCCGGCTGTGAGCAGTGAAGTCACCGCTAACAGCCGGCAGCCTGTGGTCACTCTCACTGAGTGATTTCTGCATGGGGCAGCAGCGTCTTTCTCCCATGCAGTGAAGCCTGATGTAGAAGAGCTGCATGGGTTGAAGGAGAAAGAAGACAGAAGACCATGGATCGTGGAGGGCTGACAGGGAGTAATAAACATGGAGTCTCCAATGTGTCTGTATATTTATTTCTATTAAAGTATTTTTTCTCTGTGTGGTGTTTTTTTTTTTAACCCTTTATTGGAGATTCTTAATGGCCGGGTCAAACTTGCCTGACATTAAGAATCTCTGGCTTGATACTAGCTAATAAAACAAAGCTAGTATTAACTCATAATTACCTGGCGAGCCACCGTCACCAGGGCAGCTGGAAGAGTTGGATACAGCACCAGATGATGGCGCTTCTATGAGAGCGCCATTTTCTGGGGCGGCTGCGGACTGCAATTCGCAGCAGAGGGGCCCAGAAACCTCGGGCTAACCTGTGCTGAAGATTCCAATACCCAGCTGCCTGGTTGTACCCGGCTGGACACAAAAATGGGGCAAAGCCTACGTAGGTTTTTTTTTAAAATTATTTCATGAAATTCATGAAATAATTAAAAAGAGGGCTTCCCTATATTTGTAGTTCCCAGCTGGGTACAAATAGGCAGCTGGGAGTTGCGGGCAACCCGTACCTGCCTGCTGTACCTGGCTAGCATACAAAAATATGGCGAAGCTCACCTCATTTTTTTTTTTTTTTAGCTTTTTGAGAAAAAAAAATAAAAAATGCTTCCCTGGATTTTCCATTGACAGTGAAGGTAACACCAAGCAGTGGGGGTTAGCAGCCAGTAGCTGCTTGGATTACCCTTATCTAGCAATACAAAAAATGCAGCGGGAGCCCATATATATATTTTTTTATTATTTATTTAAATAACTAAAAAAAATGGGCTTCCGTGTATTTTGATTGCCTGACATGACAGTGCTGTAAAAATAAATCATTAAAAAAAATGACGTAGCGCCCCGCAGTATTTTTGATTCTCAAGGCAGTTATAGCAGACAGCTACGGGTTGCCATCCCCATCTGCCTGGTGTTACCTTGGCTGGCAATCAAAATACAGGGAAGCCCATTAATTTTTTTTTATTTAAAAAAATAGTTAAAAAAAAAAAATGACATTGGGGTCCCCCCATTTTTAATAGCCAGCTAGAGTAAAGCAAACGGCTGTAGCCTGAAAACCACAGCTGGCAGCTTCACCGTGGTTGGGGATCCAATGTGGAAGTCACCAAAGGCTCTTTTTTATAATTATTTTATAAATAATAATAATTACAAAAAAAAGTAGGGTCCCCCCCCAAATTGGATCACTATCCAAGGTAAAGCGGACAGCTGTGGTCTGGTTTTCTCAGGGTGGGAAGGTCAATAGTTATTGGCACTTCACAGCCTAAAAATAGCAGGCTGCAGGCGCCCCAGAAGTGGCGCATCCACTAAATGCGCCAATCCTGGCGCTTCACCCCAGCTCATCCCGTGCCCTGGTGTAGTGGCAATCGGAGAAATAAATGGGGTTGATACTAGCTGTAAGATCACCTGACATCAAGCCCAGCAGTTTGTGATGTTATGGCGTCTATCAGATACCCGACATCACAAACTATCAGTACTAACAAAAAAAATAGACAAAAAAAAATGTATTTGAAAAAACACTCCCCAAAACATTCCTTCTTTCAGCAATTTATTGTAAGGAAAAAAAAATAAGGGGGTCCCACGATGACTTTGGCCGTCTAGAATATGGGGGGGACACGCTCAGGGAACGTATCCCCCATTTTCTAGGAGTGCAGACCCTCCATGTCAGGAGTGTGGGTGCAAGAAATCTGCACCCACTCTCCCCGGGTCCACAGCAGCAGAGGCCATGTCGTAACTGTTGCTACCAAAGCTGCAATGCCCTGCTCATGAGGTAAGGGCATGCCTAATCAGGAGAACTATTCTACATATCCAAATATTGTTGTTTGCTGATATTATTGCTATTCCACCTACTATATATTGGGGATAGGATCTTTGAGATGGAATACCCCTTTAAGTCCAGTTATCCTGCTGAATGAATACTAAACAACAGAGCTCACTATTTAGACATGTTTTCTTGTGGCGTATAACGGACTGTCATGTTTGGTAGTCGTTCAGCAGGCCAACTATAAAAGCAAATACCTCCATTTGGAAATGTAGTATAGATCTCCTGATTAACTATGTTCCTTACCTCATGAGCAGGGCATTGCAGTAGCTTACAGATGCATGGTTACCACTAGAGATGAGCAAACTGGTCGCGGTTCGGCTCGAGTTCGGTTCGGGGTAGGTAGCAAAGTCTTTCCTGATCCCAGCTCTGTTCATCTTGGCTCCTTTTAAAAAACACAGCAAGCAAGTGTTACTCCAAGCGAAGTCTCCCTTTTTTCAAAAAATTGGGCCCCACACACACCCACCCCATCAGTGGCAGCACTTGTGCCCCAGTTGTACACTTCACAGGTAGATTTGCATCAAGCACATTAAAAAATACGCCATCCTTAACCGTCCCCAGGATGACACCGGGGTAGGTAGTAAAGTCTCTGCTGAACCATGACTTGTTCATCTTGGCTCCTTTTAAAAAACACAGCAAGCAAGGGTTACTCCAAGCGGAATCCACAAGCATTTACTCTCCCCAGGATGACACAGGGGTAGTAAATTCCTTGTGGATCCATGACTTGTTCATTTTGATGAACGTTAGTCTGTCCACATTGTCACTGGACAGACGCGTGCGCTTATCTGTCAGCACACACCCAGCAGCACTGAAGACACGTTCAGAGACAATGCTGGCAGCTGGACACGACAAAATCTCCAAGGCGTAAGTGGATAGCTCTGGCCATTTTTCAAGATTTGAAGCCCAAAATGAGCAAGGCTCCATTTGCAAAGTCATGGCATCGATGTTCATTTGGAGATACTCCTGTATCATCCTCTCCAGCCGTTGACTATGTGTCAGACTTGTTGTCTCTGGTGGTCTTGCAAAGGATGGTCTAAAAAAATTATGAAAAGATTCAATAAAATTGCTATTACCAGCACCAGATACGGTGCTACTGGTATGGATAGACTAAAAAAAAAAAAAAGGTGCCAGCACGATCTGAAATTGGCATGCATCATATGAAAAGTGAAAATTCACAGATTTATTCCAACTGTACTATAATAAAAAAAAATGAGATTTTTAGCAAATAATTGATCAATTTTTTGAGCCACCCCTGCCAACGTCACGGCAAATCTCAATAGGGGGGTCCTACTCTATATTCTGTATTTCATGTGCCATGCGGCCTCCTAGATAAAGTTAAAAGCAGAACCATAATGGAGCACACATACCTGCAACCTGTATATAGCCGCTTCCATGTTGCAAAAAAAGGCAATTGTGGATAGAGACCAGCCCAGGTCCCAGCATGTGGAGCAAGCTCTACACATACCAGGACTATATCACAACTGATCCTCCCAGTGCCAAACAGCAACCATTGATAAAGGCGGACCAGATCCAAGAATGGTGCTTAATTAGCATTGCCTGTGGAAAGGGGTGAGGTAACTGAATCTGAACAGCTACCAACAGGAGGAATACATTGCAAACCAAAATCAGGCGTGCATGGTATAGTGATGGTCAGTCACCAGAATTGTAGCATAACTACGGTCAAAACAGAGAAAAAAAAGAAAAAAAAAGGAGCCAGCACGATCTGAAATTGGCATGCATCATATAAAAAGTGAAAATTCACAGATTTATTCCAACTGTACTATAATAAAAAAATGAGATTTTTAGCAAATAATTGATCAATTTTTTGAGCCACCCCTGCCAAAGTCACGGCAAATCTCAATAGGGGGGTCCTACTCTATATTCTGTATTTCATGTGCCATGTGGCCTCCTAGATAAAGTTAAAAGCAGAACCATAATGGAGCACACATACCTGCAACCTGTATATAGCCGCTTCCATGTTGCAAAAAAAGGCAATTGGTATGGATAGACTGTTGAAGATGATGAGACCGTCCCATGTTTGTCAAGTTACAACTGGGAGATTCACTCCCTGCACCACGGTTGTTTGGTGGAAAAGCCGAGCTAAGATCGAGTAACAGCTTCTGCTGATACTCCTGCATACGTGCGTCTTTTTCTATGGCTGGAAATATGTCACAAAATTTGGACTTGTACCGGGGATCTAATAGTGTGGCAAGCCAGTACTCATTGTCACTTCTAATTTTGACAATATGAGGGTCATGTTGGAGATAGTGCAGCAAGAAGACGCTCATGTGTCTTGCGCAGCCATGCAGACCAAGTCCACGCTGTGTTTGTGGCATAGAGGTGTTAACCGTTCTTTCTTCCTCTGACATCTCCCCCCAACCTCTTTCAACAGAAATTTGACCAAGGTCTCCCTCATCCGCTGAGTCTTCCATGTCCATGGACAGTTCGTCCTCCATTTCTTCATGTTCTCTTGCACCCTCCTCAACATTTCACCTGCTACTATGCGCCCTTGTTGATCCCTGTCCCCCATGGTCCCATGCCTGCCGCGTTGGTGATGATGAACGTCTGGACCTTGGTGATGTTGTTGTGTCTTGCGCATATGAATCCTCCTGTAGTTCCTCCCTTTCCTGTTGTCCCACCTCCTGACTCCGAATAGTGTTTAGCGTGTGCTCCAGCATGTAAATGACTGGAATTGTCATGCTGATAATGACATTGTCAGCGCTAAACATATTCGTCGCCATGTTGAAACTGTGCAGAAGGGTGCATAGGTCCTTCATCTGAGACCACTCCATCGGGGTGATCTGCCCCACCTCTGCATCTCGTTGGCTTAGGCTATACGTCATGATGTATTGCACCAGGGCTCGACGGTGCTGCCACAGTCGCTGTAACATGTGGAGAGTCAAATTCCAGCGTGTCGGCACATCGCATTTCAGGCGATGAACCGGCAGGCCGAAAGACTTCTGGAGCGATGCAAGTCACTCAGCAGCAGTGGTTGAACGGCGGAAGTGAGCAGACAATTTTCGTGCACTGTTCAGAAGGCCATCTAGGCCGGGATAGTGTGTTAAAAATTGCTGAACAACAAGGTTCAACACGTGAGCCATACAAGGCACGTGTGTCACCTTGCCCAGGCGAAGGGCCGCACCCAGATTTGCAGCATTGTCGCACACGGCCTTACCAGGCTGCAGGTTGAGTGGAGACAACCATTTATTAAACTCAGTCTCCAGAGCTGCCCACAACTCAGCCGCTGTGTAACTCTTATTTCCAAGACATTTCAAGCTAAAGACCGCCTGATGCCCTTGCGCTCTGCTGCCAGCATAGTAATGAGGGGTGCGTGATTCCTTCTGCGCAGTTACAACGCTGGTGGCCTGACCAGGCAGGCTTGGGGCGGAGGTGGAGGACCCAGACGAGGTGGAGGAGGCAGAAGCGGTGGCGGAACTTGGACAGACAGAGGATTGACACACAAGTCTTGGGGACGGCAAGACTTGTGCAGCAGACCCTTCACCATCTATCACCATAGATACCCAGTGCCCAGTCAGCGACATGTAACGTCCCTGTCCATGCTTACTGGCCCAAGTATCGGTGGTGAAATGCACCCGTTCACACACAGAGTTTCTCAAGGAAGCGGTGATGTTGTGAGCGACATGCTGGTATAGCGCAGGCACACCTTTCTTTGAGAAGTAGTGGTGACTGGGCATCTGGTACTGGGGCACAGCGACAGACATAAGGTCTCTAAAATCCTGTGTGTCCACCAGGCGGGAAGGCAGCATTTCGGTAGCCAAGAGCTTACAGAGGGATAAAGTCAACCTCTTAGCTTTGTCATTGGTCGCAGGAAATGGCCTTTTATTTGTCCACATCTGAGGGACAGAGATCTGGCTGCTGTGTGTAGACGGTGGTGAGTAGGGTGTCCCTGAAAAAATGCAGGTTTGTGAAGAAAGTGCAGGCGTAGACATGATATTGCCTTCATCCAACGTTGATGCTATTGCTGTCTGAGAGAGCTGTACACACGCACTTGTTTCCCCTTCCAAACCAAATGACAACCTACCAAGCAAACTGCCTGTTGTGGTTACAGTGGTGGAAGTTGTGGGTGGAAAACCAGGTGTGACAGCTGTCCCCACATTCCTAGAAGATGAAGAGCACGCGGATGCACTTGAAGTGGCAGGCGGTGGATGGTTCGCTCCGCTAGACCGCATTGCAGCACTGTGAGCTTCCCACTGGGACATATGATATTTATTCATGTGACGATTCATGGAAGAAGTTGTCAAATTCCTGAGGTTTTGCCCTCTACTAACAGAATCACAACAAATTTTACATATCACATGATTTGGGTGATCTTTTTCTATGTCAAAAAAGGTCCAGGCTAGGCAAGGCTTAGAGGGCATGCGACCTGCTGAGCCACCCCGACTAGTGCTCAGAGGCAGAGTAGTGGCTGAGGATGCAGTTGTAGACGTGCTACCAGTACTACTCCTCTGTCCAGGAAGGCGCAAGGTAACTTCGTCGTCAGTAGCATCCTCCTCCACCGCCTCTGTTGACCTCCTCGAGTGCCTGACTGTGGGTTGACAGTAGGTGGGATCTAGAACTTCCTCATCAAGCGTTGTGTTTGCACTCCCCTCATCCTCAGACCGAGCCTCTTCCTGACGTGAACCAATATTTAAGTTGTCATCCCAATCTGGTATCTGCGTCTCATCATCATCAGTATGTTCCACATTGTCTAACA
This sequence comes from Anomaloglossus baeobatrachus, assembly GCF_048569485.1. NCBI lineage: Eukaryota > Metazoa > Chordata > Amphibia > Anura > Aromobatidae > Anomaloglossus > Anomaloglossus baeobatrachus. The sequence goes on along the minus strand of NC_134355.1, from coordinate 202,834,772 downwards.
GGTGTTACAGTTTGTGAATAAGGGTCAACATTATGCTCAGAAACTTGGTCCTCACGGCCTGAATCAGAGTCACAAAGGTTCTGGGCTTCACTGCAGACCATTTCCTGGTCTGTACTGACTGTAGCTTGGGAGCAGACCTCTGATTCCCAGGCTATAGTGTGACTGAACAGCTCTGCAGACTCACCCATCTCAGTTCCACCATACTGTGCAGGGTGGATGGAGACTTCAGAGCTGGGAGAAAGCAAGTGTGATTGGGATGACAACTCAGAGGACTGGTGTATTTTAGATGCGGTAGTTGAGGTGGAGGAGAGGGCACTTGTTGGACAACTTGAGATCCATTCAAGCATTTTCTTTTTTTGGCCATCATCTACCTTTGTTCCAGTTGTTCGTGTCCGTAACAAAGGGAGCACATCAGATTGTCCACGGTAAGTAGTAGACATCTTACTTTTGCTGGAAGATGGTCTATCTTCAGCAGATGTTAATGGAGCTTTGCCACCTTCCCCACGGACAAACCCTTTTTTTCCTTTTCCAACACGCCTCTTCTCCTTTCCACCAGCATCTGTCATTTTGCCATTCATTTTGATTGCGACAAGATTGTGCACTTAAAATGTGGTAGTAAAAATTGAGAGATGGTATAGATTGGAGCGGTGGTCTATCTTTATTAACAGCAGAATAAACAACAATAACTATCCCTGACAATGCAACTACGGCCCTTAAACCGGCAGCATAGTTTGCTAGTATAATGGCTTAGTAACAATGACTTTGAGTGTGCAATGCAGAGGTGCTGCAAATAGATTTGCACTAGTGGGACACTAATGGAAGTCCAACAGCCACTTTTAGGATGCCACTAAGTTTACTCAGTGTTTGCTAGTATAATGGCTTAGTAACAATGAGCTTGAGTGTGCAATGCAGTGGTGCTGCAAATAGATTTGCACTAGTGGGACACTAATGGAAGTCCAACAGCCACTTTTAGGATGCCACTACGTTTACTCAGTGTTTGCTAGTATAATGGCTTAGTAACAATGAGTTTGAGTGTGCAATGCAGTGGTGCTGCAAATAGCTTTGCACCAGTGGGACACTAATGGAAGTCCAACAGCCACTTTTAAAATGCCACTAAGTTTACTCAGTGTTTGCTAGTATAATCGCTTAGTAACAATGAGTTTGAGTGTGCAATGCAGAGGTGCTGCAAATAGATTTGCTCTAGTGGGACACTAATGGAAGTCCAACAGCATTTTTAGGATTCCACTAAGTTTACTCAGTGTTTGCTAGTATAATGGCTTAGTAACAATGAGTTTGAGTGTGCAATGCAGAGGTGCTGCAAATAGATTTGCACTAGTGGGACACTAATGGAAGTCCAACAGCCACTTTTAGGATGCCACTAAGTTTACTCAGTGTTTGCTAGTATAATGGCTTAGTAACAATGAGCTTGAGTGTGCAATGCAGTGGTGCTGCAAATAGATTTGCACTAGTGGGACACTAATGGAAGTCCAACAGCCACTTTTAGGATGCCACTAAGTTTACTCAGTGTTTGCCAGTATATTGGCTTAGTAACAATGAGCTTGAGTGTGCAAAGGGCAGGCGGGTACAGTGGCAGGGTTGTGGGTCACTGTACAGGAAAGGAAGCCTCACTTTCTATCCCTCCTAATGGGGAAATGCAGCGAGGAAGTCCCTGACCTTTGCTACACAGAAGCTGTTATCTGTAGCTGTTAAAATCTGTTTCCACGGACCTGACTGTCACCTTTGGCTCTGAGCCTGCTGTTATTAGCCCTTACAAGGGCTAATAGAAACTTCTATCCCTACTCTGTATAGCGCTGTGTGTAGAGCATACACAGCAGTATCTGACACAGGAGCTACACCAGCGGTGACTGACACCAAGGACGCAGATGAGATAATGGCGTCCGGACGGGCAGATACCCGTTTTTATAATGCAGGGACATGTGACATGGACATCCTATCACACATGCCGTTGCTTCTCTGGCTAAAAGTCCACTTAGCTGTGTGTGTGTCTGGGATTGGCTGACATGCTGGCCCGCCCCACTACACGCGCGCGCTTAGGGAAGGAAGACAAGGAAAAAATAAAAAAAATTGCGATCGCTATTATCCCAGCAGCAGTGATCTGAATGCGCTGTTTCCGCACACTATATGCTGAAATTTCATAATAGTGTGAGTCACAGAGTGACTTCCACTATTACAGCGGAAACCCAGCTAGTAAATAGCTTGGCTTTTTGCTGCTAGAACCATTCTCGAACGTAACTAGAACTATCGAGATTTAGCAAAAAGCTCGAGTTCTAGTTCGATCTAGAACAGCCCCCAAAATCATTCGAACTGCGAACTGGAAAACCACGAACCGCGAACCGCGCTCAACTCTAGTTACCACCACTCACTGTGTCTGAACACAGGAAGCTGAGCTGACAGCCGCTCTGTGCATGTGGCAGCGTCTATTGTGAAGGAGGGGGCCGCGGGGGATCAACGCTGCACAGGTACCGTGGGACACCGGGGAACACTGGTGGGGTTACAGGGGGTGACTTGGCAGGGCCTGGGGAGGAGTTTTCTGTCACATGTGTCATGGCACATGCGACAGAAATCAGAGGAGTAGGGTGAATGCGGCCGGCGCGCTGCTGTGCGCGCGGCCATCTTGGATTTCCGGGAGAGGGGTCAGGGGGGGCACTTTGGCGACACCAGGAGACCTGATGGGACCGGGGAGGAGATTTATCTCCCGTCTGACATGTTTGTTCATGCCAGATGGGAGATAGTTTTTTACCGGCGCTGTCATTTACTGTAACGTGATCATCGGTATACGGTGTATACCGGTGATCACATGAGTGGGGACCGGAAAAACCGGCCTGAATCATGATCTCCAGGGTCTCAGCTACCCCCTGAAACCCCGGAGATTTTCTGACACTTATTTCTGCCTGCTGTTTATAAACAGCAGATCAGAATAAGGCTACATTTACACGACCGATCCGTTTTTGCGGTCCGCAAAAAACGGTCCGTTTTTGTCACGGGTGCATCCGCGTGGCATCCGTTTCCGTTCCGTATACGGTCCGTATGTCATCCGTTTGTCATCCGTGTGCCTTCCGTTTTTTTTGCGTACTGCAAAAAAACTGAAGGAGGGAAAATACATAAATTTACCCAGGATCCATAGCTTCAACCTACATGAGGCGGTCACATGTTCACTCCAGTGCCATTTTCTACTGCTTTTCACAGTGTAGAGCGATCTGGTGATTTTCATGTGCTTGTACACTTCATATCAGTCTTTTCTGTCATTATAATGGCAGAGTTAAAAGAAAAAGGTTTTGGTACCGTGTTAGCCAGTTGAAAAATGATTGATTGCTCTCAGTGAGAGAAACAAAATTAAAATTTTAATTTTGTTTCTCTCACTGAGAGCAATCAATCTTTATAATGGCAGAAAGACACATCATGTCCCACTCTCCTGCATTTTGTAATTTTGCACCCTTTGGTGCCTTTCATGTGGCACTAAGGGCTACTTTGCACACAGAGATAAATCTTTGGCAGATCTGTGGTTGCAGTGAAATCATGGACATATTGTTCCATTTGTACACAGCCACAAACCTGGCACTGATTGTCCACAATTTCACTGCAACCACAGATCTGCCGCAGATTTATCTCTGTGTGCAAAGTACCCCTAAGAGGTGCTTAGCCTTGTATTTAGGCTAAAAAATGAATTTAAAAAAAAAATGCCGTAGGGTTCATCCTATTTTTGATAGCCAGCTAGGGTAAAGCAGACAGTTGCAGCCTGCAGACCACAGCTGGCACCTTCACCTTGGCTGGTAATCCAAAACTGAGGACACCCGACGCTGTTATTTTAAATTAAATAAATAATTTAAAAAAAAAAAAACACGTGGGGGTCCCCCCATAATTGGATCACCAGCCAAGGTAAAGTGGACAGCTGGGGTTTGATATTCTCAGACTAGGGAGGTCCATGGTTATTGGACTCTCCCGAGCCTAAAAATAGTAGGCCTTAGCCGCCCCAGAAGTGGTGCATCCATTAGATACGCCAATCCTGGTGCTTCGCCCCAGCTCATCCCGTGCCCTGGTGCGGTGGCAAACGGGGTAATATAGGGGGTTAATACCAGATGTGTAATGTCACCTGGCATCAAACCCTGGGGTTCGTGAGGTCAGGCGTCTATCAGATACCCGACATCACCAACCCAGACAGTAATAAAAAAAAAATAGACGACAAACACTCCTCAAAATATTCCCTCTTTCACCAATTTATTAGAAAGAAAAACAAAGCCAGGTCTGCTGTAATCCAAGGGGTTCCCATGACGATCCATACCATAGTCACTGTCCCAGTCAATGAAGAACAGAATTTTTCCCATTGGCTGGGAGAGCAATGCAGTGACCTGAGCTAACATCAATAGGTCAACCCAGGTCACTGCAGGGCATGACAAGTGCTGCTGTCAGGAGCGAGGTACATTACCTGCGGTGACGATCTCCTGCACTGCTGATAGCAGAGCTGTCACTGACTTCAATGACCGCCGCCTTCACAGCCAAGTATCGCGGGAGCGTGTGACGTCACCGCTAGTAACAGTCTCGGGTCGGCAGCGAGAGGAGCAGATGTGACAAGTGGCGGCCATGGAGGACAGTGACAGCGTCGAGGTCGGGAGGGCGGGACTTCATCACTGCAGGTAAGCCGAGCAGAGTAATGTGTGCGGAGTGCGAGGTGGGTGGAGCCAAGCAGGGTAATGTGTGTGGAGTGCGAGGTGGGTGGGACCTAGCGGGGTAATGTGTGCGGAGTGTGAGGTGGGTGGAGCCAAGCGGGGTAATGTGTGCGGAGTGTGAGGTGGGTGGAGCCAAGCAGGGTAATGTGTGCGGAGTGCGAGGTGGGTGGAGCCGAGCAGGGCCATGTGTGCGGAGTGCGAGGTGGGTGGAGCCTAGGGGGGCCATGTGTGCAGGCGGCGGAGTGCAAGGTGAGTGGAGCCTAGCAGGGCCATGTGGTGCTGAGAACGTCAGTGCCGGGGTCTGCATGGCTGGGGACAGGTGAGTGTGAGTGTGTGTGTGTGTGTACATGCCAAGTGCAGGAGAGGGCAGAGCCGAGCGGGGAAGTGTCGGCTCCCTGCACTCATAACCAGGGTAAATATTGGGTTACTAACCAAAGCGCATTGCTTGGATACCCGATATTTACATTGGTTACCAGCCTACCACAGGCTGGCAGTGATGGGTCCCTGCACACTGTAGCTGTAAAAAGCCCTGCTTTTGGTGATCGAACCGTTCTCGAACGTAACTCAAACTGTCGAGCTTTTAGCAAAAAGCTTGAGTTCGAGTTCGATCTCGAGCACCCCCAAAATCACTCAACATGAAATTGGCGAACCTCAAACATCGCTCATCTCTAGTGAGGACACAGGGAGTAAACAGAAGTGCAGTTAACTCACAAGCCGGGGGTCAGAATTCCAGGATGTAACCACAAAAACAAGGAGAGGGTAGAGCTGGTCAGATAACGGTCCGGGGCAAGAAACGTAGATCAGAACACAAGCACAAACACAAGCCAAGAGCACAACTGCAGAACCAGGAAGTATGACTGGCGAGGTTATGGGCGAACATGCCCAGTAAAGAAACAGAGCAATTACCAGGAAGGTGGAACACCTGAGTAATCAGCACCTCCAAGAACGTGTATGGAATCTTGTGCTGTTAAACAACCTGCCAGCAAGTACTCAGAGAAACACAGCAGAGCATCACTTGCGTGCAATATGCTCCATACAGAGGAATCGTCACAGATGGATCCCAAAGGGGTCAAGGTTTTGAACTAGGGAACCCTTCTGAGAGTTGTGGGGCTGCCTTATTTAGGGATAGGACTGTTTTGACTTCAGATCTGTTTCTTCTGGTGGTATGTAGAAAGCCCCAGACTTATTTTAACCACCTTTTGATGGAGTAGAGGTAGGGGTGTGGAGGGATCAGTAGTGGGAATCTGCTTGATCTTTAGATGAGGGGAGGGGATGAGATGGGAAGGGGAGCCCCCGGATTTATCTTGCCCTGATCTCTCACCCCTTTTCACTAAGCCAGAGGTCTGACAGGATGGGTAGGTTGCCAACAGTGTGCTACCGACTGCAAGATGTAAGACTGGGGGCAGCCCGTACCTGCCTGCTGTACCTGGCTAGCATACAAAAATATGGCGAAGCCCATGTCATTTTTTTGGGGGGCAAAAAACTCCTGCATACAGTCCTGGATGTTGGATGCTGAGCCTTGTAGTTATGCAGCTGCTGTCTGCTCTACTGCATACACTCTTGGATGAAACATGCTGAGCCTTTTAGTTCTGCAGCTGTCAAAATCCGCATAGTGCGTACAGCACACACACACACATACACACACACGAACGTGGACGGGGATAGCGGAGGGAGGGACTTTCATTACAGACGGTAATGGCAGGGGGCTGGTGAGAGCAGAGGGAGGACACACACATCGGCGACCGCCAGAACGGGGCTGGGGACAGCGGAGGGAGGGGCTTTCATTACAGACGGTAACGGCAGGGGGCGGGGGCTCGTGAGAACAGAGGGAGGGAGGGGGTGTCATCGGTAACGGGGGGAGGGGAGGCGGCCAGGACTCACATCCCGGCGGTTGACAGGTGTAAAGTGGAGAAAAAAGCATGCTTGAATCTCCACAAAAATGGTGCTTGCTTTCCTCTGTCTGCTGTGATCTGGACAGCCCAGAGGGCGCGTCCAGGTCACAGCATACACCCACTGTAACGTTACACATAGGGTCGGATAGCGACCACTATTCTCTATGCACAGGGGCACACAGCAAATCCAACATGGCCCCCAGTGCATACAGTAAAATTAGAATAACAGAAAAAGTAAATAAGCTACGATTTTCATTTTGTATTAAAAATACTTGATTTCAGAATCACTATTTTTAATACAAAAATAAAAAAACACGATACAGTCCCTTTAAGAGCACTCTGGGTCCCTCACTAGCCTCTGATATGATTGTGGGTTCTGTTGCTCAGCATGTTTCTAGGCCTCTGAGTGAGTCACAGCACGCAGTCTAAGGCCTAAAACACACATCCGTGAAAACCACGTCCATGTAAAACGGGCCGTTTTTCGGGTCCGTTTTCCGTTTTTTAGGTCCGTTTTTATGTGTGGCATGCGTATGTATCCCGTATGCTAGCCGTATGTGCGTGTGAAATGTCCGTGTGTGCGTGTGAAACTTAACAGACATGTGTTTGTGTTGTCCGTGTGGAATATCCGTGTGTGATGCAAAATGTCGTTTACTACATGTCGGCAGACAGCAGACAGAGTAGCGGGATGAGAATGAACTCGGGTGAACTTCACCCGACTTCATTGTCACGCCACGGCTCTGTCTGTGCCGTGTACTGATTAGCGGTCACCTGTGAAGGATTCACCGGTGACCGCTAATCCCCCGAGTGACTGAAGTGTCCCCCCCTCTCTCATACTCACCGATCCCCGATCACCGGCGCTGCACGACGTTCACACTGCTCCGGTGGCTTTTTCTAATTTGAAAAAGCCGGCTGCTCATTGAACAATCGCGTATTCCCTGCTTTCCCCGCCCACCGGCGCCTATGATTGGTTGCAGTGAGACACGCCCCCACGATTACGCCGGACATGGAGGGCTTTGTCGGGGTTAATAAATTGGTGATGAGGGACTTTGTTAGTGTTTTTTATTTCTAATAAATTATTTTTTCGGGTGTGTGTGTGTTTTTTAAATGTCACTTACAGATTAATCATGGAAGGTTTCTCGGGGAGACGCCTGACATGATTAATCTAGGACTTATTGTCAGCTATGGGCTGCCAATAACTCCTTATTACCCCGATTTGCCAACGCACCAGGGCAAATCGGGAAGATCCGGGTACAGTCCCAGAACTGTCGCATCTAATGTATGCGGCAATTCTGGGCGGCTGCTGACTGATATTGTTAGGCTGGGGGGCTCCCCATAACGTGGGGCTCCCCATCCTGAGAATACCAGCCTTCAGCCGTATGGCTTTATCTGGCTGGTATTAAAATGGTGGGGACCGCACGCCGTTTTTTTAAATTATTTATTTATTTATTTCTATACTCCATAGTGACATGCCCACCGGCTGCTGTGATTGGGTGCAGTGAGACAGCTGTCACTCAGCGTGGTGGGCGTGTGTGACTGCAACCAATCACAGGCACCGGTGGGCGGGTAAAGCAGGGAATACGAGATTGATTAATGGGCGGCCGGCTTTTTCAAAATAGTAAAAGCCGCTGAAGTTTTTATAACAGCCGTGCAGTGCCGCGCCGGAGATCGGGGAACGGTAAGTATGAGAGAGGGGGGAACTGACCGACAGACAGCGAGAGGGACAGATAAGACAGAGAGACCGACCGACAGACATAGAGACCGACCGACGGACTGAAGGAGAGAACGAAACAGAAAAAGAAAAAAGACCGACATCACATAAAAAAAGCACAAAACGTACAGGGAGCAAATAGAGATGCGTCCGTGTCACTCGGACGTGCGCACAGACCCATTGACTTTCATTGGGTCCATGCTGCGTGTTGCGTGCAGAAAACGGACATGCTGCCGTGCAAAACGCACACAAGTACGGATCACGGACACGGACAAACGGACAGGCATCAAAAACGCACGTGGAGCTTTTATCATACAATAACATTGGTGCACGTTTGGCCGTGTCTCCAGTATACACGGAAACAGACCAAACACGCACGTGTTTCATGGATGTGTGTTTCAGGCCTAAGATGGTATCTGGGTCTACTGCTCTGAATATTGATCAAGGCCTCCAGCCAGTGTCTTTTTTCCAGTGGGAGGGAGACAGTATTGCCAGCTCAACTCAGGCGGATGCATCTACCCGTGGGGCACAGCTGTGTTCGGTACCCAGGGCCGACGAGAGAACAGTCAGTCCAAGGCCCTAACAGTAATCCCTCTGGCTCAGATTCCTCCGAGATCACGAAGCACCAGGAGGCAGGACTGGTGAGTACCCCTGCTCCCTCAAGGTCCCAGCAATAATGCGGACAGGGGAACCATCCATATGACATCAGTGTGCTTATCTGTATGACATGCATTTTTTTTCTCAGCAACTATTATTCTACAATCATTTACAGAACCATTTACAGTTTTTTATGCTACAGAATGGTAATGTATGTAAAAAACAGATACCACTAAAATGGTCAGGGTGGCATCCGTGTTTTTTCTTGAACCCCCAGACTTGAATAGGTGACTGTTATCCATTTTATGCATTCACTAGCAGCAATACTTTTTATTTCTCACATTGAACCCATCTGAGTTATATGATTTTAGTGATATCATATTTATATATTTCGTCTAAGTTTGCAGCTTTTAAACACTAAAAAAATTATGAGAGCTATACATTTTTTTATTTTGCTGCTAGCATAGCTGAGTAGGGCTAGTTTTTAGCAGGACAAGAAAATGATTTTAGGGCTACCTTTTCTAGTCATATAGGACTTCTTTATTTCGGTTAATTACACTTTCTGTTCAGCAGTATGATGAAAACATGTTTGTTGATGTTTCTTTTTTTGTTTTTATTATGTTCTTTGTAGGGGATAAATGCTGAAAAAATGTCCTGCAGTTTCTTATTGTATTATATATTTTGTATTGTGTAATCTCATTGCCTGTGTTGTATTTACTCCGCAAGTCTTATTATAATATTTTTTATACCCTCCTTTCACTTACTGCTACATTACCTTTAGGGTACGCTCACACGAGCGTGAAAATCTCGCATTGCACTCGGACCTATGTTAGTCAATGAGGGAGAGCAGTTAGTCAGCTTTTCTCGCATCTAGATTCTAGATGCGAGAAAAGCGGCAGCATGCTGCGATTTTCTGCTAGAGCCGTATCCCTCGCACCCATTCAAGTGAATGGGTACGAGAGATACATCGGACTGCACTCGGATGTTATCCCAGTGCAGTGCGATATACGCACAGGCTGACAATGGAGGAGAGGGTGGATTAACCCCTCCCTCTCCTGCGCAGTGATCGTCCTCAGCTTTACAGCTGTGACCTGATTGCAGGATCGGGTCACAGTCGCATGACACTCGGCTCACGCTCGCAGCAGAGCCTGAGCCGAGAGTCATTAGCAGATCGCATCTGATGCTGTCGCATCGGATGCCATACGCTCATCTGGGTTCAGCCTTAATATGAGGCTTTACAACGAGGTAGTGTGTGTTTTGGGATTATATCATTTATCTGCGGACACTGCCTTGTTTATATACTTATTTTGCATTCTATTATCATCACTGATACTTCATTGGGGATATGTACAGGATTATCATGTCCATCCCCCTAGTTCATCCATTCTTTTTCTCTTGTCAATCATGTTTTTAACCTTTGTTTTTGTCAGCATTATACATATATACAGTGCCTACAAGTAGTATTCAACCCCCTGCAGATTTAGCAGGTTTCCACAATTGGAATTAACTTGGCATTATGACATTTGGACTGTAGATCAGCCTGGAAGTGTGAAATGCACTGCAGCAAAAAAGAATGTTATTTCTTTTTTTTGTTTTTTTTTTTAAATTGTGAAAAGTTTATTCAGAGGGTCATTTATTATTCAACCCCTCAAACCACAAGAATTCTGTTTGGTTCCCCTAAAGTATTAAGAAGTATTTCAGGCACAAAGAACAATGAGCTTCACATGTTTGGATTAATTATCTCTTTTTCCAGCCTTTTCTGACTAATTAAGACCCTCCCCAAACTTGTGAACAGCACTCATACTTGGTCAACATGGGAAAGACAAAGGAGCATTCCAAGGCCATCAGAGACAAGATCATGGAGGGTCACAAGGCTGGCAAGGGGTACAAAACCCTTTCCAAGGAGTTGGGCCTACCTGTCTCCACTGTTGGGAGCAGCATCCAGAAGTGGAAGGCTTATGGAACTACTGTTAGCCTTCCACGGCCTGGACAGCCTTTGAAAGTTTCCACCCGTGCCGAGGCCAGGCTTGTCCGAAGAGTCAAGGCTAACCCAAGGACAACAAGGAAGGAGCTCTGGGAAGATCTCATGGCAGTGGGGACATTGGTTTCAGTCAATACCATAAGTAACGTACTCCACCGCAATGGTCTCCGTTCCAGACGAGCTCGTAAGGTACCTTTCCTTTCAAAGCGTCATGTCAAGGCTCGTCTACAGTTTGCTCATGATCACCTGGAGGACTCTGAGACAGACTGGTTCAAGGTTCTCTGGTCTGATGAGACCAAGATCGAGATCTTTGGTGCCAACCACACACGTGACGTTTGGAGACTGGATGACACTGCATATGACCCCAAGAATACCATCCCTACAGTCAAGCATGGTGGTGGCAGCATCATGCTGTGGGGCTGTTTCTCAGCCAAGGGGCCTGGCCATCTGGTCCGCATCCATGGGAAGATGGATAGCACGGCCTACCTGGAGATTTTGGCCAAGAACCTCCGCTCCTCCATCAAGGATCTTAAGATGGGTCGTCATTTCATCTTCCAACAAGACAACGACCCAAAGCACACAGCCGAGAAAACCAAGGCCTGGTTCAAGAGGGAAAAAATCAAGGTGTTGCAGTGGCCTAGTCAGTCTCCTGACCTTAACCCAATTGAAAACTTGTGGAAGGAGCTCAAGATTAAAGTCCACATGAGACACCCAAAGAACCTAGATAACTTGGAGATCTGCATGGAGGAGTGGGTCAAGATAACTCCAGAGACCTGTGCCGGCCTGATCAGGTCTTATAAAAGACGATTATTAGCTGTAATTGCAAACAAGGGTTATTCCACAAAATATTAAACCTAGGGGCTGAATAATAATTGACCCACACTTTTATGTTGAAAATTTATTAAAATTTAACTGAGCAACATAACTTGTTGGTTTGTAAGATTTATGCATCTGTTAATAAATCCTGCTCTTGTTTGAAGTTTGCAGGCTCTAACTTATTTGCATCTTATCAAACCTGCTAAATCTGCAGGGAGTTGAATACTACTTGTAGGTACTGTATATATATATATATATATATATATATATATATATATATACAAATATACATATATATATGTAGCTGGGAGTGCACATTTTATACTATGCAGCCTTTTTCCTTTCATGTTACAATTCATTGTTTTGCATAGTTTTTTGTTAGCACCCATCCCTTTATATTTATTACACTGTGGTGCCCACTAAAACTTTCTTAATAAAGTGTTGCGAGACGTCTGTGGGGGGATATCATACAGAGGGGCAGTGTGTGTATTGGCGATATTATACAGAGGGGCAGTGTGTGAGAGGATATTATACAGAGGGGCAGCATGTGTGGAGGGTAGTATAAAGAGGGGCAGCATATGTGTGAGATATTATACAAAGGGGCAATTTGTGGTGGATACTATAGAGGGGCAGTGTGGATGGGGGGATATTATATAGAGGGGCAGGGTGTGTGGGAGAGATTATACAGAGGCAGTGTGTGTGGGAAAGATATAACCGTATTTTTCGGACCATAAGACGCACTTTTTTTCCCCCAAATGTTGGGGGAAAGTGGGGGGTGCATCTTATGGTCTGAATATAGGGCTGCGGGGAATGAGGGTGCTACGTTGGAGTGGGTCATCGGGGGCACGAGCAGGCTGTAGCAGCCTGCCGTGACCACGTGGACCCGCTCATTACATATGCACGCCCATCATCCCGCCCATCTCTCAGCGCTGAAGCCGGCGCTGACAGGTGGGCAGGGTGATGGGCGGGGGGGTGCGTGCATAATTAACAGCCGGCCCGCATGATCACCCCTGGCAACTACAGCCTGGAGTGATCATGTGCGGCTGTATTCACTGCCCCGTGCATCATTATCAGTGCGGGGTGCAGTGAATCAGTGTACTCACCCGTCACCGTGTGTGGAGCCGTCCCCCTGCAGCATCGCGATGTCTTCCTGTCTGTGCCGATCAGCTGATCTGTGTACAGAGCAGTGACCACAGCGATGACGTAATCGCTGTGCGCGCCATTAGTGTCCACACAGATCAGCTGACGGCACAGACCGGAAGACATCGCGATGCTGCAGACAACGGTGACGGCTCCACACACGGTGACAGCTCCACTCAGGGGTGCTGCAGCTGAGACAGTGCGGTAGATGATCGGTGCTGCAGGGAGTGAGGAAAGGTGAGTATAAACGTTTATTTTTTTTTCTGTGCCATGGGATACAGGCCATATACCAGGATGGGGGTATTTTATGAGCAGGATGGGGGTATATTATGAGCAGGATGGAGGTATATGAGCAGGATGGGGTATATGAGCAGGATGGATGGGAGTATATGAGCAGGATGGATGGGGGTATATGAGCAGGATGGGGTATATGAGCAGGATGGGGTGTATATAGCAGGATGGTTTGGGGTATATGAGCAGGATGGATGGGGGTATATGAGCAGGATGAATGGGGGTATATGAGCAGGATGGGGGTATATGAGCAGGATCATATACAAGGCAGGAGGATCGTTACCAGAATGGGGTACCTTAGTAGAGAATTTGGGTACATTACCCCCATAATAGTGTCAGCAGCAGATCCTCGCCCCATAAGTGTGTCATGACCACATTTTTTAGTTAAAATTTTATTTTCCTATTTTCCTCCTCTAAAACTAGGGTGCGTCTTATTGTCCGAAAAATACGGTATACAGAGGGGCAGTGTGTTGGGGGATATTATACAGAGGAGCAGTGTGTGGGAGGATATTAAACAGAGGGGAAGTTTGTGTGAGAGTGATATACAAAGGGGTAGCATATGTGTGGGATATTATATAAAGGGGAAGTTTGTGGCGGATACTATACAGAGGGGCAGGGTGTGTGGGGGAATATTATACAGAGGGGCAGGGTTTGTGGGAGATATTATACAGAGGGGCAGTGTGTTGGGGAATATTATACAGAGGAGCAGTGTGTGGGGAGATATGAAACAGAGGGGAAGTGTGTGTGAGAGAGATATACAGAGGGGCAGTGTGTATGGTGGATATTTACAGAAAGGCAGTGTGTGTGAGAGATATTATACAGAGGGGCAGTATGTGGAGATAGTATACAGAGGGGCAGCGTATGTGAAGGATATCATACAGAAGGGAAGTTTGTTGGGGATACTATACAGAGGAGCAGTGTGTTTGGGGAGATATTATACAGAGGGGCAGTGTTTGTGTGTGTGTGTGTGTGTGTGTGGGGATATTATACAGAAAGGCAGTGTGTGGGAGAGAGATATTACACAGAGTGGCAGTGTGTGTGGAGGGAATATTATACAGAAGGGCAGTGTGTGGGGGGATATAATTTAGTGGGGGAAGTGTTGGAGAGGCATTATGGAGAGGGGTGGTGTAGAGGGTGTGCTATGGAAAGGGGCAGTGTAGGGGTGTATTATTAATTTTCTAAGGAAAATACTTCATTTTCTGGAACAAATTCAAGGGTGCTAACACTTTTGGCCATGACTGTGTGTGTACGTGTGTGTGTTGTGTGTGTCTATATATATATGTATATATATATCTTTTCGAGCAGTGTATATATATATATATATATATATATACAGTTAGGTCCAGAAATATTTGGACAGTGACACAAGTTTTGTTATTTTAGCTGTTTACAAAAACATGTTCAGAAATACAATTATATATATAATATGGGCTGAAAGTGCACACTCCCAGCTGCAATATGAGAGTTTTCACATCCAAATCGGAGAAAGGGTTTAGGAATCATAGCTCTGTAATGCATAGCCTCCTCTTTTTAAAGGGACCAAAAGTAATTGGACAAGGGACTCTAAGGGCTGCAATTAACTCTGAAGGCGTCTCCCTCGTTAACCTGTAATCAATGAAGTAGTTAAAAGGTCTGGGGTTGATTACAGGTGTGTGGTTTTGCATTTGGAAGCTGTTGCTGTGACCAGACAACATGCGGTCTAAGGAACTCTCAATTGAGGTGAAGCAGAACATCCTGAGGCTGAAAGAAAAGAAAAAAATCCATCAGAGAGATAGCAGACATGCTTGGAGTAGCAAAATCAACAGTCGGGTACATTCTGAGAAAAAAGGAATTGACTGGTGAGCTTGGGAACTCAAAAAGGCCTGGGCGTCCACGGATGACAACAGTGGTGGATGATCGCCGCATACTTTCTTTGGTGACGAAGAACCCGTTCACAACATCAACTGAAGTCCAGAACACTCTCAGTGAAGTAGGTGTATCTGTCTCTAAGTCAACAGTAAAGAGAAGACTCCATGAAAGTAAATACAAAGGGTTCACATCTAGATGCAAACCATTCATCAATTCCAAAAATAGACAGGCCAGAGTTAAATTTGCTGAAAAACACCCCATGAAGCCAGCTCAGTTCTGGAAAAGTATTCTATGGACAGATGAGACAAAGATCAACCTGTACCAGAATGATGGGAAGAAAAAAGTTTGGAGAAGAAAGGGAATGGCACATGATCCAAGGCACACCACATCCTCTGTAAAACATGGTGGAGGCAACGTGATGGCATGGGCATGCATGGCTTTCAATGGCACTGGGTCACTTGTGTTTATTGATGACATAACTGCAGACAAGAGTAGCCGGATGAATTCTGAAGTGTACAGGGATATACTTTCAGCCTAGATTCAGCCAAATGCCGCAAAGTTGATCGGACGGCGCTTCATAGTGATTGCCTCCAAAGGATTCGCAACAAAATATTGAAAATAAAAATATTTTGTTTGGGTTTGGTTTATTTGTCCAATTACTTTTGACCTCCTAAAATGTGGAGTGTTTGTAAAGAAATGTGTACAATTCCTACAATTTCTATCAGATATTTTTGTTCAAACCTTCAAATTAAACGTTACAATCTGCACTTGAATTCTGTTGTAGAGGTTTCATTTCAAATCCAATGTGGTGGCATGCAGAGCCCAACTCGCGAAAATTGTCACTGTCCAAATATTTCTGGATCTAACTGTATATCTATATATATAATTGCCTTATTCTGTCTGTCTGTCTGACTGTCTGTCTGTCTTGCTCCAAAATTGTGTCCTTACGGTGACACAAAGCTGATTGGCCGCTGGGCTCGCCATGGCCCCGCGCCCCCGCACGGATTGGCCACTCGCCTCGCCTCAGGTCCGCCCCCCCGCACGGATTGGCCGCTCGCCCAGGCTCCGCCCCCCACACGGAATGGCTTCTCGCCCCGAGGTGAGCGCATCAAGGTCCTGCAGCGGCGGAACACACGCACACACATAGGAACAGACACACAGACTCACACACTTTCACTCACACTCAGACTCACACACTTTCACACACACTCAGACTCACACACTTTCACACACACTCAGACTCACACACTTTCACACACACTCAGACACACACTTTCACACACACTCAGACTCACACACTTTCACACACACTTACTCACACACACTTACTCACACACTCAGACTCACACACTCAGACTCACACACTCAGACTCACACACTCAGACTGACACTCACACGCACACTCACACGCACACTCACACGCACACTCACACGCACACTCACACTCACACGCACACTCACACGCACACTCACACGCACACTCACACTCACACGCACACTCAGACTCAGACTGACACTGACACTCAGACTCACACTCAGACTCACACACACACTCACACTCACACTCACACTCACACTCACACTCACACTCAGACTCACACGCACACTCACACGCACACTCACACTCACACGCACACTCAGACTCACACGCACACTCAGACTTACACGCACACTCACACGCACACTCAGACTCACACTCAGACTCACACGCACACTCAGACTCACATGCACACTGACACGCACACTCACACGCACACTCAGACTCACACGCACACTCACACTCACACGCACACTCACACGCACACTCACACGCACACTCACACGCACACTCAGACTAAGACTCACACGCACACTCACACGCACACTGACACTCAGACTCACACTCAGACTCACACTCACACTCACACTCAGACTCACACGCACACTCACACGCACACTCAGGCTCACACGCACACTCAGACTCACACGCACACTCACACTCAGACTCACACTCAGACTCACACTCAGACTCACACTCAGATTCACACGCACACTCAGACTCACATGCACACTGACACGCACACTCACACGCACACTCACATGCACACGCACACTCACACTCAGACTCACGCACACACTCACACGCACACTCAGACTCACACGCACACTCACACTCAGACTCACGCACACACTCACACTCAGACTCACGCACACACTCACACGCACACTCAGACTCACACGCACACTCACACTCAGACTCACACGCACATGCACACTCACACGCACACTCAGACTCACACGCACACTCACATGCACACTCACACTCAGACTCACACTCAGACTCACACTCAGACTCACGCACATGCACACTCACACTCAGACTCACACTCAGACTCACACTCAGACTCACGCACACTCACACGCACACGCACACTCAGACTCACACTCACACGCAAACTCACACGCAAACTCACACGCACACTCACACGCACACTCACACGCACACTCACACGCACACTCACACTTTCACACTCACGTCAGATCGCATCCACGTCCTGCAGCGGCGGAAGACACACACCTCACACACACATCAGATCGCATCCACGTCCTGCAGCGGCGGAACACACACACCTCACACACACATAAGAACAGACACACACACACACACACATCAGATCACACTCACTCTCACACACACCTCACACACACATCAGATCGCATCCACATACTCACAACATCCCGTGATATCGCTTGCTTCTCGGCGGCGATACTGTGCAGTGATCTTCCAGGACCTGCCGGAGGATCACATGGCCGGAAGCATGTGGTATCTCAGGATGTTGTGAGTGTGTCAGCGCGTATGTGCGATATCGTCAGTGTGTATGTGTATGCGATCGGATGTGTGTGAGTGTGTGTGTGTGAGTGTATGTGATCGGATGTGTGTGAGTGTGTGTGAGTGTATGCGATCGGATGTGTGTGTGTGTGTGTGAGTGTATGCGATCAGATCTGTGAGTGTCGACAGAGGAGCACGGCGTGCAGCACAGCTGCTGGGACCGCCCACCGGTGGGCACAGGGAGAAGTGGGGGGTGTGTGTGAGTGTATGCGATCAGATGTGTGCGTGTTTACTGTCTGATGTGTGACTGTGGAGCACGATGGGGGGTGCACAGCATGGGGGATGGAGCACGATGGGGGGTGCACAGCATGGGGGATGGAGCACGATGGGGAGTGCGCAGCATGGGGGATGGAGCACGATGGGGAGTGTGCAGCATGGGGGATGGAGCACGATGGGTGCGCAGCATGGGGGATGGAGCACGATGGCGGGTGCGCAGCATGGGGGATGGAGCACGATGGGGAGTGCGCAGCATGGGTGATGGAGCACGTTTGGGAGTGCGCAGCATGGGGGATGGAGCACGATGGGGAGTGCGCAGCATGGGGGATGGAGCACGATGGGGAGTGCGCAGCATGGGGGATGGAGCACGATGGGGAGTGCACAGCATGGGGGATGGAGCACGATAGGGTGTGCACAGCATGGGGGATGGAGCACGATGGGGGGTGCGCAGCATGGGGGATGGAGCACGATGGGGAGTGTGCAGCATGGGGGATGGAGCACGATGGGGAGTGCGCAGCATGGGGGATGGAGCATGATGGGGAGTGCGCAGCATGGGGGATGGAGCACGATGGGGAGTGCGCAGCATGGGGGATGGAGCACGATGGGGAATGCGCAGCATGGGGGATGGAGCACGATGGGGAATGCGCAGCATGGAGGATGGAGCACAATGGGGAGTGGGGATGGAGCACGATGGGGGTTGCGCAGCATGGGGGATGGAGCACGATGGGGGGTGCGCAGCATGGGGGATGGAGCACGATGGGGGGTGGACCACGATGGGGGGTGCACACCTCCCCCCAAAACACACACACACTGCCACACACGCACTGCACAACACACCACACACACACTGGGAACCACAAACACCGCCCTACACAGACACCCACACACAGACAACGCCGCAGACACACAACACCCAACACACAAACACCGCGGCACACACAAATATACACACATACCGCACAACACACACATTGCACAAAACATACCTCCCCCCAAAACACACACCCACACAAACCGCGCAAAACACACACACACACAACGCTACAGACACACAGCGCTCCACAAACCGCGCAACACACATACACAACGATACAGAAACACAGCGCTCCACAAATAACGACACACAACGCAACACACAAACACCGCTCTCACCCCCCACTACACCCAGACAACACCCAGAACATGTACAGCCCCTACACAAACACTTGGTAACTACACACAACAACATATATATATATATATATACATATATATATATATATATAAACAAAAATCATACATTAACTACACAATACGTAAATTCTAGAATACCCGATGCGTAGAATCGGGCCACCTTCTAGTATATATATATATATATATATATTGTGATAACACGCTCGGGGATCGCCTTTGCTGGGTTCAAAGGGCACGTATTCATCTCAGGCAGACAGCCGAATTCAAGGTGTAACTGACGCTTGGTCAGGTTTATTGCAGTGATACATAAACAAAAGAAAAACACCAACAAAATAAATCCTTGCCTCTCCGGCACTAACTATACAGGGTGATATCCTAACTACAAACTGGAGGGCTTCTCCCTTCCAGCTAAACCATACAGGCAGGGCCGGATTATAGGCGGGGCAGGCGGGGCTTCAGCCCCGGGGCCCCCACCATAAGAGCTTCCAAGGGGGCCCCCACCACCAGGGCCATACTTGCCACCCGTCAGCAATTTTTTTTTTTTCCTTCACACCCTCTCCCCCTCCGTAGAGACAGTCTAATAAATCAGCTGTGTTTTCGGGGGGGAGAGGTGCGCGCACCTACATTTATTTGTATCTGCGTCTCTAAGACGCAAAAACAAACTGCGGGCGCAGGACGCTGATTGACCCCGGAAGTAGTTTGTACTTCCGGGGTCAGAGGTATGCCTGCTCCCTGCTCTGCTGCGGGGTCCAATGCCGCGGCCGTCACAGCAGGACGCCACCGCCGCGGCCGTCACAGCAGGACGCCGCCGCGGCCGTCACAGCAGGACGCCGCCGCCGCGGCCGTCACAGCAGGCCGCCGCCGCGGCCGTCACAGCAGGACGCCGCCGCGGCCGTCACAGCAGGATGCCGCCGCGGCCGTGGATGAGAAGACCGGCACCGTGGCCAGGAGAGGAGACTCACCGGAGCAGGAGGATTGCCACGGCACCAGAACAGCAGCAGGAGGACGGCGGCCTATACCGGAGCAGCAGGAGCATGGCATCAGAGCAGGTAAGGGCAGAGCCGAAGAAAGATGTGTGGTGTGTGAAGCAGAGCTGTGTGTGTGTGAGAGAGAAACAGAGCTGTGTGTGTGTGTGTGTGTGTGTGTGAAACAGAGCTGTGTGTGTGTGTGTGTGTGTGTGTGAAACAAAGCTGTGTGTGTGTGTGTGTGTGTGTGTGTGTGTGTGAGAAACAGAGCTGTGTGTGTGTGTGAAACAGAGCTGTGTGTGTGTGTGTGTGAGAAACAGAGCTGTGTGTGTGTGTGTGTGAAACAGAGCTGTGTGTGTGAGAAACAGAGAGGTGTGTGTGTGTGTGTGAAACAGAGCTTTGTGTGTGTGTGAAACAGAGCTGTGTGTGTGTGTGAAGCAGAGCTGAAGAAAGATGTGTGTGTGTGAAGCAGAGCTGTGTGTCTGTGTGAAGCAGAGCTGAAGAATGTGTGTGTGAAGCAGAGCTGTGTGTGTGAGAAGCAGAGCTGTGTGTGTGAGAAGCAGAGCTGTGTGTGTGTGAAGCAGAGCTGTGTGTGTGTGTGAAGCAGAGCTGTGTGTGTGTGAAGCAGAGCTGTGTGTGTGTGTGTGAAGCAGAGCTGTGTGTGTGTGTGTGTGAAGCAGAGCTGTGTGTGTGTGTGAATCAGAGCTGTGTGTGTGTGTGAAGCAGAGCTGTGTGTGTGTGTGAAGCAGAGCTGTGTGTGTGAAGCAGAGCCGTGTGTGTGTGAAAAGCAGAGCTCTGTGTGAAGCAGAGCTGTGTGTGTGTGATGAGAAGCAAAGCTGTGTGTGAAGCAGAGCTGTGTGTGTGTGAAGCAGAGCTGTGTGTGTGTGAAGCAGAGCTGTGTGTGTGTGTGAAGCAGAGCTGTGTGTGTGTGTGTGAAGCAGAGCTGTGTGTGTGTGTGAAGCAGAGCTGTGTGTGTGTGTGAAGCAGAGCTGTGTGTGTGTGCGAAGCAGAGCTGTGTGTGTGTGAGAAGCAGAGCTGTGTGTGTGAAGCAGAGCTGTGTGTGTGAAGCAGCTGTGTGTGTGTGTGAAGCAGAGCTGTGTGTGTGTGAAACAGAGCTGTGTGTGTGTGTGAAGCAGAGCTGTGTGTGTGAAGCAGAGCTGTGTGTGTGTGAAGCAGCTGTGTGTGTGTGAAGCAGAGCTGTGTGTGTGTAGCAGAGCTGTGTGTGTGTGTGTGTGTGAAGCAGAGCTGTGTGTGTGTGTGAAGCAGAGCTGTGTGTGTGTATATATGAATCAGAGCAGTCTGTGCGGCACCCCAGAGCGCTAAGCCACCCATCCCAGTAATGTGTACGCCACCAGAGCTGTTTGCCACTCCAGCAACATCTATGCCCCCTGCCCCTCCTGTAATGTATATATTGTAGGCCCTAGCCCCTCCTGTGATGTATATACAGAAGTGCTGTGTCAGTGTGCATGGTGTGCAGTCATGTCTGTTAGTGATGGCCATCAAGCAACACAGCCATATGTCCTGGAGGAGCTGGAAACAAGCGGGGGAGGTGAGTGAGGCTGCTTGTGACTTCTCCATATTAACACCTGTAATGCGTCTGTGTCTGCATGTGTGTCAGTGTATATGACTGTGCATATATTTGTCTGTTTAAATGTATTTTTGTGAATTTGTCTTCAAATATTTATATGTACGTATGCCTGTATGTGTATGTGCGTGTCTGTGTGTGGATGGGGCCCACTGAGACTCAACCGGAGACCACAAAAACCTGGAGCCGGCCCTGGCTGCTTAACATTGGGATGAATAAAAAATATGTGAGTAACTCTACTTTCTGTGTATAAGTGACTGCTGTGAGTGATCCTGGACTGTATCTGTATTGTACTGTGTGTATAAGTGACGGCTGTGAGTGATCCTGCACTGTATCTGTATTGTACTGTGTGTATGGGTGACAGCTGTGAGTTATCCTGGACTGTATCTGTATTGTACTGTGTGTATAAGTGACTGCTGTGAGTGATCCTGGACTGTATCTGTATTGTACTGTGTGTATAAGTGACGGCTGTGAGTGATCCTGGACTGTATCTGTATTGTACTGTGTGTATGGGTGACAGCTGTGAGTTATCCTGGACTGTATCTGTATTGTACTGTGTGTGTATAAGTGACTGCTGTGAGTGATCCTGGACTGTATCTGTATTGTAGTCCTGTAAATCTGAATGTGGCAGAACAGGAGAAGATAAATGTTCATTAAATTTATATCTAAATGCTACAGTTCGCGCTCTACTGTTATGGCTAAAAATGTTAACGTTTATGGGGCCCCCACCAGATTTTCTGCCCAGGGGCCCCCACCAACCTTAATCCGGCCCTGCATACAGATATCAAGCACTGCTGCCACTCACAAGTGTCTCCTACACAGACAGGCTTTCTGTGTTCCCAGCTGGAGACCCTCCCCCAACTTCCCAGACTCCTTTTACATCAGTCCTTCACCTCCCATTAATCCATTAGTAGCCAGGTGATCCTGACCAGGCTAAGTCACATAGGACCGATACCGGGGTGAGATATACCTGCCCTCATCCACTAATCCCACATGAGTCTCACATATCCCCCCCTCTGCTCAGATCACCTTGGCTGAGCAATGGCACCCACAAAACAGTGCACACAAGACAGGGCATCAGCATTCCCCATCTGCACCCCAGGGCGGTGTTCCACTGTAAACCGGTAGGCCTGAAGTGCAAAGAACCACCAGGTCACTCGGCCATTCCGTTCCCTATTCAAGTGCATCCACTTGAGAGGGGCATGGTCAGTGATCAGCCGGAACTTCCTTCCAACCAAGTAATATTTGAGGGACTCCAGAGCCCACTTAATGGCTAAGCATTCCTTTTCCACGATTGCATATTTTCGTTCATGCTTATTCAGTTTCCGACTAAGATAAAGGACCAGGTGTTCCTCTCCATCCTTCAGTTGTGACAATACGGCCCCTATACCGGTGTCAGAAGCGTCCATTTGGACCACGAACAGAACTCGCTGCGGAAGTCAGGAGTCACTAGCACAGGTTGAGAGCAAAGAGTTAGTTTCAAGTTATGGAAGGCTTCTTCAGCTGCCGCCGTCCATTTGATCATGACAGAGTCTTTCCCTTTGGTAAGATCCATCAGGGGAACAGCGGTGGCCGCAAAATTGGGAATGAACCGTCGGAAAAAGCCGGCTATTCCCAAAAAAGATCTCACCTGCCTCTTGTTGACTGGTTGTGGCCAGTTCTGAATGGCTTGTATCTTGTCAATCTGGGGCTTAACGATTCCCCTCCCAATTACGTATCCCAAATACCGGGCTTCTTCCAGCCTGATATGACATTTCTTGGGGTTTGCTGTTAGACCCGCCTCCTGCAGGTCCTCAATCATGGCCTGTAGTTTCTGGAGGTGTGTCTCCCAGTCCAGGCTGTATATGACGATGTCATCCAAATACGCAGAAGCATACTGCCTATGGGGCCTCAGGACTCGGTCCATCAACCTTTGAAAGGTTGCCGGTGCCCCTTGAAGTCCAAACGGCATATACACATACTGGTATAAACCGTCCGGTGTAGAAAATGCGTTTTTCTCTTTAGTGGCCTCCGTTAGCGGTATCTGCTAATAGCCCTTCATTAAGTCTAGGGTCATGATATACCGGGCTTTTCCAAGCCGATCTATTAATTCGTCGACCCGCGGCATAGGGTAGGCATCAAATTTGGAGACTGCATATAGTTTCCTCAAGACATTGCAGAATCGAATGGAGCCGTCTGGTTTCGGTATTAACACAATTGGACTCGACCAGGCACTATGCGATTCCTTGATTACACCTAACTCTAACATGGTCTTCACTTCTCGGGAGACAGCTTCCCGCCGAGCTTCTGGTATTCTGTAGGGCTTTACCTGAACTGTTACCCCGGGCTCTGTTATGATATCATGTTTAATGAGAGTGGTCTGCCCGGGCTTCTCTGAGAAAAATTCATGATTGCTGATAACAAACTGCTTGACATCTGTCTTTTTCCACTCCGACAGCGTCTCCGCAATCTTGACCTCCGGTATGGTCTGCGTGCAGACCGGAAGGGCCAGACCTGCTGACAGAGCTGGACGGTCCTTCCAGGGTTTTATCAGATTCACGTGATAAATCTGTTCAGGCTTCCTTTTACCAGCCTGGTACACTTTGTAGTTTACCTCACCCACCCGTTCCATAATTTCAAAGGGGCCTTGCCACTTTGCCAGGAATTTGCTTTCCGCCGTGGGGAGCAGGATCAACACTCTATCTCTGGGTGCAAAACTACGGATCTTGGCCCCCCCTATCATAAATCCTTTTCTGTGCTCCTTGAGCCTGTATCATATGCTCTTTAATGATGGGCATCACCGCGGCAATACGGTCCTGCATTTGGGTTACATGGTCTATTACGCTTTTGAACGGGGTGATCTGTCTTTCCCAGGTTCCCTAGCGACATCCAACAGTCCACGGGGACGTCGGGCGTATAGAAGCTCAAAAGGCGAGAACCCGATGGAAGACTGGGGCACCTCTCGGATGGCAAAAAGCAAATACGGAAGTAAGTAGTCTCAGTTCTTCCCGTCCTTGTCTATCACCTTTCGGAGCATCTGTTTCAAGATTTTGTTAAAGCGCTCGACCAGACCATCCGTTTGAGGGTGATACACGGAGGTGCGCAACTGTGCTATTTGTACCAGCCTGCAGAGCTCTTTCATTACTTTGGACATAAAGGGGGTCCCTTGGTCTGTGAGTATTTGTTTTGCGACACCGACCCAACTAAACACATGAACCAGCTCCTTGGCAATGGTCTTGGTGGCCGTGTTACGCAAAGGGATAGCCTCGGGGTAACGTGTGGCATAATCCAAGATGACAAGGATATGCTGGTGTTCTCGTGCAGACTTGGGGAGGGGTCTCACTAGCTCCATCCCAATCCTCTCAAATGGATCTCGATGATGGGCAGAGGTACTAAGGGGTTACAGAAACGGGGCCAAGGTGCAGAGATCTGGCAGTCGGGACAAGACTCGCAATAGGTGCGAATATCATGATGCATGCCTGGCCAAACAAAACAGTGTAATATCCTTTCGGTGGTTTTTTGGACCCCCAGGTGACCGCCCATCACGAGTCCGTGTGCCAGGTCCAGCACTCTCCGCTTGTACGGTTTCGGCACAACCAATCATTGCACTGTGTTGTCCCCCTTCTTCTCAATCTGATAGAGAAAGTCATTCTCCAGGGCCATGTAGGGGTAAGCCAGCCTAGTACCTGCATCCACCTGCACCCCGTTTATCATTGTAACATTTTTTTATAGCCAGAGACAGGGTAGGATCTCTCATTTGCTCACTTTGGAAGTCATCTTTCTGGACTTCCGAATTCAGCCAACCAGAAGGTTGACAGCCGCCCACGTCTACCTCTGACCTGGGTTCATCGGTATCACCCGCCAGAACTGAAAATGGGAACTCGAGGTTGTTCTCAGCGGATTCCTTCTCTGACTCCTCTTGTGGGGCATCCTCTAATGTCTCCGGGCCCACACAAGGTGTGGGAGAAGGACCATCTGTGCGGCTAGCCTGGGGTACTAATTGGTTCTCCCACAACTGCCAGAAGTGGGGAAAATCCCTGCCCAAAATGATATCATGCAATAACGCTGGTACTAGTCCCACCTTATGATGCACAGACCCATAGAGCGTAGTAATTAAGGAGACCATTGTGAGGTACCAGCAGGTGTCTCCATGCACACATGTCACAGAAAATTTATCTGACGGTCCCATCGGGACTGCCACCAGACTGGCCTTTACCAGAGTCACCACACTTCCCGAGTCTAATAGTGCAACAACAGTATTGCCATCAATGGACACTTCACACAGGTGTTTTTTCATATCGCCTTGACATGCCGCAAAACACACTACCCGTGCAACCATAGCCATGCGTTTTTCAAAGTCTGTGACATCGCACTGCATCGGTTCTGTAGTTACTGGACAGTTTGCAGCAATGTGGCCCACCTCCTGGCAGCGGAAACACCTCACGGGCCCCTTGCTAAGACCATAGTTTGGCACCTTAGGCCTCACAGGGCCAGCAGTCCTATTTTCCTCCTCCACTGCCTTAGAACTTTTTCCTCCTCCTCTCCTAGACCCTGGAAAAGTCTTACCAGATCCTCGTCGAGAAGGGGATGAGGGAGGATGTGTGGCATCGTCCATAAGTCCTTCTGTCAAAGAATAACGCTCCACTAGATCTACTAGCTGATCTGCTGTCGTGGGGTTTCCATGGCTCACCCATTTTCTCAGAGCTGGCGGTAGAGCCCTTAGGTATTTATCAAGGATGATTCTTTGTATCATCTCTGGCGCTGTCAAAACCTCGGGCTGTAGCCATTTCTTGGTCAAGTGAATAAGGTCAAACATCTGTGACCGCGATGGTTTATCGGGCTGATAAGTCCATTGATGAACTCTCTGTGCTCGCACGGCCGTCGTCACTCCCAGCCGGGCCAGGATTTCGGCTTTTAGTTTATCAAAGTCGTGCGCTGCTTCAGGCTCAAGATCAAAGTAGGATTTTTGGGCCTCACCTGCCAGAAACGGTGCAAGCAAGTCGGCCCATCGCTCCTTTGGTCACTTTTCCCGCTCCGCCGTCCGTTCAAAGGTGGTTAGGTAAGCTTCCACATCATCCTCTGTGGTCAGTTTCTGCCAGTACCGACTCACATGAATCACCCTCTGGTCAGCCTCCGCATTACTCTCAGGTACGATCGCAAGACGCTTCGCCACCTGCTGCAAAAGTTGGCGGTCTCTAACCGTCGTTTCCACCAGTTCCTTCAACTGTGCCGACATCAAGCGATTAGCTTCTTGCTGCACAGCTGCGGATTGTACCAGCGCTTTCACCACGTCATCCATTATGATGCGCTTTAACGTGCTGCCCGCATTCTCCACCACAATGTGATAACACGCTCGGGCTTCTCCCTTCCAGCTAAGCCATACAGAAATCAAGCACTGCTCCCACTCACAAGTGTCTCCTACACAGACAGGCTTTCTGTGTTCCCAGCTGGAGACCCTCCCCCAACTTCCCAGACTCCTTTTACATCAGTCCTTCACCTCCCATTAATCCATTAGTAGCCAGGCGATCCTGACCAGGCTAAGTCACATAGGACCGATACCGGGCTGAGATATGTCTGCCCTCATCCACTAATCCCACATGAGTCTCACAATATATATATATATATATATATATATATGTGTGTGTGAACAACAACAAGGCAGAGTCCAGCAATAACGTGAGTAATCCAGATAAATTTTTTCCTTCTTTTTATTCATAAATTCATTAAAATATAATGGTCCAAGCAATTCAGAACAGCATTATCGCAGGAAAATAGCGCAGATAGGACTACGCGTTTCAGCGGTAAAATCCACCTTCTTCACGGTCCAGAATCTGATCTGCTTTCCAAACATAGAACCTTATATACATCTCACTCCCATCAGGGTAATTACAAACATGTGTGAGAGATTTAAAAACATGAGCTAGAAAAGCAAATCAAACATGTAAGCTATCCGCATATTAATCAATATACAGCATGCATAAGAGTTATAAGGAAAGGATTCAACATTTTGGAGAAAAATACAATCAGAAAATCCAATAACCTGACCATAAAATTATTTTTAAAGTGATACAAAAAGCCTAACACAGTAGTAATAGCCAGCAACATATAATGCAACAATGTATCAATAGTGCATAATGATATCCATACGATTGTTAAAGCCCTGTGGCATGCGGGTCCCCAGCTCAAATATCCACCTACTCTCTCTTGCAAGCACTTTTTTATGAAAATCTCCCCCTCTCAATGTTTTTTTTACATGCTCTATGCCCATAAAAGAAAAACCGCGTAAATTCCCATTGTGTTTTTTTGAAAAATGTCGGGATACTACTGATGCACCAACCATTGGCAAATTGCTAGCATCTGAAAGATGTTTGCGGATTCTGGTTTTAAGGGGGTTCATCGTGCAGCCTACATATTGCATGCGGCATATATTGCAATTAATTAAATAAACTACATTCTTTGTATTACAGTTTATAAAAGAACAAACATTAAACTGTTTTTCATTGGAAATAGATGTAAATATTTTAGACTTATGATCTCATGATCACTTGGAGGACTCTGAGACAGACTGGTTCACGGTTCTCTGGTCTGATGAGACCAAGATCGAGATCTTTGGTGCCAACCACACACGTGATGTTTGGAGACTGGATGGCACTGCATACGACCCCAAGAATATCATCCCCACAGTCAAGCATGGTGGTGGCAGCATCATGCTGTGGGGCTGTTTCTCAGCCAAGTTATATTTAAAAAAAATGTGTTGGATTAAATAAATACCAATAAATATGTAGGCATGTTTACCAATAAATTGTAAAGGTGTGATACCACTCAAAAAAAGCCACAATTACAATATGTAGCATAAATATACAATCACAATCATACTACTTGTAGGCACTGTACATACACAATACACAGCCATCAACCTCTGTAATAAGTATATATTTATATTAATTAATGTGTGATTGGTGAGAGTGTAGTACGTTAGTGGCGTTTTTCCAAGAGTGGTGGAGACTGTGGAATGTTTGAGGCGCGGATGCGTAGTTGGTGTGGAGCCTGGGTGGAGTCTCAAGGGGGCCTCAAAATTTTGCCAGTATGAGGCCCTGAAATTCCTGATGCTCACACATAAACTACAGTGTTATCTGCCAAGTCGGAATTGTAGCTACATTATTAAGAAGAGGATCAGAAGTATGCCAAAGACTGGGAAAGACAGAAATCAGAAAGTATATTAAAGCAGTTGCACTACATACATCTTTACTCAGGTTTAGGGAATAAAAAAGTTTCATGGGAGTGCTTCTTTAGAATTTATGCCTGGTAAAACCACATACTTTGGTGGTCAAATCGAGTTTAACCATGCAAACAGCTGACTATCTTTATGAACAGTATATGTTTTGTAAGCATAGTGGTACTACATCTAACCATTACAATATTCTATGGCTCTGCAGAACATTAGCTGGTTTCAAGTTTTGGCAATACACTTGCATGAATGTCATAATGCGAACAGCTCCATTCTGAGAGTAATAAAACCATCTTTTGACAATACAGAAGTCATTATATAGTCATGATGCTATGTCCAGCACAAGTTTTAAATGAAGTAAACCAATTCTGTAGTGGCCGCGCTCCCCGTAGTAATGATTTTAAAACCTCTTGTCCACAAATGGAATTTATTACTCAAACATACGGAAATAAAAAACGGATACAACGCGTTTCTGCGGGAACAACCGCCTTCCTCAGGTATCTAAATAAAAATGCATCTCACTCTACTTAAGGCCCGTTTCACACGTCACTGAAAAACACAGACATTCTTGACTGACGTGTAAAACACGCACATGTCCCTCCGTGTTCAGTAATTCATGGCACACGTGGGTTGTCCATGTGCAATCCGTGATCCGTGATTGCATATGGACATTGCTCACCTGCCTTCACTGCTGCTGTCCATGGTGCTGATCTCCTCGGGTCTCCAGCGTCCACCCACCGCTCTCAGCACCTACTTCCTGGTCGGGTTTTCCTGCCCCTCATTAATATAAATGAGCCAGGCAGGAGCTGCCGAGAACATAGGCTGCACAGCGAATCGCAGGCAAGGTAAGTTGAAAATATTTAATATTTAATATGTCCGTGATTTTCTGGTACGTGTTTCACTGATCACACACGGATCACACCATAGTGTGGTCCGTGGGTCATCAGTGATGCCAGAAAAAAAACTGACTTGTCTCCGTGCAGAATCATGGCCACGCGTGCACGCTGCACGGAGACAAGTTCAGTGAAAAATCACTGACGTGTGAGCAGACCCATTCATTATAATGGGTCTGCGTATGTCAGTGATTCTGGTACGTTTTAAAAAAAGCACAAACGTACCAGAATCACTGACGTGTGAAACAGGCCTTACAGATAAAAAAATAAATGCAATTTAGCTGGTATTCAAATAAGGGTGTGGATATAACCGCACCTGTATAATCAGTCTCTTAGTTCACTTCAACTCTAGTGGTTCATTAAAAACAAATCCACAAACAACAAATCACTTAAAAAATCATAAAACTAAAAGCACTGTGAGCATTTATCAATAAAATTACTATCAATAAGATTTATCAAATAAAAGGTAGTACAAAGGAAAAAAAAAAAATCTCTAAAAAACAAAATAAAAAACTTTTTTTTTTCTTTCCCTTTTTTCCCTTATATTTAGACAGGGATGTATACTATATTCTTTCCACAATATCATTAAGGCCATTGGGATGCAATGTTTGAAGGCGGTAAATCCAATAATCCAATATGTTTCTTTGCGATTGCGCAAAGAATTTATATTGATAGTTTCCATAGGTATCTGTTCTAGAGGTGTCACCCTTATATTGAAATTCTTATCATGCTTGACTAGTATATGTCTTGATAAACCTATGTTTTAAAAGCCCATTTTTTGCTCTATTTTTGTGCCCATTCATACGAGCACGTAACGTCTGTGTCGTGCGTCCCACGTACTGTAGCCAACAGCTACAGTCAATAACATAAATAATATAATCGCTTTTGCAACTCAGATTTTGTTTTATTTTAATTAATTCGCCTGTACTTTTACTTGTAATCTGTTTTGCTCCATGGTTTATAATTCCACACGTATGACATTTCCTAGAACTACATCTAAAAACTCCAATCACCTGATCTTCATTTTTTTCTATCCTTGCTGATTTTTTTTCATTTTCTCTTAATCTACTTGGGGCTATTAAGCGTTTTATCGTTTTCCCCCTCCTAAATGTTATATTTGGTTCCTCAGGCAAATATTTTTTCAGAATCATCTTATTCCCTCTATTATATGTCATAATAAAATTAAATTTCCACGTGTCTCCTTCTCTGTCATTTGTTTTTTTACATATCACCTCATTCTTTTTCCTTTTCTTTTTACTCAAAAAATCCTCCTGTTTTTTTACTCATATGCGGCATGAACCAATTTTTTGGGATATTTCTTTTCCTTAAATCTTTTTTTTAAAATGTCAGCATGGGTTTCATAGTCTTTATCTTTAGTACAGTTTTTCCTGATGCGAAAGAACTAACTGTATGGAATGTTTTCTTTCCATTTTTTATAATGGGCAGTTCTGAAATCCAAAAATCCGTTTGAATCAACTTTCCTAAAATGCGTTTTTGTGATGATACCAGTCCCCTTATGGCTAATTTCCAAATCTAAAACACTATTTTTTCATTATTTATTTCTGAGGTAAATGAAATACCCCAATCGTTTTCATTCAACG
This sequence comes from Anomaloglossus baeobatrachus, assembly GCF_048569485.1. Taxonomy (NCBI): domain Eukaryota; kingdom Metazoa; phylum Chordata; class Amphibia; order Anura; family Aromobatidae; genus Anomaloglossus; species Anomaloglossus baeobatrachus. The sequence goes on along the minus strand of NC_134355.1, from coordinate 202,803,305 downwards.
TATTTATCATTTCTATTGCTTCTGCTTTTGTACCATTCCAGATAATTATCAGATCATCTATAAAACGCCTATAAAAAACTATTTTCTTTATATTTTCCAGCTTACTTAAAATTGATGAGGACTCAAATCGCCCGATAAAAAGATTTGCGAAACTTGGTGCGACTCGAGTCCCCATCGCGGTCCCGAGCCGTTGTAGGTATAGTGACCCTTCAAAACCAAATACATTATGTCTTAAAATAAACCCTAAACCATTCAACAAAAAATTGTTGGTGTAGGAATCATCAAAAAATGTTTTTCTTTTTTATTTATAATACTTTCCATAAAAGCTTCATTGATAAGTGATTTATATTCTTTTATATCTAATTGTGTTAGATCATTATCTAGTCTTAAGTAATATTTAGCATCTGAGAGGATCCTATGCGCTTCTTCTATATAGTCTTTTCTATTTTGGACCACCACCCCGCCCCCTTTATCTGCTTGCCTATCACAATATTTATGTTATTTTTTAAAACCTCCAGAGCCTCTGTCTCTTGCTTAGAAATATTGTTCAAATTTCTTCCTTTATTAAAAACACGTGTATTTTTATTTATTTTCTTACAATCACTATTTCTTATATCCTTCATTAATTTATCACCATTATTTTCCTTGTTTCCTTCCATAAGTCTAAATTCCTCCTGAACCAATGCAAAAAACATCTCTATATTATGTCATTTATTTTGTGTGGAGTAAAACCCCGATTTTGGCTGTACCTCTTTATGTATATAATTATTCTAAAGAATTTTAGAAGATTCCATATCATTCACTGACTTAATATTATTCATATTCGGTATCTTTTTTTCTTCCAATAAAAAATGCCGTTTGAGGGTTAATTTTCGTGTAAAGGCGTTTAGATCCAAAAAAAGATCAAACGCATTTGCGTCCTGTGTCGGACAGAAATTTAAACCTTTACTTAAAATTACTATTTCTGATTCAGATAAAATATATGAGGATAAATTAAATATTTTTATTGTTGGTATAGATATACCTTCGGATTCTCCAAGTTCAATTTCCGTATTTTTATTTTTATTTCTTCGATTTTTCCTTTCTTTCTTTTTTATTGTGTACCCTTTTCCTCTCGATCCCCTTGCTCTATTTTTCTTTTTTTTGCTCTTTGGTCTACTAATGGTACAAAATAATTTGTTATATGGTTCCTTTGTACTGGGCTCAGGTTCTGAGCTAACTGGGAGCAGCTGATTACAGGGGGTAAAATCACTATCTCCGATGTACCGTATTTTTCGGACTATAAGACGCACCTGACCATAAGACGCACCCTGGTTTAAGAGGAGGAAAATAGGAAAATAAAATTTTAAGCAAAAAATTTGGTCATGACACACTTATGGGGCGAGGATCTGCTGCTGACACTGTTATGGGGTAATGTCCTGCTCATAAACTCCCCAGCCTGCTATATACCCTCATCCTGCTCATATACTCCCCATCCTGCTCATATACTCCCCAGGCTGCTCATATACTCCCCAGCCTGCTATATACCCTCATCCTCCTCATATACTCCCCATCCTGCTCATATACTCCCCAGCCTGCTATATACTCCCCATGCTGCTCATAATATACCCCTATCCTGCTATATGCCCTCATCCTGCTCATATACTCCCCATGCTGCTCATAAACTCCCCAGCCTGCTATATACCCTCATCCTGCTCATATACTCCCCAGCCTGTTATATACCCTCATCCTGCTCAAAAACTCCCCATAATATACCCCTATCCTGCTATATGCCCTCATCCTGGTGTATAGCCGCATCCTGTGGCACATAAAAAAAATAAACGTTCATACTCACCTCACCTCACTCCCTGCAGCACCGCTCCTCTTACCGTCTATGTCAGCGGCAGCACCGCTAAATGCAGCCGTCCCCCTGCAGCATCGCGATGTCCTCCGGTGGTCTGTGCCGGCGGCTGCGTGTGGACACATGCGCACAGCGATGACGTCATCGCTGTGCACCGCTAGTCACGCAAGTCAGCTGACCGGACAGATGGGAGGAGGAGCGATGCTGCAGGGGAACGGTGAGTAATGTGTACTAATTCACTGCCCCCCGCACTGATGATGATGCGCGGGGGTCAGTGAATACAGCCGCACATGATCACTCCAGGCTGCAGTTGCCAGGGATGATCATGCGGGCCGACTGTTTATCCCTGCCCATCCTCCCGCCCACCTGTCAGCGCCGGCTTCACCGCTGAGAGATGGGCAGGAAGATGGGCGTGCATATTAAATGAGCGGGCCGACGTGGTCACGGCAGGCTGCTACAGCCTGCTCGTGCCCCCGATGACCCGCTCCACCGCAGCACCCTCATTCTCCGCAGCCACAGTCAGACCATAAGACGCACCCCCAACTTTCCCCCAACATTTGGGGGGAAAAAAGTGTGTCTTATGGTCCGAAAAATACGGTACTTTGTCTTGTTGGATCTATTTCTAAAAAATAAATATTTGATGTTATTGATGAAGGTGATGGTGAAGGTGCTTGTAATACTGTGGTGAATATTAATGATGGTTCTGTCTCTTCATGTATTGTTAATTCAAGTGTATTTAAATCTATTTCAGTTTGATTTTGTTCGTCTACAAGTTCTGATTTCTCCAATGGGGAAAAAACTGAATCTTGTGATGGTTGTAACGGGATATTTTTTTTTTATAATAATATTTGGTTCCAGAGGGGGCCGATTTTCTATGAATACCTTGGTCTCCTTTTTCTGTGTTTTCTTACTTGTTGTCTGGTCTTGTGGGGTGGAAGTGGTTGGCAATATTTTGTTTTTAGTTTTTGGTATAGCTCCTTCCTTATTACTTTCATATTTTATAGTAGATCTATCTGTAAATTCTATGTTTTTTGGGGGTTTTGAGGTGATGTTTAATTTTTCAGTTTTTTTAATATTATCTGCTCCTTATTCTTATTTTTTGCTTTCTCCTTTTCCCCATTTGGTTTCTCTAATGGTTTTTTAAATAGTTATTTTTCTTGTAGTTTCATTTTAACTGTAGCCCGTCTAAACTTTTTTATTTTCATTTCCACCATATAATTTTCAACAGTTTAAATCTCCTAGTAATATTATTAATATTATTAATAATTAAAAAAATCAAGTGATTTATATTTTTCTAGTTCTTTTAGCTGTTTTACACAGTTGCGCCGCTGTACTCGCTAGTCCATTGCGCTTCTCAATCAACATCTGCATCAAATTATATGAACAGTCATCCAGCAGATTATTCCATTTATCAGAGAATATCTTATCATCTGGAAAAATACTATTAAAATGTATTTTCAGGCCATTTCGCACAATGCCCTGATCAGTACAAATTTGCATCTATTTGATGCCTTATTTCCAATTTCATATGTGTTTCAAACTCTAAGAATAAACCTGTGATAAAAAAAACTATCTCAAGGTCTATCACGGGTTACAAAAGTCCATTTGCTCTCCCTTGGCCCACTGCATTCTTAATCGATGCTAAAAGTTCCTTTCTCCTCACTGTCCTATTAGTATAGTATTCCATCTTTAAGACTGGATGCTCGCTCCTTCACCATTCCTGGGTGTTGGTTGTTTGTTTTTCAGCTGATGAGGAGGATTCCTCTCAGTCAAACTAAGAAGTAAGGTGATTCCCTACAGGTTATATAATAAAAAAACAAACACGCGGTGCCAATCTCAGCGCGTTATCAAAGCCGCTCTCTGGTGCCCTTTTTACTGAAGTTTTATGCACTCACCTTTTGCAACAAAACTTCAGGCATATATGACTTTTCCAAAGTCTCCTTATCCGGGTCTGCTGCTTGCCTTGAATTGATCGTGTGTTTGGTCCTGCCACGGATTCCCACAGGTGAAAAAGTTAAAAATGAAGTAAACCAATTCTGTAGTGGCCGTGCTCCCCGTAGAAATGATTTTAAAACCTCTTGTCCACAAATGAAATTTATTACTCAAACATACGGAAATAAAAAACACGTGATATACCACAACCACTAGGTGGCAAGACACAGAAAGCATAGATATTTCTCGACAGAGTATCACAAAATCATGTTTATTTTCAGAGCTTCATATTGTGCCAAAGGATCTCAACAATTCTCCCAAACAGTTAAAGAGTTATTCCTACCGCCAAGATCCTATCCCAACATGTAGTTGATGTAAAAATAATAATAATAATAATATTAGCAAATACTTCAGCTTAGAAATGTAGTTTAGCTCTCCTGATATAGCCAGGCCTCTTACCTCATGTGCAGGGCATTGCAGCTTAAGTTACGACCACGACAACTGTCCCTATATGAGTAGATGTAATCATGGATACCTAAGCTGCAATACCGTGCACATGAGGTAAGAGACCTGGTTATATAAGGAGAACTATACTACATCTCTAATTGGAGGTATTTTCTAATATTATTATTATTATGCCTTCTATATATTGGGATAGGATCTTGACATGAGAATACCCCTTTAAGTAAGATTTTGGGGATCAGCAGTTCATAATTCACACTTATAACAAAAACCTGAAATTTTGAAATAACAAAACTGTCAAGTACATCAAAGCTATAAAAATCAGTGAACAAGCAATTTACTATATGTTTAAACTTAAAAAAAATAAATCTTGCCTTTTATTGTTTTACAGTTCTTATTGTTTTAGTGTACTGTATATGGCTAGTTTCAAAATAATGTTAATCTTGCTGAAAGTAAAATATAAATCTTTGGCTAAAATTTCTCTAAAATGTACTGAAATTTCTTGAATCTTCATCAATTTCCAGTGTACGAATGTGTTAAAAATGATATAAAAATATAAACCAAACCTATCTACAATAGAGTTGATATTACAGCATTTGGAAAGATCATAATAACTAGTTTTTCTGTCTTGTGTGTCTTCCTACTTCCTTAGTGGTACAGGTAAATGCAATTTCATAGCCAGCGTGGTTGTTGATTGTTTTTTGTCTCAAAACCAGCAGAAAATCTCACTGCTAAGGAATTGAAGAATTCGCCAGATTCCCTTAAAGTCTTGATGCTGGAAACTTTCTTGAAGGCACTTCTGAAAAGTAAAGATCAGTGTCAATATTTACTGTACTCATTTTCTTATATTAAACACCAGCTGTAGTACACAGCGTTGCCCGGGATAGTAACTGTCTTTATGTCTCTCCCACTCTCTTACTCCCCCTCTCTCCATCTCAGACTGTCTGTCTCACTCCCTGTCTGTCTCCCTCTCTGTTTCTGCCTGTCTATGTCTCTGTGTGTTTATGGCTCTGTCTCTATGTGTCTCTGTCTGGGTGTCTCTGTCTCTATGTGTCTGTCTGTCTTTGTCTCTATGTGTCTGTCTTTGTGTGTCTTTTCTTCTGTGTCTGTCTGTGTGTCTGTCTGTGTGTGTCTGCGTGTCTTTCTAGATGGAAATCAGAAAATATTGATTCTGTAAAGATTAGATGGAAGTATACCAATACAGAGCAAGTCCCAGGTGTAGGATAGAATAACCATCATCAAGGAGGAACCCAAAACAACCCCCCCAACGCGTATCGCTGCCCTAGTGGCAGCTTCCTCAGGAAAAAATGGGGCATCCATCTGTTTTGTGCTTGCAATTTATTGTATCTGTATCTGTAATTGTGTTTGCTGCTTAGCATTTCCTAGAGTGCTGTTATACTGCATACAGCTTTACTTGCTGCTTTATGTCATTGTCACTTTATATGCATTTTTTTGTGCGGCTTCATGCTTGCGATATTGCTGCTTTTTTGATGGTGTATGGTACATTTCCCATAGGTAGCATGAAAATTTCTTTTAGGAGGAACTCTGGGATTTATTCTGCCTTATTGTATGCAAACCCCAGTATGTTTGTTCCCTTTTTGAGAGTTTTAATTGATTTTAACATGTTTTGGGTGGTTTTTGTCAATAAAATATTTTCTATTTTGTGAAATATTTGGTGATCCCATTTGTTACACACCCTCTTTTTCTTTGTTTTGATGTGGATCTCAAACACGCACCGCAGGTCAGTTTATGCTGTGTAACAAAAGCACAGTGCGCATGAATGTAAATCCCATCCACTTCGCTGGAACTGTAAAACGCTGTGTTTTTGAAGCAGCAAAAATACGTAGCACCAAAAACTCGCTATAAACTCATTGTCACACAACCTAACATAAAAAGAAACTATGCCTATCTGACATCCCCATAATTGTACTTACTTTAACCCCTTAATGACCACAGGCGGTACAATTCCGTCCTAGCAGTCATAGAGTTAATGTCTCCCGGCTGCTGCCAGCAGTCAGGGTAGATTGGCGCACATCTAAGCTGATTTATACAGCTGACATGTGTGCCTACCAGCGGAATCATTATCCACCCGTGCCTTTTAACCCCTTAAATGGTGCTGTCAATAAGTGACAGTGCCATTATAACTGCGATCCCGCTGAAACTTTACTTATAGGTCGATACCGGAAGTCATGTGATGTGATCACATGACTTCCGGTAGTTGTCATGGTAGCACAGGGTCATGTGATGACTCCTGTGCTCACATGACTAAGGTCCTGGAAACAAACAGTCGAGTGCTGCTTGTTACAAGAGATGATCATGTCTCCCGGTCTGAGCGGTGCTACTCTAATGGGGAGAAATGAGTGAGCGATCAGACTGCTGATCATTATAGTCCCCTAGCAAACCTAGTAAAACAAAGTAAAAAAGATTAAAAAAGTTTTAAAAAATAAAAATAAAATAAAAAAACCTAAAAGTTCAAATCACACCCCTTTCACCCCATTGAAAATCAAAGAGTTAAAAAATAACAAATAAACACACATTTGGTATCGCCGCGTTCAGTAATGTCCAATCTATCAAAATATAAAATCAGCTAATCTGATCGGTAAAAAACATAGCAGAAAAAACTTCCAAACACCAAAATTACTATTTTGGGTTGCCACAGATTTTGAGCAAAATGCAATAACAGGCGATCAAAGCGTACCATCTGCGAAAAAATGTTACGGTTAAAAACGTCAACTTGAGACACAAAAATAAGTCATCACTGAGCCATAGAACCCAAAAAATGAGAATGCTATGGGTCTTGAAAAATGGTGCAAAATGCACGCCACTTTTTTCAGACAAACTTCTGCTTTTTTTTAACCCCTGAGATAAAAGTAAACCTATAAATATTTGGTGTCTACAAACTCGCACCGACCTGAGGCATCACAGCGACACATCAGTTTTACCATATAGTGAACACTGTGAATAAAATATCTCAAAAACATTAGTGCAATCACACTTTTTTGCAATTTTTCCCATTTGGAATTTTTGTGCTGATTTACAGTACACTATACTTACTATATGGTAAAACTCTTGGTTTCATTTGGATCGAGGGGCGATCCAAAAGTAATGATAATCAATAATAAACACAATGAATATATTAAAAAAAAAATATTTTTCTACATAGTCTCCTAACAAGTCTATACATTTAGTCCATCTCTTTTCTAAACTTAGAATTCCCTCCGAAAAAAATTCTTGATCTTGACCCTCAAAAAAATCCCCAACAGCGGTTATCACGCCGCTATTGTTGTCAAATTTCTTGCCCCGGAGGTGTTCCTTGAGGCGAGGAAAGAGAAAGAAGTCACTGGGGGCTAGATCTGGCGAATAGGGGGGGTGTTCCACCAGTTCAAAGCCCGCTTCTTGAATGGTTGCCATGGCAACTGCAGCTTTGTGAGCCTGCGCGTTATCTTGGTGAAACAGCACTCCAGCCCGCAGTTTGCCGCGCCTTTTCTCCTTGATAGCCTCCCGCAATCTTCTTATTTGTTCTGCGTAGTAGGAGCCCGTAATAGTGGCTCCCTTCTCCAAATAGTCCACCATAATAATTCCTTCAGCGTCCCAAAAAACGGACGCCATAACCTTCCCTGCAGAGCTTGACACTTTGAATTTCTTCGGCGTTGGTTCGTCGGCTCGTTTCCATGTCATCGATTGTTGTTTAGTTTCGGGATCAAAGTGGTGGATCCAGGTCTCGTCCATGGTCAAAAAACGTGACAAAAAATTCTCCTTGTCTGCTTGCAACTTTTCGAGATTTGCTATTGAAATGTCAACTCGTTTCTTCTTTTGCTCGTTGGTTAACATTTTTGGCACCCAACGCGCGGTGATCTTTCTCATATGCAATTCTTTTGCAAGGATTCTTTGAATACTGCCATATGAGATCCCTGTGACCTCAGCTACATGCCTGATAGTCACTCTTCGACCTGCCAATACAACTTCTTCAACTTTTTTCACTTTTTCTTCATTGAGCGACGTGGATGGGCATCCTTCACGATGTTCATCTTCCGTCGATGTTCTTCCCAGCTTAAATTCCTTGGCCCAGCGTGCATCTGTGGAATATGCAGGCGAAGAGTCCCCCAATGTTTCCACCAAGTCGCTGTGTATGTCTTTGGTAGTCATTTTTTTCAAGCAGAGGTATTTGATGACATGTCTGAGTTCGTTTTTTTCCATTTTGATGTTCACTCCTCGGCAGTTCATATTCAAATGAATGCGGCTCCCGGGAATCGTGCCCTATTTAAGTGATTTTTTTTGCCTGGACTAGTGGGTACCTAAAAGAGAAGAAAACATTTTATTTTAATTTCTGTGTGCAATAGAAATAACCGATTATCATTACTTTTGGATCGCCCCTGGTAAAAGTACAGCTTGTTCCACAAAAAACAAGCTCTCATATGACCATATTGACTGAAAAATAAAAAAGTTACGTTTCTCGGAAGAAGAATGGCAAAAAAAACCTGGAAAGCGCAAAATTGGCCGGTCGTGAAGGGGTTAATGAACACATGGCCACCACGTTCTGTCCGTGTGCTGTCCCTGATTAACATTCTAATGTATAGGAATGGCTTTGCAGTTTGTTTGTTTTTTTCATATGTGAATAAGAACAACTGAATCATCGATAGTAACAACTGACAAACTCACCAAAAACTGATGAAAATGTGGCGACCTCTGCCTAGTCGCCATAAATAATATCATACAACTACATGTGTATTTCCAGCTGTATGACATGTATAGTAAGCCTTAGTGAGAGTTTGGTTTTCTCTGCTGCTCACAACAAAACACACATTTTCATTCACTCCCTTAGGCCAGTTTCACACGTCAGTGAAAAACACAGACGTTTTTCACTGGCGTGTAAAACACGCACATGTCCCTGCGTGTGCCGAAAATCACGGCACACGTGGGTTGTCTAAGTGCAATCCGGGCTCCGTTCTCCGTGGCCCGTGATTGCACTTAGAGATTCACTCACCTGCGCCCGCTCCCGCTGTCCGTGGTGCTGAATCCTCCCGCGACGCAGCATCCGGCCGGCGGTGACCCCTGCAGGAGCTGCTTCCGGGTCGGCTGTGTCGCGCATAATGAATATGCGCGACAGTAATCAGCCGGCACAGAAGGAGCAGGGAGAACGGGCTGCAGAGGACATCGCTGGACGCCGGGTGAGTTAAAATGTTTATTATTTTAAAAGCACGTTTTTTTCTGGCACGTGTTTCACGGACCACACCACTGCGTGGTCCGTGGAACATCAGTGATGCCAGAAAAAAATGGACATGTCTCCGTGCAGCAATCACGCACACGCGGGTACGCCGCACGGAGACACGTGCAGTGACAAATCACTGACGTGTGAGCAGACCCATTCATTATAATGGGTCTGCGTATGTCAGTGATTCTGGTACGTTTAAAAAAAAGCACAAACGTACCAGAATCACTGACATGTGAAAGGGGCCTTATTGGGGTTATTCATTTGAGAGAAAACTAACTCTGGAGAGAGAGCCCTAGAAGGAAAAAGGGAAGGAACTTAGCTCTGAGGTAGATTTCAGTTAGGCTGAGACCGCACTTTGCGTTCTCCTACTTGCAGTTCTAAACGCACGTTTTTGGCTTAATTGATTTGACCAAAGTTGCCTTTTTCAGAACTTTAGCGTTGAAAACGCATGCGTATTTACCGCTTTTTTTATGCGTTTTCAGCGCTTTTTGCATGTTTTTTCACCTGCGTTTTGAACAACAAGACACTGCTAAATAAAGTTTAATCAGTCATACAGAATGAAAAAAGAAAAAAAAAGGATAAAAATCTAAATTAATGGAAAAAATAATGAAAATAGATATATTTCATAAAATTATAGCGGTAATATACTGTATTTTTCGGACTATAAGACGCACCAGACCATAAGACGCACCCTGTTTTTAGAGAAGGAAAATAGGAAAATAAAATTTTAAGCAAAAAACGTGGTCATGACACACTGTTATGGGGCGAGGATCTGCTGCTGACACTATTATGGGGGTAATATCCCCAAATTCTCTACTAAGGTACCCTATCCTGGTAATGATCCTCCTGCCTTGTGTATATATTTATGTCCCTCATCCTGGTATAGCCCCATTTTGCTATATACTGCATCCTGGTATGTGCTCCCATCCTGCTATATACGCCATCATCCTGCTCATATACCCCCATCATCCTGTTCATATACTCTCATCATCCTGCTCATATACCCCCATCATCCTGATCATATACCCCCATCATCCTGCTCATATACCCCCATCATCCTGCTCATATACCCCCATCATCCTGCTATATGCCATCATCCTGTTCATATACTCCCATCATCTTGGTATATGGCCCCATCCTGCTCATATACCCCCATCATCCTGCTATATGCCATCATCCTGTTCATATACCCCCATTATCCCGCTCATATACCCCCATCCTGCGGCACACACAAAAAAATAAATAAACGTTTACACTCACCTTTCCTCGTTCCACGCAGCGTCGCTCCTCCTCCTGTCTGTGCCGGCAGTGCTGTGTTGAGCCGGCCACGTTCCCTGCAGCACTGCGATGTATTGTCCTCCAGTCTGCCGGCACGGCTGTGAAGAAACACGTGCACACAGCGATGACGTCATCACTGTGAACACCGCTAGTCTCCAGTCCACACAGACTGGAGGACACCTCGGTGCTGCAGGGGAACGGTGAGTACATTGATTCACTGCCCCCCGCGCTGATGATGATGCGCGGGGGGCAGTGAATACAGCCGAGCATGATCACTCCAGGCTGTAGTTGCCAGGGGTGATCACGGCTGGCTGTTAATTATGCGCGCGTCCCCGCCCATCATCCCGCCCACCTATCTGCCCCGACTTCAGCGCTGAGAGATGGGCAGGAGGAGGGGCGTGCATATGTAATGAGCGGGCCCACGTGGTCACGGCAGGCGCTGCTGCTGCCTGCTCGTGCCCCCGATGACCCGCTCCACCGCAGCACCCTCATTCCCCACAGCCATGCACTACATTCAGACCATTAGACGCACCCCCCACTTTCCCCCAACATTTGGGGGAAAAAAGTGCGTCTTATGGTCCGAAAAATACGGTACATTTTATCGCTAATATAGCAATAAATGCATATTTTTTCTCAAATTTAATTGTCGGATTATGTGTGTGTGTAAAGGGACATATGAAATCATTATTTTGAAGTCCAAAAACCATGCATTTTTGTAGTCAAAAACGCATGTTTTCTGCACTGAAAAAGCAGGTAAAACGCAAGAATTTGAAGGAATCTTGGTTTTGCCATTTCTCATTGACTTCAATGTTAGCAAAACGCACCTAAAATGGCAAAAACAATTGACATGCTGCTTCTTTGAACGCATGGTTTTTGCCACAAAATATGCAAATTAAACGCAGCGTTTAGAAACGCAAAGTGCAGTCTGAAAATCACCATTTTCCATTGACTTTGCTGGAAAATCAAAACGCATGCCTTTTGGCATGAAAAAGGTGCTTCTCAAAACAGACCTAAAAAGCACCTGAAACGCAGGAGGAAACGCAAAGTGTGGTCTCAGCCTTAGGGCTCTTGTCTACTTGCGTTAAAAAAATCACTGCGATACTCGGCTACAAATGTGAGTCGAGTGTCCTGCGTATGGTCTGCATAAAGTGTTTTTTTTCTCACAGAGCATCCGTATGACATGCGAGCGTCATGCGAGTGCTATGTGAGTGTTATGCAAGCAGCGTCAGACTGGCTACTGGAGAAATCTCCAGTAATACCAGGCCTGGCCAGGGTTACCTGCACTGAACTCCGGAGCTGTCATCTGAGCTCAAGAGTTCAGCCCGCTCTGTTTGCAGCTGTCCTGAACTGAACCGCAATCGCTAGGGAATCAATCACTCGGCGCTCGCTGTTCAGTCCAGGCTGCACTCCAGAGCTCAGGTGAGAGCTCCGGAGTTCAGTGCATGTAACCGCGGCCAGGACTGGTATTACTGGAGATTCCTCCGGTAGCCAGTCTGACGTTGTATGCAAGTGTCAAGGATCCATGTGACATGCGTATGCCATCTGTATGACATGCGTATGCCACCCGTATTCTGATTTTTTTATCGCTTTCATAGGCTTGCATGGGGGTGCAAGAGCTGAGACTCGGTGCAAATCACAGCATGCTGCGATTTCACCGAGAGCACGAGACATGTCGTATAAAATTAAGCTAGTGGACAATGCCTCATAGCTTAACACTGGTGCGAGTGTGATCCGATTTTTTATCGGATCGCACTCGCACAGGAAAATCGCAAGTGGACAAGAGCCCTTAGTCTGAGCCTCTGTGAAGTGAAGTGAAGAACATACTGAAGAGAGGTCCTCTCCTGAAGTAATTTTCGGAAATCTCTGGAGGGGCCAGCTACATTTGTCAGGGTATCAGTCCCTAGGTCACCGGTGCCTTCAAGGTCGGTGACAAAACAGAGACTACCGCCATCTTACAAGGGGTAGTGACATTTGCCTGGGAGCACAGTGGCACTTGTGAGTCTGGAAGCTTCGAGAAGAAACAGAGAGTCTACCTTCAGGATTCCAGTCACCTTCTCTCCAGAAGAGATAATCAGTCCCGATTGTTCTTATCATGGGAATTCCAGGATACCAAGATACCCAAGATACCTATTCTCAGGTAAGGAAATAGTGGCAGGAAGAGTACACTATCACCACACAGCAGAGAAGCCAAACTCCCATCAGGGCAGGGAAAACTACCATCATTGTAAGGCTGAAAAGAACATTCCAGACTATTATACAGAGCTTCAATAAAAGGTAAAAGCTTCCTGTCCTGTGTCTAGCTGACTTATTCTCTGCTGCGCCATCCCTACCTCAACACATCCCCCAGGATCAAGCCCTAGTTGGGAGGCAAGAGGACAACCCTCTGGCACTGCGCATCCCCACCTAACTCCTGGGGCCCATCAGCAGTGCCATGCTACAGCCAAACAACCCAACTGGTGTCACAAACTCTGTATTTATTTTATTTTTCTTTCTTCCCTTTTTAAATATTATTTTTATTCCCCATTACAAAAAGCCTGTCGCCTGCGCCCGGTTCGGCCACATCACTGCTCAGTCACTGCCATGACATCAGAGGCCTCCGGGGTGGCACAAAAATCACATCCAAAATGGTGATGAAACCAAGAACTTGTTTTTTTCACTTACTAGAAAAACGGACTGAGTTTCATCATTTTCATCAGATATTCAGCATAGTTTTTTTCATGGATCCATGGAAAATCATGAAATCATGGATCAAAAAAGGACGTCTGATGTTTTTGTGGCCATAGGATACACGAAAAAACATAGACATGTAAATAGCACCATAAATTATAATGAGTTTGTTTTCTATCTATGAAAATCACAAATGGGACACATATAATTTACGGATATCGGAATGAGGGCTAAGGGGCACTTTGCACACTGCGACATCGCAGGTGCGATGTCGGTGGGGTCAAATTGAAAATGACGCACTTCCGGCATCGCATGCGACATTGCAGTGTGTAAAGGCTGGATGATACAATTAACGAGCGCAAAAGCGTCGTAATCGTATCATCGGTGCAGCGTCGGCGTAATCCATGATTACGCTGACGCGACGGTCCGATGTTGTTCCTCGCTCCTGCGGCTGCACACATCGCTGTGTGTGAAGTCGCAGGAGCGAGGAACGTCTCCTACCAACCTCACTGCGGCTTCCGTAGGATATGCGGAAGGAAGGAGGTGGGCAGGATGTTGACATCCTGCTCATCTCCGCCCCTCCGCTCTGATTGGCCGCCTGCCGTGTGACGTCGCAGTGACGCCGCACGACCCGCCCCCTTAACAAGGAGGCGGGTCGCCGGCCACAGGGACGTCGCACGGCAGGTGAGTGTGTGTGTGAAGCTGGCGTAGCGATAACTTTCGCTACGCCAGCTATCACCACATATCGCTGCTGCGACGGGGGCGGGCACTATCGCACTCGGCATCGCAGCATCGGCCTGCGATGTCGCAGTGTGCAAAGTGCCCCTAAGTCTCCAAATCGCTCAAAACCCCCCAAAGTCAATCTGTATTATTCACAATTCGCTGACTGTTTATTACATGCAATCCAGACTGGAAGGTCAGATTCTCTGAATCATCATTAATTTGCTTGTTTTAAAAGCAATACAAAATCTTTGCAACCAGGGTCTTTACAGACACATTGACTACATGTCTGTTTGGAGTTCTTCAGTCCTGATGAAGAGTAAAGGGTGCTTTACACGCTGCAACATCGCTACCGATATATCGTCGGGGTCAAGTCGTTAGTGGCGCACATCCGGCGCCGGTAGTGACATCGCAGCGTGTGACACCAAGGAGCGACGATCAACGATCGCAAAATCGGCAAAAAACGGTGATCGTTGACAGCCTCCTTTCCTTAATATCGTTGCTGCTGCAGGTATGATGTTGTTTGTCGTTCCTGCGGCAGCACACATCGCTATGTGTGACACCGCAGGAACGGCGAACATCTCCTTACCTGCGTCCACCGGCAAAGCAGAAGGAAGGAGGTGGGCAGGATGTTACATCTCGCTCATCTCCGCCCCTCCGCTTAGTGACGTCACGGTGACGTCGCTGTGACATCGAACGCACCTCCCCCTTGAGGGAGGGGTTGTTCAGCGGTCACAGCGACGTCGCTGCACAGGTATGTGCGTGTGATGCTGCCGTAGCGATAATGTTCACACGGCAGCGATCACCAAATGTCGCACGACGACGGGGGTGGGTGCTATCGCGCTCGACATTGCTAGCAATAGCGAGCAATGTTGCAGCGTGTAAAGCACCCTTAAGGCTGTGTATGCACGTCTGCATGTTGCATGCTTTTACGCTGCGTTTAGCACTGCAGCGTAAATGCATGCATCCTGCATCCTTAGCACAATCTATGAAGATTGTGCATAATCCAACCGCACGTTGCGTTTGAGAGCGCAGCGATTTGCAAGCTGAAATTTTGATCCAAAACGCTGCGTTCTAAAAAGCAACAGGTCGCTTCATTTGTGCGTTCCGGATGCTTTTCCCACTCTGTCTATGGCAGAACAAGTATCCAGAACGCATGAATTCTGCAAGAATTCTCCATTCACAATGCATCCAAAATGCAGCTTTTCGGCTGCGTTTTGAAACGCACATGCAGTGACTTAAACGCTGCGGAATAGATCGCAGACCTGCTCACATACCCTTAAGGCTCATTCAGATGTCTGTGCACATTGGTCCAATCTCGGACCACAGTACCTGAGACTGACCATAGATCTCCTCACCAAAGCATGACAGCATAATATATTTCTATAAGGCCTAGGACACACGGCAAGAAAAACGGTGTGAATGGAATGCGATAAAAAAAAAATCTCATTCCACTCAGACCCATGTTACTCTATGGGGCAGCTCCCATGAGCGATTGTTTTCTCAGCCCTAATCGGACCGAGAAAACAGTTGCAGCATGCTGTGAGTGGAATGCGATCCTGTTCCACTTGCACTCATACAAGTCTATGGGGCAAGAGAAACATTGCACTGCTCTCACGTTACACCAGTGCGATTCTCGCATCAGCCGGCAACGGACGAGATAGGGAGATAAATCCCTCCCCCTCCTCCGCAGCGCCGGCTCCCCCTTCGCAACTGTAGTTTGATTGCACGATTGGACCACAGTCGCATGACACTCACATGACACTCGGCTCCCGCTGTGTGAGCGTGAGCCAAGTGTCATGCGAGGAGTCGACTAATTCCCGTGTGGCCTCGGCCTAAGTCTATCACTCTCCGGTTGGGATAGTTGCGGTCCAAGATCTATCCAATGAGCACACCGTCTGAATGAGCCCTTAGAATTTTTTTTATATTTTCCTAAAGCAGTTGTGTGGTGTATATAAGTCATATAGTGCCAACATTGTAGCTAATAAGAAATGCAAAGTTAAATAGACATCTATATGGTAGTTAAATATTTGTATAACTGTAGTTTCACAGACTATGTTGCCAAACAGCATTTATACATAAAAAAAATCTATTCTTTAAACAACTTACCAAGTGTTGCTATTGCTTGTGTTACCGCTTTAATATCTGCTGAAAACATTTTTTCATTGGACCTAGTGATAAAATAAGAATTTCATAGAATAGCTGTATGAGTATGTCATGTATATTACATTAATTACTATTAAAGCAATTCCTAACATGATCTTCATTTATTTGTGGCTTTGGACATTCACAAGAAATAGCACTAATTTACTGAATTATTTATTATATAGTTACATAGTTACCGTACATAGGTTGAAAAAAGACCTAGGTACATCTAGTTCAACCTTTCTCCCCCAATTCTACATTTTGTCCCTAAGTCATTTATAATCAACAATGTTGTGTGTACTGAGGAAATCATCTAGCCCTTTTTTAAAAGTTGTTATAGTGTCACTACCTCTTGTGGTAGGGCATTCCACAGTCTGACTGCTCTAACTGTAAAGAACCCTTTCCTATTTAGCTGCCGGAATCACTTTTCTTCCACTCGCAGTGAGTGCCCCCTGGTCCTTAGTACTGTCTTTGGAAGGAATAAGTCCCGTGTCAGTTCTTTATACTGACCACACATGTATTTAGGCTGTGTGCGCATGTTGCGTGTTTTTTTTGCGTTTCCGCAGCGTTTTGAGCTGCAGCATTTTAATGCAAAAATGCATGCGTTTTGATTTCCATGCAAAGTCAATGGAAATTTAGGCTTTCTTGTGCGCACAATGCTGTTAAAAATGCAGCGTTTTAGTTGCTTAAAATTTGTCAAAATCTCTGCGTTTGAAGAAGCAACATGTCAGTTGTTTTTGCCATTTTGGCTGCGTTCTTCACCCATTGAAATCAATGAGTTGTAGAAAAACACTGCCCAAATGTTAAGCAGTGCGCTTGCACTGCATTATTGTTGCGATCAGCATGTTTTTTTAACATAACAAAGGCAGGTCTTTCGTCTTTCTCTCTCTGTCGGTCGGTCTCTCTCTCTCCCTCTATGTCTCTATCTCTCTCACTGTCCATGTCGGTCTCTACCTCCCACCCCTTCTCTCATACTCACCGATGCACGATCACTGGCGCGGCGCTGCACGGCGTTTACACTGTGGCGGCTTCTCCTCTTTTGAAAATGCCGGCCGGCCGCTCATTAATCCATCACGTATTCCCTGCTTCCCCCGCCCACCGGCACCTATGATTGGTTGCAGTCAGACACGCCCCCACAATGAGTGACAGCTGTCTCACTGCAACCAATCACAGCCGCCAGTGGACGGGTCTATATCGAGCAGTAAAAAAAATAAATAATTGAAAAAAACCCGACGTGCGGTCCCCCAATTTGGATACCAGCCAGGGTAAAGCCACACGGCTGAAGGCTGGTATTCTCAGGATGGGGAGCTCCACATTATGGGGAGCCCCCCAGCCTAAAAATATCAGCCAGCAGCTGCCCGGAATTGCCGCATCTATTAGATGCGACAGTCCCGGGACTTTACCCGACTCGTCCCGAATTGCCCTGGTGCGGTGACAAACAGGGTAATAAGGAGTTAATGGCAGCAGCCCATAGTTGCCACTAAGTCCTAGGTTAATCATGGCAGGCGTCTGCCCGAGATACCTTCCATGATTAACCTGTAATTTAAAGTAAATAAACACACACATCCAAAAAATCCTTTATTTGTAATGAAAGACAAAAAAACACCCTCTTTCACCATTTTATTAACCTCCCAAAAACAACTCCAGGTCCGACGTAATCCACGCAAGGTTCCACGACGCTCTCAGCTTTGCTACATCGGAAGCTGACAGGAGCGGCAGTAGAACACCGCCGCTCCTGTGAGCTCCATGCAGCAACTGAAGTGAGTCGCGCGATCAGCTGTGCTGTCACTAAGGTTACTCGCGGCCACCGCTCTCAGGTTGAGGACTGCAGCTGTGGCCGCGAGTAACCTGAGAGAAAGCACAGTTGATCACGCGGCTCACTGCAGTCACTCAGGTGATTTGCGATCACAGGTGAGTCCTTCACGAAATCAAGCCGTGGCACACGCACAGAGCCACGCGATCACAATGAAGTCAGGTGACGTTCATCCGACTTCATTCTGATTGCGCGGCTCTCTCTCGCAGCCAGCAATGCTCTTTTTGACAATGCAGCCCCACTCGGCTCTGCTGCAAGTCTATGGGGATGCTGCAGAGCCGTGTGGGACCGCACTGTGAAAAATGTGCGTTCTGGATGCTTTTCCCACTCTGTCTATGGCAGAGCAAGCATCCAGAATGCATGAATTCTCCAGGAATGTGCGCACGTTGTGTTCTTCCGAATGCTTCTCAGAACACAGCTTTTTCGACTGTGTTCTGTGATGCACAGGCAGTTACTTACACGCTGCGGAATAGAATGCAACGTGCACACGTGGCCTTATACATATAAATGAGACCTCTTCTGAGACTTTTTTTTCTAAGCTAAATAAATAACTTTTTCAACCTCTCATCATACAGCGGCCTCCATTACTTGTAATAATCTAGTTAGCCGCTTTTGAACTGATTCTAACTTATAAATATCCTTTTTAAAATGTGGAGCCCAAAACTGGATCCCATACTCCAGATGTGGCCTTACAGGTGATTTATAGAAGGGTAACAGTACGTTGGGATCATGGGATCTAATCTCTCTTTTTATACATCCTAAAATCTTGTTTGCTTTAGCAGCTGCTGCCTGACATTGCATACTGCTGCTCAGCTTATTTGTAATGATAATACCCAAGTCCTTCTCCTGTTCTGTAGTCTTGAGTTTACTTCCATATAATGAATACGCAGTTATAGGATTACTCCGTCCTAGGTGCATTACTTTACATTTCTCAACATTAAATCTCATTTGCCAAGTATCTGCCCATTCTGACATCTTATCCAGATCTTTTTGTAATATTGTACTATCAAGGTCCGTTTTTAACATCCTACATAGTTTGGTGTCATCAGCAAAGACTGACACTTTACTATCAATCTCATCCACAAGGTCAGTAATGTTAAATGTTTTGTGTCAAAAAAGAAAATGTTCACCCCGTGTACAATGTCAATATAGTGTTTAGTATAGTATATAGCCTCAGTATTAGGCCTCGGTTCCACTTGCGTTTTATATGGACGAGTGCAATCCGATAAAACCTCGGACTGCACTCGCACCAGTATAAAACTATGGGGCAAGTGTCCATCTGTGATTGATTTCTCAGGCCACATCGGCATGAGAAAAAATCACCACATGCTGCGTTTGGCAGCTAGTCTCAGCTCACACATACGTACTTATACAAGTCTATGGGTGCGTGAGAAACATTGCGCTAAACTCACATGTCATCTGAGTGCAGTGTGATATACAGCGAGGAAGGCAGCAGAGAAGAGGGAAAAAGTTGACCCCCCCCGCTCTCCTCTGCAACTGTGATCCGAGTACAAGATTGTACTACAGTTGCATGACACTCGGCTCACGCTCGCAGCAGAGACTGAGCCGAGGGTCATCAGCATATCGCAAGTGGAGCGGAAGTCTTAGGGCTCACTTACATGAGTGTATAACACGTACGAGGGTCATCCAATGTTTTGTCTGATAACAAAACAGCCAGGGGTGGATCAGAGATCTGTCTGCGGCTGTTAATCAGTTAAATCTCGCTGTCAAGCTTTTTGAAGTTTTTTGGCCGCCGTAAACAACACAAAAAAATAACAATAGCAATAGGTCCTCTTCCAGAGGGAACTATCCTTGCTACCATGGATGTGGAATCCTTGTACTCAAATATTCCACACCAGGATGGATTAAATGCTTGCAAAATGTTCCTGGAAAATACAGGAACTGATGCTGATTCTGTAGTGAAGCTTACAAAATTCATCCTCACCCATAATTACTTTGCATTTGACAATAACATATATCTACAGGAGACTGGGACTGCAATGGGAAACAAAATGGCACCACAATATGCAAATCTTTTCATGGCCAAGCTTGAGAGTGACTTTTTATCCTCTTGTCCTATCAGGCCTCTGGCCTACTACCGTTACATTGATGATATTTTAATCATCTGGACAGAGTCTGAGCAGCAGCTGAAGACCTTCCATGAACACTTTAATCAGTTTCATCCCACCATCAACCTAACACTCAACTACTCCTGCACTGAAATCAACTTCTTGGACACCATCATTAAACTACGGAACAATGAAATAGAGACATCCCTGTACAAGAAGCCAATTGAACGTCCAACATACCTGAAATGGGACAGTTTTCATCTAAAACACATAAAAAACTCTATTGTATACAGCCAGGCTATCAGGTACTATCGGATATGTTCCAACAGTACAGATAGAGACAATCACCTTGAGGGCCTCAGAAAGACCTTTTTGAATCAAGGCTACCACCCAAGAACAATTGAAAACCAGATTACAAGAGCCACCAGAATATCAAGAAACCATCTCCTACATTATAAAACTAAAGAAGAAAACAATCAGGTCCCTCTTGTAGTCACCTACAATCCCCATCTGGAGGTGTTTAGAGGAGCTGCACGGAAACTACAACCATTACTGCAAAAAGATGCCAGGTTAAAATCTATTTTTCCAGACCCCCCACTTCTGTGTTTTAGACAGCCCCCAAATCTAGGAAGCATCATCGTCAGAAGCTCCCTATCCTCTCCAACAACAACAGGAACATTTCCCTGCAACCAGAAAAAATGTAAGACCTGTCCATTTATACTGACAACGGACAAGATAAAGATTCCCAGATCACATCAGGACTACAAGATCCCAGGTACCTTCAGCTGCACCACAACCAATGTGGTGTACTTGATTATATGTACCAAATGTCCAACTGGGGGTCTGTATGTAGGGGAGACCGGACAACAGCTCAGGACAAGGATGAATTCTCACCGCCACACAATTAAGGAAAAAAGGATGGATCTACCTGTGGCCAAACATTTTTGTAACCCAGACCACAGCATCATGGACATGAAATTGCTGGTATTGAAAGGAAATTTCAAGTCCCAGAGAGATAGGAGACTATGGGAGTACAAACTTATGATGACCTTTGACACATTCAGAGCAGGAATGAATGTGTCTCATGGATTCATGTCTTTTTACATCAGTTAAGAGATGTGCTCCTCTGACCATCCGAGCGCATCACAGCCCTGGACCAGACCCTGATCAGAGGACAATAAAACTTTCACACTGAACTGCAGCAATATTTATGGACACAACAGCTTTCCCCCCTGCCATAGTGATAGTCCTTGTTTCATGTAACTTGTTTTTTTGTTTTTTTTTCTTTACTGCACTATTCTATGTCCTGTTGTGTATAAATATGTGACTCTTCAGATTTTGTGTTATACCATGCCTGATGAAGAGACCTGAGTAGTCTCGAAAGCTTGCTATTATTACCATCTTTATAGTTAGCCATTAAAAGGTATCAACCACTGAGGACTTCAGTTCTTTTAAACAATTTTTCATCTATACTGGCTAACACGGTACAAAGATATATTTTACCTGTAAAAAAATAACAGGCAGTCAAAACATCGTATATACCACAAAATTGTATTAATAAAAATGTCAACTTGGGGCACAAAAAACAAGTCCTCAAACAACCCCAGATCCCAAAATTTAAAAAAAGTTTTGACACAAGCAAGAATTTTTTTTTTTTTTTTTAAATTTCACATTTTTTTTCATTACTTAAAAAAAAACAAAAAAAAAAAAAAAAACTAAACATGTTTTGTATCTACATAATTGAACTGACCAACATACTGGAGTATCATACTGCCAAGTCACTTGTATGGTAAAGTATATGCCGTACATTTAAAAAAAAAAAAAATTCAGAATTTCATTTTTTTTCTCATGTATGAGGAGATAATAAAGAGATACTAGACATATAACAGTTTTAGTGATTCCACAAGAATGTCTGTGCTGCGAAAAGGAACACTCAAAATTACTAAGAAAAAAAATTAGAAAGAAAAAAGAGAAAATGCAGTATACAATACTATCCACAAGATACTATAGCTTGACCCTATACGTCACTTTGTTTGCTCTTTGAGGACCCCTAGTGGTTAATGTTTTGTACTGCATCCTTTTTACTTTTTTCCTACTCTTTTTCCTTTTTCGTATATGAGGGTCATAAAATCATTTTTGCTGCACATAAGTTTTTCTTTTCTAATCATCAAAACTGTTCTATTATCTCCTCATACACGTGTATATGTATATGTATATATAATAAATATAAATATATATATATATATATATATGTACAGTGCTGGCCAAAAGTATTGGCACCCCTGCAATTCTGTCAGATAATACCCAGTTTCTTCTTGAAAATGATTGCAATCACAAAATCTTTGGTATTATTTTCTTCATTCATTATGCTTGCAATGAAAAAACACAAAAGAGAATGAAACAAAAATCAAATCATTGATCATTTCACACAAAACTCCAAAAATGGGCCAGACAAAAGTATTGGCACCCTTAGCCTAATACTTGGTTGCACAACCTTTAGCTAAAATAACTGCGAACAACCGCTTCCGGTAACCATCAATGCGTTTCTTACAATGCTCTGCTGGAAATTTAGATCATTCTTCTTTGGCAAACTGCTCCAGGTCCAAGAGATTTGAAGGGTAAACGTTTTAGGCTTTCTCAGGTAAGTTTTGGCAAACGCCAGCCTGGCTTTTTTATGTCTCAAGGTAAGAAGTGGGGCCTTCCTGGGTATTCTACCATACAGTCCCTTTTCATTCAGACGCGGACGGATAGTACTGGTTGACACTGTTGTACCCTCGGACTGCAGGGCAGCTTGAACTTGTTTGGATGTTAGTCGAGGTTCTTTATCCACCATCCGCACAATCTTGCGTTGAAATCTCTCGTCAATTTTTCTTTTCCTTCCACATTTAGGGAGGTTAGCCACAGTGCCATGGGCTTTAAAATTCTTGATGACACTGCGCACCATAGACTCAGGAACTTTCAGGTCTTTGGAGATGGACTTGTAGCCTTGAGATTGCTCATGCTTCCTCACAATTTGGATTCTCAAGTCCTCAGACAGTTCTTTGGTCTTCTTTCTTTTCTCCATGCTCAATGTGGTACACACAAGGACACAGTACAGAGGTTGAGTCAACTTTTATCCATGTCAACTGGCTGCAAGTGTGATTTAGTTATTGCCAACACCTGTTAGGTGCCACAGGTAAGTTACAGGTGCTGTTAATTACACAAATTAGAGAAGCATCACATGATTTTTCAAACAGTGACAATACTTTTGTCCATCCCCTTTTTTATGTTTGGTGTGGAATTATATCCAATTTGGCTTTATGACAATTTTTTTTTTTCCTCGAAGACAAATTAAATGAAGATAATAATACCAAAGAATTTGTGATTGCAATCATTTTCAAGAAGAAACTGAGTATTATCTGACAGAATTGCAGGGGTGCTAATACTTTTGGACAGCACTGTATATACATATATATATATATATATATATATATATATATATATATATATATATATATATATATATATATATATATATATACACAGTGCCTACAAGTAGTATTCAACCCCCTGCAGATTTAGCAGGTTTACACATTCAGAATTAACTTGGCATTGTGACATTTGGACTGTAGATCAGCCTGGAAGTGTGAAATGCACTGCAGCAAAAAAGAATGCTATTTCTTTTTTTATTTTTTTTTTTTAAATTGTGAAAAGTTTATTCAGAGGGTCATTTATTATTCAACCCCTCAAACCACAAGAATTCTGTTTGATTCCCCTAAAGTATTAAGAAGTATTTCAGGCACAAAGAACAATGAGCTTCACATGTTTGGATTAATTATCTCTTTTTCCAGCCTTTTCTGACTAATTAAGACCCTCCCCAAACTTGTGAACAGCACTCATACTTGGTCAACATGAGAAAGACAAAGGAGCATTCCAAGGCCATCAGAGACAAGATCATGGAGGGTCACAAGGCTGGCAAGGGGTACAAAACCCTTTCCAAGGAGTTGGGCCTACCTGTCTCCACTGTTGGGAGCATCATCCGGAAGTGGAAGGCTTATGGAACTACTGTTAGCCTTCCACGGCCTGGACAGCCTTTGAAAGTTTCCACCCGTGCCGAGGCCAGGCTTGTCCGAAGAGTCAAGGCTAACCCAAGGACAACAAGGAAGGAGCTCCGGGAAGATCTCATGGCAGTGGGGACATTGGTTTCAGTCAATACCATAAGTAACGTCCTCTACTGCAATGGTCTCCGTTCCAGACGAGCCCGTAAGGTACCTTTACTTTCAAAGCGTCATGTCAATGCTCGTCTACAGTTTGCTCATGATCACTTGGAGGACTCTGAGACAGACTGGTTCAAGGTTCTCTGGTCTGATAAGACCAAGATCGAGATCTTTGGTGCCAACCACACACGTGACGTTTGGAGACTGGATGGCACTGCATACGACCCCAAGAATACCATCCCTACAGTCAAGCATGGTGGTGGCAGCATCATGCTGTGGGGCTGTTTCTCAGCCAAGGGGCCTGGCCATCTGGTCCGCATCCATGGGAAGATGGATAGCACGGCCTACCTGGAGATTTTGGCCAAGAACCTCCGCTCCTCCATCAAGGATCTTAAGATGGGTCGTCATTTCATCTTCCAACAAGACAACGACCCAAAGCACACAGCCAAGAAAACCAAGGCCTGGTTCAAGAGGGAAAAAATCAAGGTGTTGCAGTGGCCTAGTCAGTCTCCTGACCTTAACCCAATTGAAAACTTGTGGAAGAAGCTCAAGATTACAGTCCACATGAGACACCCAAAGAACCTAGATAACTTGGAGAAGATCTGCATGGAGGAGTGGGCCAAGATAACTCCAGAGACCTGTGCCGGCCTGATCAGGTCTTATAAAAGACGATTATTAGCTATAATTGCAAACAAGGGTTATTCCACAAAATATTAAACCTAGGGGTTGAATAATAATTGACCCACACTTTTATGTTGAAAATTTATTAAAATTTAACTGAGCAACATAACTTGTTGGTTTGAAGATTTATGCATCTGTTAATAAATCCTGCTCTTGTTTGAAGTTTTCAGGCTCTAACTTATTTGCATCTTATCAAACCTGCTAAATCTGCAGGGGGTAGAATACTACTTGTAGGCACTGTATATATATACAGTCAGGGCCAGAAATATTTGGACAGTGACACAAGTTTTGTTATTTTAGCTGTTTACAAAAACATGTTCAGAAATACAATTATATATATATATTATGGGATGAAAGTGCACACTCCCAGCTGCAATATGAGAGTTTTCACATCCAAATCGGAGAAAGGGTTTAGGAATCATAGCTCTGTAATGCATAGCCTCCTCTTTTTCAAGGGACCAAAAGTAATTGGACAAGGGACTCTAAGGACTGCAATTAACTCTGAAGGCGTCTCCCTCGTTAACCTGTAATCAATGAAGTAGTTAAAAGGTCTGGGGTTGATTACAGGTGTGTGGTTTTGCATTTGGAAGCTGTTGCTGTGACCAGACAACATGAGGTCTAAAGAACTCTCAATTGAGGTGAAGCAGAACATGTTGAGGCTGAAAAAAAAGAAAAAATCCATCAGAGAGATAGCAGACATGCTTGGAGTAGCAAAATCAACAGTCGGGTACATTCTGAGAAAAAAGGAATTGACTGGTGAGCTTGGGAACTCAAAAAGGCCTGGGCGTCCATGGATGACAACAGTGGTGGATGATCGCCGCATACTTTCTTTGGTGAAGAAGAACCCGTTCACAACATCAACTGAAGTCCAGAACACTCTCAGTGAAGTAGGTGTATCTGTCTCTAAGTCAACAGTAAAGAGAAGACTCCATGAAAGTAAATACAAAGGGTTCACATCTAGATGCAAACCATTCATCAATTCCAAAAATAGACAGGCCAGAGTTAAATTTGCTGAAAAACACCTCATGAAGCCAGCTCAGTTCTGGAAAAGTATTCTATGGACAGATGAGACAAAGATCAACCTGGAGAAGTTTGGAGAAGAAAGGGAATGGCACATGATCCAAGGCACACCACATTCTCTGTAAAACATGGTGGAGGCAACGTGATGGCATGGGCATGCATGGCTTTCAATGGCACTGGGTCACTTGTGTTTATTGATGACATAACAGCAGACAAGAGTAGCCGGATGAATTCTGAAGTGTACAGGGTTATACTTCAGCCCAGATTCAGCCAAATGCCGCAAAGTTGATCGGACGGCGCTTCATAGTACAGATGGACAATGACCCCAAGCATACAGCCAAAGCTACCCAGGAGTTCATGAGTGCAAAAAAATGGAACATTCTGCAATGGCCAAGTCAATCACCAGATCTTAACCCAATTGAGCATGCATTTCACTTGCTCAAATCCAGACTTAAGACGGAAAGACCCACAAACAAGCAAGACCTGAAGGCTGCGGCTGTAAAGGCCTGGCAAAGCATTAAGAAGGAGGAAACCCAGCGTTTGGTGATGTCCATGGGTTCCAGACTTAAGGCAGTGATTGCCTCCAAAGGATTCGCAACAAAATATTGAAAATAAAAATATTTTGTTTGGGTTTGGTTTATTTGTCCAATTACTTTTGACCTCCTAAAATGTGGAGTGTTTGTAAAGAAATGTGTACAATTCCTACAATTTCTATCAGATATTTTTGTTCAAACCTTCAAATTAAACGTTACAATCTGCATTTGAATTCTGTTGTAGAGGTTTCATTTCAAATCCAATGTGGTGGCATGCAGAGCCCAACTCGCGAAAATTGTGTCACTGTCCAAATATTTCTGGACCTAACTGTATACACTAGAAGGTGGCCCGTTTCTAACATATCGAGTAGTCTAGAATGTGCATGTAGGTTAGCAGATTGAATAATAAGGTAATGAATGGACTGGATGGGTTAGGTTTAATTTAGCATTCTTATAATTGTTTATTGGTTTTAAAATGACAATCAACAGAAGGAACAGTTTTAATAGATGAGTCTAATGTTTAATAATGTCCATGGCTTTTAATGAAAGAAGGCCATGAACAGTGTAAAGTTAAGTAAAAATATGCTGATGCTGTGATATAGCCCAATGCTGGTATGTGCCCCCGGGGTAAGGGCGCTTTCACAATTGCGTTCAGCGCAATCCGCCACTATGGAGAATAGCGCAGTCCGTTAACACACTGCGCTATTCTCCATAGTCTTGTATTGACGACGTACTGTAACGCAAGTGTCTGCGTTGCATCCGCTGGATGACGCTGAGCCGTTATTTTGACGCAGCGTCGGGCAGAGGGAACGCTACATGTAGCATTTTTTGGGTTGTTAAAATAACGCACATTGACAGTTTCCGTTGGAATCTGCCAAGGTGTCTAATGATTGTCTACGGTGGCGGATTCCACCGCTATGCGCTAAGCAGCAGAATCCACTGACACATTCCGTCATGTTCGACTCAGCATGTCCAGCAGAACGATCTAAATAATTTAAAATCACTCCTGGTCTCTCTCCCACCTCTCCCCCCCTTTCTCATACTCACCGATCATGGGCACGGCGCTGCACGGCTGTCACAAAGCTCCGGCGGCTTTTCCTCTTTTGAAAATGCCGGATGCTCATTATTCAATTTCGTATTCCCTGCTACCCCAGCCCACCAGCACCTATGATTGGTTGCAGTCAGACTCGCCCCCACGCTGAGTGACAGCTATCTCAGTGCAACCAATCACAGCCGCCGGTGGACAGGTCTATATCGTGCAGTAAAAAAATTAAATAATTAAAAAAATACGACGTGCAGTCCCCGCCAATTTTGATACCAGCCAAAATAAAGCCACACGGCTGAAGGCTGGTATTCTCAGGAAGGGGAGCCCCACGTTATGGGGAGCCCCCCAGCCTAACAATATCAGCCAGCAGCCGCCCGGAATTGCCGCATCCATTAGATGCGACAGTCCTGGGACTCTACCCGGCTCATCCCGAATTGCCCTGGTGCGGTGGCAATCGAGGTAATAAAGAGTTAATGGCAGCAGCCCATAGCTGCCACTAAGTTTTAGGTTAATCATGGCAGGCGTCACCCCGAGATACCTTCCATGATTAACCTGTAAGTTAAAGAAAATAAACACATACACCCAAAAATCCTTTATTTGGAATAAAATACAAAAAAAACCCCTCTTTCACCACTTTATTAAATCCCCAAATACCCCTCCAGATCCGACGTAATCCTCAGAGGTCCCACGACGCTTTCAGCTCTGCTACATGAAGCTGACAGGAGCGGCAGTAGAACACGACCGCTCTCTATCAGCTCCACGCAGCAACTGAAGTGAGCCGCGCGATAAGCTGTGCCCTCATTCAGGTGACCCGCGGACACAGCTCTCGGGTGGAGGACTGCAGCAGTGGCTGCGGGTCACCTGAGTGACAGCACCGCTGATCGCGCGGCTCACTGCAGTAACTGAGGGGATTTGCAGTTACCTCTCTCTCTCTCTCCTCCCGACCGCAAATCTCCTTTTCCCGGCGAAACATTACAAAAAAAAAACGCAAAACGTTCTTTTAAAGGAATCCGTTACTTTATAGCACACTATTTGCAATGCATCCGTCACACAACGCACTGTGACGGTTGCCTCACAACGCAGCTGTGAAAGCAGCCATTAATGTGTGCAGGGGGTGGAGTGCGGGGTGGGTGGAACCCATGGCACTGAGGACATCAGTGCCGGGGACTGCATGGCTGGTGACAGGTGACTATCCAGGTGTGTGTGAGTGTTCGTGTGTGTATGTTTGTGTGTGTGTGTCTGTTCAGTGTGTATACATGCGGAGTGCGGGGGGGCGGAGCTAAGCAGGGAAGTGTCGGCCCGTAGTTCAGGCTGTTCAGTTAGGCTCCTTGCATACGTAGCCAGGGTAAATATCGGGTAACTAAGCAAAGCTCTTTGCTTGGTTACTCGATATTTACCTTGGTTACCAGCGTACACCGCTTAGCGCTGGCTCCTTGCACACGTAGCCAGGGTAAATATCGGGTAACTAAGCAAAGTGCTTTGCTTGGTTACCTGATATTTACCTTGGTTACCAGCGTACACCGGTTAGCGCTGGCTCCTTGCACACGTAGCCAGTGTAAATATCGGGTAACTAAGCAAAGCACTTTGCTTGGTTACCCGATATTTACCTTGGTTACCACCGTACACCGCTTAGCACTGGCTACTTGCACACGTAGCCAGGGTAAATATCGGGTAACTAAGCAAAGCACTTTGCTTAGTAATCCGATGTGTACGCTGGTTACGTGTGCAGGGAGCCTTAGCTGAGTCGTTGGTCACAGGCTCTTTAGCGCACGCGCTGTGGCGATGGTTGTCACTGTAATGACGTCGATTTGGAGCAAGACAGACAGAATAAGGCAATTACATATTATTATTATTATTTATTATTATAGCGCCATTTGTTCCATGGCGCTTTACAAGTGAAAGAGGGTATACGTACAACAATCATTAACAGTACAAAACAGACTGGTATAGGAGGAGAGAGGACCCTGCCCGCGAGGGATCACAATCTACAGGGAAAGGGTGATGGTACGATAGGTGAGGACAGAGCTGGTTGCGCAGTGGTCTACTGGACTGAGGGGCTATTGTAGGTTGTAGGCTTGTTGGAAGAGGTGGGTCTTGAGGTTCCTCTTGAAGCTTTCCACGGTAAAGGAGAGTCTGATGTGCTGAGGTAGAGCATTCCAGAGTATGGGGGATGCATGGGAGAAATCTTGTACGCGATTGTGGGAAGAGGAGATAAGAGAGGAGCAGAGGAGGAGATCTTGTGAGGATCTGAGGTTGCGTGCAGGTAGGTACCGGGAGACTGGGTCACAGATGTAGGGAGGAGACAGGTTGTGCATGGCTTTGTATGTCATGGTTAGTGTTTTGAACTGGAGTCGTTGGGTGATGGGAAGCCAGTGAAGGGATTGGCAGAGTGGCGAGGCTGGAGAGTAGCGAGGGGAGAGGTGGATTAAGCGGGCCGCAGAGTTTAGGATAGATTGGAGGGGTGCAAGAGTGTTGGAAGGGAGGCCAGAGAGCAGGAGGTTGCAGTAGTCGAGGCGGGAGATGATGAGTGCATGCACTAATGTTTTTGCTGATTCTTGGTTAAGGAAAGCACGGATCCGGGAGATGTTTTTGAGTTGTAATCGGCATGAGTTGAAGAGGGCTTGGATGTGTGGCTTGAAGGATAGAGCAGAGTCGAAGGTCACTCCAAGGCAACGAGCTTGTGAGACTGGGGAGAGTAAGCAACCATCGAGTTTGATGGAAAGGCTTGTTGGAGGAGATGAGTGAGGAGGAGGAAAGACAATGAGCTCTGTTTTGTCCATGTTAAGTTTTAGGAATCGCGCAGAGAAGAAGGATGAAATAAATAGCAGACAGACATTGTGGAATTTTGGTTAGTAGAGAGGTAATGTTAGGTCCAGAGAGGTAGATCTGTGTGTCATCGGCATAGAGATGATACTGGAAGCCGTGGGATTCTATGAGCTGTCCCAGGCCGAAGGTGTAGATGGAGAACAACAGGGGTCCAAGAACTGAGCCTTGAGGGACACCGACAGATAGGGGGCGAGATGAGGAAGTGGTGTGAGAATGGGAGACGCTGAAAGTTCGGTCGGTTAGGTATGAGGAGATCCAAGATAGGGCCAAGTCTGTGATGCCCAGAGATGAGAGAATCTGTAGTAGGAGGGAATGGTCTACTGTGTCGAAGGCAGAGGACAGGTCCAGGAGGAGGAGGATAGAGTAGTGACGCTTGGCTTTGGCGGTTAGTAGGTCATTAGTGACTTTAGTTAGGGCAGTTTCAGTGGAATGATGCGGTCGGAAGCCAGATTGTAGCTGGTCAAAGAGGGAGCAGGAGGAGAGGTATGAGGACAGTTCAAGATGGACATGCTGTTCTAGTAGTTTTGAGGCATAGGGGAGAAGGGATATGGGGTGATAGTTTGACACAGAGGATGGGTCAAGGGAGGGCTTTTTGAGGATGGGTGTAATAGAGGCATGTTTAAAGCATGAAGGGAATACACCAGTTGTTAGTGATAGGTTGAAGAGATGGGTTAGGGCTGGGATGAGGACTGTGGTGATGTTGGGGATGAGGTGCGATGGGAGCGGGTCCAGTGCACAGGTTGTTAGATGTGATCTTGAGAGTAGAGTGGAAAGATTGTTTTCTGTCATGGTGGAGAAGCTGGATTTGGAGGAAGAAGGCTGAGTAGCTATGATGAGGGGCTGTGGTGATTGTGGGCCAAAGCTTGCTCTGATGGTGTCAATCTTCTGCTTGAAGAAAGAGGCAAAGTCTTCAGCTGAGATGAGAGGAGAGGGAGGTAGTGCTGGAGGACGGAAGAGAGAATTAAAAGTGTTGAATAGCTGTTTAGGGTTGTGAGAGAGAGAGGATATGAGGGATGAGAAGTAGGTTTGTTTTGCAGCAGTGAGTGTGGACTTATATATATATATATATATATATTATATATTTATATATAAAATATCATATTATTACCCTTAAAATCATATTACCCTTGCTTCATCTGTACTTATTATCTATGTGTGCAACTTTTCTGTTGATGGATTAATTTCATTGTGTATATCCCCCATTTTCATTAATTGCATTGTTTTTATTCTTTTTTTTGTTTGTTTTCAATAAAGATTAACTTTAATATTATTTTGGCTAAAAGCTCATGTTATTCATATGTTTTACATGCATTATTAGTTTGTTTCCACTGCAGAAATGAACTAAAAACACATACGCATTTTTTATTTGTAGATTTTCTTAGGGAATATCTGCAACACATTAACATCAACAGTAATTGAAAGGAAAGAAAAATACAGTGGGGTTAAGAGTTGTATACCCTGTTTCCCCGAAAATAAGACACTGTCTTATATTTTTTTTTGCCCTGAAAAAAGCACTATGTCTTATTTTCAGGGGGTGTCTTATTCTTGAGGAGACATGGTTTGGGTAAGTTTACCCCCCACAATAAGCAGACCCTCCTTCCCAGGATCATCATACTTACCAGCCCCAGGCATCTGTATGGCTCCCAGATCTTCCTGTGATCTCCCAGCAGGTATGCTGCACGCCTCCCCTGCGTCTGGCCGACACACATACTTCAGATCACACAAACACACACACATATATCAGATAGCATACACTCATTTAGACACACACACACACACACACACACACACACCCCTTTCAAATCATTGCTCCCGGTGATCTCCCAGTAGCTGTGCTCTCCTGCGTCTGGCTGACACTCACATTAGACAGCATACACACACACACACACCCCTTTCAAATCATTCCTCCCTGTGCTCTCCTGTGAGCGCTCCCAGCAGCTGTGCTGCACGCTGTCCTCCTGCCGACACTCACACATCCGATCGCATACACGCACAGTCACACATCCGATCGCATACACTCACACACACTCACGATATCGTACGTACCACTACAATCGCGCGCGCAGACACTCACAACATCTGGAGATATCACATGCTTCCGGCCATGTGATCAAGGTCCTGGAAGATCACAGCACAATATCGCCGCCGAGAAGCAAGCAATATCACTGGATGGGGTGAGTGTGTGTATGCGATCTTTAGTCTGTGTGTGTGTGTGTGTGTGTGATCTGATGTGTGTGTGCGTTCCGCTGCAGGACCATGATGCGCTCACCTGCTCCCGGTCGGCGTCTGGTGAGTATGATCGGGGTGTCTTCTCTTTTCTTTCTTTAGTGCGTCTCCGCTGTCTATAATGAAGTGTCCTGCAGTGTCTTTAACTTTTTCTCCGCTGCATGACACTTCATTAATGACCGCAGCTATGTCTTATTTTCAGGGGATGTCTTATATTAAAGCAGGGGTGGGGAACCTTTTTACTGCCGGGGGCCATTTGGAATTTCCTACTAACCTTTGGGGGCCGCACAACATTATCAACCTGAAAAATAACCCTGCTATATTTGGTCAAACGATTAACTCACCCCTATTGTGGTGGCCGGAGCTGCTTCTCTTTGGTGCAATTGTAATGTTCGGTGATATTGATCATCTTGTTTCTCACAGCTGCTTTTCCAGGTTTGTCTCTGTCTGGAGATGCTGGGGGCATACACATCACAGGAGGGGCCAGGGCGCATAAATTACAGGAGACACTGGGAGTACACATCACAGGAGGGGCTGGGGCATATACATCACAGGAGGGGCTGGGGCATATACATCACAGGAGGGGCTGGGGCATATACATCACAGGAGGGGCTGGGGCATATACATCACAGGAGGGGCTGAGGCATATACATCACAGAAGGGGCTGGGGCATATACATCACAGGAGGGGCTGGGGCATATACATCACAGGAGGGGCTGGGGCATATACATCACAGGAGGGGCTGGGGCATATACATCACAGGAGGAGCTGGGGCATATACATCACAGGAGGGGCTGGGGCATATACATCAGTAGGGGGCATGGACAGCCCTGGCGGTGGCACAGACATGACTGGGGACACGCACAGCACTGGGTGGCAGCACGCACAGCACTGGGTGGCAGCACGCACTGCACTGGGTGGCAGCACGCACTGCACTGGGTGGCAGCACGCACTGCACTGGGTGGCAGCACGCACTGCACTGGGTGGCAGCATTAGGGAGACAGACAGGTCTGGGGGAACATAGACATCAATAGGAGAGCACGGACTGGGGAGCATAGAAAGCAGTGGGAGGGTACAGACAGCAGTAGCGAGTTAAGAGCACTGAGGGGTGGCACACAGCACTGGGGAGCATGGACAGCATAAGGGGGACACAGGCAGCACTCACCGTGGCATGGACAGCACTGGTGGCAGCATGGACAGCATTAGGTGGTGCGGACAGCACTGGTGGGGGGGCATAGACATCACCCAGGGGGTACAGACAGCACTAGGGGGGGCACGGACAGCAGTGAGGGGTTACACCGCGCTGAGGGGGTACACAGCACTGGGGTGTACACAGCATTAGGGGGTACACACAGCACTAGGGGGTACACACAGCACCTGGGGGTACACAGCACTGGGGGGTACACACTGTACTAGGAGGTACACAGCACGAGGGGGTACACACAGCACGAGGGGGTACACAGCACGAGGGGGTACACAGCACGAGGGGGTACACAGCACGAGGGGGTACACACAGCATTAAGGGGTACACAGCATTAGGGGGTACACACAGCATTAAGGGGTACACACAGCATTAGGGGGTACTCACTGTACTAGGGGGTACTCGCTGCACTAGGTGGTACACACTGCACTAGGGGGCACATAGCACGAGGGGGTACACACAGCACTGGGGTGTACACAGCACTAGGGGGTACACACAGCACTAGGGGGTACACACAGCACCTGGGGGTACACAGCACTGGGGGGTACACACTGTACTAGGAGGTACACAGCATGAGGGGGTACACACAGCACGAGGGGGTACACACAGCACGAGGGGGTACACACAGCACGAGGGGGTATACAGCACGAGGGGGTACACAGCATGAGGGGGTACACAGCATGAGGGGGTACACACAGCATTAAGGGGTACACACAGCATTAAGGGGTACACACAGCATTAGGGGGTACACACAGCATTAGGGGGTACTCACTGTACTAGGGGGTACACACTGTACTAGGGGGTACACACTGCACTAGGGGGTACATACAGCACAAGGGGGTACACACAGCATTGGGGGGTACATACAGCACGAGGGGGTACACACAGCATTGCGGGGTACACACAGTACGAGGGTGTACACAGCACTGAGCGGGGAGGGGGGGACAGCGATGGGTTGAGTACTCGCAGTGAGGGGGAGGGAGAGTCACACACACACACAGCACAGTTTCGGGAGGCTGGTAAACCTGCTGCAGCTCTTTTGTGTGACTTTATCGCAGCTTGCTACTTACCCGCCCACCAGAGCACACAGGCCGGGGATAAGCCTAGAATGTATGGGCTGCAGTCAGGTCCTGGAAGTCAGGATCTGGAGAGAGCCCGTACATTCTAGCATCTACCCACAGGGCATCAGGCTGTGGGATTTAAAGGGCCGGCAGCCGGGAAAAGCGCGGCTGCCACCAAAGCACAATGGTCCCCGGGAATGTGCCCGGGGGCCGCATAAAAAGTCGTCATGGGCCGTATACGGCCCGCGGGCCGGAGGTTCCCCACCCCTGTATTAAAGCATCCCTGAAAACTCCTGCTATGTCTTATTTTCGGGGAATGTCTTATTTTCGGGGAAACACGGTAGATCTTCACTTTTTTTGAACTGGATCCAATAAGTCAAAGCGACAAAAAAGGCCATAGCCTACACAGTGGAGTCCTAAATTGAGAGAGTATAACAAGACAAATAATCACACCACCGAGAGGAGTATATGAAATAAATAAAAGTCTAGAATCATGTCAACGTAAGCCCTGAACAGCATAGAGAGTCACAGAACAATTTCCATGTAAACAGAAGCATAAATGTCGACCATGAGACAGACTTAAAAAAAAAAAAGTAACTCTTCAGTCGGTGATGATAAAGGCAGCAGGCCAGGAAGAGGAGACCTACCGTACGTTTCGCATATAGGAAGTATTACAGCTTCATCAGAGGAGGTGGTGTGATTATTTGTCTTGTTATAGTCTCTCAATTTGGGAATCCACTGTGTAACTTGGCAGAATATGGCCTTTTTTGTCTTTTTGTCTCTTTGACTAATTGGATAGTTTCATTTTGTGTCTGTTTTTATCTTTTTATACTAATAAATAAAAATGTTGTAATTTTTTCACCTAATCTACCTGTGTGTGCGTTTATACTCCTTGTTCGCCGGCATTCATCAGTCCTCAGAGTTTTTCTGTCTCTTTATGTCATAATTCAATATGGAGCGTCGAAAATACAGCAAATACTCATCATATGAAGTTATGCTTAACCCTTCACGACCTTGAACGAACTAGAACGTCCATGGTTATGTCCCTGCCATTGATGCAGGCTCACACGTTAAGCCCAAATCTTTCCCTGCACCACTCGGCAGCCCCGTGATGTAATTACCATGACAAAGGTCAGGTGATGACCCCTGAATTATGGTTTTTAAATGCTGCAACACTACAATAAAATGCAATAAGAGGCAATTAAAACATCGCATCAACCCAAAAATTGTATAATTAAAAATGTCAGATTAGGGCGCAGAAATAAGACATGACAGCCCCAGATCCCAAAAAATGAAAACGTAATAGGTCTCGGAAAATGGCATCAAAAGCACTACTTTTTTTTTTTTTAAACAAGTCTCTGAATTTTTTTGCCCCAATTAAATAAAGGAAAACCATACATGTTTGATATCTACGAACTCATACTGACCTGGAGAATCATACAGTGAACATGGTAAATAATAAAAAAAAAATCATGC
The DNA here is from genome assembly GCF_048569485.1 of Anomaloglossus baeobatrachus. Classification (NCBI taxonomy): domain Eukaryota; kingdom Metazoa; phylum Chordata; class Amphibia; order Anura; family Aromobatidae; genus Anomaloglossus; species Anomaloglossus baeobatrachus. Next base: position 202,766,902 of record NC_134355.1, on the reverse strand, counting down.
AATTGTACTGTAACAGTGTGTCCCTCCCCCGCCTGTGCTCATGGTGTAATAGTCTGTCCCTCCTTTGTACTGCTTCTGCTGGGAAATTATTTGTTCTTCTCAGCAGGGGACTTCTCCAACCACAACTTGGTAAACAGAACAGAGCCAGGAGTCTAAAGTCCATTCATGTAGCAGATGTCTAGGGGGAGGTGTGCCCACCTAAGGGGCTGATCCCAAGAGAGAACAATGAGACCCATGTTAGGTTAGTTGGATCTCGGCTGGAGAAGCACTAGGATTTATAGCTGAGGCTGGATCCTAGGGCCTGTGTATGGACTGCTACAGACTGGAGATCAGTGGCCACTTGGGATTGTGTTTTCTTGTTCCCCCTGTTGGACTCAAGGAACTCATATAAGGACTATTGCCCTATTTTCCCTGGCATCGGAATACCAGGCGGTGCCCCTGGATCTTTTGTTTTGTTGTGGACTCCTTGCAGATTTTAAGGATTTATATTTGTTTGGTGCTTTATCTTTGTGGTTCCAATAAAGCCCTTCGGATTGTTCCTTGGCCTGGCGTCCCTCACTGCTCTGTCGCATACCCCATCAAAAAGTGGGGGCAGCAGCGGAATCAGGGCAGAAAGAATGGAGGACACCGGCCTATTAACATCTGGAATGAGAACCTCAGAGTACAAGAACCGGACTGTGGTGAGCCTACAAACAAAGGCCCGTGAATTAGGAGTCGGTTACAAAGGACTCTCTAAGGAGCAACTAATTGAGGCATTGGAAAACACTTGCCTGCAAGATGGCACCGAGGAACAATTTCCACAGCAAGGGGAGGAAAGACGGGAGCTGGAGGTAAATACCCAAAAAAGTCAATGGGTTGTGTGGTATGAGGAGGAGATGGCACTGCTTGGAGATGAGGCCACCATAGAAGATAAGAGGGAGGCTATTCGCAGAGCTCAAGAGAGGGCAGCATTGCTGGAGAGGAGGTTTGCTGTGGAAACAGCTAGAGGCTCCAGACAGACTGTAACCACAGCACCAACTATGAGGGAATTCTCCAGAGTGTCCCGCAAGGACTTTAAGCCATTGAATGAAGCTGCAGGCGACATTGAGAGCTTCTTCCAGGACTTTGAGCATTAGTGCCGATTAATGGAAGTCCCAGAAAGAGAGCGAGTTAGAGACCTGGTGGGCCTCTTGGAGGGTGGAGCTGCCGACGCCTATAGAGCTATGGACCCTCAGTGGATTTGTGAGTATGGGGAGATAAAACAGACCATTCTGGAACATTATGCCATGACCCCAGATACTTATAGGACTCAGTTCCGTACATTAGCCTGTGATGGGGAAGTGTCTTTCAAGATGTATGCCCACAGACTGAAACAAGTATGCCATCGCTGGCTGGAGGGAGAGGGGGCCTTAACTTGGGAGACCTTCCTCCAGGTCATCCTAAAAGAACAGTTTTATGCCAAGTGCCCTACTGAGATCTGGGAATGGGTGCGCGAGAGGAGACCAGAGACAGTGGAACAAACTGCCGCTCTCGCTGATGAGGTGCTCACTATCAAGCCTCAGTGGAAAAAGCTGCTAGCAGAGGGAGCAAAAATGACCAGCACCCCAACACCAGAGGTTCCTTGTCCTTCAGTACCCAATGTTCCTCAACCTCCTAGACAACCACCTCCAGCACCTGCACCTCAATATCAATCACCAAGGTCTCCTACCTACTTCTCCAGAAGGCAAACTGGAAGGAGTGAGACGCAGCGCAGATGTTATCGATGTGGGCAGCCTGGTCATCTGCAAGCTCATTGTCCAGGTGTTCGGAGGCAGAACAGTTACAGACCCCCTTTGCCTGTCCATTATCTACAGACACAGTCAGCAGGAGAAGAGCTGGAATCAGGCCCTGATGATTTGCCAAGTGACTCTGATATGTTGACTTCCTTACCAGGAGTCTATGGGGTGCGAGCCACAGCCGCCCATTCTTCTGATCTTCAATGCCACTTTGTCGGTGCGATAACCAGAAGTCAAGCAAAGAGAGCATCAGATGTGGATGTGTTCAACCCATCAATGGAAATGAGGCCACCCGAACCGCCTTCACAGCCGGTGAGTGATTTTTTTTGTGGGACTCATCTGAATGTCACTTGGGATAAAGTTCAGTTTAGACAAGAGATAGAGACTGACCCCACCCTAGCTATCTTTAGAGCTCGGGCTGAAGTAGGGCAGTTAGGAGAAAATGGGGAAAAAATTATCAGAGAAAATGGACTTCTATATCGAGTTACCAACGCTGACTCCTTAAATAAGCCATGGACTTATAGCAAACAGCTGATTGTTCCTCAGAAATACAGAATTTCCCTATTACACCTTGCTTATGACATTCCTACTGCCGGCCATCAAGGGAAAACCCGCACCGAGAGACGATTGACTCAAATTTTCTATTGGCCTGGAATTTCTCAAGCAGTGGCACATTTCTGTCGAACTTGCAACATATGTCAGCGTAGAGGGCGACCCGGAGATCACGCAAAGGCACCCTTGCAACCACTCCCTATAATAGAAGAACCCTTTCAAAGAGTAGCTGTCGATATCATTGGACCTCTGGCTAAACTAAGTAAATCCGGAAAGCAGTATATTCTCACTGTTGTGGACTATGCCACCCGATATCCAGAAGCTGTGGCCTTGTCAAGTATTTCTGCAGCCAAGGTAGCTGAGGCCCTTGTTACCATTTTCACCCGAGTAGGATTCCCAAGTGAAATCTTATCGGACCAATGCTCCCAGTTCATGTCAGAGTTGGTGCAGTGTCTGTGGCGCACTTGTGGAGTACGAGCTACAGCATATCATCCTCAAACTAATGGACTTTGTGAACGGTTTAATCAAACACTGAAAAATATGCTAAGGGACTTCACTGACAGGGATTCCGACTGGGAGAAGTACCTACCCCATCTCCTGTTTGCCAATCGGGAAGTTCCCCAGGAGTCCACTGAGTTTTCCCCCTTTGAACTACTCTATGGAAGAAAGGTCAGAGGATCCTTAACTCTGCTAAAGGAATATTGGGAGGGGCAAGTTGAAGATACAGGAACCCCTGTTGTTTCATATGTTCTTAAGCTTCGGGAAACCCTGGCTCAACTTGCTAGTTTGGCCCAGGATCATGTGCGGATGGCTCAAACCAGACAGAAGACATGGTATGACCGCAAAGCACGCTATCGAGAATTTGTAGAGTGACAACAAGTCTTAATGATTGTTCCCTATCGGCAAAATAAACTCCAGACTCCAGACAACATGGGAGGGTCCCTTCCGGGTTCTTAGAAAACTAAACAACACCAATTACCTTCTTACTCTAGATGATCAGGGTCTAAGACAAAGGACTGTCCATGTGAATATGATTAAGGAGCACCATGATCGGACATTACCTATGATAGCAAGCTGTCAGCTGGCTTCAGAAGATGGTCACGAGGATGAGGACCCATTACCTGATCTTGTTGAAGCAGCCAGAGCCCCATCCACTGTGGAACAGGTTCCTCTGAGAGATCACTTAGATTCCTTACAGAAAAAACAAATGCTGGGAGTGCTCCATCAGAGACAGGCTGCTTTTTCATCCCGACCAGGTCGAACCACAGTAACCCAACATCATGTGGACACTCAGGGCTTCCGTCCCATACAACAGGCTCCCTACAGGGTACCAGAATCAGTTAGAAACACCATGCAGCATGAGCTGGAGGAGATGTTACAGCTTGGGATGATTCAGGCCTCCCATAGTCCTTGGGCCTTTCCTGTTGTGTTAGTACCCTAGAAAGATGGGAGTACTCGATTTTATGTGGACTACAGTCGACTAAATGACCATACCATCAGTGATGCTTACCCAATGCCCCACATTGATGAACTTCTAGACCGGCTAGTTGGGGCACGATAAGTCACCACCTTGGATCTCAGTAAGGGATACTGGCAAATTCCCCTGACAGAGGAAGGTAGAGAAAGGTCGGCTTTTATAACCCCTTTTGGTCTGTATGAATTTCTAAACATGCCTTTCGGAATGAAAAACGCCCCAGCAACCTTTCAGAGAATGGTGGACCAGATCCTCTGGGGATGTGGCGACTTTGCTTGTGCCTACCTGGATGGTATCGCCATCTTCAGCCACACATGGGAAGAACATCTGAATCAAGTAGCCGTTATTCTGGACCTGATTCTCGCAGCAGGCCTAACCATTCGACCTGATAAATGCCAATTGGGGATGGGTGAAGTCCAATACCTAGGGCATCGAGTAGGAGGAGGGAAGTTACGTCCTGAACCTGCCAAAATCCAGGCTATTAGAGACTGGCCTGTACCCCAAACCAAGAAACAAGTTATGGCTTTCGTGGGCACTGCCAGTTATTACCGAAAATTTGTTCCTCATTTCAGCTCTGTGGCCAAGCCCCTTACAGACCTCATGAAGAAAACAATGCCCCGGCTGGTGATCTGGACTCCAGCCTGTGATGAGGCTTTTAACCGGCTGAAGGACGCCCTGGTCTGCGACCCTGTTCTGGCTGCTCCAGACTATAAGAGGAGATTCATTGTGCAGACGGATGCCTCTTCTTATGGACTGGGAGCTGTACTAAGCCAGGTGAATGCAGGCGGGGAGGAGCACCCATTGCCTACCTCAGCAGGAAGCTGCTGGACCGAGAAGTGGCCTATGCAACTGTTGAGAAGGAATGCCTGGCTGTAGTATGGGCCCTTAGGAAACTAAGGTCGTATCTGTATGGACGAAAATTCACTGTGGTTACTGATCACAATCCCCTCACCTGGCTGAACAGAGTCTCTGGGGACAATGGACGCTTACTACGATGGACAAAAAAGACTGACTGCACGCATCGAGCTGACGTGTGAACAGGTGCATAACTGAACATGACATTAAATACAAAAAGAGACAGTTTGCACTCTGATAATGCTAAAGTATGGAAACTTTTCAAATTCAATTTGATATATTCCAGGGGTCAAATTTATCTCAAAAATATATTATAAACCCCAACTTTTTAAAAAATTCCTTTATTATACCAAAGGCTAAACAGACTCATAGACATAAATACATACAGTGTCTCAGCTGGATTCAACCAATAAGGGGGTAGATACATTGCAATATACAATTCATCCTTCTTTCACGATTCGATACCTATTTCCCCTCATCAAAAAATTCCTCAGAGGGAAAAATTGCAATTTTTCAAAGGTTTATATATACTTCATACCATTATTCACATTATATATACATTTTTTATAAATACCTATTAAACTCACCGTCACACCGTGGTTTAGGAGCTGAATACAGAGACAAAAAGATATTTCGTCTCTATATCTAGTTCCAACCCCTATCCAGTTTTAGAGACCATATAAACACACTTATGATAATGTCATCCCTGGTCACTCTTTTTGATGTTTTTTGACCGCTACTCGACATCCAAATCACATCCTCAACTGGTCAATTGAACAGAGGAAAAAACAGGGATAACTTTTTTTAAAAAAAGCACATCCTGGAATACCCTAGGTTATTCCTAACAGAACCAACACCCAATATGTAGTGCAAACTCATCTACCGAACTGTTATTTTAGATACCATGCACCCTATAGAATGCCAAAGGTCATTCTCTACAGAACAGAGACCTAATATCGGCCCGAGGCCATCATCTGAACTGTTAGAAAAAAGATTTTTTCAGCAAAGCAACAAACACATATATGCCAAAGATAATACAGAATAAAAAGTCCAGTAACCATAATTTGTTCCTTAATAGGATTCTTGATGGATGAAATATTTATCACATATCCACTTGAGATTATCATATAAAATAATATCCTTCTTCATAGAGGTAGTTGATTTCAGACATGTGAAATGTCACAGGTTCCTTTTGGTAATGGTTAGACACTCTGTGCTTGATAGCTTCACAATCTTGGGATACAATTGACACCTTAAACCTCAACGCGTTTCCCCCCCTTGTATGATAGAGCCAAAGGGTTCATCAGGAGGTTTTATTGATCCATGAGTTTAATATCAATATTCAATATGGATCCCAAAATCACCTCAGATAAAGTATGGTATGCCAAACCGGACCACTACAGCAATCGTAAGTCCATGGGGCGTGCTGGTGTCCTCATTTGGGGATTTTCTGGGACGGAGGCTATCATGGCGTTTTGCCAGTTTCTACTGTCTCATCTTACTTGGACCCCTAAACGATTGCTGTAGTGGTCCGGTTTGGCATACCATACTTTATCAGAGGTATGCACCTTCTGACCGTGCACCCCTCCCCCAGTTGGCACAGGTAATCTCATTCTATATAGCAGGTTCCTACGTGCCCATACATGGGAGGTTTTTAACCCAGAGAGAGGCTTCAGAATAGCATTAGGTACCCAGTTACGAGATATGCCGTGAAGGGGCAACTGGGCAGATATACAAATGGCCATTTCTATATGCTAAATATCTCATTTTTCTTAGATTTTTCTCTTGGAGGAAGGGCAGCAAAACTGAAAATCAAAAATGGAAATTGGCTACATCCATACAAGGTTGAATCGAAGTTAAAGGGAAGGTGACACATTTTTTTATTTTTGCATTAATAATAGTGATTATGAAATCAAGTATTTTTAATACAAAATTAAATTGACTGTTTATTTAGTTTTTATTTAATTCTAGTTTTACTGAAGCTCTAGGCGCTGCCATCATGGATTTATGGCAGCCCCCTGTGCATGTGTTGTTGGGTTCCAACCCCTACACTTAACACAGAAACAGTGTCGAGATCACAGCAGAGGAAGGAGATCAGTGCCATCTTTGTGGAGCTCACAGCGTATGCTGTATGCTCCACTTTCCCCCTGTCACTCGCTGAGATGGATGGGGTGAGTACCGGCAGTACAGTATATGGGGGCACGGGATAGAGTGAGGCATTGGGATACAGTCAGTAGGGCATTGGGATACAGTCAGTGGGACACTGGGAAACAGTTAATAAGTCATTGGGAAACAGTGAGTGGGGCATTGGGATACAGTCAGTGGGACATTAGGAAACATTGGGTTATTGTGATATAGTCAGTGGGGTATTGGGATACAGTCAGTGGAGCATTGGGAAACAGTTAATAAGTCATTGGGAAACAGTGAGTGGGGCATTGGGATACAGTCAGTGGGACATTAGGAAACATTGGGTTATTGTGATATAGTCAGTGGGGTATTGGGATACAGTCAGTGGGGCATTGGGAAACAATCAGTGGGCCATTGGGATACAGTCAGTGGGCCATTGGGATACAGTCAGTGGGCCATTGGGATACAGTCAGTGGGGTATTGGGAAACAGTACGGCGCAAGATACAGTGGAGCACTATGCCCTTGGCCTTAGTGACACTTTAGACATATTAGGATAACTTTGCGGTCACCATCAAAATGGCTCCGTACTGTGATCCTAAACTTCATTCTCTCTTATCCTTTTGGAAACACTCAGATTGGGAGGGGGAGGTGACATCATACACAGGAGAGCAGATTCTGCCCACTTTTACTGCAGTTGTAATGTGTTTTTTTTTTTATATTTTTCACAATTAAAAATAATATTATTTAAACATCCCATTAAAAGATTAATACTTTATATTTTTTCAGTTATTGAAAAAAAGATTTTTTTTCTTATAACACCTTCGAAGCCTTTAACCCCTTCACGACCGCGGGCAGTAAAATTACGTCCTATTTTAACGTGACTTAACGACCAGGGACGTAATTTTACTGCCTAAACTTCATTTGATTGCCGTGGCCATAGCAACGGCTTTCAAATGCTGTCCCCTGCTGTTTCTTACAGCAGGGGACCTTTGCTTGACCCCAGGGGGGGTGGCATCGCCACCCCCTATCGACGATCGATGTGATTGGCTGTTCAAATCGGAACCGCCAACCACATCGATCGCACTAATTTCGGCAAAAATAATGCCCGAATTAGTGCGATCCTGTGAGATCCAGCTATGACATGCCGCAGCTGCAGCAGCATATCATAGGTGGACCTCAAACATGCCGCCCCCAGCCCCTGCAGCACTGATTGGAGCGATCGTGCTATGACGCGCAATCGCTCCAATCAGTGTGCAGTGGGGCGGTCTGATCTGAAGGTGGCCGCCCTCCCCAGGCCTGTACTGCTCTGGGGACCATCCCCCAACATGGCTGCAGCGTGGAGTGGCTGGTACTTTTGGTACCACGCCACCGCAGCTGCCGCCGCAGACGCCCCCTCTGCTGTCACCGCGCCAGCTCCAAAGGTAAGTATTGCGCTCCGGCGATGGCCCCTGCGCGCTCCCGTGAAGGCCCCTGCGCGCTCCCGTGAAGGCCCCTGCCCGTGCCCCCCCAGATCTGCCCCCCTACGCCCCGATCTGCCCCCCTACGCCCCGATCTGCCCCCCGGCATCCCGATCTGCTCCCCACGCGCTCTGCCTGCCTCCTCTGTCATCTGCTTCCAAGGTTCCTTCCTTCTGCTTTTGCTTCTCCGCCCCCTCTGCTCTCCCTCTAACCCCCCCCATCTGCCCCCCCTCTGCTCCCCCTCTCCCCATCCCCCCCTGCCCCCCCCCCCCGACGTCCTCTTACCTGCCTTCAGGGGTCGTCCGAGGTCTTCACTGGCCCGATCACATCTGCCTCCATCGCTGGGTCCTTCTGCTGATCTGTCCAACGTCCTGCCTGCTGCTGGTGTAAAGCTGTCTATCTCACTGCCTTCTTGTTCCTCTGCAACTCTTCTGGTCAGTGATCCTCTTGGTACTGTGAGTATAACTTTTTTTTTTTTTTTTTTCTTGTATCCTGTCCATTTTTACACTTCATCTGTCCGTGCGTCCCGCCAAGCGCTGATCAGGGATGCAGATAACGGATCTGCATCCGTGGTCAGTTTTTGGCATGACTTTTTTCCGTATTCGCGACGCTTTTTGTATCGTGTCCGTCCGTGCGTCCCGCCGAGCGCTGATCAGGGATGCAGATAACGGATCGGCATCCCTGCTCAATTTTTGGCGTGACTTTTTTCCGTATTCGCGACGCTTTTTGTATCGCGTCCGACCGTGCGTCCCGCCGAGCGCTGATCAGGGATGCAGATAACGGATCGGCATCCCTGCTCAATTTTTGGCGTGACTTTTTTCCGTATTCGCGACGCTTTTTGTATCGCATCCGTCCGTGCGTCCCGCCGAGCGCTGATCAGGGATGCAGATAACGGATCGGCATCCCTGCTCAATTTTTGGCGTGACTTTTTTCCGTATTCGCGACAATTTTTGTATGGCATCCGTCTGTGCGTCCCGCCGAGCGCTGATCAGGGATGCACATAACGGATCGGCATCCATGGTCAATTTTTGGCGTGACTTTTTTTTTCCGTATCCCCGACGCTTTTTTTATCGCATCCGACCGTGCGTCCTGCAGCGGCCGATCAGTGCACTGCGTCTGTGCGTTTGAAAAGTCAAATGGCGCTCCTTCTCTTCTGAGCCCCGCCGTGCGCCCAAACAATTACTTTCCACCACATATGAGGTATCTGCGTACTCAGGAGAAAATGCACAATACATTTTATGGTGCATTTTTTCCTGTTACCCTTGTGAAAAAAAAAGCTACCTAATTGAAGCAACCATTTTGTGGTAAAAAAAATTTTTTTTCTTTTCACGGCTCAACGCTATAAACTTCTGTGAAGCCCCCAGGTGTTCAAAGTGCTCACCAAACATCTAGAAAAATTATTTGAGGGCTCTAGTTTCCAAAATGGGGTCACTTGTGGGGGAGCTCCATTGTTTAGGCACCTCAGGGGGTCTTCAAACCTGACATGGCGTCCGCTAATGAGTGCAGCTAATTTTGCATTTAAATGGCGCTCCTTGCCTTCCGAGCACTGCCGTGTGTCCAAACATTTGATTTCCACCACATATGAGGTATCTGCGTACTCAGGAGAAAATGGACAATACATTTTATGTTGCATTTTTTCCCAATACCCTTGTGAAAAAAAAAGCTACCTAGTTGAAGCAACAGTTTTGTGGTAAAAAAAAAAATTTTTCTTTTCACGGCTCAACGTTATGAACTTCTGTGAAGCCCCCAGGTGTTCAAAGTGCTCATCAAACATCTAGAAAAAATATTTGAGGGCTCTAGTTTCCAAAATGGGGTCACTTGTGGGGGAGCTCCATTGTTTAGGCACCTCAGGGGGTCTTCAAACCCGACATGGCGTCCGCTAATTAGTGCAGCTAATTTTGCATTTAAATGGCGCTCCTTGCCTTCCGAGCACTGCCGTGTGTCCAAACATTTGATTTCCACCACATATGAGGTATCTGCGTACTCAGGAGAAAATGGACAATACATTTTATGTTGCATTTTTTCCCGATACCCTTGTGAAAAAAAAAGCTACCTAGTTGAAGCAACAGTTTTGTGGTAAAAAAAAAATTTTTTTCTTTTCACGGCTCAACGTTATAAACTTCTGTGAAGCCCCCAGGTGTTCAAAGTGCTCATCAAACATCTAGAAAAAATATTTGAGGGCTCTAGTTTCCAAAATGGGGTCACTTGTGGGGGAGCTCCATTGTTTAGGCACCTCAGGGGGTCTTCAAACCCGACATGGCGTCCGCTAATTAGTGCAGCTAATTTTGCGTTCAAAAATTCAAATGGCGCTCCTTGCATTCCAAGCACTGCCGTGTGTCCAAACATTTGATTTCCACCACATATGAGGTATCTGCGTACTCAGGAGAAAATGGACAATATATTTTATGTTGCATTTTTTCCCAATACCCTTGTGAAAAAAAAAGCTACCTAGTTGAAGCAACAGTTTTGTGGTAAAAAAAATTTTTTTCTTTTCACGGCTCAACGTTATAAACTTCTGTGAAGCCCCCAGGTGTTCAAAGTGCTCATCAAACATCTAGAAAAAATATTTGAGGGCTCTAGTTTCCAAAATGGGGTCACTTGTGGGGGAGCTCCATTGTTTAGGCACCTCAGGGGGTCTGCAAACCCGACATGGTGTCCGCTAATTAGTGCAGCTAATTTTGCGTTCAAAAATTCAAATGGCGCTCCTTGCATTCCAAGCACTGCCGTGTGTCCAAACATTTGATTTCCACCACATATGAGGTATCTGCGTACTCAGGAGAAAATGGACAATATATTTTATGTTGCATTTTTTCCCAATACCCTTGTGAAAAAAAAAGCTACCTAGTTGAAGCAACAGTTTTGTGGTAAAAAAAAATTTTTTTCTTTTCACGGCTCAACGTTATAAACTTCTGTGAAGCCCCCAGGTGTTCAAAGTGCTCATCAAACATCTAGAAAAAATATTTGAGGGCTCTAGTTTCCAAAATGGGGTCACTTGTGGGGGAGCTCCATTGTTTAGGCACCTCAGGGGGTCTTCAAACCCGACATGGTGTCCGCTAATGAGTGCAGCTAATTTTGCGTTCAAAAATTCAAATGGCGCTCCTTCCCTTCCGAGCTCCGCTGTGCACCCAAACAATTGATTTTTACCACATATGGGGTATCGGCGTACTCAGGAGAAAATGCACAATAAATTGTAGGGTGCACTTTCTCTTTTCTCCCTTGTGAAAATGAAAATTTTATGGCTAAAGTAACATTTTTGTGTTAAAAAGTAAAATTTTCATTTTTTCCTTCCACATTGCTTTGGTTCCTGTGAAGCACCTAAAGGGTTAATAAACTTTTTGGATGTGGTTTTGAGCAGAGTGAGGGGTGCAGTTTTTAGAATGGGGTCACTTTTGGGTATTTTCTGTCACCTCGGCCTCTCAAAGTCACCTCAAATGTGATGTGGTCCCTAAAAAAAATTATTTTCTAAATTTTGTTGGAAAAATGAGAAATTGCTGATGAACTTTGACCCCTTCTAACTTCCTAACGAAAAAAAAATTTGTTTCGAAAATTGCGCTGATGTAAAGTAGACAAGTGGGAAATGTTATTTAGTAACTATTTTGTGTGACATATTTCTCAGATTTATGGGCATAAATTTTCAAAGTTTGAAAATTGCGAAATTTTCAAAATTTTCGCCAAATTTCCTAAATTTTCACAAATAAACGCAAAAAATATCGGCCTAAATTTACCACTGACATGAAGTACAATATGTCACGAAAAAACAATCTCAGAATTGCCAGGATCCGTTGAAGCGTCCCAGAGTTATAACCTGTCAAAGTGACACTGGTCAGAATTGCAAAAAATGGCCCGGTCATTAGGGTGTTTTAGTGGCCGGGGGTGAAGGGGTTAAAGGGAACCAATAATCAGGATTTTTCCTATATACCCTAAAGTCAGTGCTGTACTGACACTATCAGGCTGATTCTCTACATACCTGTAGTGGTCAGCTCAAGTGTTTAGGTTTTGAAATCTAAGAAAGTAAATTTTATAATATCGGCAGCTTCTTGAGTGACCGCAGCTGAGGATCAGATAATAGTTTAGGGGGTATGCATAGTTATCACATCTCGTTGTTAGAAATAGCTTAAGTATTATACAAACGATTCACTTTTCCCTTGCAGGACCTGTGTGAGGCCCCGCCCCTTCTGGTCACATGGGTATGACCTCAAACAGGTCCTGCAAGGGAAAAGTGAATTGTTTGTATAATACTTATGCTAATTCTAACTGGTGGAGGGTATAACTCTGAAAACCCACCCAAATATTATCTGATCCTCAGCTGCTGTCACTCAAGAAGCTGATGATTTTATAAACTTTACTTTATTGGATTTCAAAACTTAAACATCCAAGGTGACCACTAATTGTATGTATAGAATCAACCTTATAGTGCCAGTATAGCACTGGCTTTAGGTTATATACGAAAATCTTGGTGATTGGTTACCTTTAATATACAGCACAGAACCTCAGGGCTCTACTGTATATTACCAACTTAGAAATCAAAATCCTATTCATTCTTCACAGGAGTCAAAATGAAGGTAAATACCTTTTTAAATATGAGTTTTGGCTGAAGCTACAATATTCCTGTAAAGAGCTTTACAGAAGAAGATGAGAAAGGTGGACATGAGATCCCCTCTAATAGGGGACTGTCTGCATCTAATTGGTCCTGATTTTTAGACTGTGTAGTGTAGCACCCACGGAGCAAGGGGATAAGTACTCGTCACCGGGCCTGGTAATGTTGGGTCTGGGGATGTCACGGGTGGCCCTTTTGCACGGTTTCGTGGCCCCGAGATGTACAATAAAGAAGGTGGGGGGGAAGGATGATGATGGAGGTTGTTTTTCGTGACGCCACCTGTGGTATGCGGCCAGGAAATTAGCTGCCTCTGCAATCGCTGTCCTCCGGGGCAGATGGTAGTAGCAGCTAAGATGTTTCTGCTCCCCACAGGTGGAGCGGGCCCCGGGGAGGATGATAAGGGGAGCAATAATGGTAGGCGCCGAAGCGCGGGGCACCGGCGCCGGCAAGGACAGGCGGACACAGTCTCTGCGGGTTCAAGGTTTTCTATACTCACTGTCCTGGTTTTACCCAGAAGATGCCAGTCACCACCGTGATGGGCCCACCCAATCCTGAGCAATTTGAGGTCACCGGTGTTCCCACTGTGAGTCCCTTCTGGTCAGGGTCCCTCCTATCCCGGTGTAGGTGGAATATGGAACGGGTCACGGGTGTTTCCTGCACTTGCCGCAGACCCTGAAATCCTGTGTAGCTGTGAGGACCTGGGCCAAGCAGCTTGCTCTAAGCAACGGGTCTTGCAGTGCTCCCAGAAGTATGAAGGTATAGAAAATGTGCCTGGACCAAAGTCCCGACTGTGTTTCTCACCCCAAACTGTGCCCGGTGCTAACTATGTTTGAAGATGCTCCTTCCCTTTTCCCAAAGTGGTGCCCCAGGTAGTTGTCCCAGTGACCGGGAAAGTCCCATGCTTCGTGATGGTCACCCCCCTATCTACCCCAGGCCATCCCCCCAGTGGGAAAACACCTGTTTATGGTTTGTGAATGTGAGAAACACCAGCAATTAACCTCTCCTTACCCAGGATGAGTACTACATCTTAAGGGAGATGCAGTACCCTGTGGCGACTGAAGCCTCGGAGAAGTCACAGTAGGCCTTTTCCTTTTTTTGCTCTTTTTCTTTTCTTCTATTCGCTCTTATATTCCTTGAGATAATTGTGCAGGGTATCATTCTCCCATATTTTGATGTCTTAAAACAGTCTAGAAATCTGTATTATTGGCCTGCAGATAACTGGATATACTGTATGTATATATGTATATACTGTACTTGCAAGTTGAAATAAAACATTAGGTTAAAAAAGTAGAAAAAGAGCTATGCCAACACAGTAGTAAAAAATGATAATGTACTCACATTTTTCTGACATTTACAATCCCCAGCTGTACCAAAGATGCCAGAGAATTTCTTAGAAAATCCGAAGATAAGGCATCAAAGCATTTGGTGGCTCCTGCAAGTTTCAACAATATGTTAGGTAATATTTACATTTCATTGAGTGAAATTATTTTTAAGCTTGCTGAAAGAAACTGTCCATTACTTAGACTAGCCCTTCTCAATCACCATGGTTACCCCCAATTAAAATAACTCTTATATTTACCCCCGGCGCCAGCATCCTTCCAGCAGTGCCTCTCCCGCGGCTCACGTAATGTGTTACATCACGTGAGCCCTGCACCCAATCAGCACTGTCTTCACTCTTCCCTCCTTTGCACGTATCAAACGGCAACAGGAGTGAGTGGTGAGCCACAGCTCTGACTTCCTCTTGCTGTTTGATGACATAACTAGAGTCTCCGGAGAATGAGAACAGGCACCGCTGGATCGTCGCCGTCACTTGAAGTTAGTATTACATTTTTTTATAACAGAGGCAAACATGGTGATTGAGATGGGGTTGTCCAAGTAGTGAACAATCCCTTTACGGAGAATCTGTCACCAAGTTTTGCCTACTCCATCTGAGAACAGCATGGTGTAGGGACATAGATCATAATATCAGTGATGTATCACTTACTCACTGCATGCTGCATCTTTGATAAAAATGTTTGGTAACCTGCAGATCAACCATGCTCAGCTATATATATAGCTCCTCTTATCCCAGTGATTGAAAACTTTCTATGTACACTGTGCATAGGCAGAAATTTGCCAATTGGAGGTGTGTGCAGGGTTATACACAGCTCAGGATTATGTGGGACTACATGACAGCAAGTTTACTTGTCCTTTAGTGAGAATCTCTCACTAAAAATAGTGGGATTTTGGTAAAGCCACAACAAGCAGCCCAGTAGGTGTCACACTGCTGGAATCAGAGTCTCTGTCTATATTAGGCTATGTGCGCACGTTGCGTAAATACATGCAGTTACGCTGCGCTTTGTACCGCAGCGTAACTGCATGCGTCCTGCGTCCCCTGCACAGTCTATGGAGATTGTGCAGGGGTCGTGCGCACGTGGCGTCTTAGAGCGCAGCGCTTCGGCTGCTGCCCGAAGCGCTGCGTTCTAAGAAGTGACATGTCACTTCTTCCGTGCACTTTGCCGGCAGCTCCTGCTCTGTCTATGGCAGGAGTTGCAGGCAGAGCGCATGGAATCGGCTTTTTTTTTTTCTCTACGGACATTTTCTGCAGCGATTTGAAGCGCACGTGTGCTCTTCAGATCGCTGCAGAAATTTCTGCAGGGCTAGTACGCAACGTGCGCACATAGCCTTATGCTGCTCTCAAATTAGGTGGAACAAACATGTAACAGATTGCCTTTAAAGATCATTATTCTCAGCGGTGAATGCCCTGTGTACACATGATTCACACTGTCAAGAACAATGGCAACCAATGCACAGTGAACGATCTATAGGAGTAAAGGCCCCATTACACACAACGACGTACTGTATCTAACGATATTGAGAACAATACCCAGTAATATAGAATACATTTTTACATTTTCACAAATTGCAATATAGCATATATAATAATTTCGATTGTGAATCCAGGACTATATCAAAAAAGGGCATAAATCGTACAATATTTATAAGAACAAAAAGGAGAACAAACGATCAAAGCCCAATAAAGATAAAGATCAAAGTTGTACAAATAGTGAATTTTTATTATCAAGTGTTGTCACAAGTGAAGGAGACTACATGTATAAAGTTATGCCTATATCAGTGTGGTAAGGGATATATTTCTCAATAATATCCAGCATATGTGTCTACAAGAGAAAACCTAACAAAACAATGCAATATGTATTTACCGCTGTAAACTGGTGTTCCAGTTTACAGCGGTAAATACATATTGCATTGTTTTGTCAACCACTGTGGCTTGGTGCCTGTATTACGCCGTAATATGCGGTAGTTATGGTCGGCCTTTGCCACAATGTGGTAGTGCCGATCGGTGGTCTTATGCCTACAATCTGGACGTCTAGCATATGGTGCAGAGATTTTTTTGGCTACATATTGGCCTTAGGAAAAATCTGTGGTATAGTGACCTCTGCTGTCTATTTGTAAAAATTACATCTATACGATTGGATCTTTTTTTTGTTTAGGATCCCAATATATGAGTCCCTGGCTCTCCTTATGTTAAGGATATATGGCATCTAACCATGTGCAATGAGCCATTATAGGATGTACATATTTGTTAGGTTTTCTCTTGTAGACACATATGCTGGATATTATTGAGAAATATATCCCTTACCACACTGATATAAAAAAATTGTTTAAAAGAACAGAGAGTCCTCAGTGGTTGATACCTTTTAATGGCTAACTGAAAAGATGGTAATAATTGCAAGCTTTCGAGACTACTCAGGTCTCTTCATCAGGCATGGTATAACACAAAATCTGAAGAGTCACGTATTTATACACAACAGGACTGTTGTGTATAAATACGTGACTCTTCAGATTTTGTGTTATACCATGCCTGATGAAGAGACCTGAGTAGTCTCGAAAGCTTGCAATTATTACCATCTTTTCAGTTAGCCATTAAAAGGTATCAACCACTGAGGACTCTCTGTTCTTTTAAACAATTTTTTTATCTCTACTGGCTAACACGGTACAAAGATATATTTTACTTGTATCACACTGATATAGGCATAACTTTATACATGTAGTCTCCTTTGAACCATGTGCCATATAATAAAGGTGTATATATAGTGTGCTGATATGGGCATGTATACATGGCTAACTATGTGTCTTTTTGGGAGACTATATGTATGATTAGAGGCTGCATTTTCAATAGGCTATGTTATTGGTGGTTACAACTATATAATCCCGCTGTATAAATATGATATATATATGATGCATAATTTGTCTCCACATAATCACTTGTGACAACACTTGATAATAAAAATTCACTATTTGTACAACTTTGATCTTTATCTTTATTGGGCTTTGATCGTTTGTTCTCCTTTTTGTTCTTGTATCTAACGATATATAGCTGGGATCACGGATTCCGTGATGCACATCCACCATCGTTAGCGGCATCGTTGCGTGTGACAGCAAGGAACGACTGGTAATGATGGAAAATACTCACCTTATCGTCCATCGTTGACACGTCGTTCCTTTTAAAAAAATCGTTGATTGTTGAGCACGCAGGTTGTTCGTCATTCCCGAGGCAGCACACATTGCTATGTGTGACTCCTTGGGAGCAACAAAGTACAGCTTACCTGCGGCCGCCGGCAATGAGGAAGGAAGGAGATGGGCGGGATGTTACGTCCCGCTCATCTCCGCCCCTCCGCTTCTATTGGGCGGCCGCTTAGTGATGCCGCTGTGACGCCAAATGAACCGCCCCGTTAGAAGGGAGGCGGTTCGCCGGACACAGAGACGTCGCTAGGCAGGTAAGTACATGTGATGGCTCCTAACGATTTTGTGCGCCACGGGCAGCGATTTGCCCGTGATGCACAAACGACGGGGTCGGGTACGCTTGCTAGCGATATCGCAAACGATATCGCTGTGTTTAACACCCCCTTAAGCCTTCAATACCTTGTCATTTCTAATGTGTTGACACATAAAAGAGGAGGACGACCGACAGGCTTTAGTATAACAACATGTACCCATCTCACAGGGCCAATGATTTGAAATTATTCATGAAATATTTAGTTAAAGCAAACAAAAACATAAGACTACTCTACTTTTTAATTTAGACATTCATTTTAACTAAATAAGTGTCTGTGATATTCTTGCCTTGACATGTGTCAAACACACCTGCATTAATTACACTGAGGGCAATGTTGGCACTAGAGGCGACAATGTCGGTATCTTTGGATGGCGCAGTTACTGGCCAGTTAAGTATGCTGGTATGGATGAGACTCTCAAAGCTGGACAGCCAGGGAGTAAGTATTTGTCTAAAGACAAGGTGCTCAGCAGATGCTAATAGCTCCTAGCTTTCGCCTATTGTGTTTTGTTCTGCTATACAAATCTGGTGCAATTTCTCATGTTTGTATCCTAATACTGACCTGGCTTCACCCTGACCTCATCTGTACTATAATCATTCCTCACTTGACCTTGGTTTGATAATTTTTCCTTTTGACTGCTTTGGTACCTAACACCAGCAGTAATGCTGACCTTGGTTTAGTCTTCTGATTATCTACCTGGTTTTGTCAGTACAGCTACAGATCTGGCTAGTTCAAATACCCCTGATGCATGTTTGTTCTCTGGTCAGCAGCTACTGAGTGGACACAACTCAGGAGGACCTGTTGTAACTGGAGATTCGCATATAGGTGATAAATAGGGAAAGCCAGGTTTCCATTGGGGCCTGCTAGAGAAAGTGACTAGCACAAAGTCTGTTGAAGGTTGCCATTTTGAGTCACTAGCCACATTACAGTGCCTCACATTAATGTTACTGCTTGTAATGTGAAGTACACATGGATGCTTATGTGAGGTACGTGTCTTATATTAATAGTGATGAGCAAGCATTCATAACAAGCAGTTGGATGCGCGGATGGTGTGACTAAAGTACTGAGTATAATAGAAGTCGATGGGGAACTAGAGAATTTTTCCAAAATATTTCCAAGAAGACTTCTGTTATACTTGGGTACTCATGTCACGCCCATCCGAGCATCCAACTACTCGTTACGAGTATTGAGCACCCGAGTATGGTAGTGCTCACTCATCACTAATAATTCACACTTTTCAAAAAATTAAAAAGGTACTTAAATCTACTGTGAGTTACATGGGATTCTAATGTAAATTACATATAGATACTTATTAAAATGTTCCAACTGATTTGCTGTGAATGAAATTTGAGTCGAAGTCTATGAATTTCACAGTTCTTGGCAAATTCAAACTATTTGCAATACGATTTGTGCAACTTGCCAAAACTTGACCAACACCATTTTACATATTGCACAAGATTACATCAGTAAAGGAAAGCTACCATGACCTCTGGTAAGGTAAAGTAGGCTACCCCACAATGCCTTGAAGCTATTACATAACATGGCACAGTGCAGTCAATCAGAAGGGTCTATCAAAGCTTTAATAAAAGCTGGGAATGTAGTGGTCATATCAAGGGGATTTCACAATAATAAGAGTACGTCAAAGCTCAAAGTTTAGCATTGGAGACAAGAAGAGAAAACAATAAATCATTGGACAAATACTCCATACAGTAATGTATTAAACAACTGCAGGAATGAAGGACATGAGTATAGTAATCTGCAAATAAAAAAGATTCAATTGGTAAAAGGAAAAAGAGATTTCACACTGCTTATCTATGAACTACAACAATATTTATGGCCACAACAGTTTGCCCCCTTGGCATAGTGATAGTTCTGCTTCACATAACTTGTTTTTTTTTTTTTCTTACTGCACTATTCTATGTCCTGTTGTGTATAAATATGTGACTCTTCAGATTTTGTGTTATACCATGCCTGACGAAGAGACCTGAGTAGTCTCGAAAGCTTGCAATTATTACCATCTTTTCAGTTGGCCATTGATATAGAAGGGTTAAATAGTTTCTCTATTTCTTTAGTAAAGATATTTTATTTCATTAGTAAGTAGTTCATAGTCATAGAGCCTTCGGAATAAGAGACAAGATCAAGGATTATTATTGTCTCTAAATGTTCTTCTTATCTTCTTCTTATCTCATATGCATGACTCTACATTTTTGTTTTGCTAAAACTTAAAGGTCATATGAGCAACTTGTGAAGTCCAGCTAGAAGCTTTTTTTTTGCAATATCACATTGATCTGTAAATGGTATAAATAAACTGTACTTTGGTTAAATAAACAGAAAAATTGATCATGCCCACATGGATGCAGGTCTTTTTCTCCGAGCGCTCGATCTTGATTAGGTCTGAAGAGGCCTAATTCAGAGGACCT
Organism: Anomaloglossus baeobatrachus; assembly: GCF_048569485.1. Classification (NCBI taxonomy): domain Eukaryota; kingdom Metazoa; phylum Chordata; class Amphibia; order Anura; family Aromobatidae; genus Anomaloglossus; species Anomaloglossus baeobatrachus. Next base: position 202,746,830 of record NC_134355.1, on the reverse strand, counting down.
CACTGGTGATCCCATAAGCTGACTTGTGACAAAACAGAACAGCTACAACAGTTTTTGGCGCCCAATGTGGGGCCGTGGCCAACCAACCTATTCGGAAGAAGTTTTGGGGACTCTTGAGACAGTGAAATTTCAGCTGCAGCAAGGTGAGAAGCTTTATTTTTACACTTTATTTCACTCTCTCTGATTTCCCGAATATTCTGGGTAAGGCTGTACACACGGTTCAAGAACTCTGGCATCACCAGTGAGTATTGTTTTTTCATGCATGTCTGAATGAGAGTTGAAATATAGAGTAATAAGATAATCTGTTGTCCGTCCATTAACTGATTGCATAGATTGCATAGCACAGAATTTGGGACAGTCTCTGTATAATTGCATTTGCTGTGTTGCTGTGTTTTGCTTTGGCCATCTTTGCATCTTTGATGGGCAATACACTGGTCTAGGGATATGTGTTCATAAGTGGTTTCATATTAATGCCTAGATAAAGTAGGCAGGCAATAGGTTGTTGTATATTGATGAGAAGCCTCTGAATAACAAAGTGACAAGTAATTGAGATAAGAGACTTGGTGAAATAATATGTATGTATAAGTCTAATGGTTATAGGTCATACTGTGGACTGTGAAAAGATGTTCCGGTTGTGAAATGTCACAGGGCATAGCCATATAGAGTATTTGAGTGGATACCTGACATATGTACTTTTTCCCATCAGTGTCAAGAGCGGTTTAGATAATTTTATTTGCATGTGAGGTTAACCCTTGGAAGGTGTATTGTTACATATGTTTCTGGAATCAATGAATGAGTAAGACAAGTGGTCTTGGGATCTGTCCTTATAGTGAGATATTGTGTGTTTCTTCCCCTCAAAATGGGGATGAAGGTTTTATAGCAAAGTAGAATATTAGTACTGTGAAGGTAAATAAGTAGTCTCAATTTTCTGCTGGGATTGTGTATTATACCAGTGGGTATTAGGATTGTGTTTTGGAAAGCTGAATCTGGACGAGATAAGACTCTTGCTAAACAAACTGTGCGCTGCTGACATTCTGTTGGGAGGGGTCAAGTGAACAGCTGCGCGATTTTCTGCCCTCTGTGAGAAGTCAGCTCTGAGGATTGTTTTGGTTTAACTCTAGTTTACGTTCGTTGCTGGAATACTTTGTAAAGGACCAGCATGGAGTACCCAACTGCACATCAGGTCTAAGTGGGTTAGAGAGCATTGTGGCCTTCCCACTTACATGGAGGTGGTCTAGAAGGTGAGAGGACTATCACATCTGGTCCTTCCTGCTTTAGTCATCTGGTCTATTGGGTGAGTGGTGTTTTTTAACCCTTCCCAATACGCCCTACAAGTGTAGCAGGTGAGAGTGAATGCTGATTTAGCCTTCCTGCTACCACTTGAGAGCCCATTCTGACTTGCCAGGAGAAGTGTGGCCTGTTAACAAGGTTCAGGGACACTGAGGGCATTTGCAGAAAGGTGGGCTGTGTGGGAATAAGTTGAAGCCATGGGCAACTTGTTCAGTGTGCAGTGTGGGGCTCCAGCAGGATCCAAAACAGCCAAACAGATAGTGCAAGAAAGGAAAGTCAAGGAAGCAGTGAAAAATGTCAGACCAATACTCAGAAAGGCAGACATGCCAGAGTGTGGGTGTTTGGATGTTGAGAAATGGCACAGATTCAAGGAAGAGGTGCAGCATTGTGGATGTAAAGAAATAACAGTGGTATGTATTATTATATTATTGTTATGTAAAGTGTATTATAAATGTTTTAATGCACCAAGAGCAAAAACTGTAACTGCTATCGTCCCACCTTCACATGATCAGAAACCCAGACCAGATGAATGGACTTGTAAACATTGTAGTCAGAAAAACCCAGACTGGAGAAGTACTTGTGCTACGTGTAATGTTACTCACCCTAAGCAGATTGCACTAAATCCTGTTCGAACCAGATCACATGTGATGACAGAGGACGCTGACACTGAGACAGAGGTAGTGAAGGAATTGCGTTTTGGGGAGGAAGCTGGACATTACTCTGATGGTGAGGAAAGAAAAGAGTTATCTGACCCTGAAGACCAACCTTTCCCTCTTTCCCTGACTGACGTAATACAGCAGGAAGGGGAGAGTATAGAGACGTACTTTTGGAGGTTACAGCTGAAGTGGGCAGACGTGGGGTACAAAGTCAGAACCTCCCTTAATGACAAAATACTGATGAGTATATTCGTTAACGGTATGAATAAGGTTTTACGAGAAGCAGTACAGAGAGCCAGACCTGAGTGGAGAAACATGGACCCAACAGACCTTCTGCAAGTAGCTAAGGGGGTTGAACTGACAAAATGCAAGCGACCAGTTATGTATGCTAGAGCACAAGGAAAACAGTGGAAGCAGAAAGGGAGGGCACCAGGTGACCGAGCGACCGTACAGTGCTGGAATTGTGGACAGAATGGACATTACGCCAGACAGTGCAAAAACCCCAAATAGGAGAGGGAGCAGACTGACTCTCCTCCTTCCTTCCCTCCTCCTTTGCCTCTGGCCTAGGAAACTGGAGACCATGAAGGGACTGGAGGGATTGGTGTTTGAAATTCCCTTGATAAAACAGTATCCCTTAAGCCCAGCCAAATCAATGGCCCTGACCAGAGAATATGTGCAAGCAGGGGCTCTAGTACAAAGGTCCTCCCCCTGTAACACTCCCTTGTATCCAATCAAGAAAAAAAGGGCCCAAAGGTTCCCCTGACACGTACAGAATGATGCATGATTTGAGAGCTGTCAATGCTGTCACTGAGAGTGGAACATCTATTGTTCCAAACCCACATACCTTACTGTCACAAATCCCAGGGACCTCCAAATGTTTTACAGTAATTGACTGGGCAAATGCATTTTTCTCTGTGCCTCTACACCCTGACTGTCAGTATCTTTTTGCCTTCACGCATGAGGGGAAACAGTACATGTGGACAGTCCTCCCGCAAGGAGGAATGAATTCACCTACCATTTATTCTACAGCTATGGCAGGAATTTTGGAGCAGTGGCAACCGCCTCATCCACAGGTTACGCTATTGCAGTACGTGGATGACCTTTTGCTCTGCTGTCCAGACCAGACGTCCTGCAAGGAAGCCACAATTTCTTTGCTGTGTTTTCTGGCAGAGAATGGTTGCAAAGTTTCACGTGAAAAATTACAGTACTGTAAGCAAAAGGTAACATTTTTGGGTCACTGTATCTCTGAAGGTACGAGACACCTGACTGAGGAGAGAAAACAAGCAGTCCAAAATCTCTCCCTACCCAGGTCCCACCGGCAACTGCGCACCTTTTTGGGCTTAATGTCATACTGCAGGCCTTGGATAAGGTCTGCCTCGCAAATGATGCAACCCCTCTATGATTGTCTGTCATCTGACCCCTTTGACCTCACTCAGGAAGCTATTGATTCCTTTCATTCCCTTAAACTACTCATTGTATCTGCCCCGGCCCTGGGTATTCCAAATTACGATCAACCATTTTTCTTGTTTTGCACAGAACAGGGAGGGCATGCGACAGCCGTCCCCACACAGCAACATGGTGACAAACAAAGACCAATAGCTTACTACTCAGCGCGATTGGACCCAGTTGTCAGAGGGTCTCCCACGTGTGTCCGTGCTGTAGCGGCTGCTGCAGTACTGCTAGGGAAAGCTTGTGAGATCACACTGACATTTCCCTTAACAATTTACTCCCCGCATGACATTCATGCTATACTTGTGCAAGTCCAACCGAAACACCTGTCTATGGCCAGACAGCTCAGACTTGAATGTGCCCTTCTGATTCCTGAGTATGTCACCCTCAAGAGGTGTAATGTTCTGAATCCAGCCACCCTTTTGCCAGTAGATTCAGAAAAGGGGGAATTGGTGACAATGGTAGCAAGTGAGGATGAATACTTTGACATGACGCACGAGCATGACTGCATAGAGCTGATGAGTCAGGAGACAGCAGGTTTTCCACATGTCTATGATACACCTATTACTAATGCAGATTTTGAGTTTTTTTGTAGATGGCTCCAGATACCACCTGGATGGGAGATTCTACACTGGATATGCAGTAGTATCCTCACATGAGGTAATCCGAGCTGAACCACTCCCGCCGCACATGTCCGCGCAGGAGGCGGAGCTAACAGCGCTCATTGAGGCGTGTAGAGCGGGATCAGGTAGGAAAATTAATGTTTATTCAGACTCAAATTATGGATTTGGGATCTGTCATGATTTTGGCCCTATCTGGAGAAGTAGAGCTTTTCTTACGTCAGCTGGTAAGCCTATTAAAAAATGCAGAATTGGTAAAATGGTTAATGGAGGCACTAATGTTACCAGTCCAGGTTGGCATCATTAAGGTGAAAGCACACACAAAAGGTGACTCACTGGAGGTAGCGGGCAATAGAAGGGCGGATGCGGCTGCGAAAGCAGCGGCAAAGAGGCCTAGGGATCAGAGGATAGTGGCAGGGAGCCAGCAAGTCCCAGCCACAGTAAGTCTGGATGTCCTGAAATCCCTCCAGCATCAGGCTGCCCAAACAGAGAAGGAACACTGGGGAAAATGGGAGCTGGGCTGAACTCAAATGGAGTATGGGAAAGTAAGGATAAGTTGTGTTTACCAAGGTCCCTGTTCCCTATGATGGCACAAGCAACACATGGCCCCAGTCACGCCTCAAAAAGTCACATGTGTAACCAGGTGAATGCCTTCTGGATCGCTCCTGGCTTCAGTTACGTAGCCTCCAAACACGTACAATCCTGCATTATCTGCGCACAACACAACCCAGGTAAAACAGTAAAAATCCCTAAGAAAGCAACAATCCTGCATTATCTGCGCACAACACAACCCAGGTAAAACAGTAAAAATCCCTAAGAAAGCAACACCCAGACCGCTCTACCGTGTCAACGACTGCAAATAGACTACATACAACTACCCAAGGTAGGAGTGTATGAATACGTCCTGGTATGTGTAGATTTCTTCTCAGGATGGGTTGAGGCCTATCCAGTAAAATGTGCAAATGCTAAAACAACTGCAGAAAAACTGATGAAGGAACTAGTCTGTAGGTATGGCATCCCAGAAGCCATAGAAAGTGACAGGGGTACACACTTCACTGGAGAAATAATGAGGGACATTATGCAGGCCCTGGGAATAGAGCAGGCATTCCATACCTCTTATCCACAGAGCAGTGGAAAAGGAGAGAGATTAAACGGGACACTAAAACTAAAAATTCAAAAGGCTATGGCAGAGACAGGAAAGAATTGGGTAGAGTGCGTATCCCTGGCACTCTTTTCAGTCAGACACACTCCAAATAGAAAGACAGGCTTGTCTCCTTTTGAAGTCCTGTTTGGTAGTGCCCCAAAAACAGGTCTCTACTTTCCACAAGTGTTACAGATGCAACACGGCACTATGACAGCCTATGTCCAGGCCTTACAGGAAAGACTTAATGTGGTGCATAAACATGTCTTTTCATCCATTCCAGATCCCAATGCAAGTGCAGATGTGCATCAGCTGAATCCAGGTGATTGGGTGGTCGTGCGCAGACACGTGAGAAGGGCCTAGATCCACGCTCTGATGGCCCATTCCAAGTCCAGATGACCACATCCACCTCAGTGAAACTTGAGGGAAAGCCCACCTGGATCCACGCCAGTCACTGTAAAAAGGTCACTCCACCGGCAGAATGACAGTTTTGCTAATTATCCTGCTAGGTGTAGCAGGGTTGCTGCACCAAACAAAGACACTGAGCGAACTTTTAAATACGGACTGGGATAATAAACTCATTCGCCACCATATTTCTCTTACTGAGGACATGGAAGGAGAAAAGCCAAAAGACTGTTGGATCTGCACGCACAGTTTTATTTTCTTCAAAGACTATGCCTTATTTAGCCTTACCTCTGGAACCACAGGAGGTGTTGATATCAGACTGTATGTACAATGAAACCTGGACTCTATCGATATTCTGGTGAAAAGATGTATTTGCCACCTTGACTATAGCTGGAAAGGTCACTAATCCCTGTTTCCAGCTAAATATCACTCAGCCTAGGGGACAGTCGTGGTGGATGGAATACAATCCGGACATTGAGGGTGTAGTTACCAAACTAAAGACTAAGATCCCTCATTCAGGCCCCATTACCTACGATGGATTATGGTTCAGTCTTCAATATAATGATGTTGCTATCTGTGGAAAAGACAATGATTTTTTCCGTGTGTTTGTGTCTATGTGTGTATCTACATACATAGTCACCAGTTTTTGTCTGTTCTCCTATTATATGTATATATGTATATATATGGATGATTCCAGCAAAGACTCCTGGTGGGGAAATACATTTTCTTTTATGAATCCAGCTAATTGGTTTAAGGGCCTAGCAGGTTGGGTTTCTGGCATTATACAATCCTGTATGCAAATATTGTTATTCTGTCTATTGCTTTATATAGCTGTAAAAGCATTGATATATGCGTTAGCTAAACTATTGAATAATGTATGTTCTAAGAGTTTCAGTATTGAACCCTCTGTAGTTTACTACGGACCCCAAATGGCCTCTACTGACGGGAAGTAGGTGTCCACACTGAGGGTGGATGGGTGAAGTGGTAGGGAGACCCCTCATGGGTACTAGGCCCATGAGCCAGCAGCTCCTGTTTGGACGCCTACTGACCCTGTAGTGAAGGTTATACCATTTACAAAAGGGGGAAATTGATATAGAAGGGTTAAATAGTTTCTCTATTTCTTTAGTAAAGATATTTTATTTCATTAGTAAGTAGTTCATAGTCATAGAGCCTTCGGAATAAGAGACAAGATCAAGGATTATTATTGTCTCTAAATGTTCTTCTTATCTTCTTCTTATCTCATATGCATGACTCTACATTTTTGTTTTGCTAAAACTTAAAGGTCATATGAGCAACTTGTGAAGTCCAGCTAGAAGCTTTTTTTTTGCAATATCACATTGATCTGCAAATGGTATAAATAAACTGTACTTTGGTTAAATAAACAGAAAAATTGATCATGCCCACATGGATGCAGGTCTTTTTCTCCGAGCGCTCGATCTTGATTAGGTCTGAAGAGGCCTAATTCAGAGGACCTCACTGGTGATCCCATAAGCTGACTTGTGACAAAACAGAACAGCTACAACAGCCATTAAAAGGTATCAACTACTGAGGACTCTCAGTTCTTTTAAACAAACTTTTTTTTTTTTATCTCTACTGGCTAACACGGTACAAAGATGTATTTTAAGTAATTGTAGACAGCACTGACTCTCACCAAAGGACGTCTGTTAGTTAAGATGAGGGACTGTCTTTAATATGCAAATAGGAGAGTGCACCAAGACATCGGCCGCGCCAGGGGGGACAGAACCGTCTGCATATATAACATAAAATATTAAGTTAAAACTGTATATGCCAGTGTGACGTCCCCTGTATAAATGTGTCTACAGAATATTTGTCATTTTGGGAGTAAATGATTTCTTTAAAATGTCATCGTTCTTAGCAACACATTGTCCTGCGACTCCCAAGACTTCCCTCTCGTCTGGTCTTTTGCAGCACATACTGAAACGGTGCCCGTACAGGGAATCTGTCACCAGGTTTTTGCTTCCTCATCTGAGAGCAGCATAATGTAGAGACAGAGACCCTGATTCTAGTGATGTGTCACTTACTGCGCTGTCTACTGTCTCCTCTGCTGCAGATCTAGCAGTTATACAGAGCTCATGAATATGCTCGACTACCTGCTGCACGCCAAGTAGTGCTGTAATGATAAGCTACTGCTGATTAAATTGTGATTTTATCAAAACTACACTAATCAGATCAGAAAGTGACAAATCGCTGGAATCAGGATCTCTGCCCCTACATTATGCTGCTCTCAGATTAGGTGGCAAAAACCTGGTGACAGATTCTCATTAAGACAAACTGTGTCAATGTAATGCTCATCACTAAAGAGTAACCACCATAAGTAAGCCCTAGGCTGTGCCCAAGAATAAATAATTGCCCATCACTGAGCTCACAGCACAAAAAATGACACCACACCGTGTCACTTACAGTATACAACCTCCACATTATTCTCTCCTATAACATATTCCCACTACACTGTCTGTAGTGAAATATGACAGTCACCATGCCCCCTCAAATGAAAACCCCCACTGTCCTCCCCACAATGAATTATACCATCCACACCTTCCTCAAATATGAACTATGTCCTTCACTGTCCCCATCTCTCCATGCAGCCCCCACTTCACTGCCACCCTCATGCTGTCCCACTCTATAATGAGCCTTATGCTTTGCATTCTGCAGGCTCCTAACTGAGCGCTCCCCATGCTGCCCCTTTCTCCATATCAAGCCCCCGCCATACCGAGCCCCCCATGCTGCCCCTTCTCTATATCAAGCCCCTCCATACCAAGCCCCCCCATGCTGACCCTTCTCCATATCAAGCCCCTGCCATACCGAGCCCCCCCATGCTGCCCCTTCTCCATATCAAGCCCCTCCATACCAAGCCCCCTCATGCTGCCCCTTCTCCATATCAAGTCCCCGCCATACTGAGCCCCCCATGCTGCCCCTTCTCCATATCAAGCCCCCGCCATACCGAGCCCCCTCCATACTGCCCCTTCTTCACATCAAGCCCCCCCATGCTGACCCTTCTCCATATCAACCCCCGCCATACCGAGCCCCCCATGCTGCCCCTTCTCCATATCATGCCCCCGCCATACCAAGCCCCCCACATGCTGCCCCTTCTCCATATCAATCCCCCTCCATACCGAGCCCCCCCATGCTGCCCCTTCTCTATATCAAGCCCCTCCATACCAAGCCCCCCCATGCTGCCCCTTCTCCATATCAAGCCCCTCCATACCAAGCCCCACCATGCTGCCCCTTCTCCATACCATGCCCTTCCAATGTTATTCCTTTTCAATAACGTGCCCCCTCAGGCTACCCATGTCCATAGAGTCCCCCCATGTTACCCTATTCTCCATACCATGCCTCCCATTCTCCATACTGCAACCCCCATTTGCTATACTGATTACCACTCTCATTTTCCCTCCCCCCATTGTCCATAATGTGCACCCCCATTGTGCTCCATCCCCCAGGCTGCGCACCCCCATCATGCTCCATCCCCCAGGCTGTGCACCCCCATCATGCACCATCCCCCAGGCTGCACACCCCCATCGTGCTCAATCCCCCAGGCTGCACACCCCCCATCATGCTCCATCCCCCAGGCTGTGCACCCCTATCGTGCTCCATCCCCCAGGCTGGGCACCCTCATCATCCTCCATCCCCCAGGCTGCGCACCCCCATCGTGCTCCATCCCCTATGCTGCGAACCCCCATCGTGCTCCATCCCCCAGGCTGTGCACCCCTATCGTGCTCCATCCCTCAGGCTGCGCACCCCCATCATGCGCCATCCCCCAGGCTGCGCACCCCCATCGTGCTCCATCCCCCAGGCTGCGCACACCCATCGTGCTCCATCCTCCAGGCTGTGTACTCCCATCGTGCTCCATCCCCCAGGCTGCGCACTTCCATCGTGCTCCATCCCCTATGCTACGCACCTCCATCGTGCTCCATCCCCCAGGCTCCATCCCCCATGCGCCATCCATCCCCACCATCATGCTCCATCCCCCAATCCCCCGGTTGCTTGTTCGGCGTGGTCTTCGGTTGTAAAGCACTTACCTACTCCAGGCTGCATCTCCCGTTCTGGGCGGTGGTGGCGGGACTTTACATCTTCCTCTGCGGCGGCATCTCCCGTTTTCAGAAGCGGCGGTGGTGTCGGGACCTCCCATACTCCGCGGCGGCTCCATCACTTCCCGTCCTCCTCTGCTGCCTCACGCTGCTGTGACCTCTGCACAATGAGCGCACGTCAGCATGTCAGGGAGCTGATTGCAACACTTCTGACCCCGGAAGTGTCGGCGCGCGCCGCTCACTGCTTCATTTATATTCGCGTGTCTTATAGACGCGAATATAAATGAAAGTGGAGCCCCCCTCCCTCCTCCAAAAAGACGTCGGATTTAAAAAAAAAAATTTTTTCTTGTTTTGGTCTTGGCGCCGCCCCAGGCACGTGCCCTCCAGTGCCTAGTGGCAAACACGGCCCTGCTCACACACAGTGGGGAAAATAAGTATTTGATACACTGATGATTTTGCAATTTTTCCCACTTACAAAGAATGGATGAGTCTGTAATTTTAATAGTAGGTATACTTCAATTGTGACATTGTGACAGAATAAAAAAATCCCATTGTATGATTTTTAAATAATTTTTTGGCTTTTTATTGCATGAATAAAGTATTTGATCACATACCAACCAACAACAATTCTGGCTTTCACAGACCTATAATTTTTTTCTTTAAGAAGCCCTCCTACTCCACACTCATTACTTGCATCTATTTGAACTTGTTACCTGTATAAAAAATATCAACTGTCTACACACTCAATCTGTCATGATTTACTCCTGGCTCAGCTGCAGCTGAGCCCTTGTTTAGTTTCACACCTGATACAGGTCACGTTAGGGGTTAATCCTTCCTGCCTTGTTCTGGAGGTCAGGCTGCTTTATTAGGACACTATTTCTCTGGGACTACGCCAGTGATATTTCTGGCTCTGCTGTCTTCTGCTCGTGAGTGACATGTTGTCTGCCCTGCCCCCCTCCTGACCTCCGTTTTCACCTGACCTGTTGTTAACCCTCTCTTTTCTCTGTTTCCGTCTTGTCAGTGTCTCTCCCGCTGTCTCCCTTCAGATCCCTGCTCGTCTGTCTCCCTGTTCGTTCCTCATCTGTTTACCTTTATTCCGTTCTTATCTTCTTCCCATTCTCACCTCTCTTCACAGCCGCCGGCAGGCGGGTCTATATCGTGCGGTAAAATAAATAAATAAAAAAAAAAACTTAAAAAAAAAAAACTGCGGCTCCCCCCAATTTTGATACCAGCCAGGATAAAACCACACGGCTGGAGGCTGGTATTGTCAGGATGGGGAGCGCCACGTTATGGGGTGCCCACCACCCTAACAATATCAGCCAGCAGCCGCCCGGAATTGCCGCATCCATTAGATGCGACAGTCCTGGGACTCTACCCGGCTCAACCCGAATTGCCCTATGCAGTGGCAATCGGGGCAATAAGGGGTTAATCATGGCAGGCGTCTCCCTGAGATACCTTCCATGATTAACCTGTAAGTGAAAGTAAATAAACACACAACGAAAAATACTTTATTTGGAATAAAAGACAAAAAAACACCCTCTTTCACCATTTTATTAAAATCCCCAAATACCCCCCCAGGTACGACGCAAGCCACAGAGGTCCCACGATGCTATCAGCTCTGCTACATGAAGCTGACAAGAGCGGCAGTAGAACACAAGCACACTGTGTCAGATCCACGCAGCAACTGAAGTGAGCCGCGCTGTCAGCGGGGACGTCACTGAGGTAATGCCTGCGTGTGCGGTGATGATTGGGGTGATAGTGCCGGTGTTTGTGCATTGATGATGCATGCGGTAGTGCCTGCGTGTGTGCGATGATGAGTGCGGTAGTGCCGGTGTTTTTCCCTTCCATCCATCCATCCATCCATCCATCTCTCCATCTATTCATCCCTCCCTTCATCCCTTTCTTCATCCCTCCATCCCTCCCTCTATCCATCCCTCCCTCCATCACTCCCTTCATCCCTCCCTCCATCCCTCCCTCCATCCATCCATTCATCCCTCCATCCATCCCTCTATCCCCTCCATCCATCCCTCTATCCATCCCTCTAACCCTCCATTCCTCCATCCATCCCTCCATACATCCATTCATCCCTCCCGCCATCCCTCTATCCCTCCATCTATTCCTCTATCCATCCATCCCTCCATCGCTCCATCAATCCCTCCCTCCATCCATCCATCCATTTATTTCTACATCCATCCTTGTAGCTGAATAATCTACTTCTGGATTCGCTACTGCAATACAGAGGTCAAGATTACCAAATCTTCCTATGCTTTTCATTATAGACAGTGGCTCAATGGGTAGAGCTACTGCCTAAGGAAAATTAGTTCACGAGTTTGAGTCCTGGTAAAGAATTTAATTTATTTATAATTTTAAATTATAATTAATATTTATTTATAATTATAGTTTAATTTATTTATGCACTGAGGGGAGGAGTCGGACATCAGCTGTGAGCTGCCGGACACACATCTAAAATCGGAGAAGTTCACGGAATAAGGCTGCATTGCTCTCTCCTCTCTCTCTTCTTTATCTCTTCTCTCTCTCTCTCTCTCTCTCCTATCTCTCTTCGCTCTCTCCTCTCTCTTCTCTCTCGCTCTCCTCTCTCTCTTTCTTTCTCTCAATTCTCTCCTCTCTCTCTCTTCTCTCCCTGCTCTCTCTCTTCTCTCTCTCCTCTCTCTCACTCTTCTCTCTCTCCTATCTCTCTTCGCTCTCTCCTCTCTCTTTCTCTCTCTCAATTCTCTCTTCTCTCTCTCTTCTCTCCCTGCTCTCTCTCTTCTCTCTCTCCTCTCTCTCTCCTCTCGCAGACCTGGCGATGATCAGCTGATGCGGTCACCTGATGGAATCAGTTGACACTATAAGTCAAGCGGTGAGGCCGGCTTTTTACCGCCCGGTCGGCTAAACTATAAGCTGATGCTGTCGGACAGGAGTCTGCACAGAAGTGTGTAGTTTTTGGGTTTTTTTTTTCTTTTGCACAGATGCATCAGCTGATTGTAAAAAAGCCGTTTATACAATCAGCTGCTGTGTCATGTGATTCAGGCCCTTGAACCTGACATATCATCTGATCGTTTTGCCTTCCAGCAAACCGATCAGATGATATTGGATCCGGATTGGACAGCGCGGGACCCTTGACCAAGGATTACTGCAGAGGGGGGTTATTTACTTCAATACAGATGGAGTCACTAATTGTGTTGTGTTTTATTTCTAATAAAAATATTTTTGTGTGTGTTGTGATTTTTTTTATCTGTACTAGAAATTCATGGTGGCCATGTCTAATATTGGCGTGACACCATGAATTTCAGGCTTAGGGCCAGTTGATAATATACAGTTAGTTCTAACCCCATTATTACCCAGCGAGCCACCCGTCACCAGGGCAGCTGAAAGAGTTGGATACAGCGCCAGAAGATGGCGCTTCTATGAAAGCGCCATTTTCTGGGGCGGCTGCGGACTGCAATTCGCAGCAGGGGTGCCCAGAAAGCTTGGGCACCCTGCGCTGCGGATTCTAATCCCCAGCTGCCTAGTTGCACCTGGCTGGACACAAAAATTGGACGAAGCGCACATCATTTTTTTTTTTTAAATTATTTCATGAAATTCGTGAAATAATTAAAAAAAAAGGGCTTCCCTATATTTTTGGTTCCCAGCCGGGTACAAATAAGCAGCTGGGGGTTGGGGGCAGCCGGTAGCTGCCTGCTGTACCTGGCTAGCATACAAAAATATGGCGAAGCCCACGTAATTTTTTTGGGGGGGGGCAAAAAACTCCTGCATACAGTCCTGGATGGAGTATGCTGAGCCTTGTAGTTCTGCAGCTGCGGTCTGTCTGTATGGAGGAGAGGAAACAGCAGCTGCAGAATTACAAGGCTCAGCATCCTCTATCCAGGACTGTATGCTGAAGGGAGAGGCAGGGGGAGCAGAACTGCAAGGCTCAGCATACTTCATCCACTAGTGTATGCAGGAGTTTTTTGCCCACCAAAAAAATGACGTGGGCTTTGCCATATTTTTGTATGCTAGCCAGGTACAGCAGGCAGGTACGGCTGCCCCCAACCCCCAGCTGCCGATTTGTACCCGGCTGAGAACTAAAAATATAGGGAAGCCCTTTTTTTAATTATTTCATGAATTTCATGAATAAAAAAAAAAACAAAAAAAAAAACGACATGGGATTTGCCCCATTTTTGTGTCAAGCCAGGTACAACTAGGCAGCTGGGGACTGGAATCCCAGCACAGGTTGGCCCAAGGTTTATGGGTCCCTCTGCTGAGAATTGCAGTCTGCAGCCACCCCAGAAAATGGCGCTTTCATAGAAGCGCCATCATCTGGCGCTATATCCAACTCTTCCAGCTGCCCTGGTGACGGATGGCTTGCTGGGTAATAATGGGTTAATACTAGCTTTGTTTTACAAGCTAGTATTAAGCTAGAGATTCTTAATGTCAGGCAAGTTTGACCCGGCCATTAAGAATCTCCAATAAAGGGTTAAAAAAAAGACACCACACAGAGAAAAAATACTTTAATAGAAATAAATACACAGACACACTTAGAGACTCCATGTTTATTACTCCCTCTCACCCCTCCACGATCCTGGTCTTCTGTCTGCTTTTTCCTTCAACCCATGCAGCTTTGCTACATCAGACAGCACTGCATGGGAGGATGACGCTGCTGCTCCCGTGCTGTCTAATCACTCAGTGAGTGAGCAGAGGCTGCGGGTTGTAAGCGGTGACGTCACCGCTGCCACCATTGAAATACTAATCTAACAGGCGGGTTAGTATAGCAACGGTGATCTCCAATCACGTGATTCCCGGTGCCGCTATTCATTGGCTGTGGCATCCAGTCCTTGCATGTGGACTGACTCTGGAAAGAGCGCCCACATGCACGGACAGGGAGTCGACCATGTGCCAAAGCATCTCGCCGGTACACCCTCATGCTGTCCCCACTCTATAATGAGCCTTATGCTTTGCATTCTGCAGGCTCCTAACTGAGCGCTCCCCATGCTGCCCCTTTCTCCATATCAAGCCCCCGCCATACCGAGTCCCCCATGCTGCCCCTTCTCTATATCAAGCCCCTCCATACCAAGCCCCCCCATGCTGACCCTTCTCCATATCAAGCCCCTGCCATACCGAGCCCCCCCATGCTGCCCCTTCTCCATATCAAGCCCCTCCATACCAAGCCCCCTCATGCTGCCCCTTCTCCATATCAAGTCCCCGCCATACTGAGCCCCCCATGCTGCCCCTTCTCCATATCAAGCCCCCGCCATACCGAGCCCCCTCCATACTGCCCCTTCTTCACATCAAGCCCCCCCATGCTGACCCTTCTCCATATCAACCCCCGCCATACCGAGCCCCCCATGCTGCCCCTTCTCCATATCATGCCCCCGCCATACCAAGCCCCCCACATGCTGCCCCTTCTCCATATCAATCCCCCTCCATACCGAGCCCCCCCATGCTGCCCCTTCTCTATATCAAGCCCCTCCATACCAAGCCCCCCCATGCTGCCCCTTCTCCATATCAAGCCCCTCCATACCAAGCCCCACCATGCTGCCCCTTTTCCATACCATGCCCTTCCAATGTTATTCCTTTTCAATAACGTGCCCCCTCAGGCTACCCATGTCCATAGAGTCCCCCCATGTTACCCTATTCTCCATACCATGCCTCCCATTCTCCATACTGCAACCCCCATTTGCTATACTGATTACCACTCTCATTTTCCCTCCCCCCATTGTCCATAATGTGCACCCCCATTGTGCTCCATCCCCCAGGCTGCGCACCCCCATCATGCTCCATCCCCCAGGCTGTGCACCCCCATCATGCTCCATCCCCCAGGCTGCACACCCCCATCGTGCTCAATCCCCCAGGCTGCACACCCCCCATCATGCTCCATCCCCCAGGCTGTGCACCCCTATCGTGCTCCATCCCCCAGGCTGGGCACCCTCATCATCCTCCATCCCCCAGGCTGCGCACCCCCATCGTGCTCCATCCCCTATGCTGCGAACCCCCATCGTGCTCCATCCCCCAGGCTGTGCACCCCTATCGTGCTCCATCCCTCAGGCTGCGCACCCCCATCATGCGCCATCCCCCAGGCTGCGCACCCCCATCGTGCTCCATCCCCCAGGCTGCGCACACCCATCGTGCTCCATCCTCCAGGCTGTGTACTCCCATCGTGCTCCATCCCCCAGGCTGCGCACTTCCATCGTGCTCCATCCCCTATGCTACGCACCTCCATCGTGCTCCATCCCCCAGGCTCCATCCCCCATGCGCCATCCATCCCCACCATCATGCTCCATCCCCCAATCCCCCGGTTGCTTGTTCGGCGTGGTCTTCGGTTGTAAAGCACTTACCTACTCCAGGCTGCATCTCCCGTTCTGGGCGGTGGTGGCGGGACTTTACATCTTCCTCTGCGGCGGCATCTCCCGTTTTCAGAAGCGGCGGTGGTGTCGGGACCTCCCATACTCCGCGGCGGCTCCATCACTTCCCGTCCTCCTCTGCTGCTTCACGCTGCTGTGACCTCTGCACAATGAGCGCACGTCAGCATGTCAGGGAGCTGATTGCAACACTTCTGACCCCGGAAGTGTCGGCGCGCGCCGCTCACTGCTTCATTTATATTCGCGTGTCTTATAGACGCGAATATAAATGAAAGTGGAGCCCCCCTCCCTCCTCCAAAAAGACGTCGGATTTAAAAAAAAAAAATTTTTCTTGTTTTGGTCTTGGCGCCGCCCCAGGCACGTGCCCTCCAGTGCCTAGTGGCAAACACGGCCCTGCTCACACACAGTGGGGAAAATAAGTATTTGATACACTGATGATTTTGCAATTTTTCCCACTTACAAAGAATGGATGAGTCTGTAATTTTAATAGTAGGTATACTTCAATTGTGACATTGTGACAGAATAAAAAAATCCCATTGTATGATTTTTAAATAATTTTTTGGCTTTTTATTGCATGAATAAAGTATTTGATCACATACCAACCAACAACAATTCTGGCTTTCACAGACCTATAATTTTTTTCTTTAAGAAGCCCTCCTACTCCACACTCATTACTTGCATCTATTTGAACTTGTTACCTGTATAAAAAATATCAACTGTCTACACACTCAATCTGTCATGATTTACTCCTGGCTCAGCTGCAGCTGAGCCCTTGTTTAGTTTCACACCTGATACAGGTCACGTTAGGGGTTAATCCTTCCTGCCTTGTTCTGGAAGTCAGGCTGCTTTATTAGGACACTATTTCTCTGGGACTACGCCAGTGATATTTCTGGCTCTGCTGTCTTCTGCTCGTGAGTGACATGTTGTCTGCCCTGCCCCCCTCCTGACCTCCGTTTTCACCTGACCTGTTGTTAACCCTCTCTTTTCTCTGTTTCCGTCTTGTCAGTGTCTCTCCCGCTGTCTCCCTTCAGATCCCTGCTCGTCTGTCTCCCTGTTCGTTCCTCATCTGTTTACCTTTATTCCGTTCTTATCTTCTTCCCATTCTCACCTCTCTTCACAGCCGCCGGCAGGCGGGTCTATATCGTGCGGTAAAATAAATAAATAAAAAAAAAAACTTAAAAAAAAAAAACTGCGGCTCCCCCCAATTTTGATACCAGCCAGGATAAAACCACACGGCTGGAGGCTGGTATTGTCAGGATGGGGAGCGCCACGTTATGGGGTGCCCACCACCCTAACAATATCAGCCAGCAGCCGCCCGGAATTGCCGCATCCATTAGATGCGACAGTCCTGGGACTCTACCCGGCTCAACCCGAATTGCCCTATGCAGTGGCAATCGGGGCAATAAGGGGTTAATCATGGCAGGCGTCTCCCTGAGATACCTTCCATGATTAACCTGTAAGTGAAAGTAAATAAACACACAACGAAAAATACTTTATTTGGAATAAAAGACAAAAAAACACCCTCTTTCACCATTTTATTAAAATCCCCAAATACCCCCCCAGGTACGACGCAAGCCACAGAGGTCCCACGATGCTATCAGCTCTGCTACATGAAGCTGACAAGAGCGGCAGTAGAACACAAGCACACTGTGTCAGATCCACGCAGCAACTGAAGTGAGCCGCGCTGTCAGCGGGGACGTCACTGAGGTAATGCCTGCGTGTGCGGTGATGATTGGGGTGATAGTGCCGGTGTTTGTGCATTGATGATGCATGCGGTAGTGCCTGCGTGTGTGCGATGATGAGTGCGGTAGTGCCGGTGTTTTTCCCTTCCATCCATCCATCCATCCATCCATCCATCTCTCCATCTATTCATCCCTCCCTTCATCCCTTTCTTCATCCCTCCATCCCTCCCTCTATCCATCCCTCCCTCCATCACTCCCTTCATCCCTCCCTCCATCCCTCCCTCCATCCATCCATTCATCCCTCCATCCATCCCTCTATCCCCTCCATCCATCCCTCTATCCATCCCTCTAACCCTCC
Source organism: Anomaloglossus baeobatrachus (assembly GCF_048569485.1). NCBI lineage: Eukaryota > Metazoa > Chordata > Amphibia > Anura > Aromobatidae > Anomaloglossus > Anomaloglossus baeobatrachus. The sequence goes on along the minus strand of NC_134355.1, from coordinate 202,728,842 downwards.
ATTCCTCCATCCATCCCTCCATACATCCATTCATCCCTCCCGCCATCCCTCTATCCCTCCATCTATTCCTCTATCCATCCATCCCTCCATCGCTCCATCAATCCCTCCCTCCATCCATCCATCCATTTATTTCTACATCCATCCTTGTAGCTGAATAATCTACTTCTGGATTCGCTACTGCAATACAGAGGTCAAGATTACCAAATCTTCCTATGCTTTTCATTATAGACAGTGGCTCAATGGGTAGAGCTACTGCCTAAGGAAAATTAGTTCACGAGTTTGAGTCCTGGTAAAGAATTTAATTTATTTATAATTTTAAATTATAATTAATATTTATTTATAATTATAGTTTAATTTATTTATGCACTGAGGGGAGGAGTCGGACATCAGCTGTGAGCTGCCGGACACACATCTAAAATCGGAGAAGTTCACGGAATAAGGCTGCATTGCTCTCTCCTCTCTCTCTTCTTTATCTCTTCTCTCTCTCTCTCTCTCTCCTATCTCTCTTCGCTCTCTCCTCTCTCTTCTCTCTCGCTCTCCTCTCTCTCTTTCTTTCTCTCAATTCTCTCCTCTCTCTCTCTTCTCTCCCTGCTCTCTCTCTTCTCTCTCTCCTCTCTCTCACTCTTCTCTCTCTCCTATCTCTCTTCGCTCTCTCCTCTCTCTTTCTCTCTCTCAATTCTCTCTTCTCTCTCTCTTCTCTCCCTGCTCTCTCTCTTCTCTCTCTCCTCTCTCTCTCCTCTCGCAGACCTGGCGATGATCAGCTGATGCGGTCACCTGATGGAATCAGTTGACACTATAAGTCAAGCGGTGAGGCCGGCTTTTTACCGCCCGGTCGGCTAAACTATAAGCTGATGCTGTCGGACAGGAGTCTGCACAGAAGTGTGTAGTTTTTGGGTTTTTTTTTTCTTTTGCACAGATGCATCAGCTGATTGTAAAAAAGCCGTTTATACAATCAGCTGCTGTGTCATGTGATTCAGGCCCTTGAACCTGACATATCATCTGATCGTTTTGCCTTCCAGCAAACCGATCAGATGATATTGGATCCGGATTGGACAGCGCGGGACCCTTGACCAAGGATTACTGCAGAGGGGGGTTATTTACTTCAATACAGATGGAGTCACTAATTGTGTTGTGTTTTATTTCTAATAAAAATATTTTTGTGTGTGTTGTGATTTTTTTTATCTGTACTAGAAATTCATGGTGGCCATGTCTAATATTGGCGTGACACCATGAATTTCGGGCTTAGGGCCAGTTGATAATATACAGTTAGTTCTAACCCCATTATTACCCAGCGAGCCACCCGTCACCAGGGCAGCTGAAAGAGTTGGATACAGCGCCAGAAGATGGCGCTTCTATGAAAGCGCCATTTTCTGGGGCGGCTGCGGACTGCAATTCGCAGCAGGGGTGCCCAGAAAGCTTGGGCACCCTGCGCTGCGGATTCTAATCCCCAGCTGCCTAGTTGCACCTGGCTGGACACAAAAATTGGACGAAGCGCACATCATTTTTTTTTTTTAAATTATTTCATGAAATTCGTGAAATAATTAAAAAAAAAGGGCTTCCCTATATTTTTGGTTCCCAGCCGGGTACAAATAAGCAGCTGGGGGTTGGGGGCAGCCGGTAGCTGCCTGCTGTACCTGGCTAGCATACAAAAATATGGCGAAGCCCACGTAATTTTTTTGGGGGGGGGGCAAAAAACTCCTGCATACAGTCCTGGATGGAGTATGCTGAGCCTTGTAGTTCTGCAGCTGCGGTCTGTCTGTATGGAGGAGAGGAAACAGCAGCTGCAGAATTACAAGGCTCAGCATCCTCTATCCAGGACTGTATGCTGAAGGGAGAGGCAGGGGGAGCAGAACTGCAAGGCTCAGCATACTTCATCCACTAGTGTATGCAGGAGTTTTTTGGCCACCAAAAAAATGACGTGGGCTTTGCCATATTTTTGTATGCTAGCCAGGTACAGCAGGCAGGTACGGCTGCCCCCAACCCCCAGCTGCCGATTTGTACCCGGCTGAGAACTAAAAATATAGGGAAGCCCTTTTTTTAATTATTTCATGAATTTCATGAATAAAAAAAAAAACAAAAAAAAAACGACATGGGATTTGCCCCATTTTTGTGTCAAGCCAGGTACAACTAGGCAGCTGGGGACTGGAATCCCAGCACAGGTTGGCCCAAGGTTTATGGGTCCCTCTGCTGAGAATTGCAGTCTGCAGCCACCCCAGAAAATGGCGCTTTCATAGAAGCGCCATCATCTGGCGCTATATCCAACTCTTCCAGCTGCCCTGGTGACGGATGGCTTGCTGGGTAATAATGGGTTAATACTAGCTTTGTTTTACAAGCTAGTATTAAGCTAGAGATTCTTAATGTCAGGCAAGTTTGACCCGGCCATTAAGAATCTCCAATAAAGGGTTAAAAAAAAGACACCACACAGAGAAAAAATACTTTAATAGAAATAAATACACAGACACACTTAGAGACTCCATGTTTATTACTCCCTCTCACCCCTCCACGATCCTGGTCTTCTGTCTGCTTTTTCCTTCAACCCATGCAGCTTTGCTACATCAGACAGCACTGCATGGGAGGATGACGCTGCTGCTCCCGTGCTGTCTAATCACTCAGTGAGTGAGCAGAGGCTGCGGGTTGTAAGCGGTGACGTCACCGCTGCCACCATTGAAATACTAATCTAACAGGCGGGTTAGTATAGCAACGGTGATCTCCAATCACGTGATTCCCGGTGCCGCTATTCATTGGCTGTGGCATCCAGTCCTTGCATGTGGACTGACTCTGGAAAGAGCGCCCACATGCACGGACAGGGAGTCGACCATGTGCCAAAGCATCTCGCCGGTACACTGAGATGCTCAAACGAGCACCGCGTACCGGAGAGATGCACTGACAGGACATAGCATAACGTCTAGCCATGTGACCAGTCTGTAGCCAATGAGATAATAAAAATGTGACTGGTCACATGCTATGATGACATCTCGGAAGGTCCTATGCTGGTTACCAGGAGGGCGCAGCGATGATCGGAAGGAAAAGCGGCGGCAGACAGAGTGCAGGACGCGTTTCGGGAACCTGTAAGTATAATGGCAATGTTTATTAAATGTATGTGTATATGTATAATGTGTTTTTATGTGTTTGTCTTTGCCTGCCATTGTTTTCAATGGGGATCAAAGGTGTTCGTCGAACGTTCGCTGAACTGAGCTGCCGTTCGACGAACCGAACTCGAGCACTAGGGGGGGTGGCTCAACACTAGTCTTGACGTTGTCATGGCGTCGCTGGGAGATCACCATATACTGATCAGATTGCTTGTGAGCTGGGATACAGGACCTCTGCCCCTTCGTAGGACAATATTCCCTGATGAGTTTGGCACAATGAAACGCGTCGGGATGCTATTAGGGAGAGCACAGGGGTTTCAGAATAGCTAGCTGTGGTCTGCCCTTCTTAGGGCGGACGTTTGGTTTTACAGTATATGTGTGAGTGCGAACACGCCCTACCAGTGGTGCAGCACAAGAGCTTACAACTTATCTACCTAAACATAAACAAATCCCATAAATCCCTTGAATACCCTTAACTGCTGAAACCTCACAGAGAAGGCAGATGGGAAAAGTGGGAAGGAAAACCACACAGTTCAGCAACACAGTCATGGAGACCTTCTAGAGCAACAGTCAATGCAAACATGTGGCGCTGTCCCTTTAAGGTTTTAAATGTAACAGACACCTGACACAACAGAGCCGGCAAATATTACTGTGTATATATAGTCAGCCTAACCAGAACAGATAGGTGTTTTTGTACCAAAATATAAAGTGTAGCGCGCACGCAGTCCTGGGCACAGCCTACCGTACCGAGGTACTACGGTGTCCAGCTGCCATAGTGAGAGACTTGGAGATCCTCTCACGGTAACCAGTATAGCAAGCAACTGAAGAATGGCGGTCTCCGGCACAGGATGCTTCTCACACGCATCATGTCCTCCTCGCTAAACTCTAATGCCGGCATCACATGGGACGATTTATCGTGCAATCGCATCAGCGATCGCACCTGCCCCTGTCGTTTGTGCGTCACGTGCAATTCATTGCCCGTGTCGCACAAAGTCGTTAAACCCCCGTCACACGTACTTACCTCCCACACGACCTCTCTGTGGGCGTCGAACATCCTCTTCCTGAAGGGGGAGGGACGTTCGGCGTCACAGAGACGTCATACAGCCGCGGCCAATAGAAGCGGAGGAGCGGAGATGAGTGGGACGCAAACATCCTGCCCACCTCCTTCCTTCCGCTTTGGCGGCGGGCGAAGGTAAGCTGCAGTTCATCGTTCCCGGGGTGTCACACGGAGCGATGTGTGCTGCCACGGGAACGATGAACAATCGGCGCGCAGAAGGAGGACCGACATTTTGAAAATGAACAACGTGTCAACAAGCAATGATAAGGTGAGTATTTTTGCTTGTTAACAGTCGTTCGTAGGTGTCTCACGGTACGATATGTCAAACGATGCCGGATGTGCGTAACTAACGACGTGACCCCGACGACATATCGCCCGATATATCGTACCATGTAACGCCGGCATAACACGGGTTATGAATTCTCCCAATTCACTTAAGTATTTCTTCTCCTTTCTGTTACGCGCACCACTCATTTTCCTTTCAGCTCACACACAGCACCTCCTCAGCTCTTCAAGTCCAGTGAAGAAGTCTGTTGAGATGTTGTTATAGTGACCAAACAGTCAAATGTTGATGCAAAACAGCGGTCTCTTGTGGCTGGTCAATAACAATGTATACAATAAACAGTAAATAAGCATTTTGCAGCATTTCACAGTGGATAAAGGTCATTAATACACTCTCACCCTATCACATGCCACCCCACTTGAGGTTGGCGCCCCCGACACGCTTCCCCAAATGAACTCAGCTGTGAATAGTGCTGTGAAGGAACATCCGCTGAAGAGCTAGTCTAGTGGTCCTTTGCAGCGGTGGAACATCCATCTGCTCTGGGACACTATCTGTTGGGAGAACCGTGGGTGGTAAAACATTTTCTCTGGGAGGCACATCCACTTGCTCTGGGACATTATCTGTTGGGAGAACCGCAGGTGGTCACCTCTGAAGGTGCAGGATCCTCAAATTGACACCTTTGAAGCATGTTACAATGGAGATTTATGGTCGGAACCCCGGTTCCCACCTCATACACAGGAATATCAGGCCTCCTTTCATCTTTACCCAATATGGTACTGCCTCCCACCGATCATCTAGTTTTCCAGACCATCTCTTAGTCCTAACCAGTACCTTTTCACCTGGAACAAACATATCCTTCTGTACCCTGTACCAGTCCCAAGTCAGAGTGTACTATTTGTCTGAATCAGTCACCTACCACTCTGTGTACTGTTCTTAGCCGGCGTCTGTGCTCCTGCGCCCATGCGGTGGTGGTTCGGTAAGGGTCAGCCACGGGGTCAGGCATGTGTAAATCCTTAATCTCTGTATCTTCCCTCCTGAACATTAGCATGTGGGGCGAGTATCCTGCTGTGCTATGTATTCGGTAATTGTACGCCCATATGAGCTCAGGCAGGTATTCCGGCCAACGGGCTTTTTGACCATTTTCTAGAGTCCGTAGCATCTGTAGAAGTATGCGATCAAAATGTTCACACGCTCCATTGCCTTGCAGATGATAGAGTGTTGTCCAGGATTGTTCAATCCCGTACAGATGGTAAAGATCCTTCATCAAGGCACCCTGGAAACACGCTCCCTGGTCAGAGTGTAATCGCCATAGACACCCGATTACCTGAATAAAGTGATGACATACTGCCTCTGCGGCTGACGCCACGGTCTAGTCTCTAGTCGGTACCGCTACCACATATTTGGTAAAATAATCAGGCAGTAAGAGTGTCCTGAACTGGAGTACCCTATTTGAACATGGTCTATCTTAAGCAAGTCCAGTGGGGCTGGGTTTGCACAGGAGCCCACTGTTCGACACTCTTAATCAACCTGCAGGTTCGGCAAATTTGACATGCTTCCTTTACCATGTTTTCCAGCCCCAGGCAATACATAAGCCAACGTAACCACTGGTACATTTTTTCACTACCAAAGTGAGCGCCTCTCTCGTGGGACTCTCGAGCGACCGCAGGACCCACTGCCATTGGGATCACAATCTGCTGACGGTACTGCAGCTCTGATTTTAAGTAGATCTTGCGACACAGGAGGTCTTGTACCACACTCAGCTTATTCCATTGGCAAAACAATTTCTGACCCTCCGAAGATAGACCCTCCCTCTCTTCTGGATGGGGCCAAGTTTTTTTCTGGATCCAGTGTGTCAACTGACACAACTCTTTGCTTTCAGTCCGGGTCCATACCCAGTCAGCAGGAGTTTTTTTTAAGCAGTGGGCCACCCCACTTGAGTGTGCCACGTCCCGAAGGGAAGGAAGTCGACCGAGGTCTGGGGTCTCAGTATCATCCAGTTCATCATCGGCACTGCCAGCTGGGAGCCTCATTGGTACTCGAGATAGCGCATCCGCATTACCATTTTCTCTTCCGGATAGAAACTTAATTCGGTAATTAAACTTAGACAGCTGGGCGATTCGCCTTTGCTCTAACACCCCCAACTTAGCATTCTCAAGGTGAGCCAGAGGATTATTATCTGTCATTACTACCACTTTAGCACCCTTCAGGAACTCTGCGAAGCGCTCAGTCATGGCCCAAACTAGCGCCAATAGTTCTAACTTAAAAGAGCTGTAGTTGTCGGGATTACGTTCTGATTCCCTCAAGGAATGACTCGCATAAGCGACCACACGCTCCCATCTGTCCTGCACTTGGGACAGTACTGCTCCCAGTCCATGCAAACGTCCGTCTGTGTGCAGCAGGAATGGGATGTCAAAGCGAGCTTGAGCCAAAATCGGTGCATTGGTTAGGGCGGCCTTCAAATCCTCAAAGGCCTTCTGTTGTCGTGGACCCTACAAGATGGGGCAGTTCCTAGGCCCTCCTGCCATTCCCTGCCACAACTCATTCAATGGATCTGCCCGATGGGCAAACTTTGGAATGAATCACCGGTAATATCTGGCCAGTCCCAGAAATGCTTCCACCTCCCGTAGTGTACACAATGTGGGCCACTTCTGGATGGCCTCTACTTTAATGATGGCTGGTTGCACCTCATCAGAAGTCACCACATGCCCTAGAAATTCTATACGTCATTGGAACAATTGATATTTTTTTGGCTTGATCTTGAGCCCATGATCTCGGAGTCGTTGCAGGACCTGTTGTAGCATTGGCAGATGTTCTTCGAACGAGGTCCCAAATACCGCCACATCATCCAGGTAGATTAATACGGACTCAAAGTTCATGTTGCCAAGGCAATGTTCCCTCAGCCGCTGGAAGATTCCAGGTGCATTAGAGAGGCTAAATGGCATCCTGTTGAACTTGTAGAGTCCCATTGGTGGAATGAATGCCATCTTGGCTCTGTCTTTTGTAGCCACTGGCACTTGCCAGTACCCACTGGCTAGGTCGAGGATGGAAAAGTACTTAGCGCGCCCCAAAGCAGATAGCGATTCTACAATCCGGGGGAGGGGGTAGGCATCCCGCACCATGTTGGCATTCAATTTTCTGTAGTCAACACAGAACCTGAGGGACCCATCCTTCTTGCGTACCAGGACCACTGGGCTGCTTAAGGACTCTGACTCTCTTGGATAACCTGGTTGTCCAACATGCTAGCCATCATGTTCTTTACTTCCTGGTACATCTTCAGAGGAATTTGACGGTAGCGTTCCCGTGTAGGAGCTGTGTTCCCAATTGAGATCTCATGTTTGATTGCAGCCGTACGCCTGAAATTTTCATCGTGACGTGAGAAATGAGAAAGCCTCCTGAAACTCCCACAGGGCATCTTCCAGAAGCTTTTGCTGAGCAGGAGTTATGGTTCCACGGTCCACTCCCATCTGTTCCATTATGACTTGCCCACACTATTCAGCTATCGGAGTCTCACTTCTGACTGCTTCGACCGCATAGGATTATGATGATCCCTGGATGGGTCGGAGGGTGAATCTTGTTCTCTTGAGTATCTCTCCATTAGGCAGGTAGACCTTGGCCAGCAACGTACCTCCTGTGATGGTGGCCTCACTTTCCAGCAGATTGATACAGCGGACAGGCAGACACCCATTTCTCACTAAAGCCAGGGCATTAGAGCTGAGCGATGTTCGAGGTTCGCAAATTTCATGTCTGAGTGATTTTGGGGGATGTTCGAGAGGCTCGACGAACTTGAGCTTTTTGCTAAAAGCTCGACAGTTCGAGTTACGTTCGAGAACGGTTCGAGCACCAAAAAGCCAAGCTGGTTACTAGCTGGCTTTTCACTGTAATAGTGTGAGTCACTGTGTGAATTACGCTATTATCAAAATTCAGCGTATAGTGTGAGGGGGGACGGGGTTTAGATCAGTGCTGCTGCTGAGCTGAGTGCTGGGATAATGCCGATCGCCATTTTTTTTTCCCCCTAACCGCGCGTACAGTGAGGCGGGCCAGGCTGTCAGCAAATCCCAGAGACACACACTGCACAGTGGATTTTTGCCAGACAAGCAAGGGCTTGTGTCATAGGCTGTGCATGTCACATGTCTTTGCTCTATAAGACACGGCCATTTTCCCCGTCGCCGCCATTATCTGTCTGCTGCGTGTGGGTGACAGTCACTGCTCCCGCTGCTACTGCTGCTGTGTGCACTATAGAGATACAGTGCAATCTAAACAGCGCTTTAGGGATTAGGGACTACTAGTTATTTAAGCCCTTTTCAGGGCTGATTTAAAGGCGTTCATAGCCATAGCTGCTAGGCAGGTCTGTGCAAAAGCTGTGCTTGGCTTTGCTGTCCTGCTACCTACAGCACCCGTGCATTCTACCCACCTGGCCATTTTTTGCCACGCTATTTTATTTCCCCAAAGTGCTGACGCTTTTTGTGGCATCCTAAAAGTGTCTGGAATACTAAGCTAGTGTTCCTTTGCTGTCCACTGACCCACAGCACTCGTGCAGTCTACCCATCTGGCCATTTTTTGCCACGCTATTTTATTTCCCCAAAGAGCTGACACTTTTTGTGGCATCCTAAAAGTGTCTGGAATATTAAGTTAGTGTTCCTTTGCTGTTCACTGACCCACAGCACCCGTGCATTCTAAGCACCTGGCCATTTTTTGCCACGCTATTTTATTTCCCCAAAGAGCTGACACTTTTTGTGGCATCCTAAAAGTGTCTGGAATACTAAGTTAGTGTTCCTGTGCTGTCCACTGACCCACAGCACTCGTGCATTCTACCCACCTGGCCATTTTTTGCCACGCTATTTTATTTCGCTAAAGAGCTGACACGTTTTGTGCCATCCTAAAAGTGTCTGGTATACTTAGTGTTCCTTTGCTGTCCACTGACCCACAGCACTCGTGCATTCTACCCACCTGGCCATTTTTTTCCACGCTATTTTATTTCCCCAAAGAGCTGACACTTTTTGTGGCATCCTAAAAGTGTCTGGAATACTAAGTTAGTGTTCCTTTGCTGTCCACTAACCCACAGCACTCGTGCATTCTACCCACCTGGCCAGTTTTTGCCACGCTATTTTATTTCCCTAAAGAGCTGACACGTTTTGTGCCATCCTAAAAGTGTCTGGTATACTTAGTGTTCCTTTGCTGTCCACTGACCCACAGCACTCGTGCATTCTACCCACCTGGTCATTTTTTTCCACGCTATTTTATTTCCCCAAAGAGCTGACACTTTTTGTGGCATCCTAAAAGTGTCTGGAATACTAAGTTAGTGTTCCTGTGCTGTCCACTGACCCAAAGCACTCGTGCATTCTACCCACCTGGCCATTTTTTGCCACGCTATTTTATTTCCCTAAAGAGCTGACACGTTTTTTGCCATCCTAAAAGTGTCTGGTATACTTAGTGTTCCTTTGCTGGCCACTGACCACAGCACTCGTGCATTCTACCCACCTGGCCATTTTTTTCCACGCTATTTTATTTCCCCAAAGAGCTGACACTTTTTGTGGCATCCTAAAAGTGTCTGGAATACTAAGTTAGTGTTCCTTTGCTGTCCACTGACCCACAGCACTCGTGCATTCTACCCACCTGGCCAGTTTTTGCCACGCTATTTTATTTCCCTAAAGAGCTGACACGTTTTGTGCCATCCTAAAAGTGTCTGGTATACTTAGTGTTCCTTTGCTGTCCACTGACCCACAGCACTCGTGCATTCTACCCACCTGGTCATTTTTTTCCACGCTATTTTATTTCCCCAAGGAGCTGACACTTTTTGTGGCATCCTAAAAGTGTCTGGAATACTAAGTTAGTGTTCCTGTGCTGTCCACTGACCCAAAGCACTCGTGCATTCTACCCACCTGGCCATTTTTTGCCACGCTATTTTATTTCCCTAAAGAGCTGACACGTTTTTTGCCATCCTAAAAGTGTCTGGTATACTTAGTGTTCCTTTGCTGTCCACTGACCACAGCACTCGTGCATTCTACCCACCTGGCCATTTTTTTCCACGCTATTTTATTTCCCCAAAGAGCTGACACTTTTTGTGGCATCCTAAAAGTGTCTGGAATACTAAGTTAGTGTTCCTTTGCTGTCCACTGACCCACAACACTCGTGCATTCTACCCACCTGGCCAGTTTTTGCCACGCTATTTTATTTCCCTAAAGAGCTGACACGTTTTGTGCCATCCTAAAAGTGTCTGGTATACTTAGTGTTCCTTTGCTGTCCACTGACCACAGCACTCGTGCATTCTACCCACCTGGCCATTTTTTTCCACGCTATTTTATTTCCCCAAAGAGCTGACACTTTTTGTGGCATCCTAAAAGTGTCTGGAATACTAAGTTAGTGTTCCTTTGCTGTCCACTGACCCACAACACTCGTGCATTCTACCCACCTGGCCAGTTTTTGCCACGCAATTTTATTTCCCCAAAGTGCTGACACTTTCAGGGGTGTACTAAAATTGTCTGTGATACTACCTTAGGGTTTCTTTGCTGTCAAGCAAGGTACACCACATGTGCATTCTACACTCCTCTCCATTTGTGCTACGCAATTTTAATTTCCCAAAGTGCTGACACTTTCAGGGGCATACTAAAATTGTCTGGGATACTACCTTAGGGTTTCTTTGCTGTCAAGTAAGGTACACCACATCTGCATTCTACACTCCTCTCCATTTCTGCTACGCAATTTTTAACTGCAGGTAGTCCAGCCAATCTGTGACGAAGGTGCAGGCATGGATATAATGTTGCCTTCATCCAAAGGTGGTTCTCTCGATGTCTGAGAGAGCTCAACACCACCATCTGTTTCCACTTCCAAAACAGCTGACGACATGACAATCACACTCCCTGTTGCGGGTAAAGGGGTGGAAGGTCAGCGTGAAAAAGCATGTGTGACTGCTATCCCCACAGTCACAGAGGATGAAGAGCACGGAGATGCCATTGATGGGGCAAACGGTGGTTGCACTGCCCCACTAGGCCGCACTGTAGCATAGTGACCTTTCCACTGCGACTTATGCTTCATTTAAAGTGGTGTACAGGGTGGGCTCCCCAGTATACAGCAAAGCCATACACTAGGAAAAGGACTCTATGCAGTTGGGTTGATAAATGATTGTTTAACTTTCCCAAAACAAACAATAAGAACCATGCATAAAACTGAAAGAATAGAACAATCTATTCACAATTCCAAAAGCCTACACCCCTATGCTGCGACACTCGTAATGGTGATTTATATCCCCTGCTCACCAACTTTTGCTTAACCAAGGGACTGTCTAAATAGTTGCCTACTACCTGGTAATCCCTCTGCGTAGCAGGAGTAATTGTGTGTGTGTGTGTGTGCGCGAACACGACTTTGCAGTGCCGCAACACAAGAGCTTACAACTTATCTACTCAACCATAGACAAAACCCATTAACACCCCTGAATACCCTTGTTAGCTGAAGCCTCACAGATAAGGCAGATGATGACAGTGTGAATGCAAACCACACAGCTCAGCAACACAGTCCTGGAAATCTTGTAAAGCAACAGTCAACGCAAACATGTGTCGCTGTCTCTCTATGATTTTAACTGTAAGTGACAATTTGACAGTGCAGAGGCAACAAGTCTTATTGTCTATATAGTCGGCCTAACCAGAACAGATACGTGTTTTGCTAAGAAAACAAAGTGTAGCGTGCACACATTACTGTCTGGGCCCAGCCTACCGTACCCGGGTACTGTGGTATCCAGTTGCCATAAATACAGACTTTATGCTCCTCTCACGGTAAACAGTATAGACAGCACCAGAAGAATATCGGTCTGTGGCACAGGATGCTGCTCACAGGCGTTATGGTCCTCCTCACCAAACTAAAACACGATTCCCCTCACAATTGACTGAAGTGTTTCCATGGTGGCTCCTTGCTGTAACACACACCTTTAGCTTTTCCTTCTGTTCATAGACAGCATCTCCTCCGCTCTCCAAGTCCACAGCCGAAGACTGTTTTGCTATTGCTATAGTGACCAAACAGACAAAGGCAGATGCAAAAAAACAGCTGCCCCTTGTGTGTAGTCTGCAACAATGCATGCAATGAACGGCAAATAAGCATGTTGCATTGACAGTGGATAAAGCTGATCAATACACCCTCACGCTATCAATTCATGTGACACATGTGACACTTCATGTACGAAGTACTCTAAGTAGTGAGTTTTTGCCCTCTACTTAGAGATTGGTGACAAATCTTACAGATGACATGATTTGGGTGATCCTTTGCGATGTCAAAAAGCCCCAGGCTAAAAAAGGCTTTCAGTCCATGCGACCTGCAGAGCCACCACGACTTCTGCTCAGAGGCAGAGTTGTGGCTGAGGATTCAGTTGTTGATATGCTTCCAGTACTTTATCTCTGTCCAGGAAGACGCAACGTAACCTCGTCGTCAGTAGCATCCTCCTCCACCTCCTCTGCTGACCTCATCGACTGGGTGACTTTGGTTTGACAGTAAGTGGGGTCTCCAACCTCATCATCACCCTGTGTGTTTTCACTCCCCTCGTCCGGAGTCCTCCGAGCCAACCTTTTCCTTCCCTGACCGAATAGGAAAGTTGTCGTTCCAATCAGGTATCTGAGTTTCATCAGCATGTTTGCCATTGTCTCCACCAGGAGGATTTACAGTTTGGGAATGAGGGTGTACATTATACTCAGCACCTTCTTCATCGAGGCCTGTATCCGACTCACAAAGCTTCTGGGCATCAGTGAAGATCATTTCCCTGTCTGGACTCACAGCAGCTTTGGAGCAGACCTCTGATTCCCAGGCTATTGTGTGACTGAACAGCTATGCAGACTCAACCATCTCTGTTACCCCATACTCAGCAAGGCTCGTGGAAACTTGAGAGCTGTTAGGAAGCAAGTGCGATTCGGTTGACACCACAGAGGAATGGAGTATTTGGGATATTGAACTTGAGGTGGAGGAGAGGCCACTTTATGGAGCACTTGAGATCCATTGAAGCACCTGCTGTTTTGGTGCCTCATCTATATTTGGTATCAATGGTCGTGTTCGTGAAAAAGGGATCATATCAGATTATCCACAGGAAGAAGTAGACATCTTATTTTGGCTGGTAGTTGGTGTTACGAATTGGTGCCGCTGTAGACGCTTGCAGCCTGCTGCGGTTCCAGTTGCGCCCAGGCGTCAGCTGCCATTTTTGGCCGTGCAGCATTTGTGGTCGTCCAGCTGGCTGCTTTCTCCTCCATGTCTAATTGTGGAGAGGCGGCTAGTGCGCATGCATGTGCCGATTTACCCCAGCCACAGCCTAAGTCCAGTGTTTCTCCTAGTGAGTATGCTCAGCCTGACTGTGCCATTCCTGAGGCTGTCCTCAGTTCGGGCTACAGCGCATGCTCCCACACTTTGTGTGAAAAGCCTCTTTGCACAGGTACTTGGACTCCGTGCCGTGTCTAAATCTGGTGTTGTGCCTAGAGAGCATGCTGAAGTTGATAGTCTTTTTTCTGAGACTGTTGTTCAGGCTACTAAGCATGCTCAGGCACTTACTGCATCAGAGGCTAGGTCCGGTAATGAACTCTTTGGCCCTGTCCGTGACGTGGCAGACCCAGATAGGCCACAGGGCATTAGGTGTCCTGATGATTTGGCCATGCCACTCCGGACTGGCTTGCAGAGGCCCGCCCCTATGACTTGTCACCTCATTATTGTTGGTCAGACGATGACTGGTGAGGTGGTTGGGTCATGGCTGCCATGAGGTCATCATTGAAGTGGCGGTTCCGAATAGGCCTCTGGTTATGCCACTGATGATGTGGCACTCTGCTTTTGGCTCCTGGAGCTGCATTGTAGTCTACCCTGATTTGGGGCGGACCCAGTTTATAAAAGGGGCTTGAGACAACAAGGAGGTGCGCAGTCCTTCTATTATGCTCAGAAAGAGCACACCTCCATGTGTTGAACCCATTGCGGCTTTAGGCCAGAGGTAGACAGGGATGGGGCGTCGGTGCAGGCCGCCACCACACTTGGTAACGCAGAATGGTTAAGACTAGCTCCTGTCCTACCTGTCGTGCTAGTGCAGCCCAGCGGCATTAACTGGTCTGCTGCTGCTGCTGCGCCTGCTGTCCACAGGTGTGCCCCTACGCACACGGACAGTGTACCCAATGACCCCTGTGTTGTTAACAGGGAGTTCCTGGGCTGGGTGTGTGGACCCTTTGACGCTAACAGGGTTTACAGTCTCCACATCCGAGTGTCGTCTAACTTGGTTCAGGCTACTATTTGTTTCAATAGCCACCCAGCTCTGTATCCTCCGCCTAACTTTGTGTTGCCAGCATCTCCTTTTCCATCTGGGAGCACGGTGGACCCCGACTGGTGATTGGGATATATACCACCTTATGCTAATCTGCCAGTCCCCCCGTAACAGATGGTGTTTCTTCAGCAGATGATACTGTTGCTTAACCACCAAACCCACAGACACAAACTTTTTTATCCTTTCCAACACACCTGTTCCCCTTTCCACCAGCATATGGCCACTCATTTTGTATATTTACAAATTTGCAACTCTGCAGGGACACCATACTCAATGCCGTCTCAGCACAGCAGCCAGCCCTCGGTCCCTCAGATGTGGATCAGTAAAAGACCATTTCCTCCTAGCCATGACAAAGCGTTGAGATTCACTCTGTGCAGCACTGGTGTTTAGTGGAAAAGCCGAGCTAAGATTGCGTACCTGCTTCTGCTGATACTCCTGCATACGTGCGTCCCTTTCTATGGCAGGATTTATTTCGCAAAATTTTGTCTTGTACCGGGGATCTAACAGTGTGTCAACCCAGTATTCAGCATTACTTCAATTTCGGACATTCCGAGGGTCATGTTGTAGGTAGTGCAGCAAGAAGGCGCTCATGTGTCTTGAGCATCCAGGAGGAGTAAGTCCTTGCTGTGTTGGTGGCGGAGCGGTGAGAATCATGCCTCCTTCCTCTGCCCCCTCCCCCCAACCTTGCACAACCGAAATGTGAGCAAGCTCTCCCTCATCTGCTCAGTCTTCCATGCCCATCGCCAGTTCGTCTTCCATTTCTTACTGAGCTCCTGCACCTTCCTCAACAGTTAGGCTGATACTATGAGCCCTTGTTAATCCCTCTCCCCCACCGTCCCATGCCTGCCGCCTTGGTGTTGCTGACCGTCTGGAATTGTAGATCTTGTTATTCCTTCAGCATATGACTCCTCCTGTACTTCCTCTCATTCCTTTTATCCCACCATCTGACTATGAATGCTGTTTAAAGTGTGCTCCAGCATGTAGATAACCGGAATTGTCATGCCGATAATGGCAACGTCAGCGCTAAACATCTTCGTCGCCATTTGTAAACTTCGAAGAAGGGTGCATAGGTCCTTGATCTGAGACAACTCCATCAGCGTGATCTGCCCCACCTCTGGATCTCTTTAACCAAAGCTATACGTCATAACACATTGCAGCAGGGCTCGCCGCTGCTGCCACAGACGCTGCAACATGTGCAGATTTAAATTCCTGCGTGTCGGCACATCGCATTTTAGGCAGTGAACTGCCAGACCAAAAGACTTCTGGAGCGATGCAAGTTGTTGCGCTGCTGGGTGTGAACGGTGGAAGTGAGCACATAGCGAGCGTGGCCGCCGCAGAAGGCCATGTAGGCCGAGATGGTGGTTTAAAAATTGCTGGACAACCAGGTTCAACACATAAGCCATACAAGGCACGTGTGTCACATTGCCCTGACGAAGGGCCACACCCAGGTTTGCATCATTGTCGCACACGGCTGTTAAGTCACCACCGGAGTCCGCTCCAGCAACTTTGACTCCGATCGCCAGGTGACACCGTGTTCCTTTCGTACATAGTGCTGATGATGGGAGAGAAGTAGATGCCAGCGGCGCCGGTGGCCACAGGTTCCGCACAGCCACTGGGCTGGGTTACCTTGAGATCTGCTGTACCACTGGCTGACTGTAAGTGGTGGTTGTCTCACAGTGGAAGTACCATCATTCAGCTACAAACAATGGGAAGACACCACATCCTTTTTTAGGCCCCTCATGTCTGCTGACCACTGCCAGACATAGTTCTGAACTTAGGGTTCCTGTTCCACCCAGTTCTGCTTTGTGATTTTGTGTGCTGACTACCTCTTGTTTCCCGACTACGTCTCCTGCCTGCTGTTTATGTACCTCGTTGCCCGATCCGCATTTGACCTCTGCTTGTTTTCTGATTAAGTCCTGGCCGTCCGATTCTGTTCATGTTCCTCAATTCATGGTTTGACCCTGCTTGACTAATACTCTCTCGGACTGCAGCCTTCCACAGGTATTGATCACCTTGGGCCCTGTGTAATTCCAAATCCCTGTATAGGGGTTAAAGGGTTTCAGGGTTCTGGGGGTCCTGCTTGCTGAGTGGCTTCCCTCTAGCCTATCCTTTACTGCCCGTCTGAGTGTGTGGATCCAGGCAGGCGTTACACCGTGCCCTCTGCAGAAGGCCATGTAGGCCGGGATAGTGGTTTAAAAATTGCTGAATAACCAGGTTCAACACGTGAGCCATACAAGGCATGTGTGTCACATTATCACGGTGAAGGGCCGCACCCAGGTTTGCATCATTGTCGCACCCGGCCTTCCCTGGCTGCTGGTTGAGTGGAGACAACCATTGATGAAACTCGGTCTCACTCTACAGAGCTTACCGTCCACAACTCCTCATCGGTGTGACTCACATTTCACAGACATTTAAAGTAAAGTAAAGACAAGTAAAGAGTTGACCACCTGATGCCGTTGAGCTCTGCTGCCAGCATAGTAAGGAGGTGTGCTGGATTCCTTGTGCACAGTTATAACGCTGGTGGCCTTGCAATACAGGTTTTGAGCGGAGGTTGAGGACCTAGACGAGGTTGAGGAGGCAGAAGCAGAGGAGGAACTTCTACATACAGAGGAAGGATTGACACACAACTCATGGGGACGGCAAGACTTGTACAGCAGACCCTTCTCCATCTCTCACCATACTCACCCAAAGTCAGTGACATGTAACGCCCCTGTCCATGCTTACTGGTCCAAGTATCTGTGTTGAAATGCACCCTGTTACACACAGGGTTTAACAAGGAAGCGGTGATTTTGTGTGCGACATGCTGGTGTAGCGCGGGCACGCCTTTCTTGGAGAAGGAGTAGCGACTGGGCATCAGCTCTTGGAGCACTGGGATGGGCATAAGGTCTCAAAAATCCTTTGTTCAAAAGGTTGGAAAGGCAGCATTTCTGTAGCCAACAGTTTGCAGATGCTGAAAGTCAACCTCTTAGGCATGTCATGCCCTTCTAAAATCATGTAAAACACAGCAAGGGGACTCTAACCACAGTCTCCCTCATTTCCAAAAATTGGGCTACACACACACACATTACTTCACTGGCATCTGTTGTCCCCCAGTTGTAATCTTAAAAAGATGCTTTGCATGAAGCACTCTCAAAAATACACCAGGCTTTCGCCTCCCCTGGATGACACAGGGGTAGAAAAGTCCTCTGTGATCCATGACTTGTTCATCTTGGTTTGTTTTCAAAAGCAAGGGGACTCCAACCACAGTCTCCCTCGTTTCCAAAAATTGGGCCAAACACACACCACTTCACTGGCATCAGTTGTTACCCAGTTGCAATCTTAAAAAGATGCTTTGCATGAAGCACTCTCAAAAATACACCAGACTTTCGCCTCCCATGGATGACACAGGGGTAGAAAAGTCCTTGCGGATACAGGATTTGTTCATCTTGATGAACGTTAGTCTGTCCACATTGTCAGTGGACAGATGTGTGCGCTTATCTGTCAGCACACCCCCAGCAGCACTGAACACACGTTCCGAGACAACGCTGGATGCGGGACACGACAAGATCCCCAAGGCTTAACCCTAGAACGCGCAAGCATAACAATCTACCATAGAAAACAAATGACCTAGCAGGCCTGCGAGGCCCCAGGTATGCGTTCTAGGGTTAAGTGGCAAGCTCAGGCAATTTATCCAGATTGGAAGCCTAAAATGAGCAAGGTTCAAGTTGCACAGTAATGGGATCGATGTTCACTTGCATATACTCATATATGTGTCTCCTCCTCTTTTCCTCATCCAGCTGTTTTGTTTTCGCATGAGTATATGTCTTTGTCACTTTCCCATGTGTTTGTGGTGTCTTGAGAGTTGTTTGTCACCTTTTGGACACCTTTGAAGGTGTTTTCTGTGTTTTTATGTGTTTGTGTTTGCCTCCCATTGTTTTCAATAGGGTCCGAGAGGTTCGTCGAACGGTTCGCCAAACCGAACTTGAAAGGGGCCTCCGTTCGACGAACCGAACCGAACTCAAGCCTTTAGAGGCTGGCTCATCTCTACAGGGCATGGGCCACCAAGGGCCTTGTTGGGGTATCTTCGTCCCGAGGGACCGATTCATTCAGCACTTCCCGAACATTCAACTTCTGGCCAGCTCTCACTGGTAGCATTAAGATCTGTTCTCTCTTGGGAGTGGTCATCAGCGGTACACGCGGGGGTATCCTGATCAGGCCTACGGGATGGCATGATTTGACACTATTTTGTAAGCTGCAGCTCCTCACCATTTGTTAAAGAACTTTCTGGGTTGGCCGGTGGGTGGTAGTGCTTTGCCAATACCGTGGGCTCTGATTGGTGAACAGGCAGTGGTCCAAGTCCCATAACACATTCATCCCCAAAGTCACATTCATACCCCTTCTGGATGAATGATCCTCTAGAACAGGCCTGGGCAAGGGCGGCCCGCGGGCCACATCCGGCCTGCATACTCTCTGTGACCGGCCCGCCTGGCTCAGGACATCCTTGCTGGCCGGTCAGTGATGAGGGTAATCTGACCTGTTGTCCGGAGCTCCATGCTCCGGGAGGCCCGTAGTCAGATTGCCCTCATCAAACGCTGCGTGCCGGGCAGGGAACAGAGGACAGATCCTGCAGCGCCACACAGTGTAGGCAGCAGAACGCAGGAATCTGTCCTCTGTTCCCTGCCCGGCAACTTTCTCTGTGACACACACGCGCGCCCTGATGTCGTCAGTACGGCGCGCGTGTGTGTCATTTGAAAAGTTCCCGCCCGGCAGGAGAAGAAGCTGCAGCAGCCGGGGCCCGTACGGAGAGAAGCAGCGGCGGGGCCCCTACAAGAACATCAGCGGCGGGGCCCCTACAAGAACAGCAGCGGTGGGGCCCCTACAAGAACAGCAGCGGCGGGGGCCCATACAAGAGAAGAAGCATCTCGGCGGGGGCCCATACGGAGGTACCTGAGGAGGGAGAGGTGAGTAATAACCTAAGGGGACAATGGGGGGAGGGGTGGGGGGGGTAACTGGTGAGTAATATTTGGGTGTAGTGATGTAGTATATGGGAATGTAATTTTACAGGTGTAGTATATAGGGGTCTAGTGATGTATATGGGGATGTAGTGATGTATATTACAGGTGCAGTATATAGGAGTGTAGTGATGTATATTACAGGTGCAGTATATAGGAGTGTAGTGATGTATATTACAGGTGCAGTATATAGGAGTGTAGTGATGTATATTACAGGTGCAGTATATAGGAGTGTAGTGATGTATATTACAAGTGCAGTATATAGGAGTGTAGTGATGTATATTACATGTGCAGTATATAGGGGTCTAGTGATGTATATAACAGGTGCAGTATATAGGAGTGTAGTGATGTATATTACAGGTGCAGTATATAGGGGTCTAGTGATGTATATAACAGGTGCAGTATATAGGAGTGTAGTGAATGACGTATATTACAGGTGCAGTATATAGGAGTGTAGTGATGTATATTACAGGTGCAGTATATAGGGGTCTAGTGATGTATATTACAGGTGCAGTATATAGGGGTCTAGTGATGTATATGGGGATGTAGTGATGTATATTACAGGTGCAGTATATAGGAGTGTAGTGATGTATATTACATGTGCAGTATATAGGAGTGTAGTGATGTATATTACAGGTGCAGTATATAGGAGTGTAGTGATGTATATTACAGGAGCAGTATATAGGACTGTAGTGAGGTATATTACAGGTGCAGTATATAGGAGTGTAGTGATGTATATTACAGGTGCAGTATATAGGGGTCTAGTGATGTATATTACAGGTGTAGTATATAGGGGTCTAGTGATGTATATTACAGGTGCAGTATATAGGAGTGTAGTGATGTATATTACAGGTGCAGTATATAGGGGTCTAGTGATGTATATTACAGGTGTAGTATATAGGGGTCTAGTGATGTATATAACAGATGCAGTATATAGGAGTGTAGTGATGTATATTACAGGTGCAGTATATAGGGGTCTAGTGATGTATATAACAGGTGCAGTATATAGGAGTGTAGTGAATGACGTATATTACAGGTGCAGTATATAGGGGTCTAGTGATGTATATTACAGGTGCAGTATATAGGGGTCTAGTGATGTATATTACAGGTGCAGTATATAGGGGTCTAGTGATGTATATGGGGATGTAGTGATGTATATTACAGGTGCAGTATATAGGAGTGTAGTGATGTATATTACATGTGCAGTATATAGGAGTGTAGTGATGTATATTACAGGTGCAGTATATAGGAGTGTAGTGATGTATATTACAGGAGCAGTATATAGGACTGTAGTGAGGTATATTACAGGTGCAGTATATAGGAGTGTAGTGATGTATATTACAGGTGCAGTATATAGGAGTGTAGTGATGTATATTATAGGTGCAGTATATAGGGGTCTAGTGATGTATATTACAGGTGCAGTATATACTGCAGTGAATATTCAGTGAGTATAATTACCGGTGATAATGAGCGTGAGGCAGCAGAGCCAGAGACAGCATCGCTGGAGAGAGGTAAATATAGAAAATCTTTTTATTAAAAAGACCCGTGTTTTCTCTGGTATTTGTCACACTGATGTCACACAGATCACATCAGTGTGCGATCCGTGTGACACCCGTGCTGCTGGAGAAAAAAATGGACATGTTTGCGTGTGTGCGTGCAGGGCCACGATGGGTCACACAGTCCGTAACTTACTGTTTGTTTATGAAGGGATAGTATATATACTGTATACAGTATTGGGTAAAACTGAGTTAATTATATTAGTCCGGCCCTCTAAAACCATCCCATTTTCTCATGCGGCCCCATGGGAAAATGAATTGCCCACCCCTGCACTAGAACAACTTCTTTTGTGCCAAGGTCCTGGCCGCATATCTTTATCCGCATTCACACAATCCCCTTCACGGTCATCTGCCCATTATTGGCAGCAGTAAGGCGTATGACACTCCCTTCTTCGCGTTCCATCATATGGCCATAGTAGGTCTCAAAGACTTGTAGCGGCATAATGGTGCACTCAGATCCGGTGTCCTCTAACATCGGACTGCAGGCATAGAGATCGTGTTTTCCATATCGTGGGTTTTGTAATTCAGACCCCCACCGCAGGATGCCCAGCTACTGGGGCGGGAGGTAATTTAAAGCCGGTGGAACCACCTCAGACTCAGTCTTTGCATTGCAGTCTCTGACTAGGTGTCCATACCGTTGAGAAGCCCAGCAGAGTGGTCGTCTAGATTCTCGCATGTCAGATTAGACCCTTTTGATGGGCCCCCAAGCCCCGGTCATGTGCGGAGGAGCAAGGGGGGGTCAAGGTAATTTCTAGAGCGTGGGTCAGCTCCCCCTTCATTTGGGATGCCTCCAACCGGATGTCTCTCAATTCTGTCTGCAGGGCCTGGACCACATCCTGCAAGGTCTCAAGAGTCTTCAGGTCCCAATCGGCGCTCTGTCACCTGGGTGCTGTTTACTGCTTTCACAACCATAAGCATGAATTCCTCTTCTTTCTCTACAGCAGCCAAGTAAACCTTGTAGAATGTGAGGTCAGCTGTAGCTAGTCCTGTAAGAACTTGTTGGCTAACCCTGCAATGAACTGATCCGACAGTAGCCAGTCCATCTCTTGGAAGGCTCCTATGGCCACTGGATCTCGCTGTTGTACCTTCAATCAACATCTCCTGCAGGGTTTTGGAGTATTGCATTAGGGTTCCCCCCCCCCCGCTGTGATCGGGTAAAGAAACAGCTTATGTTACTTTTGTTCATCCTCCCTGAGTTTTTCTAGCAGAGTGAATATTTTTTCTAGGGAGTCCCTCTCGGACTCGGGCCGTACCACTACCGTCCATCTAACATCACCCACTAAGGCATTCAACGCTACATTGGAACCCAGCTCGGGGGTCAGGTTGCACATGTTAACTGTGCTCCGCACCCTTTCAGTCCAGTCCTGCAATGTCATATTTGTGCCATTACATTTTGGCAGATGTTGCAACAGTGCCCCCATGGGAATGTATCCTATCTGAGCTAATACCGGGGGCGTCGGCGGACTTGGCCCCTGGGGCGGGACAATTGGCGCCTCTGCATTCCGGTCCATGGCTGTTGCTGTATCCTGCCGACTATACCAAAATGTAAGTCGTGTGCCATGTGGGCTCCCCAGTATACACCAAAACCACACACCAGGAAAGTAACTCTAGGCAGCTGAATGGAAAAATGATCGGTTTACTTTACAAAAGAAAAAAAACCAGAAAGAATAGAACAATATATTTACAAGGCCAAAGGCCGACACCCCTATGCTGCGCCACCCGTAATGACGATTTATGCCACCTTCTCACCAACCTTTCAACCATTGCCTAACCAAGGGACTGCATAACAGTTGTCTAATACCTGGTAATCCCTCTGGGAAGCAGGAGTAATTGTGTGTGTGAACGCATCCTACCAATGGTGCAGCACAAGAGTTCACAACTTATCTACCTAAACATAAATAAATCCCCTGAATATCCTTAATTGCTGAAGCCTCACAGAGAAGGCAGTGGTAAAAGTGGGAAGGCAATCCACGCAGCTCAGCAACACAGTCCTGGAAATCTTCTAGAGCAACAGTCAATGCAAATGTGTGGCGCTGTCCCTTTAAGGTTTTAAATGTAACTGAATCGAGAGGGGTAATCCCGGCACACAGTATATGAAAAAAATGGTAAGTCCAGGTATAATATGCTTGAACAAAATTTCTTTATTTTTCACCAATTATTGTACTGCCCGCCCAACGTTTCGGCTCACGCAGGAGCCTTCATCAGGGGTCAAGAGCACTAAGAAAAGGAATATGGTATACAAGGAAAAACAAACAGAAACAGTATTTACAAAATGCATCATGACATTACATCAAAGAAATTATAAGGAAAAAAACCTATTGAGGACTATGGGAAAGATATGAAACTATTGTCGTGGTGTGAGGGTTGACCTAAAAGGATCTAACCGCTAAGAGAGAAGAAAAGAAAATCCTGTGAATATGAAGGGTGAAAAAAAAGGGGGGGGAGAGAACAAGGAAAAGAAGAAGAGAATAAAAAGGTAAAAGAAGGGACCTAAAGAGATATAGAGAGAGGGAGAAGGAAACAGGGAAAAGAGAGAAACTGAAAAGTATGGAGTAGTCAGGAAGCTCCACACTTACACTGCCACTCCTGTGTGGGGGCACTTGGCACGCGCCGACCGCCCATACCCCGCCCATTGGTGGGCGTCGGCTGCGCGTCATGCACACACCCAGTGACCACCACACCCCCCCACACCTGATGGCGATTCACACTCCACCTATGGTTACTCATGTGCCTGTATATAGAGGCTCATTTTCTACACAGTCCCTGGGCTCCCTCCACGTAGTTACCATACTACCATGCCACTCTAGGTAAGACATTTCTGCTATGATGCTTTACTTTGCTCCACTCTGTTCACTTTTTTCATGTGACTAACTTTACTTCACTTCACTTCTTGATACATTACAGGCTTGTTCCTGGTGCTCTCACCTCTATCCAAAGTGCTCCTAGGTATGTTCCTACCCTTTCCTTGCTTTTCTCTCTTTGCCCTTTACATACCATTATAGTCATGATCCCCCCCTTTTTTTTCCCTAGCAACACTGACGTCATTTTGACAACTTACTTGTCATACTACATATGATTGATAATCGTAGTATACATGACATTGTCCCATTGGTATGTATCCTCATCCTTATATTCTGTTTTAATTTATATTATACTACCTTACTGACACTGTTCTCATTTGGCAGCTTTCACCTTATATCCCAAACTACCGTGTGAGCCCCTTCACATCATCTGCAACCCACCCCCTTTTCGGTATGTACCGCTATATACAACCCCCCTTTTTGCCCCCCCCTTTTCTTGTTGTCCCTTTAACTCTTGTTTTCACCTGTATTAATTATATATTCTCACATTAGGGTTTCCCTTGTCTACCTTTTCGGTAGCAACCATTCCCTCCTGTTGGATTAACCCATTAGCTGACTACACTAAGTAAGTCAAACATGGTCCTACTACTTTTCACCCCTTTAATTACACTATGTGATATCTTATGCATCTCCTCTTTTCCCTTCTTTTCCTACAATTCCCTCTCGCTCACAGGTCCTGCTGTACCTACATGATTTCTCACCATTACCAATTTCTCGGGTATGTTCTCCAGTAATTCTCTTGCTTCCTGACTACTCCATACTTTTCAGTTTCTCTCTTTTCCCTGTTTCCTTCTCCCTCTCTCTATATCTCTTTAGGTCCCTTCTTTTACCTTTTTATTCTCTTCTTCTTTTCCTTGTTCTCTCCCCCCCCCCCTTTTTTTTCACCCTTCATATTCACAGGATTTTCTTTTCTTCTCTCTTAGCGGTTAGATCCTTTTAGGTCAACCCTCACACCACGACAATACTTTCATATCTTTCCCATAGTCCTCAATAGGTTTTTTTCCTTATAATTTCTTTGATGTAATGTCATGATGCATTTTGTAAATACTGTTTCTGTTTGTTTTTCCTTGTATACCATATTCCTTTTCTTAGTGCTCTTGACCCCTGATGAAGGCTCCTGCGTGAGCCGAAACGTTGGGCGGGCAGTACAATAATTGGTGAAAAATAAAGAAATTTTGTTCAAGCATATTATACCTGGACTTACCATTTTTTTCATATACTGTGTGCCGGGATTACCCCTCTCGATTGACTTATTTTTTTCCCGAGCACCAGGATTATAGCAGTGAGCACAATTTATTCTCTACTGTTAAATGTAACTGACACCTGACACAGCAGAGATGGCAAGTCTTACGGTGTGTGTATATAGTCAGCCTAACCAGAACAGATAGGTGTTTTGGTACAAAAACAAAGTGTAGCGTGCACGCCGTCCTGGGCCCAGCCTACCGTACCCAAGTACTAGGGTGTCCAGCTGCCATAAAAAGAGACAGATCCTCTCATGATGACCAGTATAGCCAGCAACTGCAGAATGGTGATCTCCAGCACAAGATGCTGCTCACACGCGTCACAATCCTCCTTGCTAAACTAACACAAGTCTTCTCCCTATTCACTTAAGTGTTTCTGCGGTGGCTCCTTTCTGTTACACACACCTCTCGTTTTACCTTCAGCTCACACACAGCACCTCCTCAGCTCTCGAAGTCCAGTGAAGAAATCTGTTGAGATGTTGCTATAGTAACCAAACAGTCAAATGCAGATGCAAAACAGTGGCCTCTTGTGGCTGGTCAGTAACAATGCATACAATGAACAGTAAATAAGCATTTTGCAGCATTCACAGTGAATAAAGGTCATTAATACACTCTTATCTTATCACACACTGACCAACTCTGACAATAAAACTGGCACACTGACCAACTCTGAAAATAAAAACTAGCACACTGACCAACTCTGAAAATAAAAACTAGCACACTGACCAACTCTGATGAAAAAATCTGGCACACTGACCTGCTCTGATGATAAAAACTGGCAACTGACCAACTCTAATAAACAGGTCTACAAAAAATATTTTTTTGCAATCATCGCAGGTGATTGTACTTTTCTTTTCATCTTTTTGTCCGGATTTAAAAAAATGTATATAGTTTTTCTGTAGCATGTATAATGTCCATGGAGCAGCATCATTATTATTAGGTATAGGAAATATACTGGCGACATTAACAAAACAGTAATCTACATATTACAAAAAATGCTTCACCTTACAAAACAGTTTTTATTGAATCAAAATAATTGCACATGCAAAATAGAAACCAAAATATGAGCAAAAATTTAAAGTGCTTTACATTAGACTGTTGATACGATTTTTTAGGGTTTGCCCTATATAACATCTAACAGTAATCTTCCATCATTGAGTCATTCCATGTCCTTTTATTATGCCATCCCTCTGTTCTGTGTGTATATATTTGTGTTTCTTCAGATATTTTGTCATACCATGCCTGATGAAGGGACCTGAGAAGTCTCGAAAGCTTGCTTTGTAATACCATTTTATTTTATTTTAGTTAGCCATTAAAAGGTATCACAACCACAAAATTATAATTTTGTTTCTCTCGCTGAGAACAATCAATCATTTTTCAACTGGCTAACACAGTACCCAAACGTTTTCTCTTGTAGCTGAGTCATTCCAAAAACCCTGGTAGTGGTGTTCCATTACTTTAATGTCCTGGTGAAACCGCTCGCCTTGTTTATCACTTACATCCTCAAGATTTTGAGGGAAGATATCAAAATGTGAAGGCAAATAGTGCATTTTTCATAGACACATGACAACCAAGACACTGGTATGCATTTAGCAGTTCCTCAACACCTTCAACATATTCTGGAGATTTACTTTTTCCCTAAAAAGTTTTCACAGATCCGTTTGAAGCTTTTCCAAGATTTCAATTCCTTATCATTTAGAGTTCCTTCAAACACATCATCTCTCATAAGCTATCTGATCTGAGGACCAACATATACCCCTTCCTTCAGTTTTGCTGGTGAAATACTGGAGAATGTCTGTGAACTGTACTGGAAGCCTTGTGAATTTGTCTTTGCCATGGCTTTTACAAAGTTTTTAATCAATCCCAACTTTATATGTAGTGGAGGAAGAAATATTTTTGTTGGAGCAAGTAAAGGATTATGCTGAATATTGTCTTTACCTGGAGCATAGATGTTTCTCTGTGCCCAATCACGACGAACATAATGCTCTACTGTATTTCTACTGTCCCATAAACACAAGAAGCAATAATATTTTGAGAAACCTCCTTGCATTCCCATTAGCAGACCAATCACTTTCAAATCTCAACAGATATTCCGCTGATGATGCTTATATTGTATAGCATCCAAAACAACTGACAGATTTTGAAAACTTTCCTTTAGATGACATGAGTAAGCAATCGGGATTGATGGTTTCATATTTCCATTGTGAAGCAACACTGCTTTCAAACTTTTCTGGGATGAGTCAATAAACAATTGCCAATTTGCAACAAAATACTCGATTCAGTTCTTCAAAGAGGTCATTCACATTGATTCAGTACACCATTGGTCCATCAACTATAAAAAATTGTGTTAAAGTGTTACTTCTGTTTCGGTAACACCATACTTTGACATCATTATGAAGACGATTCTTCTGTTTCAACCTAGAAGCAAGAAGTTCAGCTTTATCTTTTGACAATGAAAAGTCTCTGATGAGATCATTTAATTCATGTTGAGTAAAGCGTTCTGGCTGCTCCATCAGGCACATACAGAGGTGAGATTCAGCCGGTTCTGTCCGATTCAGGCGAACTGGTTGTTAAAATAGCAGCTGGTTCCTCGAACCACCAAGAAATGGCACTGGCGATCCAGTTCCCTGTATTCACTTGTGTTACTGTCATTAAGACACTAACACAATTGAATCCCCGTACCTCCATATACGCCGCACTTCCGGGTTAGTGGAGCCTGTCTGCTCCCTGACCTGGCGTGCAGTCATGCGCTGACACCACAGAGGGGTCACGGCAGTGTGGGGAGTTTGCTCCTCCTGCTGTCGCCTGCCAGTGTCAGAGTGCATTTAGAGTGCCGCGGAGGACGGAAGACAGAGGAGAGGCCACCGGTGCTTGTAGCAGGTAAGCGCTCAGTGAGCTGAATATGGAGGGAGTGGGGCAGCATAGAGATGGGAACTATATGGGGAGAGGAGGCCACATAAGATAGGAGCTATATGGGGAGAGGAGGCCGCATAAGATGGGAGCTATATGGGGAGAGGAGGCCGCATAAGATGGGAGTTATATGAGAAAAGGAGCCACATAAAGTGGGAACTATATGGGAAAAAGAGCCATATGGGACAGAATCTGCAGGGGAAAAGGAGCACATGGGATAAGATCTGCTGGGAAAAGAAGCCATGATGGGATCTGAAGGGGAAAGAGGCCATAATGGGATGGGATCTGCAGGGGAAAGAGGCCATAATGGGTTCGGAACTGTAGGGGAAAGAGGCCATAATGGGATGGGATTTTTAGAGGAAAAGGAGCCACATGGTATGGGATCTGTAGGGGGAAAGAGGCCATAATGAGATGGGTTTTGTAGGGGGAAAGGAGCCACATGGGATGGAATCTGTAGGGGGGAAAAGGCCATAATGGGATGGGATCTGCAGGGAAAAGAGGCCATAATGTGATGAGATTTGTAGGGGGGAAAGGAGCCACATGGGATGGGATCTGTAGGGGGAAAGAGGCCATAATGGGATGGGATCTGCAGGGGAAGGAGGCCATAATGGGATGGGATTTGTAGGGGGAAAGGAGCCACATGGGATCAGATCTGTATGGGGAAGATCGTCCGTTCCAATTTTAGCAGGGCTCCTTTAGTAATAATTTTTAAAAATTGTAGATTAATACAATAAGAGTGACAGTGACTGGAACAACTGGTACTGGACAGGAGAGTGAAGGTAGAGGAGGGTAAGAAGGGGAAACAAATTTTACTTTAAATTACTTGTATTTTTTGGTTGAGAAAAGTGCGTGTAAATGGGTGTGGCTAACAAAATGGGTGTAGTTGCAGAATGGGTGTGGTTTTCAACTGGTCGGGGTTTACAGAGAACCTTTAACAAATTTGAATTCCACCCCTGGGTACATACTCATCTTGACTTGAGGTCTCCATTACGTTGCCAGTAGCATCAGCTCCATAGTCTTCATATTCTACTTAATTTTCATCCAATCCAGACAACGATGGTACAGGAACTGACAAGGAACCATCATGTGGAACTGGCCTAATCGCAGATTCAAGTTCAGGGTAATTAATCTTATGTTTGTTCTTTGTAGAAAAGCCAGTCAGTTTGGCAAAACAAAAGTAACAATCTTCACTATAATTTTTGGGTTCTCTTCAAATCATGGGAACAGCAAATGGCA
Organism: Anomaloglossus baeobatrachus; assembly: GCF_048569485.1. Taxonomy (NCBI): domain Eukaryota; kingdom Metazoa; phylum Chordata; class Amphibia; order Anura; family Aromobatidae; genus Anomaloglossus; species Anomaloglossus baeobatrachus. Next base: position 202,699,351 of record NC_134355.1, on the reverse strand, counting down.
TAGCCACTTTCCTCCTATTCAAACAGTCACGAAAATCATTTGAACAACTTCAGCATATCACATGAGGAGCCCAGCATATTTTGAAAATGCAATAATGTAATACCTAAAGATGAGCGAGTACTGTACTACTTTTAATTGCTATACTCGTAACGAGTACTTTGTAATACTCGCATATTCGTTCCGAATAGCGAGTACAATGCAAGTCAATGGGAAATGCGAGTAATTTTCTGCTGGACCCAACAAAGAAGTCTGGTGGCCTGAGGAAAAGGATGAAATGGATTTGAAACTGATGAAATTGAATGGGGAGAGCCTGGAGAATATGCCTGCATGCATTTCTGACTCACATATGGATTCTGGGAATAAGGATGTCACAGTATTACTCCACATTTACAGATGTACAAGAACATCTACCAAATCTAACCTAAATTGCATTTTACAGGCCAAAAAGGTTAAGAAACAGTTTTTCCTGTATAATCACTTGTATATAAGACTAAATAAACTGGATAAAAAAAATTTATCCCGTTTAGCGTTTGTTTACATGTAGTGTTTTTTACTTTTTTTTTTTACTTTTACAATTGACAAGGGCCCTGACATTCATTTTGCAGATCCCTCTGTCATACATAATTTCTAGTTAGCTATTCCCCAGCACTTTATAAGGCCAGCTAGAACGTGCCCTTTGGTATGTTGATCATTCACCTGAGGGGCCTCAAGTGATCCTGTAACATACGTTTTGGAGGCACTCCTGTTACTTATACATTTGGGCAGTCCCTTCCTCATTGAGACTCAGATGATGGAATACATATTCCATAGCAGTTTAAAATGAGCCCATTGTAGCGATGGGCTTTACCCTCCTCGTCCTCCCCTATGTCATTCTGCGGCCCTCAATTCAAGTTTTCAGAGGGCCTGCAGGTGTCAGGAATGCTGAGTTTGGTGATGGCCCTGAGGTGGCCCAGTAATATATCTTTGGGAGGGACTCCTCTTACTTATACAATTTGACAATCCATCCCTCATTGAGACTCAGATAATGGAATAAAAATTCCACAGCAGTTTATAATGCGCCCATTGTAGCATTGGGCTTTACCCTCTTCAGCCTCCTCCATCTGCTTTACCTCCATGCCATTCTGCAGCCCTCAATTCAACTTTTCAGAGGCCCTGCAGGTGTCAGAAAAGCGGAGTTTGGTGAGGGCCCTGAGGTGGCCCAGTAACATATGTTTGGGAGAGACTGTTCTTACTTATACATTTGGGCAGTCCCTCCCTCATTGACGCTCAGATGATGGAATACATATACCATAGCAGTTTACAATGCGCCATTGTGGCACTGGGCTTTACCCTCCTCCTCCTCAAATTATCCGGTCTGGAACGTAAACATGTGTGTAAGCCAGAAGAGCGAGAGTAGATTCTATCTTGGATGGCAGACAAAAAGGTTTCTTTACATTTCTCAAGCAGCAACAAATCTTCCATAACCACACAGTGTACTGAGGATACACCCATCCAATCCTCAACCTGGTCCTCCTTCCTCCCCCCATCATCAGTCACAGGAGACAACTCTGAGAATCTGTTTTGTACGTATCCTTTGTTGGCTCTGGCCTCTCACCGTGCAGCATTGAAGAGGGACGTGATAAGGTGGCGTGCTTGGATGTGCAAGTATTTGAGAACCTAAGGCCAGAAGAAAGCCATTTTGAGGAATATACTGTCTCCAGAGGTGGAGGCTGATGATGATGAGACACAGTTGCCATCAAGTCAGCCTACAATCTCAACTGGGAAGGAGGATGAGATGGAAAACAAGGTGGTCGAGTCCACTGATCCGACCTGGACCGTTGACATGCATAGCTAGCACAGCATCACAGAGGAAGATGGAAATGTAGCACCAACACAGGCACCAAGGAGTAGTGGTTTACCCAGAGTGAGAACTGGGTCAACGGATTTGAAGAGCAACCGCACTGTTGCCCAACTCAAGGCAGGGGGGCATTCAGCAGCTGTCTGGAAGTTTTTTCTGAAAGTCCTTCAGAGAAAAACATGGTAGTCTGTAGCATCTGCCATCCAAGTTGAGCAGAGGCCAGGGCAAAGGCAACCTCAGAACCACCAGTATGTGGAACCACATGGGAGCCAAGCATCCCAGTAATAATAATAATAATAATAATAATAATAATAATCTTTATTTCTATAGCGCCAACATATTCTGCAGCGCTTTACAATTCAGGAGGCTCATATACAAGCAAGTAACAGTTATAGAAAATACAATAAGTATTGCAAAAAAGACAAACATGCTTATGAGAGCTTAAATCTACAATGAGGTGGGGGGGACAAGGTAGTGGTGCACTGCTCATTTCAGGAGTGACTATGTGAATTTAATTTGATTAGGGAGTGTGATAGGCCACCCTAAAAAGATGTGTTTTTAGGGAGCGTCAGAAGCTCAGTAAGTTGTGGTTCGTCCTGGTTTCTTGGGTCAGTGCATTCCAGAGGATTGGTGCAGCTCTGGAGAAGTCTTGGATCCACGAGTGTGAAGTTTGGATTAGTGTGGATATTAGTAGAAAGACATTTGTGGAGCGTAGAAAATGGGTAGGGTAATAGACAGAGATGAGGGTGGAAATCTAGAAGGGGTGCCGCACATCCAAGTAATGGTTATATACAGTAGGTGACCCTGACTGCAGCATTAAGGATGAACTGTAGAGGAGAGAGTCTAGTTATGGGGAGACCAATTAATAGAGAATTGCAATAATTAAGGTGGGAGTGGATGAGGGTCCCGGTGAGGGTTTTTGTAGTTTCCATGGTAAGAAAGGGGCAGATTCTAGAGATGTTCTTGAGGCGTAAGTGAAAACAGCAGCCAGAAAATTTTATATAGGGAGGTGAAGGAGAGATTGGTGTCGAGCATAACCCCCAGACACTGAGCCTGCGGCCTAGGAGTTATTATCGTGATACCACACACAGAGGGGAGGTTAGAAGATGGAGGGAATAGAAGTAGTTCAGCTTTGGAAAGTTAAATTTCAAAGCAGACATGATGTTGGGCACTGCAGACAGACAGTAGGTGGGCAGAACACCAGGGTACCAAATTTGTTTCTGTGGGTCAAATCACTGCCATGTCACCAGTGCTATATCCTTCACAATCTGCTGTCCAGGAAGCAGGTGCTCAAACATTCTGCCCACAAGCTGTGATTGCACAGACACAGCAAACATCAACCACATCCACTTCCTTGTCCCAGTGAAGCGTCTAGTTGTCCATGTCGGAGAGCTTGGAAAGGAAGCCTAAATAGAGAGCTACGCACCTGGATTGCTGACATTTGTGAGGTTCTTGAGAACTTTGAGTACTGCACCAAGCTCGTGAGTGCTGATCAGGCTATTATCAGGTTAACCATCCCTCTGCTGTGTCTGTTGAAACAATTACTGCATAATCTCAAAGAGGAAGCTTTGAGTGCCAAGCATGTGACTATGGAGCCAGAATTCCTAATGGGTGATACTACGCAGCCAACCAATATTTAGAGGCAACATTGGGTGATGATGAGGAGGATAAGGAGGGAGAGGAAATGTCTGTCTGTGCTACTGAGGGGACTCATAATGCTATACAGGGGACTCTCAACCCCAGCATCATGTTTGTCCAGCATGGATGGGCTGGAGAGGAGGAGGTGGAGGAGATGGAGGAGGCGAGTGAACATGAGCAGAGGATGGGTATTGTTCCTCCTGGTGGGGATACAGAACGTGACCTCCAGAATGAGACAGGAAGGATTAACCCCTAACGTGACCTGTATCAGAGATGTGAAACTAAAAAAAGGCTCAGCTACAGCTGAGCCAGGAGTAAATCATGACAATGTGTCTATGGAGCCAGATTTCCCAATGGATGATACTATCGAGCCCAGCCAAAATTCTGAGGCAACATTGCATGACGATGAGGAAAATGAGGAGGAAGAAGACCTGTTTTTCTGTGCTACCCAGGGGACTCCCAATGCTACACAGGGGACTCCAAACTCCAGCTTCATGTCTGTCCAGCATGAATGGGCTGGAGAGGATGAGGGAGAGGAGTCGAGACAGCGTGAGGAGAGGATGGGCATTGTTCCTCCTGGTAGGGACACAGAACCTTTGCCTGTTTGCAGCTTGGCCCACATGGCACAGTTCACGTGTAATTGTCTGTGGCAAGACTCTCACATGATACACATTTTATCCAACAACCTATACTGGTTGGCTACCTTTCTGAACCCACTGTACAAGGAATAGATATCAGGAAAACTGTGGAGGAGAGAAGCGCAAAATAGCGTCTTATCTGGTAGACAAGGTGATGTACGTAAAGAGACAGGTACTCACCTGTTACAGTTGTGACAGGCACAACTCCTTTGCGAGCATTTAGGCAGAAAGTGCATATAGTGGTCAGCCGCAGCCCCGATGAAAAAATGTAGATCACAGGGTAGATGAGGAAAAACGGGTTTGATGCTGCGCTAAAAAAAACACAAATCCAGGAGGTGCGATGAAATCCTTGACTCGTGCAAATAAAGGAAAGGATTTCATTGCACCTCCTGGATTTGTGTTTTTTTAGCGCAGCATCAAACCCGTTTTTCCTCATCTACCCTGTGATCTACACTGTACAAGGAGAAATTTTCTTCTATCATTTTGGGGCCACCAAAGGGTTGCACATTGGAATCCTTCTAGAGGGTCGTTCATTGTAGATTAGTTGCTGAAAACATTGTTAGTTGCTCAGATAACGCTGGCGGCAGAGTTACCGACTCTTTTCAACACCAAGGATTAATGGGGAAAGACACGAAAACCAGGTCCAACAGAAGGGGAAAAATGTGCGCAAACTGGGCCATTTTTAATAAACCAGCACATCAGCAAGGGCTATCTGTGCTTGTAACAATGCCAAGGAGGGAGAAGTTGCACAACATGGTTAAGGGTTACTTATGTGACCATAGCTGCATCCTTTCTGATGCTTCAGTTCCCTTTAATTATTGGGTGTCCATGCTGAACACTTGGCTCGACCTCTCCTTATGCGCCTTGGAGGTGCTGGCCTGGCCAGCTGCTAGTGTGATGTCAGAGCATGTTTTCAGTTCTGCTGGGGCAATAATTTCTGATAGGTGCACACGCAGCTAAACAGAAAACGCAGACAGACTAAGGCTATGTGCGCACGTAGCGTTCTGCCCTGCAGAAATTTCTGCAGCGATTTGAACAGCACACGTGCGCTTCAAATCGCTGCAGAAAGAGTCTGTAATGAAAAAAAAAAAAAGCAGATTCCATGCGCTCTGACTGCAGCCCGTCCCATAGACAGAGCAGGAGCTGCATGCAGAGCGCAGGAAAGAAGTGACATGTCACTTCTTAGAACGCGCGCTTCGGCAGGAGCCGAAGCGCTGCGCTCTAAGACGCCACATGCGCACGTCTCCTGCATAATCTTCATAGCTTATGCTGGGGACGCAGGACGCATGCAGTTACGCTGCGATGTAGATCGCAGCGTAACTGCATGCAAATACGCAACGTGTGCACATAGCCTTACTCTGATTAAATTCTACAAGGACCGCATTTCTCCACTGTTTCTAATCCCTCCACATGAGAGCAAGCCAAACTAAACTCCTCCAAAATGTTCATTTTTACTACTGCTGTTAACATCCGAACCTTCCCGAATAAAGCTGTTTTTTTTCTGCGTCAGCCATGACTCAGCCCATAGGGCTAATTTTTGTAAACAATGCACATTGTGCACTGGACAAACCAGGACATTAGTCATACCAAACTAATATGTTATTGGAGACCCTTGTCATGAGTTGTCCCACATTGTGACTGAGATAGGGGTAGCATATTCAATAGCAATTTACAATTACTGTTGATGAACAACTGATGATAGCCCTCTGAAAACTTGAATTGAGTGCTGCAGAATAATATGGAGGAGGGCATGGGTATGTCACGAGGTCCTTTCCCGATATTACACAATCAACAGAGCGAGAGATGGGTGAAGAATCCAAAAAACATTTATTCCAAGCAAGTCAGAAGATCCATAATATAGTCCAACACACGGAGGGTAAACTAGTCCAGTAATAGCATAAATGTCCCGGGAGGTTAGTCACAATCCTCCAGCAGTCCTTTTTCAGGAAAAATCGGGGTTTCTCACAGTCTCTCTGGGGTGTCAGCTTTTCCATCAGAGGATCAATCTTCTTCTCTCTTGTAAGTGTAATCCAGAATGACTAATCCCACAGGTAAGCAGAGAGTTTAGGTGGATCCCAGGCCCCCCTCCCCCAGATCTAGGGACTGAAACACTACAAAGGGGTGATTACCTACAGACAATACAATGTACACATAAGGAATACAAAGAAAGGACAGAGCACCAAGCCTAAAATACGAACCTACACAACATGATATACAACCCCCCTTATTCCACTATCACAGGGCACATTGTAAACAGCTATGGAATATGTATGCTGCTATATGAGTCTCAGTGAGAGAAGGACCACCCAAATTTATAAGTAAGAGCAGTCCCTCTCAAGTGTATGTTACTGGGCCACCTTTGGCCCAGCTGAAAACACTCTCTGACACACAATAGCAAACATGCAGGCCTACATCTTCAAGGCATATAAGGAGAGGTGTGTTTAGTGTATCAGGCAGCACAAAATGGTAGAATTCCGCTTTGTATTTGCAAAGTCCACTAGCAATGTATAAATGTGGCTGATGTGGACTGATAGCACAAGTCAGGCTGTGATACCCTAACTATTGTGGAAACAGGAACAGTGCTTTACTGTGTTAGGAAGCACTGATTGCTAGAGTCCTGCTTTGTATTTGCAAAAGCCACTAGCAGCATATGAATGTGGCTGATGTGGACAGATGGCACAAGTCAGGCTGTGAACCCCTAAATATTGTGGAAACAGGGATGGTGCTTTACTGTATCAGGCAGCAGTAAATGCTAGGGTACTGCTTTGTAACTATTTGAAAAAGCCACTAGCAACGTATGAATGTGGATGATCTGTATGCCACAAGTCTTGCTGTGAATCCCTAAATATTGTGGAAACAGGTTCAGATTCCTTACCTAATCCACAATCTATTCACCCCCCTGATGTGACTTTGTTCAGTACTATCAGCTCTTAAAAGAGCTATTGTATTCTGGTTTCTGGACGGTAATAATAATAATAATCTTTATTTCTATAGTGCCAACATATTCTGCAGCACTTTACAATTCAGAGGTTCATATACAAGCAATAGTTACAGAAAATATAATAATTAAAGCAACAAAGACAACCCTACTCATGAGAGCTTACAATCTACAATGAGGTGGGGGGAGGAAAAGGTACAGGTACTTATTTAAAATGACAATCCAGCCATCTCAAAGAAAGACATGAGGGTAGATAAAGGATGCCTGAACCAGTCAGCCAATCTTGGAGATGCTTTTGGGTGTGTTGGAATTTGATGGACAGTTACGTTGTATGAAGTCATGGAGGGACTATGTGAATTTAATCTGTGTGATAGGCCACCCTAAAAAGATGTGTTTTTAGGGAGTGTCTGAAGCTGAGTAAGTTGTGGATCAACCTGGTTTCTTTGGGTATAGCATTACAGAGAATTGGTGCAGCTAGGGAGAAGTCTTGGATCCGGGAGTGAGAAGTTCGGATTAGTGTGGATGTTGATCGAAAGTCGTTTGAAGAGCGTAGAGAACAGGTAGGTTGATAGACAGAGATGAAGGTGGAAAGGTAGGGGGGTGCCGCACTGTGGAGAGCTTTGTGGGTGAGAACATTCAATTTGAATTGGATCCTGTGATGTATGGGCAGCCAGTGCAATGACTGGCACAGAGCAGAAGCATCAGAGTACCGGTTAGCCAGATAGGTGACCCTGGCAGCTGCATTAAGGATGGACTGTAGATGAGAGAGTCTAGTTAGGGGGAGGCCATTTAATAGAGAATTGCAGTAGTCAAGGCCGGAGTGGATCAGGGCCACAGTGAGGGTTTTTGTATTTTCCATGGTGAGAAAGGGGTATATACTAGAGATGTTCTTGAGGTGCATGCGACAAGAGCGGGTAAAAGATTGTATGTGGGAGGTAAAGGAAAGATTGGTGTTAAGTATAACACCCAGACAGCAAGCCTGCGGCCTAGGAGTTATCGTGGTGCCGCACACAGAAAGGGAGATGTCAGATTTAGGGAGGTTAGAAGATGGAGGGAATAGAAGTAGTTCAGTTTTGGAAAGGTTACGTTTCAGATAGAGGGCAGATATTATGTTCGAGACTGTGGACAAACAGTCACTGGTGTTCTGTATTACAGCGGGGGTGAGGTCAGGGGATGAGGTGTATAGTTATGTGTCATCAGCATATACTCGAAGCTAAATTTGCTGATGGTCTGTCCAATTGGGGCAGTGTAGAGGGAGAAGAGAAGAGCGCCAAGGACTGAACCTTGAGGGACCCCCAACAGTGAGAGGAAGATGAGCAGATGTGGAGCCAGCAATTAATATGCTGAATGAGCGGCCGGAAAGATAGGAAGAGAACCAGCAGAAAGCAGTGGCCAATTAAATGGAGCATAGAGAGGAGATGGTGGTCAACAGTATTGAAGGCTGCAGAGAGATCAAGAAGAATAAGCAGAGAGTGGTCACCATTACATTTTGCTGTCAGAAGGTCATTGGTCACTTTGACATAGGCAGTTTCTGTTGAGTGTAGGGGGCGGAAGTGAGACTGCAAAGGATCTAGAAGCGAGTGAGAGGAGAGGTAGCGGGTGAGGCGAGAATAGACAAGGCGCTCCAAGAGTTTGGAGATGAAGGGAAGATTGGAGACTGGTCTATAGTTGTTTGTGCAGGATGAGTCAAAAGAAGGTTTGTTTTTTTTAATGGAGTAATGATAGAGTGTTTGAGGGAGGAGGGGAAGATACCAGAAGAGAGAGATTTAAGATTTTAGTTAGGTGAGTAGTGATAACTGGAGAGAGAGACTGGAGTAGATGTGAGGGGAAGCGATCAGTAGTGCAAGTGGTAGGACGAGAAAAAGAAAGGAGCCTGGAGACTTCTTCCTCTGTGACTGTGTTGAATGTGGAAAGTGAGCTGGATGGGATGTAGGGAGGGATGGAATTCAGAACGCTTGGTGGCTGGGAGATGATCTCTCGTCAGATGTTTTCTATTTTTTTCTGTGAAGTATGAGGCCAGAGAATGTCTGCGATAGGGGTCTGTACTTTGGGATTGAGGAGGGAGTGAAAGGAGTAGAAGAGCTTTTTTGGATTGTTGGCAAGGGAGGAGATCAATGTGGTGATGTAGGTATGTTTGGCAAGCTGAAGGGCAGAGTTATAGGTTCTTAACATGAATTTGTAGTGGATGAGGTTTTCTGGTGTGTGGGTTTTCCTCCAGAGGTGTTTGGCACTCCTAGAGCATCGTTGGAGAAATCGAGTTTGCGATATGTGAGGCAAGGCTTTTTTTACTCTGTGTTTGGTTTTTCTGAGGGTGAAGGGTGCTATTTGGTCTAGAGTTCTTCTGAGAGTGTCATTGTAGTGGTTTAAATCTAGATCAGGACAGGAAAGTGAGGACATAGGGGACAGTGATGAGTGTAGAGAATCTTTATTTGTCTGAGAATCAATGGCCTGTAGATTTCTGAATGTGTGGTAGGTGTGAGTGTGCTGGGGTGGGCGAGGATTTGTGAGTTTGAAGAAGAGGATGTTGTGATCAGAGAGGAGAAGAGTTGAGTTTTCAAAGTGAGAGATAGAGCAGAGGTGGACGAAGACCAGGTCAAGAGTGTTGCCACCTTCATGTGTGTCAGAGGATGTGAGCTCAAAAAAGTCTGTGGAGCCTCTGTTAGGAGTCTCAACACAGAAACCAGCCAGATATCCCTCCGGGAAGGGCCTAGCCAACGGATGACTCTTTTTAGGAGACCACCATAACCACCATACTAAGAGGCCCTAGGATTTTACTGTCTTGAGCGCCCTCGCTGGCTGCCAGCAGTGTTTTCTCTGGCTGGTCTCCCCGAGATCAGTGATTGTTTTGTCTTGTTGGTCTACTAGACATTGGTTCCACCCGGCCAGAATCCTACTCCACACTGATGAGGGGCAATACCCCGAGACAGCTGTCTGTGGATGGATACCTGGCCTTGGTATTTCCCTTGTCATATCTTTAAACTTGTCAAAAAGTTGGAAGTTGACTAAAAGGGCCACTTAATATGGTGGTTATGGTGGTCTCCTAAAAAGAGTCACCCCTTGGCTAGGCCCTTCCCGGAGGGATATCTGGCTGGTTTCTGTGTTGAGACTCCTAACAAAGGCTCCACTGACTTTTTTTGATTTGCATATTTCCCAGGGGGCAATGTACCTAGGATTTCACTGTCTTGAGCGCCCTCGCTGGCTGCCAGCAGTGTTTTCTCTGGCTGGTCTCCCCGAGATCAGTGATTGTTTTGTCTTAGAGGATGTGAGCTGAGAGATAGTTAAAGATAGAAGCAGGGATGCAGATGGGGAGGTGGGGCTATTCATGGGGATGTTAAAGTCTCCTAGGATGAGGGTTGGTAGTTCTGAGGACAAAGTGCGGCAGCCAGGCTGAGAAGTGGTCAAGGTACTGGGTGGGTGAGCCTGGGGGACGGTATATGATCGCTATTCTAAGTGAGGGGGGATGGAAGAGCCTGATGGTGTGGACCTCAAAAGATGGGAATGAGAGTGATGGAGCTGGGGGGATGACCTGGAAAGTGCATTGTGGGGACCGGAGTAAGCCAACTGCACCACCATTTCTGTTCTCAGGTCTTGGTGAATGGGAGAAGTATAGGCCGCCATGAGAAATGGCAGCAAGGGAAGCAGTGTTGGAGTAATCCAGGTTTTGGTGAGGGCCAACAGATTAAGGGAGTTGTGGAGAAAGTAGTTGTGAAGGTAAAGAAGCTTGTTACATGCAGACCGTGGATTCCAGAGTGCACAATTAAAAGAGGAGAGTGAGGGTGTACAACCAATGTTAATGAGGGGGGAGTTCTATGAGAGTTGGAGGGGGAAGTAAAGGTGGCATGGGGTGGACCAAGATTAGGAAAGATATCGCCTGAAAGAAGTAGCAGTAAGAGGAGAAAAAACAGATGATTTTTGGAGTTGTGACCTGGCTTATTCAGCAAGACCCTGGAACATGAAGGATGGAGATTATTCAGAAAGGTGAAAAAAGCCTGGGAGATGTGTATAGGAGACGGGAGGACAGAGGGACTGATGTGGATGAGGGGGACAGGGCGGTAAAAGTGGATGACGACAACACTTAGGAAGATAGAAATGGAAATAAAGGTCATGGTTGAAACAGAGGTTGTCAGAGAGTATGTTACCTGACTCCTGCCCTGACTAACTGCCATTGAAATAACTGCCCAGCACTTAGCAATGAGGGCACCTTGCAGAAGAGGGCAACCTCGTGCAGGACTCCACTCCGGTACTATGGAGGTAGTGACATACACTGCTTTAAACACTGTCCATGCTTGGAAATGTGTCCCTTCAAACGCTACACTGACTTACGCTGCAGGCAGCCCTAAAAAGGGCTTTTTGAGTTATTAAGAAGCCTACAATGTCCCTAGCAGCTGCTCGCTCTATCCCTACACTGATACAACATAGGCTTTGGACGCAATGTCCGCAAAATGGCAGCGGAAGGTCTTTTATAGACCCTATAGGCCCTGTTACACGCAGCGACATCACTAACGGGATATCGCTGCGGTCACGGAATTCGTGACGCACATCCGGCGTCGTTAGCGATGTTGTTGCGTGTGACACTTACCAGCGACTGCTAACGATCCGAAACACTGCAAACATCGTTGATTGTTGACACATCGTTCATTTCCCAAATATCGTTGCTGGTTTGGGACACAGGTTGTTCGTTGTTCTTGAGGCAGCACACATCGCTACGTGTGACACCCCAGGAATGATGCACAACAGTGTTCCTGCGTCCTCCAGCAACGAGGTGGGAGTGACGTTCATGCGCCTGTTCTCCGCCCCTCCGCTTCTATTGGTGGCCCACTGTGTGACTTCGCTGTGTCGCCGAACAAACCGCCCCCTTAAAAAAAGTTTGTTCGGTGGCCACAGCGACGTCGCTAGGAAGGTAAGTATATCTGACGGCTCCTAGCGATATTGTGCCCCATGGGGAGCGATTTGCCCGTGACGCACGAATGACGGGGCGGCTGCTAAAGCTAACGACATCGCTAGCGATGTCGCTGCGTGTAAAGCAGCCTTATGACGCTGAGCGGCCAGCCAATCACAGTAATGCCACAACTAAGATGGTTGTGGCATTACTGTGATTGGTTAAGAAGCCTAGCATTTTTATTGGCTGCAAATCAGGCACCAAAACGGCTGGGTGGGACAGTCGAATATAGCGAAGCGATTACACCATTACTCGCAATATAACGAATAGCCCAAATACCGTACTATTCTGCGAATAGCGAATAGTAACGAAGACATTCACTCATCACTAGTAATAACAAAAATACTTCTATCTGAGAAACTTTATGTGATATAAGAGCAAAACTATGCATATTTTTGGAATCAGCACATCAAACTCAATAAAACAGACATATTACCTTTGCTGAAGATTTTGTTGTGTTGACCAGTGTAATAAATTCTGACACACTGACCAACTCTGATAATAAAAACTGACACATAGACCAACTGTGATGATAAAAACTGGTACACTGACCAAGTCTGACAATAAAAACTGACACACTGACCAACTCTGATAATAAAAACTGGCACACTGGCCAACTCTGATGATAAAAACAGGCACACTCACCAATTTTCATGATAAAAACGGACACACTGACCAACTCTGATAATAAAAACTGGCACACTGACCAACTCTGATGATAAAAACAGGCACACTCACCAATTTTCTTGATAAAAACGGACACACTGACCAACTCTGATAATAAAAACTGGGATACTGACCAACTCTGATGATAAAAATGGGCACACTGACTAACTCTGATGACACCCTGAAATTCTGATGAAACTATGACTGTTTTTCTCATACTAGAAAAAAATGATGTGTAAATGAGCTCTTGTTCACACATGTTGGCTTATAATTTATACAGCAGTCTGTATGGAAACAGAATATTTGCTTATTCACCTGTGCAGGGTCGGCGTCAGCACCAGGCACACACAGGCAAATGCCGGAGCCCTGGACAGCTTGCGGGGCCCACTCACCGTCTTCACTCCTGCAGGCCCCAGGCTGGGTTTCAGCAACTGCAGTGCTTGGGCTGGCAGCCGCACTCAGGACCGCCGTCAGGGCATTTCAACCGTGACTCATGTAAGAGGACCCGCGAGCAGAAGCCAGGGGGGGCGTGGCCGCTGACAGCCCAAGCCCCTCCCCTTTAATACCTCAGCTCACCGATCCACAGGGGGCGGGGCCGCTATCAGGGCAATGAGGGGGCGTGGGTTGCTCATAGAGAGCTGCCCTCTCTCTTCCTGCTCTGCACCGATCTATGTGATTGGCAGAGCAGGACAGGAAATGTACTGACCAGAACGGAGGCTGAGAAGGTGAAGGACCTTGCCTGATCACATGACCGGTGAAGTGGCAGGTCCTGCTGTTCAGCTGCTGCAGCCTCTGTGCTTCTGCTAGTGACTTTTCTCCTGCTGTCCAATGATCAGGAACTGCAAGATGAGGTAATGTATAGTGTGTGTAACTGTACATGTAGTCTGTCTGTCTCTCTCATTCTCGGTTTCCCTGTCTCTGTCTTTCTCATTCCCTGTCTCTCTCTCATTCCCTGTCTGTCTCATTCTCTGTCTGTATGTCTCTCATTCCCTGCCTGTATGTCTCTCATTCCCTGTCTGTATGTCTCTCATTCCCTGTCTGTATGTCTCTCATTCCCTGTCTGTATGTCTCTCATTCCCTGTCTCTATGTCTCTCATTCACTATCTGTATGTCTCTCATTCACTGTCTGTATGTCTCTGTCTCATTCCCTGTCTGTATGTCTATCTTTGTCTCATTCCCTGTCTGTATGTCACTCCACTGATATCATATTACCTCACACATCAGCTTCTTACACTAAGAATGTCCTTTGTTGCTTATAGCAACCAATCACAGCTCCTATTAATGACCTGTAGCTCCCAGCTCCATTAACTTTAATGTAAGGAGGTTTTTTGACAAATAACTCTAAAGCGCGGGGTTAAATTTTCCCTGCTCTATTTTGCTATTCGATGTAGGTTTGCTTTTTTGGACTTTGCTCAGTAGACCTGAGGTTGACCTGGGACACTGGTCTGTGATACAGGAGAAAAGCAGGTTCAGCCAAAGTAAACTGAAGAGCAGCAGGCAGAATCAGGCCACTGGACTGGTGTGGCTGAAATGGGAGAGTAGAACTTATTTATCTGTTATTTTATTAGCATTTCTGCCGGTCGTCAATTTTTAAGTAACTTGCACAACACTTTTAACATATCATCCACATTTGAAGGAACATTGCTAGTTTCTCAATTGCTCCACTCAAGAGCTGCAAAGGCTAAAGGCCCCGTCACACTAAGCAGCATCGCTAGCAACATCGCTGCTAACGAACAACTTTTGTGACGTAACAGCGATGTTGCTTAGTGTGACATCCAGCAACAACCTGGCCCCTGCTGTGAGGTCTTTGGTTGTTGCTGAATGTCCTGGGCCATTTTTTAGTTGTTGCTCTCCCGCTGTGAAGCACAGATCGCTGTGTGTGACAGCGAGACAGCAACAACTAAATGTGCAGGCAGCAGGAGCCGGCTTCTGCGGACACTGGTAACCATGGTAAACATCGGGTAACCAAGAAGCCCTGTCCTTGGTTACCCGATATTTACCTTCGTTACCAGCCTCCTCCGCTCTCACTGTCAGTGCCGGCTCCTGCTCATTGCACGTGTAGCTGCAGCACACATCGGGTAATTAACCCCATGTGTACTGTAGCTAGGAGAGCAGGGAGACAGCGCTAAGCGGTGTGCGCTGCTCCCTGCTCTGTGCACATGTAGCTGCAGCACACATCAGGTAATTAACCCGATGTGTACTGTAGCTAGGAGAGCAGGGAGCCAGCGCTAAGCATTGTGCGCTGCTCCCTGCTCTGTGCACATGTAGCTGCAGCACACATCGGGTAATTAACCCGATGTGTGCTGTAACTAGGAGAGCAGGGAGCCAGCGCTAAGCGGTGTGCACTGCTCCCTGCTCTGTGCACATGTAGCTGCAGCACACATCGGGTAATTAACCCGATGTGTGCTGTAACTAGGAGAGCAGGGAGCCAGCGCTAAGCGGTGTGCGCTGCTCCCTGCTCGTGTAGCTGTGTGCGCTGGTAACCAAGGTAAATATCGGGTTTGTTACCCGATATTTACCTTAGTTACCAAGCGCAGCATCTTCCACGCGGCGCTGCTGGCTGGGGGCTGGTCACTGGTTGCTGGTGAGCTCACCAGCAACCCGTGTAGCGATGCTCCAGCGATCCCTGCCAGGTCAGGTTGCTGGTGGGATCGCTGGAGCGTCGCAGTGCGACATCTCACCAGCAACCTCCTAGCAACTTACCAGCGATCCCTATCAGGTTGGATCGTTGTTGGGATCGCTGGTAAGTTGTTTAGTGTGACTGGGCCTTTAGAGTGAGTAATAGTAAAGCTACATTTATATGTAATGGCTGAGTTGCATTTTTTTTTTTGCTGTGATTTTTGGAAAATCGCCGCAAAATCACTACTTTTTCACTGTAACTATGGAAAAGAAACTCACCATGCTCACATATTATGAATCCCAGCCTAAAGCCTCATTCACACATCATTTTTTTATCATATACAAGAAAAACAGACAAAGTGTCATCAGTGATTTTCATCAGAACTTGTTCCACTTTTCATCAGTTTTCCTTGTACGTGGAAAAACAAAGTATTTCTACTTTCTTATATCTATTAGTCCTTGAATATCAGACGACACTCGGATGATATCCAAGTGCTGTAAGATTTTATCAATGACCCATAGACTTGCATTGGGGATTTTGATCCTACACGTGAATCAACAACTGATATATCTCTGCGATTTTGATCAGAATTTGATCAGCGTGTGATCCAATTTTCTAGATGTTAACAAGATAGAAAAAATAATTCTCCATTGTCAGTCTTAGAAAATAGGACTATATTCAGAAGTCATCAGAGTGTGGTCCAATACTCTTCATGGATCCATTCACATGCATGGCCGAGTGTAATCTGATTTATGAAGGCAACTTGGACGTGCTGCGATTTTTTTCTTTGTAGAGACTAGGTCCAGGGAAAAAAAATCAGACTTGTGCACGGCTTCATTGAATAACTTTGGTCCAAGTGTGCTCCAATGTTTTGTTTGGATCACACTCGGATTAAAAATACGGTTTTCTGTCCCTTGGCTTATAGGCATAAGTAATATCCACGAAAAACATGTACAGTATATGCAAAAACTGACGGGTGAATGAGCCCTACGAAGTGGAAAAAATGCTAAGAAACTGTGCTGACTCCATTGACTTTTCAGTTAAATATGTTTCACAGTAGGTTAAAAAAAAATTCCAAAAGAAATGTGAAAATGGGAGACAATAGTGAACAATAGTGGACACACCTTGAAACTTAAAAAGCAGACAGGGCATTTGAGCATCTAAGAATCTCTTTTTAATTTATAATTACAGTTATATTCTATTTTCTGTCATTAATAAATTGCTTCTATGAGAGCAGTGTGACTTGTAAAAAGGTCGTTGTGGATAGGGAGGAAAGTATGACGGGAAAAAGGGAATTTTGTTTACTTACCGTAAATTCCTTTTCTTCTAGCTCCTATTGGGAGACCCAGACAATTGGGTGTATAGCTTCTGCCTCCGGAGGCCACACAAAGTATTACACTTTAAAAAGTGTAACCCCTCCCCTCTGCCTATACACCCTCCCGTGGACCACGGGCTCCTCAGTTTTGGTGCAAAAGCAGGAAGGAGAAAACTTATAAATTGGTTTAGGGTAAATTCAATCCGAATGATGTTCGGAGAACTGAAGACCATGAACCAAAAGAACAATTCAACATGAACAACATGTGTACACAAAAGAACAACTAGCCCGAAGGGCACAGGGGCGGGTGCTGGGTCTCCCAATAGGAGCTAGAAGAAAAGGAATTTACGGTAAGTAAACAAAATTCCCTTTTTCTTTGTCGCTCCATTGGGAGACCCAGACAATTGGGACGTCCAAGAGCAGTCCCTGGGTGGGTAAAAGAATACCTCGATAAAAAGTGCCGAAAACGGCCCCCTCTTAGAGGTGGGCAACCGCCGCCTGAAGGACTCGCCTACCTAGACTGGCGTCTGCCGAAGCATAGGTATGCATTTGATAGTGTTTCGTGAAAGTGTGCAGACTAGACCACGTAGCTGCCTGACACACCTGCTGAGCCGTAGCCCGGTGCTGCAATGCCCAGGACGCACCCACGGCTCTGGTAGAATGGGCTTTCAGCCCTGAAGGGAGCGGAAGCCCGGAAGAACGGTAGGCCTCTAGAATCGGTTCCTTGATCCACCGAGCCAAGGTTGACTTGGTGGCCTGAGAGCCCTTACGCTGGCCAGCGACAAGGACAAAGAGCGCATCTGAACGGTGCAGGGGCGCCGTGCGAGACACGTAGAACCGGAGTGCTCTCACTAGATCCAAAGAGTGCAAATCCTTTTCACACTGGTGAATTGGATTAGGGCAAAAGGAAGGCAAGGAGATATCCTGATTGAGATGAAAAGGGGATACCACCTTAGGGAGAAATTCCGGGACAGGACGCAGAACCACCTTATCCTGGTGAAAAACCAGGAAGGGGGCATTGCATGACAGCGCTGCGAGCTCAGACACTCTCCGAAGTAGAAAAATTGTATCTTCAGCTCACCTGCCGCCCGGACTGCTCAGCCTTGCGGGTGCCTGGGATCCTTCGGTCTATCCCAACCGGTAATCAGCACGTAAAGAAAAGGAGGACGATCCGGCACAACTTCTCCTTGTATTAAAACATCCAAGACTTTATTAAGACATGGTTAAAAACATCGTGGAGACCAAAAACCCACTTAGATGGTAAAAGTAAAGGTCATGATGGCTTAACGCGTTTCGGACTATTATTAAAAACAAAAAAAGTCCTTAATCATAAGTTTCTCATGAACACTGCAAAGCTACTGAAATAGTCTAGTCTATTGAGTGGAGAGGAAAGAGGAGGAGGAGTATGTTAATTACAACCAAGGAGACAGGTGAAGTCCATCTATGAGGCCACGGGCGCGTCTTTCGCCCCAGCCTTTGCAGCCATGTGGGCTCTCCAAGCAATCTCGGCTTGTCTGACTGAGATTAATGCTGTCACACGGAATTCTGCTCCGCATGTTTCGTCTTTGACCTCTCAGGCATCAGCCTTTTCGTCCTACGCCATGAACGCCGTCCTGGACTCCACTAGCCGTACGGCTGTAGCATCTGCTAACTCCGTGGCAGTCCGCAAGGCCATGTGGCTGCGCGAATGGAAAGCAGACTCGGCTTCCAAGAGGTTCTTAACTGGTTTGCCTTTTTCTGGTGACCGTTTGTTTGGCGAACGATTGGATGAGATTATTAAGGAATCCAAGGGAAAGGACTCCTCCTTACCCCAGTCCAAACCTAAGAGACCTCAGCAGAGAAAAATCCAATCGAGGTTTCGGTCCTTTCGTCCCTCCGCCAAGCCCCAATCCTCTTCGTCCAACAGGCCGGAGAAAGGCCAGAGGAACTCCTATGCGTGGCGGTCCAAGTCACGCCCCCAAAAGGCCGCAGGAGGCACTGCCTCCAAGACGGCCTCCTCATGACTCTCGGCCTCCCCTAGCCGCATCCTCGGTCAGTGGCAGGCTCTCCCGCTTTGGCGACGCCTGGTGGCCACATGTTCAAGACTGATGGGTGAGAGACATTCTGTCTCATGGTTACAGGATAGAGTTCAGCTCTCGTCCTACGGTTCGTTTCTTCAGAAGCTCTCCGCCCCCCGCTCAGGCCGACGCACTTTTTCAGGCAGTGGACGCTCTAAAGATAGGAGTTGTGATTCCCGTTCCCCTTCAGGAACGTGGTCGCGGATTTTACTCCAACTTGTTCGTGGTGCCAAAAAAGGACGGGTCATTCCGTCCCGTTCTGGACCTCAAGCTACTCAACAGACATGTGAGAACCAGACGGTTTCGGATGGAATCTCTCTGCTCGGTCATCGCCTCGATGTCAGAAGGAGACTTCCTAGCATCGATCGATATCAAGGATGCTTATCTCCATGTACCGATCGCACCCGAACATCAACGTTTCCTGCGTTTCGCCATCGGGGACGAACACCTTCAGTTCGTGGCATTGCCTTTCGGCCTGGCGACAGCCCCACGGGTTTTCACCAAAGTCATGGCATCCGTCCTGGCGGTCCTGCACTCTCAGGGCCACTCGGTGATCCCCTACTTGGACGATCTCCTAGTCAGGGCCCCTTCTCGGGTGGCATGTCAACAAAGCCTTACCGTCGCTCTGGCGACTCTCCAGCAGTTCGGGTGGATCATCAACTTCCCGAAATCCAAGTTGACACCGACCAAATCACTGACTTACCTCGGGATGGAGTTTCATACCCAGGAAGCGTTAGTCAAGCTACCGAGTGACAAACAGCTTTCTCTGCAGGCAGGGGTGCAATCACTTCTTCGGAGTCAGTCACACCCCTTAAGGCGCCTCATGCACTTCCTGGGGAAGATGGTGGCAGCTATAGAGGCAGTGCTGTTCGCGCAATTCCATCTACGGCCACTCCAATGGGACATTCTCCGCAAATGGGACAAGAGTGCGGCTTCCCTCGACAAGAACGTCTCTCTTTCCCTTGCAACCAAAACATCACTTCAGTGGTGGCTCCTACCCACATCTCTGTCGCGGGGAAAATCCTTCCTACCCCCAACCTGGGCTGTGGTCACCACGGACGCGAGCCTGTCAGGTTGGGGAGCGGTTTTTCTCCACCACAGGGCTCAAGGAACCTGGACTCCAATAGAATCGTCCCTTCAGATCAATATCCTGGAGATAAGGGCAGTATATCTAGCCCTATTGGCTTTCCATCGGTGGCTGGAGGGCAGGCAGATCCGTATCCAGTCGGACAACGCCACTGCCGTCGCCTACATCAACCACCAAGGCGGCACTCGCAGTCGTCAAGCCTTCCAGGAAGTCCGACGGATTCTGCAGTGGGTGGAAGCCACAGGCTCCACCATTTCCGCAGTTCACATCCCGGGCGTAGAAAACTGGGAAGCAGATTTTTTCAGTCGTCAGGGCATGGACGCGGGGGAATGGTCTCTGCACCCGGACGTGTTTCGAGAGATCTGTCGCCGCTGGGGAACGCCGGACGTCGATCTCATGGCGTCACCCCCTCCCTTCCCCACCCCCCCCCCCCCCATTTCCTTCCCCCTCCCCTCCCCCATCCCCCCTTTTCTCCCTTACATGGGTTCTCCCCTTGATAATATATGGGGATTAGGATTTTTCTGTTTGGGACTGTGTCTGTGCATACATATATATACATATATATATCCCTATTAATCATCTACACACATTTCTCTATTAAGGAACACCTCTTTTATCTTTGATATTATTTACCTATGCGGAAAAAAGATATACAAAATATCATATTGGGTTTTTTTTTCTATATTCAACAGATTGATAAAATAAATAGAAACAGGGTTTTTCATTTACCTTTAATATATGGACATATTTAAGTATGACTAATATCTTATGGTTTTTATGCTTATGTATTTTCTGAGAAGGTGTTTGTACATATATATATATTTACATATATATATATCTCTATTAAATCGTCCATGCACATTTTTCCATTAAGGTGCAGCATCTTTTATCTCTAATATTATCCACCTATACGAAAAATATATAAAATATCATAGTGAAATATATTTTTTTCTATACTTATTGGATTTATGAAATAAACAGCAAAGAGGTTTTTTGTTTACCTTTTAATATACAGACATACTTATATGTGCCTAATATTGAACGGATTTCTATTGTGGGTTGATCACATACATATGGATGCACATTCACGAATTCCTTAAAACAGATGAATTTTTATATCTGGGAGTATTATGGCATATTGGACCGACTAACCGGAGACAAGCTTGATTCCATCTTCATGTTTATTATTTATATATTTTTATTTTTATTATGTATGACTAAATTCTATTTATCAATCTTATGAATGGAATCAAGGGAGGGTATTATAGGTTCGGATACTCACCTGTCTCCTTGGTTGTAATTAACATACTCCTCCTCCTCTTTCCTCTCCACTCAATAGACTAGACTATTTCAGTAGCTTTGCAGTGTTCATGAGACACTTATGATTAAGGACTTTTTTTGTTTTTAATAATAGTCCGAAACGCGTTAAGCCATCATGACCTTTACTTTTACCATCTAAGTGGGTTTTTGGTCTCCACGATCTTTTTAACCATGTCTTAATAAAGTCTTGGATGTTTTAATACAAGGAGAAGTTGTGCCGGATCGTCCTCCTTTTCTTTACGTACTCTCCGAAGTGATGTGACTGCCACTAGGAAGGCCACCTTCTGCGAAAGACGTGAGAGAGAGACATCCCTCAGCGGCTCGAAAGGTGGTTTTTGAAGAGCCGACAGAACCCTGTTAAGATCCCAGGGTTCCAGCGGACGTTTGTAAGGTGAGACCATGTGGCAAACCCCCTGCAGGAACGTGCGGACCTGCGGAAGCCTGGCTAGACGCTTTTGAAAAAACACGGAGAGCGCCGATACTTGGCCCTTGAGAGAGCCGAGGGACAAACCCTTGTCCATTCCAGATTGAAGGAATGAAAGAAAAGTGGGTAAGGCAAACGGCCATGGAGGAAAACCGTTAACAGCGCACCATGATTGGAAGATTTGCCAAGACCTGTAATAGATCTTGGCGGACGTTGGTTCCTGGCTTGTCTCATGGTGGCAATGACATCCTGAGATAACCCTGAAGACGCTAGGAGCCAGGACTCAATGGCCACAGAGTCAGGTTGAGGGCCACAGAATTCAGATGGAAAAATGGGCCTTGTGACAGCAAGTCTGGGCGGTCTGGAAGTGCCCACGGTTGACCCACCGTGAGATGCCACAGATCCGGATACCACGACCGCCTCGGCCAGTCTGGAGCGACGAGAATGGCGCGACGGCAGTCGGACCTGATCTTGCGTAGTACTCTGGGCAGCATCGCCAGAGGGGGAAACACATAAGGCAGTCGAAACTGCGACCAATCCTGGACTAACGCGTCCGCCGCCAGAGCTCTGTGATCCTGAGACCGTGCCATGAAGGCCGGGACCTTGTTGTTGTGCCGTGACGCCATGAGATCGACGTCCGGCGTTCCCCAGCGGCGACAGATCTCTCGAAACACGTCCGGGTGCAGAGACCATTCCCCCGCGTCCATGCCCTGACGACTGAGAAAATCTGCTTCCCAGTTTTCTACGCCCGGGATGTGAACTGCGGAGATGGTGGAGCCTGTGGCTTCCACCCACTGCAGAATCCGTCGGACTTCCTGGAAGGCTTGACGACTGCGAGTGCCGCCTTGGTGGTTGATGTAGGCGACGGCAGTGGCGTTGTCCGACTGGATACGGATCTGCCTGCCCTCCAGCCACCGATGGAAAGCCAATAGGGCTAGATATACTGCCCTTATCTCCAGGATATTGATCTGAAGGGACGATTCTATCGGAGTCCAGGTTCCTTGAGCCCTGTGGTGGAGAAAAACCGCTCCCCAACCTGACAGGCTCGCGTCCGTGGTGACCACAGCCCAGGTTGGGGGTAGGAAGGATTTTCCCCGCGACAGAGATGTGGGTAGGAGCCACCACTGAAGTGATGTTTTGGTTGCAAGGGAAAGAGAGACGTTCTTGTCGAGGGAAGCCGCACTCTTGTCCCATTTGCGGAGAATGTCCCATTGGAGTGGCCGTAGATGGAATTGCGCGAACGGCACTGCCTCTATAGCTGCCACCATCTTCCCCAGGAAGTGCATGAGGCGCCTTAAGGGGTGTGACTGACTCCGAAGAAGTGATTGCACCCCTGCCTGCAGAGAAAGCTGTTTGTCGCTCGGTAGCTTGACTAACGCTTGCTGGGTATGAAACTCCATCCCGAGGTAAGTCAGTGATTGGGTCGGTGTCAACTTGGATTTCGGGAAGTTGATAATCCAGCCGAACTGCTGGAGAGTCGCCAGAGCGACGGTAAGGCTTTGTTGACACGCCACCCGAGAAGGGGCCCTGACTAGGAGATCGTCCAAGTAGGGGATCACCGAGTGGCCCTGAGAGTGCAGGACCGCCACGACGGATGCCATGACTTTGGTGAAAACCCGTGGGGCTGTCGCCAGGCCGAAAGGCAATGCCACGAACTGAAGGTGTTCGTCCCCGATGGCGAAAAGCAGGAAACGTTGATGTTCGGGTGCGATCGGTACATGGAGATAAGCATCCTTGATATCGATCGATGATAGGAAGTCTGCTTGTGACATCGAGGCGATGACCGAGCGGAGAGATTCCATCCGAAACCGTCTGGTTCTCACATGTCTGTTGAGTAGCTTGAGGTCCAGAACGGGACGGAATGACCCGGCCTTTTTTGGCACCACGAACAAGTTGGAGTAAAATCCGCGACCACATTCCTGAAGGGGAACGGGAATCACAACTCCTATCTTTAGAGCGTCCACTGCCTGAAAAAGTGCGTCGGCCTGAGCGGGGGGCGGAGAGGTTCTGAAGAAACGAACCGTAGGACGAGAGCTGAACTCTATCCTGTAACCATGAGACAGAATGTCTCTCACCCATCAGTCTTGAACATGTGGCCACCAGGCGTCGCCAAAGCGGGAGAGCCTGCCACTGACCGAGGATGCGGCTAGGGGAGGCCGAGAGTCATGAGGAGGCCGTCTTGGAGGCAGTGCCTCCTGCGGCCTTTTGGGGGCGTGACTTGGACCGCCACGCATAGGAGTTCCTCTGGCCTTTCTCCGGCCTGTTGGACGAAGAGGATTGGGGCTTGGCGGAGGGACGAAAGGACCGAAACCTCGATTGGATTTTTCTCTGCTGAGGTCTCTTAGGTTTGGACTGGGGTAAGGAGGAGTCCTTTCCCTTGGATTCCTTAATAATCTCATCCAATCGTTCGCCAAACAAACGGTCGCCAGAAAAAGGCAAACCAGTTAAGAACCTCTTGGAAGCCGAGTCTGCTTTCCATTCGCGCAGCCACATGGCCTTGCGGACTGCCACGGAGTTAGCAGATGCTACAGCCGTACGGCTAGTGGAGTCCAGGACGGCGTTCATGGCGTAGGACGAAAAGGCTGATGCCTGAGAGGTCAAAGACGAAACATGCGGAGCAGAATTCCGTGTGACAGCATTAATCTCAGTCAGACAAGCCGAGATTGCTTGGAGAGCCCACATGGCTGCAAAGGCAGGGGCGAAAGACGCGCCCGTGGCCTCATAGATGGACTTCACCAAGAGCTCTATCTGTCTGTCAGTGGCATCCTTCAGGGATGAGCCATCTGCAACAGACACAACGGACCTAGCAGCCAATCTGGAGACTGGAGGATCCACCTTGGGAGAGTGAGCCCAACCCTTAACGACTTCAGATGGAAAGGGGTAACGCGTGTCAGTGTGACGTTTAGCAAAGCGCTTCTCTGGGACCGCTGTGCGCTTCTGGACAGCATCCCTGAAGTTAGAGTGATCAAAAAACGTATTGCGCGTACGTTTGGGGAACCGAAACTGGTGTTTCTCCTGCTGAGACGCCGACTCCTCTACAGGAGGAGGCGGAGGTGAGAGATCCAACACCTGGTTGATGGACGAGATAAGATCATCTACTAAGGCGTCCCCCTCAGGTGTATCAAGGTTAAGGGCGAAGTCAGGGTCAGAGCCCTGAGCTCCCACATCCGCCTCGTCTTCCTGAGAGTCCTCAAGCTGGGATCCCGAGCAGCGTGAGGAAGTCGGGGAAGAGTCCCAGCGAGACCGCTTAGCCGGTCTGGGACTGCGGTCCGGGCAGGAGTCCTCCGCCTGAGACCTAGGGGCCAACCTGGGAGCGCGCTGCAGCGCGGACCGAGAGGGGCCTGGAGGAGACAAGCTAACAGGGGCCGGGGCCTGTGGAAGGTCCGGTCTGGACTGCAATGCCTCAAGGAGTTTAGAAGACCATTTGTCCATAGACATGGCAATGGATTGGGAAAGTGACTGAGAGAGTTTCTCAGCAAAAGAGGCCAACACCGGTGACTCTGTCCCTGCAGCCTGCTCAGGGGGAGCAGGGGGGTCTACATGAGCCGAGGGGCCCACCAGTTCCCGAGGCTCCGGCTGAGAAAGCAAGGCAGGAGTCGAGCATTGCTCACAGTGAGGGTAGGTGGAACCCGCAGGTAACATAGCCCCACAAGAGGTACAGGCCGCGAAAAAAACCTGTGCCTTAGTAGCTTTGCTCCTTGTGGGCGACATGCTGTTGTCTCCTAGGAGAGTGACCACTGAGGGTATATGGGAAAAAGGGTATACAGCCTGACCGAACAGATATATATATCTATTATATATATATATATATATGTATCTATTCCGGCACCCTAGAGGGACCAGCACCGGGTGACCGGTGTGGCTTACCGACCGCTAACGAGCGGAGTGTGTCCTCCAGATTCCCTGTCGTGGATCCCCCGGAGCTGCAGAGCTGCTTCACTGAGAAGCATCCACCGGCAGAATGCCAGAAAATGGCCGCCGGAGCTCTCAGGGGAGGAGGGGGCCGAGGGCGGCGCCAGCAAAGAGCGGGAATCTGGGGCCCCCACAGTGGTCAGTGAGGGGGGAGGAAGACATGCAGGATGCTCCAGCCCTCACATCCGACGTCATGTCGGTAATCCCGCCCTTACCCCTGACAGGCAGGCCCGGGGGCGGGATTTTCGCAACTAGGCCGCGGTGAAGCCGGGGACTAAATTTGAGGCCGCGCCCGACAAGCAGGCACGGTCGGCGCGGAAGTCCACCGGCCTCCTCAATTTCACAACTACCGCGGCTTCCGGGAAGAAGGTGCGCTCCCTGCACAGTCCCCTATGGGGACACAGAGTACCTTTAAGTTGCAGGGCCCGGTCCCTGAGGTTGAAGAGCCTCCGGTCCGGCAGGTTCCACCAGGGGCTGCGGATGGAGCACGGTCCCAGCAAATGGATGACCGCTCTGGATCCCACTTCTCCCAGAGCCGCATAAGGGATGCAATGGGTACCTCAACCTTAACAACACCGCCGACATAGTGGGGTGAGAAGGGAACATGCCGGGGGCCCCGTGGGGGCCCTCTTTTCTTCCAACCGACATAACTAATGCATGAGTGGATGTGTGCCTCCTTCCACACAAAGCATAAAACTGAGGAGCCCGTGGTCCACGGGAGGGTGTATAGGCAGAGGGGAGGGGTTACACTTTTTAAAGTGTAATACTTTGTGTGGCCTCCGGAGGCAGAAGCTATACACCCAATTGTCTGGGTCTCCCAATGGAGCGACAAAGAAAGAAGGCTTGCTTTTTGAGTGTTATTTTATATTGCAATTGCATGCCATTCAAATGAAAAGAAGGACAAGCAGATTGTTTTTCCATTTTTGAAGACACAAACCTCAACTTATATACTCTTTTGGCTTATTCACATGTCAGTGTTTGGTCAGTATTTTGCATCAGTGGAAGAGTCACTAAGCCGTATTACTCAGACTGGGATCGCAACGCAATGCTCGGACTGGCCAACAGATCTCTTGACCTGAGCATGTATTTCTATGCAATGGTCACACTCAGGTTGGGGGAGCCAATAGCCAGTCAGAGGATTGTGTTGTGATCCTTGTCGGAGTTATACGGCCATGTCACTGTTCCCTTTGTGTGTCATAATCAGGATAGGAATTTACTGAGAAAAAATGTATTTGAAAGATTGACAACTGTTCTGTGTTTTGAAGACACTCAAGGTTTTGGCAACAAATACTGATGAAATACTGATCAATTATACTGACATGTGAATAAAGACATAAGAGTGTTTCATGTACACAAAAAAATGGTATGTGTGTCATCGGTGTTTAGTCAGTGTCCTTTTTTGCCATCAGTGTGTTTATCGGGGTTTTTTCACGTATGGATAAATAAATTAATATGTTACAAAGCTTTTCCTATTCTTTTCAATGTTAAATAAGGTCAGCACATAGACAGTACACTGATGCCATCCATGTGGTTCCGTGATTTTCATGGACCCATAGACTTGTATTGGCCCTTTTTATATTGCCATAGTTTTTGCATGAACACACAGTCCGTAAAAAACATGGATACTTGTAACAGCCAATAGATTATAATGGGTATGTGTTCTATCTGTGAAAACCATGGGTGAAACACGGACATCTGAATGAGATCAAAAACTATGTTGAAAGGGAACATGTCACGTCCAGAAATGATATTTACCAGAAGATATAAGGATAATATTGTGTATCTGATTAGAGGGAGAAAAATACATTTTATTCTCCCAAAAGCCACTTGATTTTAGCCACCTGGGTGGTCTAAGAGGCTGAAATAGTAACAACTCGCTATACATTGAGCCCTCTGTAATCATTTTGCGGCAGATTGATTGTAATACCTTCCTGCATTGCCATATGAGTGGAAGAATAATGAAGCATAATAATAGGGACCAGCTACAGAGAAAATAAAATGTAATTTTCTCCTTGTAGCTACTTCTTGTAAGACAGCTACACAGGATTTAAAATGCTATTTACCTGTAGATATCCTTTATTTCTGCAAGCAAATAGCATTTTTGGACGTGGCACGCTCACTTTAAAGATAATCTGTCAGCAGGTTTTTGTGATATAATCTGAGGTCAGCATACAGTAGAGGCTAAGGGTACCTTCACACTTTAGCGATGCAGCAGCGATCCGACCAGCGATCTGACCTGGTAAGGATCGCTGCTGCATCGCTAGATGGTCGCTGGTGAGCTGTCAAACAGGCAGATCTCACCAGCGACCAGTGACCAGCCCCCAGCCAGCAGCGACGTGCAAGCGACGCTGCGCTTGCACGGAGCCGGCGTCTGGAAGCTGCGGACACTGGTAACTAAGGTAAACATCGGGTATGGTTACCCGATGTTTACCTTAGTTACCAGCTCATACCGCTTAGCTTGGCGTGTGCAGGGAGCAGGAGCCGGCACTGGCAGCATGAGAGCTGCGGAGGCTGGTAACGAAGGTAAATATCGGGTAACCACCTTGGTTACCCGATGTTTACCTTGGTTACAGCTTACCGCAGGCTGTCAGACGCCGGCTCCTGCTCCCTGCACATTCAGGATTGTTGCTCTCTCGCTGTCACACACAGCGATGTGTGCTTAACAGCGGGAGAGCAACAATAAAAAAACGAACCAGCACTGTGTGTAACGAGCAGCGATCTCACAGCAGGGGCCAGATCGCTGCTCAGTGTCACACACAGCGAGATCGCTAATGAGGTCACAAAAAACGTGACTCAGCAGCGATCTCAGTAGCGATCTCGCTGTGTGTTAAGTACCCCTAATACACTGATTTCAGGGATGTGTCACTTGTTAAGGCCCCGTCACACTAAGCAACATCGCTAGCAACATCGCTGCTAACGAACAACTTTTGTGACGTTGCTAGCGATGTTGCTGTGTGTGACATCCAGCAACAACCTGGCCCCTGCTGTGAGGTCGTTGGTTGTTGCTGAATGTCCTGGGCCATTTTTTAGTTGTTGCTGTCCTGCTGTGAAGCACAGATCGCTGTGTGTGACAGCGAGACAGCAACAACTAAATGTGCAGGCAGCAGGAGCCGGCTTCTGCAGAGGCTGGTAACCAATGTAAACATCGGGTAACCAAGAAGCCCTGTCCTTGGTTACCCGATATTTACCTTTGATACCAGCCTCCCCCGCTCTCACTGCCTGTGCTGCCGGCTCCTGCTCTGTGCACATGTAGCTAGCTGCAGGACACATCAGGTTAATTAACCTGATGTGTGCTGTAAGTAGGAGAGCAGGGAGCCAGCGCTCAGTGTGCGCTGCTCCCTGCTCTGTGCACATTTAGCTGCAGCACACATCAGGTAATTAACCCGATGTGTGATGTACTAGGAGAGCAAGGAGCTGGGGGCTGGTCACTGGTTGCTGGTGAGCTCACCAGCAACTCGTGTAGCCACGCTCCAGCGATCCCTGCCTGGTCAGGTTGCTGGTGGGATCGCTGGAGCGTCGCAGTGTGACAGCTCACCAGCAACCTCCTAGCAACTTACCAGCGATCCCTATCGTTGTTGGGATCGCTGGTAAGTTGCTTAGTGTGACGGTACCTTTAGGCTGAGTGCTGTAGTTTCCATACAAAAAGGGTTTTATCAGCTGATTAACACTGCTGGACCTGCAAGATTCCTGGTCTAACCATGCCCTCAAAACTGATTACCAGCTAACACAAAAAGCTATGAGTCAGGGGTGTGAGTCGGGTTAGGCACCAACAGACCATGATTTCAGGATTTCCTTAGTAATGTACAGGAGATGGAATTGTCACCTGGGCCATGTAAGGAAGTGCTGAAAACATGATCTGTTTTAGTGTCTCTCGAGGCCTGGAGTTGGGGAACACAGCTCTAGCACAAGAAAAATCCTAATATTTATATTTCATAAAGGACTTAAGAACATTTTTACATACCTGTTAAAATGAGATTAAACACATAATTTCTCACTCCAGCAATATACAGCTTATCTGTGAAATTCTCAGCAAAGTTTTGCTGTATGTATGTGCAAGCCAACTGTAAAAATGACAAAAAAGCCAAAAACATTGATTTTTATTTATTTATTTTAAATAATGGAGTAAAAATGAAAAGAAGTTGCAAACATTTACAACCTATCAATAGGCAAAGAGATTAAGTTAATATGGGAAACTTCATATAAATTAAGCAGCTGAAATTCATGGATCTAATAAACAAAACAGATTCTTGCTAGACTGAATTCATATATCCTGTAATCAACCATTAGAAGGGATCCTGCAGAGATCAGCTGGAAAACAGATTTCTACAGGATCCGTTTTTTAACATGGGAGTCCATGTAGGATGGATCCATTAACGGATTCCTATTTATAGTCCATTTGTAAAGGATCTGGTAAGAACACAATGGATTCATTCCAAATGCAAGAATAATGGATGGCTACATAACAATCTGTTGATGGATCCATCGTCCATAAACTCTTATGTTTAAAAACGGATCAGGTTATTTAACAACGGACAAAAAAAGATGAGTTTGCACAATTTTTTTGTCAATGGATCTCTGACAGATCCGTGAACTCAGCCTTAAAGAGGATCTGTCATTATTAGTTTTTGTTATTATTCTTTTGCGCTGCTATTCAGTTTTGTTTGATTTTATTTCATAATCTTTCATTGGGTTCCAGTATTACAAGCATTTTATTAGTGCAACTTGATATGGTTTTCAAAAAAGGCGATTGGCGCACAGGGTATTAATGCAGAGCACTCTAAAGACCCCGGACAATCATGTGAGCATTAAATAAATGTGCACTAAATAAAGAAGCCTATATTTCTGAAAGCATATGGCGGATTTAAAAAAAAACCAAAAAAAAAACAAAAGAAATACTGAGGCGCGCAGCTTGAGTAAAACAAAAAAATAAAGAAATAAAGCAGAAACTGACCACTTGTGACCTGATAACAAGGCCTCATCAATAAGTAAAGGTAAATTGTCATTTTTCCAAATGGTGAAGCACCAACCGTAGAGCGAGAGACCCTTTTAGAGAATTATTAATAACCCATAAGGCTAAAATAATATAATTGCAGCAGGCTGGCAGTGCTATAACAGATGACATATAGACAAAAAAATAAAGAAATGAAATGACTAATGATCATTTGAAAGGACGTGTTGTTAAAACTCAACCTCACCAACTGAGACAATGTGCTCAAAAATAAGAGTACAGCCACTAAATGGTACATCATCATCAAACCTTACATTTTCATTATGAGACTAAGATACATCGGACTCACAAGGCTTACAACAAATGAAAATGGGGATAACAAATTACAAAAAGAAAGCATTTAACAGATTGCAGCTACATTCCCACAATGAGCTTTTGGTGAGTTTTTGGTAATGCAGAATTTCTACCGCATTTCTCCACTTATCATGTAAATTAGGTTACTTGCATTTTCGCATTGCATTTTGGTGTGCATTTTACACGTGTTTTTGACGTTGCATTTTTGTCTCTTTTTGGTAGGTCATGTTTTAAATAAAGTGACCTTGTTTTTAATACATCCTGGTATATCGCTTTAATAAAACTTTGTCGACAGTCAAAAGTGGATTATATACATTTGATGCTTTTCTGCGCTAAAAATGGATATGCACTCTACCTTCTGATACAATTGAGGAAAATCTGCCCATAAATTCAGCGTACTCGCATGATAAATTGACATATTTCAGATTTGAAAGATGCACCAAGGGTCAGTTTATGCTTGTGAAAGAAGAGAGTACTGTGGAGATAGCAGTGCAATATGTGAGCACATGCCTTAGACTTCAAGAAAGAGAAAAACAGTGATGAAAATAAGTATTTGATACACTGCTGATTTTGCAAGTTTCCCACCTACAAATAATGGAGAGGTCTGTAATTTTTATAGTAGGTACCCTTCAACTGTGAAAGACAGCATGGAGGTGCATGGGGTGGAAACATCATACTTTGGTGTTGCTTTTCTGCAAAGGGAAAACAATCACTGATCTCGGGGAGACCAGCCAGAAAAAACACTGCCGGCAGCCAACAACGGCGCTTAACACAGTAAAATCCTAGGTGCATTGCCCCCTGGGAAGTATGCAAATCAAAAAAGGTCCGTGGAGCCTATGTTAGGAGTCTCGACACAGAAAATACCAGATATCCCTCCGGGAAGGACCTACTTAAGGGCCACTTAATATGGTGGTTATGGTGGTCTTCTAAAAAGAGCCACTCTTTGGCTAGGTCCTTGCCAGAGGGATATCTGGCTATTTTCTGTGTCGAAACTCCTAACAGAGGCTCTACGGACCTTTTTTTGATTTGCATACTTCCCAGGGGGATAATATTTCACTGTGTTGAGCGCCTTTAACGGCTGCCGGCATTGTTTTCTCTGGCTGGTCTCCCCGAGATCAGTGATTGTTTTGTCTTGCTGGTCTACTAGGCATTGCACCCAGAATCCTACACCACACTGATGAGGGGCAACATCCCAAAACAGCTGTCTGTGGATGGATACCTGGCCTTGGTATTTCCCTTGTCATATCTTTTAACTCGTCAAAGAGTTGGATATTGACTTAAAGGGCAACTTAATATGGTGGTTATGGTGGTCTCCTAAAAAGAGCCACTCCTTGGCTAGGTCCTTCCCGGAGGTATATCTGCCTATTTTCTGTGTTGCGACTCCTAACATCGGCTCCATGGACCTTTTTTGAATCGTTTTCTGCAAAGGTGACAGAATGACTCCACCGTATTTCAGAAATGATGGATGGGGTCATAGGCAACTAAGGAGTGACACTGTAAGAAGCATTTCAAGGTTCTGGAGTGGCCTAGCCAGTCTCCAGACCTGAACCCAATGGAAAATCTTTGGAGGAAGCTGAAACTAAATTTTGCCCAGTGACAGCCCCGAAACCTGAAAGTTATTTAGAAGATCTGTACGGAGGAGGAAAAATACCTGCTGGTATCTGTGCAAACTGGGTCAAGAACTAAAGGAAATATTTGACCCCTGTAATTGCAAACAAAGCTCCTGTACCAAATATTAACTTCTGTTTTTCTATTGCATCAAATACTACGTCATACAATAAAATGCAAATTAATTATTTTAAAATCATACAATGTGATTTTCTGTTTTGTTTTTTTTTTATTCTGTCTTTCACAGTTGAAGTGTGCTTACAATAAAAATTACGGAACTCTCCATTCTTTGTAGGTAAAAGATGTGTCAGTGTATCAAATACTTATTTTCCTCAGTGTATAACATGGCCCTCACCTTGGATGTGGCCCATGTATCAGTCCTACATTCCCTGCCCATCATGAAGGTTGTCAACTTCAGTTTTTGCTTTTTCAGGCAACTTATCAAAAATCACACAGACAATATTTTCTATGGACATATTGGAAAACCATAATAAATCATTAAGATTATAAGTGATACATTTCCACTGCCTGTAATTCTAATATGAAGAAATTCACTGTATTCACCCATAACTTACCGGAAATGAATACAGTTACAGTCAACATATTCTACATAAGTGTTTTCAAACAAATCACAGACGCCTTCAATTTTTTTCACGGACAGGGCAAAAAAAGTGCCTTATTTTTACGGTCTTTCCTGGAATTTCTGCACGGTTGACTACCCATCCCATCATCCTCACAGTCCCTAAACATTCCATACTGCTGGATGTGCCTATTAGTGCTAGCTACAAAAGGGGGGAATGAAAAATGTATCTTTTGAGGCTTACCACTACTGAAAAAGCATTTGTGAAGGATTCAAAAGTAGATCAGTTTATGTTGCTTCACAGATCACACACAGAAGGTTGTATGTGTACAAAGTAGATAGAAAAGATAGACTACTGTATTGTGAATGTGATTTTGTACCTGGTATCCTTCAAGTACTGAATATAACATTCCATATAAAAACTGGCACACACGGTTATTCTCGTTGATAAAAATGTCATAAGGTGTCCTGCTGATAACTTCCAATTTGGCCAGTAGAAGGCAACCCTCTTCAAAATCCTGCCAGGAAAAAAAAATATGTTTACTATATATTTCTATACTAAAATAAATAACATATGAGATTAAATCATGAACATTTTCCTCTGCTCCATTTAAATGTGGATATTGTTTTTTTTATATTTAAAGATGGCACCCATTATATGTACACAATAATTATGTGTGAGCACTACTATGCTCGGGTGCTCGGAACTCAGAACAAGCAGTTGGATGCTCGGATGGGCGCAACTCGAGCACGAAGTATAATGGATGTCAATGGGGAACTCAAGCATTTTTCTAGTGGAGTTCCTGTCAGTATTAAAAGGGGTTATTCAGGCTAAAGTGATAAGTTTTAATACAAACATTTCCATAGTTCCTACAAAAGGATGTCAAAAGACATTATAGACTACTCCAAAAGGACTACATAAACAGCAAAGAAAAATGGAGTTTCCAAGTCAATTAAAATTGTAAATTTTATTTTATCACATAATAAATTGAATAAATTGATTACAAAAGATCATATACAAAAATACATTACAGAAAAAAAGTGAGGCAAAAGAAAGGGAGGAAAATACCCCCAGGCAAGGTGATATAGCTACAATTACATGTGGGGGTTAAATATTAACCTTTTCCAAGAAGGGTACAATCCAATTACAACTGCATTCCTATCAGCAGTGGATTAGTCACAATGGATGTTAGTAAACTGCAGTTATTTGCTTATCCATTTACATTCACAGTTGTCCCCACAGGAGGTTGATGTGCCCACCAGAATATAATAGAACCCTCCAAACGCGCGTTTTCCTGTCAGTGTACTTCACCACTTCATCAGGGAAGGCATAAACCCCCCATCTGTGAAGGACCTTTTAAACACTGGTCATGTGACAACATTGGTCATCGCTCCAGGGCTTGTCTGCACTGATCAACCAATAGTGGCTGCCATATCAGCACATTCACACTGCACGGCCACCGCCCCATGCACCACCCCCAGCCATCAAAGGGCAGTGAGTCATCCACCCCCGTGGGTAAACACGGGAACCAGACGCTCAGCAAACCCCATTTAGATGCTGAATGAGATGCACAGGGAGGGGTCCGGGCAGAGCACAGGCGCACAGCAGGACACCAGGCTGATCAGAGAGCCTGCATATCACAATGATATTCAGTTCATAGGATGCATCCATAAATAGAGAACAAGTCAGAATAAAGGGATGTTTTACACATCATATACAGTTAGGTCCAGAAATATTTGGACAGTGACACAATTTTCGCGAGTTGGGCTCTGCATGCCACCACATTGGATTTGAAATGAAATCTCTACAACAGAATTCAAGTGCAGATTGTAACGTTTAATTTGAAGGTTTGAACAAAAATATCTGATAGAAATTGTAGGAATTGTACACATTTCTTTACAAACACTCCACATTTTAGGAGGTCAAAAGTAATTGGACAAATAAACCAAACCCAAACAAAATATTTTTATTTTCAATATTTTGTTGCGAATCCTTTGGAGGCAATCACTGCCTTAAGTCTGGAACCCATGGACATCACCAAACGCTGGGTTTCCTCCTTCTTAATGCTTTGCCAGGCCTTTACAGCCGCAGCCTTCAGGTCTTGCTTGTTTGTGGGTCTTTCCGTCTTAAGTCTGGATTTGAGCAAGTGAAATGCATGCTCAATTGGGTTAAGATCTGGTGATTGACTTGGCCATTGCAGAATGTTCCACTTTTTTGCACTCATGAACTCCTGGGTAGCTTTGGCTGTATGCTTGGGGTCATTGTCCATCTGTACTATGAAGCGCCGTCCGATCAACTTTGCGGCATTTGGCTGAATCTGGGCTGAAAGTATATCCCGGTACACTTCAGAATTCATCCGGCTACTCTTGTCTACTGTTATGTCATCAATAAACACAAGTGACCCAGTGCCATTGAAAGCCATGCATGCCCATGCCATCACGTTGCCTCCACCATGTTTTACAGAGGATGTGGTGTGCCTTGGATCATGTGCTGTTCCCTTTCTTCTCCAAACTTTTTTTTCCCATCATTCTGGTTCAGGTTGATCTTTGTCTCATGTGTCCATAGAATACTTTTCCAGAACTGAGCTGGCTTCATGAGGTGTTTTTCAGCAAATTTAACTCTGGCCTGTCTATTTTTGGAATTGATGAATGGTTTGCATCTAGATGTGAACCCTTTGTATTTACTTTCATGGAGTCTTCTCTTTACTGTTGACTTAGAGACAAATACACCTACTTCACCGAGAGTGTTCTGGACTTCAGTTGATGTTGTGAACGGGTTCTTCTTCACCAAAGAAAGTATGCGGCGATCATCCACCAGTGTTGTCATCCGTGGACGCCCAGGCCTTTTTGAGTTCCCAAGCTCACCAGTCAATTCCTTTTTTCTCAGAATGTACCCGACTGTTGATTTTGCTACTCCAAGCATGTCTGCTATCTCTCTGATGGATTTTTTCTTTTTTTTCAGCCTCAGGATGTTCTGCTTCACCTCAATTGAGAGTTCCTTAGACCACATGTTGTCTGGTCACAGCAACAGCTTCCAAATGCAAAACCACACACCTGTAATAAACCCCAGATCTTTTAACTACTTCATTGATTACAGGTTAACAAGGGAGACGCCTTCAGAGTTAATTGCAGCCCTTAGAGTCCCTTGTCCAATTACTTTTGGTCCCTTGAAAAAGAGGAGGCTATGCATTACAGAGCTATGATTCCTAAACCCTTTCTCCGATTTGAATGTGAAAACTCTCATATTGCAGCTGGGAGTGTGCACTTTCAGCCCATATTATATATATAATTGTATTTCTGAACATGTTTTTGTAAACAGCTAAAATAACAAAACTTGTGTCACTGTCCAAATATTTCTGGACCTAACTGTAGGGGAAAAGCTAGTGTGCTCAGTATAACACATTAATGTCAAATAATATATAATAACCACATAACACGTTTATTCCCCTATATGTATGTTCAAAGAGATAAGTATATACCAACAGCTGAATATCATTGTGATATGCAGGCCCTCTGATCAGCCTGGTGTCCTGCTGTGCGCCTGTGCTTTGCCCGGACCCCTCCCTGTGCATCTCATTCAGCATCTAAATGGGGTTTGCTGAGCGTCTGGTTCCCGTGTTTACCCACGGGGGTGGATGACTCACTGCCCTTTGATGGCTGGGGGTGGTGCATGGGGCGGTGGCCGTGCAGTGTGCATGTGCTGATATGGCAGCCACTATTGGTTGATCAGTGTAATCAAGCCCTGGAGCGATGACCAATGTTGTCACATGACCAGTGTTTAAAAGGTCCTTCACAGATGGGGGGTTTATGCCTTCCCTGATGAAGTGGTGAAGTACACTGACAGGAAAACGCGCGTTTGGAGGGTTCTATTATATTCTGGTGGGCACATCAACCTCCTGTGGGGACAACTGTGAATGTAAATGGGTAAGCAAATAACTGCAGTTTACTAACATCCATTGTGACTAATCCACTGCTGATAGGAATGCAGTTGTAATTGGATTGTACCCTTCTTGGAAAAGGTTAATATTTAACCCCCACATGTAATTGTAGCTATATCACCTTGCCTGGGGGTATTTTCCTCCCCTTCTTTTGCCTCACTTTTTTTCTGTAATGTATTTTTGTATATGATCTTTTGTAATCAATTTATTCAATTTATTATGTGATAAAATAAAATTTACAATTTTAATTGACTTGGAAACTCCATTTTTCTTTGCTGTTTATAAAGTGATAAGTTTGCAGTTACTCTATGGCCTTGCTTCATACAAATGTATTGCCACACCCACATTTGTGTAGAGTGAAGCCGTGCCCACTAGTTCTGGATGGTAACATGCATATAGCACAATTGCGGTCACGTGACCGTAGTTCCAGACTCAGAAATCGGCGCATCTTGACAGTGCACAGAGTATCTGCCAAATTATCACCTTAGCCCAGAAAACTCCTTTAACAGTAAAAATCTAAAGTAGGTATAAAACAAAAAAAATAAATACAAATCTCTCTACTGCACTTATTCTCTGTTTATGTTCTACTTTTGGCTTTGGCTTACAAATACTGATGCAAAATACTGTAGTATCTAAAATTTACAAGCAAGAAAGCGACAGCATGTTATTATTTGCTGTTACTCACACGGCCGTGTTTTCACACGAACCGTGTAACCTCTCATGACCCCGCACGCACACATGCAGGCATGTCCGTTTTTTCTCCGGCAGCACGGGTGTCACACGGATTGCACAGTGATGTGATCCGTGTGACATCACTGTGACACATACCGGAGAAAACACGGGTTTTTAAATAAAAAGATTTTCTATATTTACCTGTATTTACCTGTATCCAGCGATGCTGTCTCTGGTTCTGCTGCCTCCCGCTCCTGACCCCCGATCATTCTTTTAATTGATTATTCACTGCAGTGAGCAGCTGGCAGCAGGGGCATCACGGGGACAGCACTGAAGACAGCATCGCTGAGGACAGCATCCCTGGGGACATCGCTAGTGACAGGTGAGAATCCTGCCAGCAGTGTGTGTGCAAGGACGTCCAGGAGGTAATCGGATTTCCCAATGAACTCTGATGACCTCCTGATGACACCCCTGCGACAACTGCGCTACAGCGAGTGTCATGATGGTGACTTCCAGGGGTTCATGAGAGTACATTTGGAACTCCGATGACCCCTGGATGTCACTGCACAAACTGCTGTATACTCACCTGTCACCAGCGATGTCTCCAGCGATGTCCCCGGCGGTGTTGTCCTCAGCTGTGCTGTCCAGCGCTGTCCCCACAATGCTCTGGCTTCCAGATCCTCAGGCAGTGAATAATCAATGAATATAATGAGCATGGGTTAGGAGCGAGAGGCAGCAGAGCAGAAGACAGCATCACTAGATACAGGTAAGTATAGAACATCTTTTCATTGCAGAGACACGTGTTTTACCCGGTACGTGTCACACGTATGCAAACACGGATGTCACACGTGTGACACATGCGTGACACACGTGTGAGCATAACCATGCGCGTGACTGGTACCTAATTAAACACGGACGTCTGAAACCGGCCCAAGGCCCCCTTCACATGTCTGTGAAAAATCACGCACATTTTTCACGGACGTGTCAAAGGTGCGTATTGCCCTCCATGTGCCGTGTTTATGGCACATTTGTGTTCTCCGTGTGTTATCCGTGAGAACGGATGGACAACGGGAACTTTCTGCTCACCTGTCCCTGGCGTTGCTGTCCATGGTGCTGATCTTTGGTCTCCGGTCCTGCCGACTCCCCGCTGCTGCTGCTTCCGGCCCGCAGTGGAGTGAATATGCAACGAGCATATTGAGCGAGGTCGGAAGCAAGTGACAGCAGCGGCAGAGACTGCAGGGCTGGAGAAGGTGAGTATTGAAATTATTTTTTTTTTACAAACACGTGTGTTTTTTCTGGTGCGTGTCACACGGATCACATCTGTGCGGTCCATGTGTGGGCCGTGTGACAACAGTGATGCCGGAGAAAAACGGACATGTCTACGTGTGGAGGACACGGGCACACGTATGCTCCCCACGTACACACAGTCCATAGCAAAACACGCACGTGTGCGCAGACCCATTGATTTTAATAGGTCTACAGGTGTGCCCGTGTCTCCGGCACATGAGGAAATGGACCAAACACGTCCCGGAGACACGGACGTGTGAAGGAGGCCTAACACAGATCTTAATAAAGAAATTTGACCTAGTCTCATATTCATTATGATCATAAATAAAGGCAAGATGCACAATAATATTTTGCAAAAATACAAAATTATTTTTATTTTTAATTGCATACGTGATTAGAGAGGACATACACAAACAAAAAGTGAATTAAAATCAACACAACAGACAAGATGGACGGTGTGGTAGGTAGGGGGCTTACTCCTGTTGTTGTAATTCATATTATAAGAACCTCCAATAATCAAGGATATGTGATTCTCTCCATGATGAATAGTAATTAAAAAACCCAAGTGGTAATTTACAGAGAATCACAATCCTATGTTAATAATGAATATACACAACCACTATTGCAGCATAGCAGAGCTAACCATGCATATTTGGATACAGATAATGCAAATGGAAAATCAGTCATAAAATCATGATACCACCATATAGAAATTCATCAATATTGAATCCGATAGGCCATTTGCCAATAGTATCAGTGGAGGCTGCCGTAGAAAGCAGATAATTGGTTCAAGACAAAGTAGTCCTGCAAAGTACAGCAGCAGCCAGGCTACAAATATGATTAGAATGATAATAAAGCATATAAAACATGCAATATGGGTGTTAAATGGCATAACAGGGCTGACCACACATCATTGCATATACAATTGCAGATAAAGAATCAGTCACAATATATAAAAGGTAAACCAATAGATCATTTGCAAGGAGTGCTGATCAGAGCTGCCATGAGAAGCAATAAGGGTTTAAAGATTAGGTAATCTTGCAAGACACAGCAGCACCTGAATTGCAATTGATGATATAAATGAAACATATAAGATGTGCAAGGTTAATTAATACATCCTGTGCCAAGTATATCCACAGCAATTGGCATAAAATAACAAGAGAGTAGATATTGAGCAATCACATAAAGCCAATTGTTAGATAGCAATCCGGTAAGGAGATTAAAGTATATCCAGCCGGGATGGAGAGAGCGCAATGAAGGAAGGATAATACCCACCAAGATAATGCCCCCACCAGGACACACCGCCCACACCTCGACGCGCGTTTCGCAACTGCTTCGTCCCTCCAAAGAACAGAGATTATTAACAATAGAATACAGGAATGCATGATATATATTAATTATTAGAAATGACTAAAGTTACTTTAGTCATTTCTAATAATTAATATATATCATGCATTCCTGTATTCTAACACAGATCTGTCTGATCAGAGCAGGGAAGGTGAGAAAACAGATTGGATCTTGCACATTACTGCTAGCTGCAGAACTGCTGTAGGGTCCTGATTAGTTCACGCACATTTCAGGTGATCTGATTAGTCAAAGCATTGAAAAGGACTTCAAAAATCCTGAACTCCTATAATATCAATATACTGTATAAGACGTAGCAGTAGTGTGTGTATATGCACGATAGCTGTGCGCATGCTGTATGTATAGCGTTGTGTCTATAAGTGAACTACAGAGTGTCCATAAGGCCTATTTCAGACGTCCATGTTTAAACAGGTGTGCAAGCCACACGTACCGGTATGGTCATCCATGTGACATCCGTGTGACATCTGTGTGACGTCCGTGTTTGCATACATGTGACATACGTGTGACTGGTACTGGTAAAAAATGCATGATACTGAAATGAATTTTTTTTAATGTGTAAAATTATAGATAAAAAATAGATAGATAATAGATAGAACAGATTAGATAGATAGATAGATAGAATATATAATATATAAAGAAAGAAAATAAGACAGAACATAGCATTTTTATTTTTTAATTTAAAAAAAATAAAAAAAAAAAAAAAGACGTGGGGTCCCCTCCAATTTTCAAATCCAGCACAGGAACAGCAGAAGGCTGCAACCCTCAGCTCTCTGCTGTACCTTGGCTGCTTATTAAAAATAGAGGGGATCGCATGCTTATTTTTTAAATTTTTAGATTTAAAAATAAAAAAAAAAAAAGAAATTATTGTGGGTTCTCCATTTTACTAAAACCAGCCATGGTACAGCAGATAACTGGAGGCTGATATTATTTGGGTGGGAAGGGTCATGGTTATTTTGCCCTTTCCAGCCTAACAATAGCAGCCCGCAGCCGCCCAAGAAATGGTGCATGTATTAGATGTGCCAATTCTGTTGCTGGACCCCGCTCTTCCGGTTGCCTTGGGGGGGTTGATTCCAGCTCCAGCTGGCATCAAGCCCTGGTATTAGTAATGGGTGGCATCTAGCAGACTCACACATTACTAATCCAGTAGTAGAAAGGAAAATAAAAGAGTTTATTTGAACAAAAAACCCCACGACTTCAGCCCTCGGTCACCAATTTATTGGTTTTAAAATATAAAAAAAAAAATACAAAAAGGTCCAGTGAGGTCCCACGACGTTCCCCAAAAGCAAGCTAAAAAGACATAAAAAGAGAAATTTAGGGGGCGTGGCCTAGCAATGGTGCTGGACGGCTGTGAATTCTAAAGCTCCTGAGACCCCCCGGCTTTCCTCAGCCTGGGAGACAGCTCCAACACAAAACTGCAGCACCTACTACATCCCCTCACCTCTCTGCACATGGAGGAGCTTTTATTACTGTTATCAGGGACCGGCCAGTACTCAGAACAGCAAAGTTGCAGTAAGTGAAAAGAAGCATTGAATTCTCAAGATGGCTGACGCTGAGTGAAAGAGACTGAGCAGCAGAAGCAAGTACTGAGAGAGGTGGGTGAGAGCCATCCTGGCAGGGACCTCTTGTTTCTTAACTCCAGGAAAGCTTGAGAAACTTACTATAAAAGGTGGCTTTACACACTGCAACATCGCAAACGACATCGCTGTAACGTCACCGGTTTTGTGACGTAATAGCGACCTCCCCAGCGACATTGCAGTGTGTGAAACACATCAGCGACCTGGCCCCTGCTGTGAAGTTGCTGATCGCTACAAATCGTTCAGGACCATTCTTTGGTCCTTTGTTTCCCGCTGTGCAGCATGATCGCTAGAAAGTTTCAGTGTGTAAAGGGGACTTAAAACACTGGAAACGAGTGATGTGTCACAATATCTGTCAATCACTATTCTCTGTCAGTCGGTCTCTCCCTCTCGGTCTCTATTCTCTCTCTGTCGGTCCGTCACTATCTCTGTCCCTCTCTCACAGTCTGTCGGTCATTTTCCCCTCCTCTCTCATACTCACCGATCTCCGGCGCGGCGCTGCATGGCATTCACACTGCTGCGGCGGCTTTTACTATTTTGAAAAAGCCGGCCGCTCATTAAACAATTTCGTATTCCCTACTTTCCCCGCCCACAGGCGCCTATGATTGGTTGCAGTGAGACACGCCCCCACGCTGAGTGACAGGTGTCTCACTGCACCCAATCACAGCAGCCGGTGGGCGGGTCTATACTGTGCAGTGAAATAAATAATTAAAATAATTTAAAAAACCGGCGTGCGGTCCCCCCCCATTTTAATACCAGCCAGATAAAGCCATACGGCTGAAGGCTGGTATTCTCAGGATGGGGAGCACCACGTTATGGGGAGCCCCCCAGCCTAACAATATCAGTCAGCAGCCGCCCAGAATTGCCGCATACATTATATGTGACAGTTCTGGGACTGTACCCGGCTCTTCCCGATTTGCCCTGGTGCGTTGGCAAATCGGGGTAATAAGGAGTTATTGGAAGCCCATAGCTGCCAATAAGTCCTAGATTAATCATGTCAGGCGTCTCCCCGAGATACCTTCCATGATTAATCTGTAAATTACAGTAAATAAACACACACACCCGAAAAAATCATTTATTAGAAATAAAAAACACAAACAAATTCCCTCATCACCAATTTAATCAGCCCCAAAAAGCCCTCCTTGTCCGGCGTAATCCACGGACCTCCAGCGTCGCTTCCAGCTCAGCTGCATGCAAGTGACAGGAGCAGCAGAAGACACCGCCGCTCCTGTCACCTCCATGCAGCTAATGAAGACAGCCGCGCGATCGGCTGAGCTGTCACTGAGGTTACCCGCTGTCACTGGATCCAGCGGTGGCCGCGGGTAACCTCAGTGAAAGCTCAGCTGATCGCGCTACTCACCTCAGTTGCTGCGTGGAGCTGACCGGAGCGGCGGTGAGTAGCGCGATCAGCTGAGCTGTCACTGAGGTTCCCTGCGGCCACCGCTGGATCCAGTGACAGCGGGTAACCTCAGTGACAGCTCAGCCGATCTCGCGGCTGTCTTCATTAGCTGCGTGGAGCTGACAGGAGCGGCGGTGTCTTCTGCTGCTCCTGTCACCTGCATGCAGCAGAGCTGGAAGCGACGCTGGAGGTCCGTGGATTACGCCGGACAAGGAGGGCTTTTTGGGGCTGATTAAATTGGTGATGAGGGAATTTGTTTGTGTTTTTTATTTCTAATAAATGATTTTTTCGTGTGTGTGTGTGTTTATTTACTGTAATTTACAGATTAATCATGGAAGGTATCTCGGGGAGACGCCTGACATGATTAATCTAGGACTTATTGGCAGCTATGGGCTTCCAATAACTCCTTATTACCCCGATTTGCCAATGCACCAGGGCAAATCGGGAAGAGCCGGGTACAGTCCTAGAACTGTCGCATATAATGTATGCGGCAATTCTGGGCGGCTGCTGACTGATATTGTTAGGCTGGGGGGCTCCCCATAACGTGGGGCTCCCCATCCTGAGAATACCAGCCTTCAGCCGTATGGCTTTATCTGGCTGGTATTAAAATGGGGGGGGACCGCACGCTGGTTTTTTAAATTAATTATTTATTTCACTGCACAGTATAGACCCGCCCACCGGCTGCTGTGATTGGGTGCAGTGTGACACCTGTCACTCAGCGTGGGGGCGCGTCTCACTGCAACCAATCATAGGCGCCTGTGGGCGGGGAAAGTAGGGAACACAAAATTGTTTAATGAGCGGCCGGCTTTTTCAAAATAGTAAAAGCCGCCGCAGCAGTGTGAATGCCGTGCAGCGCCGCGCCGGAGATCGGGGATCGGTGAGTATGAGAGAGGAGGGGAAAATGACCGACAGACTGTGAGAGAGGGACAGAGATAGTGACGGACCGACAGAAAGAGAATAGAGGCCGAGGGGGAGAGACCGACTGACAGAGAATAGTGATTGACAGATATTGTGACACATCACTCGTTTCCAGTGTTTGACTAGCTAGGTCGTTCTGCAGGTCCGGATCGCTGTTGCGTCGTTGGCCAGGTTTGCCTGTTTGACAGCTCACCAGAGACTCACCAGAGACTTTGTAGCGATCCCAGCCAGGTTGGGATCGCTGGTGGGATCGCTGAAAGTCTCAGTGTGTAAAGGGGCCTTAAGAGGAGATTAACTAGTTAATATCAACACAGAGCTACAGAGCTGCAGGTGAATGGGCCCTGTGTGACAGCGACTCAGCAGCAGAGGGATAATGACTAAAGTAAACAGTTGATCACCGCGCTGCCAGTGCACGTCTGGTGAAAGCCTGCAAATAGCAAGACACTAAAATCCAGCTGAATGTCACACAGCCACACTAGTACCTGTTTGTAATAACACAATAAACCGTCCCAATACACCATAATGCTCAATTCCCAAACACTGATCTAGACTGCAGCACTTGCTCAGCACAGGGATAAAGAACCTAACCCAA
Source organism: Anomaloglossus baeobatrachus (assembly GCF_048569485.1). NCBI lineage: Eukaryota > Metazoa > Chordata > Amphibia > Anura > Aromobatidae > Anomaloglossus > Anomaloglossus baeobatrachus. Next base: position 202,654,725 of record NC_134355.1, on the reverse strand, counting down.
ACAATTACCTTTTATAACTCTGCCCAGTGAATAAGCTCTGTGTGGCAGCTGCAGCATCTCGGGCCTCACATGCTGACTGGGTTCTGACACCGCTGTGTGCTCCTGGCTGCCAAGAGACCAAGTTACTGATAAGGCATTACTGGGCATTTTAGAGCTCCCTCCCAGCCGGAGACCCTGCGTCCTGACCAGTGTCTCAGCCATAGAAATCTCTTGTTTTCCTGGACTTTTGGAGCCCTCCTCTTTCTAGTCTGCCCTGTTATACTCGCATAGAAGCAATATGGCTCCTAAAAAAGCCCCAGCCCCCCCAATTGCTGGGATGAGTGCACCCAAATCTAATGCCAAGGACGGGAACATACAGAAATTCTTGGCTGAACCCACAAACGCGTCCCCGGCGGTCACACTGGTCTCCTGCGGGGTCCCTGAGGGATCCCTGGACCCGCACTCCACTGAACCCCTGGCTTCCAACGCTCACTTCTCTGAAGCCTCTGATTCTGTACTGGGAGAGATTAAAGACCTGCACTCCAGAATGTTCGAAATCCCTACTAAAATGGACATGGAGGGCTACATATCCCGTCTTGAAAGTCTCTGCAGAGCTGAAATACAGGGACTCACCACCTCTATCTCACAGATTTCTGACAGAGTTAACGCTACAGAATCGGCCGTTGCAGAAACAATTGCTGCTCAGTCTGAATATACTAAGACTCTAGATCTTCATGCGGAGGACTAATGGAGGACTCCAAAAATAGGGACCGCCGCAACAACATACGCATCAGGGGTCTCCCAGAAGCGACAGGACTGTCGGATCTTGCTTCTACGTTACAAGGTCTACTGAATAATCTGCTGGACAGACCCCCTGAAGCAGTCATTATCTTCGACAGGGCCCATTGAGCCTTGAGGCCTAGATCTCTTGCCCCCAACAACCCAAGAGACGTTATATGTCGCCTTCACTACTATTATGAGAAGGAGATCATGAAACAGGCCCGGCTCAAAGGCCCTCTTGACTTTGATGGGGCTGTGGTCCATATCATGGCGGATCTATCCAGGGCTACACTGGTCAAGCGTAGAGCACTACGACCCATCACAGAAGCTCTCAGGGAGAGGAAAATCCCCTATTCGTGGGGGTTCCCTTTCCAGTTGCAGGTCCGGCATCATAGAGGTCTTTTTACTCTCCGTGGCCCGTCTGACATGAGCTCCTTCCTGGAAGGACTGGAATTACCCTTGATCTCAATTCCAGATTGGCCCTCTAATCTATATTTTCCCTTCCACCGTGGTGAAGAGAGACGTCGACCTTCATCTTCTCAAAGACCCCGGAACCGTGGTGTTGTGGGACCTCGCATGGTCGAGCAGTGACTTTGTCCTGATGGTTCTCTTGGTCTGCTCCTCCGTGAGATATGTTCATGTTGTGGCTAGGACTGAGTACCTACAACCTGTGGGCTGACCCTTGCCCATCCATTCATAATTGAACATTTGACTCTTCCTGGTATTTGTATACATAATGAGCATTATTTCGTTTTGGTAGGCTCTCTGTTACGGGGGGCTGTCTGATAATAACCGAAAGGAGTATCAGACAGTCAGGGTCCACCGTGCAAAGACTTTGCTGCAGACTATGGCAGAGTGCAATACCTCTGTTAACTCACAGAAGGATATAATAAGTAAGTAAAGCAATTCCTCCCTTACTTGGAGGGCGTGTGGAATGATCTCTGTTAATAATCACAGAGACAAAGGCAATGTGTGCGAAATGGCACCTACCTAGGTCCGCTCTTCTAGTGGTGCAAAAGAGACGAACAGCAGCGTAAGCCGCACAAAGCTCCTACCTGCGTTCGCTCCACTAGTGTGCGAGGACACGAACCACTAGATATGGCACCTGCCTAGGTCCGCTCTTCTAGTGGTGCAAAAGAGACGAACAGCAGCGTAAGCCGCACAAAGCTCCTACCTCTGTTCGCTCCCCTAGTGTGCGAGGATACGAACAACTGCCAGACGCAGTATAAGGAACGTTACCCTAGCGGCAACGTCCACCTACGAGTAGAATCACAAGGCCCAGCCAGACCATGTGCCTCAGGCACCTGCCTATGTCCGCTCCCCTAAGAGGTAAGGATACGGACAGCAGCCGAAGCTGTAAGGTATAAGAACGCTACCCTGCCGGTAGCGCTCACCTAGCATAGACAGAGGAATGCCTAGAGGAACGCGCACAGAGCGTCTACTCATATGCATGAACCAAGAGGACTGAGCACCATGCGGCGTGTGTCAGGGTCTTATATAGACTCTGTGCCTCATCCAAGATGGAGGACACCAGAGCCAATCCGCTGCCAGAACGACAGGAGTGACGTCATGCTGGCCTATCACCGAGCAAGACGTCACAAGCACATGACCAGCGACCAATCCGCATAGAAGGTGTCAGAGACATGTGACCTCGTGTCAGCGATGATGTCACCCGCACATGTGCAATGGCTCCAAGATTGGACTTAGTCTCCGGCGCTCGCACATGTGCAGTAGCAAGAAATCTGGACTTAGTCTCCAGCGCTCGCACATGTGCAGTAGCAAGAAATCTGGACTTAGTCTCCAGCGCTCGCACATGTGCAGTAGCAAGAAATCTGGACTTAGTCTCCAGCGCTCGCACATGTGCAGTAGCAAGAAATCTGGACATAGTCTCCAGTGCTCGCAGCAACCGTAACACTCTCCTTGTGCTCTCACACCCTGCCTCCTCCCGACTTTCCCTCTCTTGCCCCCCTCCCCCCTCTCCCCCCCCCCTTTCCTCTCTTCCCTCCCCTCCCCCTTCCTCCCCCCCCCTTTTTTTTTCTTTCCTATTCTTCCCTTTGTCTGGGAGAGGGCCCTATTTTGATCTTGATCGGATTGTTTTGTTGTTGCAGTTATCAAATGTTTTAGCTAATGTATTCATATATTTTGTTGCTGTCTCCCTGGTGGAGTGTTTGTCTGGGGGTTACGGCGTTTCCGTTGCTAGACTCACCCAACTAGGGACACTTGTTTTTCAAGTGTGACTGTATTGACCCATCTTGGGCCTTTTACAGTCTTTTTTGCCTTGACCTAGGAGCGAGGCCATAGCCTATACTCTTAGTAGGCTTTCCTCTAAGTTTTTTGGTCTCTACTTTTTCTTGCTTGTACTCCCTATTTTCTCTCTTACCTCGCCTTCTTCCTTGTTCTGCCTACCTCTCTCATCCCTCCCCCGACCCCCGCCTGTCCTACCCCTTTACCGCTTGGGACTCCCTACATTTTAGAATCCAAGTTTTACTTAAACGGTACACACTATGGTCTCCTTGAAGTTTGCATCGCTGAATGTACAAGGGTTCAATACCCCGCAAAAGCGCAATCAGATCCTGCACGGTATGCACAAAATGGGAGTCCAGGTACTCCTGCTCCAGGAGACTCACTTTAAGTGTGGTCATGTGCCGGATATCCCCAACAAATACTACCCGCTTTGGCATCATGCCCCCAACCCCTTGGCGAGATCAAAAGGGGTCAGTATTGCGCTACATAAAAATTTTCCATGCACGGTGACAGAGGTTAGCACTGATCCACACGGCAGATTCCTATTTGTCAACTTAGTACTCTATAACCAAAAATACACAGTCGCTAATTTTTATCTTCCTAATAAAGGTCAGACTGTTTCCGGGGCTAGGTTCCTGAGGAGACTGGAGACTTTTGCAACTAGACATCAGATCATTGGTGGAGATTTTAATTTACCTCTGAACCCGAAGCTCGACACGTCAGCTGGTAAGTCGGTGATTTCACACAGTCAGCTAGCATCTTTTAGGTCCGCTATGCATTTGAGTAGGGTTGTTGACATCTGGCGTCTGCTCTATCCATCGGTCAAGGACTTTTCTCATTTTTCGGCGGTACACAATTCGTATAGCCGTATTGATTTTTTCCTGATTAGCCATAACCTACTCTCCTGGTCCCCCACTGCTTCCATCGGCCCAGTGACTTGGTCTGACCATGCCCCTGTTTACGTGATTCTGAATCCCCCAGACTCTCCTTCTAAGTCCTGGAACTGAAGACTCAACCCTAATCTTCTCCTAGATCCAGACATTAAATAAAGGATATCTATGACTATCTCAGACTTCCTTCAGTATCATGCAGATGACAATACCCCTCTTCCCACTAAGTGGGAAGCACTGAAGTGCGTAACCAGAGGGGTACTTATACGAGAAGGAGCTAGACTGAAGAGAGACAAAGCTAAACAGATTGAGGATCTTCTTTCCAAAATCCTTTCCTTGGAACAAAGACAAAGTGACTCTTGACCAGGATACCTTACTCAAACTGACTAGGACGAGGAAAGACCTTAAAGCAGTACTCGACTTGGCTCACACTAAATTTAGAGAATGCTCCCAACAGTTTTTTTATGAGTTTGCAGATAAGTGTGGGGGTCCCTTGGCGAGACATATCCACCCGAAAACAGCGTCAACGTATGTCCCCTCGATTAAGACGGCTGACAAACAAACGGTGGATCACCCCACTGACATCGCTTTAGCCTTTGAGAAGTATTACGAGATGTTATATAATATCAACGACAAATCTGTAGACCCCACTAACTCCTGGCTTCTGCAGAAAATCGACAACTACCTGCTAGACACGCCGCTTCCCCCCCTATTAGCGGAAACGGCTGATAAGTTGGATTCCCCGTTCTCACTAGAGGAGGTCACCCAAGTGGTGTCCTCTTCTCCCCCCAACAAAAGCCCAGGGACAGATGGCTTTACTACCAAATTTTACCAAACGTTTCTAACGGAGCTGGTCCCTTTTCTTACTAAGGTCTTCAACTCCATCTCCAAAGACCATCCTTTCCAGAAACAATCACTGTCTGCTAATATCACGGTAATCCCCAAGCCGGGCAAGGACCCCTTACTCTGCTCAAGCTATCGCCCTATATCGCTAATTAATGTGGACGTGAAGCGGTTTGCTAAACTTCTGGCTAACAGACTGAGTCCTTCTCTGTCACTATTGATACACAATGACCAGGTAGGCTTCGTACCTGGCAGAGAGGCTAGAGACAATACTATTAAATCGATCCTTGTTATCTCCCAAATGTTGAAGCTAAAAACACCAGCCTGTGTGTTGTCAGTAGATGCAGAGAAGGCCTTTGATAGGGTCAGTTGGCCATTCTTTGGGCGTGTGCTTGAGCGGGCAGGTTTAGGTCCAAGCTTTAGAGAAAAGGTTCTAGCATTGTATACTCTCCCTACAGCCAAGATTCGGTGTAATGGAATTTTTTCCAACTCATTCAATATCAGAAATGTGACTCGACAAGGATGTCCTCTGTCCCCCCTTCTGTATGCATTGGTGATGGAACATCTAGCCATAGCCATCAGGAAGAACCCTGATATTCATGGGATCTGCATAGGTAAAAAAACTCATAAACTGGCCCTATATGCTGACGACCTCCTCCTCTACATCGTGAACCCTGAAACATCTCTCCCATCTATCCTGAAGGAGTTTGAGCGGTATGCTGTGGTTAGTAATTTCAAGGTTAATACCTCTAAATCGGAAATCCTAAATATCACCCTTCCCGCTAAACGTAAATCCTCTCTGCAAGAAGCCTTTCCCTTTAAATGGTGTGCCACTGTTCTGAAATATCTAGGGACTTATCTAACACCGGATCCTTCACATCTATTTAATTTGAACTATAAACCTCTACTGCAGCGCATTGACGCCGATCTTCAGGCTTACAATTTGCGGGCTCTGTCCTGGTTTGGACGTGTCAACGTTTTAAAAATGGATGTCCTCCCCAAACTCCTTTTCCTTTTTCAAGCAGTTCCTATAGCCGTACCCAGATTCTTCTTTGTCCATCTTCGACGGATCACGACAGCTTTTGTATGGGAAAAAAGTAAACCCCGACTGGCCTTTAAATACTTGACAAGACGTAAGACAAAAGGGGGCACAGGACTTCCAGATTTTCGCTTATATCATACATCAGCTATCCTCACCAGAGTAGTAGATTGGTTTCACGGGGCTGAGACGAAGCAGTGGGTGGATATTGAAGCTAATCTTTTAGATTGGACCTTGACCTCCTTGCCCTGAATCGCGAAACATAGAAGACCTAAGAGCATTTTGAACTCCCCTCTGACAAGGGACCTACTCATCATTTGGGACAGAACTAATGCTCATTTTAATCTGTCTGAAGCATGGGGCCCCCTGACACCCCTTTTTGATAATCCCGACTTCCCGCCGGCTGTTGGTGTGGACAGGTTTATGATCTGGTCTTCATCTCAGAGGCCTAGGGTTGGCAATACCCTATTGGGAGCGCCTGCTCTGCCAACCTTACAGCATTTCCGAGCCGCCTTCCCTGATCAACATATCCAGTGGTTTATGTATTTGCAGTTGCAATCGTTCATCTCCTCTGCTCGCTCAGCCTCCGACCTGGCCAGGGTCTGTACCAACTTTGAATCCCTTTTGATCCAACTAGAATCTCCATCCCACGTAATTTCCCAGGTTTACTCCATTTTGATTGACCCAGTCAATTCGAATCCAGTCTGGTACGTGAAATCCTGGGAGAAAGATCTGGGAGGTGCTTCCTCTGACCTCGATTGGGCAAAAGCTTATATGTGTGTACATAGGCTTCCCTTGCCTTGTAAAGTGCAGGAAAAAACTTTAAGATCATTTCCCGTTGGTATAGCTGTCCGAAGGAGCTACACAAAATCTTCCCGACCGTCCCTGACACTTGTTGGAGATATAATGCTGCTGAGGGATCCATGCTACATATCTGGTGGTCCTGCCCGATAATTCAGGAATTGTGGCATAAAGTTTTCCAAATTCATAACCACATAACAGGGCTGACAATTACATGCTCTCCGCAGATCGGTCTCTTGTCCATGATCCCTGGAGCTTTCAAAGAGATCAAGCAAGGTCTTCTCCGTCATTTTGTTGCCGCGACCAGAGCAATCATCCCGAGAAAGTGGAAGTCGGGTGTAACCCCCATGATTCTGGAGTGGTTGGCGGAAATGGACCATATTTGCAGGATGGTGTAATACTATTGTATGTTTTGAGGATTTCGATAGCGTCAGGGCAATGACAGCCAGAGACGAGTTTGTGGTACAAGATGTTTATGATATGTAACCACGGTAGATACACAACGGAACAAACACAGCAGAACAAACACAGCAGAACAAACACACGAAATACCTTCCCGAAACGGAGCGGAGGGAATTCTCGGGGCCACGCACCGGACTCCCCCAGGGAGACCACCAGAGCGAACCCCTATACAGGGACTGTCCGGCAATCAACCCCGGAAGGCCTAAATGCGCCGCAGCCGGGACACAAGGGGCAAGCGGTAAAGTCCAGAAGTGTCCGTACGGGATGAAAGTCCAGAATGGTTACGAACCGGAAGAAACCGGGCAGACGTGCTGACCAAAGACGGCAGACGGAGTCCGGGCACAGTTTGAAGAAACCGGGTGTGGTCCAGAGTCGGTCGGTAGATTTTCAGGAGGATCCAAGTAGCAGCAGCAGTAAAGCAGGAGCACACAGCCAGCAGTATACTCAGGCACTGGACTAGGCTTAGAGGCGGCCTTTTAAGCAGCTGGACAGGAAGTAGGGCAACAGAACATAAAACTCCATGTTAACCGAGGGCAAGCTTTTTCAAAAGAGGACTGGAAAACCCGGAAACCTGACAGATGGAGAAACTATCCTCCCACTCCGAGCTCCAGCTGAGCAAGTTTTTCAGCTGTTGGACGCCGTGGCTTCTATTTAGAGAATCCGCTGATTTCGAGGTCATCCTTTCCTCTTAGGAACCAATCGCTTAATTTTTGCTCGGTTCGTGCTGAGAGGTGGAGTGTAGATCTCCTTAAACCGGTTGTGTTCCAAGGGAGACCCCAAGTCCCTCCTTCCCTGCCCCCCCTTCTATTCCCCCTTTCTCTTTTTTTTCTTTCTCTGATCTCTCTTTCCTCTCATTTGAATTCTTCTTTGCTTTTTCTTAACATTCTTTTCTCTTTCCAGTTTTTTTATGAATCTAAATTTAGTGCTTCAGAAATCAACGTTCTTATGTTCATTGACTCATTACCAAAATCCACGTGGAGATTGTGAGTACTTGATCTCTTATTGCGATTGTCTTTATTTCCTCGATATGTGGAAGTACTCATGCACAAACTGAAAATATGCCACTATGTTACAGAATTACTTATACTTGATTTTGTATGATATATTCTCTTTTTCAATAAACATTTTTGAAAAAAATAAAAAAAAGAGAAATTTATTCAATAAATAGAGACAAGAGACATCCTCTTTTCCAATTTATTTCCCTGTCAAATCCCTAATCCTGGTCCGCTGTAATCCAATTAGGGGTGTCCCATGTCCATCCCATACTGCTGGCACATTCAATGGAGAACCGAAGTCCCCATTGTTTGTGAGAGCAGCCCCTGCAGGCACACACAGACTGCTGTGTATTCTTCCCTGCCGTGACCTGGACCTCATAAGGTCAGCACAGGTCACCGCAGGGGTGCCCTTATCAGTGTGTGCGCGGGTACTGCAGTGATGTGACGGCTTAATCAGAGTCCACAATGAACTATGATGAACCCGTGAAGTGACAGCCACTAAACCCATGGTAGCATGGGTGTCACTGGGGTGTCATCAGGTTGTCATCAGAGTTCCTTGGATAATCCAATAACCCCCTGATGTCACTGGAGACATACACTGCTGGATACTCATCTGTCCTGGCCTGATATCCTGGCTCTGCTGCTGCTTCCAGCTCCTCAGTGCAGTGCATATGCAATGAGTCTAATGAGCGGGGGTCGGAAGCAAGAGACAGCAGCTCCGAAGACTGCAGCACTGGAGCCAAGCGAGTATGGAAAATCATGTTTATATCAAAGAACTGTGTTTTTTTTGCTATGTGTCACACTGATATCACACAGATAACATCAGTGTGCGATCCGTGTGACACCCGTGCTACCGGAGAAAAAATGGTCATGTCTGCGTGTGTGCATGCGAGGAAATGCCGATGTGTAAGGAACACCATAGACTGACATGGGTACGTGTGGCATCCTTGTTAAAAACGGATGTCACATGTACCTGAAACACAGACGTCTGAAACTAGCCTAATGGTGTGCAGAAAGTAGCTACCGTGGTACATGTTATGTCCTTATTCTACCCTAGACCATGAAAAATAGCAGTGCAATCATAGTAAATTAGTAAGAAATACATTTTTCTTATCTTCTACAGCCTGAAAAATACAGTTTTTCAATATTAATATCGAACTACTGCGCATTACACCACTTTTTGCTAACTGGCTATAGTTAAGAAAAAGAGAAAAGGTCTAAAAACTTTTCATTCCTGCTGGATCTAAGTGTGCAAATATACTGTAGTCCTATTAAAAGGCATCTATTGTCTAAATAAAAACCGCACATTACTATTGTTTGTAAAACCAAATAAAGAACACAGTATAAAATAGTATACTCAGGTTGTGCACAGATGCAAGAGCAAACAGATAAGGCTGTATTCACACTTGTACATTATTTCACTTTTTGAAGACAAGACAAAAATATCACTGCACTCTGGGACTACTGATGGATGCTACGAATGATGCCTCAGCCATAAGTGGTGGAACGTGTTATATAGTATGTAACATTTATAAAAGCAGGTTTTTTTGTCAGTATTTCTTTTCTAAACTTACCTGCTCTTCAGAATCATGGAAAAGAATAAATTCTTTGGAAAAAAGATTCCCCAGGAAGCAAAATGATCTATATATAGTATCTGAAAAAGGAACCCAGAATTCAAATGTTACATGAAGTAGCACAGTTCAAATAATACAAAAAATAGCATTATGCCCACCGCTCTCACACTTAACTGGAATAGGTATATGGCTTGTTCCAGCTTGTGATAACGTCGGGCGAGTTTGTTTTCATTTTTTAATACTTTGTAATGGGAAACAAAATTGTGATGTCCCATTCTATGTTTGTAAACAGAGCAGTGAGTTGCAGGCTATTTTACAGCTATAGACAAGAAATCATCTTAACAAGCATCTGAAAAAGGGAGTGAGCCGTTTGCAACTTTTGTTCTAAGCATTCTAGGCCTTAGTGGAAGCTGTGAGCTGTTATTAACCCCTTGTTATATAGCTATATACTTTATCTGCTTTATCTTTATCTGTGCTAAGTATCATAATAATGGGGGACACTACGCCAATTTTTTTAATTAATTTTTACACCACGAAATAGACACACAGACAGGGTGCAACTGTGAAGCCCCACAGGTGTTGCGTCGGTGCATTACCTTCAGGGACTCCACGTGGAGGAACAGTCTGGTCACAGGTAGGGAACCTTCTCTTTAGGATTTTTGTGACGCCCCTCTCGGTATTGCAGTCAGGGTGACCGCCACTGCAGATTAAGGGATGCCTGGGGCTGATGGTGGGTGCAGTCAGTTGTAGTGGCCTCCCGAGAGTGAGGCAAGCCCCAGGGCCCTAACTGGTGAGGGTGACTACCAACTCATCTTCCTAGCCCTGTGTGTTTTGAGGTGACCCCTACCTGAAGCCCTGCTGGGGTCGCCTAGGGAAGTTGCTGATGCCTCTCTCCCCTTCTTTTGGCCCGTTTTCTTGTAGCCTGGACCAGGTCACTCCGGCTGCTTGCCTCCTGTGAACTATGGGCCCTCTCTTTGCTACATGGCTGCGGACTCTGTGGTGGTATGGTGTGGGTCTGAAGTGCCCCCACTGGCAGGTTTGGCAGGAGAAAATTGGATAAATCTCTGCACTGGGACCTGTTACCCTCCGGTATCTCCGGTGTCCGGGCAGTCGCTGCTCCGTGCATCGCTTGCCTCACCGTCCACTTCTCATGGGTCCAGGCAATTCTAGCCATCTCTCTGAGCTCTGCGCATCCTTCCCGGATCTGCTGCATCACCTTCGCCTCCAGCCTTTCACACCACTGGTCCAGCTCCCAGTTCCACCAGGCAGCGGAGCCTAGATCTGGGTCGCTGTGTGTGAACGCCATTTTCTCTGCATCGTCGCTGCTCTCCAGATCTTCTCTGCAGCCTCCCAGCTTCACTTCCTGCAGCTCTGAGTCTTCCCGCCGTATCTGCACACGTCCGCTCTCATCACTTGCGAGGTCAGCACTCTGCAGGGGTTCTCTGGGTAGCCACACCTCTTCGTGGGCGGTAACTTCTTCTAGCGCGCCCTCCTGTTGTTCTTTGGCGCGCTTTTCGTGGTGACAATATGGCGGCGCTTCCAATTTTTCAAGCGGACCGCCCAGGCACATGGTCACCTGTCTTAACAGGTCTAGTCCTTATTCTGTTCGTGACGCCAGATGTGAAGCCCCACAGGTGTTGTGTCGGTGCATTACCTTCAGGGACTCCACGTGGAGGAACAGTCTGGTCACAGGTAGGGAATGTTCTCTTTAGGATTTTCGTGACGCCACTCTCGGTATTGCGGTCAGGGTGACCGCCCCTGTAGATTAAGGGGTGCCTGGGGCTGATGGTGGGTTCAGTCAGTTGCAGTGGCCTCACGAGAGTGAGGCAAGCCCCAGGGCCCTATGTAAGTGTGTGGAACCACAAGGCACAGAATGACTCAAACACAGTCCAGGCAATCTTTCAGGGTTTTTACTCACAGTTGATGGCAGGGTGAGTAACCCGGGCGTAGCTGGGATGAACCAGGCTGGAACCAGGTATCCTTCCAGCTGGCTGATTAGGGTGACTACCAACTCGCTTTCCTAGCCCTGTGTGTTTTGGGGTGACCCCTACCTGAAGCCCTGCTGGGGTCGCCCAGGGAAGTTGCTGATGCCTCTCTCCCCTTCTTTTGGCCCGTTTTCTTGTAGCCTGGACCAGGTCACTCCGGCTGCTTGCCTCCTGTGAACTATGGGCCCTCTCTTTGCTACGTGGCTGCGGACTCTGTGGTGGTATGGTGTGGGTCTGAGAAAATTGGATAAATCTCTGCACTGGGACCTGTTACCCTTGTGGGCCTGGTACTTCCCTGGCAGTCCCCTTACTCTGCCACCTCTTTGCTCTCTCTAGCCTTGGGTGGATTTTGGGTGGCACTACCAGGTGACCGATCTCCCCCATTGGTAGTCACTGCGCGTACGTTGTCGTCTGACTAGTGGCAGCCTCAGGTCGCCTCCTTGCGTCTGCTCTCCCTGAGCTCCACTTCAGACTCAGCTCCCTACTTCCTACTGTCTGCCTACACAACCTAGCAACCAGGCTCTCTACCACACCCCTTGAGTGGACATGGAGGCCACGACCCCTCCTGGATTCCCCAGGGGTCCACCCAAAAGTAGATGTGTGAGACCTGATTACTATGTGCCTGTGTAGTCACACCTTGGTCCGCCTTCTGGACTACCTGTATTGTACTGCCCCCAGCATGGGTGCAGTACTCAGTGGTGCCTGACCAGGTCAGGGGCGCCACACAACCTATCACAGATGCAAGGACTGCTGATGTGGTGAGGAAGCAATGAATATGGATGAAGCTAATGAGTGGTCACGGAAGTAGAATGAGCAGCCTGGAAAGCAGTATAAAGCTGTGCTGGAGACTTGGTAATAATAGCGCACCTGCTTTATTCTTATTTTGTTTATTTGCTCTTTTTTTATTACGCTAGTTGCTGGACCTGGATCTTTACCAAAAGCTCCCTGAGAAGGCCAGGCCTTGGGCCAGCGCTCGGATACTTTTGAAATTGTGCGAATCCGGATTTTACAGTCCAGGTCTGACCAATGCCTAGTGGATGGAGAGGACTGGATTGCGACTGCTGGAGGGACTCCTTCCTGGAGCCTGAAAGGAAGACGGCACCGACTTCCAGGGAATCACTGGAGCTTCAAGAACCAAACATCTTTCTAACCTCACGGGACACACATGAATTGTGTTCTGCACCTCCGCAGTAGAAACAGTCCCATGGCTTGACGGCAGTCTTGATGTTGATCTGACATCTACACGTGATCGATCTGCATGGGTTGAGAAGCAGGAGCGGCAACCGGACACAGAGACATCGGTGACCTCTAAAGGAATGGAGCCGATGTATAGATTCCCTACAATGTTTCACCTCCATGGATCCCTCCTGGAACCTAAAGGTCCCCCAGGTAGCCAAGGAAATTAGGTCATCCAAAGTATCAAGAATGTCTCGGTGTGACAGTTCATCTTTAATTTTCTCAGATAGGCCTTTCCAAAAAGTGGCCACCAGCACCAGATCATTCCAGCATAGCTCCGAGAAGAGGGTGCGAAACTGAACAGTATATTGGCAGATAGTCTGTGCACCTTGACGTAACTGCAGGAGGGAGGACACAGCTGTGGCAACAAGACCCACTTCATCGAAAACTTTCCAAAAGGCTTCCAGAAACTCTAGGATGTTAGAGGTGACCGTATCACTTCTCTCTTCTCTGAGCCAAGCAAAAGGTGTGACATCAGGAAAGCCACTTTGGCCTGCCATGAAGTAAACCGATGTGGCAAAAGTTCAAAGTGCAAGAAGCACTAGTTAATGAACCCTCAGCATTGCTTGGGATTGCCATCAAAACGTGGAGCAAACAAACAGGGCAAGGTTTCTATTAGTACCGGAGCTGCAGGCTGGACTGACGCTGGTGAATTAGCCGGGCCTAGGTCGTTTAGACGGTTGTTGACAGTCTGCAGGAAGGACAGAATCTGGTCTTGCTGTGTCCGTATCTGTGATATCTCCTGGTACAGCGCTGGCATTGAAAGGGTGTTGGAGTCACCTGAGTCCATGGCCTGCACAAACTGTAGCACTTGTAGCCAGTGTAGAGGCAGCGAGCGGGAGTAGTAGACCCACTGGACCACAGGGGGAACTTGGGCTTACCCTTTAGTGGACGGGGCTTAACTAGACGCTTACCACAAGGTGTACACCAGGCACCACTCCCAAGGCAGTGACCGGGACTGTGGCAGCTAACCCCCGGGGCAGGTACGGACATTGGTACAGGCACAAGTATAGGAAGGTACAGTCTCTGGTGTCATAATTTACACCATGTTTGCAGGAAAACTGTACCCTAAGTTTTTCTCTTTCTGTTCTCCATGCATAGTGTTGCACACACAGACACACTGTCATGCTCATGCTGTTACTACTGGGATTCCCACCAGGCACCAAGGAACCCCCAACAATCAATGTCACCAACACGGTACCCCATGGACACAATAACAATGGTGGGCTCTGGCACTAGGGAGAGAGGAAAGGGGACACTTCCTGCACTCACCTGAGGCTGTACTCTAAGCTCCCGAACATCCCTATACAGGTTCTTTCAACCCGTCGCCAACCACGTGCCTAGTCTCTCACTTGCCCTGTACTCATCCTGGCTAGTGAGAAGGCTGGCAAGAGTGCTAGCCCTACCACTGAAAAAATACAAAATGAGGGAAGGTAGACAGATAGAAGAACAAAAAAACACAAACTTGAAAACTGCACACAACACGGCTCCAATAACTGAATGCTAGCAGCATGTATCCAGCAGCTCCTAGAGACGTGCAGCCTCCAAGGTAGTCAGACCAGATGATATTCTATTACTGGCGTCAGGTGATGGATCATGTAACTATTTGAAGGAGATGGGAGTGGTTTCAAACCAGCTGCAAGTGAGGTGAATAAACCAGGAGCTGCTAGTAGGGAAAATGACATTCATCTATGCTGTACCAACACAAAGAAAATACATTTAATATACAGAGCCTCACAAGTTAATGTGGAGCTTGGATCCCAGAACCGTCACAAACATCCTAGGAACGGAAAACACCTGTGACACACACATAATGCAAATAAAATTTCTCCACTTTTATCTGGCTTCAGGTGTGATTTTCTAAGAGGGAACTTGCACAGAAAGAGAGGTCAGAGATGGAAGAGGGAGATTTGGATTATGAAAGATGTTAGTCTTATATCACTTGCAGAACAGAAAGCATGACAGAGGTGAGGGTGGAGATGGAGATGTAGAGTGTAGATGGAGATGTACGGTGGTGCATAACTGTGGATAGTTTTGTCGGTGAGAAATAAGTTTATTTTGTACTCTGTATGGGATGGTTAACCAGTGCAATGATTGGCACAAGGTGGATTGATACATCGGGGCAGTGACTGGAGAGAAATACGAACCTGGCTGCCACATTCAGAATGGATTGTAGAGGAGATAGTTTAGTAAGAGGGAGACCAATCAGTGGAGCGTTGCAGTAGTCCAGGCGAGAATGAATAAAAGTAACAGTGAGAGATTTTTCAGTTTCAAATTTGAGAAAAGGTTATATGCTGGAGATGTTTTGAAGATACAGATGACAGGAGTGAATGAACGTTCTTTGTCAAATATGACCCCATTACAGCAAGCATGTTGCTTGGGAGTTACGGTTGAACCATGCAAAGTGTGGGTGATGTCAGGAGAAGATTTGTATAGTTGGGTGTCATCACCATAGAGATGGTACTGGATACCAAATCTGCTGATGCCTAGTAGGGGCAGTGTACAAAGAAAAGAGGAGGGAATGATGAGGAATTCTGACAGTAAGGGGATAAGGAGAGGAAGAAGAGGCAACTAATGATACAATGAAGAGTGGTTAGAAAGGTAGGAGAACCAAGAGAGAGCAGTTTGTTTGAAGTCAAGTGAGCGAAGCATAATGAAGAGTGTATGGTGATCCAAAGTATGAAATGCTGCAGAGAGATTGAGGAGAATCAGCAGGGAGTAGTGACCTTTAGATTTAGAAAATTCTTAGACACTTTAGTAAGGGCACTTTAGAGTGTAAAGAATGGAATCCGATAAGATGAGAGTGGACCAAGCATTCCAGGTGTTTAGAGATAAAGGAAAAATTAGAGACAGGTCTGTAGTTAGCATGTTTGCAGCATGTTCCAGAGTTGCCGTCATCTGTGTCAGGTCCTTTTGCGTGTAGCAGGTGTTGCTTCATCTAGCGCACATTCCAATGTCTTATTGTAATGTGACAATGCAAAGTCTGAACAGGAGAGGGAGGCGATCAGCGCTAAGGATTGCTGCAGATTGTTCATAAGCTGCTGGGTATTGATGGCACATAGATTTCTCTATGTGTGGTAAATGGGGGTGTCCTGAGCAGTGTCACAGTTCTTGACAGAGAAAGAAAGGTTGTTTTTTCTGCTGTATGAGAAGTATTTATCAGTGGCACCATTTTGTGGTACATATAACTTATTACCAATCTTTTAATATTTCTTTGTATGAATACATGTAAAGGAACACCAATTCTACCATTATTTTTTTACATTTCTAATTTCACACTGTTCACAATACTGCACAAACAAGGTGCCATCATGTCGATAACAAATTTACATAATTATTTTCAAGTTTTATTATGTTTATGCATTATATACATAACTTGAAAAAGAAAAAATTGCTTTTGTGCTGGCATATGAGAGGGACAAACACTTTTCCTTCGACAGAATGGTGCGACGGCCTATTTTTTTTTTTTAAGGCAAGATGTAGATTTAATGGGTGGTATGTAGTGATGGGTGAGCAAGCTCGGCACTACTCGGTACTCAAATCGAGCATTGGGATGCTTGAGCCTATTCTTTTACCCGCCCTGGACACAGCCCCCCCGGATAATGGAGACTGATGGAGACCGGGAAGATGGAACAGTGGATCCTGGGTGATGTCTTCTGCTGTGGGGACTGTGATGGCAGATGTCTGTGTC
Organism: Anomaloglossus baeobatrachus; assembly: GCF_048569485.1. NCBI lineage: Eukaryota > Metazoa > Chordata > Amphibia > Anura > Aromobatidae > Anomaloglossus > Anomaloglossus baeobatrachus. The sequence continues at coordinate 202,638,206 of NC_134355.1, read as the reverse complement.
CAGAGCAGGTAAGAGAACAGGGGACTTGAGCAAAAAAATATTCTTGAGTCCTCCTCTGACTCCTATTTTGCTTGGTACTTGAGTCTAGCACCTGAGAATTCAAATTTCCTTTAATTCAAGTACTGAGCACCCAAGCATTTTTGTGCTTGACCATCACTAGTTGTATGTGCAACTTAAATTTTTTTATTGCACATTTTGAGAGACAGAATGATAAAAAGTAGGAATTAGACCTACCGGTAATGATATTTCCAGGAGTCTATCATGACAGCACCACAGGAGGTTGCTCCCTATCCTCTGTAGGGACAGGAACACATGCAAGAGGTTAAAAGCCCCTCCCACCCCATCCACACCAGTGCTTTAACAATTACCACACCAGGATGTGTACAACGCTATTTTATTATGCCTACTAAACACATGTTAACTTCCCATATATGAAAAGGGAGGGATATAAGAGTGCTGTCATGATGGACTCCTGGAAATATCATTACCGGTAGCTGTAATTTCTACTTTCCAGGTCATCCCCCATGACAGCAATACAGGAGTATACCCAATAAACCATCTAAGGGTGGGACAACTGCCTGAAGAACTTTCCTACCAAAAGCCATCTTTTGATTTGAGAGAACATCCAATTTGTAATGTTTACAAAATGTAGAAGGGCCTGACCAACTAGCTGCAGCACAAATCTGATCAATGGAAGCCCCTGCTCTAGCTGCCCAGGAAGTGGAAAGTGCCCTAGTGGAATGGGCCCTGGCAACCCCCGCGAGAGGAACGTTAGCTGAAGAATAGGCCAACTGAATCACGGATCTAACCCATCTAGCCAAGGAAGATTTAGATGCCTTCCTGCCTTTTTTTTTCCTCGCAAACTGAATGAACAAATTAGAATCCTCTCTCCAGCTCCGGGTAGCCTCCAAATAGGTCAATAGCACTGCAAGAACATCCAAGGAATGTAGCTCCTGCTTCTTTACATTTCTGGGAGACAAACAGAAGGATGGTAGCACAATCTCCTGATTGAGCGTAGAAGTAGACACGACTTTAGGAGAAAAGGAAGGATCCAGCTTAAGACCACGCAATTGTCTCTCACTTGAAGGTATCGGTCTTCGATGGAGAAAGTCTGAAGTTCCCCTATTTGTTTAGCACAAGTAATGGCCACTAAAAAGATTGTTTTTAGGGAAAGATGTTTGCTATCCAGATCCAAATTCACGAAATAAGGATGGCCACATAGAAAATTCAGGACTAGAGTCAGATCCCAAGGTGGAGACTTACTTCTCAAAGTGGGTCGTAGTCGCTGAACTGCTTTCATGAACCGCAGTATGCAAGGATGGGCGGCCAACTGGGTGTCGAGGAACACGCTGAGAGCTGCCACCTCTATTTTCAAAGTACTCGGTTTTAAACCTTTATTAAAGCCTGCTTGGAGAAAATCCAGTAGGCTGGGGATATTGGGTCCTGCCTGCTCCGTATAGCCAGTACCCATGAAAGTACAAAAAACTTTCCAGATTTTATAGTAGATAGCTTTAGTGACTGGTTTTCTGCTTGCCAGCATAGTGGTATTCACGTGATCCGAGATACTGTTAAGTCACCACCGGAGTCCGCTCCAGCGACTTCTACTCCGATCGCCAGGTGATGCTGTGTTAGTGCCATGAATACTGCTGGTGATGGGAGAGGAGTCGATGCCAGCGGCGCCGGTGGGCACAGGCTCCGCTCATCCACTGGGCTGGGTTTCCTTGGGATCTGCAGTACCACTGGCTGACTGTAGGTGGCGTGTCTCTCCCAGCTGAAGTTACCATCATTCAGCTACAAGCAATGGGAAGACACCACACCCTTCTTAATTCCCCTCCTGTCTGCTGAGCACTGCCAGAGATAGTTCTGAAATTCTGGTTCCTGTTCCACCCTGATCTGTTTTGTGATTTTCGTGTTCTGACTTCTGCTTGTTTCCTGACTACATCTCCTGCCTGCTGTTTATGTACCTCACTGCCCGATCAGGATTTGACCTCTGCTTCGTTTACTGATTACATCCTCGCCTGCCGATTCTGTCCCTGTTCTGCAATTCCTGGTTTGACCCTGCCTGACTACTACTCTCTCGGACTCCTGCCTTCTTCAGGTAGTGATCACCTTGGGCCCTGTGTAATTCCAAATCCCTGTATAGGGGATAAAGGGTTTCAGGGTTCTAGAGGTCCTGCTTGGTGAGTGGCTTCCCTCTAGCCTGTGCATTACAGCTCGTCTGAGTCTGTGGATCCAGGCAGGCGTTACAGATACCCTTTGAGGCTATGATCTCCCACTCAGGATCCAGGCGGAGAGCTGTAGTTGTTGTAGTTTGTAATGTCGAGGAGGACCCTGAGAGAGTAGATCCTCCTGGAGTGGAAGAATAATCAGATCCTCTTCTGACAGTTGGCGAAGCAGGGTGAACCAGATGCATTTTGGCCAGAAAGGAACGATCACTATGGCCCATGCTCAATCTTCTCGAATCTTCTGCAGCATCCTTGGAATCAATGGGACTGGAGGAAAGGCATAGAGCAGGCCTATTCCCCAGAACTGAGACAGGGCCACTGCCACTGGATTGTCCGCCGGACTGAGGGAGAAGAACCGCCGTACCTTGGCTTTTTCTCTGGTTGAAAAACAGGTATAGGCAAGGCTGCCCCCCATCTGCGAGCTGTGAAACACGGTTGCATTCAGGTTCCACTCTGATGCTCTCATTTGACGACAACTGAGATAATTGGCCTCCTTGTTGTCTAATCCCCAGAGATGAAGAATGGAAATGGAAGATACCGTGCTTTCCAGAAGAAGGAAGAGGTCTTCTGCCAGCCTCTGTAAACTCGGATGTCGGGAACCGCCCTGGTGATGGAGAAAAGATATAGTCATGATGTTGTCAGAGTAAATTTTTATATGTTGACCCTGTAGAGCCAGCCTGCTGAGATGAAGAGGTTTTAGGACTACCCTTAGCTTCCGGAAGTTGGATGACTTTGACTGGATCGCTGGAGGCCGAGTCCGTTGGTGGTAGGAGTGATCCACCTTGGCACCCCAGCCGAAGCGGCTTGCATCCGTCGTTATAGGAATACTTGGATCCGATACCCACTGAATGCCTCTGGTCAGGTTCGATATCTTCTTCCACCACTGTAAAGAATTTCTGGTCTTACCCGAGAGCCTGAATCTGTGACTGAGTGAAGTTTTGTGTCTTGCCAAGATGGCAAGTACATCCTTCTGCATGGTGAAACTGACTCGAGCGTACGCTTCCTATACAAAAAGTTATCATCCCCAGTACTCTCATCGCCTGGCGGATTGAAACCTTTTCATTTTCTGAAAACGCACTTATTTCCTGGGAGATGGCCACCACTTTGTCTCTGGGCAAAAAAGACATCTGCCTGATGGAATCCAACAAGACTCCCAGGAACAGTCTGGATATTTCGGGCTGCAGGCAGGATTTTTCGTCATTCAGGATCCAGCCCAATCTGCGAAGGACACCCCTGGGGACTTGAAGATGATACTCCATCTCCGGAACCGATCTTGCAATCAGGAGGAAGTCATCGAGATACGGAACAACCACGACATCCTGCAGGCCAAGATAAGCCACCATGTCCGTCACTACTTTTGTAAATATTTGGGGTGCTGAAGAGAGGCCAAATGGAAGGGACCAGAACTGGTAGTGGAGAGAGACTAAGACTTTTTGAAGACAGAATCTGAGAAACTGTTGACTGAATGGATGAATGGGAAGATGGTAATACACATCCCGCAAATCTAGTGTACACATCACTGCTCCCTGCGCTATACGGGGAATGGCCGAGCGAATGGATTCCATTCGAAACTTCCTGTAAAGTACCCACTGATTTAGGGGCTTGAGATTGATACATGTGCGGAACTTCCCTGAGGGCTTTCTTACAGAGAACAGGGAAGAGTAATGACCCCGAAACTGTTGATCTAAAGGGACTGGAACGACTGCTCCTATGTCTAAGAGCATGGCCACATCTGCCCAAAGACGACGAAGGGAGGCGGGAGAGCCCTGAGTGACACAAAACTATGGAGAAGGGAGGCGGGGAAAATTCTATACTGTATCCTTCTGAGATTGTGGAAAGGAGACACTGTTTTTTGGTGACTGACTGACAACTCTCCAAAAACTGTGAAAGCCACACCCCCACCTGTATACCGTTATGTACATTTGGAATGGAATTTAGAGAGGAGGACTAGGTTTTCTTGTCTCTGCGCTTATAACCCCACCCTTGGGAGCCCCTTTTCCCCCGAAAGTGCTGTTTACGCTGAGGAAGGAACCTCCAAAAGGGCTGGGATTTCTGGTCTTCCTCTGGAAAATCCTTCTTTTTATCAGAAGCCTTGTCCAAAATCTCATCGAGAAATGGACCAAAGACTCTGAAACCTGAGAAGGGGATTGAGCACTACTTGTTTTTGGAGCTAAATTCTCTGACCAAGACCTCAACCATAGGGCACCCCTGGCAGATTTAGATAAAGCATTATTCTTAGCTGAAAATATAACAGTTTCTGCTGAGGCATTAGCAAGAAAAGCAGTGGCCATCTTCAAAAGGGGTAGGAATTCCACGATGGTATCCCGAGGAGTACCCCCCTTGATATGGTCTTCCAAATCATTCAGCCACAGGATCATGGACCTACCACTAATGTAGCCGCAATGTTGGTTTTCATGGAAACCACCGACGCTTCCCAAGCCTTCTTCAAAAGACCATCTGCCTTTCGGTCCATTGCATCTTTTAGACCAGATGAGTCCTCAAACGGAATAGACGTCTTCTTAAGAATCTTCACTATTGGAACATCAGTTTTCAAAATCAAATCAAAACTTCACATGTTTTGCACTAAAGGGCAGACGGTTCTTAAATTCAAGAGGGATAAAGGCTCTTTTTTCCACCTTCTCCCACTCCTCCATGATCATGTCATTTAAATGATCATTCATAGGAAACACCTGAGAACGCTTGGACCGTAGACCTGCAAACATCTGATCCTGGACAGAAATTGGGCCCTCCTCCTCATCAATCTGCATGGTACGGCGGACTAAATGCAGGAGAGCATCAGTATCCCTGGAGTCAAATCAGTAGGATCTTCCCGTGACGGGTAGGTGACTCGGGCTCCACATCCAACTCTGAGGCAGAGGACAACCAAGAGGTAGAAGTCTCCTCATCCAAAGATGGTTCTACCTCCCTCCTGGGTCTTTTCCGCTTTTCCTGGGCCTGAGATGTAGTAGACAGGGATGCCATGGATGCCTGGACTTTTTCTCTAATGATATTGCGCATGTTAGACAGGAGGGATGAGATGCATGTGGCACACAGACGCTTTACGTAAGAGTCTGCCAACTTGCAATTGCAATTGGGACACCTTTTAGATTTGGCAACGGCTTTTTTAGCTGTATCCTTTTTCTTGTCCGCAGCCGGGGCTGGAGGGGAGTCCCTGTCCTGAGGGAAACATATATAGGACCTGTTAAAAACATGCTAAACAGACCCCGCTGGGAAGGAATAGAAGTCAAATTACCGGGGCCGCAGGCAACTCTGGGGGGCATCAGATTTCTGTGAATACTCCATGTTCACAGGAGCAAGTAACAATAGGTACTCTGCACCCCCCCACCCATTTACACTATACCATTCCACGTCGCCCCGGTCTCCTCGCTCCATGCAGTCCTGATGTGGCGGCGCCGACCTCAGCAGCTTAACCGGAAGTGTCCTCGCGTGACCCCGGAAGCGCTCCATGGAGCACTCCTGTGCATACCTGGAAGCAATGACTGCACTACCAGTGCCCACGCGAGATCGGCAGGCATGCTGGAGCGAGGCACCGAGAGCCCCAGTGTTACGAGAAGCAGCACCTGCTGGGAGCTCCCGCTCTGACAAGCCTGGCTGGGTGACTGGTCCTCTGGTATCAGCCGCAGACCCGCTTCACCAGGGAGGAGGCAGCACAAAACCACCACCGCTTCCCTGGCCCCATAGGTAACATCTTCTGCTCCTGCATGCTATCCAGGAAAAACACTGGTGTGGAAGGGGTGGGAGGGACTTTTAACCTCTTGCATGTGTTACTGTCCCTACAGAGGATAGGGAGCAACCTCCTGTGGTGCTGTGATGAGGGACTACCTGGAAAATAATATTTTGTATTTATTATTTATTTATTATGCGTTCCTATATGGCACAATCATATCCCTCATATTCCTCCTTTACAGATTTAATGGGGCTCACTATTTAAATTCCCTATGAATATGTCTTTGGAACGTAGGAGGAAACCAATGCAAACATGGGGTGAACATACAAACTCCTTGCAGATGTTGTCCTTGGTGGGATTTCAACTCAGGACCCCAATGCTTATATTGTTTTAAGTTTTACTTCTTTTTCACAGACAAACACTTTTCAAATTAACAAGTCTGAGTCAGGGTAATTTTTCTTTTCTGTTCTTTTTTATGACATTCACTGATTGAGAAAATTATGATAATTAATTACGAACATGGCGATATCGAATATGTGAGATTTTTATAACGGAATTTGTTTTTTCAAAAATATACAGCTTTTTATTGTTTACATTGAGATTTTTTAATACCGTATTTTTCGGACTATAAGACGCACCTGACCATAAGACGCACCCTGGTTTTAGAGGAGGAAAATAGGAAAATAAAATTTTAACCAAAAAATATGGTCATGACACACTGTTATGGGGCGAGGATCTGCTGCTGACACTGTTATGGGGGTAATGTCCCCAAATTCTCTACTAAGGTACCCCATTCTGATAAGGATCCTCCTGCCTTGTATATGATCCTGCTCATATACCCCCCATCCTGCTAATAATATACCCCCCATCCATCCTGCTCATGATATACCCCCATCCATCCTGCTCATGATATACCCCAATCCATCCTGCTCATGATATGCCCCCATCCATCATGCTCAAGATATGCCCCCATCCATCATGCTCAAGATATGCCCCCATCCATCCTGCTCATGAAATGCCCCCATCCATCCTGCTCATGAAATGCCCCCATCCATCCTGCTCATGAAACGCCCCCATCCATCCTGCTCATGAAATGCCCCCATCCATCCTGCTCATGAAATGCCCCTATCCATCCTGCTCAAGATATGCCCCCATCCATCCTGCTCATGAAATGCCCCCATCCATCCTGCTCATGAAATGCCCCCATCCATTCTGCTCATGAAATGCCCCCATCCATCCTGCTCATGAAATGCCCCCATCCATCCTGATCATGAAATGCCCCCATCCTGGTAAATGGCTTGTATCCTGTGGCACAGGAAAAAAAAAATAAACGTTTATACTTACCCTTCCTCACTCCCTGAAGCACCGATCTCTGTCTCAGCTGCAGCGCCGCTGTGTGGAGCCGTCACCGGTGTCTGCAGCATCGCGTCTTCCTGTCTGTGCCGGCGGTAAGCTGATCGATTCTGGTGGATACTAGCGGCGCGCACAGCGATGACGTCATCGCGGTGCGTGCCGCTAGTGTCCAGATCAGCTGACCGCCGGCACAGACAGGAAGACGCGATGCTGCAGGGGGGCGGCTCCACACACGGTGACGGGTGAGTACACTGATTCACTGCACCCCGCGCTGATAATGATGCACGGGGGGCAGTGAATACAGCCGCACATGATCACTCCAGGCTGCAGTTGCCAGGGGTGATCACGGCCGGCTGCTAATTATGCACGCACCCCCCCCCGCCCACCTGTCAGCGCCGGTTTCGCTGAGAGATGATGGGCGGGAGGATGGGCGTGCATATGTAATGAGCGGGCCCACGTGGTCACGGCAGGCTGTTAAAGCCTGCTCGTGCCGCCGATAACCCGCTGCACCGCGGCACCCTCATTCCCCGCAGCCTTATAGTCAGACCATAAGACGCACCCCCCACTTTCCCCCAACATTTGGGGGGAAAAAAGTGCGTCTTATGGTCCGAAAAATACGGTACTTTTTTTGTATTTGCACTTTTTTCTTTTACAATACTCACGAGCTCAACAAGGGAACTTGAACTAGAACTTTCTGAAAGGATAAGCTTTTAAACCTTAGAAAACGTAGCAAATGAAAGTAATAATAGGCAAACAGTTGCTATCTCTGTTTACATAGACTGAAATATTTTTTACCTTTATCGAAACTTTGCGCTGTTTTACATGCCAGCACCACAAGTGCAGGACGTATAAAAAGATTAATCATTTTGTTTCTGTAAGAGGCACAAGTCAGAAAAGTGTGAGCTTGTTTGGTGACCAATTCTTCAGTAAAGGCAGCTTCTGTCCCATTGTGCTCAAGTAAAATAATGAGTCTGTCCACAATAGCCATAATATTTGAATGCAGAGAGACACTGGATTGAACAACATCATCGATTGATTTATTATCTGGATGACAGATATAAAGAGACATAAAAAACATTAACAAGGTATTCTTAGAATTTGAATGTGATGTTACATCATGACATTATAATGTGGGAGGGGTTTAGACATCCATGAATCCTGCTGATACAGTGGAGGATGAGATCAAGGTCCCTGTGTGTTTTTTCTTAGCTCAGCTCATAGTCATCCACTGTATAGTACATTGCAACAGAACTCTATTCAAGTTAGAAATTGTGTACCTATGGTGTGTGCACTGTGTTGATGTATGATCTGTGCTCAGTTTGTAACCTGACTAAACTGTGAGTGCAAAATTCATAATTTCACAGTTTTTAGATTCAAAGAAGAGTTAAATTTGTAAAGTAAAATGTTGATCAAGAGGAAGGCAACAACCTCATGAAGCAAATGCTAATTACCCAATATTAGGCAAAAAATCCTAAACAACTTCCAAAATGGTAATCAGTCTAGTTTCCTGGATCGATGTCCAATTTCCGGAACCTAGTACCCACAACCTGTAATATCATAAACTCATCAATATTGAAATGGTAATTTCAAGAAGGAAAAATAATGTAATTATGGAAATCACAGTATTGATGAAAGCATGAAAAAAAATGGAAACTACATTTTCAAAATATCTAGATTTATTCTGTATCAAGTTTGAGCACCACAAGCGGAAATACAAGCACTTACATACTTTGGTATTGTCATGCTAGGTACAGGGAAGTACCAAGCGAAAGGGAAGGGAAACCCTGTGTCTAGGGAAGGAGGAGATGGTGACCCCTGATTAAACCTACTGCTGGCCCCTGGCTTCCTTCCTTTAGCTAGGTTCCACACCTATGCGCGAAGCCAAATGCCTGACCCTAAAATAGGCCCAAGGTAGGGAATGAATGGGATGAGCGCTTAGGCAACCTCACTTAGCTTTAAAGAAGACACATGGATTACAAATAGGGGTAAAGAAAACAAATAATTTACATGCAGATGACTCAGGGAGAGGAACTGAAACAACAACAAAGTTTTTCCAGATGAATACAAGTGAACTGCTTGCACTGAAGCCTTATTAAGGGTATTACACCGGCACAGAGTAAGGGGGAATGAGGGTATTTAACCCTTTCACGACCGGCCGATTTTTCGCTTTCCGTTTTTTTTTTTCACCATTCTTTTTCTGAGAGACGTAACTTTTTTATTTTTCAGTCAATATGGTCATGTGAGGGCTCATTTTTTGCGGAACGAGCTGTACTTTTAAATGAAACCATCAGTTTTACCATATTGTGTACTAGAAAATGGCAAAAAAATTCCAAATGCAGAAAAATTGCAAAAAAAGTGCGATAGCACTATGGTTTTTGAGATATTTTATTCACTGTGTTCACTATATGGTAAAACTGATGTGTGGGTGTGATGCCTCAGGTCAGTGCGAGTTCGTAGACACCAAACATGTATAGGTTTACTTTTATATAAGGGGTTAAAAAAAATCGGAAGTTTGTCCGAAAAAAGTGGCGCACGTTTTACGCCATATTCCGTGACCCGTAGCGTTCTCATTTTTCGGGATCTTAGGCTCAATGACGGCTTATTTTTTGCGTCTCGAGCTGACGTTTTTAACGGTACCATTTTTGCGCAGATGCTACGTTTTGATCGCCTCTTATTGCATTTTGCGCAAAAGTTGTGGCGACAAAAAAACGTCGTTTTGGCGTTTGGAATTTTTTTGCCGCTACGCCGTTTACTGATCAGATTAATTGATTTTATATTTTGATAGATCGGGCGTTTCTGAACGCGGCGATACCAAATGTGTGTATATTTTTTATTTTTTTAACCCTTTAATTTTCAATGGGGCGAATGGGGGGTGATTTGAACTTTTAGGTTTTTTTGTTTTTTTTTAATTTTTTAAAACTTATTTTTTTACTTTTTTTTTTTATTTTACTAGTCCCCCTAGGGGGCTATTGCGATCAGCATTCCGATCGCTCTGCAGTATCTGCTGATCACAGCTGGAAGGCTGTAAACAGCAGATACGCTGTCTTTCTCTTTTGCTGTGCCCCGGGCACAGCGAAAGTGAAACCAATTCATGTGTAGTACAGGAGTCATCACATGACCCTGTGCTACCATGACAACTATCGGGAGTCACGTGATCGCGTCACGTGACTTCCGGTTTCGGCGGTAAGTAAAACTTTACCGCGATCGCGCTTATAATGGCGCTGTCATGTATTGACAGCGCCATATAAGGGGTTAATCGGCACGAGCAGATAACGATTCTGCTCGTGCCTAGCAGGCACACATCTCAGCTGTGAAAATCAGCTGAGATGTGTGCCGATCGCGGCATGCTGCCGCCGGAGGACCGCGGGCAGTAAGATTATGTCATTTAGGACGTAATTTTACGGCCCGCGGTCGTTAAGGGGTTAAAGACAGAAAGGGAAGTGCTGAAGATTAACAGGTGAAAAGGTGAAGAAATCTGCAGGGTCTTAAAGAGACAGGGATAAACCCCAAGTAAGGAAAAAGGGAAAGTCAGAGAGCAGTTTGTGTAGCCTAAAGCTGCAACATTCTACAGCCGGAAACTAAAGAACTGTCTGTCATGTGTGACACGCCCATGACAGGTATGTTATCAATGAAGCCATTAATGGTTATCTGAGGCATGTTCTGCCATGCTGAATACATTTGGACATGCAAATCATCAAGATCTGCTGCTGGCAGCTCCCTTTGCAATTGTCAACAAAAGATGTGCCAGATGTTGGGACATGTCCAAAATGCTGTGGAGAGAAAAGCGCACATAGGGTCTTATCTGGCAAACAATGCAGGCTTAGAAAATGAAAACAGGTGCTCACCTATGGAAGTTGTGACAGGCACAACTCCTATGTATGCAGAAAATGGTCAAGCAGCAGCCCCGATAATGCAACAGGGAATCATGAATGGATAAGAAAGTCAGGTTTAACACTGCGCTAAAACCATGAAGCCAAACGATGTGATGAATTCTTTGCTATATTTTCTTTATTCAGGCCAAGTCTACGCGTTTCAAAGGCATGTCCGCCTTCTTCATCAGGACAAAGGAAAAAAGATCATGCTGTTTTTTCCTTTGTCCTGATGAAGAAGGCGGACATGCCTTTGAAACGCGTAGACTTGGCCTGAATAAAGAAAATATAGCAAAGAATTCATCACATCGTTTGGCTTCATGGTTTTAGCGCAGTGTTACACCCGACTTTCTTATCCATTCATGATTCCCTGGGACATGTCCAAAGACACAGCAGGTAATGATTGGTATATACAGACCATGCAGGCCACTCATAATAGCACCAGGAACCTGCAATGTGGCATTATCATGTTGAAAAACATCTCCTGGGACACCTTGCAGAAATGGTCGTACAACTGGTTCCTCGATTGATAGATTCTGTACTGCAATTGAAAGTGGACTTCATGTACTAAACATAAGGTGTCAATGTGTACACAACCATCAGAAGGCATTTGTACAATGTTGGTGTCAAGCTGCCGCTAGGGGACGCTGGGACTCAGGTAGAAAGAGAACTCCTAAGTGCAGTAAGACAGAAGCCCACTAGAGGTCGCTATCACAAGAGCAGGGATAGTCGATCAGTCATTTTCAATGCTGGGATGTCATGTCTGTATCGAGGATAAAACAAGCCAAAGTCAAAGTAGAGACCAGAGGTCAGATACCGGGAAAGTAAGTAAGCACAGGGGAAGGAGTGGAAGACATGGAAAAGGACCGGAGTCCAGAGGACAGGGAGGAACGGAGGTAGGGTTGGGAAGGAGGTCAGGATGGGCAGGAGGGACAGAGGTCAGGACAGGTCAGGGAAAAGGAGGTCAGGTCAGGGAAATAGAGGTCAGGTGAGGTCGGGCAGGAGGTCAGGACAAACAGTACCTGGTAGCAGGACAATAAACAGAGAACATCTCTCAGGAACAGTGCATGCAGCAGAGCCGGAAATATTACTGGCAGTGTCCAGGAGATAGCAGCACCAAGATATGGCGGCATGACTCCCAGAACGAGGCCAGAACGAACAGGGCCTCCCAAGGGACCTAAACCCCACAGGCAGTATACATGCACTGTCTCAGGGATGGCAGAGCTATGCATAAATCATGACAGTTGGGTTGTGTGAGCCAAACATTCAGCCATAAGTGTTCTGTTGTTCTTATGCCACCACTCACAAGGGCCATCATGCCACTGAGCAAGAAGGCAATGAAGGTTGGAATGAAGGTTTACCATCTTCAGCAATAAGTTCCGCTTAAATCTTTGAGGCAATGATAGCTGGAGATACGTCTAGCAACCACATGGTCAACGGCATGAAGAGACTTTCACAAGGGAACATCACATTGGTCCTATTTCTGGGATTATGTGGTAGGACAAAATATACAATAGCTGGACTCTTCTAGTATTCATTCTAGGTACACTAACATGTTGGAATTATTTTGATTTGTTCATGGATCAAGTGTTAAGTCCATTTCTCCAAAGTATCCCAGGAGCTGTTTTTCAACACGACTACTGTGTGGCCCTAAACCTGCTTGTATGGCATGCTATATCTCTGGATTTACCAAAGTGCATTCAGTGTGCAGAAGTCTCCGCAGACATTCATTAATAACCTCACTAATAACATTATAAAGCCATGTATTTCTACTTGTAGAGGTCATACTTAGTGATAAGCGAATGTATTCGCCACTATTCGCAGAATAGTATGGTATTCGGGGTATTCGTTATATAGCGAGTAATGGTGTATTCGCTTCACTATATTCGGATGTCTCGCCAAGCATGTTTGTCTGCTGATTTGCAGCCACTAAATATGTTGGGCTTCTTAATCAATCACAGTAAGAGCATGTGCACACGTTGCGTCATGTCACTGCAGAAAATTCTGCAGCGATTTGGCAGCACATGTGAGCTTCAAATCACTGCAGAAACACTGCGTAATGGATGCAGTGTTTCTGCAGAATAGATGCCAAATTTCATGCGCTGTGGATGCTGCCTTTCCCATAGATAGAGTGGGAGCCACATCCAAAGCGCATGAAAGTAGTGACATGCTGCATTTTTGAACGCAGCGATTTGGACCAAAATTTCAGCATGCAAATCGCTGCGTTCTCAAACGCAACGTGCAGATGGATTATGCACAATCTTCATAGATTATGCTGGGGATGCAGGATGCATGCATTTATGCTGCAGAGCTAGACGCAGCATAATTGCATGCAATAGGCACACGCGTGCACACAGCCTTATGCCGCAGCCATCTTGGTTATGACATTACTGTGATTGGCTGGCCTTGCAGAGTCATAGGGTCTATAAAAGCCTTCCACCGCCATTTTGCGCACATTGCATCTGGAGCCAGCATTGAATCAGCATAGTGATAGAGCAAGCAGCTGTTAGGGAGAGTGTAGGCCTCTTAATAACACACAAAGCCCTTTTCAGGGCCACCTGCAGTGTAGGTCAATGTAGCATATGGAGGAACAGATTTTAGAGCAGGAACAGTGTTTAAAGAAGTGTGTGTCTCTACCTCCATAGTACCGTCCAGAAACCAGAACACAATAGCTCTTTTAAAAGCTGATAGCACTGAATAAAGTCACAGCAGGGAGGAAGAGATTGTAGATTAGGTAGGGAATCGGGACCTGTTTCCACAATATTTAGGGGTTCACAGTCTGACTTTTGCCGTCCGTCCACATAAGCCACATTAATACATTGCTAGTGGCTTTTGCAAATAGTTACAAAGCATTTACTGCTGCGTTATACAGTAAAGCACCGTTTCTGTTTCCACAATATTTAGGGGTTCACAGCCTGACTTGTGCCGACTGTCCACATCAGCCACATTAATACGTTGCTACCGGCTTTTGCAAATACAAAAGCAGGACTCTACCATTTTGTGCTGCCTGGTACAAAGTACTCCCTTGTACTTTCTCCGCAATATTTTTTGGGTCAAAGTTTGCTTGGCTTGGGCTAGTTTGCCCAGAGTTACAACTGGGTCAACTATTCCCAATAGCACCCCCACTGTGGCCCAAGCCAGGGCAAGGGGGCATTCAGCCGCTGTCTAGAAGGTTTTTTTTCTGAAAGTCCTTCAGAGAAAAACATTGTAATCTGTAGCATCTGCCATACCAAGTTGAGCAGAGGTCAGGGCAAAGGCAACCTGAGCACCACCAGTATGCGGATCCACATGGCAGCCAATCACCCCAGTTGGTCGGCAGAAAAACAGGGCACCACATTTCTGTCTGCAAGTCAAACCACTGCCATATCCCCAGTGCCATGTCCTTCCCAATCTAATGTCCAGGGAGCAGGTGCTGATACATCCTGCCCACAAGCTGTGATTGCACAGACACAGCAAATATCAACCACATCCACTTCCTTGTCCCAGCAAAGTGTCTAGTTATCCATGCCTGAGAGCTTGGAAAGGAAGCGTAAATATCCAGCCACGCACTGACAGGTACAAAACCTATTTGCGCACATTGCCAAATTGCTAGCCGTGGAGATGTTGCTGTTTAGGCTTGTGGGAACACAGTGTTTCCATGATCTCTTTGCTGTGGCTGCCCCATGATGGTGTTCCCAGCTGCCACTCTTTTGTCCATTGTGCCGTCTCCAAGTTACACAAGCACGTGTTAAACAATCTCAAACGTGCTCTGACCAACGCCGTAACTGGGAAGGTCCACCTAACAACAGACACATAGGCAAGTTGTTGCGGAAAGGGATGATACATGTCTGTCATGGTACACTGGGTGAACCTTGTAGAGGCTAGGACAAAATCGCAAACTGGAACATGACACATCCTACCCAAACCAAGAATAGTGAGGCCAACTTCTACCAGTGTTTCCGCCTCATCATATGCCACTTCCTGTCTCCTCTCCTCTTCTTCCTCCTACTCCTCATTCTCTGCTGAATTACCCTCCCCATCACTGCCAAGTTGGGAGCTGTGCAGCAGCGCATTGGCAACACGCTCTGCTGAAGCTGATCTGTTTAGGTCACAAACCACACACTGCAGTAGAGCTGTGGCAAAGTATAGAAGAGCAGATTGATCAGTGGCTCTCCCCGCTGCATCTCCAACCCAGTCTGGTTGTTTGCGATAATGGGAGCAACCTGGTGGCGGCTTTAAAGGTCGGCAAGTTGGTACACGTGCTGTGCATGGCTTGCGTGCTGAACCTAGTTGTTCAGAAATTTATGAAAACATACCCTTACTTGCCGTACCTACTTGCAAAGGTGCGTTGTATTAGTGCCCATTTCCGCCATTCCTCTACCGCTTTTGCTGGTCTTACAGTGTTGCAAAAGCGCTCTAATGTGCCAAGGTACCGACTCATGTGTGACCTGCCCACGCGGTGGAACTCTACATTCTATATGTTGGCGCGGATTACTGAGCAGCCGAAGGCAGGAGCTGAATACCAGCTTCAACATGCCCGTAAGACTGAGAGTCAGTCACCACACATAACTGTTGAGTGGGTGTGGATAGCTGACATTTGTGAGGTTCTTGAGAATTTTGAGTACTGCACCAAGCTCATGAGTGGAGATCAGGCTATTATCCACTTAACCATTATGCTGCTGTGTCTGTTATAACAATTGCTGCAAAATCTCAAAGAGGAAGCTTTGAGGGCCAGTATGTGGCTATGGAGCCAGATTTCCCACTGGATGATACTACCCTGCCCAGCCAAAATTGTGAGGCAACATTGGGTGACAATAAGGAAGATGAGGAGGAAGAACACTTGTTTTTCTGTGCTGCCCAGGGGACTCCCAATGCTACACAGGGGACTCTCAACCCCAGCTTCATGTTTGTCCAGCATGGATGGGCTCTAGAGGAGGAGGTGGAGGAGGCGAGACAGCGTGAGGAGAGGATGAATATTGTTCCTCCTGGTGGGGACACAGAACCTTTGCCTGTTTGCAGCTTGGCCCACACGGCACACTTCATGTGTAAGTTTAAGTGTCTGTGGCAAGACCCTCGCGTGATACACATTTTATCCAACAACTTATACTGGTTGGCCACCTTTCTGGACCAATGGTGCAAGGAGAAAATTCCTTCTCTCCTTTAGGAGTCACCAAAGGATTGCACAATGGAATCCTTCAAAAGGGTCTTTGTAGATCAGTTGATGAAAACATCACTCTCAGACAACGCTGGTGGCAGTTACCGGCTCTTTTCAACACCAAGGATTATTGGGGAAAGACACCAACAACAAATTCAACATAGGTGGGGGAAAATTGTGCGCAAATAAATAAGGACATCAGCAAGGGCTATCTGTGCTTGTAACAATGCCAAGGAGGGAGAAGTTGCACAACATGTTTAAGGGGTACTTAAGTGACCATACTTGCAATCTTTCTGATGCTTCAGTTCCCTTTCATAATTGGGTGTCCAAGCTGAACACTTTGGCCCGACTTCTCCTTATATGTCTTGGAGGTGCTGGCCTGCCCGGCTGCTAGTGTGATGTCAGAGCATGTTTTTAGTTCAGCTGGGGCAATCATCGCTGATAGGCGCTCACGATTCTCCACAGAAAATGCAGACAGACTTACTCTGATTAAATTCAACAAGGACTGGATTTCTCCACAGTTTGTAATCCCTCCATTTGAGAGCAAGCCAAACTAAATTCCCCCAAAATGTTCATTTTGACTACTGATGTTAACGTCCACCCCTTCCCATATAAAGCCATTTCTTTCCTGTGTCAACCATGACTCAGCCCATAGGGCTAATTTTTGTAAACACTATGCACATTGTGCAGTGACGGACAAGGACAAACCAGGACAGTACTCCTACTCCAGCCTAATTACTATTTGTCATTGGAGGCTTTTGTGATGAGGACTTCCTGTGTTAACCATGACTCAGCCCATAGGGCTAATTTTTTTAAACAATGCACATTCGTGTGACAACTGCATCCATTCCATTCTGTATGCGGTCCGTTTTACATCAGTGTGCCTTCCATTTTTTTTTTTTTGCGAAGGAAGGAGGGTTATATACAGTGAAAAGCTAGAAAGATGATAGATAGATAGATAGATAGATAGATAGAAAGACATATATAATGTCCCACTCCCCTGCATTTTGTAATCTGGCACCCTTTAGTGCCTTTCATGTGGCACTAAAGGGTGTTTAGTTTTGTTTTTAGCCACAGATTATTTCACTCAAAAAAACGTTGTGAGGTCCCCCCTATTTTTTGTATACAGCTGAGGTCAAACAGACAGCAGCAGCCTGCAGACCACGGCTGGCAGCTCTACCCTGGCTGGTAATCCAAGACAGAGGGCACCCCACACTGTTATTTTGAATTAAATAAATAATTTAAAACAAAAACTGTAGGCTCCCTCCCAAATTAGATCAACAGCCAAGGTACAACAGACAGCTGTGGTCAGATATTCTTAGACTAGGGAGGTCCACGGTTGTTGGAAACTCCCCAGCCTAAAAATCGTAAGCCGCAGCTGCCACAGAAGTGGCGCATCCATTAGATGCGCTAATCCTGGTGCTTCGCACACAGCTCATCCCATTACCCTGGTGCGGTGGCAAACGGGGTAATATATGGGGTTGATACCAGCTGTGTAATGTCACCTTGCATCAAGCCCTGGCATTAGTGATGTCACAGCATCTATCAGATACCTGACATCACAAACCCAGTCAGTACTAAAAAAAAAAAAGACAAAAAAAATTATTTGAAAAAACACTCTCCAAAACATTCCCTTTTTCACCAATTTATTGAAAAGAAACAACAAATCCGTGTCGGCGTAATCCAATAAGGAGGTCCCACAACGATCCATAGCATACTCACTGTCCCAGTTAATGAAGAACACAATGTTCCCCATTGGCCTGGAGAGCAGTGCAGTCACCTGAGCTAACATCCTTAGATCAGGCCAGGTCACTGCAGGGCGTAATGAGCGCCAACGTCATGAGGTTAGCTGAGTTCATTACCTACAGTGATGAACTCTGCTGAACTTGTGACGTCAGTGCTCGTCACCGAGTTCCATGGCTGCCACGTTTTCACGAGAACTGCTCCGTGAGCTCGTGACGACACAGCTAGTCACAGTTTTGGGCTGCCCGCGAGACTTGATGTGAGAACGCGGAGTCATGGAAGTCAGTGATGAGCGCTGACGTCACGAGTTCAGCGGAGATCATCACAGCAGGTAATGATCTGAGCTAACATCCTGATGTTGGCGCTCGTCATCCCACAGCTGCTCACATGCTGCTGTGTGAGTCACTGTGGGGCTGGGCAGGGCAGCGCGACAGACTGCAGGGGCACCGATAAACTGAAGCCACATGGACATTCTTCTGTGTGGCTTCAGGGGATCCCAGAAACCATATGTGTCAGAAATGCATGCAGGCATATTCTCCAGGTTCTCCCAATTCAGTTTCATAATTTTCCTATCCATTTCAGCCTTTTCCTCAGGCCCCCAGACCTCTCTGTTGGCTCCAGCAGAAAATTACTCGCATTTCCCATTGACTTGTATTGTACTTGCTATTCGTAATGAATACACGAATATTACAAAGCACTCGTTATGAGTATGGTATTAGCTCATCTCTAGTCATACTCAATAGTGAATGTCATGGGGTCATTCTCCCATATCACACGATCAACAGAGCAAGCAATGACTGTTCAATCCAATAAGAATTTATTCCAAGCAAATCAAATGGTTCATAACATAATCCACAAAACACAGGGAAAAATTAGTCCAAAAATATGAATATAATCCAATGGTGGCTGGTTGGAGGAGCAGATATAACTGGAGAGGGCAGGGGAGAAGGAGCAGGCTGTGTCTTATTGTCCAGAAGCCCCCTCCATTGTGGTCGGATAGTAAGGGCCTCATCAGCTAGGGCTGCAGCTCCATCCAAGGTGCACAGCGTGCGCTCTCTGACCCATTCCCGTATTTCCGAGAGACACTTGTACAGAAATTGTTCTATAAGAAATACCTGTATAACGTCTTCCACAGTGAAGGAGTCTTCCGCTTCCAGCCATCTCCGACTTGCCTGGGACATCTTATGGGCATACATCCTAAACGATCCCCCCGTGGTGCATGGGAAGTCTCGGAACTGTGCCCTATGTGAGTCTGGGGTGATGGCATGGTAATCCAGGATAGTCCGCTTTACAATGTTATAATCCCGGTTCCGCTGTGAGTCAATGGTGCGATAAGCCTCTGCCAGGCTTCCGTTCAGGAGTCCCACTAACAAACGCATCCAGCCAGAGTGGGGAACCTCCATTATGACACACTGTTGCTCAAAGTCCTTGAAGAACCCATCCAGATCTCCAGAAACCTCATCAAATGGCTTGAAGTCTGCCCGGGTGATCCGCACAGGCTCCTGGATCGCTGGGTTTACACTCCAACTCACATTACTCCCTCTCTCGGACTCCATTGCTTCTTGTCTCCTCTGTGCTCGGCAAGCAGCCTGCTCCTTATATTCCTGAGATACACCGAGGCCATGAGCTGCCATCTCCTCTTCGAACCACACCACCCACTGGCTTTTTGGGGCAGGGATACCCGTCCCCAGTGTTTGTCCGTCAGACATCTGGGAGGAGGTGGACTGGCTCTCACCCACAAGTAGATCAATTAAGGCTTCTTTATTCTGTCCCTGGTAGCTCAGGCCCAGATCTTTGGCTCTCTCCTTTAGACTGGAAGCAGTCCAGTTTCTGTACTCACTCTGTTGGTGGATCTCCATTAGGCTGTGCTCTGTTGATCCCGCTGCTGCCACCAGTTGTCACGGGGTCCTTGTCCCATATCACACGATCAACAGAGCGAGCGATGACTGTTCAATCCAATAAGCATTTATTCCAAGCAAATCAAATGGTTCATAACATAATCCACAAAACAGGGAAAAATTAGTCCAAAAATATGAATATAATCCAATAAGCGATAAATAAAAATGTCCAGTTTCTCTCTGAAAGACCACAGCTTCTCCCAGAGGTTCAATCTTCTTCCTTCTCTCTTCAATTTCCACACAGACTAACTGAATCTCCCAGGTAAGCAGAGAGTTTATAGTAGGTGGATCTCACAACTCCTCCCCCGATTTAGGAACAAAAGGCTGGCTTGGGAGGAATTAAACCTGCAAATGGGACAATGTACACAGAAGCAGCACAAACAAGACAGTGAACCACGCCCAAACACCAACCCACACAAAATAGTACACAATCCACAATATTCCACCATCACAGTGAATAACTCATAATGTTTTAAAAATGTGTTTATATTCTTTCATTATTTGAATCTTATTAACATGTCTATTGATCCTGTGACTTCCATAACATCACAACTTTTCCTTCTTGGTGTTAAAATTTCAATGTCGAGGAGCGTATTTTTCATGAAAATTCCATACTCTCACTGCTGTAAGGAATGTACCTCTGTGATGATGAATAAACATTCTTACCTCTAGATGTAAAGAGTGCCCCCCTGTCATCATTGATGTTCTACGTATAAAATGATCAGATCTCTGTACATATGCTTGACCATTGTAACTAGACTACTCCTTAAGCCTTCATTTGTCTGAATGGAATAATAATAGTAATATTTATTCACTTATATTGCCATTAATTCCATAATGGTGGTATATTATAAATTGTATATTGTGCTCACTCAGGTAGTATGTGATTTTTTTTTTGCAAACTTTTGTTTGGTGATGTGAAAACCTAGTAAATATGCGGCCATGCAGTCCTCCATATTCAGGAGCTGTAAATAACCTCATCCCCACCATTGATTGCCAGTTTCTTTCTTATGCACAGTGCACACAGAAAGCTGCCAATCAGTGATGTGGGCGGGGTTATACAGAGTTCATCCTTCAAACAGCTGGTAGATCAGCAACAGATGAAACAGTGACTATCAAAACTACAGCAAGCTGCTTTGTAAGTAATGCATTGCAGGAATTAGGATCTCTGCCCCTTTATCAAGCTGTTCTCAGGTGGGGTAGTAAAAACCTGGTGAAAAATTCTCTTTGTATACTTTATTAAATTTTAAAGGGGTTTACAATTACAGGGGAGGGGGTAATAGAAGTATTTAAAATACATTCTTAAAAATATTGTTGAAAGAACAAAGAAGGGGAAGAGGAAGGGAAGAAAGGGTAGGCTAAAAGTGGATGGGGAAGGGGTATTGGAGGGGAGCTGTGAATGGAAGGAGTTAGGGAATATAAATGGGAAGAAAAAGGGAAGGAGGAAGACGTTGAGGCAATTCGTTAAGTTTCAAAGTCAAGCAAGATTATAAAAACTTTTATATTCATTTAGCACAGTAAATAAACACATTCAGAAATAACATATTACATTTATATTATTTAGAGAATGTCAAGGAACTAAGTCAAAACAAGGTTTGGCATGTATTTCTGGGACCAAAGAGACCATCTTATTTTATATCTTTGATAGTTTTTTTTCTTTTAACGCAATATTATACTCATAGAAATTATGAGCTGAAACCCTGTCCGTAACTTCTGAAATAGATGGGATTCTTTCTTCTCTCCAGTCGATTGCTAATAAATTCTTAATAACTAAGAAAACGTGACAGACAATGTATCTATACTTTTTCTCATATTCTTCTAACCCTATGGAGAGAATGACCAATTCTGGATTAAGATTTATCTCTTTTGTAGTTAATTGCTTTAAGAGGTCTCTGACCTCCTTCCATAAGGGTTTAAGTAAAGGACATCCCCAGAAAATGTGGATAAAGGATCCATATTTCCCGCAACCTCTCCAACATAGTGGTGAGTTTTTAGCAGAAAATTTGGCCAACTTTAGAGGGGTATACTGTAGTACCATCTGGAATACACTTTATAATATGTCTCCTGAAGAGAAGCACAGGCTGCAGTTGCATAAGTTGTTTCCAGAGCTTGTTTCCATGTACTTATAGGGAATTTCTTGTGCAAATCTTTCTCCCAATTATTTAGGTTTAGGTCAAATTGATAATCTTCATTTAGCAAGGAATATATATTACTGGTTTTCCAAATAATTTGGTTTAGTGGATTATTCAATAAATTTATTACGCAGTTAGGAAGCTGAAATCTAGGTTTTTTGTTTGTAAGAAAATTTTCTATACGGTACCAATTTTTTTTCTCTTTATTTGGGATGTTGAATTTATTTGTATATTTTTGAAGGGTAAGATTTTGTTATTTTATATTAGGTCGAGAAAATTGTTTATGTTGTATTGTTTCCATTTCATTATGTTCATTTTGGGAGTCAGAATTTGTATTGATTCAATTGGGCAACATTTAATATCCCCCAAAGGCACATTATCTTTCATCATTGTTTTTAATAGGGATTTCCATGCCCATAGTTCTGCTTTACTTGTCTGAAATTTAGTTAATGTTTTTTGTGTGTTTAAAAGTTTGGCCAAAATGATATCTGATTTGGGAATGTTTCGATTATAATGTTTTTCTAAATGTACCCAACTATTTTTAAAATCTGTAATTAGACTATTTTGGGTCTGTTTAATGAGACTAGTTAAATAATAAGCGTAAATATTCGGTAAACCTAGGCCTCCATTCCTCTTATGTTTACATAAGATTTTTTGCAAAATTCTAGGTTTCTTATTTTGCCAAATGAATAGTGATAACTGAGATTGTAGTTTCTGGATCCAGTGCTTAGGAATTGTTGTTGTTAAACATCGGAATAGGTATAGAATTTTCAGCAAAATAATAGATTTATATGATATGACCTTTCCCATCCATGAAACTTCAGTCATCTTTAAATTTTTCAATTCATTTTGGATGTTGTTTAATAATGGGGTAATGTTCATAGATCCAATTTTTTTTTGGTTGGGTTTGTGATGTATATCCCTAAATATTGCAATTTTTCAGTTTCCCACTTGAAGGCAAATTCCTTCTGAATACAATCTTTTAAATCAGGGTCTATGTTATAACCCAAAATTTGGGGCTTAGAATAATTGATTTTATAATATGATATGGCTCAGAAATCATCATGAATATTAATTGTATTTCTAAGTGACTCTAGTGGGTCCGTTATACTAAGAATTACATCATCCGCATATAGTGTGATTTTATACTGTTTGTGATTTGTGGAAATGTCTTTTATATTTTCTCTTACTCTAATTTTTTCAGCTCGGGGTTCCATCATTATGGCAAATAATAATTTTTTTAGCACTGTATATTTACATGATATTATATTAACAGTTCATACCTGGCCAATCCAAAACACCTCCTAAGTCCTCTGTTAACTTCCTGAGCCAAAGTATCTCCTCAACTAACAGATTGTAGTTCAATACTGGCAGATTCTGGAGCAAAATTGCTGCTATCAAATCTCCAGGACTAAGCACCATGTTGGCTATTTGATGAAGTTCTACTTTGTATGCCATGTCAGAAATAAACTTCTGAATATCTTCTGATGGTCTCTCAAGACTATGTCTGTAATATAAAATGTATTGATCAGTGTGAAAAAGCCATTCAAATATAGCTATCTATATATACACTGTATATATACAGATATATATATATATATATATCTATATATAGATATATATATATATAGATATATATATCTATATATAGATATATATATATATATATATAGATATACATACATATATATATATATATATACACACACATATATATATACATACTTAATAAAACAGTTGGAAACAACTGAAAATATGTCTTATATTCTAAGTTCTTCAAAGTAGCCACCTTTTGCTTTGATTACTGCTTTGCACACTCTTGGCATTCTCTTGATGAGCTTCAAGAGGTAGTCACCGGAAATGGTCTTCCAACAGTCTTGAAGGAGTTCCCAGAGATGCTTAGCACTTGTTGGCCCTTTTGACTTCACTCTGCGGTCCAGCTCACCCCAAACCATCTTGGTTGGGTTCAGGTCTGGTGACTGTGGAGGCTAGGTCATCTGGCGTAGCACCCCATCACTCTCCTTCTTAGTCAAATAGCCCTTACACAGCCTGGAGGTGTGTTTGGGGTCATTGTCCTGTTGAAAAATAAATGATGGTCCAACTAAACGCAAACCGGATGTAATACCATGCCGCTGCAAGATGCTGTGGTAGCGATGCTGGTTCAGTATGCCTTCAATTTTCAATAAATCCCCAACAGTGTCACCAGCAAAGCACCCCCACACCATCACACCTCCTCCATGCTTCACAGTGGGAACCAGCCATGTAGAGTCCATCCGTTCACCTTTTCTCCATCGCACAAAGACATGGTGGTTGGGTCCAAAGATCTCAAATTTGGACTCATCAGACCAAAGCACAGATTTCCACTAGTCTAATGTCCATTACTTGTGTTCTTTAGCCCAAACAAGTCTCTTCTGCTTGTTGCCTGTCCTTAGCAGTGGTTTCCTAGCAGCTATTTTACCATGAAGGCCTGCTGCACAAAGTCTCCTCTTAACAGTTGTTCTAGAGATGTGTCTGCTTCTAGAACTCTGTGTGGCATTGACATGGTCTCTAATCTGAGCTTCTGTTAACCAGTGATTTCTGAGGCTAGTGACTCGGATAAACTTATCCTCCGCAGCAGAGGTGACTCTTGGTCTTCCTTTCCTGGGGCGGTCCTCATGTGAGCCAGTTTCTTTGTAGTGTTTGATGGTTTTTGCCACTGCACTTGGGGACACTTACAAAGTTTTCCCAATTTTTTCTTACCGACTTACCTTCATTTCTTAAAGTAATGATGGCCACTCATTTTTCTTTACTTAGCTGCTTTTTTTCTTGCTATAATACAAATTCTAACAGTCTATTTAGTAGGACTATCAGCTGTGTATCCACCAGACTTATTATCCCACTTATTAAACCTAATAGGGCACACCTGTGAAGTGGAAACCATTTCCGGTGACAACCTTTTGAAGTGTGCAAAGCAGTAATAAAAGCAAAAGGTGGCTACTTTGAGGAACCTACAATATAAGACATATTTTCAGTTGTGTAACACCTTTTTGTTAAGTATTTCATTCCACGTGATAATTCCTATGCCTTCAATGTGAATGTACAATTTTCAGAGTCATGAAAATAAAGAAAAAACTCTTTGAATGAGAAGGTGTGTCCAAACGTTTGGTCAGTACTATAATTATATATATATATATATATATATTTATATATATATATATATATATATATATATATATATATATATATATATATACACACACAGTGGGGTGGGGAAAAAGAAGTATCTAGTCAGCCACCAATTGTGCAAGCTCTCCCACTTAAAAAGAGGAGAGAGGCCTGCAATTGACATCATACGTAGACCACAACAATGAGAGACAAAGTGAGAAAACAAATCCAGAACATCACCTTGTCTGATTTGTCAAGATTTTTTTTGCAAATTATGGTGGAAAATAAGTATTTGGTCATTTGGTCAATAACAAAAGTTCGTCTCAATATTTTGTTATAAAGTATTCAGACCCCTTTAAATGTTTCACTCTGTTTCATTTCAGCCATTTGATAAATTCAAAACAGTTCATTTTTTTCTCATTAATGTACACTCCGCACCATATCTTGCCAGAACCCCCCCCCCCCCGTCCAGAAATGTAGAATTGTTTGCAAATTTATTAAGCAAGAAAAACTGATATATCACATGGTCATAAGTATTCAGACCCTTTGCTAAGACACATATTTAAAGGGGTTATCCGGCTTATTTTGACTTTTTTCATTATAACCCTATTGGGCTACATTGGGGCAGGTAAGTAGATAGTGACCACTTACCTGCCCTGCTGTCAGTCCCTCTCCCCCTACTCAGAGTAGTCATGTGACCGCTCCTGCCGCGATTTTGCTGCTTCCGGTCATTTTATGTCAACATGGGCAGGACCATGTTGACATGCAAATCTGGAACAGCATGTTGCCGCCCTCCTGGGCCGCTACAGTGCGTGAGTTCCCGCCCCCCTTCCCTGCACCCTCCCACACATTCCCCGGCACCCCGTACTCTCCCCGCCCACGGTGTCACCGCCAGCACCGGGCCCCATGCTCAGGATAGCCCGTGCAGTCTGTGTCCTGCTCCAGCCCCACGGCTGCTTTCATTGCAGTTTGTGTCTGCCCGCATGCAGATTCTCACCCTGCAGTGCTGGCAGCCGCGGGGATAACGAGCGCTGCTGTCAGGAGGCAGATGAGATCATTACCTGCTGTGACGATCTCCTCTTCACTCCTGTCGTGCTGTCACTGCCTTCAATGCCCGCTGCGTTCTCACGTCACTAGCGGTGACGTCATGGGCGATACTGCTGAGAACGCGGCGGGCAAAGAAGGCAGTGACATCGCTCACAGGAGTGAAGAGGAGATCGTCACAGCAGGTAATGATCTCATCTGCCTCCTGGCAGCAGCGCTCGTCATGCCCTGCAGTGACCTGGGCTGACCTATTGATGTTAGCTCAGGTCACTGCATTGCTTTCCCAGCCAATGGGGTACATTCTGTTCTTCATTGACTGGGACCATTGACTATGGTATGGATAGTCATGTGTCCCCCTTATTGGATTACGCCGTACCCGGATTTGATTGTTCTTTTCAATAAACTGGTGAAAGAGGGAATGTTTTGGGGAGTGTTTTTTCAAATAAAACTTTTTTGTTGTCTATTTTTTTTATTACTGATTGGGTTTGTGATGTCGGGTATCTGATAGACACGTGACATCACTAACCCCAGGGCTTGATGCCAGGTGACATTACACATCTGGCATCAACCCCATATATTACCCTGTTTGCCACCGCACCAGGGCAATGGGATGAGTTGGGGAAAAGTGCCAGGTTTGGCACATCTAATGGATGCGCCACTTCTGGGGCAGTTGCGGCCTGCTATTTTTAGGCTGGGGAGTGTCCACTAATGGTGGACCTCCTTAGTCTGAGAATACCAGACCACAGCTGTCCGCTTTACCTCGGCTGGTGATCCAATTTGGAGGGGAATTCCGTGTTTTTTGTTTTAAATTATTTATTTAATTTAAAATAACAGCGTGGGGTGCCCTCTGTTTTGGATTATTAGCCAAGGTGAAGTTGCCAGCTGTGGTCTGCAGACTACAGCCGTCTGCTTTACCCTAGCTGGCTATAAAATATAGGGGGGACCCCACGTTGTTTTTTTTTTTAATTAATTTATTTTTTGGCTAAATACAAGGCTGAGCACCCTTTAGTGCCACATGAAAGTCACTAAAGGGTGCCAGCTTAGAATATACAGGGGGGTAGGACATTATATATATCTATTTATCTTTCTTGCTGCTTCCGTTTTTTGCTGTCCGCAAAAAAACGGAAGGCACACGGATGACACACGGATGCATCCGTGAAAAAAATGGACCGTTTTTTGCGGACCGCAAAAACGGAAAGGTCATATGAATGTAGCGCACATGTGTTCACTATGGGGGTAGGGGTCGGTACAGAATAATGGTGAGGGGAGAGGTCGGTACAGAGCGCCGTTTGTGGGTTTGTGTGTGTGGGTGGGGGGAGGGTTGCAGAGCCTGATGTGATGTGGGGCGCAGAGCCCGGTGTGTGTGTGTGTGTGTGTGTGTGGTGTGTGTGGGTGGAGGTTTGAAGAGCCTGATGTGGTAAGGGGCGCAGAGCCCGATGTGTGTGTGTGTGTGTGTGTGTGTGTGTGTGTGTGTGTGTGTGTGTGTAGAGCCCGATGTGGGGCTGTTATTTCCATTGCTAGAGTGATAACAGGTCAGGTGCTGGGGCAGAATACTGACGGAATGAGTGTGCAGGGGGCGGGCAGGGGGCGAGGCTGGCAGGGGGCAAAGCTGGACACTGGGGCTGGGCGGTGCCAGCTCTGACTGTCAGGTTTAGCACAGGAAGTGGTCAGTTTGCTTGTGCTGAATGTAAACAAAGAGCTGCAGAGAATAAAGGGATAATTCAAGAGGAACAAAAGTTAGAAAACAAAAAAAAACAATGTAGGGGTGTTTTATCTGACAATATAGCACAGATAAACTCAACATTTTTTGGTAAGCTAATGATGGACAACTCCTTTAAGTCACATGCTGTCCATTTCCTTATGGTCCTCCTTGAGATGGTTCTTCTCCTTCATTGGAGTCCAGCTGTGTTTAATTAAACGGATAGGACTTGATTTGGAAAGGCACACACCTGTCTATATAAGACCTCACAGCTCGCAATGCATGTCAGACCAAATGAAATTCATAAGGTCAAAAGGAACTTGCCTAGGAGCTCAGAGACAGAATTATGGCATGATTAAGATGTAGCAACTGTTCATCTGTTCAAATGCGTTGGATAGCGGTATTTTTTCTTGTTCTTTGTGCAAGCCTGTACTGCAAATGTTTTCATTTTTGCTTAATAAAAGGCTTCTTTTTTTTTTACATTTCACTGCCTATGGTCCGCTGGTTTCAACATTTGCTCTTTGAAATTCTTCCTTCCCATGCTTGGGAATTTCAGAGCGGTCAAACGTGATATATCCCGGACTTATAAAGTGATGAGCTGGACTTATTTTCTTCTCGTATAGATCTGGCCAAGGTTACAAAAGAATTTCTGCAGTACTCAAGGTTCCTAAGAGCACAGTGGCCTCCATAATCCTTAAATGGAAGAAGTTTGGGACCACCAGAACTCTTCTTAGACCTGGCTGTCCAGCCAAAATGAGCAATTGTGGGAGAAGAGCCTTGGTGAGAAAGGTAAAGAAGAACCCCAAGATCACTGTGGCTGAGCTCTAGAGAAGCAGTAGGGAGATGGGAGAAAATTCCACAAAGTCAACTATCACTGCAGCCCTCCACCAGTCGGGCCTTTATGGCAAAATGGCCCAACGAATGCCTCTCCTCAGTGCAAGACAAAGCCTGCATAGAGTTTGCAAAAATACACATGAAGGACTTCCTATGAAAAATAATATTCTGTGATAGGATGAGATGAATATTTAACTTTTTGGTGATCATTCTAAGCGGTATGTGTGGAGAAAACCAGGCACTGCTCATCATGTGCCCAATACAATCCCAACAGTGAAATATGGTGGTGGCAGCATTATGCTATGGGGGCGTTTTTCAGCTGCAGGGACAGGACAACTTGTTGCAATGGAAAAAAAGATGAATGCTCATGAGTGCTCTGGACCTCAGACTTGGCCGAAGGTTCACCTTCCAGCAAGACAATGACCCTAAGCACACAGCTAAAATAACAAAGGAGTGGCTTCAGAACAACTCTGTGACCATACTTGACTGGCCCAGCCAGAGCGCTGATCTAAACCCAATTGAGCATCTCTGGAGAGACCTGAAAATGGCTGTCCACCAACGTTCATCATCCAACCTGACGGAACTGGAGAGGATCTGCAAGGAAGAATGGCAAACGATCCCAAAATCCAGGTGTGAAAAACTTGCATCATCCCAAGAAGACTCATGGCTGTACAACCTCGAAAGGGTGCTTCTACTCAATACTGAGCAATGGGTCTGAATACTTATGACCATGTGATATTTCAGTTTTTCTTGTTTAATGCATTTGCAAAAAGTTCTACATTTCTGTGTTTTTTTGACAAGATGGGTGCAGAGTGTACATTAATGAGAAAAAAAATGAAGTTTTTTGAATTTACCAAATGGCTGCAATGAAACAAAGAGTGAAAAATATAAAGGGGTCTGAATACTTTCCGTACACACTGTATATCCTTTGTTTGCAATGACAGGTCAAACGTTTTCTGTAAGTCTTCACAAGGTTGGCACACACTGTTGGTGGTATGTTGGCCCATTCCTCCATGCAGATCTCCTCTACAGCAGTGATGTTTTGGCCTGTCACTGGGCAACACGGACTTTCAACTCCCTCCAAAGGTTTTCTATAGGGTTGAGATCTGGCGACTGGCTAGGCCACTCCAGGACCTTTATATGCTTCTTACAAAGCCACTCCTCCATTGCCCTGGCGGAGTGCTTGGGATCTTTATCATGCTGAAAGACCCAGCCACGTTTCATCTTCAATGCCCTTGCTGATGGAAGGAGGTTTGCACTCAAAATCTCACAATACATGGTCCCATTCATTCTTTTATGTACACGGATCAGTTGTCCTGGTCCCTTTGCAGAGAAACAGCTCCAAAGCATGATGCTGACACCCCCAGGCTTCACAGTAGGTATAGTGTTCTTTGGATGCAACTCAGCATTCTGTCTCCTCCAAACACGACGAGTTGTGTTTCTACCAAACAGTTTTACTTTGGTTTTATCAGACTATATGACATTCTCCTAAAAAATATATTTTATTCTAATTAATCATTAAAATCTATAGGTATAAAAACAATGCTTATACATGCTTATAGTGCCTATATGACAGCTGGTATCCTGGGACCTGCAGGACTTTGAATGCAGCCATCTACCGCATTTTGGATGACTGACCCTATTATGAGTTGCTGATGCCATACTGTTTTTACCGGCATTTATGAATATATAAGAAATAAACCTCGGATCATTTATTCCCCTGATGAACCCCTAAAGAAAAAATAGGGGGGAAACGCGTCGGGATTACGGGATAGATTATTGGATGGCCTCGGCAGATAAGTTTCCCTGCTGGGAGTTTACATCCATATATATATATAAAAAAGTATTTTCTCTTTGATCTGAGATCTATATAATATCTATGAGAGGCTGTAACATACTTTTGTACGCCTGAACTACTAACTGTGACTAATTGCACTATCTATATTTCTTTGGTGGTGGGTCTCCCGGTTGCAACTGACGAGCTGCAGGGAGACATTAGGGAGAGACGACGTGGAGCGGGGGGTACCCAACAACTTATGGTGCACCTCCGCTGGTAGGTAGGTGAAAGGGAGGGATAGATATCTCATCCCCAATCTCCTTATAAAAACTATTGGAGTAAGAAGTGCAACAATTACAGTTGCCCCTACCTTGAGAATAGTAAACAAACAGCACTATCCTCACTAATCGTATCTATCACCCTTTTACACCCACTTTAAACGTACTATTTACTATAATGAACATGTATAAGCATTGATTTTATACCTATAGATTTTAATGATAAATTAGAATAAAATATATTTTTTAGGAGTTTTTTTCTTCTTTTTGGTTTTTCCTTATAACTAACTCCTATTACATATCAACTCTGGTTATAAATATATGACATTCTCCCAATACTTTTCTGGATAATCCAAATGCTCTCTAGAATCCTTCAGATGGGCCCAGACATGTACTTACTTAAGCAGGGAAACACGTCTGGCACTGTAGGATCTGAGTCCCTGGCGGCATAGTGTGTTACTGATGGTAGGCTTTGTTACGGTGGTCCCAGCTCTATGCAGGTCATTCTCTAGATCCCCCCCATGTGGTTCTGGGATTTTTGCTCACCGTTCTTGCAATCATTTCAACCTCATGGGGTGAGATTTTGCGTGGAGCCCCAGATCAAGGTAGATTATCAGTGGACTTGTATGTTTTCCATTTTCCTATTATTGCTCTCGCAGTTGACTTCATCACACCATGCTGCTTGCCTATTGCAGATTCAGTCTTCCCAGCCTGGTGCAAGGAAACAATTTTGTTTCTTGTGTCCTTCGACAGCTCTTTGGTCTTCACCATAGTGGAGTTTGGAGTATGACTGTTTGAGGTTATGGACAGGTGTCTTTTATACTGATAACAAGTTCACACAGATGCCATTATTACAGGTAATGAGTGGAGAACATCGGAGCCTCTCAAAGAAGAAGTTACAGGTCTGTGAGAGGCAGAAATCTTGCATGTTTTTAGTAGACTAAATACACACTTTCCACCATAATTTGCAAAAAAAAAAACAACTTTCAAATTAGAGAAGGTGACTCTCTGGATTTTTTTTCCCATTTTGGCTCTCATAGTTGTGGTCTACTTATGATGTGAATTACAGGCCTCACTCTTTTTTTTATGTGGGAGAACTTGCACAATTGGTCGCTGGCTAAATACTCCCCCCCCCACCACCACTGTATGTAATTATATATATATATATATATATATATATATATATATATATATTATATATATACAAATTGTCTCTCCAGTAAAGGAGACAAACTCTAGCACAGCGCCACCTATTGGAAGTAGCGATCCTAAAAGTCACAAGTGGATTTTTGACAATCCTTTGCAATATGACTCAGGATATATAAGCCAGCTCAGAATCCCAATTTGCAGACACGGTGTTTCGGGGTGCTTGCCCCTCGTCAGTGCAAAGTATGGGGGTGTCTGATCTGGCTCATGAGAAAGCTATGTGGGGACCACGGGGGAACACTATTCTCCTTAAGGAGACTTTGCAAGCCAGTCTGGCTGCCAGGTAAGGGGACTTATAGCTGCAATGCCCCTAAAATTCCACGGGGAACACTATTCTCCTTAAGGAGACTTTGCAAGCCAGTCTGGCTGCCAGGTAAGGGGACTTATAGCTGCAATGCCCCTCTGGGAAATATTCAAATTGTCTCTCCAGTAAAGGAGACAAACTCTAGCACAGCGCCACCTATTGGAAGTAGCGATCCTAAAAGTCACAAGTGGATTTTTGACAATCCTTTGCAATATGACTCAGGATATATAAGCCAGCTCAGAATCCCAATTTGCAGACACGGTGTTTCGGGGTGCTTGCCCCTCGTCAGTGCAAAGTATGGGGGTGTCTGATCTGGCTCATGAGAAAGCTATGTGGGGACCACGGGGGAACACTATTCTCCTTAAGGAGACTTTGCAAGCCAGTCTGGCTGCCAGGTAAGGGGACTTATAGCTGCAATGCCCCTAAAATTCCACGGGGGAACACTATTCTCCTTAAGGAGACTTTGCAAGCCAGTCTGGCTGCCAGGTAAGGGGACTTATAGCTGCAATGCCCCTCTGGGAAATATTCAAATTGTCTCTCCAGTAAAGGAGACAAACTCTAGCACAGCGCCACCTATTGGAAGTAGCGATCCTAAAAGTCACAAGTGGATTTTTGACAATCCTTTGCAATATGACTCAGGATATATAAGCCAGCTCAGAATCCCAATTTGCAGACACGGTGTTTCGGGGTGCTTGCCCCTCGTCAGTGCAAAGTATGGGGGTGTCTGATCTGGCTCATGAGAAAGCTATGTGGGGACCACGGGGGAACACTATTCTCCTTAAGGAGACTTTGCAAGCCAGTCTGGCTGCCAGGTAAGGGGACTTATAGCTGCAATGCCCCTAAAATTCCACGGGGGAACACTATTCTCCTTAAGGAGACTTTGCAAGCCAGTCTGGCTGCCAGGTAAGGGGACTTATAGCTGCAATGCCCCTCTGGGAAATATTCAAATTGTCTCTCCAGTAAAGGAGACAAACTCTAGCACAGCGCCACCTATTGGAAGTAGCGATCCTAAAAGTCACAAGTGGATTTTTGACAATCCTTTGCAATATGACTCAGGATATATAAGCCAGCTCAGAATCCCAATTTGCAGACACGGTGTTTCGGGGTGCTTGCCCCTCGTCAGTGCAAAGTATGGGGGTGTCTGATCTGGCTCATGAGAAAGCTATGTGGGGACCACGGGGGAACACTATTCTCCTTAAGGAGACTTTGCAAGCCAGTCTGGCTGCCAGGTAAGGGGACTTATAGCTGCAATGCCCCTAAAATTCCACGGGGGAACACTATTCTCCTTAAGGAGACTTTGCAAGCCAGTCTGGCTGCCAGGTAAGGGGACTTATAGCTGCAATGCCCCTCTGGGAAATATTCAAATTGTCTCTCCAGTAAAGGAGACAAACTCTAGCACAGCGCCACCTATTGGAAGTAGCGATCCTAAAAGTCACAAGTGGATTTTTGACAATCCTTTGCAATATGACTCAGGATATATAAGCCAGCTCAGAATCCCAATTTGCAGACACGGTGTTTCGGGGTGCTTGCCCCTCGTCAGTGCAAAGTATGGGGGTGTCTGATCTGGCTCATGAGAAAGCTATGTGGGGACCACGGGGGAACACTATTCTCCTTAAGGAGACTTTGCAAGCCAGTCTGGCTGCCAGGTAAGGGGACTTATAGCTGCAATGCCCCTAAAATTCCACGGGGGAACACTATTCTCCTTAAGGAGACTTTGCAAGCCAGTCTGGCTGCCAGGTAAGGGGACTTATAGCTGCAATGCCCCTCTGGGAAATATTCAAATTGTCTCTCCAGTAAAGGAGACAAACTCTAGCACAGCGCCACCTATTGGAAGTAGCGATCCTAAAAGTCACAAGTGGATTTTTGACAATCCTTTGCAATATGACTCAGGATATATAAGCCAGCTCAGAATCCCAATTTGCAGACACGGTGTTTCGGGGTGCTTGCCCCTCGTCAGTGCAAAGTATGGGGGTGTCTGATCTGGCTCATGAGAAAGCTATGTGGGGACCACGGGGGAACACTATTCTCCTTAAGGAGACTTTGCAAGCCAGTCTGGCTGCCAGGTAAGGGGACTTATAGCTGCAATGCCCCTAAAATTCCACGGGGGAACACTATTCTCCTTAAGGAGACTTTGCAAGCCAGTCTGGCTGCCAGGTAAGGGGACTTATAGCTGCAATGCCCCTCTGGGAAATATTCAAATTGTCTCTCCAGTAAAGGAGACAAACTCTAGCACAGCGCCACCTATTGGAAGTAGCGATCCTAAAAGTCACAAGTGGATTTTTGACAATCCTTTGCAATATGACTCAGGATATATAAGCCAGCTCAGAATCCCAATTTGCAGACACGGTGTTTCGGGGTGCTTGCCCCTCGTCAGTGCAAAGTATGGGGGTGTCTGATCTGGCTCATGAGAAAGCTATGTGGGGACCACGGGGGAACACTATTCTCCTTAAGGAGACTTTGCAAGCCAGTCTGGCTGCCAGGTAAGGGGACTTATAGCTGCAATGCCCCTAAAATTCCACGGGGGAACACTATTCTCCTTAAGGAGACTTTGCAAGCCAGTCTGGCTGCCAGGTAAGGGGACTTATAGCTGCAATGCCCCTCTGGGAAATATTCAAATTGTCTCTCCAGTAAAGGAGACAAACTCTAGCACAGCGCCACCTATTGGAAGTAGCGATCCTAAAAGTCACAAGTGGATTTTTGACAATCCTTTGCAATATGACTCAGGATATATAAGCCAGCTCAGAATCCCAATTTGCAGACACGGTGTTTCGGGGTGCTTGCCCCTCGTCAGTGCAAAGTATGGGGGTGTCTGATCTGGCTCATGAGAAAGCTATGTGGGGACCACGGGGGAACACTATTCTCCTTAAGGAGACTTTGCAAGCCAGTCTGGCTGCCAGGTAAGGGGACTTATAGCTGCAATGCCCCTAAAATTCCACGGGGGAACACTATTCTCCTTAAGGAGACTTTGCAAGCCAGTCTGGCTGCCAGGTAAGGGGACTTATAGCTGCAATGCCCCTCTGGGAAATATTCAAATTGTCTCTCCAGTAAAGGAGACAAACTCTAGCACAGCGCCACCTATTGGAAGTAGCGATCCTAAAAGTCACAAGTGGATTTTTGACAATCCTTTGCAATATGACTCAGGATATATAAGCCAGCTCAGAATCCCAATTTGCAGACACGGTGTTTCGGGGTGCTTGCCCCTCGTCAGTGCAAAGTATGGGGGTGTCTGATCTGGCTCATGAGAAAGCTATGTGGGGACCACGGGGGAACACTATTCTCCTTAAGGAGACTTTGCAAGCCAGTCTGGCTGCCAGGTAAGGGGACTTATAGCTGCAATGCCCCTAAAATTCCACGGGGGAACACTATTCTCCTTAAGGAGACTTTGCAAGCCAGTCTGGCTGCCAGGTAAGGGGACTTATAGCTGCAATGCCCCTCTGGGAAATATTCAAATTGTCTCTCCAGTAAAGGAGACAAACTCTAGCACAGCGCCACCTATTGGAAGTAGCGATCCTAAAAGTCACAAGTGGATTTTTGACAATCCTTTGCAATATGACTCAGGATATATAAGCCAGCTCAGAATCCCAATTTGCAGACACGGTGTTTCGGGGTGCTTGCCCCTCGTCAGTGCAAAGTATGGGGGTGTCTGATCTGGCTCATGAGAAAGCTATGTGGGGACCACGGGGGAACACTATTCTCCTTAAGGAGACTTTGCAAGCCAGTCTGGCTGCCAGGTAAGGGGACTTATAGCTGCAATGCCCCTAAAATTCCACGGGGGAACACTATTCTCCTTAAGGAGACTTTGCAAGCCAGTCTGGCTGCCAGGTAAGGGGACTTATAGCTGCAATGCCCCTCTGGGAAATATTCAAATTGTCTCTCCAGTAAAGGAGACAAACTCTAGCACAGCGCCACCTATTGGAAGTAGCGATCCTAAAAGTCACAAGTGGATTTTTGACAATCCTTTGCAATATGACTCAGGATATATAAGCCAGCTCAGAATCCCAATTTGCAGACACGGTGTTTCGGGGTGCTTGCCCCTCGTCAGTGCAAAGTATGGGGGTGTCTGATCTGGCTCATGAGAAAGCTATGTGGGGACCACGGGGGAACACTATTCTCCTTAAGGAGACTTTGCAAGCCAGTCTGGCTGCCAGGTAAGGGGACTTATAGCTGCAATGCCCCTAAAATTCCACGGGGGAACACTATTCTCCTTAAGGAGACTTTGCAAGCCAGTCTGGCTGCCAGGTAAGGGGACTTATAGCTGCAATGCCCCTCTGGGAAATATTCAAATTGTCTCTCCAGTAAAGGAGACAAACTCTAGCACAGCGCCACCTATTGGAAGTAGCGATCCTAAAAGTCACAAGTGGATTTTTGACAATCCTTTGCAATATGACTCAGGATATATAAGCCAGCTCAGAATCCCAATTTGCAGACACGGTGTTTCGGGGTGCTTGCCCCTCGTCAGTGCAAAGTATGGGGGTGTCTGATCTGGCTCATGAGAAAGCTATGTGGGGACCACGGGGGAACACTATTCTCCTTAAGGAGACTTTGCAAGCCAGTCTGGCTGCCAGGTAAGGGGACTTATAGCTGCAATGCCCCTAAAATTCCACGGGGGAACACTATTCTCCTTAAGGAGACTTTGCAAGCCAGTCTGGCTGCCAGGTAAGGGGACTTATAGCTGCAATGCCCCTCTGGGAAATATTCAAATTGTCTCTCCAGTAAAGGAGACAAACTCTAGCACAGCGCCACCTATTGGAAGTAGCGATCCTAAAAGTCACAAGTGGATTTTTGACAATCCTTTGCAATATGACTCAGGATATATAAGCCAGCTCAGAATCCCAATTTGCAGACACGGTGTTTCGGGGTGCTTGCCCCTCGTCAGTGCAAAGTATGGGGGTGTCTGATCTGGCTCATGAGAAAGCTATGTGGGGACCACGGGGGAACACTATTCTCCTTAAGGAGACTTTGCAAGCCAGTCTGGCTGCCAGGTAAGGGGACTTATAGCTGCAATGCCCCTAAAATTCCACGGGGGAACACTATTCTCCTTAAGGAGACTTTGCAAGCCAGTCTGGCTGCCAGGTAAGGGGACTTATAGCTGCAATGCCCCTCTGGGAAATATTCAAATTGTCTCTCCAGTAAAGGAGACAAACTCTAGCACAGCGCCACCTATTGGAAGTAGCGATCCTAAAAGTCACAAGTGGATTTTTGACAATCCTTTGCAATATGACTCAGGATATATAAGCCAGCTCAGAATCCCAATTTGCAGACACGGTGTTTCGGGGTGCTTGCCCCTCGTCAGTGCAAAGTATGGGGGTGTCTGATCTGGCTCATGAGAAAGCTATGTGGGGACCACGGGGGAACACTATTCTCCTTAAGGAGACTTTGCAAGCCAGTCTGGCTGCCAGGTAAGGGGACTTATAGCTGCAATGCCCCTCTGGGAAATATTCAAATTGTCTCTCCAGTAAAGGAGACAAACTCTAGCACAGCGCCACCTATTGGAAGTAGCGATCCTAAAAGTCACAAGTGGATTTTTGACAATCCTTTGCAATATGACTCAGGATATATAAGCCAGCTCAGAATCCCAATTTGCAGACACGGTGTTTCGGGGTGCTTGCCCCTCGTCAGTGCAAAGTATGGGGGTGTCTGATCTGGCTCATGAGAAAGCTATGTGGGGACCACGGGGGAACACTATTCTCCTTAAGGAGACTTTGCAAGCCAGTCTGGCTGCCAGGTAAGGGGACTTATAGCTGCAATGCCCCTAAAATTCCACGGGGGAACACTATTCTCCTTAAGGAGACTTTGCAAGCCAGTCTGGCTGCCAGGTAAGGGGACTTATAGCTGCAATGCCCCTCTGGGAAATATTCAAATTGTCTCTCCAGTAAAGGAGACAAACTCTAGCACAGCGCCACCTATTGGAAGTAGCGATCCTAAAAGTCACAAGTGGATTTTTGACAATCCTTTGCAATATGACTCAGGATATATAAGCCAGCTCAGAATCCCAATTTGCAGACACGGTGTTATATACACACAAGTAAAATATATCTTTGTACCGTGTTAGCCAGTAGAGATATAACATTTTTGTAACTCAAACCACAGCATCATGGACATGAAATTGCTGGTATTGAAAGGAAACTTCAAGTCCCAGAGAAATAGGAGACTATGGGAGTACACACTTATGATGACCTTTGACACATTCAGAGTAGGAATGAATGTGTCTCATGGATTCATGTCTTTTTACATCAGTTAAAAGATGTGCTCCTCTGACCATCCTCGCGTGTCACAGCCCTGGACCAGACCCTTATCAAAGGACAATAAAACTTTCACACTGAACTGCAGTAAAATTTATGGCCACAACAGTTTGCCCCCCTGCCATAGAGATAGTTCTGTTTTATATAACTTGTTTTTTTTTTTTTACTGCACTATTCTAAGTCCTGTTGTGTATAAATATGTGACTCTTCAGATTTTGTGTTATACCATGCCTGATGAAGAGACCTGAGTAGTCTCGAAAGCTTGCAATTATTACCATCTTTTCAGTTAGCCATTAAAAGGTATCAACCACTGAGGACTCTCAGTTCTTTTAAACAATTTTTATATATATTATATATATATATATATATATATATATATATATATATATATATATATATATATATACACACACACACACACATACACACAAACATATATACCATTTGCTAGATATGCCAGCTCAACATAAACCTATACCTGGGTATTAGATTGCATTTGGAGCGATTTATTCTTTTGGAGGCTATTGTTCGAAGTGATATTGGTTGTCCAACAAAAATGTGAATATTTCCGAAATTGCCATTCAGTACTTTTCTGGCTTTAAATAAGCCCTGCAAGAGAAATAGTAGAAAAACATAAGTGCTGAAATTTCTTTATACATTGGTTTTATCAACCACTGAACTGTATCTTACTGAAGTAGATTCTTTGGATTTGTGTGCTCCGAGAAGCTCTTGTGCATAGAAGGACTCTTCTAAGATTTTCTCATAGCTAATACTGATAGGAACCAGATAAGTATCATAAACTTCTCCTCTGAGAAACGGTTCAGCTACAACATTCAAAAGGCCTAAAATCAAACAATAAAATATGTCTTAATTCTACATTTCTGTGTTTACGCAGGTGTAACATCATTGTATTGATGAGTTTAGTATACATGAATACAGTATGTGTTTCTTTCTGTAGACGCACAATAAAGTACAACTCCAGAGCATCAAAGCAATCTAAACCCAGCTAGACTTTTCCCCATATGGTGCAATGAAATCTATATGAAGATGCAGCAGACAAATTGGATTTCCTTGGCACCCTTCAACAGCATGAATGGGAGAGGTTCTCCCATCCTGAAATGATAGGGCAGATGACAGCAATTACCCAAAGAATTGTCAGCCTATATAGCCCTACTACTAAGCACCATCACTGTTTCCTTTTTTTGTCATTCTAGAGCAGGGGTGGGCAATTAATTTTCCCATGGGGCCGCATGAGAAATTGGGATGGTTTTAGAGGGCCGGACTAATATAATTAACTTAGTTTTACCCAATAATGTATATAGTATATATACTATCCCTTCATAAACAAACAGTAAGTTACGGACTGTGTGACCCCTCATGGCCCTGCACGCACACACACAGAGATGTCCGTTTTTTTACTGGTAGCACGGGTGTCACACGGATCGCACACTGATGTGATCCGTGTGACAAGTACCAGAGAAAATACGGGTCTTTTTAATAAAAAGATTTTCTATATTTACCTCTCTCCAGCGATGCTGTCTCTGGCTCTGCTGCCTCCAGCTCCTTATCGCCGGTAATTATACTCACTGAATATTCACTGCAGTGAGCAGCTGGAAGCAGGGACAGTGCTGGGGACCGCATCGCTGGGTGAGTATACAGGTGTGTGTGTGTGTGTGTGTGTTGAGAACCTGGAAGCCGGAGCATCTCGGGGACTCCTCGTCACAGTTCCCAATGAACTCTGATGAACCCGTGAAGCTGTAGCGTGGGTGTCGCAGGGGGGTCATCAGAGTTCATTGGAAACTCCAATGACCTCCTGGAGGTCACTGTGCTTGCAGAATACTCACCTATCCCTGCGGTGATGTTCTCAACGGTGCTATGCCCGGCTCTGTCACCGCGATGCTCCAGCTTCCAGGTCCTGAGTGCAGTGAATAATCGATGAATGAGTGGGGGTCAGGAGCGGGATTTCACAGACTCGTGTTTTCTCCAGTACCTGTCACATGTATGCAAACAGGTACAGGAGAAACGCAATCAGGCCCTGTAATGGCGGCACACCGCTGCAGGGGGCGAGGAGGGAGCGTGTGCTGCCCGATGTAACTCCAGTACCACTCGCAGTTACAGGCTTTTCTCTGCGCTGATTCTAGGTACCAGACCCGCTCTAGTTATGTTTGAGCTCCACACGGAGCCAATGCCAGGAGCTCCACAATCAAGTGTCTGCTCTCAGCAGCAGGGGCGGACACTGACAGCTTGGGGCCACTGTGCAAGAAATTGTATCTTGCCCCCCCTTCTATGGTGACAAAGCTGCATATAGTATAAATACACACACACATACATACACACAGAAATACACACATATATACTGTGTACGTACATATATACACATATACATACGTATACACACACACACGCACTATATACATATTGTGAGGTAGCGTGGTCAGCTGCGCGGCAGAAGACACGGGATCCAGGCACCAAGGATCACAGCACACGGTTTATTGTACAAACAAAAGTCCACAACAGCACCCATGTGTTATCTCCGGCAGAAACTCAGGGAGTTGTGTTCACTCCCTCACACTAGGCAACCACGCCCATGTTCCTGTTTCCTTTTAACCCTCCTTTCAGCCTGTAGGGAAACAGCATTAACTCCGGAGTGGAGTTACTTTCTATCATGGAGTGAGCACAACCGGGGCGAGACGTACCGGCCATAATAGATAACCCCGGTCACAGTCTCACATACCCCCCCCCCTCAGTTCAAGCGAGCGGGGTTGAACTCCTGCCATCAAACACGGGCCGCGGGACAAGGCATCGGCGTTGCCCTGCAACCTACCGGCCCGGTGTTCAACCGTAAACCGGAAGTTCTGCAGAGAAAGGAACCACCGGGTAACCCGGGCATTCCGTTCCTTGGCGGACCTCATCCATACCAGCGGAGAGTGATCAGTCACCAAGCGAAACTGCCGTCCCAGCAGGTAATAGCGTAGGGACTCCAAGGCCCACTTGATCGCCAGGCACTCCTTCTCCACTACGCTATAATTCCGCTCGGGAGGGGTGAGCTTCCTACTTAAGAAGGTGACGGGGTGTTCCTCCCCCTGAACCACCTGAGACAGCACTGCCCCCAGGCCGACCTCCGAGGCGTCAGTCTGTACTATGAACTCCTTCCGGAAATCAGGGTTGACCAGAACGGGCTGTCCGCACAGGACCCCCTTCAGGGCCCGGAAGGAGTCCTCGGCCTGCGGAGTCCAGCGCACCATGACGGACTTCTTGCCTTTGAGAAGGTCCGTCAAGGGGGCTGATAGTCCCGCAAAATCTTTTACAAACCTCCTGTAGTACCCCACAATACCCAGGAAGGCCCTAACCTGCTTCGTGGTCAGGGGTCTAGGCCACTTCTGGATTGCCTCAACCTTGTTAATTTGGGGCTTAATCACTCCTTGGCCTATTACGTAGCCCAAGTAGCGGGCTTCCGTGAGCCCCAACGCACATTTCTTGGGATTGGCTGTCAATCCAGCTGTTCGGAGCGCGTTCACCACCGCTTGTACCTGTTCCAAGTGGGTCTGCCACTCACAGCTGTAAATAATGATGTCATCAAGGTACGCTGATGCATACGCCTGGTGGGGTTCCAGCACCAAGTCCATCAACCTCTGGAACGTGGCCGGAGCGCCATGTAACCCAAAAGGCAAGACAACATAGTGGAAGAGACCCTCCGGCGTAACAAAAGCGGTTTTCTCCTTGGCGGACTCAGTCAGTGGCACCTGCCAGTACCCCTTGGTCAGGTCGAGTGTGGTGAAATATCGCGCCTGTCCCAGCCTATCAATCAGCTCATCCACCCGGGGCATGGGGTAGAGATCGAACTTGGATATTTCGTTCAATCTCCTAAAGTCATTGCAGAACCTTAAGGAGCCATCGGGTTTTGGTATTAGGACAATGGGACTAGCCCATTCACTCCGGGATTTTTCGATGACCCCCAGGCGTAGCATTGTCTTCACTTCCTCTGATATGGCTTGTCTTCGAGCCTCCGGCACCCGGTATGACTTCAGGCGTACCTTCAGGTGAGGCTCGGTGACAATGTCATGTCGTATCAGACTGGTCCTACCAGGCAGCTCGGAGAAGACATCGGGGTTCTGCTGAACCAGCCGTCTGGCCTCTCGCCTCTGTTGCTTGGTGAGGGCTTCTCCAATCCTTACTTCCGGTTCGTCCTCTCCGGAGGTCGCTGGAGCCGGGTTTGAACGACCCGAAGAGGAGGGAGATGGGGAAAAAGCAACCATCAGGCTTTCCCGTTCCTGCCAAGGTTTTAATAGGTTAACATGGTATATTTGTTCAGGTTTCCGCCTACCGGGCTGCAATACCTTATAGTTGACCACCCCGACTTTTTCCTTTATCTCGTAGGGGCCTTGCCACTGAGCCAGGAATTTACTCTCCGCCGTGGGGATCAATACCAACACCCGATCCCCGGGTTTAAAGGTCCGCACGGTGGCTTGTCTATTGTAGTGGCCGCTTTGCGCGGCCTGAGCCTCCTGTAAATGCTCCTTCACAATTGGCATGACCGCGCTTATGCGGTTCTGCATTCCTAAAATGTGTTCAATCACACTTTTATGGGGGGTGGGCTCTTGCTCCCATGTTTCCTTTGCCAGGTCCAACAATCCCCGGGGATGTCGCCCGTATAACAACTCAAAAGGCGAAAACCCCGTGGATGCCTGTGGCACCTCTCGTATGGCAAACATCAAATAGGGAAGCATCATATCCCAGTCTTTCCCGTCTTTGGAAATCACCCTTTTGAGCATGGTTTTCAGGGTTTTATTGAATCGTTCCACTAAACCATCCGTCTGAGGACGATACACAGACGTACGCAACTGCTTGATCTGGAGTAGCCGGCATAGCTCTTTGGTCACTTTAGACATGAATGGGGTCCCCTGATCCGTAAGGATCTCCTTGGGCAACCCCACCTGGCAGAACACAGCAAACAACTCCCGAGCTATAAGCTTCGCCGCAGTATGTCTGAGAGGTATCGCCTCTGGATACCGGGTGGCATAGTCAACGATCACTAGGATGTGTTGGTGCCCTCGAGCAGACTTTACGAGGGGCCCCACCAGATCCATCCCTATCCGTTCAAAAGGGACTTCTATAATGGGTAACGGTACCAACGGACTGCGAAAGTGGGTCAGGGGTGCGGTAAGCTGACACTCCGGGCAGGTTTCGCAGAACCGTTTTACCTCCCCAAAGACCCCGGGCCAATAGAACCTTTGCAATATTCGCTCCTGCATTTTCTTGACCCCTAGGTGGCCACTCATCAGGTGTTTATGAGCCAAGTCGAGGACCCGCCGGCGATACGGCTGGGGCACCACCAACTGCTCTACCCCCACGCCCCGTATTTCATCTACCCGGTAGAGTAAATCCTGCTTAAGAGCGAAATGGGGGTACCTTAACTGGGCACCGGGCAGCTGTGCCACCCCGTCAACTACTGTCACCCGACTCCGGGCATGTATTAATGTAGGGTCCTGGAGTTGGGCTGTCCCAAACGTATCCGGGGACGCCTCCAACTCCGGGATGGGCTCGACCGTCTCAGCCTCTCCTGCCAATACCTCTAGGGGCGACCTATCGGGTTCACATTCTGTCCCTATCATGGGGACCCCTACGGCAGGCGTCCCGGATTCGGGATTGTAGGGCTCAGGTCCCGCACTAACCAATATCTGAGGGGACTTAGGAGGTCCCTTTCATAAAGTCCAAAAATAGGGCAGATCCCTTCCTAGGATCACGTCATAGGGAAGAGTGTTAATAAGTCCCACCTCATGTTGCACCTGACCGCAAGGTGTTGTGATGGTGACAATCCCCGTGGGATAGTCTCGGCGGTCCCCATGTATGCAAACCACCCCCACGGTACGTCCTGTGGCCTTTACTTTAGCCCTTAGGGTTGATCGCACAAGGGTCACCAAGCTTCCGGAATCCAACAAGCCTGTAACCGGACATCCATTCACCTGTATTTGACACAAGTGGGGCTCAGTCTCTGGGGAGACAAGGTCAGCGGTACACACCACCTGAGCATACATTGAACCCCGCCGGGTAACCTCACAATCCATGGGCTCCGTGGTGAGTGGACACTGGGCTTCCATATGTCCCACCCACTGGCACTGCCAACATCTAATAGGGAAGGAAACCCCCTTGACGAGTTGTCGTTTAGGGTACATAGCCTTCCGGACCTCAGGGACGGCGGGCGCGGCCTCAGACGGGACGGTAGCGGACTCCCGCACCGGTGTCAGCGGTGGGTCCTTGGCCCTAGGCTTGGAGGGGCCGGACCGACGGGCGGTACGCAAAGTCTCAGTGTCCCGTATCAAGTCCTGCGTAGCCACATGCC
Organism: Anomaloglossus baeobatrachus; assembly: GCF_048569485.1. Taxonomy (NCBI): domain Eukaryota; kingdom Metazoa; phylum Chordata; class Amphibia; order Anura; family Aromobatidae; genus Anomaloglossus; species Anomaloglossus baeobatrachus. Next base: position 202,593,296 of record NC_134355.1, on the reverse strand, counting down.
GCTCTACCAGGCACACTAATTGGTCCAGGGTACTTGGGTCGCCCTGTCCTACCCACCGTTGAATGGTGACGGGTAAAGTGCGCACAAAACGATCAACTACTACCCTTTCCACCATTTGCGCCGGGCTCAGAGTGTCAGGCTGCAACCACTTCTTTACGAGATGCAACAAGTCATAGGCCTGGGAGCGTACGGGTTTGGCTTCCTCATAGAACCACTGATTTACCCGCTGAGCCCGTACATAGGTATTCACCCCCAACCGAGCAAGTATTTCGGCTTTCAGGGTCGCATATTCTAGGGCGTCCTCGGTACAGAGGTCCAGGTACGCTTTTTGGAGCTCCCCCGTCAGATAGGGCGACAATACCGCAGCCCACTGGGGGGTCGGTAGCTTTTCCCGCTCGGCCACCCGCTCAAACACCGCCAGGAACGCTTCCACATCATCCCCCGGGGTCATCTTTTGCAACGCTTGTCTCAGTACTTTCCGGACGCTGCCATCGTCACCCGGTCCCGGGGTTGTTGCTGCCGGTCCGGCACGGATCGACTTGGCCAGGAGAACCATCTGTTCTTGGTGCCTTTGTTCCTGCAACTGCAAGGATTGCTGCTGACGATCCAACGTCCGGAGCAGGTGTGTATTCGTCTGTTGTTGCTGTGCATTAGCCTGAGCCAGCTGCTTTAGTATGTCCTCCATGGCGTCGCCGGGTTTGGGCTGTAGTATAGCCGCTCGAATCCAGGACATGCGCTGCCGGGTCACCAGGGATGGATGCTACACCTCACCGGGCTGGCATGCCCGCCGATCTCCACCATCTGTGAGGTAGCGTGGTCGGCTGTGCGGCAGAAGACACGGGATCCAGGCACCAAGGGTCACAGCACACGGTTTATTGTACAAACAAAAGTCCATAACAGCACCCATGTGTTATCTCCGGCAGAAACTCAGGGAGTTGTGTTCACTCCCTCACACTAGGCAACCACGCCCATGTTCCTGTTTCCTTTTAACCCTCCTTTCAGCCTGTAGGGAAACAGCATTAACCCCGGAGTGGAGTTACTTTCTATCATGGAGTGAGCACAACCGGGGCGAGACGTACCGGCCATCATAGATAACCCCGGTCACAGTCTCACAATATATACAATCCCCATATACTACATCACTACACCCCTATATACTACACCTATAATATACATCACTACATCCCTATACATCACTAGACCCCTATATACTATACCAGTAAAACTACATTCCCATATACTATATCACTACACAGAAATATTAGTCACCAGTTACCCCCCCCTCCCCCCATTGCCCTCTCTGGTTACTAGTCACCCGTCACCTCTCCCTCCTCAGGCACCTCCGTACCGGCCCCCCGTTCAGCTGCTTCTTCTCTTGTACGGGCCCTGGCTGCGCCGCTGCTGTTCTTGTTCGGGCCCCCGCCGCTGCTTCTCTGCATACGGGCCCCGGCTGCGACAGCTTCTTCTCCTGCCGGGCGGGAACTTTTCAAATGACACACGCGCGCCGTACTGACGACTTCAGGGTGCGCGTGTGTGTCACAGAGAAAGGTGACGGGCAGGGAACAGAGGACAGATTCCTGCGTTCCGCTGCCTACACTGTGTGGCGCTGCAGGATTGCTCCTTGCCCAGCACGCAGCGTGTGATAAGGGCAATCTGACCACGGGCCTCCCGGAGCCTGGAGCCGGACAACAGGTCAGATTGCCCTCATCACTGATGCGAGCAAGGACGCCCTGAGCCAGGCGGGCTGGTCACAGAGAGTAGGCGGGCCGGATGTGGCCCGCAGCCCGCCCCTTGCCCAGGTCTGTTCTAGAGAGACAGATGATCTGTTGTAATACATATTTTTTATCTTACTATTATGTTTACTTTCCTGCTATCTCAGACTGTGTGGGTCCATGCAAACAGGAGCTTCTTCATGAATTAGGGCTATAGGAGAAGTCACAACCTCTGTGTGCACCTCGCCAGTAACCTTAATCTATTCGCTGCTGAAGTAAAACTGTGGGCTAGTAAACACTGCCGCCAAATTATGCCTTTTTTATTCAAGTTGGGCAAAATTGGCGTGAGCATGTCAAATACTGCAAAATTTTAGAGTAGCTTTGAGTTGAGAAAAAATATTTGATGAATCGGGCCCCATGAGTATATCTTTATAAGGGTACGCGCACACGGGCATATGAATCGGATGAGTGCAATGCGAGAAAATCTCTCATTGCACTCGGACCAATGTTAGTCAATGAGGCAGAGCAGTTGGTCAGTTTTTCTCTTCCAGATTCTGGATGAGAGAAAAGTCGCAACATGCTGTGATTTGTTGTCAAAATCATGCGAGACTCGCCAATACAAGTCAATGAGTGCGAGAAAAAAATTGGACGCCACACGGACAGCACACAGACAATCCTAGTGACGTCCGTTTTTATGGATACAATTCTAACATGCAGCACAGAACACTGTAAATGGTCCTGTAAATGACTAATAGCTGCTGAGAGAAAAACGGATTGCAAACTGATAACATACTGACAGCACATGGATGACAAGTGAGACAAAAATCGTCCTACTCTCCTGGACAAGAATGGGGCCGTTTTTTTTCACGCGATTGTGTCATTCTAGCCTAAGTGATATCTTAATAGTAAAGGTGCGTCATCTTTTTAGCCAATACAATTCCTTCCATCTTAGATACTCTACTCATGCTCAGTAGGTCTGAAGGCTCAGACACATGCTATGTTCTTCGACAGTACTGTGGCAGAATGTTTAGCACTGTTATTTTTCCATCTGGCGCACTGGGTTCTTATCCCACCAAGTACAAACATTTCCATAAGTGGTCAGTTCCTCCCTTGTTTACCTTGGAGGGTCTATTGTTGCTCCCTTACCACAACTGTTGTGTTTATGGTAGTCATAGCCTCCACTAATTATTTACTGACACTGTCAAAGGATGTATGAGCTGTATATATTCTTCTATGCCTGCTTTTCTCTCCTCAGAGATGGTGTCTTTTACTGCACAGGTGCCACTGATCTGGTGCCCCATAGTAAGTAGATTGTGGCTTCTGTTCTACATCAGTTCTGCAGGCTTAAAGGGGTTGTCACCTGAACAAAGTACATTTAACCTCATAACGACGGCCGTACGACTTAAAGCGGCGGCAAAACAGGGTACTTATTCTGTTCCGCCGCTTTAAAGCGGCGGCCCGAAAAAACCCTGTAGCGCCCCCCAGCGACCGAAAATCTCGGGGGGTTTCAGCTACCGGGGGTAGCTGAGACCCCCCAGATTATGAATCGGGGTGTTTTTTTTGGACCCCGATCATGTGATCGGCGGTATATACTGTATACCGACGAACACATGAAAAAAAAAGAAATGGCCGGTAAAACTGATTTCTTTTTCATCTGACGTGATCAAACATGTCAGATGAGAAAGAAATCTAACCCCCTAGTGCCCCCAAAGCCCCCGGTACCGGAGAGTCCCCCCACCCCCACCCCTACCCCCACCGGACATCCAAAATGGCGCCGAAGCGCACAGAAAACTGCCGCCGGCGCCGGCTCTGCAGTCATTTCCCTCCGATCTGAAATGATCAAACATTTCAGATCGGAGGGAAATGTCCTCCCCCTGACCCCTCCTCCGGTCCACCGGAGCCCTCTGGTCACCGGAGCCCCCTCCGGTTCTCCAGAGCCACCACCCCCCTCCCCCCTCCGGAAGATGGCGGCGCACAGCGCGCGGCCGCATTCATTCTGCTCTTTCTGCCGCATGTGACACGTCACATGCGGCAGAAAGGTGTCCCCAGGTCCCACTAGGTCACCCCCGTCACCCCCCCCAAAGCCCCCGGTTATACGTTACCTGTCTGCCGCTCCGTCCCGCGATCACGCCGCCTCCTTCTTCAATGCTGGCGGCGCATGCGCAGACAGCGGCTGTCAGCTGGATCCCTGCAAGCAGGGATCCTGCTGACGTCGCAACTGCACAGGCTCCACTGTGGACCGGGGGAGGGTGAGTGCGGTAATCTGCAGTCACACTCCTCACATGGAGAGACTGCTGTTCCAGAAAATGGGGGGTACGTTCTGTGAGCGTGCCCCTCATATTCTGGAATGAGGTTACTGCAGGTCACTCTGCCCTAGGTTGGACCGGGGCAGTGTGAGTGCAGTATTCTCAGATTACTGCACCCACACTGCTCATGGAGAGCTTGCTCTTCCAGAAAATGGGGGATACGTTCCCTGAACGTGCCCCCCATATTCTAGAAGATCCAGAGTCGCCGAGGGACCTCCAAAATGGATTACAGCGACCGGAATTTCTTTATTTTCAATAAATTGGTAAAAGAGGAATGTTTCGGGGAGTGTTTTTTCAAATAAATTTTTTTTTTGTCTTTTTTTTTTCTATTACTGACTGGGTTAGTGATGTCGGGTATCTGTTCAGATGCCGTGACATCACTAACCCCAGGGCTTGATGCCAGGTGACATTACAGCTGGTATCAACCCCATATATTACCCCGTCTGCCACCGCACCAGGGCGCGGGATGAGCTGGGGCGAAGCGCCAGGATTGGCGCATCTAATGGATGCGCCACTTCTGGGGCGGCTGCGGCCTGCTATTTTTAGGCTGGGAAGAGTCCAATAACCATGGCTCTTCCCACCCTGAGAATACCAGACCCCAGCTGTCCGCTTCACCTTGGCTGGTGATCTAATTTGGGGGGGACCCCACGTTTTTTTTTTTTTTAAAAAACGCCTGGGGAGCCCTCCAAATTGATCACCAGACAAGGTGAAGCTGTCAGCTGTGGTTTGCAGGCTACAGCTGTCTGCTTTACCCTAGCTGGCTATCAAAAATAGGGGGGACCCCACGTCGTTTATTTTAATTATTAATTTTTGGGGGGGCTAAATACAAGGCTAGGCACCCTTTAGTGCCACATGAAAGGCACTAAAGGGCGCCAGCTTAGAATATGCAGGGGGTGGGACGTTATATATGTTTGACATCTATCCATTCATCCATTGTAGCATTTTACGCTGTGTGCCCACAATCAGGGTTTGCAGCGTTTTGGGCGCAGAGTGTATTCCCTGTGTCCATAACGCTGCATTGTGCAGTAGAAGCACAGTGGAAGGATTTTTAGAAATCCCATGCCCAATGTGCTTCTTTTCTCCGCAGCATAAACCGACCTGTGGCGCAGCTTCCCGAGCCTCAGCATGTCAATTTATGCTGCGGAGATGAGTGTTCTCTGCAGGTAGCATAGAGCTCCACAGCGGCCTGAACCCAAATCGTGGGCATGGGCAGCTGCGTTCTCCCGTGGACAACACTCACATCTCTGCAGGAGGCTGACACTGTGTACTAGACGCCGTGTCGCTGGATCATGGCCACATAGCCTAAAAGTGAGACATTTGTTGCTACAGCAACATTTTTGTGAAGTACCTGTGGATTCAAAATGCTTACTATACTCCTGAATAAAATCCAGTTTCCAAACTGGGGTCACTTGTGGGGGTTTTCTGACGTATAGGTACCCAAGGGGCCCTGCTAATGTGACATGGTGCGCGCAATTTATTTCAACTTTTCCAGAATTCAAATGGTGCTCCCTCCATTCCAAGCCCTCCCATTTATCCAAACAGAGGTTTTTGGCCACATGTGGGGTATCCCTGTGCTCATAAGACATTGGACAACAACCTGTGGGGTCCACGGTTTGTTGTTGTCTCTTGAAAAAGTGAGAAATTTGATGCTAAAGCAACAGTTTTGTGAAAAAAATGAAATTTTCAATATGGCAACCTAAGCTTATCAAATTCTGTGAAGTACTCGTGGATTCAAACTGCTCACTATACACCTAGATAAAAGCCTTGAGGTGTCTTGTTTCCAGAATGAAGTCACTTGTGGGGGACCGCCACTGTTTAGGCACCTCAGGGGCTCTCCAAATGCAACCTGGCGTCCGCTATTGATTCCAGCCAATTTTGCAGTCAAATGGCGCTCCTTCCCTTCCGAGCCCTGCTGTGCGCCCAAACAGTTGATTTCTACCACATATAAGGTATCGCCAAACTCAGGAGAAATTGCACAATAAATGTTATGCTGAATTTTTTCCTTTTACTCTTGTAAAAAAAAAAAGCTACCTGGTTGAAATAACAATTTTGTGGTAAAATTTTATTTTTTTTTTTCATGGCTCAACGTTATAAAATTCTGTGAAGCACCTGAGGGTTCTGGGTACTCACCAAACATCTAGATAAATTCCTTGAGGGGCCTAGTTTCCAAAATGGGGTCACTTGTGCGGGGTTTCTGCTGTTTAGGTACCTTAGAGGACCTCCAAATGCGACATGGTGCCCGCAATCTATTTCAGCCAAATTTGCTTTCCAAAATTCAAATATTGCTCCTTCTGTTCCGAGCCCTCCCATTTGTCCAAACAGAGGTTTCTGACCACATGTGGGGTATCGGCGCGCTCATAAGAAAGTGGGGAACAAGTTTTGGGGTCCATTTTGTTGTGTTATTTCTTCTAAAAGTGAATAAATTTGGGTTAGAGCAACATTTTTAGGTAAAATTTAATTTTTGCTTTTTTTCATTCCACATTGCTTTTGTTCATGTGAAGCACCTGAAGGGTTAATAAACTTCTTGAATGTGGTTTTGAGTACTTTGGGGGGTGCAGTTTTTAGAATGGTGTCACTTTTGGGTGTTTTCTGTCATCTAGGCCTATTGAAGTTACTTCAAATGTGATGTGGTCCCTAAAAAACTGGTTTTGTAAATTTTGATGTAAAAATGAGAAATTGCTGATAAACTTTGAACCCCTCTAACTTCCTAACAAAAAAAAATTTTGTTTCCAAAATTGTGCTGATGTAAAGTAGACATGTGGGAAATGTTATTTATTAACTATTTTGTGTCACAGAAATCTCTGGTTTAACGGTATAAAAATTCAAAAGTTGAAAATTGCTAAATTTTCAAAATTTTTGCCAATATTCAATTTTTTTCATAAATAAACACAAAAAATATTGTCCTAAATTTGGTACTAACATGAAGTCCAATATGTGACGAAAAAACAATCTCAGAATCACCGGGATCCGTTGAAGCGTTCCAGAGTTATAACCTCATGAAGTGACACTGGTCAGAAGTGCAAAATTTGGTCTGGTCATTAAGGTGAAAATTAGCTCCGTCACTAAAGGGTTAAATAAATAGATCTTTGAATAAAAATAAGTTCCACAACTGGATGTGTTAAAGATTTTTTTTCCTGTGCTGACATAAACTTCTAAATGTGCTCCTTATATGAACTGTTTAATGGCTGGTCTAACCATGTAGGAAAATTGTCGGCACAGCTCCTGGCCAGGGAAGGACACAAAGAATAAAGAATTTATACAAATATTACAGCATGTGATCACACCTGATGCTTTCTATGAGGTAAAGCCTTTCCCTGCCTTTTTAATACCAATGTTTTAAATTACAGAAAAATTCTTCTACCTCAGAAAGATTCAGCTGTCTTTACAGTATAACTTATTTTGTTTCCTCCCCTTTCCGATTAGGCTAAGTTCACATTTCCGTTGATTTGTATCAGTCACATGCGTCGCTTGACGCATGTGACTGATGCGCTGTTCAACGCTGTACAACGGATGACAAAGAACAGAATTCTTTGTCGGATTCGTTGTGTGCGGGGGGCGGTGTTCGGGGGCAGAGCCGAGCGGGGGGGCGGGGCCAGGTGCTGAGGATGTCAGTGGAAGTGCTGCGGTCTGCATGGCTGGGGACAGGTGAGTGTATCTGTGAGTGAGTGTGTGTATGTGCATGTATGTATGTATGTATGTATGTATGTATGTGTGTGCACATGCAAAGTGCGGGAGGGGGCGGAGCCGAGCGGGGGGCGGGGCCAGGTGCTGAGGATGTCAGTAGAAGTGCTGCGGTCTGCATGGCTGGGGACAGGTGAGTGTATGTGTGAGTGAGTGTGTGTATGTGCATGTATGTATGTATGTATGTATGTGTGTGTGTGTGTGCACATGCAAAGTGCGGGAGGGGGCGGAGCCGAGCAGGGGGCGGGGCCAGACGAGGGTGTCAGTGCTTGTCTGCATGGCTGGGGACAGGTGTGTGTGTGTACATACACGTGCGGAGTGCGGGAGGGGGCGGGGCCGAGCGGGGAAGTGTCGGCCTCCCTGCACACGTAACCAGCCTAAATATCGGGTAACAGCAAAGCACCCGATGTTTACCTTGGTTACCCGATATTTACCTTGGTTACGGGCCTACACCGCTTAGCGCTGGCTCCTTGCACCGTAACCAGGGTAAATATCGGGTAACCAACCAAAGCTGGTGACGTGTGCAGGGAGCCAGAGAGCATGCGCAGCGAAATCCGACGGATCTCGCTGCTCAAAAAACGTTACATGCTGCGTTCCCCCCGCCCGGCGGTCAGTCGTTCCACGACTGATCAGTCGGGCGGAGGGTGCAACGCAGCATCATCAGTCACAATCCGCTGCTCATACAAGTCTATGGGAGCAGCGGAATCCGCTAAACGGATTCCGCTGTTTACAAGAGCAGCGGATTGTGACTGATAGATTTTAGCGGAAATGTGAACTTAGCCTTAGAAGGATATGTGCCGATCATCTTTTTACGTGGTCATGCACGGCCATTACACAGTACATAGCACAGACACATATATAAAGAATATCTCAGCACAGGAATATTTATTATTAACACATCCATTTATAGAGTTTATTATTAACCCCTTTTTGACATGTACAGTGCCGTGGCAGGTGCATTCCCGTAAACCATCATACATGTACGGCGCTGCGATCGCTCCAGCTCAAAAGCAAGGCTGGAAAAATCATCAGCTGGTGCCAGCTATATATATCAACTCAATGCACAAAAAAGTCACCACTCAGGTCCAGTATGTGTAAATGGAAATACAGGGTGATTAAAAAAGATTCAGCAGGTTTCAAAGAGGTATATTTCAAAATGTATTACATGCACAATTGTGAATTGCACATGATAACGAGCTTAGCACATAATATCTGTAAATGTCCTATGTTTCCTCCTTTTGTCACGCAACACACATCTATACGGAAATCCAGTTGGAGCTAAACAAACTGCAGCATGTCCAGGTGAAGGTCATTAGAGCGGTGTAGAATACGTATAGGATGTTCTGGCACTTCAGGGCTCTGCAAGATCAGTCTAAAAAACTTCGAGGAAAATTTTTGCTCCACAAATCAAATGGCGCTCCTTCTATCCCGAGCCCTGTGGTGCGGCTAAACAGTACTGTACAGTCACATGTGGGGTATTGCCATGTCTAGGAGAAATTGTATAACACATTTTGGGGCCTTTTTTTACCGATTCTCCTTGTGAAAATTGGAAATAAGGGGTTAAAACAACATTTTAGTGGTAAAAATTGAATTGTTTTTTCTTTACGGCTCAATAGTATAACATTTTGTGACACACCTGTGGTATCAATGTGCTCAATGCACCCCTAGATGAATTTATTGAGGGGTGCAGTTTGTAAAATGTGGTCACTTGTGGGGGGTTTCTGCTGTTCTAGCACCTCAGGGGCTCTGCCAATGTGACATGGCACCCGCAAACCATTCCAACTAAATCTGCACTCCAAAATGGCGCTCCTTCCTTTCTTCACTTTGTATTGTTCCTCAAAAGTAATTTTTAACCACATATTGGGCACTGGCGTACTCATTAAAAAGTGCCCAAAAAATTTTATGGTTCAGTATCTCCTGTTACCCAGTGAATTTGAAAAATTTGGTGTTAGCGCAACAATTTTGTGGTTGTGCTCACCACAGGTAAATTTCTTGACGGATCTACATTCCAAAATGGGGTCACTAATGGGGAGCTCCACTGATTAGGCACACCAGATTTCCAAATGCTACATGGTGTCTGTTAATGATTCCAGTCAATTTTGCAGTCAAATAGCGCTCCTTTTCTTCCAAGCCCTGCCGTGCGCCCAAACAGTTAATTCCCATCACATATTGTATGAGGTATCTGTGTGGAGAAACTGCACAATAAATTTTTATAGTAGAAAAAGAAAGGAAAGGATCCGGCACAACCTCTTCTTAGAATAAAATCATCATAATCTTTATTTGAGAGTATTAGAAATACCATCCGTGAAAACCGAAAAAGATGTTAATCCATGGGAGCTTAACGCGTTTCGTACTTCAATATAAAAACAGAAGAGAGTCCTTAGAGAAGTTGTCCAGTTACCAAAACTGATTTTTTTTTTCTGATAAATCTTGCTAATATGTGCCCCTCAACACATCTATTATGTTTTGTCAGCAAAATTACCTTTTATTGTGCACTAGCAGCACACGGTCATTGCTGGCTCCAGCTCTGATGGGGTTAATCTCTCCTCTGACTTCCTGTGTTCAGTTCCTACAAGTCCCAGAACTCTTTGTGGCTCTAGGGCGGTGTCTGGCTTATCTAACACACCCATTGTGTCTAATACACCAACTCTGCTCCCACCCAAACCCTCCTCCCTGCCTCTTCCCTGTGGATGCACTGAGATCATCAATCACACAGACAGCAGCAGCTCTACACAGCCAGGGGAAGAAAGTGTGTGTGCGCGTATATACAGTGTGTGTGTATATACAGTGTATGTGTGTATACAGTGTGTGTGTGTATATATACAGTGTGTGTGTGAGTGTGTGTATGTCATACTCACCTGTCTGCAGGGTCCCGGTGCCATGCCTGCTTCCAGCCCCTGTCTCGGTACCACCGCTCTGGCTGTGTGCAGTCTCCCCGGGGCACGTACGAAGCTTGCAGGACCTGGCGGTAGATCACCTGATGCAGTCACCTGACGCATCAGCTGATCATAGTGTCGCCGGCTTCTTCGCGCTCGGCCGGCTATCAGCTGATCCTGCTGTCAGGGGACTTCATCAGCTGATTACCGGCAGCTCCTGCAGTGATGGGCCAGGATCAGACTCCGCTGCAGGAGCTACCGGTAATCAGCACAGACGTGAGTATATTTTTTTTTTTTTTTGCACTGATGCTTCAGCTGATTGTATAAATCGGCTTTTATACAATCAGCTGCTGTGTCATGTGATTCACATCCTTTAACCTGACACATCATCTGATCGCTTTGCCTTCCAGCAAACCGATCAGATGATATTGGATCCTGATTGGACGGCGCGGGACCCTAACCCAGGATTACTGCGGAGGGGGGTTTATTTCAATAAAGATGGAGTCGCTAATTGTGTTGTGTTTTATTTCTAATAAAAATATTTTTCTGCGTGTTGTGTTTTTTTTTTTATCATTACTAGAAATTCATGGTGGCCATGTCTAATATTGGCGTGACACCATGAATTTTGGGCTTAGGGCCAGCTGATAATATACAGCTAGCCCTAACTCCATTATTACCTAGCTAGCCACCCGGCATCAGGGCAGCTGGAAGAGTTGGATACAGCTCCAGAAGATGGCACTTCTATGAAAGCGCCATTTTCTGGGGTGGCTGCGGACTGCAATTCGCAGTGGGGGTGCCCAGAAAGCTTGGGCACCCTTCACTGTGGATTCCAATCCCCAGCTGCCTAGTTGTACCCGGCTGGACACTAAAATTAGGCGAAGCTCACGTCATTTTTTTTTTAAATTATTTCATGAAATTCATGAAATAATTAAAAAAAAAAAAGAGCTTCTCTATATTTTTGGTTCCCAGCCGGGTACAAATAGGCAGCTGGGGGTTGGTGACATGCTCTGCTCTGACACATACTGTGCTGCATGTCACTGTATCCACTCTGGGACTTGTTGTGCAGGTGACCTGATGATACATGTCACTAACTTGCTCCACTCTGTGACTTCTGCTGCATTGTTCCAACTGTATACACTCTCACCTGAACAAGTCTCAGAGTGGGGCAGTTAGTGACATGTATCATCCGGTCACCTGCACAACAAGTGCCAGAGTGGTGAAAGATAGTGACATGCAGCACACTATGTGTCAGAGCAGAGCATGTCACTGTCTCCACTCTGGGACTTGTTGTGCAGGTGACCGGATGATACATGTCACTAACTGCCCCACTCTGTGATTTCTGCTGCATAGTACCAACTGTATACACTCTCACCTGCACAACAAGTCCCATAGTGGAGACAGTTAGTGACATGTAGCATCCGGTCACCTGCACAACAAGTCCCAGAGTGGAGACAGTGACATGCAGCACACTATGTGTCAGAGCAGAGCATGTCACTGTCTCCACTCCGCTGACCTCACAGCCCGTACACGCTGCGATGGATGCAGGGGGACACAGAACAAGTAATCGGCCGACACTGGAGTCATCTGATTACTTGGGATGAATGAGAAGTAAAATGCTCTGGTGCTCGATGGGCGAAGCCCATGCCGATTTTTTAAAAAAAATTCATTAAAAATAATAAAAAAAATAATCACATTGTTTGTGGGCTCCCGCTGCATTTTCTATTGCTAAGGGTAACCAAAGCAGCTACTGGCTGCTAGCCCCCGCTGCTTGGTGTTACTTTCACTGGCAATAGAAATGCAGGGAAGCATTTTTTTTTTTACAAAGGTTTTTCCCTGAAAACGTTTTTAAGAAAATGACGTGGGCTTCGCCATATTTTTGTATGCTAGCCAGGTACAGCAGGCAGCTACTGGCTGCCCCCAACCCCCAGCTGCCTAGTTGTACCCGGCTGGGAACCAAAAATATAGAGAAGCCCTTTTTTTCATGAATTTCATGAAATAATTTAAAAAAAAAAAAAAAAATGATGTGGGCTTCGCCAAATTTTTGAGTCCAGCCAGGTACAACTAGGCAGCTGGGGATTGGAATCCACAGTGCAGGGTGCCCAAACTTTCTGGGCCCCCCACTGCGAATTGCAGTCCACAGCTGCCCCAGAAAATGGAGCCTTCATAGAAGCGCCATCTTCAGGCGCTGTATCCAACTCTTCCAGTGGCCCTGGTGGCAGGTGGCACGCTGGGTAATAAGGGGTTAATACCAGCTATGTTTTACCAGCTGGTATAAAGCCCGAGATTCTTAATGTCAGGCCAAGTTTAACCTGGCCATTAAGAATCTCCAACAAAGGGTTTAAAAAAAAAAAAAAAGACATCACACAGAGAAAAATACTTTATTAGAAATAAATACACAGACACAGTAGGGACTCCATGTTTATTACTCCCCCTCACCCCTCCACGATGGAGAGATTTCTGTACTGACCATGCCAGGAGAGCGAGGAAAAAGAGCGAGCGGGGGGGGGGGAGGAAAAGAGAGCGAGAGGGGGGGGGGAAGAGAGCGAGCGGGGGGGGAGAAGAGAGCGAGCGGGGGGGAGAAGAGAGAGAGAGGGGGAGAAGAGAGAGGGGGGGGAGAAGAGAGAGAGGGGGGGAGAAGAGAGAGGGGGGGGAGAAGAGAGAGAGGGGGGGAGAAGAGAGAGAGGGGGGGGAGAAGAGAAAGAGAGGGGGGAGAAGAGAGAGAGAGGGGGGAGAAGAGAGAGAGAGGGGGGGAGAAGAGAGAGAGAGGGGGGGAGAAGAGAGAGAGAGGGGGGGAGAAGAGAGAGAGAGGGGGGGAGAAGAGAGAGAGAGGGGGGAGAAGAGAGAGAGAGGGGGGCAGAAGAGAGAGAGAGGGGGGGAGAAGAAAGAGAGAGGGGGGGAGAAGAGAGAGAGAGGAGGGGAGAAGAGAGAGAGGGGGGGAGAAGAGAGAGATAGGGGGGAGAAGAGAGCGAGAGGGGGGGAGAAGAGAGAGAGAGGGGGGGAGAAGAGAGAGATAGGGGGGGGAGAAGAGAGAGAGAGGGGGGGAGAAGAGAGAGAGAGAGGGGGGGAGAAGAGAGAGAGAGAGAGAGGGGGGGAGAAGAGAGAGAGGGGGGGAGAAGAGAGAGAGGGGGGGGAGAAGAGAGAGAGGGGGGGAGAAGAGAGAGAGGGGGGAGAAGAGAGAGAGGGGGGAGAAGAGAGAGAGGGGGGGAGAAGAGAGAGAGAGGGGGGGAGAAGAGAGAGAGAGAGGGGGGGAGAAGAGAGAGAGAGGGGGGGGAGAAGAGAGAGAGAGGGGGGGAGAAGAGAGAGAGAGGGGGGGAGAAGAGAGAGAGAGGGGGGGAGAAGAGAGAGAGAGGGGGGGAGAAGAGAGAGAGAGGGGGGGAGAAGAGAGAGAGAGGGGGGGAGAAGAGAGAGAGAGGGGGGGAGAAGAGAGAGAGAGGAGGGAGAAGAGAGAGAGAGGGGGGGAGAAGAGAGAGAGAGGGGGGGAGAAGAGAGAGAGGGGGGGAGAAGAGAGAGAGAGGGGGGAGAAGAGAGAGAGGGGGGAGAAGAGAGAGAGAGGGGGGAGAAGAGAGAGAGAGGGGGGAGAAGAGAGAGAGAGGGGGGAGAAGAGAGAGAGAGGGGTGGAGAAGAGAGAGAGAGGGGGGGAGAAGAGAGAGAGGGGGGGAGAAGAGAGAGAGAGGGGGGGAGAAGAGAGAGAGAGGGGGGAGAAGAGAGAGAGAGGGGGGGAGAAGAGAGAGAGAGGGGGGGGAGAAGAGAGGGAGAGGGGGGGGGAAGAGAGAGAGGGGGAGAAGAGAGAGAGGGGGGGGAGAAGAGAGAGAGGGGGGGGAGAAGAGAGAGAGAGGGGGGAGAAGAGAGAGAGAGGGGGGGAGAAGAGAGAGAGAGGGGGAGAAGAGAGAGAGAGGGGGGAGAAGAGAGAGAGAGGGGGGGGGAGAAGAGAGAGAGAGGGGGGAGAAGAGAGAGAGAGGGGGGGGAGAAGAGAGAGAGAGGGGGGGAGAAGAGAGAGAGAGGGGGGAGAAGAGAGAGAGGGGGGGGAGAAGAGAGAGAGAGGGGGGAGAAGAGAGAGAGAGGGGGGAGAAGAGAGAGAGAGGGGGGAGAAGAGAGAGAGAGGGGGGGAGAAGAGAGAGAGAGGGGGGGAGAAGAGAGAGAGAGGGGGGAGAAGAGAGAGAGAGGGGGGAGAAGAGAGAGAGAGGGGGAGAAGAGAGAGAGAGGGGGGGAGAAGAGAGAGAGAGGGGGGGAGAAGAGAGAGAGAGGGGGGAGAAGAGAGAGAGAGGAGGGAGAAGAGAGAGAGAGGGGGGAGAAGAGAGAGAGAGGGGGAGAGAAGAGAGAGAGGGGGGGAGAAGAGAGAGAGAGGGGGGGAGAAGAGAGAGAGAGGGGGGAGAAGAGAGAGAGAGGGGGGGAGAAGAGAGAGAGAGGGGGGGAGATGAGAGAGGGAGAGAGAAGAGAGAGAGGGGGAGAGAAGAGAGAGAGGGGGGGAGAAGAGAGAGAGGGGGGAGAAGAGAGAGAGGGGGGGAGAGAGAGAGGGGGGGGAGAGAGAGGGGGGGAGAAGAGAGAGAGGGGGGGGAGAAGTGAGAGAGAGGGGGGAATAGAGAGAGAAGGGGGGGAGAGAGAGAAGGGGGGGAGAAGAGAGAGAGGGGGGGAGAAGAGAGAGAGGGGGGGAGAAGAGAGAGGGGGGGAGAAGAGAGAGAGGGGGGGAGAAGAGAGAGAGGGGGGAGAGAAGAGAGAGAGGGGGGGAGAAGAGAGAGGGGGGGGGGAGAAGAGAGAGGGGGGGGAGAAGAGAGAGAGGGGGGGGAGAAGAGAGAGAGGGGGGGAGAAGAGAGAGAGGGGGGGGAGAAGAGAGAGAGGGGGGGAGAAGAGAGAGAGGGGGGGAGAAGAGAGAGAGGGGGGGAGAAGAGAGAGAGAGGGGGGGAGAAGAGAGAGAGAGGGGGGGAGAAGAGAGAAAGAGGGGGGGAGAAGAGAGAGAGAGGGGGGGAGAAGAGAGAGAGAGGGGAGAGAAGAGAGAGAGGGGGAGAGAAGAGAGAGAGGGGGAGAGAAGAGAGAGAGGGGGGGAGAAGAGAGAGAGGGGGGGAGAAGAGAGAGAGGGGGGAGAGAGAGGGGGGGTGGGAGAGAGAGAGGGGGGGGAGAGAGAGGGGAGGAGAAGAGAGAGAGGGGGAGAAGAGAGAGAGAGGGGGGAATAGAGAGAGGGGGGGAAGAGAGAGAAGGGGGGGTTGAAGAGAAGGGGGGAGAAGAGAGAGAGAGGGGGGGAGAAGAGAGAGAGAGGGGGGGAGAAGAGAGAAAGAGGGGGGAGAAGAGAGAGAGAGGGGGGAGAAGAGAGAGAGAGGGGGAGAGAAGAGAGAGAGGGGGAGAGAAGAGAGAGAGGGGGAGAGAAGAGAGAGAGGGGAGAGAAGAGAGAGAGGGGGGGAGAAGAGAGAGAGGGGGGGGGAGAGAGAGGGGGGTGGGAGAGAGAGGGGGGGGGGGAGAGAGGGGGGGAGAAGAGAGAGAGGGGGGAATATAGAGAGAGGGGGGGGAAGAAGAGAGAAGGGGAGGGAGAAGAGAGAGAGGGGGGAGAAGAGAGAGAGGGGGGGAGAGAGAGAGAGGGGGGGAGAAGAGAGAGAGGGGGGGAGAAGAGAGAGAGGGGGGAGAAGAGAGAGAGGAGGGGAGAAGAGAGAGAGGGGGAGAAAAGAGAGGGGGGGAGAAAAGAGAGGGGGAGAAAAGAGAGGGGGAGAAAAGAGAGGGGGAGAAAAGAGAGGGGGGGGAGAAAAGAGAGGGGGGAGAAAAGAGAGGGGGGAAAAGAGAGAGAGGGGGGAGAAGAGAGAGAGGGGGGAGAAGAGAGGGGGGGGAGAAAAGAGAGAGGGGGGAGAGAGAGAGGGGGGAGAAAAGAGAGAGGGGGAGAAAAGAGAGAGGGGGGGAGAAAAGAGAGAGGGGGGGAGAAAAGAGAGAGGGGGGGAAGAGAGAGAGGGGGGGAGAAGAGAGAGAGGGGGGGAGAGAGAGAGAGGGGGAGAAGAGAGAGAGGGGGGAGAAGAGAGGGGGGAGAAGAGAGAGGGGGGGAGAAGAGAGGGGGGAGAAGAGAGGGGGAGAAGGAAGAGAGGGGGAGAAAGAGAGAGGGGGGGGAGAAAAGAGAGGGGGGGAGAAAAGAGAGAGGGGGGGGGGGGAGAAGAGAGTGGGGAAAGAACGGGGGAGGGGGGGCAGAGGTGCTCTGTCACCAACTGTCTCCACTCTGTGACTTGTGGTGCAGGTGACAGAGTGCAGACAGTTGGTCCCATGCAGCAGGACAGATGGCAGAGCACAGCGGTGACATGCCTGTCAGTGTCTTGCTGCTGGGAGGAGCACACGATCACACTGCCCGACACCGGACGCTCTCCTGACATCGCAGCAGAGCGGGCGGGTGGACAGTGTGATCACATACTTACGTGCAGGGGGGGATTCAGCTGAAGAACCCCCCCCTGTACTGCACACTGGCGCCCCGTGCCTCACCATTAGCCGGCTCCACACTGACGTCCTCCGGATCCTCCCCTCGATGCTGAGCTGTGACGTGCGGTAGTTACCGCCCACAGCCCTGTCACTCAATCTGAATGGCGCCGGCATCCTGTGACGTACCCGTCCAGTTTGAGAGCCCGGAAATGCCGGGACGTCAGAGGATGCCGGCGGCCACAGCTCCAGGAGGTCATGTGACCGGCACTGAGCGTGCAGCATAGCGCCGCTCAGTGCCAGAACTGGAAACACAAGCCAATGGAGAAGACGCCTAGAAAGGTAAGTATAACTCCTACAGAAAATAAAAAAAATGGGTGAACCACCCCTTTAATCATAAGTATGCTATGTATACCACAGAGCTACTAAAATAGACTGACTTGTTAGATGGACACAAGGGAGGGGCAGGCCGTACTTAATTACATGCACCTAAAGGTGAGTGCTGCACAGCATACAAAATCACAAACAGCAGTATGACCAAGTGATATACTAGGTTTACAAAAAATATATATATATATATATATTATTATATATAATAATTATACATACACACGTCAATCTGGATATGTGCATCCAATGTCGGAAGAGCTAATCTGATAGAAAATAATATTGGTGGATAAAAAAGAATAAAATAAAAATATGTAATAAAACACCTAAATATAGGCATATATGCATATAGGAAAAAAAATATTATATATATATATATAACAATATTTTTTTTTCCTATATGCATATACGCCTATATTTAGGTGTTTTATTACATATTTTTATTTTATTCTTTTTTCTTTTTGGATTTTTGCATATTGATAATCCAAATCCATATTTTATATATATATATATATATATATATATATATATATATATATATATATATATATATATATGGATTTGGATTATCAATATGCAAAAATCCAAAATTCATCCCAAAAATTTATAAAGAGTAGCTCATCCAACAGGAAGGAATACCCGACAAATGTAAGGATACAATCAAAAATACATATGTATCCAACCATGTAAGCACATACGATATGAAAAATAATAAAAGATCCAAATATATAAAGTATGAGCAGCATGTCCAAAATACGACAATTAAATGACTATAGACAATCTTCAATAACAAATCCACCAAAAAGAAATATATAAAAGGGATCAAACATTACCACAAATATCACTGGCAGATGAACATGAAAGGTTTTAAAGTTACCCAGATTTTTCTCTAAAAAATATAACATAAATCAGAGCGATAATTAAAGCCGCCAGGATATCTTGAATCTAGTCTCAGGATCCATTTGGCCTCCGATAACAAGAGAGCCTGGAACCAGTCCCCCCGCGGGGGGGTCTGGGGACCGACTCTACAACTGTGATTATCAAAGATGAAAAGTCCGCTGAGTGACATTCAATAGAATGCCTGGTTAGACCAGATAAAGAACGTTTCTTAACTAATGCCACATAATTCAAAGAGGTTTTGTCCTGAGCTGCTGGCGGTATCCGAACATGCTCTGAAATTCTGGCTGCGGACGGTAGTATTAGCTCATATGATTCTAGTAGGGGGACTCATGCCCCACGTCCCTCAAAAAACTTACCAGGGAGAGGCATAGGTCACGAAGAGCTGGCAGAAAACACAAGCGGGGGGGAAGGGAGATATTTTCTCCGCCCCAAGAAACGCAGGTACTGGAGAAACCGACACATCAGGGTTCTTTAGAGATTCCAGTACTCAACCTGTCCACGTGTATTCTAAGTCCAGCTCAAATTGATGTCTTGCAAAAAGGCCTCAATTTTGCCCCTAGTAATAGGCCTGACCTTTTCCAAACTCTGAGGGATGTAAACAAGTTTGTTAGAAATCTCACCGTTAAGAGACATTTTTCAGGTATTGAAGATACTGATATTGCTGAACAGGATTTATCGGATCCTATGATAACTGACTCCACTCGGGTTCCCTTATTCTTGAGCTTGAAAGAGCAAGTTGCGGTTACACATTTATATGAATTAAGTGACACCTGCATGAGCACTCCTGTCCCCCCTCCTTTTGTCACCAAGAATCCAGCCTTTTACATTATTGCCTCCAGGGGCCACATTATGGATACGTTTCAGGACCTGATTGAGTCTGAAGTTAGAAATTTACTTTCTAGAGATTCCCAGACCCAGGATAATCTATTATCTTCTGAGAGGAAGGCACTGAAAGAGTTAAAGAGTAATGACTATATTGTTGTTCGAGGAGCAGATAAGGGGGGGATCAGTAGTGGTGCTGGATAGCACGTTGTATGAGATGGAGATCAATGCGATTCTAAGTGATACTTCCACCTATAGGTGGCTGTCTTGTGACCCCACATCTGATTTTTCCTCCAAGCTACATACCCTTCTATCACGGGGCCTTGAATGGGGGGTTCTTAGTAAAAAGACCTATGAATATATTTTTGTGGATTCTCCGGTATGTCCCATTTTCCAGGGCCTCCCGAAGGTTCATAAAGGCATCTCCCCCCCCCCGCTGAGACCCATAGTAGCCAGCACTGGATCCCTGACTGGTAACCTGAGTGATTGGCTGGATCATCATATCCAGCCTCTCATGAAACGAACTACAGGTCACATCAGAGATACCAAAAGTTTGTTACAATGTTTAGAGAAGATACCGTGGACTAATAATTCTTTCTGGATAACGAGCGATGTAATTTCATTATATCCCAGCATACCACACAGGGAAGCCCTTCAGGCCCTATATTTCCATTTGGAGAGGTATAGTCCTTTGGATGATGTTTCCAAAGAATTTATTCTTATGACCGCTGGTTTTTTGTTGACCCATAACTTTTTTCAATTTAACAGTGTCTTTTTTTCTCCAGACAGTTGGATGCCCTATGGGGGCAAGTTTTTCATGTTCCCTAGCCAATATTTACATGGCCTACTGGGAGGAACAATATATCTATGCGAGTAACAACCCATTTTTAGACTCAATTTTTTGGTACGCTAGGTATATTGATGACCAGATCCTGATATGCAAAGCAGATGGTTATGGTTCCCCCCAGCAGGCCATGGAGGCTCTCAATACTTACTTCAACTTACTTCAATGGAAATTCTCTCAATTTGAGATTTACTATGAATTTATATATGTAATTGGCTCCCTTTTTGAACATCTTGCTGTCTGGAGATTCTTTGACTGGTACCATTCAATCTACTTTGTATAGGAAGCCCATTTGTGGAAACACCTCCCTCCATGCTAGTAGCTGCCATATGCCCCACACTTTATACAACTTACCTGTGGGTGAATTCCTGCGAGCAAAACGGTCATGTTCATCGGAGGTGTCTTATAGTGATGAAGCTGCCCGCATCAGGCATAGACTTAGCAAGAGAGGATATTCTGATCGTGTTTTGAATAGGGCTACTTCTATTGCTGCTAATAGGACCAGATCTGATTTATTAAAGGATCGCTCTGCTACGGCTACTGCTAAAAATTGGGTCACTTTTTCTACTCCATTTAGTACCGACTTTTTTCAGATTAAGCGGATCATTCAGCGGTTTATTCCCCTGTTATGCCAGGATGTTGTCTTAAATACAGTCCTCCATCCAGGAATAAATATAGTGGCTAGAAAGGCTTGTACTATTGGTAATTTAGTGGCTCCTAGTAGGTTTTCTTCTAAAAAAATCTAAAAAATCCAATAAAACCTGGCTCAGTGTCACCGGCTCTTACAGGTGTGGGTCCAGTCGCTGTGGCCTTTGTCGATTTATGCGCAACAATAAATCCTTTTTGAGCAGTAATGGGGAGTATATTAACATCCATTCATTCATTAATTGTGCTTCCACGCATGTGGTTTATGTAGCCACATGCACATTATGCGGTAAAAACTACGTAGGCTGCACATCCAGAGCACTCAGAGCCAGAATTTCAGAGCATGTTCGGATACCGCCAGCAGTTCAGGACAAAACCTCTTTGAATTATGTGGCATTAGTTAAGAAACGTTCTTTATTTGGTCTAACCAGGCATTATATTGAATGTCACTCAGCGGACTTTTCATCTTTGATAATCACAGGTGTAGAGTCGGTCCCCAGACACTCCCGCGAGGGGGACTGGTTCCAGGCTCTCTTATTATCGAAGGCCAAATGGATCCTGAGACTAGATTCAAGATATCCTGGCGGCTTTAATTACCGCTCTGATTTACGTTATATTTTTTAGAGAAAAATCAGGGTAACTTTAAAACTTTCATGTTCATCTGCCAGTGATATTTGTGGTAATGTTTGATCCCTTGATTTTTGCATATTGATAATCCAAATCCATATATTTATTTTATATATATATATATATATATATATATATATATATATATACACATACATACACTAGAAGGTGGCCCGATTCTACGCATCGGGTATTCTAGAATTTACGTATTGTGTAGTTAATGTATGACATTTGTTATATATATATATATATATATATATATACATATATATATATATATATATATATATAGATGTTGTTGTCTGTAGTTACCAAGTGTTTGTGTAGGGGCTGTACATGTTCTGGGTGTTGTCTGGGTGTGGTGGGGGGTGAAAGCGGTGTTGTTTGTGTGTTGCGTTGTGTCTCGTTATTTGTGGAGCGCTGTGTGTCTGTATCGTTGTGTGTGTGTGTTGCGCGGTTTGTGTGGGTGTGGGGTGTGTGTGTGTGTGTTTTGGGGGGAGGTATGTTTTGTGCAATGTGTGTGTTGTGCGGTATGTGCGTATATTTGCGTGTGCCGCGGTGTTTGTGTGTTGGGTGTTGTGTGTGTGCGGCATTGTCTGTGTGTGTGGGTGTCTGTGTAGGGCAGTGTTTGTGGTTCCCAGTGTGTGTGTGGTGTGTTGTGCAGTGCGTGTGTGGCAGTGTTTGTGTGTGTGTGTGTTTTGGGGGGAGGTGTGCACCCCCCATCGTGCTCCATCTCCCATGCTGCGCACCCCCCATCGTGCTCCATCCCCCATGCTGCGCACCCCCCCATCGTGCTCCATCCCCCATGCTGCGCACTCCCCATTGTGCTCCATCCCCCATGCTGCGCATTCCCCATCGTGCTCCATCCCCCATGCTGCGCACTCCCAAACGTGCTCCATCCCCCATGCTGCGCACTCCCCATCGTGCTCCATCCCCCATGCTGCGCACCCCCATCATGCTCCATCCCCCATGCTGCACACTCCCAATCGTGCTCCATCCCCCATGCTGGGCACCCCCCATCGTGCTCTATCCCCCATGCTGCGCAGTCCCCATCGTGCTCCATCCCCCATGCTGCGCACTCCCCATCGTGCTCCATCCCCCATGCTGCGCACCCCCCATCGTGCTCCATCCCCCATGCTGCGCACCCCCCCATCGTGCTCCACAGTCACACATCAGACAGTAAATACACACACATCTGATCGCATACAATCACACACACACACCCCACTTTTCCCTGTGCCCACCGGTGGGCGGTCCCAGCAGCTGTGCTGCACGCCGTGCTCCTCTGCCGACACTCACAGATCCGATCGCATACACTCACACACACACACTCACACATCAGAACACACTCACACACACACACTGACGATATCGCACATACGCGCTCACACAATCACAACATCCGGAGATACCACATGCTTCCGGCCATGTGATCCTCCGGCAGGTCCTGGAAGGTCACTGCACAGTATCGCCGCCAAGAAGCAAGCGATATCACGGGATGTTGTGAGTGTGTGGATGCGATCTGATGTGTGTGTGAGGTGTGTGTGAGAGTGAGTGTGATCTGATGTGGATGTGTGTGTGTATATGTGTGTGTCTGTTCTTACGTGTGTGCGTGTGTGTGTGTTCCGCCGCTGCAGGACCTTGATGCGCTCACCTCGGGGTGAGCGGCCAATCCGTGCGGGGGGGCGGAGCCGAGGAGAGCGGCCAATCCGTGCGGGGGGAGGAGCCGAGGCGAGCGGCCAATCCGTGAGGCCGAGCAGTCAATCCGTGCAGGGGAGCGGGGCCATGGCGAATCCGTGAAGCCGAGCGGCCAATCCGTGCGGGGGGGTAGGGCCATGGCGAGCACAGCGGCCAATCCGCTGTTTGTCACCGTAAGGACATGGCCAATCCGTGCGGGGGGGGGGCGGACCCGATGCGAGGCAAGGCGAGCGGCCAATCCGTGCGGAGGGGAGGAGCCGAGGCGAGGCGAGCGGCCAATCCGTGCGGGGGGCAGGGCCATGGCGAGCCCAGCGGCCAATCCGCTGTTTGTCACCGTAAGGACATGTCACGGTAAGGACACAATTTTGGAGCAAGACAGACAGACAGACAGACAGAATAAGGCAATTATATATATAGATATATATATATTTTTTTTTTCCCTATATGCATATATGCCTATATTTAGGTGTTTTATTATATATTTTTATTTTATTCTTCTTTATCCACCAATATTATTTTTTATCAGATTAGCTCTTCCAACATTGGATGCACATATCCAGATTGACGTGTATATATTATATATATATATTTTTGTAAACCTAGTATATCACTTGGTCATACTGCTGTTTGTGATTTTGTATGCCGTGCAGCACTCACCTGTAGGTGCATGTAATTAAGTACGGCCTGCCCCTCCCTTGTGTCCATCTAACAAGTCAGTCTATTTTAGTAGCTCTGTGGTATACATGGGATACTTATGATTAAGGACTCGCTTCTGTTTTTATACTGAAGTCCGAAATCATTGGCAGATCTGTGGTTGCAGTGAAATCATGGACATATTGTTCCATCTGTACACAGCCACAAACCTGGCACTGATTGTCCACAATTTCACTGCAACCACAGATCTGCTGCAGATTTATCTCTGTGTGTGACAGGGCCTTAACTGTATGCACGGATAGGATGGTGCAAAGACAAGATTCTAAATTATGTCATATTTTCCCATAGGAACCTTATGTTGGAATGGTATGATGCCCATATTTACAAGCATACTTCCACCATCCTAGATACACCTATTCAAGTTTCCGTGATTTCCTAAGCCTTAAAATCATTGCACTTGCAGCAAGAGAAGAAATTAGGTTTCCCAAACACAAATCTCTCCATAGATTGTTTGTAAAGTGTGACGGGGTATGCTACAGAGCAGGCAGGGAAACCAGGTCGATGAACAATCCAACAAGTTTTATTGAGGCAGGGAGCATAAAACATCCAATATTCAAATGGTTCTTTAGAGTCCACAATGAGTCTACACAAAGAAAACAGATCCGGGGTGCCACACAGCAATCCGATGCCAAACAAAATGCAACAACAGTCCTTAGATGTGTTCCTTAAATCCGATAGCATGGCTGAGACAACACAATCCCACGTAGCAGCTGATCTTCAATGTCCCATAGTCCATACACAGGCACCAGGACCTGCCCTCAGCATAAATCCTCGCCTTTCCCCAACAAAGCATCAACTAACTCCAAAACATGTGATTGATTCTTCCCCCTCTCCTTAGATCCACCCACTGGATGGGAAAGGGTTAACACCGACTTTTTAGTATGTGACTTTATTTGGAAAGGATTCCAGGAACTACAGGCTGGTATTACTTGAGTCCCATGCAGAGAAGAACAAAGATACAGTCGCCCACTAGATGTTGACCACGGCCTGATTACATTAAAGTTCAGACACATAGGCAAGGGAGGGACACACTGTTACATAAAGTTAATTATTCTACATATGGGAGGGAAAATATGGCCGTTCCATTTCTGGCATGAGATGTCATTGGCATGAGGATGTCCATTCTGCTTTAGGGGCAATTACTTCACCATAACAGTTTGCTCCTCCAGAAACTCAGATACAATCTGGATAATTTATCTACACAGAGAAGGATGCTTCGGTGATTGTGAATTGTGATTTATGTGATACATAACACAGCCATATACAGTATACATATATAAAACGGTATGCCATTAACAGAGTATATACCTTTTTCTTTCCTCTCACGTCATTTATACCGCATGCTGAATGTTATAGAAACAAAACCATGAGTTGCTTATTAAATACATTACATTGATTTTACATGTATTAAAATACCAACTAAGATATGTAGTGTTTTGGGGACCTATGTAATAGTTAAAAATTCAAACAACATACTATAAAAAAACGGCACCCCTCAACATATTTCAAACTGCTTTCGAGTATTTTCTTAACCTTTTAGCTGCTTTTCAGAAATGAATGCTAAGTGACCTGATAGGAAAGAAAAATGTTGATTCTACCTCGTAAGTGTTGCCGAATTTTAAACAGGTCACTATAGCTGGCAGACTCTATGGCCATTATTCGGCCATGTATTGCGATGACAACCCTCAGAGCCAAAGAATCATGACTTCAAGATGCTGATAGGGTTAAAGAGGGGCCCCCACACTGTTAACGATCTAGAAGTCGTAGTCACTATTGACGACAGCATCTACGGGGTTAGCAGCCATGGTGCCATCACCGGTTTTGGCTGATGCAGCAGGTTGTTGGATATAGTGGACAGCCGACAGCTGCTACATTTTTAGCCATCTGTGGATGCTATTCACTTATATCTCAGGTCAGTTTTAAGTCAAATTGGTGGTCACAAAGGAATTAAGGAATCGGCACCAAAATGAGGTGCTAGGGAGGAGCCAGGCGGGACAAAATATGGTAAAGCCCGCTCATTAAATTCATCAATAGTGCCGGCGTTTCTTAGGCCAGATATGTTGTTTCAGTCAGATAAATTCATTAAGTGGTGTGTGCCTTCTAATTAATTTGGTGCATCTTATTCTTACATACATCTCATTAAGATTGGCGTACAAAATCTGGGCTCAAGTGTTTTCTTGTATGAGCTTTAATTATGAAAATATGTAGAACATCAGTGGTCAGCTGTACATACCAAGCCTTGGGTGTAAGGTCTTGCCTGTTCTGCTCCTCTGACCTTCAATGAAAAACTCAATTGGTGCATATCCATTCTGTAAAAAAACAATATATATTCTACTATTTACAAAGTTTCACATTTTTTGTCCGATAAGTGCTAGTGATCCTATTACTTCAATGGGCATTCCAATCTTAGACACTTATGGCATGGCTCTAGAATGTGCCATACATGTCTGACTGGTAAGGAAACCAATCTCTAGGTGTCGCACCCATTTCAAAATAGGACACTTTTGTCACTATGAATGGAGAGGTTGTTTGAAACAATAGCTCTAATATTGAGATATGAGTGGGAACTGCATCTATCAGACATTTATGGCGTATTGTGATGTTTTATAAATGTCTGAGATGGGAATACTTCTTTAATAACTATTCCTATCAAAATTTATTTAACACATAATCTATTATAAAACAGAAGGTACAAAACAGAAAGTACAGAACAGAAGGTACAGAACAGAAGCCTATGATTAAGGACGCTCTTCTGCGTCAGAAACGCATCAGGTCTTCATTTTTTGGATGGACTTTTTTTAATTCTATGTGGAAATAAAGCAAGAATACATTTTATTCTGGATGTGACGATTTTTCTTCTTCATAATCTATTATAATCTGTTATTTTAGTCTTTGTCAATGAGGTGTCGATGAAAATTCAGAGGCAGTCTAATCAAAGTTGACAATGCCTCCGTATACAAACACATTCTAGTGACAAGGGCATTAATGCCTGTTTGTCACTTCATTCATACACTTCCAAGAGGAATAACAGAGATAAGGCGGAACCCAGGGTGGAAAAGAATTATTATTTTACGGGACAGTATTCAAGTGCTGACATATTCTCTTCATTTTCTTGAATCAGTTGGTTAAATCCAGTTCATCACACAATACATTGGTTTTACATAGCATAAGGAGACAATTAACTGAGGTGTATGAGTTATTTGTGTGAAAACAGAATGTTAATGATTGTCTCTTGGGGATATTCACATTGCAGAAGCTGTGAAAGATTAATTCTACTAATCAAATAAAACACTGAGCCTTCCTTGTTACAACTCATTTTGTTGCATGGAAATCTATCAAATATGCACGCGTTGCTTTTTTCATGCGATTTCCTTGCTGCTTTTAATCAATAATGCAGAGAAAAAAAGCATCCCAGCAAAGTCTATGAGAATCCTGACTTGCTGTGCACATGAAAGAAAAGAAAAAAAAAAAAAAGCAGCATGCCAATTCTTTCTGCTTTTCTTCTGTCTTTCTATAATCCACTGCAATGCTTTATCACTATGGGGGATTATATGTCATACAGCATGGTGTGTGAGGCTTTCCATAGCTCAGTAACCGTGGTCGTCATAGTAAGTGATCATCCCTCTCCCTACCTTCTGAATCCTGCGATCACATTCATCACAGTATTCAGAGGGTTAAACTATCGGAAGCGGCGCAGGCACCACATTGCTCAGTGAGAGCCAGGTCCTGGCATATCATCAGCCGGTGATCCGGCGGTGATCACGGGGGGTACAGAGCCTGAATCCCTGCGATCGCCATGACTAAAAAAAAAAAATGGAAAAAAATATCAAACGTGATAAAAAATGCGTGTTTTTTTCTGCTGCATTTTTCCTGCCAACACATGCACATAAATCAAGAAAATCTGCACATAAAAAAGCAACATGTGGACAGAGACTTAGGCCAATTATTGAGACTTGTACGTTTTGTGTTCGAAATGAAACAAATTGCAACTTTTTGTCATTTTATGCCACTCTCACCATTTTAATAAAGTCGGTATGGTATTCAAATGGGGTTTAAGCTAGATATATGAATTGCAATTGTAACCCTTTCCCAAAGTAGGACATAACTGTACATCTTAAGATAGGTGAAGATATATGGTGCAGGATTAGGTGCTGAGTCCACACAATATCTTAAGCCCACTTTACACGTTGCAATTAGTTGTACAATCGCATTTGCGATGTGACACGCCCAGGTTGCATACGGGATCTATGAGATTTCACGTTGGTCGTTCATTTGCTGTCACACGTGCGTTAGTAGTCTATGTTAAATTGGTCAATTTTGTGTGCGATCCTTTAGATCATGTGTTCTGTGACGTATGCATTGAGCACCTTTTTTTTTTTTTTATTTATTGACTTGCCAAGCGTGTGTAATGTGGGATGCGTTTTTACTATGTCATCTGCCATTCAGCTCTGCTACATGGCCGCTAACAGCAGACACAGACAGCCATGTAGCAGAGCTGAATGGCAGATGACAGCAGACACAGACAGAGCCGCACTGTCAGAATGAACTCGGGTGAACTTCACCCGACTTCATTGTGATGCTGCGGCTGTGTCTGTGTCGCGTCCTGATTAGCGGTCACCAGTGAAGACTCACCGGTGACCGCTAATCTCCTGAGTAACTGAAGTTAGCAGCCCTCTCTCATACTCACCGATCCCCGATCCCCGGCGCTGCACGGCATTCACACTGCTCCGGCGGCTTTTACTGTTTTGAAAAAGCCGGCCGCCCATTAAACAATTTCGTATTCCCTGCTTTCCCCGCCCACCAGCGCCTATGATTGGTTACAGTGAGACACGCCCCCACTCTGAGTGACAGGTGTCACACTGCACCCAATCACAGCAGCCGGTGGGCGTGTCTATACTGTGTAGTGAAATAAATAATTAAATAATTAAAAAAAACGGCGTGCGGTTCCCCCCATTTTTAAAACCAGCCAGATAAAGCCATACGGTTGAAGGCTGGTATTCTCAGGATGGGGAGCTCCACGTTATGGGGAGCCCCCCACCCTAACAATATCAGCCAACAGCCGCCCAGAATTGCCGCATACATTAGATGCGACAGTTCTGGGACTGTACCCGGCTCTTCCCGATTTACCCTGGTGCGTTGGCAAATCGGGGTAATAAGGAGTTATTGGCAGCCCATAGCTGCCAATAAGTCCTAGATTAATCATGTCAGGCGTCTATGAGACACCCTCCATGATTAATCTGTAAGTTACAGTAAATAAACACACACACCAGAAAAAAATCCTTTATTAGAAATAAAAACACACACATATACCCTGGTTCACCACTTTAATCAGCCCCAAAAAGCCCTCCTTGTCCGGCGTAATCCAGGATGATCCAGCGTCGCATCCAGCGCTGCTGCATGGAGGTGACCGGAGCTGCAGCACACACAGCCGCTCCGGTCACCTCCACACAGCAAATGAACACAGCCGCGCGATCAGCTGCTGTCACTGAGGTTACCCGCGGCCACCGCTGCATCCACCGGTGGCTGCGGGTAACCTCAGTGACAGCAGCTGATCGCATGGCTGTCTTCATTTGCTGCATGGAGGTGACCGGAGCGGCTGTGTCTGCTGCGGCTCCGGTCACCTCCATGCAGCTGCGGTGGAAGCGACGCTGGATCATCCTGGATTACGCCGGACAAGGAGGGCTTTTTGGGGCTGATTAAAGTGGTGAACCAGGGAATGTGTGTGTGTTTTTATTTCTAATAAAGGATTTTTTCGGGTGTGTGTTTATTTACTGTAACTTACAGATTAATCATGGAGGGTGTCTCATAGACGCCTGACATGATTAATCTAGGACTTATTGGCAGCTATGGGCTGCCAATAACTCCTTATTACCCCGATTTGCCAACGCACCAGGGTAAATCGGGAAGAGCCGGGTACAGTCCCAGAACTGTCGCATATAATGTATGCGGCAATTCTGGGCGGCTGTTGGCTGATATTGTTAGGGTGGGGGGCTCCCCATAACGTGGAGCTCCCCATCCTGAGAATACCAGCCTTCAGTCGTATGGCTTTATCTGGCTGGTTTTAAAAATGGGGGGAACCGCACGCCGTTTTTTTTAATTATTGAATTATTTATTTCACTACACAGTATAGACACGCCCACCGGCTGCTGTGATTGGGTGCAGTGTGACACCTGTCACTCAGAGTGGGGGCGTGTCTCACTGTAACCAATCATAGGCGCTGGTGGGCGGGGAAAGCAGGGAATACGAAATTGTTTAATGGGCGGCCGGCTTTTTCAAAACAGTAAAAGCCGCCGGAGCAGTGTGAATGCCGTGCAGCGCCAGGGATCGGGGATCGGTGAGTATATGAGAGAGGGGGATAGACTGACATGGACTGAGAGTGAGGGACAGAGATAGTGACGGACTGACAGAGATTAGTGCATGACAGACATTGTGAGGCGCTTCAGAACGCAGCTTTTCAGCTGCGCTCTGAAGCAGACCTTTTTTAAGCTGCGGTGCAGAGCGCACACCTGCGCACATAGCATCAGACAACAAAATCGTATGAGGGATGTCACACGTTACAATTGACTAGGTTCGTGCAACAAAACGCTCAATTCTAGAGAATGATACGATGTGTTTGCGATCAACGGTTTTGCGTTCAATCCTGATCGCATGTAGCTGTCACACGCAGATACCTCACAAACGATGCCGGATGTGCGTCACTTACAACTTGACCCCAACGACGGATTGTGAGATATATTGAAGCGTGTGTAGCGGGCTTTAGAGATGCCGATTGTGTTACACAGCCAGCCTCTGCCTACAGCATCAGTGACCAAAGCTAGCTCCAATCACTACTTGGTCTCTATTTAAATGCCATAGTAAATCTCTAATAGAGATATTTAACCTCTTCTCACCATTATTTTCCGTGTTTGCACTTTCGTTTATACCTCCTCTTTTTCAAAGAGCCATCATTTTTTATGTCTTTTAATTAATATAGCCATATGAAGGCTTCTTATTTGTGGGACAAGTTGTACTTTTGACTCACACCACTAATTCTGCAACACAGTGAACTGGAAAATGGGAAAAAAATAAAAATGTGTTGAAATTGCAAAGCTCAATTACACAATTTTTTTTTGTGTTTTTTATTTACTGTGGTCATTATATGGTGAAACTCACCTGGCAATGTAAATCCCCAGGTCAGTAGGAGTTTGTACATATCAAACACGTATGTTTTTTTATTTAAGTAGTGAAGAAAATTTCAGAAATTTGTAAAAAAAAAAAAAAATAAATAAATAAAAATATGGCACTTTTGGCGACATTTTCTAAAAACAGTAGCGCTCTCAGTTTTTAGAATTTGTGGCTCAGTTATGGCTTATTTTTTGCGTCTTGATCTGATGGTTTTAATTATACCATTTTGGTGTAGATATGATGTTTTCATCGCCTCGTATTACATTTTATTGCAATGTATCGACAACCCAAAAACTAATTCTGCTGTTTTTTTCCCTCATTACTCCCTTTACCGATCGGATTAATATACTTTATATTTTGATAGATCGACGTTTCTGAATGCAACGATGCCAAATGTGTACTTTTTTATTGTTTTATTTTCAATGGGGCAAAAGGGGTGTGATTTGAACTATTGTGTGGGGTTTTTTTATATCTTTTTTTTAAAAAAACTTTTTTTCCCAACTTTTTGTATTGTTTTTACTAGTCCTCTTATAGGACTTGAAGCTGCACTTTTCCAATCTCTTGTGCATTAGCACTGCTCTGCACAGCAAAAGTAATAACTTCATATGAACGCTGACACGCAATCGGTGTTCACAGCAAGTTCGTCATGACAGACGCAGGGGTCCTCAGCGAACCCCTGGTGTCATGACAACCCATCAGTGCCCCGTAATCACGTCACGATGCCGTCATTGGGAGCAGGGAATGATGTGCTTCTCGCCGCACTCAGGATTTAACTAGTTACCGTAACAGTTGCGGGCAGATCTACGATCCACCCGAGCCTGTTAGAGGCCCATGTCAGCTGATCAGATCAGTCAAAATGTGCTGGGAAAGATGCGGGCTTACACTGAGGACGTACCGTTACGTCAATAAGGGGTTACATGGACTGTTTACCGGTGCATGCGATTGAGGGATGTAATGGCTGCTGCAGGCCTACTGAAGGCCCCATGGCCTCCATCCTGGTCCTCCTGAGAGGTCCAGGTAGTAGGTGACTTTCATAAGACGATGTAATTTTCTCTATATACTTCAATACTATACTGTTGTATTGCAGCATTTAGAACAAGTGAATAATCAAGATTTCAAAATCCCTAAGGGACTAAAAGAATAAGGGGAAAAAACAACTTTAAAAAAACAGAAAAAAAAAAATTATAAAAATGTGAATCTCCTACTTTTCCTCATTACAACTACTGAAATAAAAAAAAAAAAATTGGTATTAACGCATCTGTAAACTTCAAATGTATAAAATAAATAAATAAATAAATTTACCAGTACATAAGAAGCAAAAACATTAAATGCCAGATTTGTTCTTTTCCAGTCACTTGCCCTTTCTAAGAAAATGCAATAAAAAGATTTGCTTTACTGCAGTTATGCTGATCTGGAAAGCATGTTGTTAGATCATTTTACCATACAATGAACGGCATAAAAACAAAATCCAAAACCAAATACAGAGTTTATGTTTTTTTCCCCTAATTTAACTAACATAATTAGGATTATGTGTTCATAGTTTTCGAACTATAGACGTTTAAAGGGAACCTGTTAGGTGCAATATGCACCCACAACCACAAGCAGCTCTGGGTGCATATTGCTGAGCCCTGCCTAGCAGTCACAGCCTATAGTAGCATAGATAAAGAGATCTTTAGAAAAAGTATTTCTAAAGATCCTATATGATACTGTATGCTAACGAGCGCAGGGACTAGTCACAAGGGCATGCTAACATGCTATTCAATGCCAACGTCATCAGTGGTGACGCATGTTTCTCTAGTACATTGTCGCCACTGATGACTCTGGCTATAGGCTCAGTGCACATAAACAGAAGTCCCCAGCACTTTCAGTGATGCACACTATGAAGCCGGGTGTATGTGTCCCAGCTTCAGAGAGGTCTAGTGCACGTGACCGCAAGTGGCGGCATTCTGATCATGCGCACTGACCCTAAGCCTGGTTTTCTGAAGTGGTGACAACGGACACAGGTCACCACTAATGAATTTAGGTAAGGGGCATTGAATAGCATGTTAGCAAGCCCTGTGGGCACACTAACATCCCAAGGCCGGGGCCACATGGGGACTAATGCGATCCTCGCATGACACTCGGCTCTCAGCTGGCAGCAAAGCGGGAGCAGAGTGTCATGCGAGTGTCACTGCGACTGAGGTCCGATCATGCGATCGACCTCAGCTGTGGGGGACGGGCCGGCACTCAGGAGGGGCGGGCAGTGCTGAGGAGGGGTGGGCCAGTGCTGCGGAGGGGAGGTAGGGATTTATCTCCTCTCTCCTCCTGTAGCGGCTATTGCCATTCTCGCACTGCACCCGCGGTACTCCATTGAGTGCAGTGTGATCTTTCTCTTGCCCATAGACTTGAATGGATGTGAGAGAAAGAAAGAGCATGCTGCGATTGTTTTCTCGGTTCGATTGGGTCCGAGAAAATAAATCGGCTCATGGGTGCTGACACACACGCTAATGTTGGTCTGAGTGGAATGCGATGTTTTGCCGCAGTTCCACTCGCACAGATTTCATGCTGTGTGTTTTAGGCTAAGAGGTCGGCATGAGCGCAGGAACTAATGCCCTCATGACTAGTCTGTGCGCTCATTAGCATATTATAAAGGATCTCTAGAAATAAAGAGATCTATAGAAAACTTATCTATGCTACTAGATACAGGGACGGTTAGGCAGAGATTTGCAATATGCACCCAGAACTGCTCGTGGTTCTGGGTCCATATTGCACCTGACAGGTTCATTTTAAAATGAATGGTGTCATCAAGCCCCTTATATGGTTATTTCGAAAGAAAATTAACAAAAGATATGACCCTTATTAGAATGCTTAAGAGAACCAACCACAAAGATTTGCGATATGAACTAAAGTCATTGAGGATGCTGAATCCTGGTACCTGGTGTAGAAAGATCGTCTGCTTGGTTGATGAAATATCTTTAATAAAAGTTGCAGAAATACCGTGCACTTTGATTGATGGGTGCAACAGGTACGGGCTTTGTCGGTTGGGTGCTCCGCATTTGATCCTCTCCTGGTGTCCTCCTGGCTTGCTTCCTTTCCTTTATTTTAATATCGCACAGCCCCGCCATTGCAGTTGTTGGGGGTGCGTGTGCATTGCACAGGAACTCTGCCTTCATTAAAATGGCGCTGTAGTCCGCGCATGGACGTACCGCAAATCTCTGCCGCCATTTTATTGAAGACACTGCAGTGAAGACTATGGGCAGTAGGGGCATATGAGTAGGCGTGCACATATGTAAAAAAAAAAAATGACAGAATTACTATGGCAATGCACATGGGCCACCAACAACAGCAATGGTGGAGCAGTGTGATATTCAAATAAAGAAAATGGGGCAAGCTACGAGGATGGCGGAGGAGAAATAAACACCGGGGACCTGACCCACAAATGCTTGCCCCGTTGCACCCGTCAATCAAAGTGCAGTACATTTCTGCAACTTTAATTAAAGATATTTCATCAACCAAGCATCAGATCTTTCTACAACAGGTATGCTTGTATTCAGCATCTTCGTGCCAGTATGGCACTGCCTTTAGTTCATATCGCAGAATCCTGGTAGTTTATTTCTGTTTAACTATATAACATGCTATAGCTCTCTTAAGCTGGTGTCACACTAAACGACAGCGACAACGACGTCGCTGTTACGTCACATTTTCGGTGACGTAACAGCGACCTGTAAGTCGCTGTTATGATCGCTGCTTAGCTGTCAAACACAGCAGAAGCAGCGATCATAAGGTCGCTGTGCTACATGTTCAGAGAGCAGGAGCCGCGCTTAGCGCTGGCTCTTGCTCTCCTGCAGCACACATCGGGTTAATTAACCCGATGTGTGTGCTGCAGCTACATGTCACAGTGCAGAGAGCAGGGAGCCGCGCGCACTGCTTAGCGCTGGCTCCTTGCTCTCCTTGCTACATGTATACATCGGGTTAATTACCCGATGCGTACTGCAGCCACATGTCACAGTGCAGGAGCCGGCGCTGGCAGCAAGAGCGGAGGCTGGTAACCAGCGTAAACATCGGGTAACTAGGGAAAGGTCTTCCCTTGGTTACCGATGTTTACGCTGGTTACAGCTTACCGCAGCTGCCAGTGCCGGCTCCTGATCGCTTCATTTCGTCGCTCTCTCGCTGTCACACACAGCGATGTGTGTGTCACAGCGGAGTGAGTGACGACCAAAAAATGAAGCTGGACATTCAGCAACGACCGGCGACTCACAGCAGGGGCCAGGTCGTTGCTGGATGTCACACACAGCGACAGCGACGGGACGTCGCTGCAACGTCACAGAAAATGGTGACGTAGCAGCGACGTCGTTGGTCGTCGTCGTTATGTGTGACACCAGCTTAAGATTTCATGGATTAACAGACAATAAAGCTAATGAACAAATATTGAACAGATAGTAGTGTAATTTGCAAAAAAAAACTAACCCGAAGCATGTCTTCACGTATTCTGAAAACACTGCCCAGTAAAGCTTCTCCCATGGAATGTGCGTCTTATGAAGAAGGCTCCAGACAAGCGGAGAAATGATCCAACAAATTTCATATGACTGAGGTCTATGACATGACACAACAAAAAGGCAATAAAATATTTGATAATACAAGAGAAAGTTTAGGCAGAAAAACATTCAAATATGCACTATATGGACAAATGTATTGGGATGCACCTCCTAAAGGGAATCTGTCAGCAGGTTTTAGCTACCTCATTTGACAGAAACATAATATAGGTACGGAGATTCTGAATCCAACGGTGTATCACATAGATTACTGGGTGCAATCGTTCTGTCACAATCAAAGAATTGAGTTTTAAGCATGTAGCTGGGAGTTGTCCACCCACACAGACTCTCAATAGAGAGTGTACATGGACTGTGAGGGTGTTAATCACAGAAGGGGGCATGTCGGACTGCTGTGCATATGAATTTCTATTACTGCAATGTTAATCATAGGTTAATAAAGCCATTACAATTGCACACACACTGATAAGAGAAGCACAGTTGCTTTTTGTTCTTTTTTAACTCTTACAGCATGCTGTCCTTCGCTTACATAGCAAAAACCTGCTGACAGATTAAGGTGTTCACTCAGACCCATTGATTCAGATATAAAAACTCCATCACTTAGCTATGCAATGAGCACTTATATTCATTTGTAAAATGGCTCACTTTCACCACCGTATTTTCGGTTTGAGTGCTAGCCGACAAAACATCAGATTGCACTTGGACAAATGTTATTTATTGGCCAAGCACTGTCTAATTTTTTCGTCAAATAAGAAATAACGTTTGGAACTCCATTCTATGTCTGAACTGGGTGCAAAAACCTAAAAAAACATCACTATGGGGAGATAAGGTATGCACACCAGTGACTATGTAAGGGGAATACATGGAATAGCAGAAACTGCTGTGTGAATACTGACATGAAAAATTCAATAGCTATATGTAAGGATGAAATGTGAAAAATGGAATCTGCATTACTGCCATGAATATATGAATAAAGAGAAATTTAGCTACTGAATTGATCAATGCAATAGAGCCCCAACACTACGCCAAAGTATTTCTCTACGTTGGGGTCCCTAGCTTATGTGTGTCCTCTCATGCAGTTAAAAAACTTACCGTGTATGGGAAGCTGAGACCCAGGCTATATATACGATGTGGATTGGCAATAGGTGTGTGTGGGGAGGGTTCCCAAACGAAAAACAACTAACAAATAAGAAATAACGTTTGGAACTCCATTCTATGTCTGATTTTTTCATGTCAGTATTCACACAGCAGTTTCTGCTATTCCATGTATTCCCCTTACATAGTCACTGGTGTGCATACCTTATCTCCCCATAGTGATGTTTTTTTAGGTTTTTGCACCCAGTTCAGACATAGAATGGAGTTCCAAACGTTATTTCTTATTTGTTAGTTGTTTTTCGTTTGGGAACCCTCCCCACACACACCTATTGCCAATCCACATCGTATATATAGCCTGGGTCTCAGCTTCCCATACACGGTAAGTTTTTTAACTGCATGAGAGGACACACATAAGCTAGGGACCCCAATGTAGAGAAATACTTTGGCGTAGTGTTGGGGCTCTATTGCATTGATCAATTCAGTAGCTAAATTTCTCTTTATTCATATATTCATGGCAGTAATGCAGATTCCATTTTTCACATTTCATCCTTACATATAGCTATTGAATTTTTCATGTCAGTATTCACACAGCAGTTTCTGCTATTCCATGTATTCCCCTTACATAGTCACTGGTGTGCATACCTTATCTCCCCATAGTAATTTTTTCCTCAGACCAAGCTGGTTCAAGGAAATCTCAGCATGTCCGAATTGGATCCGATTATTGGATTGCACTTGGCCGCTCAAATCAATGGCTTCATGGAAAACATTAGCCTGCACTGGGAAAACATACTAGCATGGTACTGTAACAGGATGGCACCATTGTAGAAAGTCAGTAAGTTAAAGAAGTTGTCCAGTTACCAAAACTGATTTTTTTTTTCTGATAAATCTTGCTAATATGTGCCCCTCAACACATCTATTATGTTTTTTCAGCAAAATTAGCTTTTATTGTGCACTAGCAGCACATGCTCATTGCTGTCTCCAGCTCTGATGGGGTTAATCTCTCCTCTGACTTCCTGTGTTCAGTTCCTACAAGTCCCAGAATTCTTTGTGGCTCTAGGGCGGTGTCTGGCTTATCTAACACACCCATTGTGTCTAATACACCCACTCTGCTCCCACCCAAACCCTCTTCCCTGCCTCTTCCCAGTGGATGTGCACTAAGAGAAATCACACAGAGACAGCAGCAGCTCTACACAGCCAGGGGAAGAAAGTGTGTGTGCGAGTATATACAGTGTATGTGTGTGCGTATATACAGTGTGTGTATGTGTGCACGTATATACAGTGTGTGTGTGTGTGTGTGTGTGTGTGTGTGTATGTGTGTGTGTATGTCATACTCACCTGTCTGCAGGGTCCCGGTGCCATGCCTGCTTCCAGCCCCTGTCTCGGTCCCGCCGCTCTGGCTGTGTGCAGTCTCCCCGGGGCACGCACGAAGCTTGCAGGACCTGGCTGTGGATCACCTGATGCAGTCACCTGACGCATCAGCTGATCGATTCTCGTGGTGTCGCCGGCTTCTTCGCGCTCGGCCGGCTATCAGCTGATCCTGCCGTCAGGGGACTTCATCAGCTGATTACCGGCAGCTGCTGCAGCGATGGGACAGGATCAGACTCCGCTGCAGGAGCTGCCGGTAATCAGCACAGACGTGAGTATTTTATTTTTTTTTTTTTTTTCTACTGATGCATCAGCTGATTGTATAATCGGCTTTTAGACAATCAGCTGATGTATGATGTGATTCACGTAGTTTAACCTGACACATCATCTGATCGCTTTGCCTTCCAGCAAACCGATCAGATGATATTGGATCCTGATTGGACGGCGCGGGACCCTAACCCAGGATTACTGCGGAGGGGGGGTTCTTTATTTCAATAAAGATGGAGTCACTAATTGTGTTGTGTTTTATTTCTAATAAAAATATTTTTCTCTGTGTTGTGGTTTTTTTTTATCATTACTAGAAATTCATGGTGGCCATGTCTAATATTGGCGTGACACCATGAATTTCGGGCTTAGGGCTAGCTGATAATATACAGCTAGCCCTAACTCCATTATTACCTAGCTAGCCACCCGGCATCAGGGCAGCTGGAAGAGTTGGATACAGCGCCAGAAGATGGCGCTTCTATGAAAGCGCCATTTTCCGGGGTGGCTGTGGACTGCAATTCGCAGTGGGGGTGCCCAGAAAGCTTGGGCACCCTTCACTGTGGATTCCAATCCCCAGCTGCCTAGTTGTACCCAGCTGGACACTAAAATTAGGCGAAGCTTACGTCATTTTTTTTTAAAATTATTTAATGAAATTCATGAAATAATTAAAAAAAAAAGGGCTTCTCTATATTTTTGGTTCCCAGCCGGGTACAAATAGGCAGCTGGGGGTTGGGGGCAGCCCGTACCTGCCTGCTGTACCCGGCTAGCATACAAAAATATGGCGAAGCCCATGTCATTTTTTTTTCCTTTTTGGGTAAAAAACTGCATACAGTCCTGGATGGAGGATGCTGAGCCTTGTAGTTCTGCAGCTGCTGTCTGCTCTCCTGCATACACTAGTGAATGGAGGATGCTGAGCCTTGTAGTTCTGCAGCTGCTGTCTGCTCTCCTGCATACACTAGTGAATGGAGGATGCTGAGCCTTGTAGTTCTGCAGCTGCTGTCTGCTCTCCTGCATACACTAGTGAATGGAGGATGCTGAGCCTTGTAGTTCTGCAGCTGCTGTCTGCTCTCCTGCATACACTAGTGAATGGAGGATGCTGAGCCTTGTAGTTCTGCAGCTGCTGTCTGCTCTCCTGCATACAATGAACATTTTGAATAAGGAAATGACATCAGACCTTTTTTATTTTTTTCATCAACAATCTTTAATGGCATTGTGCACTGATTAAAAACGCAGTGAGCAAAAACGCAGCAAAAAAGGCACCAAATCGCGGCAAAAACGTGACATGCAGCACCGCAGGTGACAGAGCAGAGCAAGTTGGTGACATGCTCTGCTCTGACACATAGTGTGCTGCATGTCACTGTATCCACTCTGGGACTTGTTGTGCAGGTGACCGGATGATACATGTCACTAACTTGCTCCACTCTGTGACTTCTGCTGCATAGTACCAACTGTATACACTCTCACCTGCACAACAAGTCCCATAGTGGAGACAGTTAGTGACATGTAGCATCCGGTCACCTGCACAACAAGTGCCAGAGTGGAGAAAGATAGTGACATGCAGCACACTATGTGTCAGAGCAGAGCATGTCACTGTCTCCACTCCGCTGACCTCACAGCCCGTACACGCTGCGATGGATGCAGGGGGACACAGAACAAGTAATCGGCCGACACTGGAGTCATCTGATTACTTGGGATGAATTGAGCAGTAAAATGCTCTGGTGCTCGATGGGCGAAGCCCATGCCGATTTTTTTTAAAAAAAATTCATTAAAAATAAAAAAACAAAAAAAATCACATTGTTTGTGGGCTCCCGCTGCATTTTCTATTGCTAAGGGTAACCAAAGCAGCTACTGGCTGCTAGCCCCCGCTGCTTGGTGTTACTTTCACTGGCAATAGAAATGCAGGGAAGCATTTTTTTTTTATATAAAAGGTTTTTCCCTGAAAACGTTTTTAAGAAAATGACGTGGGCTTCGCCATATTTTTGTATGCTAGCCAGGTACAGCAGGCAGCTACGGGCTGCCCCCAACCCCCAGCTGCCTAGTTGTACCCGGCTGGGAACCAAAAATATAGAGAAGCCCTTTTTTTTCATGAATTTCATGAAATAATTAAAAAAAAAAAAAATGATGTGGGCTTCGCCAAATTTTTGAGTCCAGCCAGGTACAACTAGGCAGCTGGGGATTGGAATCCACAGTGCAGGGTGCCCAAACTTTCTGGGCCCCCCACTGCGAATTGCAGTCCACAGCTGCCCCAGAAAATGGCGCTTTCATAGAAGCGCCATCTTCAGGCGCTGTATCCAACTCTTCCAGTGGCCCTGGTGGCAGGTGGCACGCTGGGTAATAAGGGGTTAATACCAGCTATGTTTTACCAGCTGGTATAAAGCCCGAGATTCTTAATGTCAGGCCAAGTTTAACCTGGCCATTAAGAATCTCCAACAAAGGGTTTAAAAAAAAAAAAAAGACATCACACAGAGAAAAATACTTTATTAGAAATAAATACACAGACACAGTAGGGACTCCATGTTTATTACTCCCTCTCACCCCTCCACGATGGAGAGATTTCTGGAC
Source organism: Anomaloglossus baeobatrachus (assembly GCF_048569485.1). Lineage (NCBI taxonomy): Eukaryota > Metazoa > Chordata > Amphibia > Anura > Aromobatidae > Anomaloglossus > Anomaloglossus baeobatrachus. The sequence continues at coordinate 202,552,727 of NC_134355.1, read as the reverse complement.
TGACCATGCCAGGAGAGAGCGAGGAAAAGAGAGCGAGCGGGGGGGGGAGAGAGCGAGCGGGGGGGGAGAAGAGAGCGAGGGGAGGGGGAAAAGAGCGAGGGGGGGAGAAGAGAGCGAGGGGGGGAGAAGAGAGCGAGGGGGGGAGAAGAGAGCGAGGGGAGGAGAAGAGAGCGAGGGGGGGAGAAGAGAGAGAGGGGGGGAGAAGAGAGAGAGGGGGAAAAGAGAGAGAGGGGGAAAAGAGAGCGAGCGGGGGGGGGAAAAGAGAGCGAGCGGGGGGGGGAAAAGAGAGCGAGCAGGGAGGGAAAGAGAGCGAGCGGGGAGGGAAAGAGAGCGAGTGGGGGGGAAAAGACCGAGGGGGGAGAAGAGAGCGAGGGAGGGAGAAGAGAGCGAGGGGGGGAGAAGAGAGCGAGGGGGGGAGAAGAGAGGGAGGGGGGGAGAAGAGAGGGAGGGGGGGAGAAGAGAGGGAGGGGGGAGAGAGAGGGAGGGGGGAGAGAGAGGGAGGGGGGAGAGAGAGGGAGGGGGGAGAGAGAGGGAGGGGGGGAGAAGAGAGAGAGGGGGGGAGAAGAGAGAGAGGGGGAAAAGAGAGCGAGCGGGGGGGAAAAGAGAGCGAGCGGGGGGGGGAAGAGAGCGAGCGGGGGGGGAAAGAGAGCGAACGGGGGGGGGGAAAGAGAGCGAGCGGGGGGGGAAAGAGCGAGCGGGGGGGAAAGAGAGCGAGCGGGGGTGGAAAGAGCGAGGGGGGAGAAGAGAGCGAGGGGGGGAGAAGAGAGCGAGGGGGGGAGAAGAGAGCGAGGGGGGGAGAAGAGAGCGAGCGGGGGGGAAAAGAGAGCGAGCGGGGGGGAAAAGAGCGAGGGGGGGAGAAGAGAGCAAGGGGGGGAGAAGAGAGCGAGGGGGGGAGAAGAGAGCAAGGGGGGGAGAAGAGAGCGAGGGGGGAGAAGAGAGCGAGGGGGGGAGAAGAGAGCGAGGGGGGGAGAAGAGAGCGAGCGGGGGGAGAAGAGAGGGAGGGGGGGAGAAGAGAGGGAGGGGGGAGAGAGAGGGAGGGGGGAGAGAGAGGGAGGGGGGAGAGAGAGGGAGGGGGGGAGAAGAGAGAGGGGGGGGAGAAGAGAGTGGGGAAAGAAGAGGGGGGGGAAGAGGTGCTCTGTCACCAACTGTCTCCACTCTGTGACTTGTGGTGCAGGTGACAGAGTGCAGACAGATGGTCCCATGCAGCAGGACAGATGGCAGAGCACAGCGGTGACATGCCTGTCAGTGTCTTGCTGCTGGGAGGAGCACACGATCACACTGCCCGACACCGGCCGCTCTCCTGACATCGCAGCAGAGCAGGTGGGTGGACAGTGTGATCACATACTTACATGCAGGGGGGGATTCAGCTGAAGACCCCCCCCCCCTGCACTGCACACTGGCGCCCCGTGCCTCAGCCTCACCATCTGCAGGACGCCGGCTCCACACTGACGTCCTCCGGATCCTCCCCTCGATGCTGAGCTGTGACGTGCGGTAGTCACCGCCCACAGCCCTGTCACTCAATCTGAGTGGCGCCGGCATCCTGTGACGTACCCGTCTTGTTTGAGAGCCCGGAAATGCCGGGACGTCAGAGGATGCCGGCGGCCACAGCTCCAGGGAGTCATGTGACAGCACTGAGCGTGCAGGATAGCGCCGCTCAGTGCCAGAAATGGAAACGGAAGCCAATGCAGAAGATGCAGACAATGGTAAGTGAGAATCATTGGGAAAAAAAAAATGGGTGAACCACCCCTTTAAGTTTCTCCCCTCCAGCATATTATATGATCTATTCTGATTATTGAAAAGTGGAACCATTTAGGAACTACTGCAGCTGGCAATCAAGTAGCAAACCACAATTTACAGAGCTAGGTCATCAACTGCTGAAGAGTAGGGCAAAAATGAGCTCTGGCATTAACATGAGCGCAAGAACTGTGCATCAGGACCTTCATTGCATGGGATTCCATGGCTGATTAGCTACATGCGAACCTTACATCTGCAAGCACAATGTCAAGTGTCGTATGGAGTCGTGTGAAGCAGACCACTACTGGACTCTGAAGCAATGGAATTGTGTTTTGTAGAGTGAGGAACCAGTCTTTCTATCTAGCAGTGTGATCAACCAATTTGGATTTGGTAAATGTCAAGAGGACGTTAATTTCCTGATTTTATTGTGCTAACTGTAAAGTTAGTAGAAGAGTGGTAATGCTATGAGGTTGTTTTACAGGGGCTGGTTACAGCCCCATAGTTCCATTGAAGGGAAATATTGAAGGATAATTGATATAATTGCACATTTTTCAGAAAACATGGTAACTGTAAAGCTATTTATATATAGACCAAGCCCAGCAAAAAGAATCTTTATTGTACTTCTGTGTCTTTTTTTCATTTCCATTTACCCAAATGTGCATCCAGCTTCGCATAGCTAAATGCGCGGTCCTATTCTTCCATTGCTTAGGCTATGTCCGCACTTAGCGTTGAGGTAGTTGCAGTTCAAAACGCATGTTTTGGCAGAAATTACTTTTGCCAAAGTTGCTTTTGTCCACGGAAACGAGGTAAATACGCGTGCGTTTTTCCAGCGTTTTAGCCACGTTTTTAGTGCTTTTTACATGCTTTTCCATTGCTAAAAGACAGATGGGTTTTGAACATAAAGACACTGCTAAATAAAGTTTTAACAGTCAAATACTATGAAAAAAGGGGAAAAAAAAACCAAATATAAATAATTAAATCATAACGAAAATAGTTATATTTAATATAATTATAGCTGTTTTATACTATTTATCGCTAAAATAACAATAAATTAATATTTTTCATTAATTTAATTGTTGGACTATGTGTGTGTGTAAAGGGACATATTATTCCATTATTTTGATGTCAGAAACGCATGCGTAGATGTAGTCCAAAACGCATGCTTTCTGCAGCTAAAAAGCATGTAAAACGCTGGAATTTTGATGTTGCTTGCTTGTTACAACTTCTCATTGACTTCAATGTTATCAAAACGCAGCCCAAATGGCAAAAACAATTGACATGCTGCTTCTTTGAGTGCTGAGTTTTTGCCCAAAATTATGCAAATTAAACGCTGCGTTTGAAAACGCAAAGTGCGGACAAGAAATCACCAATTCCCATAGACTTTGCTTGAAAATAAAAACGCATGCATTTTGGCATGAAAACGCTGCAGTTCAAAACGCTGCTGAAAAGCAGGTGAAAAGCAGGTGAAAACGCAAAGTGCGGACACAGCCTAAATCTACATTCCCGACAGCTCTTGCTTCTTCTCATATCCCTTCCTCCCTCTGCTATGTGTGCTCTTTAATAGCCCAATCTGTGTGAGATGATGACTCAAAACTTTGATGAACGCAGGCCATTAATGAATATGTAAAAAAGCACTGACTTCCAGCAAGGCTCAGCTCTGTCTCCACTAGATATGTATGATATAATTACAATAGCTTTCAGGTAATAAACAATGTCTAACATAGAACCCTAACTTAAAAAATGTCAACTTTTATTAAAAACATTAAAATAATCAATAACCACAAATCCCTAGTATTGTATTAATAGGTGCACAGAAGGGAGGAAGGAAGAGACGTCCCTACAATACACACTCCCTCCTGTGCCCTACCTGGCAGCGGAGGTCGGCACCCTAGATGCACAATATGGCACCCTCACTCATCGACTACTGCCCCTACCCTTACCCTGTAAAACCCTGCAAAAAGAAGAGAATAAAGTGCAGTGCTCAACAATAAAGTGAGGTAAGCTATGGGATTGGGTTTAACAAAAGTGCAAAGTTTGCTCAGGAATGGAAACAGGCAGCTGTCAGAAAGACGAAGACCTTTGGAGGCTGGTCGGTGTCAAGAAGTGAAGCAAAGAAAAACATCAAGGACAGACTGACATTTTGCAGCAAGTACAAAGTACATGGACTAGACTGTAGAGGACTGTGATAAAGTTATTTTCTCTGATGTGTCCCATTTAGCACTGGCTTAGTTCTGTTTGTGAGATTCCCATACTTTCACACCTTGGTGCTATTATTCACACACACCCTGTTGACTTTCTATTGACTTTATATATCCAGTATACACATATTTATCTATTTACCCTATGCATCACACTACCATCCACTATATCTATCTATATCTCTCTCTCTATCTATCTATCTTATATATATATATATATACATATATATATATATACATATATACATACACACAGTACAGACCAAACGTTTGCACACACCTCATGCAAAGAGTTTTCTTTATTTTCAGGACTCTGAAAATTGTAGATTCACATTGAAGGCATCAAAACTATAAATTAAAACATGTGTAATGAAATACTTAAAAAAGTGTGAAACAACTGAAAATATGTCTTATATTCTAGGTTTTTCAAAGTAGCCACCTTTTGCTTTCATTACTACTTTGAGGTAGTCACCGGAAATGGTTTTCCAACAGTCTTGAAGGGGTTCCCAGAGATGTGTAGCACTTGTTGACCCTTTTGCCTTCACTCTGTGGTCCAGCTCACCCCAAACCATCTCAATTGGGTTCAGGTCTGGTGACTGTGGAGACCAGGTTATCTGGCGTAGCACCCCATCACTCTCCTTCTTGATCAAATAGCCCTTACACACAATGGAGGTGTGTTTGGGGTCATTGTCCTGTTGAAAAATAAATGATGGTCCAACTAAACACAAACCGGATGGAATAGCATGCCGCTGCAAGATGCTGTGGTAGGCATGCGGGTTCTGTATGCCTTCAATTTTGAATAAATCCCGAACAATGTCACCACACCATCACACCTCCTCCTCCATGCTTCACAGTGGGGAACCAGCCATGTAGAGTCCATCCGTTCCCCTTTTCTACAAAGACATGGTGGTTGGAACGAAAGATCTCAAATTTGGACTCATCAGACCAAAGCACAGATTTCCACTGGTCTAATGTCCATTTCTTGTGTTCTTTAGCCCAAACAAGTCTCTTCTGCTTATTGCCTGTCCTTAGCAGTGGTTTCCTAGCAGCTATTTTACCGTGAAGGACTGCTGAACAAAGTCTCCTCTTAACAGTTGTTCTAGAGATGAGGTGTGTCCAAACTTTTGTCTGTACTGTATATAAACAGCAATGTTTTTAAATTGTGCCCCGAGTCTGATTTTGTATCCTATGCATTCCCCTATTTTTCTCTGTTTTAATATGTATATCCCTTTGAATTGATGTACCAATAAAGGAGTTTTATATTAATCATTGGAGAACTGAATCTTGTTTTTTATGTCGGATCTATGAGCAAATAACAGATAAAAATAGATATAGATACATACACAAACAGAGCAACAGAGAAAGCGGCAGACTTCTAGACAGAGCGTCAGACAGAGCAACAAACATATAGACAGAGCGACAGCCAGAACGACAGACAGGCGACAGCATAGACATACAGACAGAGAGAAAGACATAGATAAAGGGAAAAGACATACAGAGAAAAAGACATACAGACAGAGAGACAAATAGACAGTGACAGAAAGACAGTGCAACAATCATACAGACAACGCGACAGACATATAGACAGAGTGACAGATATATATAATAAAATTGCACCCCTGTGGAGCATATTGGACAGCTTTTTAATGATTAAATAAATAAATCGATGTGGGGTACCCCTTATTTGTTCATAATTAGCAAAGGTAAAGCTGACAACTGTGAACTGATATTATCAGACTGGGAAAGGAAGGTCCATAATTATGGGGCCCTTCCTAACCTAAAAATACGAACCCACAGGCGCATCACATTAGATGCTCTAATTCTGGCACATCCCTATTGCCCTGGTGCGTTGGCAATGAGGGTAATGGTTTTTGGGGGTGATGTCAGCTGTGTAGTGTCAGCTGGCACCAAGCCCTGGTGTTAGTAATAGAAAGGTGTCTATCAGACACCCTCATTACTAACCTAGTAAGTAAAAGAAAAAAAAAAAAAAAAAAAACACACGCACAACAAAACTATTTAATTTAAATAAACACTCCCTCAGTTTCCTTGGTTCAGGATTTTATTAAAAAAAATGCAATGCAGGTCCAACTTAGTTCAAGGAATCATACGTAGTCCACAAATGGAAACCTGAAAGACATAAAAAGAGAGAAATAAAAACAAGACACGCTCCCTCGTTCACTAATTTATAAGAAAAAAAAGATGTCAGATTTGAAGTAGTCAAGCGGTGCCAATGACGTTCTTTGACTATCTATCAAAGGCTAAGAAGCCTCATTCTGAGGCTCCAAAAAAATGTTCCATAGCTTTGAGTAGCAGCCAATTCCGCCTCACACTGCACTCTGCGAGACTTGGGATGAGCGGTGACATCAGCAAAATCAGACTGATGAGCGGTGATGATACTGACAATCACTGCTCATCAGTGTCTCGGGTCTCGTAGTTATCAGCGTGAGGTGGGACTGGCTGCTGCTTAAAGTCTATGGAGCCTCATTCTCAGGCTTCATAGCCTTTGATAGGTAATTAAGGAACGTTGTGGGAGCTGCAAACTTTTGGCCTGTAATAAATTGGTGAACAAAGGAAAGTCTCATTTTTATTTCTTTATTTTTCTCTTTCTCTATGTTTCAACTTTTCACTTGTGGACTTCGACGGATTTCCTGGACTACGTGAGAAACCATGCATTATGTCGGACCTGCATGGCTTTTTTTTTTTTTTTTAAATAATTGGGTTTTAAAAATAAAATATTTTTGTGTGTGTGTTTATTTATTTTCACTTACTAGATTAGTAATGGGATGTCTGATTAACGGCTCTCCACTTCTCACACCAGGGCGTGATGCCACTGAAACTACATAGCTGACTTCAATCCCCAAAACTGTTACCACTGCTTGCCACTGCACTAGGGCAATCGGAAATAGTCGAATTAGACCATCTTATGTGATACACTACCTCTGGGGAGTCTGTAAATTGCTATTTTTAGGCTATGAAGGGCCCAATAACCATGAACCTTCCCAGCCTGATAGCATCAGCCTTCAGCTGTCTGTTTTACCTTTGCTGGTGGTTATCAACAGTAGAGTGGACTACATGTCGTTTTTTTCATTTTTTTACTTATTTAATCATAAAAAGCTGTCTGCGAGAAACAAAATGCACACTCTCATAGCCCTTGCATGACATTACGGATCTTTTTTTTTTTTTTACTGCACTATTCTATGTCCTGTTGTGTTTAAATATGTGACTCTTCAGATTTTGTGTTATACCATGCCTGACGAAGAGACCTGAGTAGTCTCGAAAGCTTGCAATTATTACCATCTTTTCAGTTAGCCATTAAAAGGTATCAACCACTGAGGACTCTCAGTTCTTTTAGACAATTTTTTATCTCTACTGGCTAACACGGTACAAAGATATATTTTACTTGTACTTCCATTATAGTTATTCTTCTTCTATTACCGCTTCAATATTTGCTTCAAGCAACACAAAGTAAAACATACATGTTCCACATTTTATCTTTATCCCTCAATGCTCAAGTCACAAGCTTAAAAGATTTTATAAGTCCAAGTAGAGATGACTAACAAATAAAGGAGACATCTTGGGGCTGGAGCCACAAGACATATCTCTGGCCTTAGACTGATTCTGATTGACAGGGCCCAAAATGTAGCAACATTGTAACTTTGCATCATGAAAATATCGGTATGTTCCAATAGCATGGTATTTCTTCAATACTCAATACTACCATATATTCATCCTTTCAAGGTGTTTTTGGAGTCTCTTTTCTTTTTTGTCTTGTCATATTTGCTGCCATCTTTGCACCAAATGTTTCAAAATGGCACACATGCTTCATGGCGGATTTTTTGGTCTTTGACCCATTTTGTGACTTTTCAACACAAAAATATTGCATATTTCACAAAATGGTGGACAAATTGAACAAAAATAACTGCCATACATAGGATCAATGTAAAAAAAGAGAGAAAAGGAGAGCGCTCCCGTGTGAAAACTGCTACAAGGGTGTAAAAAATACAATCATTAACAGCTCACCTTGGCGGTTGTGTACCCTTGCACAACTTCGGTTAGCGTGGAGGAATGGTAGCAAGCTGGTCAGAAAAGGTAATGACACTGCAGAGATGTGAAGGTACAGCACGCATGAGAGTCTGGAAGATTTCTCCCGCAGATTCACTGAGAAACCGGAGACCAGCGCTGACACTGATATGGTCCGGGGAATAACTCAAACAGCTCTCGCAACACGAGAGACGGACCCACCACGGAGCTACGGGACCAGCACTGATACTGGGGATAAGAACCAGGCACAGTCCAGGACTAGACTTACTGGACCGGCGTGTAAGGTAAGATCCGGTGGTCTTGTTTGATTGGAGCCGCTGCTGCACTCAGAGCCTCTCACCTGCAAGCAGGTGTAGAGCAATTCAAGGGATTAAAAAATAGAGACTTTTCTGGGACCCACAATACAAATGTTCTCTTCCTCAGGTGTCCAAGGTACCTGAGGAAGGGGGACATTTGTATTGTGGGTCCCAGAAATGCGTTGTCTTCATTTTCCATATATTTTTTTAGAATAAACTTTTGTTTGTTTTTTATTGGTCCGTAGCCTCTGTTAAAGCCTCTATTTTTTGAAACCCTGAATTATATAGGATCAAACATCATTTCAGGGGAGGAATGGATTTTATTATACAAATTACATTGATGTAAAAATCAGAAAAGTGAACTGCAAAAAATCGACTTTAAGAAAGCACAAATCGATTGATGAGTTTGTGGGTAATAAAAAAATCACTAATTGAGAAGTATTCATGCCAAAAAATTGTCAATTCACAAACAATGTGTTATCAAATATAGCTGACAAAGAAAGGGACACAATTGTACCTTCACCTGTTTTGAAAAATGAAAACATAACAGTTGATGTTACCTTCGCCTGCAGCAATAACTGGAATGGGCAAGTCATAAGTGAACATAATGTAAGATATTAACAGGAAGTCAATATAGCTCCGATGGCTCGGCAGCAGCACAACTGGATGTTCTTGAATGGCTTTTGCCAACTGCAAAATAAAAAAATACAAAAACACAAAAATTGTGAGTAGATGACATGTGACAAGGTCATAATAGCGTACCCTAATGCTATGTTACCACGATTAGTATTTGGTGAGTTATTGATGTAGATATTCTGCAGCACTTCTGCACATATTAGCTAACTTAGGTTGCTTGTTTCTTTTCACTGTATTATTTTAACATGTACTTTTTATCATGTTTTTTGTCCGCTGCAAATTTGTGCCCTTTTGATGTCATGTTTATTTAGTAAAGCTGTTTTGCTTTGGATACATTCTGTTACTTTGATAAAACGTTAATGATAAAGACATACAGTCAGGGCCAGAAATATTTGGACAGTGACACAAGTTTTGTTATTTTAGCTGTTTACAAAAACATGTTCAGAAATGCAATTATATATATAATATGGGCTGAAAGTGCACACTCCCAGCTGCAATATGAGAGTTTTCACATCCAAATCGGAGAAAGGGTTTAGGAATCATAGCTCTGTAATGCATAGCCTCCTCTTTTTCAAGGGACCAAAAGTAATTGGACAAGGGACTCTAAGGGCTGCAATTAACTCTGAAGGTGTCTCCCTCGTTAACCTGTAATCAATGAAGTAGTTAAAAGGTCTGGGGTTGATTACAGGTGTGTGGTTTTGCATTTGGAAGCTGTTGCTTTGACCAGACAACATGCGGTCTAAGGAACTCTCAATTGAGGTGAAGCAGAACATCCTGAGGCTGAAAAAAAGAAAAAATCCATCAGAGAGATAGCAGACATGCTTGGAGTAGCAAAATCAACAGACGGGTACATTCTGAGAAAAAAGGAATTGACTGGTGAGCTTGGGAACTCAAAAAGGCCTGGGCGTCCATGGATGACAACAGTGGTTGATGATCGCCTTATACTTTCTTTGGTGAAGAAGAACCTGTTCACAACATCAACTGAAGTCCAGAACACTCTCAGTGAAGTAGGTGTATCTGTCTCTAAGTCAACAGTAAAGAGAAGACTCCATGAAAGTAAATACAAAGGGTTCACATCTAGATGCAAACCATTCATCAATTCCAAAAATAGACAGGCCAGAGTTAAATTTGCTGAAAAACACCTCATGAAGCCAGCTCAGTTCTGGAAAAGTATTCTATGGACAGATGAGACAAAGATCAACCTGTACCAGAATGATGGGAAGAAAAAAGTTTGGAGAAGAAAGGGAACGGCACATGATCCAAGGCAAACCACATCCTCTGTAAAACATGGTGGAGGCAACGTGATGGCATGGGCATGCATGGCTTTCAATGGCACTGGGTCACTTGTCTGCTGTTATGTCATCAATAAACACAAGAGCAGCCGGATGAATTCTGAAGTGTACCGGGATATACTTTCAGCCAAATGCCGCAAAGTTGATCGGACGGCGCTTCATAGTACAGATGGACAATGACCCCAAGCATACAGCCAAAGCTACCCAGGAGTTCATGAGTGCAAAAAAGTGGAACATTCTGCAATGGCCAAGTCAATCACCAGATCTTAACCCAATTGAGCATGCATTTCACTTGCTCAAATCCAGACTTAAGACGAAAAGACCCACAAACAAGCAAGACCTGAAGGCTGCGGCTGTAAAGGCCTGGCAAAGCATTAAGAAGGAGGAAACCCAGCGTTTGGTGATGTCCATGGGTTCCAGACTTAAGGCAGTGATTGCCTCCAAAGGATTCGCAACAAAATATTGAAAATAAAAATATTTTGTTTGGGTTTGGTTTATTTGTCCAATTACTTTTGACCTCCTAAAATGTGGAGTGTTTGTAAAGAAATGTGTACAATTCCTACAATTTCTATCAGATATTTTTGTTCAAACCTACAAATTAAACGTTACAATCTGCACTTGAATTCTGTTGTAGAGGTTTCATTTCAAATCCAATGTGGTGGCATGCAGAGCCCAACTCGCGAAAATTGTGTCACTGTCCAAATATTTCTGGACCTAACTGTATGTGAACTACATAGGTTTTTAATGTGTTTCTGTGGCAGAAACTAACTGAAAATGAATATTTTATCTGCAATTTTTCCACATTCCATTCAAGTCTATGAGTTTAGTTTTTGTGAACTTTTAAGGAAGACTTGGAGTTTCTAATCAGTTTCTGCTTCAAAAAGTCCTCAAAAAACTCATAAGACCACGTGCACGAATTGAGTATTTGGTGAATTTTTTACCTCAGAATTTATAAGCCAAAACCATTATTTTGCAGGCATTTCTGAAAGAAGTAAATTATACCCCAAAACGCGTTGCATAAACCACCTTTTATTTTCAACTCTGATTTTATATTGGATTCCTTCACCGACAGCAGCGCAGGAACCACATTTTTATTTCGGTTTCCCTCTGGATTTTGTACCTTTGCCGTTGTGGCACGTGGTCCGTGCAGGAGCTGAACATACGATTGACACTATTGGGGGTCACATAACCCGAGCAGGTGAGCGGTTTGCCTCTCTTTCACCCTTCTGGTATGCTTGGATAATACCCTATTGTACTTTTTTTTTATCAAGTTTTTGATTCTAACATTGTATCACTTAGTTTACTGGGTGAAGCAATTGTGATACAATCAGAGTTCTTAGATGTAGTATGAAGCAGACCTGAGAAAGCTAATCCTGCCCACACCACAGGTCTCCATGTACAATGTTTATTGGCAGTGAGCTGCTTATCATAGTGGTTGGCCTAGCTGGCATGGCTAGTGTAGCTGATGTAGTCAAGATAATGATAAGCTCCTGTTCTAAAACAATCATTGCAAGTAAACAACAGTACACAGAATGATAAGTGCCCCCACTTAAATCTGTGTTTTAACTCCTACCTTATGCTGTTCTCACATTACATAAGAAAATCCTGCTGATAGATTCCCTTTAAAATACAAGAAATTTTCATTAGGGGTGATATCAACTGGCCAGCATATCTCTGTGAATTACCGTAAATACAGTGTGCCAATGAGGAATGAAGAATAAGCAGGATTTAATTAAAAATGCTAACTAGAGGAAGATATCACATTAGGTTCCCTTTAAACATATCTTAAGGCCCCGTCACACTAAGCAACATCGCTAGCAACATCGCTGCTAACGAACAACTTTTGTGACGTTGCTAGCGATGTTGCTGTGTGTGACATCCAGCAACAACCTGGCCCCTGCTGTGAGGTCGTTGGTTGTTGCTGAATGTCCTGGGCCATTTTTTAGTTGTTGCTGTCCCGCTGTGAAGCACAGATCGCTGTGTGTGACAGCGAGACAGCAACAACTAAATGTGCAGGCAGCAGGAGCCGGCTTCTGCGGAGGCTGGTAACCAATGTAAACATCGGGTAACCAAGAAGCCCTGTCCTTGGTTACCCGATATTTACCTTTGTTACCAGCCTCCGCCGCTCTCACTGTCAGTGCCGGCTCCTGCTCTGTGCACATGTAGCTGCAGGACACATCGGGTTAATTAACCCGATGTGTGCTGTAACTAGGAGAGCAACGAGCCAGCGCTAAGCATTGTGCGCTGCTCCCTGCTCTGTGCACATGTAGCTGCAGGACACATCGGGTTAATTAACCCGATGTGTGCTGTAGCTAGGAGAGCAAGGAGCCAGCGCTCAGTGTGCGCTGCTCCCTGCTCTCTGCACGTGTAGCTCCGTGCGGTGGTAACCAAGGTAAATATCGGGTTGGTTACCCGATATTTACCTTAGTTACCAAGCGCAGCATCTTCCACGCGGCGCTGGGGGCTGGTCACTGGTTGCTGGTGAGCTCACCAGCAACTCGTGTAGCGACGCTCCAGCGATCCCTGCCAGGTCAGGTTGCTGGTGGGATCGCTGGAGCGTCGCAGTGTGACATCTCACCAGCAACCTCCTAGCAACTTACCAGCGATCCCTATCGTTGTTGGGATCGCTGGTAAGTTGCTTAGTGTGACTGGACCTTTAGGGAATGAAAAGGTAGGGATAATTGCAGTTCTTTGATCACAAAGTAAGATAGTGTCATCAGATTGGAAGGGGATGTTGACAGCTGCAGTCCCATATGTGGTATAAAAGACTCAAGTGTTTCCCAGGGAGAGAGCAAATTTTAGAGAGGAAGGAGAGACCTTCAGGGAGGGGTTGATTAGAAATGTACGATTTACTAAAGAAAGGACATTTGCAAGGAGAAGAGGGCCACACCAAGATGGCATAATCAGGAGGCACTATATAAAAGGTTCCTTTCTGGTAACTATGACATTATGGAAATAACCAAAATCCTAAGGAGTTATTGTCTTTTTGTTGTAATATTGTAATAATGTATTTGTTATCTGTTTTATCAATTTTATACTATTCATTTGATTGGAGGAAGAAAATGATTTCTTTTTATACACTTTTGTCTGTGTGCATTCTTTATTGACCGTCCCCAGGAATCTACGTAGGGATATTGTATTTGTGTAATATTCTTCTCATTTGATATTGATGTAACCAATAAACATTTCTTGATGATGTTATTGTTCAGCATCTTTGTCAAACAAACAAACAAACCGATATTTTTCCAGATAATGGTATTCTTAGGCTACGTGCGCACACTGCATCTCTGTGGTGACTACAAAGATGCACGTTTTTGGCCCCGAAAAAAATGCACCTGCTGCAAAAACCCTACATCTGCACCATAGAACATGACAGCCAGCTGTGAGCTCCAGGCAGTAACTGAATTGAGCCGTGCGATCAGCAGTGATGTCACTCAGGTGATTTGCGGTCACAAGTGGAGGACTACAGCTGTGCTCGCATCTAACCTGAGTGATGTCACCGCTGATTGTGCAGCTCAATTCAATCGCTGCGTGGGGCTCACAGTAGGCAGTCATATTCTATGGCACTCGCTGTGAGCTTTAGATGTAGCAGCTGTGGAAGCATCGTGGGACCACATGTAGTTTACGTTGGACCTGCAGGGGTGTTTTGGGGATTAATAAAATGGTGAAAGAGGGTGCTTTTTTGTCTTTTATTTCAAAATATAGGATTTTTTTCGGATTTTTTACTTTCACTTACAGATTAGTGATGGGGTGTCTCATAGACATTTGCCATCACTAATCTAGGACTTAGTGGCTGCTGTGGGCTGCCATTAACTTCCTCATTAACCGATTGCCACCACACCAGGACAATCAGAAAGAGTCAAGTAAAAGTGCCGGGGTTGTAACATCTAATGGATATGACAATTTTGTGTGGCTGCTGGCTGATATTTTTAATCTGGGGGATGCCCAATAACCATGGGTATCCCCAGCCTGAGAATATCAGCCCCCAGCTGTCGGGCTTTATCTGTACTGGTGTCATAATATGGGGGGATCCTACGCCAATTTTTTAATGTATTTATTTTTCTGTACGATATAGACCCGCCCACCGGTGTCTGTGATTGGAAGTCTCAGACACGCTGTCACTCAGTGTGGCGGCTCATCTGACTGCAACCACTCAGAGACGCCGGTGGGCGGGGGAAGTAGTGCATATGTATGAGGCTAATGAGCGACCCAGGAAGAAGAATAAGAGGCGGTGGGAGTAGTGTAACAGCCGCCGTGGCGACTCGGTAAGTATGAAGCACTTACTCCAACCCCTTTGCATCGGAGTTTGGTCCCCATAGAGTTTATACGGGACTGGCATCTAGCCAGATACAAGGGATCAATCCCCCACCAACCCAGAGTCAGTGGGGGATTGATCTGCCAGTCCTCTGAAATGCAGGAACAAACGCAAAAAGAAATGACAATCTACCTTTTAAGCTAACTGTAGTGAACTTGCTTGTTATTATCTTCAAACTTTCTCTTCAAAGTACCCTCCCTTTAGGTGTTAAAGGGAATCTTTTGATATTTAATCTGAAGACATCAGGAGATAGGGGCTGACACACAGTGTTGAATGATGTGTAATTTATTACCATGTGTGATGCTGGTTTATCACCTGTGATTGTCATTGCCCAGACTACACTTGTTAAACCACGCAACCTTCCCCTTTGATTAGCAGCTCACTGTCTATAGACATTGTACCTAGAGAGATTGGTGTGGGTGGCGCTAGCTTTCACAGCTCTGCTGCATTGCTAATTCTAAAAACTCTGATTGTGTCACAACTTCTGCATCCAGTAAACTAAGTGATATATAATTGGAATCAGAGTCTCTTTTTCTACATCATGCTGCTCTGAAATGAGGTAGCGAAAACCTGATGACAGATTTCCTTTCATTTCTGAAATGAAATGGTGCACAATAGAGCTCACGATAATGGAGTCTGTTCCATTATAGTCAATGGCCCTGTCGGCGCATGCGTCCGAAACACGCTTTGTGGGGTGGGGGAAGGGCAATTCAGACGGGACCACTGAACGCAAGTAAAAATGCAGTGTGAAAGTAGTCTTATACTGCTCAATTCCTCTGTTGCTCCCCCTTCTATTATAATCCAATAAAATGTTATGTATCAGGTTATTTTAATTTTTAAAGAATAATCATGTCGCTAGGGGCCTACGGGAGGTGGTACATCGGCAAATGCTACATTTCGGTGCTGCTGAGAGAAATTTACAGTGGCTTTTAAGTGATTAACAGCTGTTAGAGACAGAAGCCAGCTATGTAAATCAATCAGCCCCTACAGCATGTGGAGCTGGCCCATGTCCTGAGCTCCCGCCGTACTAGAGGACCCCTGCTCTGGATGTTTATTCAAGTCCTAATATGGGTATGGGTTTATTGCTATAAACAACAATTCATGAGGGCTAGATACTGACAAACAGGCATTCGTTTTTTTGTGCCATAGGGGCTAGGGGTAAATTTGTCCAGATATTTATCCCTAAATTCTACAGCACAGAGACTGAAAAATACAGATAGTGTCACTCAAGGTTCAAAAATTAAGCAAATGACTAAAAATTACCTTTTAATAGATAATTCATAAAAGTTCAACGTCCCTTATGGACACGATATATACCATAAAGCTCCTAGGAGAATAAATATTCTATGCTTATATCTATCAGAAGACAATGTAACCTATTGTTATGCTCAATTTCTCGGTTACTCAAACCAACCTAAGAAGCCACCAAACATTAATACATTTAGTTTTCCTGAAGAAAAAACCCCACAACAAACCGTAAACAAAAACGATGTGTTATTTGTATCTTAAATGATAGACAGTAGTCATCCAATATAAAGAAAAGGAAAGAGAGAAAAATACAATATACTAAAATGGTAAATTCCACAGTGACAGGGCCCCTCTGAATGATATAGTGGGCTCTAAGGGGAAAACTATTCTCATTGCGGAGACTGACAAACCAGTCGGACTGCCATAGAGGAGCATTGCAGCTATAAGACCCCTCACTGCCAGCCAGACTGCTTTGTCAGGTCTCTGCAAGGAGAAAAGGTTTCCCCTTAGAACAGTGACAGTGGTCAGTATTGTGGTAACACCAGTCAAATTAAGTATATTTCTTTAAAGGAGATTGGGTAATCTCTTCAAATTTATATGAGCCAAGGCACACGGATAATATCCATCAAGCGGGGTCCTCGAGTATCCATCACAAGACTGACCCTACTAAATCCTGGGGAAAACTACAAGCTTTACGGTCACTCATAAGCTTCTGTCCTTACAAGGATGGTCCACAACTGGTTCTACTAAACGGAACCCCTACAATGACCCTTCATGTGTCCCGACATGTTTCGTCCATGAGGACTTTTCAGGAAACTATCATCCAGGGGGTTAGGTCCTCGTCCACATCTAACACATAACCAAACTGCTCGGGATTTTTTTTTCCAGATATTTATCCAATTTGCATTTTCAGTGCCCTCTTTTGTACATATAGAATTTTATAGGTAGGGATTAAAGTCCAAAAATGTAGACTGTGGTTGGAGGGTTTATATGTATGTGTATATGAACATATAATATAGTTCTATGTATGTCTTATACAATGAGCCTAAAAAACAAATTAATTGACCTAGAATAGTCACAAAAAATAACAGATGTCTTATAGTATTCCCAGTTAAAGGGCGTTGTCCAGGACATTCCATTTGTCAACAACGGTCAGAAGAGCTCAATTGCAGAGCCAACTGTATAGTAGCTTCAGCTGGACATTGCACGTCCACCCCTTCTAATTTTAATGGATGGAAGATGTGCAGTACCCAGCCATGGTAACTATACAGGATCCGCCTAACAAAAAGACGTGTGCTCATAACTTTTATGACTGCCTCAAAAAAACTCTTTATGCATATACGCTAAAAAAGAACAAATTAAGCAGCATCTATACTAACAAATTCACGGTCTACCTGTTTATCAATTGTTTAGCTGACTGCTAGAGAGTTAATGTTGACCAATTATGGATTAACAGGATTAAATGGCTTAAATATTAAGCTGCAATGTCACTTACCCGCTGCATGCCTTCCTGGTTGACAAACACTTTTTGGTAAAGCCTTTTGAAGATTTTACTCAAGCCGAGGGCAAACAGTCTGATAGCTCCCAGTTTTAAATTATGGCTCATTTCATCAAGGATCTGAACAGATTTTTTTCTAACGACATTAAATGGTTCACCAGATTCCAGACTTATCTGAAGACCACACCATCCAAGACATGAAAGGAAAAATGATATTAGCTAATGTTAATGAACATGCAGTCTGTGAGAGCTTTATGAATCATACTGAAAAAGGGGTAAATCAGCCTAAAGCCCCAACTATCCAAGTGCTTCTCATCCTGTGGTACATGTATCCTGGAGATACGTGTTGCAGCTAGAGATGAGCGAATACTGCAATATTCGTATTTGCAATACTCGTAACGAGTACTTTGTAATATTCGTGTATTCATTAGAATAGCGAGTACAATGCAAGTCAATGGGAAATGCAAGTAATTTTCTGCTGGACTCAACAAAGAGGTCTGGGGGTCTGAGGAAAAGTCTGAAATGGATGGAAAGTGATGAAACTGAATAAGGAGAGCCTGGAGAATATGCATGCATGCATTTTTTACTCACATATGGTTTCTGAGATCCCCTGAAGCCACAAGGAAGAACTTCCATGTGGCTTCAGTCTATCTGTGCTCCTGAAGTCTATGTCGCACTGTTATGGTCAGCCCCGCAATGACTCACACAGCAGTGTGCGAGCAGCTGCGGGATGACAAGCATCGACATCAGGAGGTTAGCTCAGATCATTACCTGCTGTGATGATCTCCGCTGAACTCATGACGTCAGCGCTTGTCACTGACTTCCATGACGCCACGTTCTCACATGAAGTCTTGCGGGCGGCCCAAGACTGTGACTAGCGGTGATGTCACGGGCTCAGGGGACAGTTCACGTGAGAATGCGGTGGCCATGGAACTCAGTGACAAGTGCTGACGTCATGAGTTCAGAGGAGTTCATCACTGCAGGTAATGAACTCAGCTAACCTCATGACGTTGGCGTTCATTATGCCCTGCAGTTACCTGGCCTGACCTAATGATGTTACCTCAGGTCACTGCTTTGCTCTCCCAGCCAAAGGGGAACATTCTGTTCTCATTGACTGGGACAGTGAGTATAGTATGGATCATCGAGGGACCCCCTTATTGGATTACGCTGGACCATGATTTTTTTTTTTTTTTCAATAAATTGGTGAAAGAGGGAATATTTTGGGGAGTAATATTTCAAATAATTTTTTTTTTGTTGTCTACTTTTTATTACTGACTGGGTCAGTGATTTCAGGCATCTGATAGATGCCGTGACATGACTAATGCCAGAGCTTGATGCCGGGTGACATTACACAGCTGGTATCAACCCTATATATTATCCCATTTTCCATCGCACCACGGCAATGGGAAGAGCTGGGGCGAAGCGCCAGGATTGGCGCATCTAATGGATGTACCACTTCTGGGGCGGCTGCAGCCTGCTATTTTTAGGAAGGGGGGGTTTCCAATACCAGTGGACTTCCGTAGTCTGAGAATACCAGACCACAGCAGTCCGCTTTACCTTGGCTGGTGATCCAATTTGGGGGAGCCCATGTTTTTTTTTTTTTTAATTAATTATTTATTTAATTTATTTTAAAATAACAACGTGGGTTGCCCTCTGTCTTGGATTACCAGCCAAGGTAGAGCTGCCAGCCGTGGTCTACAGTCTGCAGCTGTCTGTTTCACCTCAGCTGTGTACAAAAAATAGGGGGGACCCACATCATTTTTTGGGGGGAATATAATTAATTTGTGGCTAAAAACAAAACTAAACACCCTTTAGTGCCACATGAAAAGCACTAAAATGTGCAAGATTACAAAATGCAGGGGAGTGGGACATTATATATATATCTTTCTATCTATCTATCCATCCATCTAGCTGTCTATCTATCTACCCAGCTTTTTTCTAGCTTTTGACTGTATGTAACTCTTTTGTTTTTTTAACAATCAGCAAAAAAAACAAAACCTGAAGACTCACAGATATAAAAAGGACCATATACAGAATGGAAAGGATGCAGTTGTCACACGGATGTGCATTGTTTAAAAAAATTAGCCCTGTGGGCTGAGTCATGGTTGACGCAGAAAGTCCCCATTACAAGGGCCTCCAATGACAAATATTAGTTAGGCTGGAGTAGGAGTTCTGTCCTGGTTTGTCCGCCACTGCACAATGTGCATAGTATTTACAAAAATTAGCCCTATGGCCTGAGTCATAGTTGACGCAGGAAGGAAACGGCTTTATATGGGAAGGGGTGGACGTTAACAGCCGTAGTCAAAATGAACATTTTGGGAATTTAGTTTGGCTTGCTCTTTGCTGGAGGGATAGGAAACTGTGGAGAAGTTCAGTTTTTGTTGAATTTAATCAGAGTAAGCCTGTCTGCATTTTCTGTGAATAGGCGTCAGCACCTATCAGTGATAATTGCCCCAGCAGAACTGAAAACACGCTCTGACATCACACCAGCACTTCCTAGGTGTATAAGGAGAGGTTTGGCCAAGTGTTCAGTTTGGACACCTAATAATTAAAGGGAACTGAAGTATCAGAAAGGATGCAGGTATGGTCACTTAAGTAACCCTTGACCATGTTATGCAACTTCTCCCTCCTTGACATTGTTACGAGCACAGATAGCCCCTGCTGATGTCCTGGTTTATTGAAAATATCCCAGTGTGAACACATTTTCCCACACCTCTGTTGGATCTGGTGTTAGTGTCTCTCCAAATTATTCCTTGGTGTTAAAAAGAGTCGGTAACTCAGCGTTGTCTGTGGGTGTTGTTTGCATCAACTGATCTACAATGACCCTCTTGAAGGATTCCATTGTGCAACCCTTTGGTGACTCCAAAATGAGAGAAGAAAATTTCTCCTTGTACCGTGGCTCCAAAAAGGTGGCCAACCAGTATAGGTTGTTGTATAAAATGTGTATCATGCAAGGGTCTTGCCAAAGACACTTACACATGAACTTTGCCATGTGGCCCAAGCTGCAAACAGGCAAAGGTTCTGTGTCCCCACCAAGCTGAAGAATACCCATCTTCTCCTCACGCTGATTTGCCTCCTCCTCCTCCTCCACCTCTCCTCCTCCACCTCTTCCTCTCCAGCCCATCTATGCTGGACAGACATGAAGCTGGGGTTGAAAGTCCCCTGTGTAGCACTGGGAGTCCTCTGAGTAGCACAGAATAACAACTCTTCTTCTTCCTGATCCTCTTCATCCTCCTCATTATCACCCAATTTTGCCTCAGAATATTGGCTGCACTGGGTAGTATCACCCATTAGGAAATCTGGCTCCATAGCCACATATGCTGGGCACTCAAATCTTCCTCTTTGAGATTATGCAGTGATTGTTTCAACAGACACAGCAGCGGATTGGTTAAGCTGATAATAATCTGATCACCGCTCACGAGCTTGGTGCAGTACTGAAAGTTCTCAAGAACCTCACAAATGTCAGCGATCCACACCCACTCAACAGTTGTTATGTGTGGTGGCTGGCTCTCAGTCTGACAGGCATGTTGAAGCCAACATATAGAATGTAGAGTTCCACCTTCTCAGGCAGGTCGCACATGAGTCGGTGACTTGGCAAAATAAAGTGATTTTGCAGTGCTGTAAGACCAGCAAAAGCGGTAGAGGAATAGCGGACATGGGCACTAATACAGAGCACCTTCTCAAGTAGGTATGGCAAGTCAGGGTATGTTTTCATAAATTTCTGAACAACAAGCTTCAGCACGTGAGTCATGCATAGCACATGTACCAGCTTGCTGACCTTTAAAGCCACCACCAGGTTACATGGTTGAGATTTTTTAACAAGAACTTGTGTAAAACGTGAACGGCACAATGGGCAAAATAATGGCGGCTGGGAACACTGTATCATGGGGCAGCCACAGCCAGGAGATTACAGAAACACTGTGTTCCCACAAAGCCTAAATGTCAACATCTTCACGGCTAGCAATTTGACACTGTGCGAGTTTAGGTTTTGTGTCTGTGGGTGCGTGGCTGGGTATTTACGTTTCCTTTCCAAGATCTCAGGCACGGACAACTGGAACCTTCCCTGGGACAAGGAAGTGGATATTGTTGATGTTTGCTGTGTCTGTGCAATTGCACCTTGTGGGCAGGATGTATGAACGCCTGGTTCCTGGACAGCAGATTGTGAAGGACGTAGCACAAGCGACATGGCAATGGTTTGACCAGCAGACACAAATTTGGTACCCTGGTGTTATGCCCACCTACTGGGGTGCTTGGCTGCCATGTTGTTCCGCATACTGCTGGTGCTCAGGTTGCCTTTGTCCTGGCCACTGCTCAACTTAGTATGGCAGATGCTACAGATTACAATGTTTTTCTGTGAAAGACTTTCAGAAAAATATTCCAGACAGCTGCTGAACGCCCCCTTGCACTGACTAGGACCACAGTGGGGGTGTTCTTGGGAACAGTTGATTCAGTTCTCACTCTATGCAAACCACTACCCCTTTGTGCCTGTGTTGGTGCTGCATATCAGTCTTCCTCTGTGTTGCTGTGCTGGCTATGCATGTCAATGGTCCAGGTTGGATCAGTGGATTCATTATAGACCACCTCATCTTCCATCTCATCTACCTTCTCACTTGAGATTGTAGGTTGACCTGATGGCAACTATGTATCATCATCATTAGCCTCCACCTCTGGGGACAGTAAATCATGTTTCTTAAAGTGGCTTTCTTCTGGCCGTAGGTCCCTCTTCAATTTTGCACGGCGAGAGACCGCAGTCAATCAGAATACGTACAAAATAGATCCTCAGAGTGGCCAAGCTTGGGGTTATATGTCTATATGTCTTGAGGATTGGATAGGCCATCCTTCTGTGTATCCACAGTAGACTGTGTGGTCGTGGAAAATTGGTTGCTGCTTGACAAATGTGAAGAGGCCTTGTCTGCCATCCAAGCAGAATCTGCTCTCACTCTTCTAGCTTCCACACACGTTTACGTTCCAGACCGGGAAAATTGGCAAGGAACATAGTGAATGCATCAAGCTTCTTCTGACCTGACACAGACTCAGTGCCTTGTCGCCCACCACTGACAACACCACGACCATGTCCCTGTCCCTTAACAACTGCCTTTTTTGTCATTTTGGGTGTTGCTGACATATTTGCAGATCTTGATAACCTAAAGGCTAATTTACAAGTTGCGATATCGGTACCGATATCGCTAGCGTGGGTACCCGCCCCCATCTGTTGTAAGACACGGGCAAATCGCTGCCCGTGCCGCACAACATCGCCCAGACATGTCACACATACTTACCTGCCCGGCGTCGTCGCTGTGACCGGCGAACCACCTCCTTTCTAAGGGGCGGTTCGGTCAGCGTCACTGCGACGTCACAGCTGCGTCACTGAACCGCCGCCCAATAGAAGCAGAGGGGCGGAGATGAGCGGGACGAACATCCCGCCCACCTCCTTCCTTCCGCATTGTGGCCGGGAGGCAGGTAAGGAGAGCTTCCTCGTTTCTGCGGCGTCACAAGGAGCGATGTGTGCTGCCGCAGGAACGAGGAACAACCTCGTTACTGCTGCAGTAACGATTTTTGAGAATGGACCCCCATGTCACCGATGAGCGATTTTGCACGTTTTTGCAACGATGCAAAATCACTCATAGGTGTCACACGCAACGGCATCGCCAATGCGGCCGGATGTGCGTCACCAATTCCGTGACCCCAACGAGTTCGCATTAGAGATGTCGTAGCGTGTAAAGCCCCCTTTAGTCAAGCAAGCTTTGACCCCAAAAATATTGTGGAGAACGTACGTATTGGGAGTATTTTGTACCAGGCAGCACAAAATGGTAGAGTCCTGCTTTGTAATTATTTACAAAAGCCACTAGCAACGTATGAATGTGGCTGATCTGGACACCACAAAGTAGGCTGTGAACCCCTAAATATTGTGGAAACAGGACCGGTGCGTTTACGGAATCAGGCAGTACTGATTTCTAAAGTCCTGCTTTGTAATTATTTTCAAAAGCCTCTAGTAATTAGCAAAATTAATCTGACAGCAGTATGTTATAGGGGCAGAGATCCCAATTCCACTTGCGTTTAATGTGGACCAGTGCAAGCTGATAAAACATTGGTTCATGTGCAATGTTAAACAATACAGCAATATTTATCTGCAAGTTTTTCCTCATGCCGCATTGTCATAAGAAAAAAAAATTGCAACATGCTGCGTTTAGTAGTGGGTCTCAAATCATGCGCACCCTACAAGTCTATGGGGGCGTGTAGACATCGGACTGCACTGATGACATTCAAGAGCAATGCTATATACGCACAGACAGACAATGGAGGAGATAGAGAGATTAATCTTTTCCGCACCTGTGCTCCAAATCTCACATGAAAGGAAATCGGATAGCAGTATAATGACACTTGGCTTAGGGGTACTTCACACACAGCGAGATCTCTGCTGAGTCACGTTTTTTTGTGACCTCATTAGCGATCTCGCTGTGTGTGACACTGAGCAGCGATCTGGCCCCTGCTGTGAGATCACTGCTCGTTACACACAGTGCTGGATCGTTTTTTTATTGTTGCTCTCCCGCTGATAAGCACAGATCGCTGTGTGTGACAGCGAGAGAGCAACAATCCTGAATGTGCAGGGAGCAGGAGCCGGCGTCTGACAGCCTGCGGTAAGCTGTAACCAAGGTAAACATCGGGTAACCAAGGTGGTTACCCGATATTTACTTTCGTTACCAGCCTCCGCAGCTCTCACGCTGCCAGTGCCGGCTCCTGCTCCCTGCACACGCTAAGCGGTGTGCGCTGGTAACTAAGGTAAACATCGGGTAACCATACCCGATGTTTACCTTAGTTACCAGTGTCCGCAGCTTCCAGACGCCGGCTCCGTGCAAGCGCAGCGTCGCTTGCACGTCGCTGCTGGCTGGGGGCTGGTCACTGGTCGCTGGTGAGATCTGCCTGTTTGACAGCTCACCAGCGACCATGTAGCGATGCAGCAGCGATCCTGACCAGGTCAGATCGCTGGTCGGATCGCTGCTGCATCGCTAAAGTGTGAAGGTACCCTTACACTCGCAGCAGACCTTCAGCCGGGTGTCATTGGCATCTCGCATCCAAAGCTGTATACTAATGTGAGTGAAACTTTAGCTTGTATTTTGCCAACACATCTCTCAGGAGGAGCCTAAATGCGGCATTTTTTTGTTTCTTTTTATTTGCACATTTTCTGTAGGTGTCTGCACCAAACTATATAAGAACGATCTTCTTTTGTTATTGTACTTTTGCTGCATTAATTAATGCGTTTTCTTATTTTGTACAGGTTTGAAGCAGTGTTTTTAAAGTATTATTTCTAGCACAGAATAGTTTTGATTCTACATGTAGTTCACCTTATATCTTCAGCCTCACTATTCTAATATGGTGTATTAACTACTAAGATACTTCTCAGAGGGAAACAATCATAAAACTGTAAATGAAAAATTGACTTGTTCTCCATAGCAAACAATTACTGTTCAATGTTCATTTTTTAAGGGCATGGGAAATTTTGCACTGTGATCTCTATGCGAGACAAAGGTACACACATGGTTCTAATGTAAAACTGCCCACCTGCTTAATGACCTGCCGCAGATTGTCAGAATCCATAACAATGGACTTAAGGGCACTTGCAGTACATGGAGTAAGATTCTTATAAATAACTGGTGTAAAACTCTTCATAGCATATCGTAGGTCACTTGAAATGCGTCGTTCTTCCAGAATGTCTTCAAACACTTCTTTTGTGTTTCCTGTTATTTCCTTCTGCTGCAAAGATTTGAAAGATCAATAACCACAAGACAAAGACAGACCATTAAAAGACAGACCACTAGAAGTGCTTACCATATCTCATGAGTCAAGCTTCACCTCTATGACACGTTTATCAGATACTACACTACTGTATTGATGCACAACTATAGTCACCTATAGTATATATTCACTACTGGGGTACAGAAAATGTTTGCATCTACTTTGAAGTGCTACCTTCTTCCTATGTATGGAACAGCTATATCTATTAGTTATAGTCCCATTGGCACTCTGGAGTCGGAGTCCATTTTGGTGGAGTCGGTATAAAATGGACCGACTCTGAATCCTAAAATATATAATAAATTGGGTACAGTAGTTCAATGCAGAATGTGCTGAATATTTTTTTATAGGAATTTTTTGAAAGTAATGAAATGTCCTATAAATGTATGTTCTATTCCTGATCAAAGGATCTCAGCTTTTAGTTGAGATGAATCTGTGCTGCACTTTATATACATGATAAGTAGTGAAAAACACACTGGGAAGTAAAGAACGCCTGCACTCATCTCAGAACTGCTAGAACAGGTTATTGCTATTGTAACTGACAATGCTTCAAACATACAGTAAGTACAATTAAACTGATGAATGAGAATACTGAAGGTGAACAGCAGCTAGACGAAAACTTCCAAATCAGTATGTTTGAGATGGAGCCACAGTCCAGTTCCTGAGGAACAAATAGATATTACTGCAGAAGTACAGCAAAATGATACTTTAGAATTAGATGATTTTGTTGAAGCTGCTTCACATCTCTTTCCTATTCATCAAATGCGCTGTGGTGTGCACATGCTGCATCTGGCAGTAAGAGATCGTCTGTAAGAGGGATATGGTGGAACTCTGATTGGCAAACTGAGGAAATTGGTTATTGCTGCCAGAACTCCTAAAATTGAATCCATCTTGAAGAGACGTGCTGGAAAAGAGGCAATTGTCGATCAAGCCACTTACTGGGGCAAGACATATTTAATGAATATGCGACTGCTTGGGCTGAAACCCTTTCTTGTAGACATGGCCAACCCTCAGGTAACCCTAAAGGAAGGTCAATGGACACATTTGGCTGAATTGAAGGAATTGCTTAATCACCCATTTACAGTGACTAAAAAATTACAAACTGAGGATTTAACTCCCAGCATTTTCATAATGGAGTGGAAGGCCTTACTGTGTTGCCTGTCCCAAAAAGAAGGTTTAATCGCAGATGGTATAGCAGCTTCAATTAAATGGAGGGAGACACTGCTATTAGAAAATAAAATTCTTCTGGCAGCTGATTACATTGAGCAAAGTCATCATATATTGCTGGATGATCAACAGATTAGTAAAAGAAGAGAAGCTCTGCCAGAGGTAGCAGTTATAATGAGTGGAGACAGGACAGCTAAGAACAAGATGACTTGGGTTATGCCAGTGCTACTGCTGCCATATCTTCAGCCTCATCAGATTAGTTTAATTTTGAAAAGTATTTGGATGACATGGAGCAGGATAAGTGTTGCCGCAGGAAAAAAAAATACCACTCCCATAGCAAACAGATTTACCAGATTTCAGCAAAATATTCTCACTTTGACTCAAAGAAGTAGAAGAGTTCAACCATTCATCAAAACTGACTGTGCATGAGGCAATTCCTTTATACCCTGAACTTGTTAGAGATGTTGACCATGTGTTTATCACTTTGCCACCAACCCAAGTTAGTGTAGAAAGATTATTTTCTAGCCTAAAAGGGAATGTTCCGCGTTTTTTAATTTTTGTATTAATAATAGATTATGGAATCAATTATTTTTAATTCAAAATTAAAAATTGTTTATTAGTTGTTATTTGCTTCAATTTTTACTCAAACACTAGGGTCTGCCATCTTGGATTTGCTGACGCAAATACAATGGCCCCTGTGCATAAGGGCTGATAGTCGGCATCCGATCCTATCTCTTACACTGTGTCTGCTTTCTGCTGTGACCAAAACACACCAATTGGGCTGTTCAGATCACAGCAAAGGGAGAGATCAGCGCCATCTTTGTGGAGCCCACAGTATATATTGTGCATTCCACTTTCCCCCTGAGCATGGTGGCCAGCGGTGATCTCCAGCTTGTGCCTGGTATTGTATTATAGATAGGTTGTAATCACCGCTCGCCGCAGCATGTACCATTTTTTTTTTTAAAATAAGACACTGTCTTATACTTTTTTTGCCCCTCAAAAAAGCACTAGGGCTTATTTTTGGAGTAGGTCTTATTCTTGGAGAAACATGGTTGGGGGTAAGTTTACCTCCCCAAAAAAGCAAATCCCCACTTCCCAGGAGACTCATACTTACCAGATCCGGACGTCTGCGTGGCTCCCAGGTCCTCCTGTAGGCACTCCCAGCAGCTATACTGCATGCTGTCCTCCACTGATGATGACTGCGGGGTGTCCGCTATCTATAATGAAGTGTCCTGCAGTATCCTTAACTTTTTCAGCTGCATGGACACTACATTATTGACCCGTGACTTGGGCTTATTTTTGGAGTAGGCCTTTAAGCCTTGCTCTGAAAATGCTGAAAATCCCTGCTAGGGCTTATTTTTGGGGGAGGTATTATTTTTGGAAAAACATGGTACTCACCTCGGAGTTCTTCTTCCAGCGCACTCTGTGCGCTGTCAGGAAGAGCTGCCGAGAGACACCAGGCTGACAGGAGAAGGCTGGCTGTTATCACCGCTCGCCGCAGCATGTACTCACGTCGGAGCTTAAGCTCACACTGCATATTGCTGCTGACTGCTGCCAGTACCCACCTCAGACCCCCGCTGCCAGCAGTTCCTCCAGTCAGTGCTCTGTAGTCAGCACAGGGAGAACGAAGAACACTAGGGAATGCAAGGGGCACAGAGCATTTAGGGACGCTGCAGGGGCACAGAGCACTGTGGGATGCTGAAGGGGCACAGAGAGCACTGGGGGATGCAGCAGAGGTACAGAGAGCACTGGGGGATGCAGCAGGGGCACAGATCACTGGGGGATGCTGCAGGAGCATAGAGAGCACTGCGGGATGCTGCAGGGGCATAGAGTTCAATGGGGGAGCTGCAGGGGCACAGAGAGCACTGGAGGACACTGCAGGGGCACACAGAGCACTGGGGGATGATGCAGGGGCACAGAAAGCACTTGAGGATTCTGCAGGGGCATAGAGTCCTCCGGGGGAGGCTGGAGGGGCACAAAGAGCGCTGGGGGATGCTGAAGAGGCACAGAGAGCATTGGAGGCACAAAGAGCACTGGGAACACAGTATTATGGAGGCAAAGTATATAGGGCACATTATAGGAAGGAGCACTATGCCAGCCGTCCTTGGTGACACTTTCCACAGTTCAGGATCAGTTTGTAGTCACCACCAAAATGGCTCTGCACAAGGTCCCTAATTTTCAGCCACCCTTATCCTTTTGGAAACACCCAAAAGGGGAGGGGGAGGTGACATCACACAGAGGAGAGCAGATTCCACCCACTTTTACTGTAGTTGTATTCCAGGATAGTTTTACACTTGGTTTTCAACAGCTGTTCCCCCTAGTGTTTAAAAGTGGAACACAAAATTTTTAAATTATTCCTTCATATTTTGCTCCATTAATGATAATATTTAAACATTAAAACAATAATTTATATTTTTTTCAGTTATGAAATGCTATTTTTTTTTATGGCACCTTCCCTTTAAAGGGAACCTGTCAGGTCCCCTGGGCACCCAGAACCATAAGCAGTTCTGTGCACATATCTATAATACCTGCCTAACTGTCCCATCATATAGTAGCAAACATAAACAAATCTTTAAAAAAAAGTATTTCTAAAGACAGTTTATGAGATTTTAATTAGGGCTGTGACTAGTTTCAGGGACATTAGTTCCCCAATTAGTCTACCCATTTAGCATGTTATCACGCCCCTGTGGGTGTGATAATATGCTTTACAATCCCCAGCATCATCTGCATCTTTATACAAAGCCGTGAAGCGGTTATATCTCTCAGCACTGAGGTCTCTGATATATGCACCCCAGCTTCAGAGTGGCCTACTATGCATGCTCGGAAGTTGTCCACACTTTTGATCATGTGCACTACTCTGAAGCCGAGTGTATGCGTTCCGGCTTCAGAGATGCCTAGTGCACATGACTGGAAATGTGGCGACTTCTGATCATGCGCAGTGAGCCTCTCTGGAGTCGGGGTGCATACACCCGGTGTCACAGATGCTCAATGCTGAGGTGTACAACACAGTTAACGCTGGGCATTATAAAGAATGTTATCACGCCCACAGGGGCATGATAATATGCTAAGTTGGCAGACTAATCAGGGAACTAATGCCCCTGTTACTAGTCAAAGCCTTCATTAGCATCTCATAAACAATATTTAGAAATAATTTTTCCAAAGATCTGTTTATGTATGCTACTAGATACAGGGATAGTTAGGCAGGGATTAGCAATATGCACCCAGAACTGCTCGTGGATGTGGGTGCCCAGGGGCCTTACAGGTTCCGTGTAAAATAATTAGATCAGATTTGAGGTCATCTATTAAGGGGGATCTGATGGAGGTGATACTTTTGTAGGGGCATCAAACTGTGCATTTAGAGGGTATTGTGTAGGAATTCACTGTGGGGGTATCATAATATGTTTTGGGGGCACTTTTGTTGGCATCATACTTTATGGGGGCCATAAAAGGGGTAACTTAACATCTTCATGCATATGATGTACTGAAAGACTGGAGGAAAAAATGGTCCCTGTTCTGATGAAGCGCGATACTCAAAATACGTGAAACGTGCGTTACCACTCACATGTAGGGGGGACCCTGTACCCCTTGACTTGCATTTCTGGCACTTTATTCTGCTATAACCTTTTGAACAAAGGGTGTTACTTGGTATGTAATTTCCTTTAGTGACTATGTCTGATTGTTTACAATTGTTACTGACTGCTATGTTACTGATATGTCACTATTTATGGATTTTTTACTACTTTTTGTTCATATGATGTTGTGCCATTAGTGTGTCGCCTTTGTGATACCTTTTGTAATCGATCTCTATCTTACACGTGATTTGTACCTTTTTACCTTCTTTTATTCACCTTAATAAATCTCCAAAGTGTTTGCAATATATCCCATTTTTTCCTCCGGTTTTTCATTCATCTTAGTGGTTTGCAAACCTTCCATGGGTCACCATACAGGTTTCTCTGGGGTTTTCTACATGTGTATTATTATTTTACATGCATCTTTACATTCATAATGTTTACTTTCATGGACATTTTCTAGTATTTAATTATGAAGTACTGGTATCATCCCTCCATTTGGTGTGGCTCGCACGCAGAGCTTGCACGTTTCCCTGCACATGTCAAAAATCTGATCATTTGGCATGCAGATGAGAGATCTGGCCAACGCTGTTAACTAATTAAATCCCACTGTCAATCTCTGAAGAGGGATTTAACGCGCGCCACTCCTGTTGGCAGCCCTGCGAAGTGATCGCGATATGCCGATGAGTTGTCATGACAGCCAGAGGTCAGCTGATGATTCCTAAGTCTGTCATGACGATCTATCTGACTGCTGGCTGCGTTCCAGCGTTCCTAGAAAGTCATCATTTCAAATCACCCCCCTTCTGTCACATTGAAAATAAAAGAATAAAAAACTTTTTTTTTAAATAAATACGTTTGGTATCACCACGTTCGGAAATGACCGATCTATCAAATATAAAATAAATAAATCTGATCTGTAAACAGTGTAACGGAAAAAAATGAAAACATCAGAATTATGTATGCAATAAAATGCAATAAGAGGCAATCAAAACATTGCATGTACCCAAAAATAATATTTGAAAAACGCCAGCTCTGGGTGCAAAAAATAAGCCATCACACAGACCCAAATCCAGAAAAGTGAAAAAGTTACCAATCTTGGAAAATGGCAACAAAAGTGCAATTTTTTTTAACACATTATTGATGTTTTTTTTCACCAATGAAATAAAAAAACAAACAAAAACAAAACTATACATGTTTGGCATCTACAAACTCGTACTGACCTGGGAAATCATAATGCCAGGTCACTTACATCATACCATGAACATGAGGAATAAAAAAACTAAAAATAAAAACAATTGTGGAATTGCACTTTTTTTGCAATTTCACCACACTTGGAATTTTTTTCCAACTATATGGTAAAATTAATGGTTTCCTTCAAAAGCACATCTCATCCCACATACAGCTATGTTGACACCAAAATAAAAAAGTTATGCATTAGAGCTGAGAAAGCTAATCCCAATACCAGGCTGTCTATGTACAATATCTATAGACAGTGAGCTGCTTATCACAGAAGGGAGAGTTTCAGTCTAGGACTCACAGGCTGATGCAGCTTATGTAGTCTGAGGAATGATACTGCTGCTGCTAAAACAATCATTGCAAGCAATTAGCACCATGTACCGTGATACAAGACACATTTCTGAATTCTATGTTTTAACCCCTTCAGCATGCTGTTCTCAGATAGCAAAACCCTGCTGACAGATTATCTTTAGGCTAGGGCCACACTTTGCGTTTCTACCTGCGTTTTTGGTGCTTTATAGGTCTGTTTTGAGAAGTACCTTTTTCATGCCAAAAGGCATGCGTTTTGATTTCCCAGCAAAGTATATGGAATATGGGGATTTCTAGACCCCACTTTGCGTTTTAAAACGCTGCATTTAATTTGCATATTTTGTGGCAAAAACCATGCATTCAAAGAAGCAACTTGTCAATTATTTTTGCCATTTTAGGTGTGTTTTGCTAACATTGAAGTCAATGAGAAGTTGCAAAAACCAGATTCCAGCAAATTTCTGCGTTTTACCTGCTTTTCCAGTGCAGAAAACATGCGTTTTGGACTTCAAAAACGCATGCTTTTTGGACATGAAAATAATGATTTCATATGTCCCTTTACACACACACACAGAGTCCGACAATTAAAAATAAGATTTTGAATAAATTATTGGAATTTTTCCATTAAATATCATATTACCGCTATAATTTCATTAAATTAATCTATTTTCATTATTTTTCACAAAAATATAGATTGGTTTCTTTTTTCCAATTTTTTCATTGAGTTTGACTATTTAAACTTTATTTAGCAGTGTCATGATGTTCAAAACGCATCTATCAAAACGCAGGTGGAAAAGCTGGTAAAGAGCGCTGAAAACGTAACTAAAACACGGTAAATACGCATGCGTTTTCAGCGCTAAATTTCTGAAAAAGGCAACTTTGGTCAAATCAATTAAGCCCAAAACGTGCGATTAGAACTGCAAGTAGGAGAACGCAAAGTGGGGCCCTAGCCTTACTGCGTGTGACCACTAAGGGGCTTTGAAGTAGGAAAATAACTTTGTAAGCGCTGCAAAGTTGTAAGACATGCTCTTCTGGCCACTGAATATTAATTTATTTTTTGTGCGGGGGCCCAAGTAGGACTTCTACCATTGGGCCTCATTATTTCTGTGTACGACTCTGGATAACTGTCTTTCATTATTGTCAAAAGCCTGTTTCCTTGGCTGGGCCTGCAAGTTTCTGCTGTTCAATTTATAACAGGGTAGTTGACTTCTACTATAATAATTACTTTTACCAAATTTCCTGCCTCAGGTTTTTGCTTTATGAGGATATTTTCTGCTGCTTCCATTATATTTGCAGACATAATACACCCCTAAAAGTATTTTTTTGTTTTTTCGCTCTCCACTTATCTCTATCCACAGGCAATCTACCTTTTCATATGCCTCACATAAATTATCATGCGGATGCATTTTAGGGAGGACTGTACATGTAAACCACCCCCTGTGCCTTGCTTATTTGTTTATTCCTTTAGCCCCCTATCTTAACAGCCCAGTCATAGTGATCATCCAACCATGTCTTGGTGCACAGAGAGTTGGGGCATCTTATTCAAATCTAGTCTTACTCTATCGTTCCCTGCCTAGCAATGGAGCTTAACACCCTAGGGTTCAGATTCGTGCCCCCATTCCACTTCAGCTAGAATGCCCTAGAAATCCCTAATGTACGAAGGGGAAAAAGGGAATATTCTCTCACCTTGATATACAATAAATGTGCAAAGACCACAAAGAATATTGAAAACAGCAACTAAAAATAAATGTGCTAATGAATAATACAAGATAATACAAGCGAGATAAAAGCACAATACACTAGATGTATACTTTATTTTTGATAAACACCCAGTATCTATATTGATAGAAGTTGCTAACCACAAAAAATGTGGCACTAGACCACTTACATTTAAGTCCTCTTATATGCACATATAGTCTCTTAGATCATTAAGTGTGAGAGGGTGAGAGTCAGTGGCGTAACTAGGGTTTGATGGGCCCCGGTGCAAATTTCGGACCTGGGCCCCCCCTCTACGTACACCGACACTTTGGCTATAGGATAATGACGCTGACACTTGGCTCTTTCCCTCAGCACCCAGCTTCCCTATATTCTGATATCCATCTTGTCCTCGGCACCCAGCTTCCCCATGCTCTGCTATACATCTTTCCCTCAGCACCTAGCTTTCCCATATCAGAGCATGGGAAAGCTGGGTGCTGAGAGATGTATAGCAGAGCATGGGAAAGCTGTGTGCTGAGAGATGTATAGCAGAGCATGGGAAAGCTGGGTGCTGAGGGATAGAGCCCTTTTCCTTCAGCACAAAACATTCCCATCCCCTGCTTGTATCTTTGTCCCCCCTTGTATATAGTTTTCCCAAATCCTATAATGGCCCCCACATAGCCTTCCATATAGTATAAAGGGTCCCACATAACCCTTCATATATTAGAATGCAGCTCCATAGTCCTCCATGTATTATAATGCATTTCCCATAGTTCTCCATTCACCCCATAGTACTCCATATATTATAATTCACCCCTCCATGTATGATGCAGCCAGCCCCCCATGTATAATGCAGCCAGGCCCCCATGCTGCATGTATAATGCAGCCAGCCCCCCAGGCTTCATGTATAATGCAGCCAGCCCCCCAGGCTTCATGTATAATGCAGCCAGCCCCCCAGGCCTTCATGTATAATGCAGTCAGCCACCCATGTTCCATGTATAATACAGCAAGCCCCCCCACTCCATGTATAATGCAAGCCCCCCCCCACGCTCCATGTATAATGCAAGCCCCCCCCCCCATGCTCCATGTATAATGCTGGCAGCCCCCCATGCCTTTATGTATAATGCAGCCAGCCCCCCCATGCTCTATGTATAATGCAAGCCCCTCCACGCTCCATGTATAATGCAAGCCCCCCACGCTCCATGTATAATGCAAGCTCCCCCCCACGCTCCATATATAACGCTGGTAGCCCCCCACGCTCCATGTACAATGCAGCCAGCCCCCCCATGCTCCATGTATAATGCTGGCAGTCACCCCCATGCTCCATGTATAATTCTGGCAGTCTCCCCCATGCTCCATGTATAATGCTGGCAGTCCCCCCCCATGCTCCATGTATAATGCTGGCAGTCCCCCCCATGCTCCATGTATATTGCTGGAAACCCCCCCATGGTCCATGTATACTGCTGGCAGCCCCCCTATGCTCCATGCTCCATGTATAATGCAAGCCCCCCCCATGCTCCATGTATAATGCTGGCAGCCCCCCATGCCTTTATGTATAATGCAGCCAGCCCCCCATGCTCCATGTATAATGCAAGCCCCCCACGCTCCATGTATAATGCAAGACCCCCCACGCTCCATGTATAATGCAAGACCCCCCACGATCCATGTATAATGCAAGCCCCCCACGCTCCATGTATAATGCAAGCCCCCCCACGCTCCATGTATAATGCAAGCTCCCCCCCACGCTCCATATATAATGCTGGCAGCCCCCCACGCTCCATGTATAATGCAGCCAGCCCCCCATGCTCCATGTATAATGCTGGCAGCCCCCCATGCTCCATGTATAATGCTGGCAGTCCCACCATGCTCCATGTATAATGTTGGCAGCCCCCCCATGCTCCATGTATAATGCTGGCAGCCCCCCTATGCTCCATGTATAATGTTGGCAGCCCCCCCATGCTCCATGTATAATGCTGGCAGCCCCCCTATGCTCCATGTATAATTCTGGCAGTCCCCCCCATGCTCCATATATAATGCTGACAGCCCCCCCATGCTCCATATATAATGCTGGCAGCCCCCCCATGCTCCATGTATAATGCTGGCAGCCCCCCCATGCTTCATGTATACTGCTGGAAACCCCCCCCCATGCTCCATGTATACTGCTGGCAGCCCCCTCATGCTCCATGTATACTGCTGGCAGCCACCCTATGCTCCATGTATATTGCTGGCAGCCCCTCTTATGCTCCATGTATACTGCTGGCAGCCCCCCTTATGCTCCATGTATACTGCTGGCAGCCCCCCTTATGCTCCATGTATACTGCTGGCAGCCCCCCCATGTTTCCCGCCCCCGGCCCCCTGGTATGCACTGATTTTTAAAAAAAAAACCCCACAAGTATTACTTTTTATCTCTCTCCTCGTTCCCCCGCTGCTGTCCTTACGTGTCCTCATTCCCCCGCTGCTCCGTCATCTCTCCTCTGTTCCCCTGCAACTGCGGTCGGCGTCCTCCCGCCCTGTGCTCTGAGTCTGAGCACAAGAACGCACAGGAGTGTCATCACCGCGAAGGCACAGAGGGAGAATGAAGGAGTGAGGAGCTGCACGGGTCGTTCCACGCTTCTAAATTGTTGCTGTGCGTGATGATGGGGGAGGGGGGCCCGGTGCCGCCACCACTGACAACGGGCAGAGGGGGGGGCGTGGCCTGGACGGCAATGTGAAGAGACGTGTTTGTGGAGCTCTCCTGCAAACTCCCTTGATAAATCCCTGAATACCGCTGTTATCACTGCCTCAGCCGGCTGTCAGGAAGATAAGGTGGTGAGGACTTATCTGGAGTGAGTCTGGTGGATGCAGAGAGGTGCCATGGTCCGTCACAGGCAAAAAGATAATGGAGGCGGGAAAGTCCCCAGCTCTCAGGATGGTGCCATGATAAGGCAGGAAGCTGAGAAAGTGAATGCAGCCTGTCAGGAGAGGATGCAGGTCGCGGCAAGGCTGGAGAAATTTGCCCGGACTTCAGAGAAATCACATCAGCATACAGATAACAGAGGTGAGGAGGGAGAAGACAATGCCAGCTCTGATGAGATGGGGGATGGTGAACAGCAGCAAGATAAGACAGGAGAAGTAGAGGAAGCACATAGTGCAGACCAGGCTCCAGAAAACCCCACTTTAAAGGACATTTTTGCAGTGGTGTCTTTTTGTAAAGAGGCTCTGACTTCCCTGATGAAGCAAGTTAAGGGATTACAGGCAGAGGTTGCTGACATTAAGAAAGACCTCAAGAAAGCAGACCTGAGAACAACGGCTGTAGAGGAGAGAGTGGGGATAACAGAGGATCATATTACAAAACTACAAAAGTCTGAAAAAACATTTGCACAGCAGATAGCTGAAATCACGGCAAAAAATGATGATTTAGAGAACCGCTCTAGAAGAAATAACATCCGAATTGTCGGCATCCCTGAGAAAGCGGAAGGAAGAAACTCCACTGAATATGTAGAAGACTGGCTCAGGGGGAAAATGGGTGCTAATGTCTTATCCAAGCTCTATGCTGTGGAACGTGCACACAGAGTCCCGATGCAGCCACAACCAGCAGGCAGGGGCCCTCGCACTATGCTAGCCAAGCTCCTCAACTACAGAGACAGGGACACTATACTGCGAAAGGCAAGAGACATGGAGGATCTTATGATTGACGGCCAGAGAATTTCCATATACCCGGACTACTCCATTTCTGTTCAAAAGCTACGTATGACTTTTACAGGAGTAAAGAGGCGCCTGCGAGAGATGGGGGTGCAATACTCAATGATGTTCCCGGCAAAGCTAAGAGTGACGGCGTTGGAGCGGGTGCACTTTTTTACAACTCCAGAGGAAGCCATGCAGTGGTTGGACGCAAACGAAAAGCGGATCCGTTTGAAGGAATGAGCTGACTGTCTGAATCTGCAGTGTGTTGGAGAAGGCCGGCTGAGGCTCTACAACATCCTTAGGAGCTTACAGGGGACCCTTCTTGTTTTTCCCTTTTTTTTTTTTCTCCTTCCCTTTGGGATTGAGGTAGTATGCAGGGGGAATGCGAAGGGTTTGATGTGAGCTTCGCAGGACATGGGGACTGCCTAATTTGGCGCGGTGGGGGTATTTACAATTTGAGATTCCAGTTTAATTACTGTTCGCCATTTTACTGTTATATTGGTTGAGTGGAATATGATTATACATAGAAAGGGGGGGAGTGGAGAATTGTTGGAAAAGGGACGAGTTTTAAAATGTGTCTAAGAGGGGAAGGCGAGGGAGGTAGGGGGGAATTTAGTAGGGATTATGGACCAGGTTTGGAAAACCCGATGCTTCACGGGAGTACTCGAAAACAGGAAGTGGTGGGGAGAAGGAGGGGAGGGGAGCAGGGGGGGGAGGGGGGAAAGGGGTAGGGTAGAGGCAGCATGGGGAGATACTACAAGGTTTGATGGTTTTACTGGGTGGGATAATGGGGGATAGAATTAAGGTGTTGAGTTGGAATATTAGAGGGTTATCAGATAGGTCTAGGAGAGCGGCAATAATTAAATATGTTCAAGACCAGAACCCGTCAGTAATATGTCTACTACAAACGCATCTAACAAAGGAGACAACACATGTTTTAAATAGGAGATGGGTGCAGAAGGCCTATCACTCCACCTTTTCCAACTATGCAAGGGGTGTATCACTGCTGATCCATAACTCTGTGCAATATGAAGAGATAGAAGTGTATGTGGATAAAGAGGGACAGTGTGTGGCCATCAAGTGTAAAATATTTGGCAGACTCATGTGTATAGCTGCAATATATATACCACCTCCATATAAGTGCACCAAACTAAGGGAGATAAGGGAGTTCTCTGAGAAGGGGGGAGTAATCCCTTTTTTACTGGTGGGGGACTTCAATAATGTGATAGACCTGTACTGGGATAGGAGTAGTAGACCTCCAGGTATTCAGGATAGTTGTATGACTTCGTTTGGCACTCTTATTGGGGAACTTGGAATGGTGGATGCCTGGCGAGTGAGGAATGGGAGGGTATCCTGCTTCTCTTGTTATTCGGCTTCACATAACACTCTGTCCCGCATTGACATGGCTCTAGCTAGTGATCTGATGGATGCAATGATAAGTGACGTGCAATATCTGACAAGAGTGATTTCAGATCATAGCCCAATTCTAGTGTCCATACGACGGGGAACCCTGACAGGGGGAAGGAGGGGAGAGTGGAAGCTTCATCCAGCATGGATCCGTCATATTAATATGGGGAATATAGAACGGGATCTTGGGGATTTCTTTATCCACAACGAGGGTAGCACTGGTCCGCTGGTGGTATGGGATGCGATGAAGGCATACCTCAGGGGGCTCCTGTTCAGGGATATCTGTAAACGTAAAACACGGACGAGGCAGGATGAGAAAGATAGGCTGGAGGCCTTAGATAAGGCAGAGCTGGAAGCAATCCGGAGTACTACTACGGACGCGAAGCAAAATCTTAGGCAGGCGCATGAACAGGTTAATAAGATGCTTTTGGAGAAGGCGGTAAGGAAGCAGGCATTCCAAAAATTGCATTTTTATGAGGAGGGGGAAAAAGTTGGTCATCTATTATCGGTCATAGCTGCAGCTCAAAGGAGTAGTTCATTTGTGCATGGTATGGACACGGTGGAGGGGACACAGGTCACTGAGGTTGAGGCGATCCTTGAGGTCTTTAAAGATTTCTATCGCACGCTATATTCTTCTAGCCGAGAGATGAGGGTGGAAGAGGTGGACTCATTTCTTGAGCGAGGTGAGCTTCCTGTGTTGTCTGTGGTGGATAGAGATAAACTGGAGTCACCTATTACTATTGATGAACTGGAGGGCGCTCTGCATGGCATGAGCAATGACAAGGCACCGGGAGCAGACGGGCTACCAGT
The DNA here is from genome assembly GCF_048569485.1 of Anomaloglossus baeobatrachus. Taxonomy (NCBI): domain Eukaryota; kingdom Metazoa; phylum Chordata; class Amphibia; order Anura; family Aromobatidae; genus Anomaloglossus; species Anomaloglossus baeobatrachus. The sequence goes on along the minus strand of NC_134355.1, from coordinate 202,513,825 downwards.
TGAAATTTATAAACAGTTAGAAGAAATCCTATTACCCAAACTATTGAAAGTCTTTGAGGTGGCGGAGGGGGAAGGTGTATTGCCTGAATCTATGAGAGAAGCAATAATAGTAGTAATTCCTAAGGAGGATAAAAATCCGAGGCTTCCAGACTCATATAGACCCATCTCGTTATTAACAGCGGACGTGAAGCTTCTGGCTAAGGTGTTGTCAAACCGGCTGACTGGAGTTATATCTAACCTAATCCATATGGACCAATCAGGGTTCATGGCCAATAGGTCGACAGCTGCTAATATCAGGAGATTGTACCTTAATCTACAGTTGCCGCCTGACAACCCTGGCCGGAGGGTGATCGCTTCGTTAGATGCCCAGAAAGCGTTCGATAGTGTTGAGTGGGGGTATCTGTGGAAAGTGTTGCAGCATATGGGTTTTGGCCCACGGTTTGTAAAGTGGGTGCAGCTGTTGTATAATAGGCCTACTGCTAAAGTTAGAGTTAACGGTATGACCTCCTCAGCGTTTGAGTTGCACCGGGGAACGAGACAGGGCTGCCCACTATCGCCGCTCCTATTTGCTATTGCAATAGAGCCTCTGGCGGCGGCCATTAGGAAAACAAAGGAGATCCATGGATTTAAGTATGGGCATTTAGAGGAGAAAATAGCTCTTTATGCTGACGATTTATTACTTTTCTTGGGGGATCCATCAGCCTCATTGGATCATGCCATGCAAATAATAGAGAAATTTGGAGAAGTTTCGGGACTGACCATTAATTGGTCTAAATCGAGCCTCTTTAAGGTGGATGGGGAAGTAGCCTGGACAAATGAGGATACTGGGGCTAACAAATTGAAGAATGTGGACGAATTTAAATATCTAGGTATCCAGATATCTCTGCCAGTAGAAAAATACATACAGGTGAACTTATGGCCGCTCCTTAAAAAATTGAGAACCAAGGTGGATGCCTGGAACAAGCTACATTTGTCAGTTGTTGGAAGGGTTAATTTACTAAAGATGGTAGTAATGCCTAAACTCCTATACATACTGCACAATGCCCCTGTTTGTATTTCAAGGAAAAGATTTAAAGGGATAAACTCGCTGTTTAGGGACCTGGTGTGGGGTAAAAAGCAGCCTAGGGTGCGATTAGAGACTTTACAAAGGCCGAAGGATGAGGGGGGTCTAGCAATCCCAAATCCGGAATTGTATTATATAGCGGCGCAATGTCAACACCTCAGGGGTTGGTCTGATCGAGAGAAAGATGGGGGCATTAAAGAAGTACTGGAATACATAGTGGGTAGAAGTCCATTGGTAATGGGACTAGAGGATGGTGCGGTGGGGCTCCTGGGTAGAACATCTCCTACAATGGCACTTATAAATAAGACCTGGGATAGGCTGAAAAGGGTGAGAGGGGTGACCCGGTTAACCAAGTTTACACCTATCTGGAATAACAGTAATCTCCCGGAGATTCAGAAAATGGGGAATATTGAGGAGTGGAGATGCAAGGGTGTAATATACATGCATCAGATATTGGACGGAGGAATTGTGAAATCGTTCCCGCAGTTACAGAGTGAGTTTCAGTTACCGGCGTCCGGCTGGCTCCACTACAGACAATTGAAACATGCGATTGCAGCCCAAGCGGCTAAACAAAGTGTGGCCATACAGACTGACCTGGTACTGGAGTATGTGTGTAAGGGCGGAGGAAGCACTAAAGGGATCATTTCTGGCACGTATAAAGATATACTACATACCTTTCTGTTAGAATACCCAATTAAAACTAAATCTAAATGGGAGGAGGAAGTTGGGCCGATAACGGAGGAGGTGTGGGAGAGTATCCTGGCGTATGTCCCTAAACTTTCCATGAGCGAACCGGCCAGACTGTCTCACCTATACGTGATTCACCGGGTATATAGGTCTCCCTTACTGATGTTTAAAATGGGGTTGAAAAGGAATTCGGAGTGTCCAAGGTGTCAGGGATCTGACGCAGGTATTTTTCACATGATGTGGTCTTGTCCGAGACTGGTCTCCTTTTGGACTAAGGTTATCCACAAGATAGGAAGAACATATGGGTGTGTTCTCCCCAGGGAACCAGTGATCTGCCTATTGGGATATGTTGAGGAGCTTGGGGTGGAAAATACTATGAAAATTGTCATTGCTAGGCTGCTGTATGCGGCAAGAAAGCTAATCGCCAGGTCCTGGATTAAAAAAGACCCCCCGACCAGGGGAGAGTACATTAAAAGGGTGAAGTGTATTCTTCAGCTGGAACGGGGAATATATGAAAGAAGGGGGAATGTTAAAATGTTTGAGAAGCTCTGGTCTCCTTGGCTGCAATGCGGATAGGACGAGGGATGGACCAGTAAACTGATATGGGACGGGGATAGCCGTCTGAGACCTCTGATGTGTATGTTTTGTTTTATTTGTGTTACTAGTTGTTCCTCCTGCACAACGGGATGGTTCTATACTACAGTTGAAGGGTATTATAAGTGTGTACTATATGGGATGTAGTATCGGGGAGAAGTGTTGCTGCCGGGGTGGGGGAGGGGGCGGGAGGGGGAGTTAAAGGGGTAATAGATGTGATAAATTTAATTTGGATGCCGATTTGTTATTCTGTTGTATGTACTCTGTTTTAATAAAAAAGTATCTGATTTAAAAAAAAAAGACAACGGGCAGAGGGGCCCGGTGTCAGCGGCAGCGGCACCGGGTCATGTCGGCCGCGTGGTCTGCGCCAGATTAGCGCAGCTCCTCTCACAGAAAGGAGCTGCTTGTTGATCTGCAGAGCTGGCCCCTAAGCTGCCGGGACCGGTCGCAGTCGCGACCTCTGCGACCGCGGTAGTTACGCCCCTGGTGAGAGTATATTAGTAACCTTTATTCACTGTGAAATGCTGCAAAACCCTTATATACTATTGTATGCATTGTTACTGAACAGCCACAAGAGGCCGCTGTTTTGCATCTGCATTCGACTGTTTGGTTACTTTAGCAACATCTCAACGGACTTCTTCACTGAACTTCGAGGGCTGAGGAGGTGCTGTGTGTGAGCTGCAGGGAAAACGAGAGGTGTGTGTAACAGAAATGAGCAGCTGCAGAAACAATGAAGTGAATTGGGAGAAGATTCATGTTGAAGTTCAGTGAGGAGACGTGTGTGAGCAGCATCCTGTGCCGGAGACCGCCATTCTTCAGTTGCTGGCTATACTGGTCACCATGAAAGGATCTCCATGTCTCTTATTATGGCAGCGGGACACCATAGTACCTGGGTATGGTAGGCTGGGCCCAGGACCGCGTGCACGCAACACTTTCTGTTTTGGTACCAAAACACCTATCTGTTATGCTTATGCCGAATATATACACAGTACGGTTTGCTGGCTCTGCTGTGTCAGTTTGCAGTTACATTTAAAATCTTAAAAAGGACAGCGCCAAATGTTTACATTGACTGTCGCTCTATAAGATTTCTAAGACTGTAAACGAAGACAAAATAAAAGGAAAAAACAGATCACCTGCAAGACGTCCACAGATCAGAAAAAACAAACAACAGGGAATAAACAAAAAGAAAAAGATCCAGTACTGAAAATTAACTCATTTAATGCATATTAAAAATACAAACATGTTCACAGTTTGTATTTTTAATATGCATTAAATGAGTTAATTTTCAGTGCTGGATCTTATTCCTTTTGTTTATTGCTAAGACTGTGTTGCTGAGCTGTGTGGTTTGCCTTCCCACTATAAGCATCTGCCTTCTCTGTGAGGCTTCAGCAATTAAGGGTATTCAGGGGGTTTATGGGATTTGTTTATGTTTAGGTGGATAAGTTTGCAGCTCTTGTACTGCACCACTAGTAGGATGTGTTCGCGAACACACACACACACACACACACACACACACACACACACACACACACACACACACACACACACTTACTCCTGCTATGCAGAGGGATTGCCAGGTATTAGGTGACTGTTTAAACAGTCCCTTGGTTAGGCAAAGGTTGGTGAGAAGGCGACACAAATTGCCGTTATGGGTGGTGCAGTATAAGGGTGTCGGCCTTCAGCCTTGCATTTATATTCTTCTTTTTTATGTCTTTTTTTCTGTTTTGGTAAAGTAAAGCAACCATTCATCAATCCAACTGCCTAGAGTCGCTTTCCTGGTGCATGGTGTTGCTCTATATACTAGGGAGCCCACCCTGTACATGACTTTCATAATGATGCATGGGGGTTATTGCAAATGTAGCACCCCTGAATACAACAGGGTGCTACAGGGAGCTGCATCCTGTCACCCAGGGTGCAGGGCCTAACCCCCATGGTTCCAGGTTCCCAACAACGGTGTCACTAACATTCGCACTACAAATCCCAACCAGACCTAACACCATGACCTGTACAGACACACCAGTGGGTTGGTCAAGTTGGAACAGGGCCGCCCACCTAGGGGGTCAGGCAGACTGGTGGGAAGGGAGACAGGGTTGTTGAGAGTTGGCCCTCAAAGAGTGAGGAGCTGGGGAGCTGGAGCTCCCAGGGAGGCGACAGGTTGGGTCGCAGACAGTGGTCCGGGACCACAGGAGTCGGGGACTGGTATCAGGAACACTGGACAGGGGTGTGACAGACGAAGTCTAGAAGGACTGTCGGCACCAGAAAGCCCAATTACCTTACTGGTACTGAAGACGGCAGGGTACAGGACCCTAGATCAGGGAAGTGCTTCAGGCGCCTTGATAATTAACCTGTGGAGAATAGTCTCTTTATGAACTTTTCCAAAGAGCTCAGAGATTGGAGCCATCAGCACAACGCAGGGCATAGGGTTCTCCAAAGCACACAACCCACTAAAATCCCAAGTGCCAGCCATCAAGGGCACAGCTGCCATACACACGGGTAGCGGGGCCCCAAAAGCTTCAAGCCGAGGGGCCACAACGGCCAAATCAATTTGTGCACGGAGGCAGGGCTCCGGACCAACCAAGTGACACTATTGGGAGCGGGACCCGGACGAACTCCCCCGCAGAGACTGCGGTGCCTAGAGACTTTGGTTTACCATCTGTGTGAGAGTCTGCTTATTCCACTTAATCCAGCACTAACACTACCACAGTGAGTAACTTGACCCCTGCACCCTGCTTTCCCAAGGCCAAGCCGCAACCCGCTCACTATCCTCTCCCCCACTGTCCGGGGCCTTTCCCTACCTGCGGAGGGACTGACACCTTCCTGCCCCACACCATCTGCCCCGGTACTCGCATCGGCAGCGGTGGTACTCCCCTTACCGCAACTCGCAGGTGGCGTCACAAACATTTATCCCCTGTAAATACTCCGTTTACATGAGTGGCCGCAAGCCTCCGGGTCCGGAGACCCTCGAGCCACAGCAACCCCGGATCCGAGCAGTTCAACTGCTGCAGGGGCGGCACACATATTAGCACTGTATATGCTAGTCGCATCTTAATCACAATATCTTATAGGAGTCACGACAAATGAAGATTTTAGCATTTACAGTTGTTAATATTCTTATCACACTCATCACACTCAACCAGTAGGGTAGCTAGCGGAGGGGCAGAGGGGACGGTTGCCCCGGGCCCCGTGCTCAGTGGGGGCCCTACTAGGAGCTTCTGAGCTATCAGTGCTGCAGGAACAGAGCAGAAACTCTTGCCCAGATGACGAAAATACATGCTAGTGGTACTGTCAGGACCTGTGATGATGTCGTGCCACTATGACCGAGTGGGAGGAGCCAAAGTTTTGCCGGTCAGCAAACAAGCATCAGGAGATAGTACTGATTCCTGAAGGAGATGGGAACTTGTAATGAGGTAAGAGGGGATGCAGGGTGAGTGTCATATGAGGGCTGCAGACTGTGACAAAATAGTGTGATGGGGTGCAGGGTGTTTGAGTGAGGGGTAAGTTGGGGTACAGGCTGTCTGACACATAGGGATGCAGGCAGGGCCAGCTCCAGGATTTTGTGGGCCCCGGGTGAAGGAGTCTCAGCGGACCCCATCCTCACATAGACACACACATACAGATACGTACACATACAGTAAACGTGGGAAGACATATGCTGTGCTCAGTGTACTGAGGGACGATGGCTGGAGCTGCGCTGCGACTCCTCTTCATATGTGGGACTGGAGCACACTGTGCGGTAGCTCCGTCCAGAGGTGAACTTCAATGCAGGAGGTGCACAGAGCATTCAACAGTGACTGCTGTGTGCCAGTGTGGATCAAAAGGTCATCAACCGCACTATTCAGGATCCAGGCTAGTGTGGCTGCCAACCCAAGCACTGCAGGCCCCGGAACTCAGCCCAGGGCCCACAGGACTGAAGATGGCGAGTGGGCACCCCTAGCTGTCCAGGGCCCCGGCATTTGCCAGGGTGTGCCGGATGCTGACGCCGGACCTGGATGTAGGGTGTGTGGAATACGGGGGTTCATTGTGTTTGAGAGAGGTGTAAGTTGGGATCTGTGTAACATATAGGAATGCAGTGTGTGTGGGATATGGGGTGCACGGTCTTTGGGATATGGAGGTGCAGTGTGTGTGATATGGGGGTGCAGGCTGGGGTGCAGTGTGGATATGGAGGTGCAGAATGTGTGTGGGATATGGGGGTGCAGGATGTGTGACATATAGCACCACAAAGGAAGTAAAGATGAGGGACAATGTAGGTGCTCCACCATGGAGATGTAGATGCGAGGAACTTTTACTGTAAAGTGTGGGAGGGGGAATTGGAGCATTCACTCAGTATACAGAGTGACAGCACATTATGGGAGACAGTAAGGACCGTGTGAGGGCACAGTATGAGAGGAGCAGATGAGGGACGATGTGAGGGCACCATATGAGAGTCAATGTGAAGACACAGTATGAGAGGAGCAGTATACGAGGGACAAATGTGAGGGCACAGTATGAGAGGAGTAGTATATGAGGAACAATGTGAGGGCACAGAATGAGAGGAGCAGTATACGAGGGACAATGTGAGGGCACAGTATGAGAGGAGCAGTATACGAGGGACAATGTGAGGACACAGTATGAGAGGAGCAGTATACGAGGGACAATGTGAGGACACAGTATGAGAGGAGCAGTATATGAGGGACAATGTGAAGACACAGTATGAGAGGAGCAGTATACAAGGGACAGTGTGAGGGCACATTATGGGGGGAGCAGTATACGAGGGCACATTGTGAAGGCTGTACAGTGTAAAAACACAGCAGAGTATGAAGAGGGGGTAGTGTGACGAGGGACATGGAAGGTGTTTACAATGTGGAGGCCATTCTTACTATCACAGGTGCATTATTTTGTATGTAAAGCATATAGGACATGATTATTGGTGGTTTTACAGATATTTTTCATGACGAAAGACAGTGTGGCGGCCATAATTCATGGTGGAGGGATGGAGCAGTGGTTGTAGTATATCAGAGGCACAATGTGGAGGCCATGTATCATTAGGGGGACAGTGTGTGTGGGGGGGGGGGTCACTTTTTCATCAGAGAGCATAGTGGGGGTAATATTTTGTCAGGTGCACAGTATATGGGTTATTTAGTGCACAGCATGTGCGGATATTTTTTATTTAATGTAATAATGACACTCATATTTTTAGGGTATCATGTTGGGATATGTTGTGGAAAACCAAAAAATAGAAGTCTGTGGAAAGAAGCTGTATACGTCCAAAGTCATCATATCGTCTAGATCAGATGAAGAAGAATGGAGTGAGACAAAGCCAATCAGAGAAGTCGCCAATACGGTACCTGGATCTAAGTAGCATTTATACTGAACAATCCCTGCATTTAAAGGGAATCTGTCACCAGGTGTTTGCTCCCATATCAGAGAGCAGCATAAGGTATTGACATAGACCACGATTCCAGTGATGTATGACTTACTGAGCTGTTTGCTATAATTTTGATAAAATCAATGTTTTCTCTGCTGTTATGCCAAGTAGTCCTGTAATGATAATCTACTGCTGATTAGTCAGTAATTTTATCAAAACTACAGTAAGTTTGTCAATAAGTGACACATTGCTGGAATCAGGATCTCTGCCCCTACATTATGCTGCTCTCAGATTAGAGGGCAAAAACCTGGTGACAGATTCCCTTTAAATGACAGTCGACAGTTTGGTTATATGAAACCGTTCGGCAGCTGTTTAATGGCCTGTGACTGCAGACTTGTGAATCCTCATAGCATGCATACAGTGCACAGTCATGGTTTTCCAGTACCGGTGGTGAGAGCGGCCGTCATGTGAGCACAAGTGTGCAATTGGCATACTTCTAGCCACATCTGCATGAGGCTCTGTGACGGGGTATGCGGCAGAGCAGTAAGGGACACCAGACCGATGAACAATCCAAGAGGATTTAATGAGGCAGGGAGCTTAAACCATCCAATATTAAAATGGTTCTTTAGAGTCCACACAAAGGAAACAGATCCAGGCAATCCGACGCCAAGGAAAATGTAACAGTCCAGAGATGAGTTCCTTAAATCCAGCAGCATGGCAGCTGATCCTCAATGTCCCATAGTCCATACACAGGCACAAGGACCTGCCCTCAGCACAGATGCTCGCCTTTCCCCAACAAAGCATCAACTAAGGGGTACTTCTCACATAGCGAGATCGCTAGCGAGATCGCTGCTGAGTCACGTTTTTTGTGACATACCAGTGACCTCATTAGCGATCTTGCTGTGTGTGACACTGAGCAGCGATCTGGCCCCTGCTGTGAGATCGCTGCTCGTTACACACTGCTCTGGTTAATTTTTTGGACGTTGCTCTTCCGCTATGAAGCACACATCGCTGTGTTTGACAGCGAGAGAGCAACGATCTGAATGTGCAGGCAGCAGGGAGTCGGCTTCTCACAGCTGGGGACGCTGGTAACTAAGGTAAATATCGGGTAACCAAGTGAAGGGCTTTGCTTGGTTACCCGATATTTACCTTGGTTACTAGAGTTCACCGCTCTCACGCTGCCAGTGCCAGCTCCCTGCTCCCTGTACACGTAGCCAGAGTACACATCGGGTAAATAAGCAAAGCGGTTTGCTTATTAACCCAATGTGTACTCTGGCTAGGAGTGCAGGGAGCCAGCGCTAAGCGGTGTGCGCTGGTAACCAAGGTAAATATCGGGTAACCAAGCTTGGTTACCCGATATTTACCTTAGTTACCAAGCGCAGCATCGCTTCCACGCGTCGCTGCTCGCTGGGGGCTAGTCACTGGTCGCTGGTGAGATCTGTCTGATTGACAGCTCACCAGTGACCATGTAGCGACGCACCAGCGATCCTGACCAGGTCAGATCGCTGGTGGGATCGCTAGAGCGTCGCTAAAGTGTGACGGTACGCTAAGTCCAAAACGTGATTGATTCTTCCCCCTCTCCTTAGATCCAACCCCTGGATATTTGATACATGAATGGACTTTAGACGTCCTGGCTCTGTTCTGTTTACCAAGTTGTGGATTGGAGAAGTCCCATGCTGAGAAAAACAAACAATCTCCCACCAGTACAGGACAGTCAAGGAGAGACAGACTATTACATCATGAGGCGTGCCCGGTTCCTGACGAAGCCTTCTGGTGAAACGCGCGTCGAGGCACTGCCCGATTTTCCCTGCCTAGACATGACACAAGGTAAAACACCTTAGATTTTTCATGTTGCTTGCCATTGAGGGATCCCTTTATAGGACGTCACAGATATCTTTATTGTTATTCCCTATTATCGTTCCCTCTATGGTGGCCAGTGGGCTCTTTTTACCTTTGAGGATTTGCTCATTTATATTATAGCCTACCAGCAGGTGTTACTGCCATCTTGTGGTCAGTCCTGGTTTTTGCTGTGGGTTGGTTTCTGTGCAGGTTTTTCCACCTTTGCTTGCTACCACTGTGCACCCTGTATCACCTCCCTAAGGTGCTTAAGCGCCTAGAGCCCCTCAACGCTAGACTGATTGTGTTAGGGATTAATTCCCTGACACAAAATAGTGGAATATATCGATATGGTGCTAAGACAGTTTATTACATTACCGCCATCATATGTGAGGGAATGTCTGATCTTAATAACATACTGGATGGAGTGTCCCTGGACAATGACACACAGCCTTGATTGATGTGGAAGCGCTGTATAGCAGCATTCCACACAAGACTGGTATGAAAGCTGCATGCTAATTTGCTTCTGGGCTGGTAGGAGGATGTTATCAAGTTTCGAGAAAAGGAGGAATTTTGGTAGCGCTCCCAGATAATATATTGGGGTTGATATATCGACGATCTCATCATATTATGGTCTGGGGCTGCAGCCTCCCTCATTAGGTTTGTGGGGGAATTGAATAATAATAATAATATATGTCTCAAATTCACCTCTGTTATTAATAAATTGCTCATTAACTTTTTGGATATAACTATCCAAAAAAGATGAGGATGGTTAATTTTTTGCAAAAAAATTAAAAATAGTACTGCGCATGTGCCGGACATACGGTAGTTCTAATCGCAGCTGCAGAAGGAATAAATGTAAATAGACAGGAGCCAGGTAGCCAGTAGAGAAATCATTAAAGATAACCCGTCCCACAAAGTCCTGCCCTGATGCTCAAGGCATTGCACGAATTACGTAATTTTCTGATGTTTGGACAAACATTACTCTTCAATCAAGACTTGGATTTATCAGCTAAAGTTATCATTTTAATCCGCCTCCTAGTGCCATTATGGCATTGCCTTTAGTTTATAGGGCAAAAACCTGGTAGTTGGTTCCTTTTAAATCAATCAATAAATAAAGCAAGTGTTGATAACCTATAGGTATTCAAACAATGATTTGACATGTAGATCAGAACCAAAATGGCAGGCACGATACTGCTTAAGGAACGTGCCTCTGACTGTGGAGCCCCCCCCCCCTGACCAATCCTAAAGGAAGCAAGGGTCGTGCCCATATCCCCTCTTTCCACCATTCCCTAGGTGAGCCACTAATTGGGATGCCCAGCTGACCAACGGGATCACAAGGGAAAGGGGGGTCCAGCCACACCTACAGGGGTTAAATTCAGTGCCCGGGATCAGTGATTTCCTCTTTCCCTCTGGCTGCCCCCCTAGAAGCTTTTGTTCCTGAGGACCCCATGGAGGCTATTGTCATGGCTGACCCCCTGATGGAGGCCCTGCGGCAGAGAGCGGCACAGGAAGGTGAGCACTGGCTACAAGCCCTTATTTCTGGCCTCAGCGCTCCCCTCCCTGCGCCCTCTCCGGCTTCTCATGGAATACTATCCATCCCTGGGACTCCGTCCACCGCAGCCCCTCCGGACCTCCCCATAGATCAGTATGCCCAGGCCTCAGCCTCACTGGCCCCCACCGCAGCCCCTCCGGACCTCCCCATAGATCAGCCCGAGTGCTCGCTAGCCTCCCCCGCAGCCCAACACTCCAGCACTAGCTCCCCCGGGATCCCAGCGACATATCCTACGTCCTTCCAGCCGGTCACTAGCCCCCTGCACACGCAGCTCTCAGCCCAAACCAAGCCCAGGGAGCTGCCGGTCCAGGGAGACCGACGCTCCCAGCGCTGCTCTCGCCCCCCACAGCGCCTCCGGGTCACCGGTGAACCCCTGCATCACCGGCGCCGGACAGCACAAGCTGTGCCCCACGTGCAAGCGCCCCGCCCCCTCCAGAGATCCAGAGCCAGGAGACAAGTCACCGCCTCCTCTTCCAGGCCGAGCGTCCTGGCTCCGCCCACCATGCAGCGTCATTCCCGGGCACCGCCCACTCCCCTGTTACAATGCCAGCAGGCGAGCACCTCCCCTCCTACAGGCTCCGCCCCTCCAGCAGGCTCCGGTGTGATGCCTACACAGGAAGCGGAGATCACCAGTGTAATGTCCACAGCTGCGGGTTCCTCTGCTCGGTCTCTCCTGACCCAAGAGAGCTCCCTGCAGCAGGGCTATAACATTACACACAGTGCACCAAGCACCACTGACACACACACCACAGCCCCACTAACAGCCCCCCCTCACACAGCCCTCACCAGACATACAATGCCCCCCATACTCCCACTCCTGCCCCCCAGCAATGCTCAGCACACCAGCAATCACCACTGACACACACACCACAGCCCCACTAACAGCCCCCCCTCACACAGCCCTTACCAGACATACAATGCCCCCTATACTCCCACTCCTGCCCCCCAGCAATGCTCAGCACACCAGTAACCACCACTGACACACACACCACAGCCCCACTAACAGCCCCCCCTCACACAGCCCTTACCAGACATACAATGCCCCCTATACTCCCACTCCTGCCCCCCAGCAATGCTCAGCACACCAGTAACCACGTAATCCCCACTGACTCTCCACAATCAGTGCACACCCCAATATTAACCAGCGGAAACCACTTAGTTACTGCACATAACCCGCCCTGCGAAACGATTAGCACACGTTATAATGTCCCCTCGATCGCCCCCCAGCGCACCCATAGCCACAGCAGGCGCAGGCATAGGCGCGGCAGGTCCTCCCCAACCTCCTCCGACGAGTCCCGACGCCATTCCCCATATCCCTCTAAAAGGCGATCCCCACATTACCACCGGAGACGCAGCTCCCATAGGAGCCACCACAGATCGCAGTCCTCTAGATGGCGTTCCCCATCATCATCATCACAATGGTCCGACAAATCCGAGAGCCCCAACAGACTAGCCCGGCCTCTCGACCGACGCCAGCGGTCACGAGCCACATCCATGGCTGTCAGCCAGGGAGACCGGTCATCTCCCAGGGCGCCCGGCGAAATTTACCAGACCATCATCCAAGCAGGAGTCCCTCCACCACCCGGAGTCGCTCCTCCAGCCATCATCCCAGCGGGAGCCGGAGTCCCTCCACCACCCGGAGTCGCTCCTCCAGCCATCATCCCAGCGGGAGCCGGAGTCCCTCCATCACCTGGAGTCGCTCCTCTAGCCATCATCCCAGCGGTAGCCGGGGTCCCTCCATCACCTGGAGTCGCTCCTCTAGCCATCATCCCAGCGGGAGCCGGAGTCCCTCCAGCACCCGGAGTCGCTCCTCTGTCCGTCAATCGAGTGGGAGTCGGGGTCCCTCCATCACATGGAGTCGCTCCTCCGTCCGTCAATCGAGTGGGAGCCGGAGTCCCTCCATCACATGGAGTCGCTCTTCCTGCATCACACATCGGTGAGTTCTCCGAAGCCAATGCACACGACACTGTACATAATATCGGGCATAACGCAGTGGGGAACGAGCTAGCGTCAACCATTAAGGCATTAATTCAACAGCTGACGCGCTCTAGCGCTACACCAGAAGATAAAGCTACACCGCAGCTAGCGAGCCTTCACAAGGACGCGTTCTTCTGCGGTATTAGCCCCCTAGGTGCACACATAGATCAGGAGACAAGAGACAAAATCTGGAATAATGACTATATTGACATATGGTCCTTATTATCCCCCGACCAACTGACGATAGATAAAGAAAGGAGGACAAACGACCGTTCATACGACAGAAATAGACCGAAAATAGCGCAGACGATGAATAATTGGCTACAGGCTTTCGCAGTTTTAGGCTGTATTATGGGCCAGAAGCATCCGGAACGCTGCTCCGAGCTCTATATATATCAGGATCTGATATATAACTCATACAAGGCCCATGGCGGGTCAGCCTGGCGGCGGTATGACGAGGAGTTCCGCAGGCGGCTGGCCCTGCAACCCAGCCTAGGCTGGGGAGTTAAAGCGACAGACGTATGGTTACGACTGATGCTGTCACAGAAGCAGCCCCCCTTTTCATCTACGACCACTAGCTACCCCGCAGCCCAACACTCAGTGGTCGTGCGAAAAAAACGGGCCCTGCTGGCTATTTAATGAGGGAAATTGCCGTTTCCTCACGTCGTGCAGATACAGACACGACTGCTCTGCTTGTGGAGGAGGACACCCAGCAGCAAGGTGTACCCGTCCAGCAATCAGGGTGCCTACAAGGCAGAACCCCGGTGAGCGTAACCGCAATGGCCCCCTGGCTAAACCTCTACCCTAATAAAGAAGCTGCAAGGCAATTGCACTCCGGCTTTACACACGGTTTTATTATCCCCTTCAAACCTAATAGAACACCAACCCTGGCGCATAACCTAAAATCCGCTCGCGAATTCCCCGACATCTTGAAACAAAAAATTCAAAATGAAGTAAACTTAGGCCGAATGGCGGGCCCCTTTGAATCAATCCCTTTCCAAAATATCAGGATATCCCCGCTAGGCATTATCCCAAAAAAGGAACCCGGGAAGTATCGTCTAATCCATCATCTGTCCCACCCAAAAGGCGCATCGGTTAACGACGGAATCCCCCCAGAGGAAGCATCGGTAACATACGCGTCCTTTGACAAAGCAGTAGAATTAGTCCGCGCAGCGGGGCCCGGTGCCCTGCTAGCTAAATCTGACATAGAGGCGGCGTTCCGCCTATTACCCGTGCATCCCGACTGCTTCCACCTGCTAGGCTGCAAGGTGAACGAACACTATTATTACGATATGTGTCTGCCAATGGGATGTTCCATCTCATGTCACTACTTTGAGCTGTTCAGTTCGTTCCTGGACTGGGTAGTCCGTTACGAAACAGGCAGCAATTCCCTGATCCATTACCTCGACGACTTTTTATTCGTCGGCCCCGTAAACTCTAAACTCTGCTCCCTCCTCCTCACAAAATTTAAATTTATAGCTCAGCGCTTCGGTGTCCCGCTATCACCCGAAAAAACAGTCGGCCCCTGTAACGTCTTACCTTTCCTCGGCATCGAGATAGACACTAACGCAATGGTTTTTCGCCTGCCAGCAGAGAAAATTCAGAAAACACTGCATATGCTGGAAGGTTTCTGCGAGGCGAAAAAGGTTACCCTCCAACAGATGCAGTCCTTGCTGGGTCTGCTGACATTCGCCAGCCGCGTAATGCCGGTCGGCAGGGCCTTCTCTCGGAGATTATCACTAGCAACAAAGGGCATCTCCCAACCAGGCCATGGAATCAGGCTCACTCGCTCCCTGAAGGCAGACTTACTAGTCTGGAAGACTTTCCTTCAATCCTTCAATGGCCATACCTGCGTCATGGCTAAAGAGACGTCAAGCACAGACCTAGGGCTCACTGTAGGAGGACGTAATAAAAAGAGCTTTGCAGCAATCTACAAGAACCAGTGGTGTACCGGCAGCTGGCCGGACCTGTGGGCCACATCAAGCTGGGGGAGTGATCCAGCCCTGCTAGAAATATTCACAATAGTATTGTCCATGGAGTTATGGGGTCACCAGCTGGAAAACTCAAACATTCGATTTCCAACAAAAAATCCGATAACGGCGAAGAGCTTAAATCACATGTCGTCTGCGTCGCTGCCCTTACTGGCTCTGCTACGCAGGCTCGCCCTTCTATGCCTGAGACACAACATCTGGTGCCGAGCTCATATAATGGCGGACATAGACGATAACCTTGTTAACTCTCTTTTATGTTCCGATTGGCAGGCCTTCACAGACCATCTCCCAATGGCGCATCCAGAGGGTATCCCGTGTCCTCCATCGCTATGGGACACTGTAGCCAATCACTAATGCCTCTAATCCGTGCCTCCGTTACACCGGCTACCTGGCAGGTCTATGGTAAGGCTTGGGAGGAGTGGTGTTCACTAATCCAGGGTAGGCCCGTTCATAACTGCGACCACGCAAGAAGCGAAGTGACGACGGAATTTTTGCTTCGGCTCAAAGAACAAGGGGCGTCGGGCACATCGGCACAACGGCATTTATCGGGGATAGCCTTCTTTTTTCAATTAGCAGGGTGGGTGGACGTGACGAAGTTCTTTGTCATTAAGCAAGCCATTAAAGGCTGGAAAAGGCTTCAACCGAGTCAGGAATGTCGTCGCCCCATGTCACTGAAATTACTACACGACATTATTGCAATATCCCCCTCAATATGCAAGTCTCCATACGAGGCGTCCCTCATATCAGCAGCCTTCGCTATCGTTTTTTTCGGCGCGCTGCGCATCGGTGAATTGTTACCACGCTCAAAAACAGCATCTGAAGGCGGGTTACTCAACGAGGATTTAGTCATATGCAGCAACACCCTGCGCATTCGCGTGCGTAAATCCAAATGCGACCCCACCGGGAGGGGCACGTGGGTCCTGGTTAACTCAGCAGACGGCCCAGTGTGCCCACTAAAAATAGTCAAACAATACGCGCTGATCAGACACGCAAGCAGATTTTTTCTTTCCCATACGGACGGGTCCCCGCTTACCAAGTATCAATTCCAAGCAATGTTTAAGCAGTGCTTAGCGAAAGCTGGGGAGAATCCGAAGGAATACGGGACCCATTCCTTCCGAATCGGGGCAGCCACTGAGGCAGCGAGGGCAGGAGTAACGGAGGCTGAAGTGCAGAGAATGGGTCGATGGAAGTCCGCTTGCTTTGCCAGATATATAAGACCGGATTTGCTGAAATAACACGTTTATCTATTACAGGCGACTGCAGACCGGCAGTCTGGGTAGTTGGTCACTCTTATATTTACTGGGCAGAAAAAAGAGCCATGATTCGACCAGGAGGAAAGAACCTTGGCTTCAGAAACGTTGAGGTCAATTGGAGAGGCATCAGAGGGCTAAGATGGCAACAAGTTTTCCCGGAGATGGTGGACATCTCCAGGTCGGCCACGGGGCCGTTGGTAATGGTGATTCATGCTGGTGGCAATGATTTGGTGAAACGCAGTACGGTCGAACTACTAACAGTGATGAAGACGGACATCGAACGTTTGGCCTACCTCTTCCCGGATACAGTATGGGTGTGGTCAGAGATAGTACCACGAGCGGTATGGCACGGAGCAAAAAATGCAAATGGCATAGAGCGGTCAAGGAGAAAGATCAATGCGAGAATGGCAAAATTCATGAGAGAAAGATGTGGTATCGTGGTGCGTCACCACCAGTTGGAAGGCGATAACTCTGCACTGTTGAGAGCAGACGGAGTGCACCTTACGGACATTGGTCAAGACATTTTGTTGTCCGGGATACAGGACGGAGTGGATCAGGCCCTGAAGGTGATGGGTGGGGTCGGAGTCCTGTGTAGGCGGTACACATGATCCTCCGTGGCGGAAAAAGGCGGAGAGGGGGCCAAGGTCGGAACCGCTCGTTGGCTGCACGCCGGTCGGTCGCAGACAAGGTTGCGGCGACGAGCTCGTAATGACATGGAAGGCCCCTTTTCTACCTATGAACTTAATAAACTGTGACCGACCTGTTTCACCCCATCTAGGCCGTCTGTGTTTTCATTTGGGGACTGGGGGGAAGAGGGGAGGGCACCGCTTCAGACATACGGGTCTCCACAGTCTGGCAGGCACGATACTGCTTAAGGAACGTGCCTCTGACTGTGGAGCCCCCCCCCCTGACCAATCCTAAAGGAAGCAAGGGTCGTGCCCATATCCCCTCTTTCCACCATTCCCTAGGTGAGCCACTAATTGGGATGCCCAGCTGACCAACGGGATCACAAGGGAAAGGGGGGTCCAGCCACACCTACAGGGGTTAAATTCAGTGCCCGGGATCAGTGATTTCCTCTTTCCCTCTGGCTGCCCCCCTAGAAGCTTTTGTCCCACCCTCCCTCCCTTATATGCTCAGCACCCTCTTATTAGTTTTATTGTTTTCTTACCAGAATAATTGTGTGTTAACTGAATATAGATGCAACCCTTGTATTTGAAATTACGTCACAGCGGAAAAAGGCGGAGAGGGGGCCAAGGTCGGAACCGCTCGTTGGCTGCACGCCGGTCGGTCGCAGACAAGGTTGCGGCGACGAGCTCGTAATGACATGGAAGGCCCCTTTTCTACCTATGAACTTAATAAACTGTGACCGACCTGTTTCACCCCATCTAGGCCGTCTGTGTTTTCATTTGGGGACTGGGGGGAAGAGGGGAGGGCACCGCTTCAGACATACGGGTCTCCACAGTCTAGCCTCATGTGTTACTAAAACATAACTTTTAATGAGGAAACTCTAAAATAGATATAATACACCAAAAGTGATACTTCACCTATATAAAAATTGGTTTGACCACCCAAATTTATAATTAGATGGGGCCAGAACCAATGAATCAACAGGTGGGCTGACAACTCCCCTCAAAGGACATTACTATATAGGAGAGCAATTAATTTAAGGGCATCTGTATATGCCCCATGCACATAATTAAACAGATTATATTGCTGTGACCTCGTTAAAGCATATATAATGTCAGTCAATTAGAACAACACATCTTGCCAATAATAGAGAAACATTCATATTGACTTGTCAACAAATCTCCAAAGGATATATATGGCATTCAATGTATATGTGGTACAAGGAATAAGGCACCAACGTGCATTTAGTATAGTGATCCAAGTCATTTAAACCAACCACATAGTTATTATAATAGCCAGAATAGCTATAGCCAATAAAGGATCAGGATTCCAAGATGACAGATCTTAAACCATGACTAACAGTAGAGGAATTATTCAGAATTAAATTAAATAAACAGAAGGTCACACGTGTGTACATAAACATTTGCTCAAAAATGGAATGATCTCACCAAAGTCATTGTGATCCATAAGGCAGATCAGGCTTCTCCTATGGTCTGTAGTCCTAATATCGGCAATGTGAGGCGGTGATGGAGTCCAGTCACTATCCCTGTATGGGACTAATACTGACCCTTTCTTAACCCCTTAGCTCCCACCCTTACAAGGGCAGTCCACAACTGGCCCTGTTGTGACTGACCCTTGTACTTCATCCAGATGCCTCCCTCCTGATTGGTTCTGGCCCCATTTAATTATATCTTTGGGTGGTCAAACCAATTTTTATATAGGTGAAGGATCACTTTTGGTGTATTATATCTATTTTAAAGTTTCCTCATTAAAGGTTATGTTTTAGTAACACTTGATGCTACTTTGGTTCCTTTTAAATCAGCACCTTTATATCCATAACTTTAAGTTATCATGCCTGACCCTGATGACAGGTTCTCTATAAGTTTTGTCTTAATCACGTGAAATGCATGCTCGAAGGAGTTGACATGTGGTGATTAAATCAGCCATTGCAGAAAATTCCTCTTTGGCTTAAAAAACCCCTGGATTTCTCTTGCAGTATGTTGAAGTTAATTGTGGATCTGTACTGTAACACGCCGTACAATCAACCTTGCTACACTTGGATAACTGAGCAGAAAGTATGACCTTGTACACTTCTGAATTAATCCAGCTGCTCCTGTCTTCAGTCACATCATCAATAATCACTAGTGACCCAGTGCCATTGGAAACCATGCATGTCCAAGCCATCACACTGCATCCACCATGTTGTACAGAGGATATGGTGTACTATGGATCATAAGCCATTCGAAACCTGCTCCACACTTTCTTCTTCCCATCATTCTGGTACAGGTTAATCTTAGTTGATCTGTCCAAAGAATGCTTTTCCAGAACTGGGCTGGCTTCATTAGATGTTTTTTGCCAAAGATAATCTGGACTGTCTATTCTTAAGGCTGAATAACGATTTTCGCCTTGTGGTGAGCCCTCTGCATTTTCTCACAGGACGTTTTATCTGTACCGTAGTCTTAGATACTGAAACACCAATTCCTGGAGAGTGTTTTTCACCTGGATGAATGTTGAAAAAGATTTTTCTTCATCATAGAAAGGATTCTGCAATAATCCACCACTGTTGTCTTCTGTGGATGTCCAGGCCTTTTTAAGTTCCTGTCACACAGTATTTTGCTCTAAACTCGCCGAATGTCATGGCAGCATCAGACACTCTTGAGACTACATACTGTGACACTCCTCACTATGCTTTTTTTGGTGCTTTTGAGTTGCACAGGCAGGCTCAGGCATTGACCAACTGTGTGCTCATTAATGATCGGACCAGTAGGAATTAATCCCTTGTACACCCCACCTTTTTAAAGGGAACCTGTCATCAGAAATTTCGCCCAAAAGCTAAAAGATTCCCCCTCTGCAGCTCCTGTGCTGCATTCTAGGAAGGTCCCTGTTATTATTGTGCCCCATGTGAGACCAAAATAAAGCCTTTATAAAGTGCTACCTTTTTGTATGCAGCTTCTGTAAATCCGTCACGGGGGCGGGCTCTCTGCCGTCCGTTATTCTGCCCCCTGGTCCTGTATGCCGCCCCCATCGCTCCTTTCCATATCTGATGCACCGCCCACTGCTCCAGCCATCCCCGCGCATGCCCAGTGCCAGTCTCACAGGACTGAGCAGTGTGACCGCTGGTGACGTGTGCGCAGGCAAGTGATTATGGACGGGACTGTGACTGTTATCAGCAAGTACCCGGCCATAATCTCTTGAGCGCGCAAACCTCTCCAGCATTCACACTGAGCTCAGTGTAGATGCTAGACTGTATGGGCTGCTTCCAGGGATGACGTCCCTTTGTCATGTGATAGGGGCGTGTTCGAAATACTATCACATGACAAAGGGACGTCATCCCTGGAAGCAGCCCATACAGTCTAGCATCTACACTGAGCTCAGTGTGAATGCTGGAGAGGTTTGCGCGCTCAAGAGATTATGGCCGGGTACTTGCTGATAACAGTCACAGTCCCGTCCATAATCACTTGCCAGCGCACACGTCACCAGCGGTCAAACTGCTCAGTCCTGTGAGACTGGCACTGGGCATGCGCGGGGATGGCTGGAGCAGTGGGCGGTGCATCAGATATGGAAAGGAGCGATGGGGGCGGCATACAGGACCAGGAGGCAGAATAACGGACGGCAGAAAGCCCGCCCCCGTGACGGATTTACAGAAGCTGCATACAAAAAGGTAGAACTTTATAAAGGCTTT
Organism: Anomaloglossus baeobatrachus; assembly: GCF_048569485.1. Classification (NCBI taxonomy): domain Eukaryota; kingdom Metazoa; phylum Chordata; class Amphibia; order Anura; family Aromobatidae; genus Anomaloglossus; species Anomaloglossus baeobatrachus. Next base: position 202,493,216 of record NC_134355.1, on the reverse strand, counting down.
ATTTTGGTCTCACAGGGGGCACAATAATAACAGGGACCTTCCTAGAATGCAGCCCAGGAGCTGCAGAGGGGGAATCTTTTAGCTTTTGGGCGAAATTTCTGATGACAGGTTCCCTTTAAGATGGATGAATTTGTCTTCCTTTACGGACTATAGCTTTTTGCTACACCGGTTTGTGTGCTGTTGTTTTCCAGTCTAGTAATTTACTGCGTGTTGATTGGTATGCAGTGGAATTCCTCCTGTCATCTGGTTATTTTCTCCCTGCTTTAGTTTTCTTCCTTATCACTTGTTGTTTGATTTCTCTGTGTAAGCATGCTGTGTGATAGAATTTTTGATTCCTTGTTTGTCTATCACTGTTGGAGTTTACACACTCCTGTCCTGACCCCCTTGGGGGTAGGGTGAGAGGGGGTACTAGATCAAGGCTGGTCAAGAGCATGGGTAGGAAGGCGGCCCAGACATCGTCACTATCAGACATATTTGAGATCAGGGACAGCTACAGCTAGTGTCCTCTTAGCCTGGGGGCCAGTTTAGGAGCCCCTGATTATCTCCTGCCACCCTGTGACAGTTCCAAAGCTTACTAGTTTGTTATTTTTTTGCAGAATGTACGAAACTGTTGATTTGGTCACGACTAACATTTTTACAATCTTTCTGATGGTTTCTTCATTTATTTCAGCCTAATGATGGTCTGTTTATCTTCCATTAGGAGCACCTTGACAACATGTTGTGTTTTCACAGCAAAAGCTTACAAATCCAAATGCCACACCTAGAATCTGCTCCAGACCTTTTACCTACTTAATTGATGATGGATTAATGAGGGAATAGCCCATCCAGTCCATTACAGAGTTTGTGGCCAATCAGCATTCCCAGAGTGACTGTTGTTTATCAATATTATGTCACAGTGGACGTCCTCGCTACAGAAATAGTAAAAGGTTGTAGCTAGTCAATGCATGCTGATTGGCTGCAGCATCACATGGCTTAGTACTATCTTTGCAAGTTATAGTAAGAACAGGTGCTGACCACTGGAGCAGAGCTGGTGGGGAAAGGCGAGTACAAGCTTTAACACATTTTCTCTGGAGATGTTAATCTGTAACCATGATATTACCCCATGAACATTCCAGATATCACCTTCATATACAAACTATTACATGTACAGCAGAATGTTGTGGAAGTGACTAGAATGGGAGTGATTTTTGCAGTCTGGAGCATTTTCTGGATATACCCTTCACTTATCATTTATGAGGGAACAGCAAATTCTACTAAGTAATCAGATAAATGCAGCAGTGGGTGCAGCAACAAGGGGAGCAAAAGTAGGAAGAGCAGCAGCATGAGGAGCAACAATCAGAGGAGCACAAGTAGGAAGAGCAGCAGCATGAGGAGCAGCAACAGGGGAACCGCATCAAAATCAGCAGCAGCGGGAGTAGCTACAGTAGGAGTAGCAGCAAGACAAGGAAAATCAAGAGTAGAGGCAAAAGGAACAGCTGCAGGAGGGGATGCAGAAAGAGCAGTGGCACGAGGAGCAGTTGCAAGAGAAGGAGCATCAAGAGCAGAATAGCTGCAGGAGGCATAGCAGCAAACGCAGTAGCAGGAGGAGCAGCTATAGCAGTAGGGGCAGCAAGAGCAGAGTCAGAAGGAACAGCTACAGGAGGGGAAGGAGCTGAGGGAGGAGCAGCTACAGCAGTAGGGGCAGCATTAGCAGAGGCAGAAGCAGCAAGAGTAGCAGTAGAAAGAACAGCTGCAGGAGGGGGAGCATCAAGAGCAGTGGCAGGAGAAAAAGTTACTGCAGTAGGCACAGAAGTAAAAGGAACAGATGCAGGATGGGGGAACAGCAAGAGCAGCGGTATGAGGCTGGACTCACACGAGCGTATTAAAAAACGGTCCCATTCTTGTTTGCGAGAGTCGGACGAATTTTTCTCACTTGTCATCAGTGTGCACTCAGTGTGCTGTCAGTATGCTGTCAGTATGCAATCCGTTTTTTTGCACAGCAGCTGTTACTCATTTACAGTCATGTACAGGAGAATTTACAGTGTTCTGTGCTACATGATAGGATTGTATTTAGAAAAACCGATGTCACTAGGATGGTCCGTGTGCCGTCCGTGTGACATCCGATTTTTCCTCGCATCCATTGACTTGTATTGGCGAGTCTCGGACGTATTCTGGATCAAATCGCAGCATGCTGCCGCTTTTCTCGCATCCAGAATCTGGATGCAAGAAAAGCTGACCAACAGCTCTCCCTTGTGAGGTAAATCCGGAGATATGACGATAAATCATGATATTCAAGTATGTCAGGAAGCCCTCTCCTGGTGTCACCCCCCCTTTCCTTCACACAACTGGTTTAGCAACAAATCCCATGGCCATCTCCTGTGATATGGAGATGAGGTGGTGTGGGGACAATGGACACAGGATGACTCCCTGCCGTGACCCTGTAGTGGGGGCTGCTAGCTAGTTAGCAAGGCTATGGAAATAGCCAGACAGAACGACTCCAGTAAAAAATGGTTCATATCTCGCAAGCCATATTTCCGATAAATATGGCAACCATAAAAATGGTGTCTCCGCATGCGGACGATGCCGGCACACCCTTTTTATGGGAGCAGGACATTGGGAAATGCCCCAGGCGTGATATCAGCCAATGGGGAACTGGCAGACAGGTCATGAGTCCCCTCGTTCTGTAGCTAAATTCATAACTGTCACAATGAGAGCATTGGCGTCCGCCTACGACGCTCCCAGGCAAAGTTATGGCCCATATTCCATGTTGTGGATTTTGTCCATAACTCCAGCCAGGGGTGGAGCAGTGCTCCCTCTGAGGTCACGAAGGTAGGAGGGGACCTGGATTTGTCCAGGTTGATAACCCTACTTCGGCCATTTTCCAGTGTTCTTTCGCTGGGGGTCACGTGCAGGAAACATCTGTGGGAGTTCCTGGAAACCTGGTCTACAGCGCCCCCCTGTGGCCAGACGCACAAGGTAACTGATTGAATTGCATACCTGTTTGTAAACCATGCTTTATCTGTAACTGTACTCTGACATATGTATATTCTGTAGATTCCCTATTGTATATATTGTAGTTTCTAGTGTGCTTTAGGCTGATTAAATTATATAATTAATCTTGGGCTGTTCTGTTATCTCGATCTTGAATCCCACGTCTGTGTGTTCGGCTAATAGTTACCGTGAAGCGGTTGGTGGCAGCGAGTCTGTGCCAAGGATTATTGTGGGGAGGCCAGTGAGATTCGGGGAGATTTTATATATTCCGCCCGCGGAGGTCGGGGGAATATATACCCTACTCTCACCGGGGACCCTTCAATAATCGGCATAAGTAGTATAGCGGCCTCCTTGCTTATTGTCGGGCAATTCCATAATTGGCCTGACTATAAGAGGGGCGCTAGAGAGCGCGTCACGTGCTCTGTCTGTCGGTCGGGAGGTATAAAGGAGGGGTGACCCCCCACTTGTTACACCCCGATTGTGACGTACTGGTAGCCAGCGCGGGGGATTTCTGAGTGACCCCCCCGGTGGTTCGTGACATATTGGTGGCATAGCGGTGGGATCGAGATAATAGTGTGTGTGAGTGTGAGACCCATACTCCCAGACACTAAAGACTGCCTGCAGCAGCTGTGGCCGCTGGGGTCTTCAGACTAGCTCAACACTAGAGTGTCAGAGTGCAGATACTGTAAGGTGTGTGGAGGCATCAGGTGTCAGTTCTGTGTCAGTGACCAAAAGTCTGCAAGAATGGCTGATGGCACCAGGAGCAGAGCTATGCAACTGGCCAATGCTAAGGCAGGAGCCGAAGAGAGGGAGGACGGTGCTGTGGACAGCAATGAGGAGGTTGCCCACGAGTCCTCCAGGAGCTCGACGCCAGAAAACCGTTCTGCCGAGGACATTGCGCAACCTGGCACTGCTGGACTAGATGAGGAGGAGCTCACCCAAGGTTCCTCAACGAGCCAGATGCCAGCCCTCCGCTCTGAAAGGGACAGTGAATCGCCTAGCTCTGCAGCGTGCCGCAGATCACCACGTGCCATTCCACCGAGCCTGGGAGGCTCGGATAGCCTTCTTCAAATGGCTATGGCCCTTCTCCAGGCTGGAGACCAGAAGGGCTACAAGGAACTCCTGGCAGAGCGCAGGGCAGAGCGGCAGGCAGCGCGTGACGCTGAGGCTGCGGAGCGGCACGCAGAGCGTGAGGCTGCGGAGCGAGAGCGGCAGGCAGCGCGTGAAGAGCGAGAGCGACAGGCAGACCGTGACTACCAGCTGCAGCTAGCTCAGCTCCGGCCCTCATCAGCCACATGTGACCTTCGAGACACCAAACTTCCAAAGGTCCGTGTTGAGGACTTCCCAGTGCTGGAGAAGGATGGAGACTTGGACTCTTTCTTGACTGCTTTTGAACGGACTTGCTTGCAGCACCATCTGGACAAGGACCAGTGGGCCAAATACCTGACCCCCCGTTTAAGGGGTAAGGCCCTGGATATCCTTGGGGACTTGCCTGCTGAGGCAGATCAGGGCTACGACACCATCAAGCGGGCCCTGATCCAACAGTACAACCTCACTCCAGAGTCCTACCGCAAGAAGTTCCGGAGCCTACAGAAGGGACCAAAGGACTCCTGGGCTGACCACCGGCGGGCACTTGCCCGAGCTGCCGACCACTGGACCCAAGGCCTGCAGCTTTCCACCGGACCGGAGATCCTGGACTTGTTCATCACGGAGCAACTCTTGTGGAACTGCCCTGAGGATCTCCGCCAGTTCATCCGAGACCAGAAGCCAAAGGGGTCCACGGCTACAGCTGCCCTTGCCGATGACTACACCAACAATCGGGCTCCTGAAGCCAGGAGAGCAGCCACCAGCAGCACCTGGAGAGGGGGTAAGATGAATTCTGCGACTGCCCCACCTGCCCCTAGACTGCAGGGGGTGTCCCCCTCAACTCCCCTCTCCAGGCCCGTGGCAGAACCAAGACGGTGCCACCAGTGCAACCTACCTGGACACTTCAAGGCCATGTGCCCTCAGCGTCCCAAGGCCCCGGCTCCGTCCCCGTCCCCAGGGCCGCCCAAGGTGTATTGTGTGGGTGGGGGTGGTGGTAGGTCCCTGGACAGCTTCCAACCTGTCACCGTCGGCCGGTCTGTGACCATAGGACTGCGAGACAGCGCCTCGGAGGTGACTCTGGTGCGGCCTGAGATGGTGTCCCCCCAAGACTTGATCCCTGGAAAAACCCTCGCTGTCTCCGGGATTGGAGGCACTGACCCGGCGCTGCCTGTTGCTGACATTTATGTGGACTGGGGCGCAGGGCGGGGGGTGAGGGAGGTGGGGGTAACTGATCGGATCCCTGCAAACGTGCTACTTGGGACAGATTTGGGGCAGATAACCTCCCAGTTTGGGCCCCCCCCAAGGGCTGAACCTTCAGCCAGTACTGACATGACTCCTGACAATGTTAATGTGTTATCTATGAATGATGTAAGGGAGGAGGGAGTGAACTCTGATATTTCTGCTTGCAGACACCATAGACACACACGCAGCTGCAGCTGTGACAGGAGGGGAGGGGGTCAGAGAAAGGTGTGACAATGCCTCTACAAGTAACCAGCCTGTGAGCTGGGATCTGTTGCCCTCTGCAGGGATAAGCAGAGAGCAGGGTGCTGCAGGGGGAGGACCAGTGTGTGGGGTGGGGGCTACCACAGCAAATGTGGGGTCCCCAGAGATTTCACAGCGGGGTTCTGTTGCTGCAGGAGGGGAACAGGCAGGTGAGATTGGGGCCGGTCCAGGAGCGGAAGTGCTCCCAGGTAAGATCTCGGTGCATGGTTCCCCCACAACCGGGGTGTCAGGAAGCCAGGTAGGTCTGCCTGAACCGGCGACTTGGTCAGGAACGGAGGAGGAGCAGGCACGACCCACGGTCGCAGCGGCTGTGGCCGCTGTCACCCGCAGTGGGAGTGCTGGAAGCCAAGGGGCCTCCCGGAGGTCCGATAGCTCTTCCCCTTCTGACCAAGTGGCAGCCGAGTCAGGTGGAGGCCAGGACACAGGTCCCGGGGTACTGACTGAAGATGTGACAGTCTCGTCGATTCTGGCCACATCTAGTCAGGGGTTTCAGGCAGCGTTAGAAGCTGACGACAGCCTGAAAGCTCTTAAGGAGCAGGCGGCACAGCCTCCCTCGGACTCGGACCCGGAGCGAGTGGTCTGGGACCAAGGACGGCTGTACCGGGCCACGGTCCAGCAGGGTTCACCGGAGGCGTGGCCCAGGGACCGACAGTTGGTGGTACCCTATCCGTTCCGGACGGAGTTGTTGCGGATCGCACATGAGATTCCGATGGCCGGACACCTAGGGATCGCTAAGACCAAGGCCAGGTTAAACCAGCATTTCTACTGGCCAAAAATGGGGGCCGATGTGGCTGCCTACTGCCGTTCGTGTGAAGCCTGTCAGAGAGTGGGGAAGGCGGGGCCACGCCCCAAAGCCCCACTAGTATCTCTGCCAATCATCGATGAGCCTTTCAGGAGGGTGGCTGTGGATCTGGTCGGCCCGCTGGCCATCCCCAGCAGCTCCGGGAAACGCTTCATACTGACGGTAGTGGACTATGCCACCCGGTACCCAGAAGCAGTGGCCTTGTCGTCCATTCGGGCTGACAAGGTGGCCACCGCATTGCTGGAGATTTTCTCCCGAGTGGGTTTTCCCCAGGAAATGCTCACTGACCGGGGGACCCAATTCATGTCCCAGCTGATGGAGGCCCTCTGTAAGCAAGTCCAGGTGCGACATCTGGTGGCCAGCCCGTACCATCCACAGACTAATGGCCTGTGCGAGCGGTTCAATGGCACCTTAAAGCAGATGCTTAAGATGTTGGTCGACTCCCATGGGCGTGACTGGGAGCGGTATCTCCCACACCTGTTATTTGCTTACCGGGAGGTTCCACAGGCCTCAACAGGATTCTCACCGTTTGAGCTCCTGTACGGGCGACGTGTGCGGGGCCCCCTGGCTCTGGTGAAAGAGGCTTGGGAAGGGGATTTGGCCACCCCTGGAGTGTCGGTTATCGAGTATGTCATGCGCTTCCGGGACAAAATGCAGGCCTTGACGCAACTGGTACGCGACAATATGGCTCAAGCCCAGGCCGATCAGAAGCGTTGGTACGACCAGAACGCTTGTGAGAGGACCTACCAAGTGGGTCAAAAGGTGTGGGTACTGGTCCCCGTACCACAGGACAAGCTTCAGGCAGCCTGGGAAGGCCCATACCTCGTGTACCAGCAGCTCAACCCTGTAACGTACCTGGTCACCCTGGACCCTGCCCGTGGAAGGCGGAAGCCCTTCCATGTGAACATGATGAAGGCACATCATGAGCGGGAGGCATGTGCGCTCCCCGTGTGCAACCTGCCCGAGGAGGGAGAAGCGGAAACCCTCTTGGATATGCTAGCCCAGGTTAGGGCAGGCGGATCCATTGAGGATGTGGAGGTTGGCCACCAGCTCTTGGAAGACCAACGGTCCCAGCTGTGGGCCACCCTCCTCCCCTTCCGGGGGTTGTTTACCAACCAGCCCGGAAGGACTGACTTGGCTGTCCATCACGTGGACACTGGGGATCATCCCCCGATCCGGCGTTCAGCATATCGGGTCTCCCTGGAGGTGCAGCAACACATGCGCCAGGAGATTGACGAGATGCTGAAGCTGGGGGTGATCCAGGCATCCAACAGCGCTTGGGCCTCGCCTGTAGTCCTCGTCCCTAAGAAGGACCGAACCACTCGGTTCTGCGTGGACTACAGGGGGCTCAATGCGGTCACGGTCGCCGATGCGTACCCAATGCCACGCATCGATGACCTGCTCGATCAGTTGGCCGGGGCTCAGTACCTGACCATCATGGATCTGAGCCGGGGATATTGGCAGATCCCCCTGACTCGCAAGGCCAGGGAACGCTCTGCCTTTATTACCCCATTTGGACTGTACGAGTCCACGGTGATGCCATTCGGGATGAGGAATGCCCCTGCCACTTTCCAGCGGATGGTCAACACCCTGCTCAAGGGACTTGAAGGGTACGCGGCCGCGTACCTGGATGACATTGCCGTCTTCAGTCCCACCTGGGAGGACCACCTAGAGCATCTAGCACAGGTGCTCAGGCGGATCCACCGGGCAGGTTTGACCATCAAGCCGGGAAAGTGTCAGCTGGCCATGAGCGAGGTCCAGTACCTCGGTCACCGGGTAGGCGGGAGAACACTGAAGCCCGAGCCTGAGAAAGTGGAGGCCATCGCATCCTGGCCCACCCCCAGGACCAAGAAGCAGGTGATGTCCTTCTTGGGGACCGCTGGGTACTATAGGAGGTTTGTTCCATGCTATAGTAGCCTGGCAAAGCCCTTGACGGACCTCACCAAGAAGAAGCTGCCCTCTGCAGTCGATTGGACAATGGACTGCGAGACAGCCTTCCGGGCCCTAAAGGACGCCCTGTCCAGCCCGCCCGTGCTACAGGCAGCCGACTTCACGCGGCCGTTTGTAGTACAGACCGACGCCAGTGACTTCGGCCTCGGTGCGGTGCTCAGCCAGGTGGACTCTGCGAGCCAAGAGCACCCAGTCTTGTACCTGAGCCGGAAGCTGTTACCGAGGGAAGTGGCCTATTCCACAATGGAGAAGGAGTGCCTGGCCATAGTGTGGGCCCTGCAGCGTCTGCAACCCTATCTATACGGGCGCCACTTCATCGTGGAGACGGACCACAATCCCCTCAGCTGGTTGCACACCGTCTCTGGGACGAATGGGCGATTGTTGCGATGGAGCCTTGCGCTCCAGCAATACAACTTCACCATTCGCCACAAAAGGGGCCGTGACCACGGTAACGCAGACGGGCTGTCCCGACAAGGAGAGGTCGCGGACGGGCGCACGGGGGAACACCGGAGTGTGCTGCCCCCTAGCGCCCTCAAAAGGGGGGAGGTGTGAGGTAAATCCGGAGATATGACGATAAATCATGATATTCAAGTATGTCAGGAAGCCCTCTCCTGGTGTCACCCCCCCTTTCCTTCACACAACTGGTTTAGCAACAAATCCCATGGCCATCTCCTGTGATATGGAGATGAGGTGGTGTGGGGACAATGGACACAGGATGACTCCCTGCCGTGACCCTGTAGTGGGGGCTGCTAGCTAGTTAGCAAGGCTATGGAAATAGCCAGACAGAACGACTCCAGTAAAAAATGGTTCATATCTCGCAAGCCATATTTCCGATAAATATGGCAACCATAAAAATGGTGTCTCCGCATGCGGACGATGCCGGCACACCCTTTTTATGGGAGCAGGACATTGGGAAATGCCCCAGGCGTGATATCAGCCAATGGGGAACTGGCAGACAGGTCATGAGTCCCCTCGTTCTGTAGCTAAATTCATAACTGTCACAATGAGAGCATTGGCGTCCGCCTACGACGCTCCCAGGCAAAGTTATGGCCCATATTCCATGTTGTGGATTTTGTCCATAACTCCAGCCAGGGGTGGAGCAGTGCTCCCTCTGAGGTCACGAAGGTAGGAGGGGACCTGGATTTGTCCAGGTTGATAACCCTACTTCGGCCATTTTCCAGTGTTCTTTCGCTGGGGGTCACGTGCAGGAAACATCTGTGGGAGTTCCTGGAAACCTGGTCTACAGCGCCCCCCTGTGGCCAGACGCACAAGGTAACTGATTGAATTGCATACCTGTTTGTAAACCATGCTTTATCTGTAACTGTACTCTGACATATGTATATTCTGTAGATTCCCTATTGTATATATTGTAGTTTCTAGTGTGCTTTAGGCTGATTAAATTATATAATTAATCTTGGGCTGTTCTGTTATCTCGATCTTGAATCCCACGTCTGTGTGTTCGGCTAATAGTTACCGTGAAGCGGTTGGTGGCAGCGAGTCTGTGCCAAGGATTATTGTGGGGAGGCCAGTGAGATTCGGGGAGATTTTATATATTCCGCCCGCGGAGGTCGGGGGAATATATACCCTACTCTCACCGGGGACCCTTCAATAATCGGCATAAGTAGTATAGCGGCCTCCTTGCTTATTGTCGGGCAATTCCATAATTGGCCTGACTATAAGAGGGGCGCTAGAGAGCGCGTCACGTGCTCTGTCTGTCGGTCGGGAGGTATAAAGGAGGGGTGACCCCCCACTTGTTACACCCCGATTGTGACGTACTGGTAGCCAGCGCGGGGGATTTCTGAGTGACCCCCCCGGTGGTTCGTGACATCCCTCATTGATTAGTATTGGTCCGAGTGCAATGCGAGAATTTCTCGCATTGCTCTCGTCCGTTTTTGACGCTCGTGTGAGTGTACCCTAAGAAACAGCTGCAGGAGTAGGAGCATCCAGAGCAAGGGCAGGAGCAACAGCTGTTGGAGGAAGGGGAGTAACAAGATCAAGGGCAGGGGGGAAATCTGGGGGAACATTAAGAGCTGCGGCAGAAGGAGCAGCTGCAGGAGAAGGAGCATCAAGAACAGCGGCAGGAGGAACAGCTACAGCAGTAGGCACAGCAAGAGCAGTGATAAAAGCAACAGCTGCAGGATGGGGAGCATAAAAAGTAGAGCAAGAGGAGAAGCTGCTCGAAGAAGGGGGACTAGCAAGATCACGGGCAGGGAACAAGCTGGAGAACCAGGGGGAACATCAAGAGTATCAACAGGAGGACAAGCTGCTGGAGGAGGAGCATCAAGAGCAGCAGGAGGCGGAGCAGCTATACCAGTAGTCTCAGGAAGAACAGCGGTAAAAGGAACAACTGCAGCAGAGGGAGCATAAAAAGCTGAGCAGGAGGAGCAGCTACAGCAGCAGGCTCAGAAAGTAGTGGTAAAAGGAACAGCTGCAGGAGGGGGCGCATCTAGAGCAGCGACAGGTGGAGCAGCTGCAGCAGTAGGCTCAGCAAGAGCCGCGGTAAAAGGAATTGCTGCAAGAGAGGGGGAGCATCAAGAGCAGCCACAAGAGGAGAATCTACAGCAGTAGGCACAGCAAGAGCAGTCAGAAGGAACAGCTACAGGAGGGGAAGCAGCAATAAGAGCGGCAGGAGGAGCAGCTGCAGGAGGGGAAGCCGCAATAAGAGCGGCAGGAGGAGCAGCTGCAGGAGGGGAAGCAGCAATAAGAGCGGCAGGAGGAACAGCTGCAGGAGGGGAAGCCGCAATAAGAGCGGCAGGAGGAACAGCTGCAGGAGGGGAAGCAGCAATAAGAGTGGCAACAGGAACAGCTGCAGGAGGGGAAGCAGCAATAAGAGCGGCAGGAGGAACAGCTGCAGGAGGGGAAGCAGCAATAAGAGCGGCAGGAGGAACAGCTGCAGGAGGGGAAGCAGCAATAAGAGTGGCAGGAGGAACAGCTGCAGGAGGGGAAGCAGCAATAAGAGTGGCAGGAGGAACAGCTGCAGGAGGGGAAGCAGCAATAAGAGTGGCAGGAGGAACAGCTGCAGGAGGGGAAGCAGCAATAAGAACGGCAGGAGGAACAGCTGCAGGAGGGGAAGCAGCAATAAGAGTGGCAACAGGAACAGCTGCAGGAGGGGAAGCAGCAATAAGAGCGGCAGGAGGAACAGCTGCAGGAGGGGAAGCAGCAATAAGAGTGGCAGGAGGAACAGCTGCAGGAGGGGAAGCAGCAATAAGAGTGGCAGGAGGAACAGCTGCAGGAGGGGAAGCAGCAATAAGAACGGCAGGAGGAACAGCTGCAGGAGGGGAAGCCGCAATAAGAGCGGCAGGAGGAGCAGCTGCAGGAGGGGAAGCCGCAATAAGAGCGGCAGGAGGAAGAGCTGCAGGAGGGGAAGCCGCAATAAGAGCGGCAGGAGGAACAGCTGCAGGAGGAGAAGCAGCAATAAGAGCGGCAGGAGGGGAAGCAGCAATAAGAGCGGCAGGAGGAACAGCTGCAGGAGGGGAAGCAGCAATAAGAGCGGCAGGAGGAGCAGCTGCAGGAGGGGAAGCAGCAATAAGAGCGGCAGGAGGAACAGCTGCAGGAGGGGAAGCAGCAATAAGAGTGGCAGGAGGAGCAGCTGCAGGAGGGGAAGCAGCAATAAGAGCTGCAGGAGGGGCAGCTGCAGGAGGGGAAGCAGCAATAAGAGCGGCAGGAGGAACAGCTGCAGGAGGGGAAGCAGCAATAAGAGCGGCAGGAGGAACAGCTGCAGGAGGGGAAGCAGCAATAAGAGCTGCAGGAGGAGCAGCTGCAGGAGGGGAAGCAGCAATAAGAGCGGCAGGAGGGGAAGCAGCAATAAGAGCTGCAGGAGGGGAAGCAGCAATAACAGCGGCAGCAATAACAGCAGATTGTACAATACACAGCAGCGGCACTGCCTTCAGATACATTAATTCTATGTCATAAACTCAAGAGATCTCTTCACCATCACTTAGCAACCTAAGCAGTGAAGGAAACAGAATGGAGGTGTTCTCAATCCCAGACACCTGCGCTCCCGCAGAGAAGGCTATGGTCGCTAACACGAGGGCAGAAAGTCGCAGCTCACAAGCGGCGATTTCCCTGCGGCCAGTTCCTCGCTCTGCAGCCCTCCGCCCCCGCTGCTGCTGATCGTGCTGGAATGTCGGCTCCCACTTACTAGGCAGAGCTTCCCCATCACTGGTGCCGCCATCCCAGCGCTCGCACCTCCACTTGCTACTGGTATTCAGCTGCCTACAGGAACGTGCAGGGAGGAGCCGCGGCCATTACACAGGAGACATCCCGGAGCGGCGGGCGAGACACTGACTGCAGGCTAATCTCCCTAATCTGGATTCCGGTCAGAGTCTACGGAAGCCGGGCAAAGTCTGAATTGCTCTATTTCTCCTGTCACTGCAGCGGTGGGCTGGCACAGGGATTGCCAGTCTGTGCTGCGGGCTGCTGCTGGGCTTTGTAGTACACCACTCAGGGAGGACCGCTTATTTCTTGGTTCCTGAAGGTGCCCATTGTTTTCTACCCCACTACGTGTGTGGAAAGTGAGGGCACAGCTTGCATTGAGGGGCATTACATGGGTGGGCACAGTGCTCGGTAGGTATTGTGTGTCCGTTACCCGCGGCCCCATAGCACTCCATAAGGCCGTGCAGTCTGCAGTCCCCAATACATGTTCTGCTGACAGTAAGGGATTGCTTCGTAATGCTTGGCTTCATTCAGCAGTTTCTTATTCTGTAATTATGTTCTGGGTTTTTTTTTTACAAGTTTACCAACAAAAATCAAAGATTGCAACAATAAAATACAATGCAGTGAGGTGCCCTGATGTGAAGACACTTAAAGGGACCCGGTCACCAGAATGTTCCCCTATAAGCTGCGGCCACCACCAGTGAGCCCTTATATACAGAATTCTAGAAAGCCCAGGCTGCTCTATATAACGCAAAAACCTTTATAATACTCACCTCGGGGAGGTCTGGTCTGACCGGTGTCGCTGCTCTTCGGTTGTTGCAAAGCTGAAATATTGATCATTTATGGAACACAGAAAGGTCAGATTTTGGCAAGACAAAAGTTTTGTCGCCCACAGAAAATACCGTATTTTTCAGACTATAAGGCGCACATAAAAGCCTATGATTCTCAGAAATCGAAAGTGCGCCTTATATATGAATGAGACATGCTTACTCACCTAAACCGGTCGCTGTGGTGCTGGTTGGCCCAGTGGGCGGCGCTGTTCTCTGGGACCGGCGCCTCCTCTCTCAGCCATCTTGCTCCTCTGTCTTCTGAAGCCTAGGTGCATGTCGCGTCTACATCATACACACTCGCTGGCACTGAGGTCCTGCGCAGGCGCACTACAATACCGTACTTTGATCTGCCCTGAGCAGGGCCTCAGTGCCAGCGAGTGTGTATGACGTAGACGCGTCATGTACCCAGGCTTCAGAAGACAGAAGATTAAGATGGCTGAAAGAGGAGGCGCCGGTCCCGGAGAAAAGTGCCGTCCATCTAGTCAACCAGCAGCGGAGCGACCGGTTTAGGTGAGTAAAGTTTTTTTTATTTTCTACAGCGCGGCCTGCGCTCTTACATACAGCATGTTAGAATGCTGTACATAAGAGCAGCGTCAAACTCGTAACCGGAGGAATCCAGTAATGCCATACCTGGATTCAGTTACTTGCATTGCACTCCGGAGCTCTCACCTGAGCTCCGGAGTGCAGCCAAGGCAGTACCGCGAGCGCCGAGTGATTGGTTCCCCGGCGATTGCGGTTCAGTTCATGACAGCTGCAGACAGGCCGGGGTGATCTCCGGTGCTCTCACCTGAACTCCGGATTGCAGCCCCGCCTGTTTGCAGCTGGCATGAACTTAATGCGCTGTGGCTTATAATCTGGTGCGCCTTATATATGAACCTAGGTGCCTTAGCAGGCGCTCATTGCTACTACGCCTTATAATCCAGTGCGCCTTATGGTCCGAAAAATACAGTAATGTGAAATTCAAACAAATAATTAACTTCTAATACAACGATATGTTTCATACCATTGGTGAATGACGTTGTGGTGCTATTAGAGCCATATTTAATATTTTGTGTATAAGAGCCCAAGCCGCTGTGTAGAACGTAAAAAATCACTTTATAATATTCACCTAACGGTCGCGATGCAGTGGAATTGGGCCATATGGGCGTCTCCGTTGCCAGCGCCTCCTCTTTCGGCCATCTTCGTCCTCCTTCTGAAGCCTGTGTGCATGACGCATCCTGCATCATACACACTCGCCGGGCCTGCGCAAGACCTCAATGCCGGCAAGTGTGGGTGAAGTAGAATGCGTCATGCACCCTGACCTCAGAAGAAGGATGACAAAGATGTTCGAAAGAGAAGGCACCGGAAAACGGAGACTGTTATGATCCGGAACCATGGAAGACCACCACAAATCATTGGTAAAGGTGACAAGAGCATTGGCAACTAATCTGGCCGCCATCCCCTTACTAACCATCACAACTAGAAGTAGCCGAGGGGTGAACTAACATCCTGTGCACCGCGAACCCAGCCGGAGAACTAACTATCCTAAAGGGGAAACACTGATGAATATAAGAGTTCATAATAATCTTTAATCCACAGGTCAGCAGTTTGTCTATTATGAACTCTTATATTCAGCAGTGTTTCCCCATGATTTTTTAGGTTTCTCTTTGTACATGTACTATGGGGTCTGGGATGTATATACGTTAATATTACTGCTGACCTGTTTGGTTTTGCTCCTGACATGGTTCACATGTGCTTCCAATGCAGCTTACAGTGACATTTAAGCAGCGTTCCTGTGTACTTAGGGTACTTTCACACATCCGGCTTTCGCAATGCGGCACAATCCGGCACTTTGCAGGAAAACCGCAACCGTTTTTTTTTGCTGCCGGTTGCGTTTTTCCTGCATAGACTTTAATTAGTGCCGCATTGTGCCGCATGGGCTTGCGTTCGGTCCGGTTTTTGCCGCATGCGGCAGATTTAGCCGATGCGGCGGCCGGATGGAACGTTCCCTGGCACGTTTTTTGCTCCGGCAAAAAAAACCGCATCGCGCCGCATCCGGCCGATGCGGCGCTTTTTCCAATGCATCCCTATGGATGCCGGATGCGGTGCGATGCGGTAAAAACCGCATCCGGCCGCCGCATGCGGTTTTTGCCACTGCGCATGCTCAGTAGCATGCCGCAAGCGGCAAAAACCGGACCGACCGCATGTAAAAAACTTATGCAAAGGATGCGGTGTTTTCACCGCATCCGTTGCATAGGCTTCACAGCCGGATTGAGCCGCAGAGCTGAAGCCGGATGTGTGAAAGTAGCCTTACAGCGCTGTCTTGATACATGTGACCATGCCTGGGGTAAATGACTGACTTGTATTTTTCTTGAAGTGCAGTTGTCCAATTTTATTGCCTACCCTTTAGCATCATCTCTCTTGTGCCCTATCACTTGTTCTGGTCTTGGCTGACCTAGTATATTAATATTTATTATCTCTTATTAATAAATTAAATATTTGAAGCTTTTCTACTCTTGTTTCTCTGTTTTTGATACCTTAATCAAGGTATATCAGTAACATGTAATACAGACCTATAGATTATTCACAATCAGTATAGGAGGTTAAACAGACCTAAAGGTGGCTTTACACGCTACGATATTGCTAGCAATTTCTAGCGATATCGAGCGTGTAAGTACCCGCCCCCGTCGCCCATGTGATATCGTGTGATCGCTGCTGCAGCAAACATTATCGCTACGGCAGCGTCCCACGCACTTACCTGGTCGGCGGCGTCGCTGTGACTGCCGAACAATCCCTCCCTCAAGTGGGAGGGACGTTCGGCGTCACGGCAACGTCACTAAGCAGCCGACCAATCAAACCGGAGGGGCGGAGATGAGCGGGACGTAACATCCCGCCTACCTCCTTCCGCATTGCGGCCGGTGGCAGGTAAGGAGACGTTCCTCGCTCCTGCGGTGTCACACATAGCGATGTGTGCTGTCTCATGAGCGATGAACAACATGGATAAACAACCCTTACCGATTTTTGAGTTTGGGACGACCTCTCCATGGTGAACGATTTTCACCATTTTTGAGGTCGCTTAAGGTCACTGGTAAGTGTCACACGCTGCGATATAGTTAATGACGCCGGATGTGCGTCACTAACAACGTGACCCCGACGAATAAACATTAACGATATTGTAGCGTGTAAAGCCCCCTTAACAACATGAATGCAGTATTGAAAAAATATACAAAACATCATTACAAAATTCTCTACATACTGGATATATCAATAAATAAACAGTGTGTCATTCCTAAAGGTCATGCCACTGGGGTGCTTAGTATTTAAATTGACTATTCAAAAGGCCTCTCTAAATAAAAGTTTTCTGCCAGTCACCACCCCCCCTTCCTGTGTTGGACAATCGACTCTCTTTTCTTTTCAATGTTTTATTTAAATTTCCATATAAACGGACAGCCCATGAGAGCACTTTGCAAAATATAACATTATATATCACAAACAACAAAATCGTGAATACAGTCATGGCCAAAAGTTTTGAGAATGCTACAAATATTAATTTTTACAAAGTCTACTGCTTAAGTTTTTAAAAATGGCAATTTGCATATACTCCAGAATGTCATAAAGAGTGATCAGCTTAACAGCAATTACTTGCAAAGTCAATATTGGCTAAGAAAATGAACTTTAACCCACAAAACACATTTCAACATCATTGCATTCCTGCCTTAAAAGGAGCAGCTAACATTGTTTTAGTGATTGTTCCATTAACACAGGTGTGGGTGTCGATGAGGACAGGGCTGGTGATCAATCAGTCATGATTAAGAAAGAATGACACTACTGGACACTTTAAAAGGAGGCTGGTGCTTGGTATCATTTTTTCTCTTCAGCTAACCATGGTTATCTCTAAAGAAACACATGTAGCCATCATTGCTCTGCACAAAAATGGCCTAACAGGGAAAAGTATCGCAGCTACAAAGATTGCACCTCAGTCAACAATCTATCGCATTGTGAGGGAAATCCTGGGATATTAAGAGGAATGATTATGTCCAGTCATCATTTCTCTCATCACCCCCCCTGAGGGCAACCCCCCTCCCTTGTCCCTTCACACACTGAGGTACTTCTCAGATGCCAGCATCTGGAAAGGTGTGAAGTCCCATTTACACCTCCAACAGCCATCTCCTCTGATATGGAGGTTGCTTGTTCTCTCAGGCCTCTAAAACAAAGAGAGAGAGGAAGAGCCCCTGGGAGCTGTGTCCACTCATCAAAGAAAGTGGACAGTGACCTAGCAAAACCAAAAGGAAGCTAGTCACCACAGGAGAGCATACTGCTGGCTCCGTAATATCATACCCAGTTATGATATTACCGTGCGTCTCAGCCATACACCTCCTACATCATTAGAATCGGGACTTCAAGCCGAATCTTGGCATATCCTCGATGTCTATATGGCACCCTGGGGCGGCGAGATATAGAGAACTGCTAGTAGGAGTCCGGTAAATGAGTCGTGCTTGGACTCAAAATGCAGAGGGGACCCGGGCGGATCTGATGGCACCAGAACCATCCCGATCGGACCTCCCAGTCCGGAGTTGCAGGTAATAGCCCCTTCTGGGATATTACTCTGACTCAATGCAGGGGGAGTGGCAGTGCTTCCCTGTGAGGTCACTAAGGTAGGAGGGGACCTGGATTTGCCCAGGTTGATAACCCTACTTCGGCCATTTCCCAGTGTTCTTTTGCTCGGGGGTCTGGTCAGGGAAGACCTGTGAGAGAGATCCTGGAAACCTGGTCCACGGCGCCCCCCTGTGGCCAGACGCACAAGGTAACTGCTGGAACTGTGTATGCCTGTTTGTAAACCATGCTTTGATTGTAACTGTACTCTGACCTATGTATATTCTGTAGATCTCCTATTGTATATATTGTAGTTTCTAGTGTGGCTTCGGCCGATTAAAATATATAATTAATCTTGGGTTGTTCTGTTATCTCGATCTTGAATCCCACGTTTGTGTGTTCGGCTAATAGTTACCGTAAATCGGTTGGTGGCAGCGAGTTGTGCCAAGGATTATTGTGGGGAGGCCAGTGAGATTCGGGGAGATTTTATATATTCCGCCCGCGGAGGTCGGGGGAATATATACCCTACTCTCACCGGGGACCCTTCAATAATCGGCATAAGTAGTATAGCGGCCTCCTTGCTTATTGTCGGGCAATTCCATAATTGGCCTGACTATAAGAGGGGCGCTAGAGAGCGCGTCACGTGCTCTGTCTGTCGGTCGGGAGGTATAAAGGGGGGTTGACCCCCCACTTGTTACCCCCCGATTGTGACGTACTGGTAGCCAGCGCGGGGGATTTCTGAGTGACCCCCCCCCGGTGGTTCGTGACACGCATCATTAAGAACTTCAAGGAGAGAGCTTCCATTGTTGCCAAAAAGGCTCCTGGGTGCCCAAGAAGGACCAGCAAACGCCAGGACCGTATCTTAAAACTGTTTCAGCTGCGGGATCAGACTACCTGCAGTGCCGAGCTAGCTCAGCAATGGCAGCAGGCTGGTGTGAGTGCTTCTGCACACATTTTGAGGCGGAGACTCTTTGAGCAAGGCCTGGTTTCAAGGAGGGCAGCAATGAAGCCACTTCTCTCCAGAAAAAACATCAGGGACCGACTGATATTATGCAAAAGGTACAGGGAGTGGACTGCTGAGGAGTGGGGTAAAGTCATTTTCTCAGATTAATCCCCTTTTCGATTGTTTGGGACATCTGGAAAACAGCTTATTAGGAGAAGAAGAGGTGAGCGCTACCACCAGTCTTGTCTCATGCCAACTGTTAAGCATCCTGAAACGATTAATGTGTGGGGTTGCTTCACCAGACAAGGGAATCGGCTCACTCACAGTCTTGCCTAAAAACACAGCCATGAATAAAGAATGGTACCAGAATGTCCTCCAAGAGCAACTTCTCCCAACTGTCCAAGAGCAGTTTGGCGCCCAACAATGCCTTTTCCAGCATGATGGAGCACCTTGCTATAAAGCAAAGGTGATCACTAAATGGCTCATGGAACAAAACATAGAGATTTTGGGTCCATGGCCTGGAAACTCCACAGATCTTAATCCCATTGAGAACTTGTGGGCAATCATCAAGAGACGGGTGGACAAACAAAAACCAATAAATTCTGGCAAAATGCAAGCATTGCTTATGCAAGAATGGACAGCTATCAGTCAGGATTTGGTCCAGAAGTTGATTGAGAGCATGCCAGGGAGAATTGCAGAGGTCCTGAAGAAGAAGGGTCAACACTGCAAATATTGACTTGCTGCATTAACTCATTCTAACTGTCAATATAACCTTTTGGTACTCATAATATGATTGCAATTATATTTCTGTATGTGATGTAAACATCAGACAAACACAATTAAAAACCAGAGGGCAACAGATCATGTGAAAATATAATTTTGGTGTCATTCTCAAAACTTTTGCCCATGACTGTACAGGTAGCAATTACAGCAGTATCACTCAAAAAGTCAGAGTTTAGCCTCAGCCACGTGGTGGCCCCACCTCACTGCTTACATTGGACCATTTAACAAAACCTGGCCGATATAAAGTAGAACAATAATTACATGTCCTTTAGGAAAAAAGACTAAACAAGAGGAGAGATCACCGGCAGTCTGAGGTAATTAATAAAGGCACTCAGGGCATAATAACCGATATTGAAAATATACAATTAGAAAAACAAAGAAGACAAGGAAGACATACAACCCCTGTCAAAAATTATGGACTCACCTGGCTCTGAGGATGTTCATTCAGTTGTTTACTTTTGTTTAAAAAAAGCAGATCACAGACGTGGCACAAAACTAAAGTCATTTCAAATGGCAACTTTCAGGCTTTAAGAAACACTAAAAAAAATCATGAAAACATAATGTGCTAGCCAGTAACGGTTACTTTTCAAGACCAAACGGGGAAAAAATTATGGAATCATGAAAAACAAAAGAACACTCCAATACATTACTAGTATTTTGTTGCACCACCTCTAGCTTTTATAACAGCTTGCAGTCTCTGAGGCATGAATGAGTGACAAACAGTCTCTTCATCAATCTGGCTCCAACTTTCTCTGATTGCTGTTGCTAGATCAGCTTTGCAGGTTGGAGCCTTGTCATGGACTATTTTCTTCAACTGCCACCAAAGATTTTCAATTGGATTGAGATCCAAACTATTTGCAGGCCATGTCATCGACATGTGTCTTCTTTCAAGGAATGTTTTCACAGTTTCTGCTCTATGGCAGGATGCATTATCATCTTGATAAATTATTTGATCATCCCCAAACACCAATTGATGAAATAAGAAAAGTGTCCAAAATTTCAATGTAAACCAGATTGATGAAGAGTACTGTTTGTCGTTCATTAAGCCCATGGCTAAGAGACTGCAAGCTGTTATTGAAGCCAGAGGTGGTGCAACAAAATACTAGTGATGTATTGGAGTGTTCTTTTGTTTGTTTTTCACGATTCCATAATTTTTTCCTCATAATTGAGTGATTCCATAATTTTTTCCCCATTTGGTCTTGAAAAGTAACTGTTACTGGATAGCACATTATGTTTTCATAATTTATTTTTACTGTTTTTTAAAGCCAGAAAGCTGCCATTTGAAATGACTTTAGTTTGGTGCCATGTCTGTGATCTGCTTTTTTTAAACAAAAGTAAATATCTGAGTGAACATCCTCAGAATCAGGTGATTCCATAATTTTTGCCATGGGTTGTAGGTAAGACAAGGTAGGAGAGGAGGGAAGGGTTGTGGAGATTAGGTTATGGGTGTTAGGCTCAGATAGCTCGAAACCAATGTAGGTGTGCAGCAGTTTGGTTTACTGGTCAGCAGGACAGGCATCAGTTGCGGGCATTAATGCCATTTCAGAGATATATTCTGTTGACAATCTATAGGTTATTGTTACGTCCCCACCAGACTTCTACTTTGATCACCAGGCGTCGCCGTGTTCCTGCCGTGGATAGTGCTGGTGATGGGAGAGGAGTCGATGCCAGCGGTGCTGGTGGGCGCAGGCTCCGCTCATCCACTGTGCTGGGTTTCCTTGGGATCTGCAGTACCACTGGCTGACTAGGTGGCATGTGTCTTCCAGCTGAGGTTACCATCATTCAGCTACAACCAATAGGAAGACACCACACCCTTCTTATTTCCCCTCCTGTCTGCTGACCACTGCCAGAGATAGTCCTGGTTCCTGTCCCGCCCTGTTCTGTTTAGTGATTCTGGTGTTCTGACTTCTGCTTGTTTCCCGACTACCCTCCTGCCTGCTGTTTATGTACCATACTGCCCGATCCAGATTTGACCTCTGCTATGTTTTCTGATTATGTCCTTGCCTGCTAATTCTGTCCCTGTTTTGCACTAACCGGTTCGACCCTGCCTGACTACTACTCTCATCGGACTGCAGCCTTCCACAGGTAGTGATCACCTTGGGCCCTGTGTAATTCCAAATCCCTGTATAGGGGTTAAATGGTTTCGGGGTTCTAGGGGTCCTGCTCGATGAGTGGCTTCCCTCTAGCCTATCCATTACAGCCCGTCTGAGGCTGTGGATCCAGGCAGGCATTACAGTTATCCATGGGCTCCAGATCTGGAAAGAGGTCAAATTGTGTTGAGTAAGTGAAACCAGCTCCTTGGTACGATACAAGAGGTCAATTTTACTTAGGAGATGTTTCTTAGCTAGTATGGTGATCGCTAGCCAATGAGTTGGAATGAGGAGTTTTCCCTCCACCACAATAAAAGCAGCTAGCTTAGATAGGAGTTTGTTAGCCGGCCAGATGGGGAAGTTGAGTAGGGCCTCTTCTGGAGTTAAGACAATTGACTCTTTTTAAACCAGAAAAAATTAGATTTTCTACATCACCATTGTGTTTTTCCAAAAAATGTTTGGTTGCACCTGAATAAAAAACGTTTTTGTTCGCAATATTGATAAGGTGTTCTGCTATGCGTCTTTTTAGTTAGCGTATCGTACAGCCAATATATTTCATGTTGCAGATTTTGCATTCTATACAGTAGACTACATAATTTGTCACAATTAATAAAATAATTACATTTTTTTTGTTGAGTAATATCACTGATTCTCTTCGCATACTTGAAAATATTACATTTGCTGCCATGACATTTAAAAACACCAATGGTATTCAACCACATTCTATTGGTAGAGGGCGCAGTGTGTAAGCTTGGGGACAGCATATTACTAATGGATCCCCTTTCTCACTACACATGTGACTTTATTTTTCAAATCTGATTTAATACCGGATCTTGATACAAGATGGGTATGTGTCTGTCTATTATTTTCTTGAGCTCTGTAAACTGTCTGCTAAATGGGGTACTAAAGTAAATTTTATTGTTGTCATGTCATTTTAATGTTAGTTTTGTTTTCGTTTTTTATTCGGTACTCCTTTTACTATTTTTGTCTACATTTTGAAATGCTGTTGTTACATCATGTTTGTTATAGCCTCTAGCCAACAGACGTGAAGTAGTTAAATTTCAATCTTCCCAAAAAAGATTTTCATCAGAACAGTTTTTGCTGATGCGTGTGAACTCCCCTAATGGTATAGCCTTTATTGTATGTCTAGGATGTTGGCTGCCTGCTTTCAAAATTGTATTGCCACTTATTGGTTTGCAGAAATTATGGTAATCAGTAGGGATGATTGAATACCCTATTATTCGCGTCGGCGGATATCCGGCGAATACCTTGCCGCTATTCGAGTATTCGCGAATATTCGACGCTTAATGTAAGTCTATGGGAAACCAGAATAATTTTACGTCGGACCTGTCGGTGACCTGTGGTGACTGAGGAAAAGGCTGAAATGGATGGGAAAAGGCTGAAACAGTATGGACACAGCCTGTAGGAGGTGCCTGACTGCATTTCTCCTGTCTTTGAATAACGTGGTCAGAGCAGCACGCGGCATTTACGTAGTCACCAGAACAGCTCTCAAACCAAAGTAATAGGAGACATTGCTAAGAAACAGTTTCTAGTGCCTAATAACTGTAATAAAGTGTCAAATCAATCCCCGACCTCCCAAAAAAACCACTTTAGCATATGTTCATACATTTCGGTTTTTACATTTTTCCTTCTTTTTCGATTAGAAAGGGCTCTAACTTATACATTATATTGGTGTCTGTCTCACACCTCCTTTTTTGGGACATATTTGACAGCACTTTAAAAGGTCAGCTACAATGTGCCCGTTGTCATGTTGACCTTGCCCTCCATCTCCTCCACCAACACCACCTGCTCCAGTGGCTTTCTACTCAAATTCTATTCAAATGATTTAGAAATGTATGTTTTATGGACAAATGAACGCCATGCTGGGACATCGAAGCTGATGTTGTTGATGATGATTGCATCTGACCAAAAGCAGGTTGGGAGCAGGAGGCATCATCGCCTGCTTCCTAGACCGCAGTTTGTGAAGCATGCAGCACCGTGGAAGTAGCAGTTGTTTCACTCTGGAACTCAGGCTTTATTCCACTAGCTAACACCGAGGATTTAAAAAAAAATCAGTTTCCCCAGGGGGAAGGGTTCAAAGACCATGTAGCACAGCATCAGAAGTTACTCCCAACAGCTCATTTTAAAAAAATGTTAGGATAAGCAACAGGGCATAACATGCCAAGGAGTTTAATGCATTCAGTTTCCCCAGGGGATAATGGTTCAGACACGATGGAGCAGTGCATCAGTAGGTACTCCCAACAGCTATTTTAAAAAAAAATTGGTAGCATAAGCAACAGGGCATAACATGCCAAGAAGTTTCATTCATTCAGTTCCCCTAGGGGGTAATGGTTCAGACACCATGTAGCAAAGCATCACAAGGTACTCCCAACAGCTTTTTTAAAAAAAGTTGTTAGGATTTGACACAGGGTATAACATGCCAAGAAGTTTAATAAATTCAGGTTCTAACACCGCCAAAAGGTTGCAGAAAGCCTCTGTTCCCACAAGCTGATACGGCAAAATCTCAAGGGCTATCAATCTTGCAATTTGTGCAGTTACAGTTTCTATCCTTGGGTGCGTAACGGGGTATTTTCGCTTCTTTTCGAAGGTCTGTGGTAAGGACAACTGAACAGAACGCTGGGACACCTGGAGCGGATGTGGTCGTTGATGATTGAGTTTGGCCAACATCAGGTTGTGAGAAGGAGGCATCAGCGCCACCTTCTTGCACACCAGTTTGGGAAGCAGGCAGCCCAGGGGAAGTAGCAGAGTTTTGAGTCTGGAAATCGTGTTTTTCACCTACAGCTGTCAACCACCTAGTGGTGTGCTTGGGTAACATATGGTTTCTCATGCTGGAGGTGCCAAAGCTGGAAGTATTTCTGCCTCTGCTTAGCTAAGTCTGACAGAGTTGACAAATGGCAACCGTTTGGTTCGAAGGACTCTTGGAAAAAACTCCCACACATTCGCACCACGGACCCTTGGACTCTGAGATGGCTCAGGTGGTGCACGGACCCTTGGACTCTTAGATGGCAAAGGTGGTGCACGGACCCTTGGACTCTGAGATGCCACAGGTGGGGGTGTCATGTGCACATTTGATTGACCTCTGGCAGTGCTCGAAACCCTATGTCTTACAGCCTTTTTGCGGACTATGGACACATGCTCCTCTACACTGCTGCTCTCGCAATCCATGCCACCTGTCCATGTTGGATCAGTCACCTAATCATCGACCAGGTTATCTTCAAATTCCTGAACGTCAATATCTTTGGGAATGGAGGTTTCAGGCTGACCTGAGGGCAACTGTGTCTCATCATCCTCCAACACTTCCACCTGACTGCCCAGCATGTCACGGCCAACAACATGGCTTTCTTCTGGCCTTGGGTGCTCAAGGATCTGTGCATCACTGCACACCACGGCCTCACCTGCGTTGGTGGTGTTGTGCGGTGAGAGGCAAGAAAGGTCAAAGGGTCCCGTAAATAGTTCCTCAAATTAACCTGCTTTGGTGTCATATGTTTCCTTAGAATACTGATGTTGTGAGGAAGGATGACCAGGCTGAGGATTCGATGGGCCAGCCTCTGGGCTTCTCCAGTCTGTCTGTGTGGACCCTTGGGATTTGCTAGTCGACAAGTAATTGGAGACATTTTCTGCTAGCCAACTCGTTACCTGTTCGACCTGTTCAGGGCGCAAGAGTGCTTTCCCACGTGGACAAAAAAATTGGGATAGGAAGGCAGAAGTAGATAAACCAGGAACCTTTTTCTTTGGCTTGATCACACTGCTTGGGCGAACACCACTGTCACTACCACCTCGTCCACGGCCCTTTCCCCTCTATTTCCCATTTTTTTGGTTTGATTATTTTAAGGTGAATACTGTAACGTGACCTTTTCTACAGACAGTGGCACAACAATTTTGACGGGTTGTTTAACTTGTGTTAATAGTTTCTCACAATAGCTGTTTCTGTAAGTCTAAAAACCAAAAGGTACCTTTATTGGACAAACTACCACTTGGAGGTATTCGACAAAGATGTGAATATCTTTCAGCCCCCCAAAAAAACAGGGTTTCACAACGCTTTTGTTTTAGTATTGGTTTTTGGCACTCAGACTGTGTTTTAGAAAGAGCAAGCCACTAGGTGGGTTCTATAAGATCTGAAGCCCCCAAAAGTATGCTAGGGACTGATAGGAAGGTACTCGCCTTGAGGCAGAAGTAGTGCCCCTGACACCAAGTATTAATTAAAATTGGGTAACACTGAGACTGTGTTTTAATAAGAGCAAGACACTATGTAGGTTCTGTAAGATATGAAGCCCCCAAAATTACACTAGGTGGCTGATAGGAAGGTATTGGCCTTGAGGCAGAAGTAGTGCCACTGACACCAAGTATTAATAAAAATTGGGTAACACTAAGACTGTGTGTAAAGGGTGCTTTACACGAGACGATCTATCTGTGTAAAGGGTGCTTTACACGAGACGATCTATCGTGCGATAGCTCGTCGGGGGTCACGTTTTTTGTGACGCACATCCGGCATCGCTTGCGACGTCGGGCTGTGTGACACCTCCGAGCGACGCAGTATCGCTCACAAATCGTGAGTCGTGTACTTGTCGCTCGTTTTCATAATCTCGTTTAATTAAAATGGCGCCGGTTGCTCATCGTTCCTGTGGTAGCACACGCCGCTCCGTGTGACACCCCGGGAACGATGAACAGCAGCTTACCTCCATCCCGCGGCACCCGCCAGCTATGCGGAAGCAAGGAAGTGGGCGGGATGTTTACGTCCCGCTCATCTCCACCCCTCCGCTTCTATTGGCCGGCCGCTGTGTGACGTCGCTGTGATGCCAAACGTCCCTCCCCCTTCAGGAAGAGGATGTTCGCCGCCCACTGCGACGTCGCACAGCAGGTAAGTACGTGTGACGGGGTTAACGACTTTGTGCGCCACGGGCAACTAATTGCCCATGACGCACGAACGACGGGGGCGGGTACGATCGATAGTGAAATTGCACGATAGACCCAACCGTGTAAAGCAGGCTTTAGTTGCAGCAAGCCACTATGTAGGTTCTGTAAGATCTGAAGCCCCCAAAATTACACTAGGTGGCTGATAGGAAGGTACTGGCCTTGAGGCACAAGTAGTGACCCTGACACCAACTATTAATAAAAATTGGGTAACACTGAGACTGTGTTTTAATAAGAGCAATTCACTATGTAGGTTGTGTGAGATAGGAATCCCCCAAAATTAGGCTAGTTTGGTGCTATGAAGGTATTTTGCTTCAGGAACAAGTTGTGCCACTGACACCTAGTATTAATAAAAAGTTGAGTAACACTCAGACTGTGAATTGAGATGGTGGCTGACAGGCACTACACTACACCTGAACCCGTTGTTTTTACCATTTTGGGACCTTTTTTTGCAAGTTGTAATACCTATTGCTAGTATAACAGACACAAGGGATGTAACAGTGCTGAGATTGTTGATTATTAGTAGCAGATGTCAGGACAGCTTTAAATCTCTCCCTGTCTGTGAATAAGCTGTCCCTATATCACACACTGCAGTAACAGATCGTATGTAGCACTAATATGAGGATTTTTTTTTTGCAGATTTAAAACAGGAACGGCTGTCACCTAACTAAGCAATGCACTAACACTGTCCCTATACCTGGTTCTATGATTTACACAGCTGCTAGCACACAGTGGACACTGTCTTCAGCCCTTATAGGGACTATTTTGGATTCTGCAGCAGGAACACTATTTCATAAAACGAACTGCACTGTCCCTATACCTGTTTCTATGATTAACACAGTCGCTAGCAGCTAATGCAAAATATCTTCAGCCCTTATAAGGACTAGTATTAGCTGGCTGGAAAAACGGTGTACCGCACACAGTACAGTCTTGCTACACCGGCAGCTCAGGAAGGAATGCGTGCACACAAAATGGCGGCAGCCTTATATAGCCCCTATGACGCTGTGCGACCAAGCCAATCACAGTAACACCACGACAAAGATGGCTGCGACATTACTGTGAGGGCAAGACACATCAGATGTGTTCATTGGCTGGAAAAAGGCGCCAGGAAGTCCAGAAATGAAAATAAAATTATCGGAGCGAATACCATATTAGCCGTCGGATAGCGAATACCTCGAATACCCCATTATCCGTCGGATACCGAATGGTGGCGAATACATTCGCTCATCCCTAGTAATGAACTTTATGGGTATGAGAATTCCCAAAAATTAAAACATTGAGAAAATGTACCTCTTCTGAAGGACCAGAATAAGTGAACTTCAAGGAAACATTATTATCATTTATACAGTTAGGTCCAGAAATATTTGGACAGTGACACAATTTTCGCGAGTTGGGCTCTGCATGCCACCACATTGGATTTGAAAGGAAACCTCTACAGCAGAATTCAAGTGCAGATTGTAACGTTTAATTTGAAGGTTTGAACAAAAATATCTGATAGAAATTGTAGGAATTGTACACATTTCTTTACAAACACTCCACATTTTAGGAGGTCAAAAGTAATTGGACAAATAAACCAAACCCAAACAAAATATTTTTATTTTCAATATTTTGTTGCAAATCCTTTGGAGGCAATCACTGCCTTAAGTCTGGAACCCATGGACATCACCAAACGCTGGGTTTCCTCCTTCTTAATGCTTTGCCAGGCCTTTACAGCCGCAGCCTTCAGGTCTTGCTTGTTTGTGGGTCTTTCCGTCTTAAGTCTGGATTTGAGCAAGTGAAATCCATGCTCAATTGGGTTAAGATCTGGTGATTGACTTGGCCATTGCAGAATGTTCCACTTTTTAGCACTCATGAACTCCTGGGTAGCTTTGGCTGTATGCTTGGGGTCATTGTCCATCTGTACTATGAAGCGCCGTCCGATCAACTTTGCGGCATTTGGCTGAATCTGGGCTGAAAGTATATCCCGGTACACTTCAGAATTCATCCGGCTACTATTGTCTGCTGTTATGTCATCAATAAACACAAGTGACCCAGTGCCATTGAAAGCCATGCATGTCCATGCCATCACGTTGCCTCCACCATGTTTTACAGAGGATGTGGTGTGCCTTGGATCATGTGCCGTTCCCTTTCTTCTCCAAACTTTTTTCTTCCCATCATTCTGGTACAGGTTGATCTTTGTCTCATCTGTCCATAGAATACTTTTCCAGAACTGAGCTGGCTTCATGAGGTGTTTTTCAGCAAATTTAACTCTGGCCTGTCTATTTTTGGAATTGATGAATGGTTTGCATCTAGATGTGAATCCTTTGTATTTACTTTCATGGAGTCTTCTCTTTACTGTTGACTTAGAGACAGATACACCTACTTCACTGAGAGTGTTCTGGACTTCAGTTGATGTTGTGAACGGGTTCTTCTTCACCAAAGAAAGTATGCGGCGATCATCCACCACTGTTGTCATCCGTGGACGCCCAGGCCTTTTTGAGTTCCCAAGCTCACCAGTCAATTCCTTTTTTCTCAGAATGTACCCGACTGTTGATTTTGCTACTCCAAGCATGTCTGCTATCTCTCTGATGGATTTTTTCTTTTTTTTCAGCCTCAGGATGTTCTGCTTCACCTCAATTGAGAGTTCCTTAGACGGCATGTTGTCTGGTCACAGCAACAGCTTCCAAATGCAAAACCACACACCTGTAATCAACCCCAGACCTTTTAACTACTTCATTGATTACAGGTTAACGAGGGAGACGCCTTCAGAGTTAATTGCAGCCCTTAGAGTCCCTTGTCCAATTACTTTTGGTCCCTTGAAAAAGAGGAGGCTATGCATTACAGAGCTATGATTCCTAAACCCTTTCTCCGATTTGGATGTGAAAACTCTCATATTGCAGCTGGGAGTGTGCACTTTCAGCCCATATTATATATATAATTGTATTTCTGAACATGTTTTTGTAAACAGCTAAAATAACAAAACTTGTGTCACTGTCCAAATATTTCTGGCCCTGACTGTACATGTGATGAATGGACATATGTTGACGATGTCCTGCCGCCAAATCAACAGTACATCGTCGACATATCTACCATACCAAACAATGGAATATTTGAAGGGGTTATTATTAGAAAAAACAGTGTAGTCCTCTCACCACGCTACAAAAAAACAAATCGCTACAGAGGGTGAGAATCGGGACCCCATCGGGGCTCCCTCTGTCTGCAAATAATATTCCTTATTGTGCATAAAAAAAATTTGTGTCAAAGAAAATCAATACTTAACAAAGTCAATTCCTTGATTTTATCATCATAACCACTGTAGTGCTATAAATGATTTTGAATATATTTCAGCACTTAATGGTGTGGAATACAGGAAAATTAGTTTATAATATTGCAAGAAACAAACCGCATGTTGTGGGTCCAAGTGATTTGGTCCATACACTGAATTAAAGCATGTGTATCTTTTAGAAAAGCCGGGGTTCTCTCAATGAGGGGCTGTAGGTGGAAATCCACCCAAGCCTATGCTGGAAATAATTGGGCGTAATTGTTGGGGAAAAATAGATTTGTGAGTCTTGGGGAGACCATGAAATATAGGGCATACCGAACTATCTGAAACAAAAGATTTTATCTGATTATCATTGAAAACACACAATTTTTCTCCTTACTGCTATAACAACCACAAAGTAGGTCTACATTCATCAGTAGGATCACAAGGAATACGTTTGTGGGTGTCATTATCATCCAATATAGCATATGCTTGTTTTTCATATAATGCAGCGTCCATTACACCTACACAGCCTGCCTTGTAAGATTTGTTGATGACCAAATTGGTGTTTTTACTCAGGTGGTTAATAGCATTCCACTGGGACAAAGGCAGGTTGGGTTTGCTGCAATGGCTAGCAGACACACTAGCATGCAATATTTTCAATTCCTTTCCCACCACATGTTGAAATGAGGACAAAGCCTCCACTTTACATTCTTTGGGGTAAAAACTCGGATTCGGAATTTGAAAATCTTTAGAATCTGCTGCAATAAAATCTGCGATATTACTTTCATTATTAAAGATTCTCCATTGTCAATCTGGTGCATTGTTCTAAAAAAAGAATATCAGCAGTGGAATCATTGTTAGAAAATAGTGTATCATTATCAAAGAGTCCTTCCTTATTCGTAGTTGCTACATCAGCATTAAAAAAAGTCTCTTCACTGTAAGTAGATGGGAAAACTTATTAATGACCAATAGAGTCTGAAATAAATCAAAACTTTGACATGGTACAAAGTTCATAACTTTTTCCATTACTCGAATTTCCAGCTCTGATAGAATAGTAGGGGTCAAAATCAGTACACTGTTGATTGGTTTCTCCTTGTCATTATTTTCCTTCTTGGATATCTTTTGGAGTCTGGCAGATCTAAAGGGATTTCTTGTCTTCTTCTTCCTCTGTAGTTTTTTGCTTGAATATTGATACTGTCTACATGTGAATTATCCATGTTTAAATTCCCCATCGATTCAGAGGTCTCGCCATCTGAAATAGTGAAACTGACTTGTTTTGACACATGTTTGTTATGTCGGTAACCACTCTGGAGTATAGATTTAGGTGTAGAGGCAGAATTATCCTTTTTCCAATAATATATCCGATCGTGTTTATAATCAAGGCAGTCTCTATGAAATTTTTACTTGTTTAGTGCCATAATATTAGCTTCCAATATGTCAAGGTTCTGAGTCATTCTTTTATTTAAGATGTCAAATTTAGAGGAGCCTTTATAGTTGTAAACACAGGCAATGATTTGATCCATCTCCTTTGTTAAAGGGCTTAATCTTCCTTCCTCCTCTTTAATAATTAATTAGGTTCAGCGAGCATTGGGATAGGATATCATTCTATTCTGACAAAAATGTTTACGAGAAGATGTCAGTAGGAACCTTTTTGATTCTAAAGAGGGCTTTACACGCTGCGATCTCACTAGCGAGATCGCAAGCGATCATACCCGTCCCCGTCGGTTGTGCGACATGGGCAAATCGCTGCCCGTGCCGCACAACCTCGCTTATCCCCATCACACGGACTTACCTGCCCTGCGACGTTGCTCTGGCTGGTGAACCGCCTCCTTTCTAAGGGGGTGGTTCATGAGGCGTCACAGCGACGTCGCACGGCAGGCGTCCAATAGAAGCGGACGGGCGGAGATGAGCGGGACGTAACATCCCACCCACCTCCTTCCTTCCTCATTGCCACTGGACGCAGGTAAGGAGATGTTCGCCGCTCCTGCGGTGTCACACATAGCAATGTGTGGTGCCGCAGGAACGAGGAACAACATCGCTAATAAGCAGAAAACGATTTTTTGTTTCAGGACGACCTCTCTGCGGCAAACGATTTTGACCGCTTTTGCGATCGTTTAAGGTCGCTCATAAGTGTCACACCACACACTGCGATATCGTTAATGACGCCGGATGTGCGTCACAAACACCGTGACCCCGACGATAATTCATTAACGATATAGTAGCGTGTAAAGCCCGCTTAAGTCCTCTCTGTATCATAGATCTTTCAACATAGGTATTAAAGATGTTCCTGTCCCACCAAGTACGTAACTCTTGGTTGGATAATTTATCCAACTGGGACATTAATTCATCCAACTCCAATGAAACATTAATGTCCGATGCATTATTACCAAATACTTTGGTTAATTTACTTTGTCTATGCTCCATCACAAATGTTTTGAAAGATTCAGAACATCTGGAAAGCAAAATATCACGGGAACCACAGATCCCAGCCAACAGTGGATTACTAAAAAAGAAAAAAAGAAAAAGCTGAAGCTCACCGTGATATAAATCGGAAAAACCCGTAATCCATATGGCTGGAGATACATCCAGGTCCGGACTGGTGTATTGTTAGTGCAGCGGTGAGGTCTAGTGAACCCCACCTGCCCCTCACTTGTCAGGGCTATTATAGGGCCTACCGTGGGTCTCAGGTTCCTGTTCGGCGACATTTGCAGAGACTGTATGGGGACTGGCTAGGAAAAGAGGGACAGCTTCAGGTGAGCATTGGAGGTGCCCCATCAACCCTTCTCACTAGTTCCCATTGTTTTGGTATCCCCTGTGCCCCCCCTTTTGTGTTTTTTTTCTTGTGCATCAGACGCACGTAGGTCTAAATGCAACCCACCACGCTTTCTACACCCAGCAAGCGTGACATTATCTTCAGCCCCTTACATTTTTTCCCTGTGCCTCTATGGCTCAGATGGCTGCGTTCGCACATCTGATCCAGACCCTCTCTCAGGCGGGCATGGGCCTACACTCCCAGGTTGTGCAGCAACATCAGCAAATTCCTAGGTTTCTGGTATCGCTGCATGTCCAGGCATAACCAGAACCCAACATTGCCCTTCCAGATAAATTTGCTGGTGGGAGGAATAAGTTTACCACCTTCAGGGAAGCCTGTAAATTGTACTTCAGGCTCCGCCCTCGAACTTTCAGGAGTGAGGTGCAGAGGGTGGGGTTAGTAGTCTCTCTGTTGTGGGTCATGCTTTTACTGTTGGGACAATGGTCATTACATCGGGACCTGTCCCATAAAACCTAAGCCAAGTCCATCGGCAATAAGCCGCATCCACCTAATTGGGTGGAGGGAAACAACCAAGCTGTGTACATCTCCATCTTCACATCACAGTTTACCATCACAGCAGAGGTGATTATTGGTGGAAAAACTGAGACGATCTCTGTGCTGGTGGACAGCAAAGCCGATGCCAATTTGGTGGATCATTGCTTTGCTCAGACTCGGGGGCTGACGTGTAGTGCACTGACAAGATCCATTCCCATCCAGGCTATTGACTCGGCTTCGCTCAGCCAGAGAAAATTCACCAATACCATGCCCAATATCAACCTGTGAGTGGGCTCGGTACATAAGGAATAGTTGTCCTGTTATGTCTTGGAGGGTTGACCACTCCTATCATGCTGGGACTTCCCTGGTTGAAGAGGCAAAAATCTGTGATTAACTGACAGTCAGGGGAAGTTGTCAGTTGGGGTAGTTTCTGTGAAAATAAGTGCCTACCATTAAACACCTGCCACTCTGCCCGCCATAGTGACCACCAAAGTGTCAAACAAGAGTAAGGGTATGCTACCTCCACCTCAGGAGATGAGTAGGCCTAAGTGCAGCCCCGATAGAGGTGATCGGGGGAGGGTAGTCAGTCCCTTTAAGTGTGCAGTTCCAGAGTGTAAGTTGTTGAATTGGCGGGGAGTCTCCTCTGTTGTTGGCCCTCCCAGGAATTTTTCCTCTACCACCCGATGCATACGTGTAAATAATCGTCCAGGTCCGGACCTCTGTAAAAATTGATTTATATGGGTGTCCATCAAGAAAACCAGGTGGAAGTGTGTGTCTGGGGCTTTAGGCTAAAGGTTTATCGGTCCCTTTAGGATTCTTAACATTCTTAATCCTATAACCGTACGGCTGGGGTTACCCCCGGCACTAAACACCCATGACGTAGTTCACAGGTCCTTGCTCTGAAAGTGTATGTTGCGTCCTTCTGTTAACCGGAAGGACATGTTCACATTTAAGTTGAATGACAGTACCAATCTTGAGTGTCCGGAGGCCTCTCGTTAAGGGGGAGATACTGTGGCGTTCGTCTCCCTGCATGTAGAGACCAGTGACAGCCTTTGGACTTAAGCCTCTCACCCGTATTTCTACATTTAAGTGGGTTTAATTTTTCTTGGCACTGAAGTGGTCAGTTTTGTTCTTGCAGCCTATCCAAGCAGTTGCTTGCTGAGAGTTTTCAACTGCATTCACTTTGCAGTCACACCCTTCAGCTTTAATTAGTGATGCATCCCAGCAATCCCTGCTGAAGATACAAAGTCATTTGGTCTCTAGCCGCCTTGGAGAAGGTTCTGCAGTTGAAGTTTCCTGTGCTCAGTCTATATGCTTTTGGTTGTTTTTTACCCCTGGTGTGTTGTAAGTGCAGCGGTGAGGTCTAGTGAACTTCCAAGCGTCTCAGATTCCTGTTTGGTGACAGTTGCAAAGACTGTATAGGGACTGGCTAGAAGAGGAGGGACAGCTGCAGGTAAGCATAGGAGATGCCCCATCAACCCCTTTCACTATTTACTCCCATTGTTTTGGTGTCCCCGGTTCCCCTCTTTTTGTGTTTTTTGTTGTGCATCAGATGCATGTAGGTTTAAAGGCACCCAGCGATGCTTGCTACACCCGGCAAGCCTGACAGACAGTCGGCGAAGTTTGTTCAAAACTTCTTCTAAGAGCGGCCTCTGGACCCTCAGAATCTGGTCTGTCAGGATGAAGACAATGGGATGTCCTAACCAGAAGCTCAGCAATGATTTAAGAGGCTGGTACCCAAGTCCTCTCCTTAGGGCCATAACTTCACCAATGAAACAAATACTACAAGGATTGGCGAACAAAACTAGAATAAATGATTTTAGACACCTGAAATTCTAATAACCGATCGACTAGGACCGGTGGCGGAGGTAAGGGAAGAGGTGTTCCCAAAGCCACATATTTTTTTTATCTATGGAAAACATTATGAATTTTGTAAGATGCCAAAAATGCCAGACAAAAAGCAACCAGATTATTGACTGCTGTGATTTTCTATGGACCAATAAACCGAGATTCTAACTTTAGTTAAGGTATCTTAACCCCTTTACTTCCAGGCGATTTTTCGGTTTTTGCTCCCTTTCTTCTGAGAGGCGTAACTTTTTTTTTATTTTTCCGTTAATCTTGCCATATAAGGGCTTATTTTTTGCGGGACAAGTTGACATTTTGAATGAAACCATTAGTTTCACCATATAGTGTACTAGAAAACAGGAAAAAAATTCCAAGTGCAGTGAAATTGCAAAAAAAGTGCAATTGCATGATTGTTTTGGGGGTATTTTTTTTTCCACAGTGTTCACTATATGGTAAAACTGATGTGTCAGTAAGATGCCTCAGGTTGGTACAAGTTAGATATCAAAGATGTATACTTTTTCTTTTATTTAAGGGGTTAAAAAAATTCAGACGTTTGTCCAAAAAATTAATTGTGCTTTTGGCACCATTATCCGCGACACAGAGCGTTCTCATTTTTTGGGATCTGGAGCTCGCTAATATTTTGCGTCTTAAGATAGCGTTTTTAATAATTCCATTTTTGTGAGAAAGCTATGTTTTGATCGCCTGTTATTGCTTTTTAAAAAGATTTGTGAAGACCAAAAACTCAGAGATAATATATATGTGTATATTTTTTATTTTTTTAACTGTTTTATTTTCAATGGGGCAAATGGGGAGTGATATAAACTTTTAGGTTTTATTTATTTTGTCATATTTTTAAAAACTTTTTTTTGTACATTTTTTATTTATTTTACCAGCGGGACAACTGCAAAGCTTCCTAAACATTTTAAATGGTCCCAAAGTCTGGTTCAGTTGGCTACACAATCTTAGGGAAGACTGCTGACTTGACAGATGACCAGAAAGCAATCATTGACACAATGATCCCTTCAATAAAAACAGATAGGTGTCATCATAGACTATTGAACTATCCCATTGCACTATGACACTTTGAGTGTAAAGGAATGTCCAGTGGGCTTCAAACCCACAAGCTCACACATACAAGGACACAAGCTTATGTGGAACCCATTACCTTCAAGTCGTCTCCGGGTCTCCACGTGCTGGTGATCTTCTGGCCACAGGTAGGTCAGGTTAACTTCAATGGGAATCGTGATGCCACTCTCGGTAATTGCGGTCAGGGGGTGACCGCCACTGCAGTTTAGGGAGCGCCTGGGGCTGATGGTAGATGCAGGCAGTTGTTGTGGCCTCCCGAGAGTGAGTAGTACCACAGGTCGCAGAAGAACTCAAGCACAAGCAGCAATGTCTTTCAGGGTTTTTAATCACTTTTCTGATGGTAACGTGAGACAACCCGGGCGATGCTATGATGAACCAGGTGGAACCAGGTATCCCTTCGGCTGATATAGGGGTGACTGCTGACTCGCCTTCCTAGCCCTTCTTGTTTTGAGGTGACCCCGACTTGGAGTCCTCCGGGATCACCCAGGGAAGTCGCAACTGCTGTTCTCCCCTTTCTGACCTGTTTGCTGACAGCATGGACCAAGAATAAGATGGCTCCAGGCTCGATCCTCCTTATGGGCCCCTTCGTTGCTGTTGATGCTGCGGGTTCTGTGTGGTTCGGTGAGGTACATGCAGCACCCTCACCAGCAGGTTTAGCAGGCCGAGTAGATGGGTTCCTGCTCTGGGGACTTGTTTCCCCGTGCGAACCTAGTCTACCGGTAGTCTCCTTACTCAGCCACCTTTTCACTACTTCTCTAGGTGGTTTTCAGGCAGCACCACTGGGTAACCACTCTCCCCCGCCAGCAGCCACTACAGGTGCAGGGTCTGACAGTGTCCTGCTCTTCTGCTCTACATCTCAGACGCGGCTGCTCCACTCCTTCTCCTCTGACTGCCACTGCACAACTCCCCGTCTCCAGTCCCACTACCCACCACTAGCTGGGATGCGAGGGCTCCGCCCCCTCCCTGGGTCTGCCCAGGGGTCCCCTCCAAGCTGTGTGTGTTCCTGGTAACTAAGTGTCTGTGTGTCCACACCCTAGTCAGCCTTTGGCATTACCTGTTTTGTACTCACTCAGCCTGAGTGCAGTACTCAGTGGTGCCTGACCAGGTCAGGGGCGCCACATTCCCCCTTAGTTATCAACAGCATGTCCTTGGGCTGTAAAGACAAGAAAGGTTTAAAGTGCAAACTTGTAAAACATTTAAAACAGTATAAAACATCATAAAACATTCAAACCAGGTACCATACATCACCACCCTCCACCCACAAGTCCTTTAACCCACCCAAAACCCTCTGATCTTCTTTTAATTGGACTGGTGGTTAAGGGTAAGCCCCTTCTCAGTTGAGCCGCGACTTCAGCCACTTCTGACAGGATTGTAGAGGCGGCGTTCTTGGTCAGTGTCGCTGCAAACATGGTACCCATTTCTTTGTGGTGGAGAGCCAGGCCCCATAAACAGGCGTACTCCCTTGTTGTAGGCAAGCCAGACCTCATAAACAGGCGTGCTCTTAGCTTTTGGATAGCAAGCGCCATCACAGGCGTGCTTCCAGGTGGTGCAGAGCCAGGCCCCATAAACAGGCATGCTCTGTTGTTGATACCATAGAGGTAAAACTTTATACACTGCGAGAATTTGTGGCTATAGACATTTCATAGCCTTATGGTCCGTATTTTTCAAAGTGCACAAAACCAGGTGCAAAACAGGTAGATTCTCACAATAGTTCTTATGGGCACATCATCTTGAACTTGAAACGTTGCTTAATTGGTAACTGTAACTTTCTTACTTTCTCTACTTTTCTTTACACAGACTTTCTCCTTTCACTTGCAGGGCTCTGACACCTGGAGGTTTCTGCGTTTTCATCTGTGTCTTTAGCTTGCTGTGCTAGCTGTGATTCTTCCTCTGGTGGTGATAACCTTAGGGACTGACTGGGAGTAGCAGGGCCGTAGCTGGAGCTCTCCGGGCATGGCACTACGACCAGAGCATACCAGCCCCTTTCACCTGTGTGCCTGGTGAATTCTTAGGTCACGACCAGGGTGTCCTCGGGGCAGGTGGGAACGGACATCCCTTCAGCTTACAAAAAGCCCTCCTTGATGCCAGGTGCCACTATAAACCCGTAGCCGGTTCTCAGGTTGAATTCCTCAACCACTCCACGGTTGAGAGGACCTCTGACCTGGTGCTTGGCTTTTCTGAGAGACTGTTTCTCCTCCAGATCTCGGCTGTCACCTCTTCTTTCTGCTAGTCTGGGGTAGGCTGCACAAGGGGTGGTCTTGCTCTCACGCGACGCTGTACTCTGCTGGCTGGGCTCTGCATCACCGCCACCTCGCTGTCTGCGGGCTCCCAGGTGACACTCATACTGGGCATGAAGACATCCCAGGTTTCCTCTGCAGCAGGGAGCGTCGTAACCACTTCTCAGTGGGAGTAGGGCAACATCTCAACCTCCGGGCCTCCCTTACTTCCTAAGGGTGCTGCGTCCTCCCCGGCTGTTCGGGGATTGTCACTTCAGCCTCCAGGCCTCTCCTCCTCCCCCTTAGTGGTGTTGAGCACTCCTCTGGTTGCTCCGTCAGCAGCGCTGAGGACAGGCGTTCATCAGAAGGCCAGGGTGGTTGGCGCTTCTTAGCCACAGAAGTTGCTGGGACCTCTCCGGGTCCAGGTGACCGCCTGGGGACTATGTACATGTCCACCAGCTCTTTGGGGAAACGTGCACTCAGCTCCTCCTTGGGCCGCAGGAATACTGGGTCTTCTTCCGGCGGGGACGCAGGACCCGGCTCTTCAGTCGGCGGCTGGGGCGCGGTGGCTGCTTCTGCTTTGCAGGCTGGGATAGACGGCATTGCGGCCTGGTCTGGTCTGGCCGGATGGGACGCTGCTGCGGCCTGGTCTGGTCTGGCCGGGCGGGATGCTGCTGCGGCCTGGTCTGGTCTGGCCGGGCGTGGGGTTGCAGCAGGGATCACAGAGGGGATCGCCTCCAGTTTTAGCGCCGGCGGGGTCAGCACACCCGACAGGACAGGGGCAACGTGGGACTCACCCAAAGGCATCATCATGGCGGTCTGGGTGGTCACCTCCCGGTGTGGCACTTGTCGCGCGGTCCACCTTTCGTAGGCCCGAACCACCACCGCCAGCTCCCGTAGCTCTGAGCGCCCTTCCATCAATTGCTGCATAATTCTTGCTTGCAGCCGGTCGCAGAACTGGGTGAGCTCCTAGTCCCACCAGGTAGGGGAGCCTGGTTTTGGTTCAGTGCGCGCGGACGCCTTTCTTCCTGCGTCGCTGCTCACCAGGTCCTCTCTGCACTCTCTGGGTTTCGTTTCTTGCAGCCTCATGACTTCCCGCCATCCAGGGACAGATCCACCCTCATCCCTCTTGCTCGCGGGCCCAGCATTCTCTCTCCACACCCCTTCATGGGCGGTAACTTCCTCTTGCGCGGCCTGCTGTTGTTTCTTGGCGCGCTTTCTTCGGTGGCAATATGGCAGCACTTCAAATTTTTCAAACGGACCGCCAAGGCACATGGTCACCTGTCTGAACAGGTCCAGTCCCGATCCTGTTTGTGACGCCAGATGTGGAGCCCTATTACCTTCTGGTCGTCTGCGGGTCTCCAGGGACTCCTCGTGCTGGTGATCTTCTGGCCACAGGTAGGTCAGGTTAACTTCAATGGTAATCGTGATGCCACTCTCGGTAATTGCGGTCAGGGGGTGACCGCCGCTGCAGTTTAGGGAGCGCCTGAGGCTGATGTTAGATGCAGTCAGTTGTTGTGGCCTCCCGAGAGTGAGGCAGGCCCCGGGGCCCAGTGTAAGTGTGTAGTACCACAGGTCGCAGAAGAACTCACACACAAGCAGCAATGTCTTTCAGGGTTTTTACTCACTTTTCTGATGGTAATGTGAGACAACCCGGGCAATGCTATGATGAACCAGGTGGAACCAGGTATCCCTTCGGCTGATATAGGAGTGACTGCTGACTCGCCTTCCTAGCCCTTCTTGTTTTGAGGTGACCCCAACTTGGAGTCCTCCGGGATCACCCAGGGAAGTCGCAACTGCCGTTCTCCCCTTTCTGACCCGTTTGCTGACAGCGTGACCAAGGATAAGATGGCTCCAGGCTTGATCCTCCTTATGGGCCCCCTCATTGCTGTTGATGCTGCGGGTTCTGTGTGGTTCGGTGAGGTACATGTAGCACCCTCACCAGCAGGTTTAGCAGGCCGAGTAGATGGGTACCTGCTCTGGGGACCTGTTTCCCCGTGTGGGCCTGGTCTACTGGTAGTCTTCTTACTTAGCCACCTCTTCACTACTTCTCTAGGTGGTTTTCAGGCAGCACCACTGGGTAGCTGCTCTCCATCGCCAGCAGCCACTACAGGTGCAGGGTCTGACAGTGTCCTGCTCTTCTGCTCTACATCTCAGACGCAGCTGCTCCACTCCTTCTCCTCTGACTGCCACTGCACAACTCCCCGTCTCCAGTCCCACTACC
Organism: Anomaloglossus baeobatrachus; assembly: GCF_048569485.1. Lineage (NCBI taxonomy): Eukaryota > Metazoa > Chordata > Amphibia > Anura > Aromobatidae > Anomaloglossus > Anomaloglossus baeobatrachus. The sequence continues at coordinate 202,452,678 of NC_134355.1, read as the reverse complement.
CACCACTAGCTGGGATGCGAGGACTCCGCCCCTTCCCTGGGTCTGCCCAGGGGTCCCCTCCAAGCTGTGTGTGTGTTCCTGTTTACTAAGTGTCTGTGTGTCCACACCCTAGTCAGCCTTTGAGATTACCTGTTTTGTACTCACTCAGCCTGAGTGCAGTACTCAGTGAGTGATGGCTGACCAGGTCAGAGGCGCCACACATAGAGCAAACATGGAAAGTATAGTCTCCCCTACTTCCCTTGATCCTATAGCCTTCAGACACAAAAGGCAAAAATTAAAGAAATACACGTCGCCTAATCTATCCCTTCAATGAAAACAGATAGGTGTCATTATAGACCATTGGACTATGATTGTGGAGACACGGGGGTCAGTGGGTGCTCTCGTCCGCTGGCCCGGCCGCCTTTAAAATGACAGCATGGCCCAGGGCTCATCCCAACCGAACACCCGACCTCTTTAACCGTGGGCGGAACACTACTCAGACAACACAGGGTGAGGGAATCACAATATTAAAATTTTATTGGCTCCCCAAACAATTAACGGCACGTTACACATATCCAGCATAACCACAAAATGTAACCGGCAACAGTTTCTCACCCTTCCGCTGGCTCACCAGGGATTAGAATGTCTGTGCCTCAGAGCTTCCAGGGCTACTTACTCCAAATCAGCAGCACCCCGCTTTTGGCGGGCACCCACCGAGAATGGAATAATGCCAGATTTAGAAAGCTGGCTGAGTATCGCAAAGTCTGTAGTCCGGTGACTGTATTGTCCCAAGCTGGATTTCTTCCTTAGGTAGTCCTTGATATCTCAGCCAAATCCTTGCATTGGATGCTGAAATCCATATAGTGTTATAATCCAGGTTCAGCTACGGCTTGCCAATCGGATCCGCAGGTCCTAGATTGGTAGTATGTAGCAAGAGTCTACCCGGGCAATGGACAGTCCTCCTTCTTATACCCCTGAGCTCTCCATTCAGACTATTGGGGTCTTCACGATTGGTGGATAAGACTGGGCTCTTATTGGCTAGATTTTAAGCTGTATGCAAAACATTCCCATCAGTAATGGTCTCTGTCAGAGATGAGGGAGAAACAGCCCAGCCACATCGCATCCAAATACACATAGCAATACAATGGAGGTTCGCACAATTGATTTGTCTGGGTATCTGATCCTCTCTCGCCAAGGTAAATAGACGAGTCAACAAGAACTTTAACAATAGACTCCTGAGTCAGAAACAATGAGGGGCTTATCCCCAGTCCATAAACAAAGTATCTTCATGTCCGACTGAATGTTAAGAAACTTTAACCCTTACTAGGCACTGACAGAGTCCATGTTGTCACATATGACAGTTCAAAAATACAAGAATGTCCATCAGGATTTAAACCCATAAGCTCACACATTTAAAAGCCACAAGCTTACCAATAGACCATGAAGCAAACATGGAAAGTATCCCTTGATCCTACAGCTTTCAGACACAAGAGGCCAAAATTAAAGAACGTCGCCTTCTCTATCCCTTCATTGAAAACAGATAGTTGTCATCATAGACCACTGAACTATCCCATTGGGCTATGACATTTTGTATGTACAGGAATATCCATCAGGATTCGAACCCACAGGTTCACATATCTAAGGCCACAAGCTTACCACTAGACCATTGAGAGTGCCATGATCCTATAGTCAACAGGCACAACAGGCTAAAATTAAAGAAATACAGGTCACCTTCTCTATCCCTTCAATGAAAACCAATAGGTGTCATTATAGACCATAGAACTATCCCATTCAACTATGACACTTTGAATATACAGGAATGTCCATCAGGATTCAGAACCCACAAGCTCACACATCCAAGGACACAAGCTTCCCAGTAAACAATGAAGCGAACATATGGAAAGTACAGCCACCCCTACTTCCCTTGATCCTATAGCCTTCAGACACGACAGGCCAAAATTAAAGAAAAACAAGTTGCCTGCTCTATCCCTTCAATGAAAAAAGATAGTTGTCATCATAGACAATGACACTTCAAATATTCAGCAAGGTCCATCTGGATATAGAACTTATAAGCTCTCACATCCAAGAGCACAAGCTTACCACTAGACCATGGAGGAAACATGCAAGGTACAACCTCCCCTATTTCCCTTGATCCTATAGCCTTCAGACACAGGCTAAAATTAAAGAAATACCCGTCGCCTGCTCTATCCCTTCAATGAAAACAGACCAGTGTCATCATAGTCCATTTAACTATCCCATTGGGCTATGACACTTCTAATATACAGGAATCTCCATCAGGATTGAAACCCACAAGCTCACACATCCAATGAAACAAGCATAGCACTAGACCATGGAGCGAAAAAGGAATGCACATCCTCTCCTGCTTTCCTTGATCCTATAGGCTTCAAGCACAACAGCCGAAATTAAAGAAATACACGTCGCCTGCTCTCTCCCTTCAATGAAAGTTGATAGGTGTCATCATAGACCATTGAACTATCCTATTGGAATATGACACTTTGAATATAGAGGAGTGATCATCGAGATTTGAGCCAACACAAGCTCACACATCCAAGGACACATGCTTACCACTAGACCATGGAGCATAAACGGAAAACATAACCTCCCATACCTCCCTTGGTTTGTCCTATAGGCTTCATACACAATAAGCCAAAATTAAAGAAAACGAGTCGACTGCTCTATACCTTCAATGAAAACGAATAGGTGTAATCATAGAAAATTGAACTATCCCATTGGTTATGACATTAAGAATATACAGGAATGCCCATGGGGATTCAAGCCCACAATCTCACATATCCAAGAGCACAAGCTTACCACTAGATCATGGAGCAAACAAGGAAAGCAAAGCCTCCCCTACTTTTCTTGATATTATAGGCGTCAAACACAACAGGCCAAAAACCAAGAAATACACATCGCCTGTTTATCCCTTCAATAAATACAGATAGGTGTCATCACAGACCACTGAACCATGCCATTTCGAATTTACAGAAATGTCCATTGCGATTTGTACCCACAAGCTCACACATCCAAAGCCACAAGCTTACCACTAGACCATGAAGCAAACATGAAAAGTATGGACTCCCCTACTTCCCTTGATCCTATAGCCTTCAGAAACATCAGGCAAAAATGAAAGAAATACACATCGCCTGCTCTATCCCTTCAATAAAAACAGATTGGCATCATCATAGAACACTGAACTATGCCACTTCGAATATACAGGAATGTCCATCAGGATTACAAACCCACAAGCGCACACATCCAAGAACGTAAGGTTACCACTAGACCATAGAGCAAACATGAAAATCACAGCCTTCCCTACTTCCCTTGATCCTATAGCCTTCAGACACAAAAAGCCAAAATTAGAGAAATACACATCGCCTGCCCCATCCCTTTAATAAGAACGGGTGGGTGTCAGCATAGACCATTGAACTTTGATATTTCGAATATACAGGAATGTCCATCGTGATTCAAACCCTCAAACCCTCAAACCCACACATCCAAAGCCACAAGCTTACCACTAGACCATGAAGCAAACATAGCAAGGCCTGCCTCCCCTACTTCCCTTGATCCTTTAGCCTTCAGACATGACAGGCCAAGATTAAAGAAAGACACGTCGCCTTCTCTATCCCTTCCATGAAAACAGATAGGTGTCATCATACACCATTGAATTATCCCATTGGACTATGACACTTTGAAGATACAGAAATGTCCGTAAGGATTCGAACTCACAAGCTTACCACTAGACCATGGAGCTAACAGAAAGCACAGCCTCCCCTACTTCCTTTCATCCTATAGGCTTCAAACAGAACAGGCCAAAATTAAAGAAATACACATCGCCTGCTCTATCCCTTCAATTAAAACAGATATGGATCATCAAAGACCATTGGACAATGGCTATACAGGAGCGTATATTGGGATTCAAACTCACAAACTCATATATACAAAGCCAACTAGCTTACCACTTCACCATGTAGCAAATATGGAAAGCACAGCCTCCCCTACTTCACTTGAAGCGTCAGAAATAACAGGCCAAAATTAAAGAAATACATGTCGCCTGCACTATCATTTCAATGAAAACAGATAGAGATCATCAGAGACCATTGGACAATGGCACATTGAATATAGAGGAACATACATCGAGATTCAAACCCACAAGGTCACATATCCAAAGCTCACAAGCTTTTCACTAGGCCATTGATAGAATGTGAAAAGCACAGCCTCCCCTACTTCACTTGATCCTGTAGGCTTCAGACACAACAGGCCAATAAATACACCTCTATGCCATGTTCACTCTATGGTCTAGTGGTAAGCTTGTGGCATTGGATGTGAGAGCTTGTGGGTTCGTATCCCGATGGACATTCCTGTATATTCAAAGTGTCCTAATTCGATAGGCTATGATGACATCTATCTGTTTTCATTGACTTGATAGAGCAGGCGACGTGTATTTCTTTGATTTTGGCTTGTTGTTTCTGAAGACTATAGGATCAAGGGAAGTAGGGGAAGCTGTGTTTTCCATGTTTGCTCCATGGTCTAGTGATAAGCTTGGGGGCTTGGATGTGTGAGCTTGTGGTTCAAATCCCGATGGACATTACTGTATCTTTGAAGTGTCATAGTCTAATGGTCTGTGATGACACCTTTCTGTTTCCATTGAAGAGAGAGTGAAGGCGACGTGTATTTCTTTAATTTTGGCTTGTTGTGTCTGAAGCCTATAAGATCAAGTGAAGTAGGGGAGGCTATGCTTTTCATATTCTCTCCATAGCCTAGGGGCAAGCTTGTGGGCTTAGGATTTGTGAGCTTCTGGTATGAATCTCAATGTGCTTTGTTGAATATTCATTGTGCAATGATGTATGATGATCCCTATCTGTTTTCGTTGAAGGGATAGTGCAGGCGACATGTATTTCTTTAATTTTGTCCTATTGTGTCTGACGCCTTATAGGATCAAGTGAAGTAGGGGAGGCTGTACTTTCCATATTCACTCCATGGCTTAGTGGTAAATTTGTGGTCTTTGGGTGTTTGAGCTTGTCGTTTTGAATCCCCTTGTACGTTCTTATATGTTCAATGGTCTATGATGATCCTTGTCTGTTTTCATTGAAGGGATAGTGCAGGTGACGTGTATTTCTTTAATTTTGGCTTATTGTGTCTGACGCCTATAGGATCAAGTGAAGTAGAGGAGGCTGTGCTTTCGACATTTGCTCCATGGTCTAGTGGTAAGCTTGTGGGCTTTGGATGCATGAACTTGTGGCTTCAAATCCCTATGTACGTTCCTGTACAGTCAATGTGTTCAATGGTCTATGATGATCTCTATCTGATTTCATTGAAGTGATAGTGCAGGCGACATGTATTTCTTTAATTTTGGCATGTTGTGTCTGAAGCTTATAGGATCAAGTGAAGTAGGGGAGGCTATGCTTTCCACATTTGCTCCATGGTCTAGTGGTAAGCTTGTGGGCTTTAAATGTAAGAGCTTCTGGGCTCAAATCCTAATCCCAGGGGAGGCTACTCCCCTACTTCACCTATATCCTATACGTGTCAGACACAACAGGCCAAAATTAAAGAAATACACGTCGCCTTCACTATACCTTCAATGAAAACAGAAAGGGGTCATCATAGACCATCGGACAATAGCACATTGAATATACAGAAACATACATTGGGATTTGAATCCACAAGTTCATACATCCAAAATCCACAAGCTTACCACTAGACCATGAAGCAAATGTGAAAAGCACAGCCTCCCCTACTTCACTTGATCCTGTAGGCTTCAGACACAACAGGCCAATAAATACACCTATATGCCATGTTCACTCTATGGTCTAGTGGTAAGCTTGTGGCATTGGATGTGAGAGCTTGTGGGTTCGTATCCCGATGGACATTCCTGTATATTCAAAGTGTCCTAATTCGATAGGCTATGATGACATCTATCTGTTTTCATTGACTTGATAGAGCAGGCGACGTGTATTTCTTTGATTTTGGCTTGTTGTTTCTGAAGACTATAGGATCAAGGGAAGTAGGGGAAGCTGTATTTTCCATGTTTGCTCCATGGTCTAGTGATAAGCTTGGGGGCTTGGATGTGTGAGCTTGTGGTTCAAATCCCGATGGACATTACTGTATCTTTGAAGTGTCATAGTCTAATGGTCTGTGATGACACCTTTCTGTTTCCATTGAAGAGAGAGTGAAGGCGACGTGTATTTCTTTAATTTTGGCTTGTTGTGTCTGAAGCCTATAAGATCAAGTGAAGTAGGGGAGGCTATGCTTTTCATATTCTCTCCATAGCCTAGGGGCAAGCTTGTGGGCTTAGGATTTGTGAGCTTCTGGTATGAATCTCAATGTGCTTTGTTGAATATTCATTGTGCAATGATGTATGATGATCCCTATCTGTTTTCGTTGAAGGGATAGTGCAGGCGACATGTATTTCTTTAATTTTGTCCTATTGTGTCTGACGCCTTATAGGATCAAGTGAAGTAGGGGAGGCTGTACTTTCCATATTCACTCCATGGCTTAGTGGTAAATTTGTGGTCTTTGGGTGTTTGAGCTTGTCGTTTTGAATCCCCTTGTACGTTCTTATATGTTCAATGGTCTATGATGATCCTTGTCTGTTTTCATTGAAGGGATAGTGCAGGTGACGTGTATTTCTTTAATTTTGGCTTATTGTGTCTGACGCCTATAGGATCAAGTGAAGTAGAGGAGGCTGTGCTTTCGACATTTGCTCCATGGTCTAGTGGTAAGCTTGTGGGCTTTGGATGCATGAACTTGTGGCTTCAAATCCCTATGTACGTTCCTGTACAGTCAATGTGTTCAATGGTCTATGATGATCTCTATCTGATTTCATTGAAGTGATAGTGCAGGCGACATGTATTTCTTTAATTTTGGCATGTTGTGTCTGAAGCTTATAGGATCAAGTGAAGTAGGGGAGGCTATGCTTTCCACATTTGCTCCATGGTCTAGTGGTAAGCTTGTGGGCTTTAAATGTAAGAGCTTCTGGGCTCAAATCCTAATCCCAGGGGAGGCTACTCCCCTACTTCACCTATATCCTATACGTGTCAGACACAACAGGCCAAAATTAAAGAAATACACGTCGCCTTCACTATACCTTCAATGAAAACAGAAAGGGGTCATCATAGACCATCGGACAATAGCACATTGAATATACAGAAACATACATTGGGATTTGAATCCACAAGTTCATACATCCAAAATCCACAAGCTTACCACTAGACCATGAAGCAAATGTGAAAAGCACAGCCTCCTCTACTTCACTTGATCCTATAGGCGTCAGACACAACAGGCCAAAATATAAGAAATACAAGTCACCTGCACTATCCCGTCAATGAAAACAGCTAGTGATTATCATAGACTATTGGCACTTTGAATACACAGGAATTTACATTGAGATTTGAACTTACAAGCTCATACATCCAAAGCCCACAAGCTTACCACTAGGCCATGAAGCAAATGTGGAAAGCAGGTGACGTGTATTTCTTTAATTTTGGCTTATTGTGTCTGACGCCTATAGGGTCAAGTGAAGTAGACGAGGCTTTGCTTTCCACGTTTGCTCCATGGCCTAGTGGTAAGTTTGTGGGTTTTGGATGTATGAGCTTGTGGGTTCAAATCCCAATGTACATTACTGTAAGTTCAATGTGTCTATGATGATCCCTGTCTGTTTTTATTGAAGGGATATTGCAGGAGACGTGAATTTCTTTAATTTTGGCCTGTTGTGTCTGACGCCTGTAGGATCAAGTGAAGTAAAGGAGGCTGTGCTTTCCACATTCTCTCTATGGCCTAGTGGTAAGATTGTGGGCTTTGAATGTATGAGCTTGTGGGTTTGAAATATATGTTCCTGTATATTTAATGTGGCATTGTATGATGGTCCCACATAACACGTGTTATAAAAAGAACACGTTGCCTGCTCTATTCCTCAAATGAAAGCAGATAGGTGTCATCATAGACCATTGAACTATGACACTTCAAATATTGAGGAACATCCAACAGGATTCAAAACCCCAAGCTCACACATCCAAGGACATGAGCTTGCCACTGGACCATGGAGAGAATGTGAAAAGTATAGCCTCCTTTACTTCACTTGATTCTATAGACTTCAAACACAACAGGACAAAATTGAAGAAATACACATCGCCTGTCTATCCCTTCAATAAAAACATATAGGTGTCATCACAGACCACTGAACCTTGCCATTTCAAATTTACAGAAATGTCCATTGCGATTCATACTCACAAGCTCACACATCCAAAGCCACAAGCTTACCACTAGACCATGAAGCAAACATGAAAAGTATGGACTCCCCTACTTCCCTTGATCCTATAGCCTTCAGAAACATCAGGCAAAAATGAAAGAAATACACGTCGCCAGCTCTATTCCTTCAATGAAAACAGGTAGGTATTATCATAGACCAGTTCACTGTGACATTTCAAATATATAGGAATGTCCAATGGGAGTTGAAGCCACAAGCTTACCATGGAGCAAACATGGAAAGTATAGCCTCCCCTACTTCCCTTGATCCTATAGTCTTCAAACACAACAGGCCAAAATTAAAAAAATACACATCTTCTGCTCTATCCCATAAATAAAAACAGATTGGCATCATCATAGAACACTGAACTAGCAAGATAGGAAGGGTGCTGCACCACTGTATGTCACTCAGCGATAACGCATGTGTGCTCGTCGAGGGCTGGGAATTACCGTATCCTGAGCGGGGGTGCTCGTCCAGAAGAAAAGTCCAGGTACCGATGGATGAGTGAAGGAAATGAGGGACCGCACTCTGTACCGCTGTGCAGGAATCTTTAGTTTATTAGACGGTGCAGGGTAAAAAAAAAAAAAAAAAAAAAAGCAGGAGACGAGCTGGCTCCCAAGTAGAGGACTAATTAGGCTTTCACAGGTCCTGGACCTATGGAAGCCTAATTAGTTAGGCGAAACAGCTGTCGTCCTCTACCTGGGAGCCAGCTCACAGCTCGTCTCCTGCTTTTTACCCTGCACCGTCTAATAAACTAAAGATTCCTGCACAGCAGTACGGAGTGCGGTCCCTCATTTCCTTCACTCATCCATCGAACACTGAACTCTGCCACTTCAAATATACAGGAATGTCCATCAGGATTACAAACCCACAAGCGTACACATCCAAGAACTTAAGCTTACCACTAGACCACAGAGCAAACATGAAAGTCACAGCCTTCCCTACTTCCCTTGATCCTATAGCCTTCAGACACAAAAAGCCAAAATTAGAGAAATACACATCGCCTGCCCTATCCCTTTAATAAAAACAGGTAGGTGTCAACATAGACCATTGAACTTTGATATTTCGAATATACAGGAATGTCCATCGTGATTCAAACCCTCAAACTCACACATCCAAAGCCACAAGCTTACCACTAGACCATGAAGCAAACATAGCAAGGATTTCCTCCCCAACTTCCCTTGATCCTTTAGCCTTCAGACACGACAGGCGAAGATTTAAGAAAGACACGTTGCCTTCTCTATCCCTTCAATAAAAACAGATAGGTGTCATCATAGACCATGGGACTATGACAGTTCAAATATACAAAGTAATTCAAACTCACAAACTCACACATCCAAGGCCACAAACTTACCACTAGACCCTGGAGCGAGAGCGAACATGGGAAAAGTAATGGAGCAAGCATCGTCTACTGGTAAGCTTGCGGCCTTGCTTGTGTGAGCTTGTGGGTTTGAATCCTAATAGACATTCCTATATATTCGAAGTGTCATTGTCCAATTGTCTGTAATGAAGCCTTTCTGTTTTCATTGAAGGGATAGAGCAGGCGAAGTGTATTTCTTTAATTTTGGCCTGTTGTGTCTGAAGGTTATAGGATCAAGGGAAGTAGGGGAGGCTGTATTTTCCATGTTCACATTATGGTCTAGTGGTAAACATGCAGTCTTTGATCTGTGAGCTTGTGGGTTTGAATCTTGACTGACATTCCTGTATATTCAAGATGTGATAGTTCAATCGTTTATGATGACACCTATCTGTTTTCATTGAAGGGATAGAGCAGGCGACGTGTATTTCCTTAATTTTGGCCTGTTGTGTCTGAGGGCTATAAGATCAAGGGAAGAAGGGGAGGCTGTACTTCTTATGTTTGCTCCATGGTCTAGTGGTAAGCTTGTGGCCTTGGCTGTGTGAGGTTATGGGTTTGACTCTCGATGAACATTACTATATATTCAAAGTGTCTTAGCCCAATTGGATAGCTTAATTGTCTATAACATGGGTCCTCAATTCCAGTCCTCAAGGGCCGCCAACAGTGCATGTTTTCAGGATTTCCTTAGTATTGCACATGTGATAATTTAATCACCTGCACAGTTGATGATTCCAACACCAATGCAATGCTAAGGAAATCCTGAAAACATGCACTGTTGGCGGCCCTCGAAGACTGGAGTTGGGGAACCCTGGTCTATAATGACACCTATCTGTTTTCATTGAAGGGATAGAGCAGGCGATGTGTAGTTCTTTAATGTTGGTCTGTTGTGTCTGAAGGCTATAGGATCAAGGGAAGTAGGGGAGGATGTACTTTCCATGGTTGCTCCATGGTCTAGTGGTAAGCTTGTGGCCTTGAATGTGTGAGTTTGTGGGTTTAAATCCCGATGAATGTTCCTGTATATTCGAAGTGTCATAGTACGATGTGATTGTTCAATCGTTTATGATGACACCTATCTGTTTTCAGTGAAGGGATACAGCAGGCGACGTGTGTATCTTTAATTTTGGCCTGTTGTTTCTGAAGGCTATAGGATCAAGAGAATTAGGGAAGGTTATACTTTCAATGTTTGACACATGGTCTAGTGGTAAGCTTGTGAGCTTGTGGGATCGAATCCTGTTGGACGTTTGAAGTGTCATAGTCTGATGATCTATGATGACTCCTATCTGTTTACATTGAACGGATAGAGCAGGCCATGTGTAGTTCTTTAATTTTGGCCTGTTGTGTCTGAAGGCTATAGGATCAAGGGAAGTAGGGGAGGCTGTACTTTCCCTGTTCGCTCCATGGTCTAGTGATAACCTTGTTCCCTTAGATGTGTGAGCTTGTAGGTTTGAATCGCAGTGGACATTCCTGTATATGCAAAATGTCACAGTCAAATGGTATAGTTCAGTGATCTATGATGACACCTACTGTGTTTTTCCAAAAATAAGACACTGTCTTATATTTTTTTGCCACCCAAAAAAGCACTAGGGCTTATTTTTGGAGGAGGTCTTATTCTTGGAGAAACACAGTTGGGGGTAAGTTTACCCCCCAAAAAAGCAGATCCCCACTTCCCAGGAGACTCATACTCACCAGACCCAGACGGCTGTGTGGCTCCCAGGTCCTCCCTGTGATCTCTGGTCGGTGCTGCATGCCGTTCTCCCCTGCTGCTGGCTGACACACTGACACACACAGCAAATCACACACACAGCAGATCGCAGACACACACAGAAAATCACACACACAGCAGATCGCAGACACACACAGCTGACCCCAGATACACACAGCCAATCGCAGGCACACACAACCGAGCCCAGACACACACACACACACACACACACACAGACACACAGCTGATCGCACACATCACATCCAGCGCTTACGGCCGCAGGGAATGATGAGAGCCAGTCACGTGTACCACCGCAGGTCCTGTGCGTTGCGCTCCACTGCACAGCCTCTCAGGATTCTGACGACGAGAAGAGATCGGTGTCGCTGGATGAGGTGAGTGTGTATGCAATCTGATGTGTGTGCGATCTGATGTTTTTGTGTGTGATCCAATTATGTTTGCAATCTGACTGTGTGTGCAATCCAATATTTGTGTGTGAGATCTGGTGTGTGAGTGAGATCTGATTGTGTGTGTGTGTGTGAGAGATCTGATGAGTGTGGATGTGCGATCACTGCAGGTCCTGCAGCTCCGCATCGGGTGAGTGCAATTGCCGGTGCCGCTGTCTATAATGAAGTGTCCTGAAGTATTTGTAACTTTTTTAGCTGCACGGACACTTCATTATTGATCCGGGACTAGGGCTTATTTTCGGGGAAGGGCTTATATTTAAGCCTTGCTCCGAAAATGCTGAAAATCCCTGCTAGAGCTTATTTTTGGGGGAGGGCTTATTTTTGGAAAAACACGGTATCTGTTTTCATTGAAGGATTAGAGCAGGTGACGTGTATTTAATTTTTTCCTGTTTTGTCTGAAGGCAATAGGATCAAGGGAAGTAGAGGAGGCTGTACTTTCCATGTTTGCTCCATGGTCTAGTGGTAAGATTGTGGGTTTAAATACCAATGGGCATTCTTGTATATTTTAAGTGTTATAGTACAATGTTATAGTTCAATGATCTATGATGACACCTGTCTGCTTTCATTGAAGGGATAGAGCTGGCGACATGTATTTCTTTAATTTTGGCCTGTTGTGTCTGAATGCTATTGAATCAAAGGGAGTAGGGGGAGCTGTACTTTCCATGTTAGATCCATGGTCCAGTGTTATGCTTTTGTCCTTAGATGTTTGAGCTTGTGGGTTCAAATCCTGATGGACATTCCTTGTATATTCAAAGTGTCATAGTCCAATGGCATAATTCAATGGTCTATGATGACACCTATATGTTTTCATTGAAGGGATAGAGCGGTCGACGTGTATAGCTTTAATTTCTCCTGTTGTGTCTGAAGGCTATAGGATCAAGGGAAGTAGGGGAGGCTGTAATTTCCATGTTCGCTCCATGGTCTTGTGGTAAGCTTGTGGCCTTGGATGTGTGAGCTTGTGGGTTTGTAATCTTAATGGACATTCCTGTATGTTTGAAGTGTCATAGTTCAATGGTCTATGATGACACCTATATGTTTTCATTGAAGAGACAAAGCACGCAATGTGTATTTCTTTAATTTTGGCCTGTGGTTTCTGAAGGGTATAAGATCGAGAGAAGTAGGGGAGGCTGTACTTTCCATGTTTGCTCCATGGTCTAGTAGTAGGCATATAGCCTTGTATGTGTGAGCTTGTGGGCTCAAATCCCAATTGACATTCCTGTATATTCGAAGTGTCATAGCCCAATGGGATAGTTCAATGGTCTATGACACCTATCTGTTTTCATTGAAGTGATACAGCGGGGGGTCGACGTTAATTTCTTTAATTTCTCCTGTGGTGTCTGAAGGCTAGAGGATCAAGGGAAGTAGGGGAGGCTGAACTTTCCATGATTGCTCTATGGTTTTGTGGTAAGCTTGTGGCCTTGAACGTGTGAGCTTGTGAGTTCAAATCCTAATGGATGTTCCTGTATGTTCGAAGTGTCATAATCCAATGGGATAGTTTAAGGGACTTTGATGACACCTATCTGTTTTCATTGAAGAGAATGAGCAGGCGACGTGTATTTCTTTAATTTTGTCCAGTTGTTTCTGAAAGCTATAGTATCAAGGGAAGTAGGGGAGGCTGTACTTTCCATGTTTGCTCTATGGTCTAGTTCAAATCACCCATCTAGCTTGTGGGTTTGAATCTCAATGGATATTCCTGTATATTTGAATTGTCTTAGTCCAATGGAATAGTTCAATGATCTATGATGACACCTCTCTTTTTTCATTGAAGGGAAAGAGCAGGCGACGTGTAATTCTTTAATTTTGTCTTTTTGTATCTGAAGGCTATATGATCAAGAGAAGTAGGGGTGGCTGTACTTTCCATGTTTGCTCCATGGTCTAATGGTAAGCTTGTGGTCTTGGATGTGTGAGCTTATGGGTTTGAATCCCAATGGATATTCTTGTATATTTGAAGTGTTATAGTACAATGGGATAGTTTGATGGTTTATGATGACACTTATCTGTTTTCATTGAAGGGATAGAGTAGGTGACATGTATTTCTTTAATTTTGGAGTGTTGTCTCGGAAGGCTATAGGATCACGGGAAGTAAGGGAGGCTTTACTTTCCATATTAGCTCCATGGTCTAGTGGTAAGATTGTGTCCTTTGATGTGTGAGCTTGTGGGTTTGAATCGAGAGGGACATTCTTGTATATTCAAAGTGTTGTAGTACAATTGTATAGTTCAATGGTCTATGATGACACTTATTTGTTTTTATTGAAGGGATAGTGCAGGCGACGTGCATTTCTTTAATTTTGGCCTGTTGTGTCAGAAGGTATAGGATCAAGGGAATTAGGGGAGCCTATACTCTCCATGTTTCCTCCATGGTCTAGTGGTAAGCTTGTGAGCTTGTGGGTTTGAGGAAAGTAAGCCACAAAAGGTCATTCCTAATGAAGCTGGCTGTTCACAGAGTGGTGTATCCAAGCATATTAATGAAAAGTTGAGTGGAAGGAATAAGTGTGGTAGAAAAAGGTGCACAAGCAACCAGAATAACTGCATCCTTGATAGGATTGTTATTAACAAGTAATTTGAAAATTTGAGGTTGATTTCCAAGGTGTAGACTGTTGCTGGAGTCAGTGCTTCAAGAGCCACCATATACAGAACATGGGCTACAGCTTTCACATTCTTTGTGTCAAGGCATTCATGACCAATAGACAACATCAGAAGTGCCTTACCTGGGCCAAGGGGAAAAAGAGCTGGACTGTTGCTTTCTGGTCCAAGGTGTTATTTATAGATGAAAGTAAATTTTGCATTTCATTTTGAAATCAAGGTCTGTGAATCTGGAGGAAGAGTGGAGAGGTGCACAATCTAAGCTGCTTAAGGTCTAGTGTGAAGTTTACAGAATCAGTGATGGTTGGGGAGCCATGTCATCTGCTGGTGTAGGTCCACTGTGGTTTTTTTTTAATCAAGATTAAAGTCAGCGTAGCGGTCTCCCGGGAAATTTTGAAGCACTTCAGGCTTCCCTCTGCCTACAAGCTTTTCGAGATGGAAATTTCATTTTCTAGCAGGACTTGGCACCTGTGCACACAGCCAAAAGTACCAATACCAGGTTTAATAACCACAGTATCACTGTACTTGATTGCCAGCAAACTTGCGTGACCTAATCCCCATAGAGAATCTATTGGGTTTTGTCAAGAGGAAAAAAAGAGACACCAGACCCAACAATACAGACGAGATGAAGGCTGCTATCAAAGCAACCTGGGCTTCCATAACACCTCAGCAGTGCCACAGGCTGATCGCCTGCATGCCACACCGCATTGATGCAGCATTTCATGCAAATGGAGTCCCAACCAAGTATTGAGGGCATTTACTGTACATACTTTTCAGTAGCCAACATTTCTAAGTTTAAAATAATTTTGTCAGTTGGTCTTATATAGTGTACTAGAAATAAGCCCAATGCTATCGCATCGGGAGTGTGGGGAAATGAACATCTGTCTATATTTAGTGGTGCTGACAGGAGCAGTAAACATGGGTCACACGGTTTGCACTTTCCAATATCTGTTGTATGTGATCTGTCTGCATTTGTGTATTGTATGTGTTGCATCATTTGACCTCTTTCACCCCTGTGCACTGTCTCTTCCTTGTTGTGTGCTGTATATTTGTATCTGGTGTTGTGTTTCTTGAGCTGTGTTCACTATGTGGTGTCTGCCCTGTGTGCTGTGTGTGTTTACACTATATGGTCTCTTGTAAGCTGTTGTGACTATAAATGGAGGTGGTACATTGTTTTCTGTAGTTTGATGTGCATGATTGTCTGTTCCCAAAGTGGCCAAAAAACACACAGGAAGTGAAAGGATACAATTTATTAACATGTCAAAAATAATGGCAAAGCTTCTTTCTTTTACATAACAGTAACAGAAACACAATAAATAGAAATGTTATTATATTCTATTTCTTTGTATTAGGTATATTGATGTAAATATATTAATTATGTATGTACGGGTAAACTATGTATATTTGTATCTATAATGTCTCCTTGATCTATATGTCTATACATCTATCATCTATGTTTATCATATTAAGAAATGATATATCTATGTATTTAGCTGTGTGACAGCGGGCAGGGAGGCCCCTGGAGTGACCTTAGTTAACCTTAGTCATGGCAGCAGGGTGACTCGGGTAATTCTATAACATGGACATGCTGGGAGGTGTAGTTCTCTCTTGTAGTTATATAACATGGACATATTAGGAGTTGTAGTTCCCTCCTGTAATTCTATAACATGGACATGCTGGGAGGGGTAGTTCGTTCCTGTAATTATAGAACATAGACTTGCTGGGAGTTGTAGTTCCTGCTGTAATTCTATAACATGGACATGCTGGGAGGTGTAGTTCCCTCCTGTAATTATAGAACATAGACATGCTGGGAGGTGTTGTTCCCTCTTGTAGTTATATAACATGGACATGCTGGGAGTTTTATTTCCCTGCTGTAATTCTATAACAAGGACATAGTGGGAGTTGTAGTTCCCTCCTGTAATTATAGAACATGGACATGATGAGAGTTGTTCCCTCCTGTAAGCAAAGAAAGTAGGACCTAGCGTCACCTTAGACAGGTGCTCTGGGGTAATTGAATGTAGACAGGTAAAAGAGGTGAACCCCGGCACACTGTATAGTTTCCCAAAAAAATTGTCACAAGTTCAATAATCTTGATCTATTTTTTTCTTTATTGTGAATGAGTGGAAAAACGTGCTGTACACTAGTAGAAAGTCCACCTCGACGTTTCGGCCTCAGGCCTTCATCTGGTCGGACAATCTGACTGCAGTATATTTTACATGTGAGAAATACATAGAAAAACAGATATCAGAAAGGGTAGACAATGCATATATTTACAACAGTAATTGAAATACGACATAATTTGAAAATATAGGAGGAGAAACAATAAGGAGACCAGCGTCACAATAGGTCAAATGACCCTAGATTGTCATGGATAAGGAATTTAGTTTGTGTAAAGGGATGTAATCAGCGATGTGAGAAATCCCGTATATAGCTAAAGTACCCAATAAAGGAGGATAAGATGCTCACCCATTTAGAGTCGTATCCGGCAAGGTAGAAATTGCGAATAGCATGTAATATGTATCAGAAAAAATCCGAGAAGATTCAATAGAGGGTGTCAGCCTGTGATGTGAACAAAGGAAGGGGGAACAGAGGATGGTCCTGTAAAAATCTGGTCTTGGTATGTGGATGGGTTATGTAACAAAAGAGGATAGCGATCGGACACACCTACTAAATAGGGCCTGGGATAATTACCATGGTGTAGTGGCTATGTAACGTGCCACTAGAAAATCCTGTGTGGGGGATAACACGTATCTGTTCAATCAATGGCATTGTTATCATGTGTGAGAATGCAGGTAAAACACAAGAGGATAGGAGAAAAGCATACCTGTATATAGGGTTACAAGGAAAAGTCTGTCAGCGTATATGATAGCTTTATAAATTTCCGCTCTAGAATCCTATGTGAGGGATAATACAAATCTCTTTAGTATACGACATTGATATCATATAAAGCGTATGTGGGCAGAAATAAGAGAAGGCGCACCTGTATACAAGGTTACATGGGAAGATCTGTCAGCTTATATAGTGGTAGGCGCAGGTAATGTATAGATGACTGTGGTCATATCAGTCTCTAAGAGATAGGAGGCAAAAGTTATATGAAAAATGGAGGGGAGCCAGCACTGCTTATGAGTGGCATGCAACAATGAAAAAGTAAAAAGTGTAATATTCACAAATTCATTCCTACTGTAACAATTCAATGAGATTTTTGGCAAATAATTGATCAATGATTTGAGCCCCCCTGCCCCGTCACGGCAAATCTCTATAAGGGGGGGTCCCTACACTACAGTTATAATATACATACGTACCATAAGGTCTCGTGTAATGCGCAGGCCCATATGAGAACATCACCTACCTGAGAAGTGTCAGAACCGCTCCCATGCTGCAAGGGCTGACAATTGCGAGTAGAAGGGCAGTCCAGGTGCCAGTGCGTGCGGCAGAACCACATACACCAGCACAATGTCAGAACTAGCCCCCACAGTGTCAGACCAGCAGACATGGATGAAGGGCGGAACAGCCCCAGGCAGGTGGTGCTTAAGTAATAATGCCTATGGAACAGGGGGCGGTGGCTGTATGTGAACAGGCACCAACATAAATTTTGATGGCAACAGAAGGAATTTGGAAACCACACAAAAGATATATGGTTGGAGTGGATCAAAATGTGGGAAAGATTATGTAACGTGCCACTGGGGAACCCTGTGTGAGGGATAAATCATCCGTTTGATTTATGGTATTGTTATCATTTGTGGGAATGCAGGTAGATATACGTGGTTAGGAGAAAAGCATATCATAAGAGATTAGGAAAAAACATACCTGTATACAGGGTTAAAAGGAAAGATCTGTCGGCTAATATAGTGGTAGGCACAGGCAATGCAACAGTGACTGTGGTCATATCAATCTCTAAGAGATAGGAGGCAAGGTATATATGATTGGAGTGGATCACAATATGGGAAAAAATATGTAAAGTTGCCTGATTACCTTATTATAGGAATATAATGAATCACAGGATCAAAAGGTCATGTCTAATATCGCCTTAAATGGCATAGGTCAGTCTGAAAAGAATTAGGTGTAAAGGTATAAGGTAACCTAAATTAAAAAGTATCCTCACGGTGATAAAGAGTTAATAGAATTGAGTTACCACAATATGCAGGAGACTGGATAGGAGTCAAGATCTGGCTATGGGAGCCTGAGGTATGGGGAAGTTCCTATAAACCAGGCAGCCTGGGAGAACCAGGGAACGGCAGAGAAAGAAAATGAATGAGGGAAGCAAAGTGCATATAAACAAAGGGTTAAGACAAAGATAGGGAATACCAGAGTATCTGGATGAGCCACTTACCCTCCGTCTGCTGGTGGTCGTGCGCGCTGTGCGTCCTGTGCTGGATAATGCTGTGGCTACCGTTTATAAATAGTATATGGGCCAGGAACGTGACTTCCGGTATTTGACACGCGGAAGTAATGCGTGTTAGCGTGGAACGCACGCCGCGCATGCGCAGATGCCACAGACGCTGCTGTGACATGAATCACATGGGAGACGCGTCACCTCCGATATTTGGAATGCGGAAGTGAAGGGGAGTAGACGGTGGGACGCAGTTCGCGCATGGGTGTTAGACATAGACACAAAAGGAGGTGATGTAGGTGCTTATACATCATGCTGTGTGGCTCCAGTGCTGTAGGGGATCGTTGCCAGATTATAGGGTGGAGTGGGTCACTGATGGGTGATAGCAGGAGGTGCTTAAGGACGGGATGAATAATTCTGTAATAAAGAGAAGCAAAGAATTAGAGAAATATACAATGCACAAATCACATATCATAATAATGGTTAAATCTGAAGGATATAGGACAATATACATATCTGAAGGAGAAATCTAGAGAGTAGATATATGTACAGACTGGAAAATCACCAGTTGGTATATCATATATGTAGGTGTTATGAATAACTATCATATAGGGGATAGCATTGGAACTATATGAAGTATCACAACAATCAAAGTCATTAAGAAAATATTAAAAACCTGTTTCGTATTTCCGTATGGGCCCATGGGGTTCCATGGTGCCCAGGATATGTATCCATCTTGCTTCTGTTTCTAAGAGGCATTTAACCCTGTCACCTCCTCTACGGTTAACACAATCCTGATCAATGACTTGATATCTTAGCTGAGAAACGTTATGCCCTGATGCCAGGAAATGATGAGGGATGGGCAGTAAGGTGCGTCCACAACGAATATCAGATTTATATTTGTTAATGTGGTCTCGGACATGTTGGGTGGTCTCCCAACATACCCGAGACCGCAAGGACACTTGATATAGTAGATGACAAACGAACTATCGCATGTGTAGAAACCTTTGATGTGGAAAATCTTACCGGTTCTGGAGTGTGTGAATGTGTTGCCTCTAATTATGTTGGAACACTGTGCACAGTTCAGGCAAGGGAAGGTCCCAATTTGGGGGTTGCCTATGAACCGTTGCCGGGGGGTGGTTGCGGCGGAGCCTACGTCCGCCCGAATGAGTTTGTTCTTTAAATTTGGGGATTTTTTGTAGCATACTAGTGGTGGGTTCTGGAACTCTTTAATATGAGGATAAGAAAGTCCCAAAATAGGCCAATGACGAAGAATGATGTTTCTGAGCTAGGGTGAGAAGGGGTGGTAAGTATTAATGAAATGGACACGATCTTGTGGATCCCGTAGTCTCTCAGAAGCTGTGAAGGTCCAATAACAGGAATGGTCAAATATACCTTCATCTAGGATCCAGGAACTCATTAAAAGCTACAGGAAGCGACTAGAGGCTGTTATTTTTGCAAAAGGAGGATCTACAAAATATTAATATCACTTTTATGTTGAGGTGCCCATACTTTTGCAGCGGTCAAATTTTGTTTAAATGCGGATTGCACATTTTCTGTTAGTACAATAAACCTCATTTCAATCTAGAAATATTACTCAGTCCGTCAGTTATTAGATATATGAAACTGAAATAGCTGTTGCAAAAACCCAAATTGTTATAAAGAAAAAAAGTTAACATTAATAGGGGTGCACAAACTTTTTCATATGACTGTACATATTACATGCTATTCGCAATCTCTACCTTGCCGGATACGACTCTAAATGGGTGAGCATCTTATCCTCCTTTATTGGGTACTTTAGCTATATACGGGACTTCTCACATCGTTGATTACATCCCTTTACACAAACTAAATTCCTTATCCATGACAATCTAGGGTGATTTGACCTATTGTGACGCTGGTCTCCTTATTGTTTCTCCTCCTATATGTACAAATTATGTCGTATTTCAATTACTGTTGTAATTATATGCATTGTCTACCCTTTCTGACATCTGTTTTTTCTATGTATTTCTCACATGTAAAATATACTGCAGTCAGATTGTCCGACCAGATGAAGGCCTGAGGCCGAAACGTCGAGGTGGACTTTCTACTATTGTACAGCACGTTTTTCCACTCATTCACAATAAAGAAAAAATAGATCAAGATTATTGAACTTGTGACCATTTTTTTGGGAAACTATACAGTGTGCCGGGGTTCACCGTTTTACCTGTCTACATTCAATTACCCCAGAGCACCTGTCTACGGTGATTCTAGGTCCTACATTCTTTGCTGACTATTTTTTCAACCTAAACTCCCTTGGTTCCCTCAAATAATACGACATCTCTACCTGAGCGAATGTCACAACCCAGCTTTTAGTTTTTTTCATACAATGAAGAGGAGACAAACAATATAGTTTCCAAAGTCACAACATCTAGCACCTTCCTCAGTATACCTACGGATGAGATATGACGAAGGGATTATGAAAAAAATGTCAAAGGCACGCCGCACTTGACCTTCATTTAGGCACATTGGCTGAATATCATCGCACAAAACACATACCACAAGGCCTACGTGTCTCGTTAAGACCAACCTTATTTTCTGATAATAACGACTACTGTGACAGGTTTGAAGCCATAATCAACAAATGCTCCATGAACATTATCACCCTGACCATTGACTACCTACATAAGGAGATTGAACAACTGTCTACCAATATTAAGATGACTGAAACCCAGCTTAAACAAGTACTTTCCACCACGGAATTTGAGCAACTCAGAAATAAGACTCAAGATTTCATTACCGAGTTTAGGAAAACCCTGAAAAATAGAAAACGACAAAAATTTCTGAGAGATCAGGAGGACTACACAGGGGGCACAGTGTATAGATGGCGATCAGGAGAGTCATACAGCGCAAGACGCCCCTCGAGATATACAGGATACTCCTCCTCGGGAAGTTCGGACAACGAATATCGACCACTGCGCCAACAGCCTCATTTTTTAGGACAACGTCGCCAGTCAGGAAGAAGACGAGGAGGGGGCGTAGACACCACTCGTTATCACCGGGAAGATCGGGTGTGGACGAGGTCCCAGGTAAATCCGATTTGGTCTACAATATTTCGTCCTACACCTTGTCCCCCGCCGAACACCTAGTGTTACAGAAGGGTCTTTCATTTAGTCCCACTCCCTACTATGACACCTTCAGAGTTGAACAAAAACTCAACCATCTATTCAGATCTATACGTTTAAAAGCACATTTTGATAGAGTTGGTGATATCAATATCCTGAGCGAAATGTCTTGTTCTAATAACCTATGTTTTTCTTTAAAAGGACTTAATCTCCAATCCTGAAGTTCTTATATGCCTCCCAGGTCGTACCACCCAGTCGAGACATTTGTCTCCTTAGTTTCCAACGAAGTCAGTACAATTAATAAAAAGATCCACACAGGTGAATTTCACCTTAAAAACAATCTTACAGTGGAGTAATCTAGGGCACTAAATTCCCTTAAAAAGAACTCGTCCATTATCATCAAGCCAGCCGATAAAGGCGGCGCTATTGTCATTCTTGATCGGTCATACTATATCTCTGAAATTCAGAGTCAGCTATCAGATCAATCCACCTACGAACCCATCACTAATGACCCCACTCCTCGGATTACGTCACTCATTAAATCAGTAGCTAAACGTTACCACGATTTAGGCACTATTGACCAAAAACTCAGAGACTTCCTCCACAATCCACATCCTGTCACTCCGGTTTTTTATACTCTTCCAAAAATTCACAAGCACCTCACTCGCCCACCTGGAAGACCTATCGTTGCCTCAACAGATTCAATACTTTCACCAGTAGCTAAGACCATTGAAAAAATTTTGTCCCCCTTCATTCGACTTACTCCGTCATACATTAATGACACCTCCCACTTTCTGGAAATTTTGGCAGATTTAAACCATATTACACCATCATCTCTCCTGGTCACATTGGACGTCAATAGTCTGTACACAAGCATAGATCATGACAGGGGACTTTTGGCAGTTAACTGGTTCCTGGAGCAATACACCACTCTACCGATTGACCAAAGATCTCCACATGTTGCAGCGACTGTGGCAGCACTGTTGAGCCCTGGTGCAATACTTTATGACATATAGCCTGGGCCAACGAGACCCAGAGGTGGGGCAGATCACGCTGCTGGAGTGGTCTCAGATCAAGGACCTATGCACCCTTCTGCACAGTTTCTACATGGCGACGAAGATGTTTAGCGCTGACGATGCCATTATCAGCATGACAATTCCAGTCATTTACATGCTGGAGCACGCTCTAAACAATATTCGGAGTCAGGTGGTGGGACAAGATGAAAGGGAGGATGTATAGGAGGATTCATATGCGGAAGGGATACCAAGATCCACAAGGTCCAGACGGTCAGCAGCACCAAGGCAGCAGGCAAGGGACGGTGGAGGAGAGGGATTAACATGGGCGCATTGTAGTAGCCACACTGTTGAGGAAGGTGCAGGAGCCCAGGAAGAAATGGAGGACGAACTGGCGATTGGCATGGAAGATTCAGCAGATGAGGGAGACCCTGATCACATTTCTGTTGTGCGAGGTTGGGGGGAGAGGGCAGAGGAAGGAAGCATGATTCCCACCTCGCCGCCACCAACACAGCAAGGACTTGGTCCTCCTGGATGTGCAAGACACATGAGCACCTTCTTGCTGCACTATCTACAACATGACCCTCGGATTGTCAGAATTCGAAGGAAGTAATGCTGACTACTGGTTTTCCACACTCTTAGATCCCCGGTACAAGTCAAAATTTGGCTAAATAATTCCTGCCATAGAAAGGGACGCACATATCCAGCAGTATCAGTAGAAGCTGTTACACAATATGAGATTGGCTTTTCCACTAAACACCAGTGGTGCACAGAGTAAATCTCACAGTTCTAACTTGACAACCATGGGACTGTCGAGTCATCATCACTCACCCCGTACCAGCCACACCGTATCTGGTGGTAACAGCAATTTTATGGAATCGTTTCATTAATTTTTTAGTTCATCCTTTGCAAGGCGACAAGACACAAGAAGTCTGACACATCGTCAGTGCCTGGAGAGGATGATAAAGGAGTATCTCCAAGTGAATATCGATGCCCTGACAGTGCAACTGGAGCCTTGCTCATTTTGGGCTTCCAATCTGGAAAAATGGCCTGAGCTCGCCACTTACACCTTGGAGATCTTGTCGTGTCCCACAGCCAGCGTTCTCTCAGGATGTGTATTCAGTGCTGCTGTGGGTGTGCTGACAGATAAGCGCACGCGTCTGTCCAGTGACAATGTAGACAGACTAACGTTCATCAAGATCAACAAATTATGGATCCGCAAGGACTTTTCTACCCCTGTGTCATCCTGGGGAGAGTAAAGGCTTCTGTATTTTTGATTGTGCTTCATGCAAATCAACATTTTAAGTTTGCAACTGTGGGACAATTGATGCCACTTATGTGGTGTCTGTGGCCAAATTTTTTTAAAAAAATGGAGACTCTTGTTGGAGTCCACTTGCTGTGTTTTACATGATTTTAGAAGGGCATGGAATGCCTATATCTATGTCTTCTCCTCCTTTTACTCGTCCAGCTCTTTTCTTTCAGCATGAGTATATGTACTTGTCACTTTTCCATGTGTTTGTGGTGTCTTCTGAGTTGTTTGTCACCTTTTGGACATCTTAGAAGGTGTTTTCTATGTGTTTGTATGTGTTTGTGTTTGCCTGCCATTGTTTTCAATGGGGTTCGAAGGTGTTTGTCGAACATTCGTCGAACGTTCGATGAACATACCCGCCGTTCGACGAACCGAACTCGAACACTAGGGTGGTGGCTCATCTCTACTGAAGAGTCATTCTTTTTCTTTTCTTTATCTTGTCCACATGCCATGATGAATTTTCATGGCCACAGCTCGCCTCTGCAGGCTTCCATCTTGTCCACTTTTCTGCAGCACATGCCTGAAAAATAAGAGTGTCATTATAATGTCCCTGAATAAAAATATCTGCCCCACACTGCGCTCCTGAATAAATAATTAACCCTCACTGTGTTCCCTGCACAAAACATGGCGCACACAGTCCCTCTTTTGGTATGTGCCCTCCACACTCCCCTCTCCTTTCCATATTAAGCCCACTCTTCACATTTCTCCCCACCTTACCCAGTCTTTATTATGTGCCATTTTTTCATCTCATACGATCATATAACAACCTCCATAGTCATCACCTCCTTGCTTTCCATACTATGACCACACCAGTCCCCTCCTCATACTGTGTCCACACCAATCCCCCCTATCCTCCTACTGTCCACACCCATGTTCCATCACTCCTCATACTGTGTACGCACCCATCCCCCCTCTCATGCTGTGTCTGCATCCATCCCTCCTCACTTTCCATACTGTCTGCACCCATTCTCCCTCTCTGCATACTTTGTCTGCACCCATCCTCCTCTCTCCCAATGCTATATCCGCACCGATCCCCTTCACTTTTCATACTGTGTCTGCACCCATCCTCCCCTCACATTTTATACTGTATTCACACCCATCCCCCCGTCAACTTTTATACTGTGTTCACACCCATCCCCCCTCACATTTTACACTTGTGCACACCCGTCCCCCCTCACATTTTATACTGTGTTCACACCCATCCCTCCTCGCTTTTCATACTGTGTCTGCACCAATCCCCCTCACATTTTATACTGTGTGTGCACCAATCCCCCTCACATTTTATACTGTGTCTGCACCACTCCCCCTCATATTTTATACTGTGTCTGCACCCATCCCCCTCACATTTTATACTGTGTCCGCACTCACCCCCTCACATTTTATACTGTGTCTGCACCCATCCCCCTCACATTTATACTGTCCGCACCCATTCCCCTCACTTTTTATACTGTAACCGCACCCATCCTACTCTCATGCTCCCAATACTGTCTTTAAATTTAACCCATGATTCCCCATACTCCTCCTCCATTGAGTCCCCATATTGTGTGTACACTTTAACCCCCTTGCTCCCCATTCTGGGTTCTCAATTGGCCCCGTTTGCTACAAATACACACACCCTCCCCCCTTCCCCTAATTACAATCTTGGTGTCTTCAGCTCCATTGGAGCATTTTCCACCAGCTCTGTTCACGCCTTTGCGGCGCCGAATGACATCAGCAGTGTGATCAGCTGACTGGCTCACAATGCTGACGTCACCGGGTCAGGGCTTGTACTGGTATCTATTAGACGCTATTACAGTGATCCCTGGGAGCCGGCGTTGCAGATTCTGTGAGTCGCGGTCAGCTTGACAGCGGCTCAGAGAATGTCCGACTCCCAGGCTGCTGCTGGCAGACACCTTGGACCCCCGCATAAGGCGCCCCCTGCCAGCTGCGCCCGCCTGCTTCCTCTACATACGGCTCTGGGGCCCGGTGAGTAGAAGAATGAGAGAGGAGGGGCCTGGGCTGCCAACATGTCCGAGCCCCATGTGTGCCTCTGCCCACCGGGTCCGTCCTCTGACGCACATCTCCCCTCCCCAAGCCCCCTTCCTCCTCTGACCCGATCTCCAGTCCATCCAGCACATGGCTAATTTTCATGCTCTACCCCGTCGCATGCAAGGTATCCATCTATAGTAGCCAAGCCACACTGCTTGGCCCCTCTGCTGCGGCTGTGACTGGGGCCCGGTGAAGAGGTGGGCCTGGTCTGCCTGCGGCTCAATACTGCTAAGTATTACCCCAGGCTTGGCTGGGCCTCCCCTCTTCACAGGTACACTAGTCACAGTAGTAATGCCCTGATGGTGGCCCTGGTGCCAGCATTCGGGTTGCAGCGGTCTGGGAGGGTCCTGGTGCGATCTCTGCCATCGGCGCACAGTACTCGTGGGCCCGCATGGTCACCACCTCCTTCATCATTTCCGCTCGCCACTCCGCGATGTGCCGGAGCTGCTGCACCTGTATCATCCAGTACAGCCGCTGGACCTCCGCCTCTAATCTCTGCCGTCCAGGTCCCGCTGCATTCCCGTCGCCTTGCACCAGCATCTTTCCCGTCCCCCGTGGTTATTCTCACCACTCTCGCGGGGACTGGAGCACTTCCGGCGCTTCCGGGTCAGGACCTTGCCTTCTTCCGCCTGCACTTGCAGGAGTTGTGGGTGGGATACCCTTTCGTGGCTTTTTCACAACAGTGATGGTGCAGTTGTTTTTTCACAAAAATAAATTGGCGGTAATTTGCACACAAAACAGTCCGTATGGCACATGTCACCCATGTTAACGGGTCCGGTCCATATCCTGTACATAGCGCCCTGTCACCCAGGGCTATGGGGTACTCGGTCCTGGGCCGTATATGTACGGGGATGCTGTGTCACTGTTGTGTAATGGTCTATGCCCAGTTCTGTGGCCCTGGGGATGCTTTTTAATGGGGGGGATATATACAGGGGAGTGAAAGAGTTTTTATTGTGACGCCGCTTGCGGGTTGCGGTTATGGTGATGAAACCACCGCTGCACAGTCTGTTACCTCTAGGCCTGATGGTGGTGGCAGCCTGGATGGTAGGCCCTCCGCAAGTAGGGCTGTGCCCCAGGGAATGAATGGAGGGGTCCATTGCAGAAAGAAGGGAGACCATACGGTAGGGATGCAGTGCAACTTCTGTTACTTATAGTAAGGTTGAGCTGTGACCCTGAGGATGGCTGGTTCAGACTCCTGGTATCTTTTGTCCCAGTGCCAGTGTGATGACCTGGTAGTCCCTTTCCCGGGCACCTCTCTTTTGTTGGTGGGACACCATAGCCTGAAGTGTTTGTGGGTGTCTGTCGGAAGTCACTCATCCGTGCGGCGGGCAGTGCGAACCCTGTAGGGTCGGTGTTCTGTTCCGGTCCCTGGCTCAATCTTTACTGCTGGTGCCCCCGGATTCTTGGGTCAGTGAGGTCCATGAAGGTCCCCTCACTGTGCAGGTATTTGTCAGGTTGCCTGAAGCTGTCGCCTGACCTAGGGCCCTGTGCCCCGTCGGTGCTCTGGTTCCAGAGGTACCTGGCTGTACGATCTCTGGCAACTACTCTCCTTGCCACCTAGGTCACTGTTACACGACTTCGTCTGGAGACACGTCTGTCCCCTTAAACTTTCACTACCGGACTCCCTTGTCTGACTGAGTGTCTGTATCTCTTTGTCCCCTCCCATCGGGCTGCCTTCTAATGGACTGGACTGGCTCCGCCTCTGGGCAGCCATCCATTGGGTCCCAGACTAGTAAGTCATCCCTAATGTGGAGTGGGAAACTGGGGATGTTATGTGTTCTGGTGGTACCAGCACTGGTTTTCCAGGTCCCTGGGGGTAGGCCCTGCATCTTTATCAGGATGCAGTACCTAGTAGTGACATGAGGGGTTCAGGGGCGCTACACTAGTACAGCAACCAAAAGGTTGGGCCAACTATAATGTCACAGGGTGACTAGGGATAACAGGGAACCAGGGTTCCTAGATTGGCTTTCAGGCTAGGGGTCCATAGCTATCCCTACTCTCAGAGATACACCTCAACATCTGTAGTCTGAACAGCGTCTGATGCCGCCGTGACACTCGGAAACTTTAGATCCAAACACCACGTCACAATGTGTCTTCGAGGGTGTATTGCAGAACCTCCTAATTTTTAGCAGCACCTGCTTATAATGCATAGATGTCACACAGTGACTATAAGGTACACTAGCAACACGATACAATGGTGGTACCTGGCGCTTGGGGAGGGGAGCGTGGTCACCTCCTGCACTCACTTAAGTCTGTTCTGTGCACTCCCTAATGTTTCTATATGAGTCTTTCCCCTTGTGGCCAATCACGTGCCTATTTTGGGGACTATGGGTAAGTGCTTTGTCACACTGACATTTTCAGCCCTCTAGCTATGTTTTTGCATTAGCACCTTATTCTTAGCGGTGGGCTTGGAATTTTCTGAATTTTCTGAATTCGTTGAATCTAAGTACTGTTCTGCTGCTATTATGCACGTGCACTTTATATCCACCCTATATATGTATTTTTATCCTGCAATGCTGTGCCCCTCCTTACTTGGTTCCTTTACTGAGCACCTATTTTTGTTGTTTTGTACTGATTACTATTTATAAGATATGTCTAATAAATTGAATTTTTGCATATAACTTTTTGGTGGATTTTTGTCTCGTATTTCTATAGATTTAAAGTGAAGGGGAGTAATAACAAAGAGCTGCACCTGAGATCAAGTCTTCAAAGGATAGCCAGACAGGAATAAGTCCTTAAAAGGAAAGTTTCATCCAAAAAAAAAAAATTCAATAACTGAAAAAAATGTAAAGTATTAATGTTTTAATGTTTTGTTAAATGTTATTATTTGTTTTTAATTGAGCAAAATATAAAAAAATAAAAAGTTTGATATTTTCCACTCTTAAACATTAGGAGGAGTAGCTGCTGAAATCCTACTGTAGAACTGCTGTAGAACTAGCTCACATTATAACTGCAGTAAAAGTGGGTGGAATCTGCTCTCCTGTGTGTGATATCTCCCCCCAATCTGGGTGTTTCCAAAAGGATAAGGGAAGATGAAATTTAGGATCACAGTGCGGAGCCATTTTGATGGTGAACGCAAAGTGATCCTAATGTCTAAAGTGTCACCAAGGACAGGTGTATAGTGCTACCCACATAGCGCTCTGCACGCCCCAGTCCAACAATGCTCTGTCGCATGCACGCTCCCCTGCAATGCTCTGCAGCACGCTCGCTTGCAATGCTCTGTTGCATGCATGCCCACTCGCAATGCTCTGCCACACGCATGTGTCGCGGGCGGAGGAGGGGACGCCGCGCTCTCCCACTGCTCGGGTCCGGCTGCCGCCGCTCCGCGGCTGCTGCTGCTCGGTGGCTCGAGCGATGGGCCGGATCCCGGGGACTCGAGCGGCGCTCCTCGCCCGTGAGTGAAAAGGGGTGGTTTGGTTTTGGGGATATTGTCCGTGACGCCACCCACGGTTGTGGTGATTGTGTAGACACCACCGCTGCTCTGGACGGGGATCCCGGGAGCGGTGACAGGGAGCAGCTTTGTTGTTATTTCTCCCCTCCGTGGGTAGGGGGTTGGTTGTCGCGGGGCCCGGTGATGGGGTAGGAGTGGATGGCAGGCGGGTTGCGAGGCCTGGTGAGGTGCAGGGTCGCAGGGGCAGCGCTGTGCCGCACAGCACGGAGGTACTCACTCAGCCCAATGATGATGACACAGTTCACGGTAAAACAAGCGGCTGGATGGACGGGTCCCTCGGACGGCTGCGGTGTTGTTGTTCCCTGCAGGTTAGTGATGGCTGTCTCTCCCTGCACCTATGTTCTATGTTGATTCCGATGGGTTCCCACCGGTAACCCGCTCCCCAACTTGGATGTGGGCCGGAGGAGCCCCTTTTGCCAGCAGGCGCCGGCCCTGGGAAATGGTTGCCCTTGGCGGTGGCGGTGTCTCCCATTCACGGTTGGACGGTTGCCTTCTGTCGGGACTTGACTGTTTAGAAACCCAGAGGTCCCCTTCACTAATGGATTTAGCAAATTCACGGCGACTCCTAGCCTTGCCGGGGTCCGAAAAGACCCTGCCACTGGTGCTGGCTTCTCCTTGTGTACCGGTCCGGTACCGCCGGGCCACCGCCCGTCCACGGTCCTTACAGCAAACTCCGATAGGCCACTCCTGCAGACGGTCACTACCGTCTGCCAACCTTGCTGCTCTGTCCGGGCCACACACCCGGACTCACTTCAGACTGCTCGACTGCTACACTTTCCTCCTTCCACTTTCACTGTCCAAACTAGACTGACTGTTTTCCCTCCTCCAGGACTGTGAACTCCTCGGTGGGCGGAGACCAACCGCCTGGCTCCACCCCCTGGTGTGGACATCAGCCCCTGGAGGAAGGCAACAAGGGTTTTTGTGTCTGACCTTGATGTGCCTGCAGGGAGTGTGGGGTGTGTTGGTGTTGTTCTCTGTGGCCCCTGGCTTGTCCAGGGCAACACACATGCTCGCAATGTTCTGCCGCACGCATGCCCGCAATGCTCTGCTGCATGCCCGCCTGCCCGCAATGCTCTGCCACATGCACCCATGCCCACAGTTGTCTGTAGCATGCCCGCCTGCAATGCTATGCTGTATGCACGCCCGCCTGCAATGCACTGCCACACGCATGACCGCAATGCTCTGCCGCACACATGCCCACCTGCAATGTTTTGCCACAAGCATGCATGCCCATAATGCTGTGCCGCAAGCATGCCCGCAATGCTCTGCTGCATGCATTCCCATCCACAATGCTCTGCCGCATGCACACACTCCCACAAGGCTCTAAAACATGCCCACCTGCAATGCTGTGCTGCATGCACGCTCGCCTGCAATGCTCTGCCACACACCCGCCCGCAATGCTATGCCGCCCGCCCGCCCGCAATGCTCTACTGCATGCCCGCCCGCAATGCTCTGCTGCATGCATGCTCGCCCGCATTGCTCTGCCGCATGCACGCACACCTGCTATGCAGTGCCATATGCACACCCACAATACTCTGCCGCATGCCCGAAATGCTCTGCCGCATGCACACACGCACACCCGCAATGCTCTGCCGCACACACGCCCCTGTCTATTGCACTCCTCAGTATACCGTGCTGTGCTGAGCTGAGGAGTGGAGGCCCGAGGTGAGCATATGAGAGTGGGGTAAGCAGCGGCAGCGGCGGTGGGGGAGCAGTGGGGGGAGGGTAGTGGTGGAGGGGGGAGGGTAGCAGCAGAGGGGGAGGGTAGCGCGGAGAGGAGAGCAGGGGGAAGGTAGTGGCGGTGGCCGATACTCACACATCCCAGGTGACAGGGGGAAAGTGCAGCACACAGCATACACTGTGAGCTCCACATAGATGGCACCAATCTCCTCCCTCTGTTGTGATCTGGACAGCCCAGGGAGCATGTTCGGATCACAGCAGAGGGAGCTCTTCGTGTTAAGTCTAAAAACTAACAGTGAGTTTATTTTGTATTAAAAATACATGATTCCATAATCATTATTAATAAAAAATCAAAAAGCGACACATTACCTTTCAATCCTACAGCACCAAAATAAAGTAGTTACATCTAAACAATAGCTGTAGACCTGTGCATAATCAGACATTGTGACTTTCTGGTCCCAGACTCGCCAGGGTGCCCACCCCTAACAATAAGCTCCATTAGTTTTCGAGTCCCACTCCTAATAATGGGAACAAACGTTTTCTGAGGCCTTCCTCTCTGTGTTTTCTAGGGTGTATTGGAGTACTTCCTTGTAATTTTTGGCAGGCATAGCATATAGTGCATAGGCTATACTAGTGTATGAGTCCCACTTTTAACAAATGGGAATAAACATTTCTGAGGCCTTCTTCTATATGTCTTCCAGGGTGTATTAGAAAACTTCCTTCTAATTTTTGGCAACCCTTGCATATAATACATAGCTTTTACTAGTGCATGAGTCTCACTCTTAATAATGTGACTTAAAATTTTCTGATGCCTTACTCTATGTGTCTTCCAGTGTGCATTGCAATCTCTCCTTTAAATTTGTGCTAGGCCTTGCACTTAGTGCATAGGCTTTACCAGTGTAGGAGTTCCACTGTTTTTCAAACTGTCCCAAAATTTATTCTGAGGCCCTCCTGTACATGTCTTCCATGGGGTATAGCAATCCCATCTTTAAATTTTTACTAGGGCTTGTGCTTAGTGCATAGGTTTTACCTCTGTAGGAGTCCCACTGTTTTGAAAATCATCAAAAACTTTTAAGAGGTTCTGCTTTACATGTCTTCCATGGTGTATCAGTCAGCAGCCGCCCAGAATTGCCGCATACATTAGATGCGACAGTTCTGGAACTGTACCCGGCTCTTCCCGATTTACCCTAGTGCATTGGCAAATCGCCGCCGCTACGGTCAGCTTCACACAGCAACTGAAGTGAGTAGCGCGATCAGCTGCTGTCAGTCAGGTAACTCACGGCCACCGCTGGATCCAGCGGTGGCCGCGATTAACCTCAGTGACAGCTCAGCTGATCGCGATACTCACCTCAGTTGCTGCGTGGAGCTGACCGTAGCGGCGGTGAGTAGTGCGATCAGCTGAGCTGTCACTGAGGTTACCCGCGGCCACCGCTGCATCCACGTAACCTCAGTGACAGCTCAGCTGATCGCGCGGCTGTCTTCAGTTGCTGTGTGAAGCTGACAGGAACGGCGGTGTATTCTGCAGCTCCTGTCACCTTCATGCAGCACAGCTGGATGCGACGCTGGAGGACTGCGGAGTACGCCGGACATGGAGGGTTTGTCGGGGTTAATAAATTGGTGATGAGGGACTTTGTTAGTGTTTTTTATTTCTAATAAAGGATTTTTCGGGTGTGTGTGTTTTTTAACTGTAATTTACAGATTAATCATGGAAGGAGTCTCGGGGAGACGCCTGACATGATTAATCTAGGATTTAGTGGCAGCTATGGGCTGCCATTAACTCCTTATTACCCCGATTTGCCAACGCACTAGGGTAAATCGGGAAGAGCCGGGTACAGTCCCAGAACTGTCGCATAAAATGTATGCGGCAATTCTGGGTGGCTGCTGACTGATATTGTTAGGCTGGGGGGCTCCCCATAACGTGGAGCTCCCCATCCTGAGAATACCAGCCTACAGCCGTATGGCTTTATCTGGCTGGTATTAAAATTGGGGGGACCGCACGGCGTTTTTTTTAATTATTTAATTATTTATTTCACTGCACAGTATACACACACCCACCGGCTGCTGTGTTTGGGTGCAGTGGGACACCTGTCACTCAGCGTGGGGGCGTGTCTCACTGCTTCAAGGGGTCTTCCTCATGCTGTTGCCATGTCATTTGAGCACTCGTCTGAGACTTTTGTGACATTTTTAGGGTTTCTACATGCTGCCGGGGATCATTTCAGAAAAATACTCGGGTCTCCCATAGGATAACATTAGGCTCGGTGCTCGGGCCGAGTACACGAGTATCTTGGGATGCTCGGCCCGAGCCTCGAGCACCCGAGCTTTTTGGTACTCGCTCATCACTAATTACTACCCCTTATACAGCTACGTTCACACAATTATATTTTAGTTGTAGCATTATTTAAAGGTCAAATGATGTATTTTGTCAACATTTCCTTGTGGTCAGAATTTTTATTAGACTTCTAGGACAGAAGAAAAATGAGTAGAAGGGAAATTAATATCTTTCATATACTTACAAGAGCATATTTGTGTTAGCGCTGAAAAACAGCCACTAGGTGGTGCTAAAGCACAGGAAAAACAGAGTGAAAACTATTGGTAAAATGATATCTGATATCTAACAATATACTTTTCTAAAATAAGAAAAAAAGGATGATTTTAAGGCTTTTGTATAGTCCATTAGGTTTCTCTTTTTATATCATTATCCTTTCAGCACCAATTCAAATTATACCTTTTCTACAAATGCTCCTTAAAAGGTGAATCTGTATTAGACTTCTAGGCCAAAGAAAAGAAAAATAAAATAAATAATTATAGTAACAATGAATTACACCATGTTAACCATTTTCAGCCCCATAATGTATATCATGGGCTGGAGAGACTTATGGCCGCTTGACACGCTACGATATATCTAACGATATGCCGTCGGGGTCACGTCGTTAGTGACGCACATCGGGCATCGTTTGGCATATCGTAGCGTGTGACATCAACGTGCGACTGTGAACGAGCAATAATACTCACCTTATCGTTGCTCGTTGACACGTCGCTCATTTTCTAAAAATCGAATGTCCTTCTGTGCTCCGGTTGTTCATTGTTTCTGAGGCAGTACACATCGCTCTGTGTGA
The DNA here is from genome assembly GCF_048569485.1 of Anomaloglossus baeobatrachus. Classification (NCBI taxonomy): domain Eukaryota; kingdom Metazoa; phylum Chordata; class Amphibia; order Anura; family Aromobatidae; genus Anomaloglossus; species Anomaloglossus baeobatrachus. The sequence goes on along the minus strand of NC_134355.1, from coordinate 202,418,299 downwards.
CACCCCGAAAACGATGAACTGCAGCTTACCTGCAGCCGCTGGCAATGCGGAAGGAAGAAGCTGGGCGGGATGTTTATGTCTCGCTCATCTCCGCCCCTCCGCTTCTATTGGCCGGCCACTGTGTGACGTTGCTGTGACGCCGAACGTCCCTCCACCTTCAGGAAGAGGATGTTCGCCGCCCACAGCGAGGTCGTTTGGAGGGTAAGTTCGTGTGACGGGGTTTACGACTTTGTGCGACACGGGCAACAAATTGCCCGTGCCGCACAAATGATGGGGGCGGGTGCGATCGCAAATGCGACTGCACGACATATCGACACGTGTAAAGCAGCCTTTAGTGTGAATTATTGCGGCATCATTTTCAAGAGGATCTTTCACCAATTTTTTCATGATAAACTTGATATATGACATAATAGTGGCTGCAGAGAAGAATACAACTTTTTCATTTTGTCTCTCCATTGCAGAGATATTAGCAATAAAAGTATTTAGCACCTACTTAGTTAACATTTGTTATGTCAAAGTGGGTTTTATCAGTTAGTTTTCACTAAGGATGTGTACTTATGTCTGTATGATATGGACAAATCATAAGTAGGCAGCATCACAGCATAAAGAGAATATACCGCTACTATAACTTTAGTTTTCTCAGTGTGTAAGATGTAATGATACAGCTCTGGTCTCCCAGTCAAGCCTCCTGTCTGATTGAAAAGTACTGGCAGCAGGGCACAGAGGACTAACACCTTTCAGATAAGGTCCCTGTGAGGAGAAGAGCAGAGCAGCTGAGTTTAGATGTGTCACATTACAAGCCATGCTAAAAAAACCCTTCTCCTCTCGTAGCACTGTCAGCCCTACTGTACAGCCCCTTCCACACAGGATTCATTTATTCCTAATCTGCAGTCAAGCCTAAATATTTTTGGAGTCAAGCTTTTTTAAATTTTTTTTGAAAGTATATCTACCTCCATATAATCATACAAACATTAGACAAATAGTCTGCCAGTAACACTAATATTCATTACAAACTTACACCATCCTCATCCGGTGAGGATGCGTAATCTCAAAGGAGACCCTGCAACACCATGGCAGTAAACAGTGACCCTTTTTGGGCTGCAGCCATATTTAGGATCCAAGCAATTGGTGCTCCCACAGATAATCTTTAGAAAGTGATGGGCAATGTGGATTTCATTAGGAGTATTTATTATAAAAGAATAAAAATAAAAAACAACACATTTCAGCTTCCTAAGGCCCGTTTCACACGTCAGTGAAAAACACTGACTTTTTTTACTGGCGTGTAAAACACGCACATGTCCCTCCGTGTCCCATGAATCATGGCACACGTGGGTTGTCTAAGTGCAATCTGGGCTCCGTTCTCCGTGGCCCGTGATTGCACTTAGAGATTAACTCACCTGTGCGCGCTCCCGCTCTCCATGGTGCTGATCGCTCCCGCGGTGCAGCATCCGGTCGGCGCTGACCCCCGCAGCAGCTGCTTCCGGGTCAGCTGTGTCGTGCATCATGAATATGCGCGACAGTAATGAGCTGGCTCAGAAGCAGCAAGCTGCACGGGCTGCAGAGTACATCGCTGGAGCCGGGTGAGTAAAAATGATTTTTATTTTAAAAGCACGTTTTTTTTTCTGGCGATTTCAACTTTTAGGTTTTTTTATTTTTTAAAACTTTTTTTTATTTTTTTTATTTTACTAGTCCCCCAAAGGGACTATAAGAATCAGCAGTCTGATCGCTCATTCATTTCTGTTGATCTGTTGATCAATCAACTCTGAACAGTAGAAATCCAGCGTTCTTGTTAGAACTGCTGCTCTGTCTGCTGTAGCAGGAACTATGTTATGATAGCGACAGGAGCCATCACATGACTCATAGCTACCATGGCAACCAACGGCTCCTTGTGATTGCCCTCTGCGGTCATTTAAATTACGCTGCAACATTTTGACAATGTGATCTAAGGGGTTAACAGGCATTGCTGGATCACTGATCCACCCACGCCTGATAGTCGCACATGTCTGCTGTTCAAATCAGCAGCAATGAGCAGGGATGACCACCGTCTCACCACAGCAGCCGGCAGTGATTACCACTTCATGATTTAGGACGTATCGGTATGTCCTCGGTCGTGAAAAGGGTAAACCTTTATTTTGCCCAAAACATGATAATCACAAATAAAGAACAACTATGACTGTAGCACAGAGAAGATTATAACTAAAGTTTCTGAAGGTAACAACAGTCACCAATCAGTAGGAAGTGTACAGGTCTTTGCTTTGAATGACTTCAGCATATCTACAGCCACAGGACATCACTAGTCTCTTACACTGCTCTGATGTGATTTTGATCCACTCTTCTTCCTGTCTCTTCCACAGTTCTTTGACTGTTGTGGGTCTCTTGGCCATAACTTTGTCATCAAAGATTTTCCAGAGGTTTTCAATTGGGTTTAGATCAGGACTCTTGGCTGGCCATTTCATTGTTTCAATGTTCTCTGTTTCAAGGAACTGCTTTCCCATTTTTCTGTGTAACAGGGGGCATTGTCCTGCATGAAAATTGCTGGCTGAGTGAATGGTGAACACAAGTAAGGAACCACGTGTTGTTGAAGAAGGTTCTGATATACACTTGCATTCACTCTGCCATTTAGCTGTATGAGAGGTTCAACTCAAGCTGCAGAAAACATTCCCCAAACCATGACACTTCCTCCACCACCTTTCACTGACTTCTTAACACACTCTGGGTTCAGTCTAATGTTTCCCATAAGACCCACATAATATAAAATTGCTACATGTCTTCTGGATTTGTGTATGTCCTTTCCGTGAACAACCTTGTTTTGTATTACATTACCATGTTATGTATTCTCACTGAAGAAGTCTTTTTAGTCATTTTAGAGATTATTCTTGTATTAATCTTTTAACATGGGCTCTAGGACTTTTGTTGATATTATATGGTTGGAGAGTGGTCCCCTGTTACTTCTAATGTGGATCTGGTTTAATGAGACATTTTTGATTCTGTGTAAATTCATGTGACGCCCTGGCAAAACCAGGTAGTCACAGATGACTGTACCCCCCCACCAAGGGTACAGGAATCGCTTCCTTCTTGGGATTACACACACACAACCCCACATGGAGCATATGAGCAGCCACCCCTCCCCCCCAATTAGGAGCTGAAAAGAGCAGCAGGGGAGGAGTTCAGTCAGTCGGAGGAGAGCAGCAGAGCAGTCAGGAGTGTATCTACTGGGCTGCTGAGAAAGTTGCAGAGCGGTCAGGGGTTGGAGCCCCATGACTGCAGGAACAGGTCAAGCACTAGGAGGGGACCCAAAGTGGACGGGGCAGGGTAGTGGCCCTCCGGCATTGTGAACGGGAACCTGGAATAGTGCAGGGAAGTGGACTTCCCTCGTTCCAACCAGAGGAGCTAAGCAGACTACAAGGTGTGGTGTAACAAAAGAGGGCTCCTGCTCATTTTACCGTGTGTGGGACCAGCACACCCCTCCAAAAGGCTCCCGGTCACCAGCAAGTTGGTTTACAGAGGACTTTGTGTTTCCTGACCACACACATAAGCCTAGCTTCATCCAACACCAAGACAACCGAACTGTGAGTTTCCTGCTTCCTGCAATCCCTGCCACCACCACAACTCCCAATTGGGCTCTGGGACTACACCTCCCCTACCCATGGAGGGGATTCCCCCTTGCTGCCCCACACCACCAATCCCAGGCATGGTCCCCAAGGGCAGCGGCGGTGCCAACATCTCATCACCGCAACCCACGGGTGGCGTCACGGACAATCTCCCTTACCTAATCCCCTTTTTGCTGTGGAGCCTGGGATCACAGACCAGGTCACGCCACTGTGATACCTACAGAAGTGACCCCTTGGCCCAGATCTGAGTATCCCTTATCCCTGGGCAACACAAATTGGCGTCACAAACAGGATACTTACCCATTCACTTACCTAATGAAGTGCGCCTTGTATGGACAGTCAGTGGTGATCCGTTTTCAAAGTTTCAAAAGCTGCAATCTTGATGCCATCTTTTGGCGCAAAGATTCCTGCCAGAGTCTTCTTCCCCGCAAAAAGAGTGCAAAAGCTGAAGCCCCGCCCACTGGGAACATGGCCGGCAAGCAAAGCCGGAAGTCGCAAAATGAAACTTACTGGCCTGAGAGAGGAGTGCCGAGAAAAGACCATAGGAGGGCGCGTGAAAATCCTGCGACATGTAACCAAAGCTGTAAAGGCAGGGACACCAGGACTTTGCCTAATTCCGTTCCTGGACAAGCAAGCCGCAACCCTGATGACATCATCCCCAACCCTGGCAGTCCGCCCGGCCGCAATTGTGATGACATCGGCCCCGGCAGTCTGCCCGGCCGCAGAGGAGGCGACAACCGACCGGAATTCTGCCCCAGATGCGGCGCCAGCCGCTCCCAGGTACCCCGTCTCGATGGTGGAACAGCGGGAGTGCACTTGCAGACAGGAGGAGCAGGCCACTGAGCGATGGGGCCCTCGGCAGTTAGCGAGGCCGGTTGTAGCCAGCGGCGAAGGCATCCGAGTGGGCCTGTCTCCTGAGCAGGAGGCAGAGGACGGAACCCGTTCCCGTACTGTGAGCGGCGGCAGCAGCAGCGGTAGCTGAATATGGACAGCTACCCGCAAATAAGTTAAAAAGTTAAAAGTTAAAGTTGAAAAGTTTTAAAGAACCCGCTCCAGATATAAAGACTCCTACCTTTGTTGAACGTCCCCAAGTTCCCCGGGAGACGCCATCCAGCACACGGGGTGTAAGGAGGAGGACCTTGCCCAACTTGTTGAACGCCACTGCGGTCGGAGCCGCAGAGGGCGCCATCAGGGGTTGGAGCCCCCGGTGGAGGACGGCAAGTGAGTTAAGTTAGAGCGAGGACAGTTCCAGTTACAGAGCCCGGTTTACTGTACCCACACTGCAGGAAGTGGAAGACGGGGTCTTTCTGGACAGTGTCACCGTGAGTGAATGTGGCATTGGGGACCCGTGCTGCCCTGTGGTGGACTGAGGGAAGGTGGCTGGAGGAGGCTGCGCCGTCAGCGAAGTTAAGTGTTGTAAATAGTCCCGGACCACCCTTTCAGGTCCTACAGTCTCCGGAGAGGCTGGTTGGAGGAAGGGCATACGGCAGAGGAGGCCGAGGCCCTGTCACCATGCAAACCGGTGACAACCCTTCGGGTCAGGGGCCCCTGGACGTGGGGCTTCTGAGAGACTGGTGGGTAAGGAACTTATTTCCTGGCCCATGTGGGCAATACCCGGACCTGAACCCGATTCCTGGACTGGGGAAAAGGGGTGCTGACCTAGTTCTTAGAGGCAGCATCAGGGCTAGGTTTGCTTGGGTGGGCAAAAAGGACCCGGTCCCATCCCGTTCTCGGTTATTGTTTTGCAATGTTAAAGAAACGTACATCCCGATGTGGGAAGATGTATGGTTGTAATGTGTTAACTTTTTCTTTTTCCCGTTAAAAAAAAACGTCAGTGGCCGGACAGCCCGCGGACGGGCTGTGTTTAACCAAGGGGTAAGGTGACGCCCTGGCAAAATCAGGTAGTCACAGATGACTGCACCCCCCCACCAAGGGTACAGGAATTGCTTCCTCCTTGGGATTAAACACACACAACCCCACATGGTGCATATGAGCAGCCGCCCCTCCCCCCCAGTTAGGAGCTGAAAAGAGCAGCAGGGGATGAGTTCAGTCAGTCGGAGGAGAGCAGCAGAGCAGTCAGGAGTGTGTCTCCTGGGCTGAAGAGAAAGTTGCAGAGCGGTCAGGGGTTGGAGCCCCATGACTGCAGGAACAGGTCAGGCACTAGGAGGGGACCCAAAGTGGACCGGGGAAGGGTAGTGGCCCTCTGGCATTGTGATCGGGAACCCAGAATAGTTCAGGGAAGTGGACTTCCCTCATTCTAACCAGAGGAGCTAAGCAGATTACAAGGTGCAGTGCAACAAAACAGGGCTCCTGCTCATTGCACCGTGTGGGGGACCAGCACACCCCTCCAAAAGGCTCCCGGTCACCGGCAAGTTGGTTTACAGAGGACTCTGTGTTTTCTGACCACACACATCAGCCTAGCTTCATTCAACACCAAGACAACTGAACTGTGAGTTTCCTGCTTCCTGTAATCCCTGCCACCACCACAACTCCCAATTGGGCCCGAGACTGCATCTCCCCTACCCGTAGAGGGGATTCCACCTCGCTGCTCCACACCACCAGTCCCGGTTCCCAAGGGCAATGGCGGTGCCACCATCTCATCACCGCAACCCACGGGTGGCATCACGGACAATCTCCCTTACCTAATCCCCTTTTTGCTGTGGAACCTGGGATCACAGACCGGGTCACGCCACTGTGATACCTACAGAAGTGACCCCTTGGCCCGGATCTGAGTTCCCCTTATCCCTGAGCGACACATTCATACAATCGTATAAAAAGTGAACAAATCTTAATCTATATTTTCATTTTCATCCATATGCAGTCTGTATGACTTCCATATGTATCCATTATTATACATTAGAAGTAAAGTATTATACATTTACAAGACCAAGTACAATTTATGTATGTTAATATTGGCAATGTAGCCTTAAAAATTGGATGCAGTATGGATAATCATCATCATATTTAATTTTTTGGGCACCCATAGATTTGCATAGGCGAGTCTTATCTGAGATATGGTAAGGAATACTGCATGCTGGAATTTTTTCCTAGCACAGAATTGGTCCATGAGAAACAGCTGTCATCTGTACAGCCCAATTAAATCACATTGGCCGGAGTATTGTCAGTTTTATCCATGGACATCACTTGGACCGAAAATATGGTGGTGTGAATGCAGCCATGTAAGGGGCAGTAATATCTTTTTGTAGACCCATCTGAAAAGGATTGCTGTCTTAAAGCAACTCTGTCAGGAAGTTTTTACTATGTAATCTGAAGCTAGCATGCTGTAAAGGTCCAGTCACACTAAGCAACTTACCAGCGATCCCAACAACGATAGGGATCGCTGGTAAGTTGCTAGGAGGTTGCTGGTGAGCTGTCACACTGCGACGCTCCAGCGATCCCACCAGCAACCTGACCTGGCAGGGATCGCTGGAGCGTGGCTACACGAGTTGCTGGTGAGCTCACCAGCAACCAGTGACCAGCCCCCAGTCTCCTAGTTACAGCACACATCAGGTTAATTAACCCGATGTATGCTGCAGCTAAATGTGCACAGAGCAGGGAGCAGCGCACACTGAGCGCTGGCTCCTTGCTCTCCTAGTTACAGCACACATCGGGTTAATTGCCTGATGTGTGCTGCAGCTACATGTGCACAGAGCAGGAGCCGGCAGCACAGGCAGTGAGAGCGGAGGAGGCTGGTATCGAAGGTAAATATCGGGTAACCAAGGACAGGGCTTCTTGGTTACCCGATGTTTACATTGGTTACCAGCCTCCGCAGAAGCCGGCTCCTGCTGCCTGCACATTTAGTTGTTGCTGTCTCGCTGTCACACACAGCGATCTGTGCTTCACAGCGGGACAGCAACAACTAAAAAATGGCCCAGGACATTCAGCAACAACCAACGACCTCACAGCAGGGGCCAGGTTGTTGCTGGATGTCACACACAGCAACATCGCTAGCAACGTCACAAAAGTTGTTCGTTACCAGCGATGTTGCTAGCGATGTTGCTTAGTGTGACGGGGCCTTAAGAGTTAACATGCAGGTTACAGCAAACAGTCTCTTATCACAAAGTCTGCTTTTGTTTACCTGCAATGTTAGTTTAAGCCTCTTAGCTTTATCATTATTGGGTCTGAGGAAGATGAGCTGTGGTCCCACTCTACCCCCTTCTGTAATTAGCAGCTTCTGTTTATGGAAATGTACACTGAAAGCCTGGTGTGGCAAGGAGAAGCTGCCAGAGCTCTGCTACATGTTAAAAATAATATCTTTCACTGTGTCAGAACAGCTACACCCAGTAATCTATGTGATACATTCTTAGATTCAGAATCTCTTTGCGTACATCATGCTGCTCTCAGATGATGTAGCAAAAAGCTGATTCCCTTTAACATGCTGTTCTCAAATTCATAATTGTCAGGCTGTGTGTTCACAAAATGTTAAAGGGAACCTGTTATCAGATTTATCCCTATTAAACTAAAAGAATCACCTTCTGCAGCTACTAGGCTGCATTCTATGAAGGTGCACCTTGGCCCTGACATCCCTTCCAGACCCTAAAAATAACTTTATAAAACTTGGCCCTTAGGTATGCTAACTACCTGTGTTGGCCAAATGGGCGGGCTTATGTTCTGCTCCTTTATCCCCCTCCTGCCGCTGATCGCTGTCCTCCTTCCTTGATTGACAGGATGACGCCTCCGTCATCATCCTCATTGCATTTTCAAATCTCGCGCCTGTGCAGTTTGGTCTACCCGTGCAGGCGCAGTTCGCTCTGCCATATCGCAGGCAGAGCAGAAAACATAGCTGCCCTAGCTCGCGCCGGAGAGCTAAATGCGCAGGTGCGAGATTATGGGCGGGTACGAGCATGGCGCTGGTGCTATATGCCAATGGCTCCCTGTGTCCTCCTATATACCATTTACAACCCACACATATCTCATCTCAACTGGGAGCAATCCATCTATTGGATCTACATATTCCTTAATTGTCCCTCAAGCAGTCCGAGCCTCACTCTCACCTTTGAAGGTACACATGCTGTTTTGACACAGAAACCCCATGATTTCTCTTAGAAATATTACGTTCTTGGTGCTCCTTACGAAACACACCTTGTATTGATAGACAAAAATCCTTGATAAAAACCCACACTGGGTTGAAATGTCGGGCAATGTCTTCTACGAATATATCAAAATAAAACCTTTTTGAGCACTGTACTGCTTTTCTCATCATTCATATTAGTGTGCCGGAGTATTTTTTTATATATAGTATTCCCATTTCTCCAGAGCACCTAAATTTATGGTAGTTGAGCCAGGTCTAATCTTTCTACATTAACTGTGCATGTAGTCTGTCTGTCTGGATGTCTCTGTCTGTCTCTTTCCCTGCCAGTCTGTTTCTTTCCCTGTCTCTGTCACATTCTCTCTCTCATTCCCTGTCTCTCTCATTCTCTGTCTCTCATTCCCTGTCTGTCTCTCTCTCTCATTCCCTGTCTCTCTGTCTGTCTCTTTCTCTCTCTCATTCCCTGTCTGTCTGTCTCTGTCTCTCTCATTCCCTGTCTGTCTGTCTCTGTCTCTCTCATTCCCTATCTGTCTGTCTCTATCTCTCTCTCATTCCCTGTCTGTTTGTCTCTGTCTGTCTCTCTCTCATTTCCTGTCTGTCTCTGTGTCTCTCTCTCTCATTCCCTGTCTGTCTCTGTCTCTCTCTCTCTTATTCCCTATGTCTGTCTCTGTGTGTGTCTCTCTCTCTCATTCCCTGTCTGTCTCTGTGTGTGTCTCTCTCTCTCATTCCCTGTCTGTCTCTGTCTCTCTCTCTCATTCCCTATCTGTCTGTCTCTGTGTGTGTCTCTCTCTCTCATTCCCTGTCTGTCTCTCTGTCTCTCTCATTCCCTGTCTGTCTCTGTATCTCTCTCTCATTCCCTATCTGTCTGTCTCTGTGTGTGTGTGTGTCTCTCTCTCATTCCCTGTCTGTCTCTCTGTCTCTCTCATTTCCTGTCTGTCTGTCTCTGTTTGTCTCTCTCTAATTCCCTATCTGTCTCTGTCTCTCTCTCTCTCATTCCCTGTCTGTCTCTGTCTCTCTCTCTCATTCCCTGTCTGTCTCTGTCTCACTCTCTCTCTCTCATTCCATGTCTGTCTGTCTCTGTCTCTCTCTCAATCCCTGTCTGTCTCTATCTCTCTCTCTCTGTCTCTCATTCCCTGTCTGTCTGTCTCTCTCTGCCAATATCATATTACCTCACACAGAAGCTTCTTACACTAGCAATGTCCTTTGTTGCCTATAATAACCAATCACAGCTCCTATTAATGACCTGTACCTCCTAGCTCCATTGACTTTAATGTAATGAATTTTTTTGGAGAGTAACTATAAGGCTTAATATACACAGCATGAAAATCGGAGCGCGCGGGATGCGATAACACATTACATTCCACTCGAAATAATATTATCCTATGTGCCAGCACACATGAGTGATTATTTTCTCGGCCCCAATCGGACCGAGAAAACAATCGCAGCATGCTGCGGGTGTAATGCGAGACTCTTTCTCTCGCACCCATTCAAGTGTATGGGGCGAGAGAAAAATCGCACTGCACTCACATTACATCGGTGTACCGCGAGAGCAGGGCAAGAATGGCAATAGCCGACTACGGAGGAGAGAGGGAGATAAATACCTCCCTCCCCTCCTCAGCACCGGCCCTCCCCTCCTCAGTGCCAGCCCGTCCCCCGCAGCTGAGGTCCGATCGGATGATCGGAGCTCAGTCGCAGTGACACTCGCAAGACACTCGGCTCCCTGAGTCACATGAGGTGTCTGTGCAAAATATCATGATTGTAAATTAGACGGTGCGGGTTCCTATAGCGGACACACTTACAGTGTATATATACATATAGAGTTCAGAAAAGAGCAAAGTCCTGCACTACACATGCACTCATACCGCACCATGGGCTCATTCCTCACTGGGATAACACGATCCAGCTGTCAAGTCAGGAAAACCGGTTCAGTGTGCAGGTCGGCACAGGAACAGTCAGTCCCAATAATACCAAAGAAGAAGAATATGACCGCACCAACTGTGATTTTTCATCCGGTGAATCTTTATTCCATATTAAAGGTGTGCGATGCAGGCGGGTGGAGGAGACCTAGATGCAGCCCCTCACTGCGGACCGCAAAATAACATTCTTTTTTGCTGCAGTGCATTTCACACTTCCAGGCTGATCTACAGTCCAAATGTCACAATGCCAAGTTAATTCCGAATGTGTAAACCTGCTAAATCTGCAGGGGGTTGAATACTACTTGTAGGCACTGTATATATATATATATATATATATATATATATTTATATATATATATATATATATATATATATATATACACACACACATACACACCTTTATATATTAGATATATGCATATGGCTGACGATTCTGTCTTGGGCTTGACATTTTAATGACCCAAAAAATGGTACGTGTAGCTTTTTTCGGGCTGTCAAAATGACGCCTAGCGGTTAATGTGTGATCGATGAGAACTGTTAGCAGAATTGGAGATTTTCCAAGACTGATGTGGGATTGTGGAAGGTTGGAGGACGGTGCAAGGAGGTCAGCTCCATGTTCAAAGAGGCAAAGTCCAGCAATAGAAAAAAGTTGTTTCCAGCATCACGGCCAAGAAATAAGGTTAAAAACCAATTTTATTCCATAACTTACTTGTGCAAATCTAGCAGCATATGTCTAAGACTAAGAACCTCTGTTAGGTGTGAAACGCATCAGACATTGTTTTATACTTCCTGGACGTCCATCCAACCTAGTGTTGGTTTTAACCTTAGGGAATAAAATTGGTTTTTAACCTTTTCTTGGACGTGATGCTGGAAACAACTTTTTTCTATTGCCGAAGGTTCGAGGGGTAGAAGCGGAGCTGTGATGGAGTCTGAAGGGGGTCCGAAAATTTTGTTAGTATCAGGCCCGGGAATTCCTGGTGGCAGCCCTGGCAGTGTGTGCGTTTTCACTTTCATGCATCATGCCCCCGGGGCCGTCACCAAGCAGCTGATTAACGCCGCTGGGAGCCGGCACTATTTATATAGATGCAGACTTTCCAACGCAGAGATTCAGACTCGCCCACACTGCACGTAGTGCGGGTCCTGTGCTGAAGAGGAGGGAGTGGCCAGGCAACAGCTTTTTCTAGTGAGAGATGCTAGGAGGAGAATAGCCAATCAGGAGAGGGGGCGGAGCTTGTTCAGTACAGCTGCGGGAGAATGAAATGATGAAAAGGAAACCAGTGCAGGAGTGAAGAAGGAGTAGAGACCACAGAAAAGAGAGAAAAGCAAACAGAGAGCAGAAAAAACAGTGAGAAGCGGAGAACAGAAGGAATAGAAAGAAAAAGCAGAGGACAGGAGGAGCAGTCAGGAAGACTCACAGGAAGTGCAGCAGAGAGGCCTGAGCCACTATCATCATCTCTCACAGCACAGGAGCAGGTGAGTATTATAATGTACAAATGTCGGTAACACTACAGGAAAACTTCCCTGTGCTGTGCCATCACTCTGTGTGTGTGTGTGTGTTGGCCCTGTGCCAATACTGTGTGTGTGTTTCCCCTGTGCTGGGCCATCAGTGTGTGTGGTGTGTGTGTGTGTGTGTGTGTGTGTGTGTGTGTGTGCGCATTATCCCTGTACTTTGCAGAGTTTTACTATAGATCCTAAGGCTATAAAGAGGGTCATAATCATTACCATTAAATGGGGGAGACAGGTGTGAAAATGTATATTGTGTGTAGTGAGGGGCACAAAAAAGGACATCCCTACTTTAGGCCAAGTTCACATATTGCAGATTTTTTAGAGATTTGTGGTGTGAATGCACTGGTCTTGGTGCAGTGGACTCTGCTCAGTAACAGAATGGTGGTTATATTCAGACTCTATGTGGTGATATTTGGTCATGGTGTGGCGGCATTATTTTGCAATGTAATAATACATTGCAAACCTTTATATGGTGGGTGTTGTTCAGTAACACTATGTAGTAGTATGTGTTATTTCTGACTATAAGCCGCCCCCAGTAACTCGTATAATGATTTTTATGATAATATTTTGTTTGTTTGTTTTTTTATCGGTGGTTATTTTGCTTTTGTTTTTTTTTTAATGATGGGGAGGCCCCATTCAGACTTTTGCTATGGGGCACCATGATTTCTATGTACGCCCCTGCTGATACCCACCTATAATGTCGCACCTGTGCATTTATCTCACCGGCGTGAGTGAGGGCAGCTGTTTTCTGCTCTGCTCGCGATATGGCAGAGCGAACTGCACCTGCGCGAGCCGACCTAACTGCACAGGCGCGAGATTTGAAAATGCGACGAGGAGGATGACGGAGGCGTCATCCTGTCAATCAAGGAAGGAGGATGGTGATCAGCGGCAGGAGGGGGATAAAGGAGCAGAAAATGAGCCCACCCATCTGGCCAACACAGGTAATTAGCATACCTAAGGGCCAAGTTTTATAAAGTTATTTTTGGGGTCTAGAAGGGGAGTCAGGGCCAAGGTGCACCTTCATAGAATGCAGCCCAGGAGCTGCAGAAGGGGATTCTTTTAGTTTAATAGGTAAAAACCTGGTGACAGGTTCCCTTTAATATTTGACACTTTATATATCCCTAGAAACATATACGCATCATGAGCAACCTGCTGCATCCAAATGCTTTTCAATCTGATACACGATCATGACAAACCTTGTACTTGTTTGCTGAAATAAAAGTAAACTGTATATTCAGGATAATTGGATCTCATTACAAGCAGTTCAATTATTACACATGATTAATTAAAACACAAGTGCTCTTCTTCAGCTTGCAACACACCTTGCAGATGTTCCAGTCTTGTGTTTCACTCATATAACAAGGTCGGCCTTACTGTATCAGGTTGAAGTAAAAGAACTGCCATTTAAATAGCAGTTTTGTATCTACTTGCTTTGTATTCTTCCCTGTTTCCTCCTTTAACAGCTGTTGGTGAAGATGATAACACCGTGATCACATTTCAGTAATTCAAAGTAACATTTTGGGGTTAAGTTCCCATGATGAGTTTTGACACTATGCACCTTTTCTGCCCAAAAAACACAGGGTCTTAAATTTTCAACAAAGTGTATGGCATTTATAGAAATCTCATGACCATTGAGGAAGGATTCTCCAGTCGTGCTGTATGTGTGTTACCCACCAATACCATCTGTAAATAATACACGAACTGCATGTGACTTGGTTTAAAATTGGCCACAGCAGCCTTTATTACCTATTATTTACATACTAACACAAGGGGGCGCCGTCCAACGGGCGACCCCAACAAATAACAATAGGTAACACAGTAACCAATACAGTAAATATACAACCCTGAGTAGGCCCAGTCCAGGAACCACTTCTCACCCCAGTATCCCTGGCCGCAACACACCGACCCAGAGATGAGGTATTAATCACCTACGGATTAACCCCCCAACTTTGCAGAACCCCGTGCCTGCAACATCCCGGAACCTGGAGCCACCATACCAAGATGGTGTCTCTCTGTCCAGTTACCATTGCCTTCAACCGCCTCTGGACCAGACCTACCCCCCGCTGCTGTGACAAAGAAACAACCCAGACCAAATTCCCCTCGGCATTAAACACAAGGGAGGGTGGGCGGGGATCGTTCCATATCCGGAAGTCAAGAGAGAGGGGGTAAGTCAAAGTCCTTTACTTACACCCCTCAACTGTCCCACCTCTTCCTCCAGGGAACTCCTCCTACCCACCAATCCCTTTACTCTGCCTTATAAACAAACCATTCCTGTTTCCATTAACCCCATCACTCCTTCCCTTCCCTCTAGTCATGTCGCCCCTCCACCCTATGGGTTCGATGGCTTTCTTGCTTGATATGCTTTTTTATACACTGTGTAAACTGACCTGGGGTACAGTTTTGAAATGCACACCATTTCAATTTCTCTTGCTGGTATCCTGATTTTTATGTATGCATTTCCCCATAGAATTGCATTAGAGGCAGAAAATCAGCAGGTAAAAAATGCATATGCTTTTTAACTACCTTTATGCGGCAGAAACACTCTAGAAATGCATATAATCCATACATGAAGTTTGGTCAAAGACAAATATCTGGGAATATCAAAAACAAAGACACTAAAGAAAATCACTTATAAAACAATATATTTTCCAAAAATTTACACAAAACCAAAAAAAGAACAAGATATTATATAAATTGTTAAAAAATATATATTAATAAATATAGATAGTACTAGCTGTAGTACCTGGGCGTTGCCCGAGATAGTAACTGTCTCCTTCCTTGTCTGTCTGTGTCTGTCTGTGTGTCTCTTTCCTTGTCTGTCTGTGTCTGTCTGTGTGTCTCTTTCCTTGTCTGTCTGTGTGTATGTCTGTGTGTCTCTTTCCTTGTGTGTCTGTCTGTGTCTGTGTGTCTCTTTTCTTGTGTGTCTGTGTCCATGTGTCCGTCTCTCTCCGTCTCCCCGTGTGTCCGTCTCTCTCCGTATCCCCGTGTGTCCGTCTCTCTCCGTCTCCCCGTGTGTCCGTTTTTCTCCGTCTCCCCGTGTGTCCATTTCTCTCCGTCTCTCTCCATCTTCCCGTGTGTCCGTCTCTCTCCGTCTCCCCGTGTGTCCGTCTCTCTCCGTCTCCCCGTGTGTCCGTCTCTTTCCATCTCCCCGTGTGTCCGTCTCTTTCCATCTCCCCGTGTGTCCGTCTCTTTCCATCTCCCCTTGTGTCCGTCTCTTTCCATTTCCCCGTGTGTCCGTCTCTCTCCGTCTCCCCGTGTGTCCGTCTCTCTCCGTCTCCCCGTGTGTCCGTCTCTCTCGGTCTCCCCGTGTGTCCTCCTCTCTCCGTCTCCTCGTGTGTCCACCTCTCTCCATTTCCCCGTGTGTCCGCCTCTCTCCGTCTCCCCGTCTGTGTCCGTCTCTCTCCATCTCACCGTCTCTCTCCGTCTCCCCGTGTGTCCGTCTCCCTCCGTCTCCCCGTGTGTCAGTCTCTCTCCGTCTCCCATTCTCTCTCCAGCTACCCGTGTGTCTGTCTCTCTCCGTCTCCCCGTGTGTCTGTCTCTCTCCATCTCCCCGTATGTCTGTCTCTCTCCGTCTCCCCGGGTCTGTCTCTCTCCCCATCTGTCTCTCTCTATCCGTCTCCCCACCGACATCATATTACCTCAAACATAGGCTTCTTATACTGTGAATGTCCTTTGTTCCTATAGCAACCAATCACAGCTGCTATTAAAAACAGTAGTTCCAGGCTCCATTCACTTTAATGGAGGCATGTTTTTTGGAGAGTAACTGTAAAGGGGTTAAATTTTCCCATCAAAACATAGTCTATGACGTTTCCTGGGTCACATGGGACGTCTGTGCAAAATTTCTTAATTGTAAATGTGACGGTGCGGATCCTTTAGTGGACATACACACATACATACTCACATACATACATACATTCACTCAGCTTTATATATCAGATTGTAGATAGAATGTGTGAAGAAAAAGTGGGAGGTTCAGATATAATAGGTAATATATCTTGAACAGAACATGAACTGAACAAACGCGCATAGAGGCCTGTTCCCCTGTGTGTGAGTGGTGCTATATTACCTACACTATGATCTCAATTGGTAAGAAACCCATAAGGCTATGTGCACACAGTACTTTTTTTTAATGAATTTTGATGCAGTTTTTTTGTGCAGTTTTGTGACAAACCCATGTTTATCCTTTTGCTAGCAAAATCAATGAGAATTCTGAAGTGCTGTGGGCTTGTTGCTTCTTTTTTTTCTTGCAGGTTTTGGTGCAGAAAAAATCTGCAGCATGTCAATTGTTGGTGGTTTCTTTCCTGCGTTTTGTAGGCCTTCCACCCCTTGATTTCACTAAAGAAGGCATGTCAGAAATACACACCCAAATATGTACCAAAACGCACCAAAATACAAGTGTTTTTCGGTGTATTTTCCTGCCACAAGGTGCAGATTTTGGTGCAGAAAATTTCCACACCAAAAACTCAGCGTGCCCACATACCCTTACACTGTATAACTAATACTGGATGACCAAGCAGCCGCTATGGATCCCATGAGTCGGTGGGGCCAATGCAGGCATCGAGATCCTCCCACCTGGCATCACACTTTCAACTGTGTCTTTCTGGATGCTGGAAAAATTAAAAGCAATGATGGAAAAGGTGGCCGACAGCTCTCTCCTCGATTTTTCTCCCTGTGCATCTAAGCTCTGATGTCTCAGAACTGCACGTGTGATGATGTCAGTACATTGTGCCCACTGTGCAGAGCTAAAGACCACACATTGCAGAGCTTGGAGCACGGGGAATGGGGAAGGCTATATGCGGTCAATTATTCTATTTGTGGGTGACACCATATTGTGTGTGAGTCATTATACTATTTGTAGGACTATGTGGGGCCATCATATTGTGTGTGGGTCATTATACTGTTTGTAGGGCTCTGTGGGGGCCAATTATACTGTTTGGAGGCTGTGTATGGGATCTATAAGAAGGGTTTAAGGACCGTATGTTGGGGCAATTATATTGTTGGAAGGGCTATTTAAAGCCATTTATACTGTTTGAAGGGTTATGTGGAGGGCAATTATACTGTTTGATGTCCTATGTAGCGTCCAATATACTGTTTTTCAGGGCTATGTAGGGGCCATAATACTGTTTAGAGGGCTATGTGGAGACCATTATAATATATATTTGTAGGGCTATGGGAGGCATGATACTGTGGCGCCCCAGGACCAGGTCGCCACAACAGCATTGCCCCTCCAAAGGGTTAATGCTGAGCCTGGAGGTAATTGGGAGGTCTATTGGCCAGTAAGTTCAACATCCAACGCAGTTTCTCCCTCAGGCCAGCAGGGGGAGCTCTGAACCTGGAGTTCCAGGGAGCATTCCTCAAGTCTGACCTGAGGGAGGAGTTAGTGCTCAGTCTGTGGAAAGAAAGCAGAGAGAGCAGACGCAGAGTAGTGCTGTCCTGCGGACTGGGGCCTGGAGCTGGAATAGCTTGGCCCAGTGAAGCAGGAAGAGCAGAGAGGCACCGAAGAGACTCGGACATCGGAGTCTGTGGCCACCAGGGCCTAAAATATTCCCTGGTAGCCGAATCCGAAGGGCAGGAGAGCTGCAAGCACCTGGCCCATAAACAGCCCGAAGGTACAGCTGCATCACCAGGGCCCGGTGTGGACTCCAGCAGAGAAGCACCAGAGAGGGCCTGCGTAGCCTACCACACAGGGAGAGGGACGTACCACCGGTCCCAGCAGCAAGAGGGCCATTGCTAATCCAGAGAGCAGGGTCCTATAACAGTAAAGAAAGAACAGGAGTAGGCCTCATACTCATCTGGCCAAAAAGATACCTCAGTTACTTCCAGGCCGGCCGGAGCCCTCAACCACCTGTAACGGTCTCCCAGGACTAACCATTTGCAAAGTAAAAGAGGAGAAGGTAAAGAGACTGTTGTTTGTGTCCGGTCCTTTCACCGTCTGTCGGCCCTGCACTACACCTCAACTGCATAGACACATACAAGCACCAACTGTGCCCCGGGGTCCAGCTCCACCTGTGGGGAGCAGTACCACCATTGCTGCCATTCCATCACCCCGGAGGCCCCATACAGCAGCGGCGGCTTAATAGCCGCAAACCACAGGTGGCGTCATGGCAAATATACACTTTAATTGACACCCACCAGGGTCACAGAGTCGGGCTCCACCACCACTGACGACCCCCGGACTAGTCCGGCCCGACACCGGGTGTCCCATAGCCCTGGGGTGGGCGAGTCAACTTTGGCGTCACAAACAGGATTTCGTGCCCGGTCCCACCGGGTACTGTGCGCCTGCAGAAACTGTGCTTAAAAGACTGTGTTACTGTTTGAAAACTGCCGCCGCCATTAGCCTCGCTGAGCGCAGGAAGAAGGGGGGCGTGCACGAAAAAGAGCGCGAAGGGAGCGCGCCATCAGAGCAGAGCGCCGTTAATCCCGCGCGACCTAGAAGGGAATTTGAAAAGAAAGCGGAGCCTGGTAAGGTCCACTAAGGGGGAGGAAGATGTCCGATTCAGAGGGAGAACAGGTGGCTGTGATAGCTCAAGACGCAGCAGCACCGGCCAATGTAATCCCAGTTGCTGTCGCCCCAGCCCCCGCTGTAGCGCCGGTAATGCCGATCACAATGCCATACATTCCAGGAGCAGAATGGCTGCCGCAGTACTCCGGGGAGTCACATACCCTGAGCGACTTCAGAGAAAGGCTACACAGCTTGTTTAGAGTGTATCCTCTGACTGAGAGCCAGAAGGTGGGAATATTAATGGGGCAGCTAGCCGGCGCGGCCCAGCGTGAAGTGAAGTCCTGGCCTGATACAGATAAAGGGACACTAACCCAGATACTGGCCAAGTTAAAGAGTACTTTTGACACCCGCACCGCAGCAGAAATAAAAATGAGATTCTTTGGGTGCAAACAATGGGCCACAGACAGCATAAGGGACTATGCCTTAAACCTGCAGGAGGAACAGAAAGCAATTAAACAGGTGGACCCAGAGAGTGTAAGTGAAGAAGACAAACTCCTAACTGAGCAGTTCACAGAGGGGCTCCTGTCAGACGTCCACAGGACACAGCTGCGTATCATGGTCCTGCAGAACCCTGCTCTGGACTTTGCAAAGTTTAAGGACCAGGCCATCCGGGTGCTGAGAGAATCTACACCGAATGACACAGTACCCCTCCGGCCTCTTACTATCACGTACCCAGGGGTGGTGCCTGCGACACGAGCCGCTGCAGGGGCTGAGGCGCAGACCTTGGATAAAGATCCCACTGCAGAGCTCAGACAGCAGGTCCAGGAGCTGACCAAGATTGTAGCTGCCCTTGCCAAGACCGTGCAGTCTCTACAAGTGACCCCATCGCCTGCAAGAATCGAGTTGGCCTCCAGCCCAGATAACGTCCCATGGATGCGACAGAGGAGGATTCCGCCGACCCGAGGAAAAGACACAGACCGGTATGATTCAACTGGACAACCGATCTGCCGCCGCTGCAGCCAGGCGGGCCACATTGCAAGACACTGTCCTTTAAATGGACCGAGCCTGGGGCCAGGAGCCAACCCCCAGGTGTAAGGAAGCCCGGCTCAACCCCCAGCCGCAGCAAGTATGTGGGAGGACGACCGGTCCTCCCTATTGTGCTGGATGGGATCCCTTTGAATGCCCTCCTGGATACGTGGTCTCAGGTAACAACCATCCCTTATAAATTGTACAAAAGATATTGGGCTGATTCAGACATTGACCATGGCCCAGATGATGATTTAACACTTGTGGCCAGTAATGGTCAGCCCTTGCCTCAAATTGGGTATAAGGAAGTAACCATTAAAGTGTGGCGGGTAGAATTGCCATGTCAGGGGATGATAATTGTAGATATTGATCGCAAAGAATCTAACCCACTGCTAACCATTGGTACAAATGTGATGGAAAATTGTCTTGCCGAAGTGATAATTTTGTTGCAGCAGGCGTCTGAAACTGCCAGCTCCGGGCAGCAGCGTGCCCTACAGAGGGAGATCAGAGCCCTGATGAGGAGGCAGCAGGTAGAGCTGGCCGGAGGAGAAATTGGCAGTGTAAGGGTAAGTGACCCTCTCCCCATTGCAATTCCCCCAAAAAGTGAAATGTTGATATGGTGTCGGGCAGCAATAGGCCTCAAGGGTCAAGATTACCAGGCCCTGGTGGAACCTGTGTATTCAGAAAGTAGGCCTGGAGTCCTGATAGCCAGAGGGGTAGCAGACGTCCGCAAGGGAAGAAAAACCCGTCCGGCGTGCATAGAGTGGGGTCATCAATGCTCTGACGCATGCCCAGAGCCTACGTTGGGGGTTTTATCATGGCGGGTCCCCCATGGAGCAGTGTAATGGACACCCGGCAGGGAGCCACACTGGACTCTCATAGTTGTTTAAGGTTGTAACATGTTATGTCTTGTTTTGTTTTCTTCAGTCCGGGAGAGCTGAGTTTAAGTAAGGGGGAGTGTGGCGCCCCAGGACCTGGTCGCCACAACAGCATTGCCCCTCCAAAGGGTTAATGCTGAGCCTGGAGGTAATTGGGAGGTCTATTGGCCAGTAAGTTCAACATCCAACGCAGTTTCTCCCTTAGGCCAGCAGGGGGAGCTCTGAACCTGGAGTTCCAGGGAGCATTCCTCAAGTCTGACCTGAGGGAGGAGTTAGTGTTCAGTCTGTGGAAAGAAAGCAGAGAGAGCAGACGCAGAGTAGTGCTGTCCTGCGGACTGGGGCCTGGAGCTGGAATAGCTTGGCCCAGTGAAGCAGGAAGAGCAGAGAGGCACCGAAGAGACTTGGACATCGGAGTCTGTGGCCACCAGGGCCTAAAATATTCCCTGGTAGCCGAATCCGAAGGGCAGGAGAGCTGCAAGCACCTGGCCCATAAACAGCTCGAAGGTACAGCTGCATCACCAGGGCCCGGTGTGGACTCCAGCAGAGAAGCACCAGAGAGGGCCTGCGTAGCCTACCACACAGGGAGAGGGACGTACCACCGGTCCCAGCAGCAAGAGGGCCATTGCTAATCCAGAGAGCAGGGTCCTATAACAGTAAAGAAAGAACAGGAGTAGGCCGCATACTCATCTGGCCAAAAAGATACCTCAGTTACTTCCAGGCCGGCCGGAGCCCTCAACCACCTGTAACGGTCTCCCAGGACTAACCGTTTGCAAAGTAAAAGAGGAGAAGGTAAAGAGACTGTTGTTTGTGTCCGGTCCTTTCACCGCCTGTCGGCCCTGCAGTACACCTCAACTGCATAGACACATACAAGCACCAACTGTGCCCCGGGGTCCAGCTCCACCTGTGGGGAGCAGTACCACCATTGCTGCCATTCCATCACTCCGGAGGCCCCATACAGCAGCGGCGGCTTAATAGCCGCAAACCACAGGTGGTGTCACGGCAAATATACACTTTAATTGACACCCACCAGGGTCACGGAGTCGGGCTCCGCCACCACTGACGACCCCCGGACTAGTCCGGCCCGGCACCGGGTGTCCCATAGCCCTGGGGTGGGCGAGTCAATACTATTTGCAGGGCTATTTAGAAATCAATATACTGTATAGAGGGCTATTTAGGGGCCATTATACTATTTGGAGGGCTATGTTGAAGCCATTATACTGTTTGGAAGGCTGTATTGGGGCCAAATATACTGTTTTGAAGGCTTTGTGGGGGCCAATAATAATATTTAGAGGGCTATGTGAAGCCCAATTCTACTGTTTTGAGAGTCTATGTTGTGGCCCATTATACTGTTTGGAGGCCTATGTGGGGAGCCATTATACAGTTTGGAGGGCAAGTGCAGGCCATTATACTATATTTGGGCATTATACAGTGTGAAGGGTTGTGTCAGGCCTATCCTTCTGTGTGGAGCATTGTGTGGGGGCCATTATACTATTTCAAGGCCTAGTAAGGTCCTTTATGCCATATGCAAGCCATTATACTATGTGAATGGCTGTGTGAGGTCCATGTTACTGTTTGGAAGGCAATTATACTGTGAGGTTGGCTAGTGAGGGCCTTCATACTGTGATGTAGTCACCATGGGGGTTTTATGCATTGTGGTTAGTACTGTAGGATCATCATACTGAATGTGGGCATGGTGTTGTAGAGGATTTCATTATGGGGTATCATACTGTATTTGTGGGGCACTTTTCTTGTCATACTTTATGGGGGCCATTAAAGGGGTTTCTTAGTGTGTTGGAACAGTTACGGGCTTCACTAGAAGTAAAATTACTTTGTAAGGGCTGCAAAGAAAAATTAAGTAGTTGAATCATAAATCAATAATAATAATGATAGTGAAGGAGACATAAGGAGTGAATACACAAAATATAATGAATGATGTAAAACTAAATGCATGAAATGAAAATATAGGAAAAATAAAAATGACATTATAAAAAACAGAATCCAATGACTTGATTAATGAGAGATGAAATAAGAACTGGATGCTGAACATGAAAGTGAATGAGTCAAGGTGGAAGATAAAACACTTTTGATGGGTGAGCCTTTGCGCAATATTCAATTGAGCATCTGGGTGATCGGGCATGCTTGTTACTTGATCGAGAATTGCAGGTGCTTGAGCGCCATGCTCAAGTCCTCGTCCCTCATCGTTGGCTACTTGCAGTACTGTGATTGTCTGACCACAGTGCATCATGGGGTCTATATAAGACCTGGTGAGATGATGCTGGGCACACTCTACCCTGGAAATAATGTAGGAAATGCTGCGCTGGAAGAAAAATAGGTTTTGATTTGAGGCACATAGATAGGGATTATTGCTTTATAGTCCTTGTTGCTGCACCCTAAAACCAAAAATTCCTTTTCAGGGCTAAAGTAAAGGAAATACCCTGTTTCCCCGAAAAGAAGACACTGTCTTATATTTTTTTTGCCCCAAAAAAAGCACTAGGTCTTATTTTCAGGGGGTCTCTTATTCTCGAGGATACATAGTACCCCCTACAAAAAGCAGACTGCCCCCCTTCCCCCTTCCCAGGGTCGTCATAATTACCAGCCCCTGGTATCTGTATAGCTCCCAGATCTCCCTGTGATCTCCCAGCAGGTATGCTGCACGCCTCCCCTGCATCTGGCTGACACACATACTTCAGATCACACACACACACACACACACACACACACACATCAGATAGCATACACTCATATAGACACACACACACACACACACACACATCATATTCCATATCAATTCTCCCTGTGATCTCTGTGCAGCACGCTGTCCTCCCCTGCATCTGACTGACACACATACATCAGAACACACACTCACACATCAAATAGCATACACACACACAAACACACATACACATACACACACACACATCATATAGCATACACTCATATAGACACACACACACACACACACACATCAGATTCCATATCATTCCTCCCTGTGATCTCTGTGCAGCACGCTGTCCTCCCCTGCAGCTGACTGAAACACATACATCAGAACACACACTCACACATCAAATAGCATACACACACACAAACACACATACACACACACACATCATATAGCATACACTCATATAGACACACACACACACACATCAGATTCCATATCATTCCTCCCTGTGATCTCTCTGCAGCACGCTGTCCTCCCCTGCAGCTGACTGACACACATACATCAGAACACACACTCACACATCAGATAGTACATACACACACACACACGCACACACATACACACACACATCACATAGCATACACTCATATAGACACACACACACACATATCAGATTCCACATCATTTCTCCCTGTGATCTCTGTGCAGCACGCTGTCCTCCCCTGTATCTGACTGACACACATACATCAGCAAATCAAAAAGGTCCATGGAGCCTCTGTTCGGAGTCTCAACAAAGAAACCAGCCAGATATCCCTCCGGGAAGGGCCCAGCCAAGGGGTGACTCTTTTTAGGAGACCACCATAACCACCATATTAAGTGGCCCTTTTAGTCAATATCCAACTTTTTGACAAGTTTAAAGATATGACAAGGGAAATACCAAGGTCAGGTATCCATCCACAGACAGCTGTTTCGGGGTATTGCCCCTCATCAGTGTGGAGTAGGATTCTGGCTGGGTGGGAGCAATGCCTAGTAGACCAACAAAACAAAACAATCACTGATCTCGGGGAGACCAGCCAGAGAAAACACTGCCGGCAGCCAGCGAGGGCGCTCAAGACAGTGAAATCCTGGGTACATTGCCCCCTGGGAAATATGCCAATCAAAAAAGGCCATGGAGCCTCTGTTAGGAGTCTCAACACATAAACCAGCCAGATATCCCTCCGGGATATCCCTGCACTCATATAGACACACACACACATATCAGATTCCATATCATTTCTCCCTGTGATCTCTGTGCAGCACGCTGTCCTCCCCTGTATCTGACTGACACACATACATCAGAACACACACTCACACATCAGATAGCATACACACACACACACACATCACATAGCATACAGTCATATAGACACACACACATCAGATTTCACATCATTCCTCCCTGTAATCTCTGTACAGCACGCTGTCTTCCCCTACATCTGACTGACCCACATACATCAGAACACACACTCACACATCAGATTCACATCATTCCTCTCTGTGATCTCCGGTGGGCGCTCCAGGCAGCTATGCTGCACTCCATCCTCCTCTGCCTACTGCTGACACTCACACATCAGAACACACACTCACACATCAGATAGCAGACACTCACACATCCAATCACATACACTCACACACACTCACGATATCACACATACAGTCATATGAAAAAGTTTGGGCACCCTTATTAATGTTAACCTTTTTTCTTTATAACAATTTGGGTTTTTGCAACAGCTATTTCAGTTTCATATATCTAATAACTGATGGACTGAGTAATATTTCTGGATTGAAATGAGGTTTATTGTACTAACAGAAAATGTGCAATCCACATTTAAACAAAATTTGACCGGTGCAAAAGTATGGGCACCTCAACATAAAAGTGACATTAATATTTTGTAGATCCTCCTTTTGCAAAAATAACAGCCTCTAGTCGCTTCCTGTAGCTTTTAACCCCTTCACGACCATGGACGGAAAGATCCGTCCTTGTGCCCTGTGCCTTAACGACCAAGGACGGATCTTTCCGTCATGACGTAATCGCGGGCACTGTGGTCCCGGTAATAGCAATCGGTGGAATTTTCCACCGTTTTCTAGAAGGAGGGGACCTCTGCTTGACCTCCCGAGGAGTGATTTCTCCACCCCGGACCTACGGTGCCTGTGATTGGCTGATTTGTGACAATGAGCCAATCACAGGCGTTGTAATGTCTCAGCTAATAAAAATAGCTGAAACATTGCAATTCAGCCCTGATCGGTGTTTCTATAACACTGATCATTGGCTGACCTTTAGTTCAACCCCCCCAGCTCTGATTGGAGGGATCGTCCTCGTGATCGAACCCTCCAATCACTGTGAATCGGGGTACTGGTGAACTGGCCGTGACCGCTCACCTCCGGTTCACTTCATCCTTGGATTGAAGCTGCTGAGAGCGATCCTGCTGCCGTGATCCTGCTGCCGTGATCCTCGGTGAGTATTGCCCCCAACCCATCCACTGCTGTTCCCCTCCCCATCGCCACTCTGCCCATCGCCGCTCTGCCCATCGCCGCTCTGCCCATCGCCGCTCTGCCCATCGCCGCTCTGCCCATCGCCGCTCTGCCCATCGCCGCTCCGCTTCACCGCCACCCCCGCACTGCCCGATCGCTGCCTCCGCCACCCCCGCACCGCTTCACCGCCACCCCCGCACTGCCCGATCGCCACCCCCGCACCGCTTCACCGCCACCCCCGCACTGCCCGATCGCTGCCTCCGCCACCCCCCGCACCGCTTCACCGCCACCCCCGCACTGCCCGATCGCCACCCCCGCACTGCCCGATCGCCGCCCCACCGCTGCCTCCGCCACCTCCGCACTGCCCGATCGCTGCCTCCGCCACCCCCGCACCGCTTCACCGCTACCCCCGCACTGCCCGATCGCCGCCCCACCGCTGCCTCCGCCACCCCACCGCTGCCTCCGCCACCCCCGCACTGCCCGATCGCCGCCCCACCGCTGCCTCCGCCACCTCCGCACTGCCCGATCGCTGCCTCCGCCACCCCCGCACCGCTTCACCGCTACCCCCGCACTGCCCGATCGCCGCCCCACCGCTGCCTCCGCCACCCCCGCACTGCCCGATCGCTGCCTCCGCCACCCCCGCACTGCTTCACCGCTACACCCGCACTGCCCGATCGCCGCCCCACCGCTGCCTCCGCACCATCGCCGCTCTGCCGCTGACCCATCGCCGCCCCGCCGCTGCCTCCGCACCATCGCCGCTGCTCCGGCCCACTGCTGCCACACGCCGCCCCGCCGCACGATCGCTGCTCCGCCGCTGCCTCCGCTCCGCACGCCCCATCGCTGCTGCCACCGCACCGTCGCTTCCCCGCACGCCCCACCGTACCATCGCTGCCTGTAATCGCAGGCCAGTGTTTGCTTCCCCTCCCCCAGCCATCTCTGCTGCCGATCCACCGCTGCCCCCCTTGCTCCCTCCACCCCCCCCCCCAAATCCACCGCTGTCCCCCTTGCTTCCTTCACCCCCCCCCCAATCCACCGCTGCCCCCCATGCTCCCTCCACCCCCCCACCCCCTCCAAATCCACCGCTGACCCCATGTCCTGACTCACCATCAGCTGCTTGGACAATGTGCTCCAATCTCTCCTGCTGCTGAGTGAGTATTGATCCTAGCTTCCTCCTTCACCCCCCCTTTCCTCCTTCACCCCCCCTTTCCTCCTTCACCCCCCCTTTCCTCCTTCACCCCCCCTTTCCTCCTTCACCCCCCCTTTCCTCCTTCACCCCCCTTTCCTCCTTCACCCCCATCGAATGTGACATACATAAATGTTTTTTTGTTTTTTTATTATTGTAATGGTCAGCCCAGTGCCAACATGGCAGTCTCGCATCACATAACTTGTCATGGCCGCCCGCTTCCCGGGCAGGAGCGTGCAGCCATGTACAAATACATGCTGCTGCACGCTTCTTACCAAGGAGCGGGCGGCTTTGCAAGGTGATGCGATGCGAAACTCACACGTGTGACTCTGGGCTTGGTGTCAGTTGCAGGTGCGTGTGTATTTTTTTTTTTTTTTTTTTTTTTTTTTTGCAAAATTCTGATATTCTCCTTTTTGTGTTTTTTTGTTTTTTTTTTTAGGTTTTTCCTGTTCAAACACACACATACCCAAACATTTGAATAAAGTTTTTCTTTGCACACCTACACACACACTCCACATACGATGTCCCGGTCTTCCCAATCTCAGAGGATGTATTCAGCCGAGGAGGCATATGCCATTGTTGCCTCCGAGACTGATAGCGAAGGAGATGACCCCACATTCCTTTGCTCCTCCCAGTCCTCTTCCTCCTCCAGTGCCGAGTAACCACCCAGAAGACGTCGTAGACTGATTCGTCCGGCGCCCAGTGGAGAAGACCCGGCGCCCAGTGGAGAAGACCCGGCGCCCAGTGGAGAAGACCCGGCGCCCAGTGGAGAAGACCCGGCGCCCAGTGGAGAAGACCCGGCGCCGAGCGTGAGTGATGCCCAGCCCAGCACTAGTGCTAGTGACCCCCAACCTAGCACTAGTGACCGGGAGTGGACCCCAGCCCCTGAAAATTTTGCACCACGGATTCCTGATTTTACTCCCCAATCAGGAATCCAGTTTGATACTAACAACCTTAGAGAAATAGAATTTTTCAAAGTCTATTTCTCTGAAGAGTTAGTTAGCCTCATGGTGGTGCAAACAAATCTTTATGCCCAACAATTTTTGGCCAAAAACCCTCGCTCATCATATTCTAGCTGGACCCCAACGGATTCAGTAGAAATGATGAAGTACTGGGGTCTGACTCTTCACATGGGGTTAGTGAAGAAGCCAGAACTTCGCCAATATTGGAGTGTTGATGTTTTATACAACACTCCAGTATTTGGTATGATTATGCCCCGCAGACGGTTTGAGGCTATCCACAGATTTTTGCATTTTAGGGACAATTTGGAGTGTCTTCCCCAAGATGACCCGAATTTTGACAGACTGTTCAAAATTCGTCCGGTCATCGAACACTTTAGCAAAAAGTTTGCTGAAGTGTACGTTCCCCGGAGGGAAATTTGTGTGGATGAGTCCCTCATCCACTTCAAGGGGAGACTGAAGTTCCGCCAGTACTTGCCCAGTAAAAGGGCAAGGTATGGCATTAAACTCTACAAGCTGTGCGAGAGTACCTCAGGGTACACTCACAGCTTTAGTGTTTACGAAGGGAAGGACATGCAGATCCAACCCCCAGAATGCCCACCTACTCTGGGGGTGAGTGGGAAAATTGTGTGGAATTTGATCCACCCACTGCTTGATAAAGGTTATCATCTGTACGTTGATAACTTTTATTCAAGCATCCCACTTTTCCAATCCCTCTCTTCCAGAGGTACCGCAGCTTGCGGTACGATCCGGAAGAACCAGAAGGGTCTTCCTGTGACGCTAATTGGGCAGCTGCTCCAAAAAGGTGAGAGCAGAGCCCAATGTAGCGACAACATGGTTGTAGTTAAGTTCAAGGACAAAAGGGATGTCCTTTTCTTGTCCACAATTCATGGTCCCGGCACCACTGCAACCAATGTTCGAGGTACGTCAGCACAGGTTCGCAAACCGGACTGTGGCTTGGCGTACAACAAACATATGGGAGGAGTTGATCTTTCTGATCAAGTCCTCCAGCCCTATAATGCCATGCGGAAGGTTAAGGTGTGGTATAAAAAACTGGCTGTGCACATCGTGCAGATGGCACTATACAATGCTTTCGTGCTCTCACGATGTACAGGCCAGACCAACACCTTCCTTCAGTTCCAGGAGGTAGTAATCAAGACCATGATTTTTGGAAGAGGAGAAGAAGAAGAAGCAGCAGCAGTTCCTACTACCTCTAGAACTGAAGGTTCCCGTGTGGTACCAGGGCAACATTTTCCTGGTGAGGTACCACAAACCACCGCACGAGGAAGAGCGCAGAAGAGGTGCCGGGTGTGCTATAAAAAAGGGCTGAGGCGGGAAACGAAGTATCAATGTGATACCTGTCCCGATAAACCCGGACTTTGTATGAGTGACTGCTTCAAAGTCTATCATTCGTCCGGGTACTAGCCCACCTAAAATTCCTGAGGCACACGACAAAGACGGTGACGTGACGCGCACTACAAGACAAAGACTGTGACCTGACGCACTACACGACAAAGACAATGACCAGACACACTACACGACAAAGACAATGACCAGACGCACTACACGCCAAAGACTGACCTGACGCACTACACGACAAAGACAATGACCAGACGCACTACACGACAAAGACTGACCTGACGCACTACACGACAAAGACAATGACCAGACACACTACACGACAAAGACGGTGACCTGACGCACTACACGACAAAGACGGTGACGTGACGCACACTACACGACAAAGACAATGACCAGACACACTACACGACAAAGACGGTGACCTGACGCACTACACGACAAAGACGGTGACGTGACGCACACTACACGACAAAGACAATGACCAGACACACTACACGACAAAGACGGTGACCTGACGCACTACACGACAAAGACGGTGACGTGACGCACACTACACGACAAAGACGGTGACCAGACGCACTACACGACAAAGACGGTGACCTGACGCACTACACGACAAAGACGGTGACGTGACGCACACTACACGACAAAGACGGTGACCAGACGCACTACACGACAAAGACGGTGACCTGACGCACTACACGACAAAGACGGTGACGTGACGCACACTACACGACAAAGACGGTGACCAGATGCACTACACGACAGACGGGGACGTGACGCACACTACACGACAAAGACGGTGACCAGACGCACTACACGACAAAGACTGTGACCTGACGCACTACACGACAAAGACGGTGACGTGACGCACACTACACGACAAAGACGGTGACCAGACGCACTACACGACAGACGGTGACCTGACGCACTACATGACAGACGGTGACCTGACGCACTACACGGCAAAGACGGTGACGTGACGCACACTACACGACAAAGACGGTGACCAGACGCACTACACGACAAAGACGGTGACCTGACGCACTACACGACAGACGGTGACCTGACGCACTACACGACAAAGATGGTGACGTGACGCACACTACACGACAAAGACGGTGACCTGACGCACAGTATACGACAAAAACGGTGACCTAACGCACACTACACGACAGTGACTTGACAAACCCTACACAACACAAATATAAAAATGACATACCATGTCCCTGAGAATACATCGCTCATTCCCTTTGGAGCCCTGCTGTGAGCCTATACAGTGGTTTTTCACCATATGTGAAGTATCGGCTTACTCAGGATAAAATGGACCCCAAAATTTGTTGGGAATTTTGTCCTGTTTCCCCTGTAAAAATTAAAAAATTGAGCCCAAAATAACATTTTTGTGCAAAAAAAAAGTACTTTTTTGTTTTTTCGGCTCAATATATGAAGCACATAAGGGTTATAAGTGCTCACTTCCCATCTATATTTATGCCTTGGGGGGTCTAGTTTCCAAAATGGGGTCACATGTGGGGATTGTCCACTGTTTTGGCACATCAGGGGCTCTCCAAACACAACATGGTGCGTCTAACAATTTCATCTAATTTTCCGTTCAAAAAGTCAAATGACGCACCTTCCCTTCGGAGCCCTGCCATACGCCCAAAGAGTGGTTTTCCGCCACATATGATGTATTGGCTTACTCAGGACAAAATTCCCAACAAATTTTGGGGTCCATTTTATCCTGTTTCCCCTGTAAAAATTAAAAAATTGAGCCCAAAATAACATTTTTGTGCAAAAAAAAGTACTTTTTTGTTTTTTCGGCTCAATGTATGAAGCACATAAGGGTTATAAGTGCTCACTACCCATCTATATTTATGCCTTGGGGGGTCTAGTTTCCAAAATGGGGTCACATGTGGGGATTGTCCACTGTTTCGGCACATCAGGGGCTCTCCAAACACAACATGGTGCGTCTAACAATTTCATCTAATTTTCCTTTCAAAAAGTCAAATGACGCACCTTCCCTTCGGAGCCCTGCCATACGCCCAAAGAGTGGTTTTCCGCCACATATGATGTATTGGCTTACTCAGGACAAAATTCCCAACAAATTTTGGGGTCCATTTTATCCTGTTTCCCCTGTAAAAATTAAAAAATTGAGCCCAAAATAACATTTTTGTGCAAAAAAAAGTACTTTTTTGTTTTTTCGGCTCAATGTATGAAGCACATAAGGGTTATAAGTGCTCACTACCCATCTATATTTATGCCTTGGGGGGTCTAGTTTCCAAAATGGGGTCACATGTGGGGATTGTCCACTGTTTCGGCACATCAGGGGCTCTCCAAACACAACATGGTGCGTCTAACAATTTCATCTAATTTTCCGTTCAAAAAGTCATATGACCTTCCCTTCGGAGCCCTGCCATGCGCCCAAAGAGTGGTTTTCTGCCACATATGAGGTATCTGTGTGCTCAGAAGAAATTGCACAACAAATGTCAGGGTCCATTTCATCCTCCTCCCATTGGGAAAATGCAATATTTGAGTCTAAATTTGCATTTTTGTAGCAAAAACTAAAATGTTCATTTTTTCCTTTCACATTGCTTTAGTTCCTGTGAAGCACCTGAAGGGTTAATGACCTTATGGAATGTGGTTTTGAGTAGCCTGAGGGGTGCCATTTTTGGAATGGTGTCACTTTTGGGTGTTTTCTTTCATGTAGGCCCCTCAAAATCAAATCAAATGTGATGTGGTCCCTAAAAAAAGTGGCTTTGTAAATTTTGTTGTAAAAATGAGAAATTTCTCATAAACTTTGAACCCCTATAACTTCCTTATGAAATTTTTTTTTTTCCCAAAATTGTTCTGATGTAAAGTAGACATGTGGGAAATGTTATTTATTAATTATTTTGTGTCATATGTCTCGTTGGTTTCAGAGCATAAAAATTAAAAGTTTGAAAATTACAAAATTTTCAAAATTTTCGCGAAATTTCCGTTTTTTTCACAAAGAAACGAAAAAAATAACGGCCTAAATTTACCACTAACATGAAGCCCAATATGTCACGAGAAAACAATCTCAGAATCACCAGGATCCATTGAAGCGTTCCAGAGTTATAACCTCATAAAGTGACACTGGTCAAAATTGCAAAAAATGGCCTGGTCTTTAGGGTCAAAATAGGCTTGGGGCTGAAGGGGTTAATGAGTTCCTGGATCCTGGATGAAGGTATATTTGACCATTCCTGTTTACAAAACAATTCCAGTTCAGTTAAGTTAGATGGTCGCCAAGCATGGACATCACGCTTCAAATCATCCCACAGATGTTCAATGATATTCAGGTCTGGGAACTGGGATGGACATTCCAAAACATTGTAATTGTTCCTCTGCATGAATGCCTGAGTAGATTTGGAGCAGTGTTTTGGATCATTGTCTTGCTGAAATATCCATCCCCTGCGTAACTTCAACTTCGTCACTGATTCCTGCACATTATTGTCAAGAATCTGCTGATACTGAGTTGAATCCATGCGACCCTCAACTTTAACAAGATTCCCGGTGCCGGCATTGGCCACACAGCCCCAAAGCATGATGGAACCTCTACCAAATTTTACTGTGGGTAGCAAGTGCTTTTCTTGGAATGCCGTGTTTTTTTGCCTCCATGCATAACGCCTTTTTGTATGACCAAACAACTCAATCTTTGTTTCATCAGTCCACAGGACCTTCTTCCAAAATGTAACTGGCTTGTCCAAATGTGCTTTTGCATACCTCAGGTGACTCTGTTTGTGGCGTTCTTGCAGAAACGGCTTCTTCGCATCACTCTCCCATACAGCTTCTCCTTGTGCAAAGTGCGCTGTATTGTTGACCAATGCACATTGACACCATCTGCAGCAAGATGAAGCTGTAGGTCTTCGGAGGTGGTCTGTGGATTGTCCTTGACTGTTCTCACCATTCTTCTTCTCTGCATTTCTGATATTTTTCTTGGCCTGCCACTTCTGGGCTTAACAAGAACTGCACCTGTGTTCTTCCATTTCCTTACTATGTTCCTCACAGTGGAAACTGACAGTTTAAATCTCTGAGACAATGTTTTGTATCCTTCCCCTGAACAACTATGTTGAATAATCTTTGTTTTCAGATCATTTGAGAGTTGTTTTGAGGAGCCCATGATGCCACTCTTCATAGGAGATTCAAATAGGAGAACAACTTGCAAGTGGCCACCTTAAAAACCTTTTCTCATGATTGGATACACCTGCCTATGAAGTTCAAAGCTCAATGAGGTTACAAAACCAATTTTGTGCTTTAGTAAGTCAGTAAAAAGTAGTTAGGAATGTTCAAATCAAGAAATTGATAAGGGTGCTCATACTTTTGCACCGGTCAAATTTTGTTTAAATGCGGATTGCACATTTTCTGTTAGTACAATAAACCTCATTTCAATCCAGAAATATTACTGAGTCCATCAGTTATTAGATATATGAAACTGAAATAGCTGTTGCAAAACCCCAAATTGTTATAAAGAAAAAAGGTTAACATTAATAGCGGTGCCCAAACATTTTCTTATGACTGTACTTGTACAATCGCGCGCACACATTCACAACATCCAGAGATACCACATGCTTCCGGCCATGTGATCATCCTCCAGGTCTTAGAAGCTCGCTGCACAGCGTCGCAGGTCCTTACGTGTGCCGAGAAGCAAGCAATATTGCTGGAAAGGGTAAGTGTGTATATGCGATCTGTAGTGTGTGTGTGTGTGTGTGTGTGTGAGAGATCTGATGTGTGTGTTCTGCCACAGGTCATTGATGCACTTACCTGCTCCCATTCGGCATCTGGTGAGTATGATCGGGGAATCTTCTCTCTTCTTTCTTTAGGGGATGTCCGTTGTCTATAATGAAGTGTCCTGCAGGATTCAAATACTCACAGACTAATGGCAGAAGATGTAAACTGCCCAAGCCAAAAAACTAATGCACTGCCAGGATGCAGCAAGACCTCCATTAAATGGAGGCATCACAGGTGCAAAAGGAGCTTGATGGTAAAATTGCACACTTGTGGCTTGCATAGGACACTGTTCACACATGTAGGTTCACAGTATCTGGTAAGCAGCCTATTAGTTACGCCCATCCCAATAGATTTGGGTTCTCCCCTTTGCGGGTCAGAGTCAAGATGGCATGCACTAGGGAAGAGAAGTGCAGGATGAATTGCCTATAGTAATTATCGAATCCCAGGAATCACTGGATAGCCTTCAGCCCGTCCGGACGGCTGTCACCTTTTCCGGGTCCATCTTCAGACTGGTTTCAGAGACTATATAGCCTAGAAAAGGCAACAAGGTTTGTTGGAACAGGCACTTTCTCGAGTTTTTACAACAAAATTCCACATAAACATGACTAAAATGTCAAAGCCATGTAATCATAAGAACTTCAAAGGACATTGAGAGTAGCATCCAACTCCAAATAATAATGATAAACAAGAGGAAAGGAGTATAGCACCACAATAAGAATGAAACAATTTAGTGAAAAATTACAAAACTTTTATTTTAAAAAATGCAATCGATCAACACAAAATTGTTGATCCATAAAAATTACCACAATCGGCAATGATTGGTGTATAACAATATTGTACCTCAAATTATGTACATCAGGGGTCTCAAACTCGGCTGGGTGTATGAGCCGCACAGAGGAAAAAAATAATTTGGGGAGCCGCATTCTTTGCGGGACAAAGTGACAATTTTATTGGTACCATATATATTTTTTTACACACCTTTGGATCAGTGATTTTCAACATTTTTCACTTGTTTATTAGAACAAATGTGCACATTCTTTGGTTAAATATAAAAAAAAAAAAAAAAATTGATGGTAAAAAAAGTCATGCCTTATTTTTTTTTTTTACATTTTATCCCTTTCTTGCCCACCTTGTCCCCATCCTATAGACTTGTGCCCACCTTCTCCCCATCCTATAGTCATGTGCCCACCTTGTCCCCATCCTATAGACATGTGCCCACCTTGTCCCCATCCTATAGACATGTGCCCACCTTGTCCTTATTCTATAGACATGTGCCCACCTTGTCCTCATCCTATAGACATGTGCCCACCTTGTCCCTATTCTATAGACATGTGCCCACCTTGTCCCCATCCTATAGACATGTGCCCACCTTGTCCCCATCCTATAAACATGTGCCCACCTTGTCCCCATCCTATAGTAATGTGCCCACCTTGTCCCTATTCTATAGTAATGTGCCCACCTTGTCCCCATCCTATAGACATGTGCCCACCTTGTCCCTATTCTATAGTCATGTGCCCACTTTGTCCCCATCCTATAGACATGTGCCCACCTTGTCCCTATTCTATAGTCATGTGCCCACTTTGTCCCCATCCTATAGACATGTGCCCACCTTGTACCTATCCTATAGACCAAATAATAATGATAAACAAGAGGAAAGGAGTATAGCACCACAATAAGAATGAAACAATTTAGTGAAAAATTACAAAACTTTTATTTTAAAAAATGCAATCGATCAACACAAAATTGTTGATCCATAAAAATTACCACAATCGGCAATGATTGGTGTATAACAATATTGTACCTCAAATTATGTACATCAGGGGTCTCAAACTCGGCTGGGTGTATGAGCCGCACAGAGGAAAAAAATAATTTGGGGAGCCGCATTCTTTGCGGGACAAAGTGACAATTTTATTGGTACCATATATATTTTTTTACACACCTTTGGATCAGTGATTTTCAACATTTTTCACTTGTTTATTAGAACAAATGTGCACATTCTTTGGTTAAATATAAAAAAAAAAAAAAAAATTGATGGTAAAAAAAGTCATGCCTTATTTTTTTTTTTTACATTTTATCCCTTTCTTGCCCACCTTGTCCCCATCCTATAGACTTGTGCCCACCTTCTCCCCATCCTATAGTCATGTGCCCACCTTGTCCCCATCCTATAGACATGTGCCCACCTTGTCCCCATCCTATAGACATGTGCCCACCTTGTCCTTATTCTATAGACATGTGCCCACCTTGTCCTCATCCTATAGACATGTGCCCACCTTGTCCCTATTCTATAGACATGT
Organism: Anomaloglossus baeobatrachus; assembly: GCF_048569485.1. Classification (NCBI taxonomy): domain Eukaryota; kingdom Metazoa; phylum Chordata; class Amphibia; order Anura; family Aromobatidae; genus Anomaloglossus; species Anomaloglossus baeobatrachus. The sequence continues at coordinate 202,382,177 of NC_134355.1, read as the reverse complement.
GCCCACCTTGTCCCCATCCTATAGACATGTGCCCACCTTGTCCCCATCCTATAAACATGTGCCCACCTTGTCCCCATCCTATAGTAATGTGCCCACCTTGTCCCTATTCTATAGTAATGTGCCCACCTTGTCCCCATCCTATAGACATGTGCCCACCTTGTCCCTATTCTATAGTCATGTGCCCACTTTGTCCCCATCCTATAGACATGTGCCCACCTTGTCCCTATTCTATAGTCATGTGCCCACTTTGTCCCCATCCTATAGACATGTGCCCACCTTGTACCTATCCTATAGACATGTGCCCACCTTATCCCTATCCTATAGACATGTGCCCACCTTGTCCCCATCCTATAGACATGTGCCCACCTTGTCCCCATCCTGTAGACACGTGCCCACCTTGTCCCCATCCTATAGACATGTGCCCACCTTGTCCCTATTCTATAGACATGTGCCCACCTTGTCCCTATTATATAGACATGAGCCCACCTTGTCCCTATTCTATAGTAAGGTGCCCACCTTGTCCCCATCCTATAGACATGTGCCCACCTTGTCCCTATTCTATAGTAAGGTGCCCACCTTGTCCCTATTCTATAGTCATGTGCCCACCTTGTCCCTATTCTATAGTCATGTGCCCACCTTGTCCCTATTCTATAGTCATGTGCCCACCTTGTCCCTATTCTATAGTCATGTGCCCACCTTGTCCCTATTCTATAGTAATGTCCCCATCATGTAGTAATGGGGGGGGCAGTGGCGGCGGCGGGTGAAAGGGGGCGCTATAATTTACCGATCGCTCTCGGCTTTCTTACACCCACAGATGCCGGAGTGAAGCTGAGGGGGGCGGTCTCTGGCCCCAGATCCACAGTGATTGGACAGATCGGTCACAAGGCCGGTCTCTCCAATCAGAGCTGGGGGCGGGTGAAACAGAGGTCACCCAGCTCCAGCCAATGATCGGTGCTACAGCTGCACTGATCAGGGCTGGATTTCAATGTTACAGCCATTTTCAATGGCTGTAACATTACAGTGGCTGTGATTGGCTGACGAACGCCGCACAGCCAATCACAGCCTCCGTAGGTCCGGGGAGGGGACACCAGCCCTCCTGAGGTTCCCTCCTCCCCGAATCTAAGGTATTTGCTATTGGCAATGCAAACGGCGATCTCAGCCACCGGGGCTGCGATTTCACCATGACCTACTGGGTATGTCATGGGTCCTTAAGTACCAGGGAGCCATAACATACCCAGTACGTCATAGGTCGCTAAGGGGTTAATGTGCCGTCCTTCACATACACAAAAAATAAACACCATTCTTCTCACCTGTCCCGCGTTCCCTTGGCTCTTAACCTCTGCTTCGTGCGGCCCCCAGGCCCGTGCCCCGGTGACTATCGCAGCAGCTGCAGGGACCGCAGCCACTGGCAGCGATTTATGTCAGATGAATGTTTTGACGGCGCTGCGCGCGCACAGTCCTTGCTTCTGAGAGCGCAGCGCCGGCAAAACACTCATCTAACAAAGTGCAGACAGTGGCTGCGGCCCCTGCACCGGCCACGATAGTGAACAGGGGCACAGGCCTGGGGGCTGCACGAAGCAGCCTGACGGGCCGCATGCGGCCCGCGGGCCGAGTGTTTGAGAGCCCTGATGTACATGGAGTGCTAGAATAGGCAAACCATTAAGAAAGTATCAGGAGGTCTATAACAGTAGAAATCCAAAAAATAGTGAGTGCCTCACATGACCTGTATGATCTGATTACTGGTCAGGCTAGGATCCAATAAGAGCACAGAACATTATATGACCAAAATTGAGGGGTACATCAAGGGGTCACAGCACCAAAAAATTGTATGCATACATATCAGAGGTTACAATTCTGTATGTTGTGCATATATGCATAAACTGACCAGGAATCAGAAATCAAAAAAAGAAAGTCAAACCATATTGAGGCATACTAACATTTTGCAAGATGGCAACATCAACAGGTCACAAAAAAGACTAAGAGGAAAAGGAGCTAACTTACGTTTCACATACAAAGATTAAAATGTATGTAGCTTCATCAGAGGTCCTTGGAAGAAATGGAAATGAGATTGGCAAGGCAGTGGACAGGAATCTTATGTTGATCCATCACAGACTGTTGGATAAAGTTCCCAGCGGAACCAGAATCCAGGAATGCATGCTCGGTAAACTGAATGAAACTGCAGGACAGAGATACAGGAATATGGGGGAAAGAAAAGGACTTGGCGTGACCTAGGGTGGCCTCTCTGATGGACCCTCCATGGGCTCTTACGGGGTAGTAGGCTTGGTGGAAGTAGGCAACATTGGTATCTGGAAGGTGGTCGCCAGATGCGAGGTTCTCCTCTCACGGGTAACTTCTCTGGCATGCTCCTGGAAGGAAGCGTAAATCAATACGGGTTGCCAGGTAGATTAGATTCTCCAAGGTGGAAGGTACATCCCGGCCAGCTAGTTTGTCCTTGATTCTTCCGTACAATCCTTCCCAGAAGGCGGCTACCAACACGTAATTGATCAATTTGAGTTCTGAGGACAGGGTGCCTAAAGGGTACTTTACACGCTGCAATTTCGTTACCGATATCGCTAGCGAGCGTACCTGCCCCCGTCGGTTGTGCGTCACGGGCAAATCGCTGCCCATGGCGCACAATATCGCTAACACCTGTCACATGAACTTACGTTACCTGCGATGTTGCTGTTGCCGGCGAACCACCTCCTTTCTAAGGGGGCAGTTCGTGCGGCGTCACAGCGACGTCACACGGCAGCCGTCCAATAGCAGGGGAGGGGCAGAGGTGAGCAGCTGAAACATGCCGCCCACCTCCTTCCTTCCTCATTGCTGGTGGACAGAGATAAGGAGATTTTCGTCGCTCCTGCGGTGTCACACATAGCGATGTGTGATGCCGCAGGAACGAGGAACAACATCGCTACTGACCAGACGATTTTTCATAAATAAATGACCTCTCTCAGACAAACGATTTTTGCCTCTTTTGCGATCGTTTAAGGTCGCTCCAGCCTGTCACACTCTGCGATGTCGCTAGCGACGCCGGATGTGCATCACAAACACCGTGACCCCGACGATATATCGTTAGCGATATCGCAGCGTGTAAATGGCCCTTTACTCTAAAGTGTACTGTCCCACAGTGAAATTACCCTGGCGGATTCTCATGAGCAAAGATGCAGTAGAGGAGAAACGTCCTGGCTCATCGAACACCTTGCGGAAGGTGGCTAGGAAGGTGGACAGATTTTGGATGATCGGATTTTTCTTCTCCCAGAGAGGATTCATTCATGCCAGGACCCGACTGGTCAGATGCGACCATGATGATAAATGCCACCTTGGAGCGGTCAGTCACCAGTTGCAGGGGTGACAGCTCAAACTGCAAGGAGCACTGGTTCAGAAATCCACGGCACAATCTAGGGTCACCTCAATACATTGGTGGGGAGCCTAGGCGCGATCTGGAAATGCATGTAGACGATTCCACAGGTTCATGAGTAGCAGAGGAAGCCAGGTTCTGCAGTACGTACAGATGGGAGTCCACAGACGCCATGTATTCGGACATGCGTCTCTGAGCCTCATGCTGGGGAAAAGTTCCCTCTGCATTTTGACAAGCTGGGGGGTATCCGAGGATCCGGAGGCTTGCATGAATGCCAGATCGGATTCAACAGACTTCATGTGTGCCACTAGCTTTGCCTGGGTCTCTCGTTGGCGGGACAGCTCTTGCTGCATGTCTGCCAGGCAGGTGGGCTTGGTCCCAGCAAAGTTCATGGTCTGATACAACTGTTACGGTCACCGACCCACTGGACCGTGCACCAGCCTCGCCCAAAGGTGCAAGCAGCAGCGAACCACTACACAGACACTGTGTGGTGCACCAGCGTAAGATGTAAATGCATGGCAGCCCGTGTTCTTTGGGTCATAGGCAGTATTTCTCTTCCTCCAAACATGGTGAGTTGAGTTAAGGCCAAAGAGCTGAATTTTTGTCTTATCTGACCACAGCACCTTCTCCCAATCACTCTCAGAATCATACAGGTGTTCATTGGCAAACTTCAGATAGGCCTGCACATGTACCTTCTTGAGCAGTGGGACTTTGCGTGCTCTGCATGATTTTAAGCTATTATGGCATAATGTGTTACCAATGGTTTCCTTGGTGAAAATGGTCCCAGCTGCTTGAGATCATGAACAAGTTCGCCGAGTGTCGTTTTAGGCTGATCTCTCACCTTCCTCATGACCCTTGATACCCCACGAGGTGAGATTTTGCACGATGCCCCTGAGCAATGTCGATTGACATTCATTTTGTATTTCTTTCATTTTCTTACTATTGCACCAACAGTTGTCATCGTCTCAAACAGCGTCTTACTTATGGTTTTGTAGCCCATTCCAGCCTTGTGCAGGTCTATGATCTTGTCCCTGACATCCTTAGAAAGCTCTTTGGTCTTGCCCATGTTGTAGAGGTTAGAGACTGACTGATTAGTTGAGTCTGTGGACAGGAGTTTTTTATACAGGTGACAATTTAAACAGCTGTCTTTAATACAGGTAATGAGTTGATAAGGAGCGTCTAAGTGGTCTGTAGGAGCCAGAACTCTTAATGGTTGGTAGGGGATCAAATACTTATTTCTCTCTGCAAAATGCAAATAAATTTATACAATATGCTTTTCTTGATTTTATTTTGGATACTCTATATCTCACTGTTAAAATCAACCTACCATTAAAATTAAAGCCTTGTCTTGTCTTTGTCTTTCCGTCAATGTATATCACTTCTATTCCCTATTAATACTGCTGTTTGCTGCATTCAGTGTAAGGATAGCTAAGGGATAAGGGATACATTTGAATTACAGGCATATAGGCAGGGATTATAGCCTTAAAGTTCTGGCTGCTGCCCCCTAAAACCAAGACTCTTGTCAGGGCTACATATATTGTATTCAATATTAATACCGCTGTTTTCTGCAATAAGTACAGGGACAGCTGCTCAAGGAGGGATAGGTTTATATTACATGCATGCAGACAAAAGTCCATTGTTAGGGCTACATCTATTATATTCCTTATTAATACCATAAAGTTTACAACGCATATATTATCTGACTACTTTAATATGTGCAAGACATGCGATAAGGCGTGGGGAAGAGTACGTGCTGCTGATGGTGCAAACAGAGACCGAAGTCATGCGCCAGGCGAAACAGTGCCTTCTGCGAGAACACAATTAACACACTCATCCAAAAGACCTATCTTCCTGTCCCACTTTGATGGGGTGCAGGACCCCATTCTTGAAGCCAGTGTACACAGGTGGTCGGTTGGATGGCAGATAATGCTTCCAGTCTGTTTTCCAGCACCACCTTTCATCCACACCATCCACTCTCACTAGCCAGGAGTCTGCACCACATAATCCTCTGTCATGGTGTTTACAAAAAAAGCTAGGGACAGGGACTCATTGACTGTCCCTCAAGCTAAGGGACCCGAGCTATCCCTGATCTCAGAGTTACAGGTGAGGATGTCCAAGCCTACATCTTGGCCCTTTTCCTGACTAGGCCTGATCTTATATCTCCTCATCCCAACCCCAGGGCAGGACCAGGACAGAAGTGATTAAGGCAACAGAAATAGACAAACAGGGGAAGCCAAAACTCTGTCTCATGGCATGGTCACAGAGAGGAATAAGAAACTAAACGTTAAGAAGGAAAATAAAAGCAGAGAGGAAACAAGACAATGGGAGAACTCCACAGCAACTTCAAGCACAAAGCAATACAATCACCAGCAGGATTGGGACACATTAGCAGACATACAACATAGCAATAAACTATAGTCAGCGTGCGAGGACAGGTTTCAACATCTTAAATAGAAAGAGAGTCAATGTGATTGGCTTCCAACAACATATGATCTCAGACATAACAAGCAGGCTAGCAGAGGTTAACTTTTACTAGCCTAATAATGAATGAGCCCACAGCTGGTTGGCACCTGGACCTGCCTGTGTAGTTAAGAAGCACCAGAGAAACCATAGGGTGAAATGTCAGAATCTGAAATGTTAATATGACCAGCATCTGATCTGATGCCGCCTGGACAATGGGTTAGTTTTGTGCAAAACTCCTAGTGACAACGTCACCCTGATCCTCCTTCCTCCCAACATAGGGAGTGCAAAAAGATAAGTAATCCCACACTCAGACACTCCTAGGAGCTCTTTACATAACCATTTTTTATTCTGGCTTCTCGCCTTGCACGTTTCAAGAAGGACATGAGGTGATCATATGTAGTGATGCCCAAATATTTGAGTAGAGAAGAGCAAACTTGTTTGAAAAAGGCTTGTCAATCTCAAATTCAGCACTAGCCTAGGCTCGTTTGGTTTGTGATCGAATTCACAAACACTTTTCTCAAAAATCGGCAAAGTCTGGCTTTATTCGATCACTGTTCTCGTTTATACTATTGCAGAAACCATCCACTTCTGGCACCATGACAGCCATGTCAAGTATTGTCATAGCTGTGATTGGCCTGCTAAAAAAAGGAAGCAAAATGGTTAAAGCAGGACTACTTCACTCATTATCCCTCATACATATTCACTGCTTCCTCCGCCCACCGTCAGTGACAGCATCTGTGATTGGCTGTAGTCATTCTGGGAATAATGTTGTTAGAGTATTATGTGGATTAAAAGCGTGAAAATAACACTTACTGAGGTTTCCCGCAACTGTCACAATACTTCCGGGTTCACTCATTAAATCTCATACATATTCACTGCTTACCCCGCCCACTCTCTTAGCTGGCATCTGTGATAGGCTGCAGTCAGACTGCTGGTGTTCTGGCGTCACTGATTGGTTGCCCTCACAGTAGCTGTCTTCCTGCTGAGTGAATTGTAAATATAGATAAATAAATTAGAAAAATGGCGCACAGCCTCCTGTGTACTGATACCCAGTTGTTTGTGTTTATTTCTTTTCACTTACAGGATTAGTAATGGGAGGTCTTCTAATCTGGGGCTTAGTGGCAGATGTGATCTGTCATTAAGGCTAAGGACACACATCCGGCTTTTCTCCCGTTTGTCGGATCCGGCGCACACCTGTACAGTGTATACAGTACAGTGGCTGCGCTGCAACTTCCTGGTCACATGCTCCAGTGTACTGTACAGAGTGTATGGGAGAGTGCCGGATCCGACAAATGGGAGAAAAGCCGGATGTGTGTTCTTAGCTTAACCCCTTTTATTACCCTGATTTCCACCCCACCAGGGCAATCAGACTGAGCTGGGTAAAGTGGCGGAATTTTCGCATCTAATAGATGTGACAATTCTGGGTGACTACAAGCTGCTATTTCTAGACTGGGGGGCAATAACCATGGGCTTCCCCAGCCTGAGAATTCTAGCCCTCAGCTGTCTGCTTTATTTTTGTTGAGTATCAAAATTTGGGGGGACTGCACATCATTTTTTAAAATTGATTAACAATTAAAAAATATAAAGAAAGTTGCATGGAGTCCCTCGTATTTTGATACATAGCCAAGATATCACGCACAGTTGGGGGATGCAGCCTGTAGCCATCTGCTTTATCTGCGCTGGGTATGAATATACAGGGGACCCAGCGCCAATTTTTTTTTAATTGATTTATTTTTAAACTCCATTAGGAGACCCAGACAGCGTGTATGATTTCAACCAATCACAGATATTGTCACACAGGGTGAGGGTAGCAGTGCATATGTATGAGAGTTAATGAGCGGACCCGGAAGCAATGTGATAGCTACATGGGAGATTCGCTAAGTATAACTGTTCTGCTTTATTCCTTATTTTCTTTCTTTCCCCTAGCCTTTACTAACACCAGCTCCCCTACCCAGCTCTTAATAACACATAGGTTTTGCTTCCCATTGAATTCAATGGTGTTTGGATATGTTCGTGGAACTGTTTGTTTAACTCTTCAGTGAACACCAGGAAAGTCGGCAAACTTGAACCGAATCTTGACAGGTTCGCTCATCTCTATATTTGAGCAGGCATGGTCTTAAGAAGACAACGGCATGGAACGGCAATTAGGGTCTCAAGTGGTAGCTAATTATGAGAAATTGCTGCTAACAAGTGATGTTGTTAAGTCAACAAGTCAGGAGGAGGACCAGAGTGCAGAAGTGGAAGACAAGATGGTGAATGGTGAAGTCACTGACCCAACCTGGGAATGAGGCATGCAAAGCAAGAACAGGAGTGTTGATGTGGCGCTCCTGAGGTGTCAGGTGTCAAAGGGTATTGCATCCAATAACAGGTGAGTGCTAACCCTGGGTTCCTGGAAGACAAGTTCCGGTAAATACCATTCAAACACACACACATCCATGCCCTTTTCCCCAGACTGGATAACAGGCTAGAGACGGATCTGATGGATGGCCACCTATTGGTCAGGACTTATCCAGTCCGCTAGTCAGAAACCTGGAAGGAGGAGGAGCTAGTCAGTGCAGTTGACGGGAGATGGACATCTTGACATGGAGTCAGATAGACAGTCAGTCAGAAGTTGACGTTCAGACAGAAAGTGTAAAATGGCTTGTTGGGCTCAAGGTGTATGGTTGCCAGGGAGAGTACGGTGTGAGTACTCACGGGACCAAGCACCGGCGGGGTGCAGAGCACTAGTTCAGGAAGACGCTTCAAGCTCACCTGATAATTCTGCCCGGTGAGAGAATCATCAGGGTTCCTCATCAACGTTAGTGTCCGGGGTACAGCAGCAAAGAGGGAACCCGGGAACTGGGACAGAGGTCCAACCCAAGAGAGGTTCAAGCTGCCTTCCATATGGGCCAGAACTGTGACAACAGGAGGGGACCCCAGAACGCTTCAGGCCACAGGGACCCACCAACTACAGACGGGTGCATGGAAGTAATGCTCACCAGGTCACTACACTGGCACTGGGATCAAGAGATCAGCACCAGCCGGGTTGCAGCTACTCAGAGCCAGTGAGTAAAGAACAAGTTAAACTGCCACCCCTGTGTTGTCTGAATTCTTCCTACACCTCTGCATAACCAACTTTAACCATACTACAACCGTCATCCTCCCCTGGGGCCTAGCTCTACTTGCGGAGGGTCATAACATCCAAGGTGCTCAATACCACCAGCCCCAGCAGTGAGAGACTTTGCAACAGCGGCTTTCCCATATAGCCACATACCGCAAGTGGCATCACGAAAAACACTTTATTTTTATTTTTCCTTTTATTTACCCTTTTTATTAAGCGACCCCCCAGGGTCACGGAACCGGGCACCGGCCATTCCCGTGACACGTCTCAGCTCACACCCACAGGCCCAAACACTAAACATGCACATTTCCAGACTGCTTTCCCTGGAAATATTCCTGTTTAGGTATGTGGACCCTGAGGCTTTCCGCAACCTCATGGTGGGGATCATCTCTCAGTATTAAGTCCCCTGCAGCCACTATTTCTTCCCGTGTGCTGTTCTGCTTTACACAAACATTTGTCCCATAACATCACCCATGCTCTGACCAACATAGTTACTGGGAAGGTACACTTAACCACTGACACGTGGACAAGTGCTTGTGGCCAAGGAAACTACATTTCCCTGATGGTACGCTGGGTGAATCTTGTGGAGGCCAGGACCAATTCAGAATCTTGGAACGGCACACGTGCAACTGACACCGAGGATTGTGGGTCCTAGTTTCCCCCACCTCCTACACCAGTTCTTGCACTCTCTCTTCCTCATCCTCCATCTCCAATCTGTCAAACTGTTGTCCAAATCAGTCACAAGCTGGAAGGACTGAAGCACGTAATTCACTGCCCCTTAGTAGTGTTTGGACTGTCTGTCAACAACCATATTCACCTGCAGCAACCAATTCTGCATTATTTAATCCCGATGTGCACAGTTAATGATTGGAGACAGTTGCTAAACAGGTACATAGGAGCCTTTTTCCACCTATAATCCCATTTGCAGGTTTAATCCTTTCTTTATATACCAGCCTGTTGCATTTAATGGGTAACATCCAAACCATCATGGAACATCAATTTTTTTCAATGGTCTCCTGATGAACCTGTTGTCCAGGAGAAATAGGCCACGCCTGTATTATGGAAATTCACCATCTAGCGAAGTAACCATTTACATATTTTTATCCTAATGATATCTTGCATTGGCACTTTATGTAAGCTCGTACTGTATATTGAGTTAATGTTGGTATTTGACTCTAATCCATTGTCTTGAACCGGTGTTTGATGCATTTCAACTGTGGACCAATTATTGTTTCAAACACTGTTTTATATATACAGTTAAGTCGATATATATTTGGACACTGACAATTTTTTTTTACCTGTTGATGGAAACATATTCAAGTTATAATTATATAAAGGACATGGACATGACTTTTAACTTTTATTTGAGGGTATCCACATGATAAAGGGTTTAGGAGTTTCATATCCTTTACATGTGCAGCCCTGGTTTTAAAGGGCCTAAGAGTAATTGGACAATTGACATTCAGGCTGTTTCTTAGGCAGGTGTGGGCAATTTCTTTGTTATTTCATTCTCAAGTAAGCACATAAAAAGCCTGGAGTTGACTTGACGTGTGGTGCTTGCATTTTGAAGTTTTTGCAGAGAAGTAAATATGCAATCAAAGGAGGCCTCCATGCAAGTGAAACAAGCCATCCTTCATTTGCGAAAACAGAAAAAAAACTTGTGAGAAATTGCTACTATATTAACAGTGGTTAAATCTACAGTTTGGTACATCCTGAGAAAGAAAACAAGCATTGATGACCTAAACAATGCATAAAGCCTGGACGCCCACGAAAGACAACAGTGGTGGATGATCACAGAATAATTGCCATGGTGAAGAGAAACCCCTTCACAACATCCAACTAAGTGACCAACACTGTCCAGGATGTAGGCGTATTAATATCAAAATCTGCCATAAGGAGAAGACTGCATTAAAGAAAATACAGAGGGTTCACTGCATGGTGCAAGCCAGTCATAAGCCTCAAGAATAAGAAGGCTAGATTGGACTTTATGAAAAAAAATCTTAAAAAAACAGCACAGTTTGAAAAAATATTTATTGGACAGATGAAACCAAGATCAACCTCTACCTGAATGAATGATAGAAAGAAAAAAGTATGGTAAAGGCATGGTAAAGCTCATGATCATAAGCATACCACATCCTCTGTAAAACACGACGAAGGCAGTTTGATGTCTTGGGCATGCAGAAGTTCCTAGTGTTTATTGATGATGTGACGCAGGACAGAAGCAGCCGGATGAATTCTTGGGTTTTCAGAGACCTACTGTGTGCTCAAATCCAGCCAAATGCAGCCAAACTGATTGGTCAGCGTTTCATCATACCAATGGACACTGACCCAAAATATAAATCTAAAGCATCGCAGGAGGTTATTAAAGCAAAAAAGTGGAATATTCTTGAATGGCCAAGTAAGTCACCTGATCCCAACCCAATAGAGCCGCATTTCACTTGTTACAGACTAAACTTCAGACAGAAAGGCCCACAAACAAACAGCAACTAAAACGGCTGCAGTAAAGGCTGGCAGAGCATAAACAAGGAGGAAACAAAGCGTCTGGTGATGTCTATGAGCTCAAGGCTTCAGGCAGTCATTGCCAAAAAGGGTTTTCAACCAAGTATTAGAAATTAACATTTTATTTCCAAATATTTAATTTGTCCAATTACTTTTGAGCCCCTGAAATGAAGGGATTGAGTTTACAAAATGCGTTAGTTCCTCACATTTTTATGCAATCATTTTCTTAAAGCTGAAAGTCTGAACTTTAACTGCATCTGAATTGATTTGTTAAAAATTCATTGTGGTACTGTACAGAACAAAAATTTGAAAAATGTCTCTATCCAATTATATATGGACTTAAATGTATATATATATATATATATATATATATATATATATATATATTCTTTGATTCTGGGCATTATTTTGTTTATTGATATTGACTCATCAGTGCCAATTGTGGATTTTAGATATCTTTTTTTTTTTGTAGTGGATTTTATATTCACAAGGTGTTGCACTTGTCACTTTATATTATTCTTATATAGAGACATCCTAGGGAGCAGGAGGGAAAGTCAATGTTCGCGGCTAAGTAAGGTATTACATTAGGGCTTTATAGATGGCATATTGTGCATTATTTATATATCCATCATATAGCTCATAGATGTACATTATGTTTATACTCACGCTATAGCTCCTCCTGGTTGGTTCCCCAGAGGGGTGTAATTTGATTATAAATTGTGAACATTTGATGAGGATTCGGCTTTTCGTGCACTCAGGGACTCAAGAAATGGAGACCGCAAACTATTCCTGGGATATTGGCAAACGTAGGGGAAATTGCACAACAAATTGCATTATCTCCTGTTTCCTGTTTGTTTGAAAAATTTGGGTTAAAGCAATATTTTTATGGTTAAAAATTCATTTTTTCATTTTCACGGCTCAACAATATAAAATTTTGTGAAGTACCTGGGGGTTCAAGGTACTCACCAAACATAATAGTAATAATAATAATAACCATAATACGTTTTATTTCTATAGCGCCAACATATTACGCAGCACTTTACAATTCAGAGGGGACATGTACCGACAATATGAGACAATAGAAAATAACAAAATTAAGATACCAATAGGAGTGGGCCCTGCTCATAAGCTTACAATCAATGAGGGAATAGGAGAGGCACAAAAGGTGAAGGGGAGGGTGAGCTTGTCATATATGGTCCAGCCATCGATTTAATAGGGGATTCAAAACCAGCTGCGTGGTCCAGTTGCCAGCCAGAATTTATACAGGTACAGAGTGTAAAAAAGTACATGGATAGGAAGCAACCAGAAGATACAAGGGACAAGTATTGGAAGTAAATTTTATGAAGGGCAGAAAGAGACTAGATTAGATCAGGGTGATGAGGTGATAGGCTAGTCTAAAGAAATGCGTTTTTAGGGCCTGCTTAAAGGTGTGGATGTTGGGAATTAATCGGATTGTTCTTGGTATTGTGTTCCAGAGCATAGGCGCAGCTAGTGAGAAATCTTGAAGATGGGAGTGGAAGGTTTGAATTGCTGAGGATATCAGTCTTAGGTCATTAGCAGAACAGAGATCACGGGTGGGGTGATAGACAGAGATGAGGAAGGAGATGTAGGGTGGTGCGGAACCGTGGAGAGCTTTGTGGATCAGAGTGATAAGTTTGTTGGATTCTGTAGTGGATAGGCAACCAATGCAATGACTGGCACAGAGCAGAGGCATCAGTGAAGTGCTTGGAGACAAAAATGATCCTGGCTGCGGCATTCAGAATGGATTGGAGAGGGGAGAGTTTAGTAACAGGGAGACCAATTGTGAGGGTAGGCCTGGGCTATAGGTCATTTGCCCAGATGTAATAAGATTATCTGTGTGTGTAAATAATCAAAGTATAGATGTCGTTGCATAATTATCTGTGTGTCTATATGATAATTGCATAGAAGCTTTATAATATGATTCTAAGATGTGCATACAGGAATGTGTTAGCTAGATAATCAATCCAAAATGAACAATGAACAAAGAGTTATTTAGAATATACTAAGAGAATCTGTAATCAGTTAGTTCTCACCATGTGAGATGTGGAATGTGAATGTGGGAGGTTAACTCCTCGTTCTTGCTCAGCAACATGTTAACAAAGAAGTATTTAGTAGCTGGTTTAAGCTGGTATAAGGAAGCCAGAAACAGGCTGATGACGTACTATATGAACATCGCTGGTTATCTCTGACCAATCAGGGACAATGTTGAACTGAATAACTGTGTGTATTTTATAATATACGGATCAGAAGACCGTTGAGCTTCTCCCGAATAGAGACACATCTTTGTGTGGTTATTTTTCCTCATACATACATCTGCGCAGATCGATTTGAACTCCTTCTCTGTGACCCTGAAAACCCAATTTGCGGTTTTCCCTAAATTCCCAAACTTGACACAATTAGTAAAGAATTACAATAATCCATGTGAGAATGAATGAGAGCACAGTAAGAGTTTTTGCAAAGTCAATGGTAAGAAAAGGACAAATTCTAGAGATGTTTTTGAGGTGGAATTGACATGAACGAGCGAGTAAACGAATATGGGGAATGAAGGAGAGACCAGAGTCAAATGTAACCCCAAGAGAGCGGGCGTACTGCTGGGGCGTAATGGTAGAACCACACGCAGAAATTATAATATTGGGTTTCACAAGGTTAGGAAAGGGAGGAAACAGGAGAAGTTCAGTTTTTGACAGGTTCAGTTTTAGATAGAGTTAGGACATGATGTTGGAGACAACGGACAGACAATCGGTAGTATTTTGTATTAATGCAGGGGTCATGTCAGGAGAAAGAAGATGTGTACAGTTGGGTGTCATCAGCATAGAGATGGTACTGGAATCCAAATCTGCTGATCGCTTGTCCAATAGGGCCAGTGTATAGAGAGAAAAGGAGGGGGCTAAGGACTGAACCCTGAGGAACCCCGACCATAAGGGGAAGAGGAAAGGAAGAGGAGTCGGCAAAAGATACAGTGAATGAGCGGTCAGAGAGGTAAGAGAAGAACTAAGAAAGAACGATGTCCTTGAGCCCAATAGAGTGGAGCATAGTGAGGAGGAGCTGATGATCCACCTTATCGATTGCAGTAGAGAGATCCAGGAGGATCAGCAGGGAGTAGTGACCATTAGATTTAGCTCATATTAGATCATTAGAGATGTTAGTAAGAGCAGTTTCAGTAGTATGTAAAGAGCAGAAACCGGATTGTAGAGGGTCAAGGAGAGAGTTATCTGACAGATAGCGGATTAAATGGGAGTGGACCAGTCGTTCCAGGAGTTTGGAGATGAAGGGGAGATTAGAGACAGGTCTGTAGTTAGCGGCATAATTTTGGTCCAGAGATTGAATATTTTAGTTAGATGAGTAGTGACAGCTGGGGTGACAGATTTAAGGAGATGTGAGGGAATAGGGTCACTGGTGTAGGCAGTAGGGCGAGAAGATGCGAGGAGCCTAGTAACTTCTTCTGTGACTGGATCAAAGAGTGAAAGTGAGCTAGATGAAGTGTAGGAGGGCAGACAATGTGTAGTGTTATGAGGCTGTGAGAAAATTTCCTGGTGTATATGGTCAATTTGTTCTTTAAAATAATTGGCCAGGTCATCAGCACTGAGGTTGGTGGTTGGGGCCAGAACTCTTGAGCGGGCTTTACACGCAACGACATTGCTAACGAGATGTCGTTGGGGGTCACGGAATTCCTGACGCAGATCCAGCCTCGTTAGCGACGTCGTTGCGTGTGAAACTCAGGAACGACCTGTTAACGATCAAAATTACTTACCAAATCGTTGATCGTTGTCCAGTCGTTCCTATCCCAATTATCGTTGTTGTTGCAGGACGCAGGTTGTTCCTCATTCCCGAGGCAGCACACATCGCTATGTGTGACACCGCAGGAACGAGGAACATCACCGTACCTGCGTCCTCCGTCAATGAGGAAGGAAGGAGGTGGGCGGGATGTTTGGCCTGCTCATCTCCGCCCCTCCGCTTGTATTGGGCGGCCCCTTAGTGACGTCGCTGTGACACCGCACAAACCACCCCCTTAGAAATGAGGCGGTTTGCCGGCCACAGCGACGTTGCTAGGAAGGTAAGTATGTGTGACTGTTCTTAGCGATGTTGTGTGCCACGGGCAGCGATCTCGCCCGTGACGTACAACCGATGGGGGCGGGTGCTTTCACTATCAACATTGCAAGCGATGTCACTGTGTGTAAGCCCGCTTTGGTCCGAGAAGGGAATAGAAAGTATCAAACAGTCGTTTAGGATTGTTGACTAGAGAGGTGATGATGGTGTTAAAGTACACTTGTTTGGAGAGGTGAAAGGCAGCATATGTTTTGAGCATAAATTTATAATGGATGAAATCTTCGGCTAGATTGGATTTTCTCCACAGACGTTCAGCGCACCTGGAACACCGCTGGAGAAAGTGTGTTTGCAACATGCGCCAGGACTGCTGCCGCCTGTGCCGAGCTGTTCTGCGTGTACCAGGTGCAGCTTCATCTAGGACGCTCTGTAGGGTTTCATTATAATGTTTTACAGCAGAGTCAGGACATGAGAGGGAGGATATTGGGGCCAGTGATGACTGCAACATCTTCAGAAATTTCTGGGTGTTAATTGCGTGTATATTCCTATATGGGAGGTAAGTGGGGGTGTCCTGAGTGGATTGACCGCTCTTGACCAAGAATGAAAAAAGGTTGTGGTCAGAGAGTGGGAGGGGGGAATTAGTAAAATCATTCACTGAGCAGAGGTGGGAGAAAACCAGGTCCAGCATATTCCCGCTGTCATGTGTAGGAGAGTTAGTTAGCTGTGAAAGGCCAAGAGAGGAGGTTATAGATAAAAGATGAGTGGCAGCTGGGGAGAGGGGATCATCAATAGGGATCTTAAACCCCCATGACAAGAGTGGGGAGGTCACAGGCTAGAAAATGTGGAAGTCAGGTGGCAAAATGATCCAAGAACTGACTGGTTGGGCCTGGAGGGCGATACACAACTGCTATTTGCAGGGAGAAGGGTCTGTAAAGCCTGACAGTGTGCACCTCAAAAGAAGGGAAGATAAGGGAGGGGATAGGAGGGATGACCTGAAAATTGCAGTTTGGGGAAAGCAGCAGATCAACACTTCCACATAATCTGTTGTCAAGTCTAGGGGTTTGAGAAAATTGTAGGCCACCATATGGGGAGCAGCAGCAGCAGTGGTGTCTGCTGAATCCAGGTCTCGGTAAGAGCCAGGAGTTTAAGGGAATTGGAAAGGAAGAAGTCATGAATGAAGAAGAGTTTGTTACACGCTGATCGTGAGTTCCAAAGGGCACAGTTAAATGACGCAGAAGGCATGCAAGGAATATTAATGAAATGTAGGGGTTTTCTGAGTATGCCAGGGAAGGAATTGAACTTAGTATTTAAGAAGGGCCTAGATAAGGTGCAATATCACCTGCTAAAAGGAGAAGAGAGAAGGAGAATAGAGAACATGAGCATGTGGTTAAGAGATTTATGAGATTGTCTATTACGTTGTATGGTGGGAGTGAATAGATCTGGATGGTTTATAATTTTGAAAAGAGTGTGAGAGCCGTACATAGGAGAGGAGAGGAGAGAAGGACTAATATGGGAGGAGTGCACTGGGTGTGTGAAAGAGTGGTAAAAATGAGGGATTGAAGCAGCTAGCATTTAAATGATACAAATACATAGGGTGGAAACATTTTGAAATACATAAAAATTTGGAGCAAGTTTGTTTGATTGTCTTGCATGCCTTACCTGTCTCCTGCCATGAATAACTGCTATGCACTTATTAAAATCAGCACTTATTTAAAATATGCACAAATGCCCCCTGCATAAATGCTTCCCCTTAGCTAGGTTTACTTATATAGGAAGGTTTGTGCCTAGATCTGGGTCAGTTTAGCTTGTTAATCAATCAGCTAACTTTAAGGCCACGTCACACTAAGCAACATCGCTATCAACATCGCTGTTGAGGCACGACTTTTGTGACATAGCAGCGATGTTGCTAGGGATGTTGCTGTGTGTGACATCCAGCAACAACCTGGCCCCTGCTGTGAGGTCACTGGTTGTTGGTGAATGTTCTGGACCATTTTTTAGTTGTTGCTCTCCCGATGTGAAGCACAGATCGCTGTGTGTGACAGCGAGAGAGCAACAGCTGAATGTGCAGGCAGCAGGAGCCGGCTTCTGCGGACGCTGGTAACCACGGTAAACATTGGGTAACCAAGAAGCCCTTACCTTGGTTACCCGATATTTACCTTCGTTACCAGCGTCCGCCGCTCTCACGCTGTCAGTGCCGGCTCTCAGCCAGAGTACACATCAGGTAATTAACCCGATGTGTACTGTGGCTAGGAGTGTAGGGAGCCAGCGCTAAGCGGTGTGCGCTGGTAACCAAGGTAAATATCTGGTTGGTTACCCGACATTTACCTTAGTTACCAAGCGCAGCATGCTTCCATGCGTCGCTGCTGGCTGGGGGCTGGTCACTGGTTGCTGGTGAGATCTGCCTGTGTGACAGCTCACCAGCAACCCGTGTAGCGACGCTCCAGCGATCCCTGGCAGGTCAGGTTGCTGGTGGGATCGCTGGAGCGTCGCTTAGTGTGACGGTACCTTTAGACAAAAAGAAGCAATAAGTTGCAATAATAAATAAAAGTTGTAAGCAATAACAACAAACATGCTTGCATGATAGCAGGATCATAAACCTCATGAGCAAGTTAGATAAGATTTCAACATCCAAGAACAAGCTCAGTTACAGCTATATGATATAAACCATTTCTTTGCTATAAGCAGAAAGTGGAGTTAGGCCCTGTGCGCACTAGAAAATGGAATTTTCTTCAGAAAATTCCGCACCCTCTGAAAGATTACCACACCTGTGGGAAAAAACAGTGGCAAAATGCACCTAAAAACCGCATGCGGTTTTACCGCGGTATTGCAGCAGTTTTTCCACGGGTTGGTACCCGTGTTTTTATGCCTTCAATGCAATAAAGCACGTTGAAAAAAAAATGAAAAAAAAAAAATAGGTGTCATTTCCTTCTTCTTAGATAGATAGGTAGATAATGGATGGATGGATAGATAGATAGATAGATAGATAGATAGATAGATAGATGGATGATAGATAGATGGATGGATGGATAGATAGATGATAGATGGGTAGACGGATAGATAGATAGCTAGGTAGATGCATAGATAGATAATGGATAGATAGATAGATAGGTTGATAGATGATAGATAGAGAAATAGATAGATAGATAGATAGATAGATAGATAGGTAGAGGGATAGGTTGATAGATATTACAGCTTTTATTTCTGATGTATGTGTTTTCCCCCCAACAGTATTTCTCATACAGCAGGGACCCTGTGGGACCTTGGGTCTGAATTCTCAGCAGGGTCACTGGTGGTCGGTGATGTTACTCTATTACCACTTGTGAGGCCCTGAACTTCTCACGAGCGGTAATATGTTGACATCACCGACCGTGAGAAATGTCCTGGAGTTACCCCTGCAGCCTTGTTCATGAGACTGCATTGAGTACTATGTCTCAGATGCCATTGGATCAGTGTGCAAGCATCGTGGGACCTCGTGTAGATTACGCCGGACCTGGAGGGCTGGTATTGGTGGGGTTAATAAAGAAAGTGGTGAAAGAGGGGATGGATGCGACATTCTCGGGGCAGCTGCAGGCTGATATTCTCGGCTGTGGGAGGGGGGCATTAACTATGGCCCTCGCTCTCCCCAGCCTGAGAAAACTAGCCCCTGCTGTGTGCTTACCTTGGCTGGATGGTAAAATTATGGCGGAGCCCACATTTTTGTTTTTTTTTCCCGTATTTTATTTTTAATATGTACATTTCTGATTTCTATGTGTGTGCCGCCCCTGCAGCGGTCGAGCCGCTCGGATCCGGGGGTCGCTGTGGCTCAAGGGTCTCCAAGCCCAGGGGCTCGCTACCACTTCAAATGAAAAGAGGGTATTTACAGGGGATAAGAATTTGTGATGCCACGGTAAGGGTATTACCATCGCTGCCGATTGGAGTACCCGGGGAATATGGAGTGGGGCAGCCATATGACGTTCCCTCCATGGGTAGGGGAGGCCACGGGACTCTGGATGGTGGAGGTGTAGGGGAGTGTAGTGCAGGTGACCTGGTGCCTCACAAGACAATGCTGCAAGGCTGAGCCCCCGTGGCTACAGGCCCCACCGCCTCATACAAAACCAGCACAGCAATGACTGCCACAACCCTAGTGTGCCACCTCTGCAGCCGTCAAACCGCTTGGATCTGGGGGTGATTGCTCGTGGCTCGAGGGTCTCCGGACCTGGGGGCTAGGGGCCACACTCAAATGAAGAATCGGTATTTACAGGTGAGATATAGTTCGTGACACCATCCGTGGTGTACAGTAATTGACAGTACCGCCGCTGCCGTTGGGAGTACCCGGGTTGATGAAGTGGGGCAGCCAGATGACTTTCCCTCCACAAGTAGGGGAGGCCCCGGGACTCTGGATGGTGGAGGTGTAGGGGAGCGTGGTGCAGGTAGAAGCAGGGGAGGAGAGCGTACTAACTTAAGCGGGCTTTACACGCTACGACGTCGCTAATGCAAAGTCGTTGGGGTCACGGAATTTGTGATGGCTGCAGCCATCTTTATGAGAAAGGCTCACCACATTCTGTGTGTGCACATATCATTTGTCTTGGCTCCTTTTTGGTGTCATTCTCAGTGTCCCAGTTGTTAATTCCATAGAGCCCCCACTATAAGAAGCATTATAGCCCCCAGTCGATTAAGAGGGTCAGAAAATAATAATCAGCAAACAGCCTATGCTGCAAATCAATACAGCATAAGAAGTCCTCTCTTTGTCTCCTTCCTGCACAGACATCTTCCAAATCAAAAGTAGGCTCACATGCAAAACGGATTATGTAATATACTTAATAGACTGCGATTGTGGTAAACAATATATTGGGAGGACCACCGAAGCTCTAAATAATCGCCTAAACTCATATAGGCACAATATTAAAATTAGATTTCAACACCATGGATTTTCAAGACATTGCGCCTTGTTTCATAATAAACATATTTCCTTAAAAGTTGCTCCCATTGAGCAAGTTCCCAGTAATATACTAATACTAATCGTTTGGAGGTTCTTAGCAGGAAGGAGACCTATTGGGTCTACAAACTAAACACATTAAAAGTGGCTGGGCTAAATGAGATCACGGATCTATTCTACTAATGTTAACACCTCGTTTTTACTTATATATTATTTAATATGGTAATAAGAAGAAAAAAGTTGGGCACTGCAGCGCGTGGCTATTCAGTGGAGCCGTACTCACAGTTTTTCAGCTATCAGCTGTTCCAGGACTTAGCTGTGCTCAGACTTATATCACTGTGCCGGGTGGTGCTTAGCTGGCTATGCAGATGAAGTTCCAAAAGGCCATAGGTAGGAAAGAAGTGGCAGCTCACTCGGGAGGTGACAGCAAGTTCTTTATTCTGTAGTGGCAGACAAAATCACGGGGACATGGGGGAGTGAGGAGGGTGAGGGTACGGGAGACGGACAACAGCTGTTTCGCGCTGTGAGTAGCGCTTCGACAAGTCCACTCACAGCGCGAAACGGCTGTTGTCCGTCTCCTGTCCCCAGAACCTCCTCACTCCCCCATGTCCCTGTGATTTTGTCTGCCACTGCAGAATAAAGAATTTGCTTTCACCTCCCGAGTGAGCTGCCGCTTCTTTCCTACCTACGGATATTATTTAATATTTTTATATGCATTTTAGTTTAACTCTTTCACAGATTAATCCTTATTCCCCCTTTGTTTTAAAGATTTAACACGGCACATTGTTTCCAGCAATTCCCTAGTGACACATCGCTGTTTCCTTACACCTCCCAATATTATTTCACACTTCCATGAGTTCTAATATTAATCCACACTCTGGCTCCTCACAAATTAATTTTGTTTACAATCTAATATATGTATATATTTATATAATGTTCAATACAATTTTATAATAATTAATTTCTATATACAGTATATAAGTCTATATTTCTATCTAGATTACTCATCACAAATACATTTATAGTTGTATATAATCTTTAATTTCACAATTTTTTTTACATAATCTTTATTTACACATACATAAAAATAAAATGATATAAATACACTACAAAAAAAAATTATATACAATTTTTCATCTAACACTGTGATGGCTATGCTCCTTTATCTCTTCTTTTTTCTGTCTTTCACTCTGAAAAGAAATTAGACACAGAGGTTCTTTGGTCTTCTAAAAACATATTGTATCACCATTGCCTAGGTTCTAGACCATTTACTTTTGCATTTTTTTAAAATTTTATAATATATATATATATATATATATATATATATATATATATATATATATATTTATTTATTTATTTATTTTTTTCAATTTAATTAGAAGTATAGATTATGCCTTTAAAAATCAGTTTACTGTTACCCTGAACACCAATTTTTGATGTATATTTTTACATATTAAAAGACCGTTTTTTGAAATGATAAGGAACCCGGCTTTCCCTCAAAGAGGGAGGATCTACGACGAGCAGATAAATACCGGCTTATCTCCCCAGACTGCATTATCCTGTCATTTGATATATGTCCTAAAGAAGAGGGCTGAGTCCTTTTAAACGCGTTGACCTGTATCTTCTCCTGTTAAATAAAAAGACATGGATTAACCCTATCTGCCTCCCGGACTTTGGTGATAAACGCGGCATGATACCCATCTTTCCTGCGTACTACTAATACCGATTTCTTCGGGGATGCAGATGGTTCACCCCATGACTACGCTAATATAGGAGTTGTGACTGGTGCAACCCCTATAGGTGAGTTTTTCCATTAACCCCTCTTATGCTGTTTACAAGATAAGACTCTATAGCGCTTTTTTGTCCACAGTCTCATTTTCAGTTTTGCAGCAATTATAGCTTTGCAGACTTTGGCATTCTAGCTGTTAATTTGATGAAGTAATGTGGAGATATTTCACCCCATGCTTCCAGAAGCCCCTCCCACAAGTTGCATTGGCTTGATGGGCACTTTTTGCATGCCATACGGTCAAGCTCAAGTCATTTTTTCCCCCATGTCCCTGTGATTTTGTCTGCCACTGCAAAATAAAGAATTTGCTTTCACCTCCCGAGTGAGCTGCCGCTTCTTTCCTACCTATGGATATTATTTAATATTTTTATATGCATTTTAGTTTAACTCTTTCACAGATTAATGCTTATTCCCCCTTTGTTTTAAAGATTTAACACGGCACATTGTTTCCAGCAATTCCCTAGTGACACATCGCTGTTTCTTTACACCTCCCAATATTATTTCACACTTCCATGAGTTCTAATATTAATCCACACTCTGGCTCCTCACAAATTAATTTTGTTTACAATCTAATATATGTATATATGTATATAATGTTCAATGCAATTTTATAATAATTAATTTCTATATACAGTATATAAGTCTATATTTCTATCTAGATTAATCATCACAAATACATTTATAGTTGTATATAATCTTTAATTTCACAAATTTTTTTACATAATCTTTATTTACACATAAATAAAAATAAAATGATATAAATACACTACAAAAAAAAAATTATATACAATTTTTCATCTAACACTGTGATGGCTATGCTCCTTTATCTCTTCTTTTTTCTGTCTTTCAATCTGAAAAGAAATTATACACAGAGGTTCTTTGGTCTTATAAAGACATATTGTATCACCATTGCCTAGGTTCTAGACCATTTACTTTTGCATTTTTTTTAAAATTTTATAAATATATATATATATATTTATTTATTTATTTATTTTTTTCAATTTAATTAGAAGTATAGATTATGCCTTTAAAAATCAGTTTACTGTTACCCTGAACACCAATTTTTGATGTATATTTTTACATATTAAAAGACCGTTTTTTGAAATGATAAGGATCCCGGCTTTCCCTCAAAGAGGGAGGATCTACGACGAGCAGATAAATACCGGCTTATCTCCCCAGACTGCATTATCCTGTCATTTGATATATGTCCTAAAGAAATAGGCTGAGTCCTTTTAAACGCGTTGACCTGTATCTTCTCCTGTTAAATAAAAAGACATGGATTAACCCTATCTGCCTCCCGGACTTTGGTGATAAACGCGGCATGATACCCATCTTTCCTGCGTACTACTAATACCGATTTCTTCGGGGATGCAGATGGTTCACCCCATGACTACGCTAATATAGGAGTTGTGACTGGTGCAACCCCTATAGGTGAGTTTTTCCATTAACCCCTCTTATGCTGTTTACAAGATAAGACTCTATAGCGCTTTTTTGTCCACAGTCTCATTTTCAGTTTTGCAGCAATTATAGCTTTGCAGACCTTTGGCATTCTAGCTCTTAATTTGATGAAGTAATGTGGACATATTTCACCCCATGCTTCCAGAAGCCCCTCCCACAAGTTGCATTGGCTTGATGGGCACTTTTTGCATGCCATACGGTCAAGCTCAAGTCATTTTTTCCCCTACCGTCTAATCCAGGGGTCTCAAACATGTGGCCCGTGGAAAGGAATCAGGATGGGGCATTGCTACAAGAAGGGAACCAGGATGGGGCATTACTACAAGAAGGGGACCAGGATGGGGCATTACTAAAAGAAGGGGACCAGGATGGGGCATTACTACAGGATGGAGCATGTCCTACAATACACTGCATCTTCTCTGGGTTTTAAAAACCTGTTTGCTGGATTTGCACCCCAGCTCCTGGCTGCTTCATTAGCCTCCTTTTTGTCCACCAGCTGATCTTGTAGGTTTTTAAAACCCAGAGAAGATGCAGTGTAGTGTAGGACCCAGCAAAGGAGGTTGCCGTGAAGGGGCGCTGGGCTGGTATTGCAATGGCCATTATAATATTCTAAATACTTCCATTTATGTTATAAGGTAGAATTTATTTTGGTTTTTCACAGTGTGTGGCTGGAATTTTTTCTCATATTTATACACCATCCAGATACGCACCTGTTCACATTGTAAGGCCCCCTTCACACGTCCGTGATACACGTGCGTGTTTGGTCCATTTCCGTATATACCGGAGACACGGCCAAACATGCACCAATGTTATTTAATGTTTGAGGACATATGTGCGTTTTTCATTAAGGTCCGTGGGTCCGTGTGCGTGCTACGTTTGTGTCTCCGTTTTGCACGGATGCATGTCCGTTTTCAGCATGCAACACGCAGCATGGACCCAATGAAAGTCAATGGGTCTGTGCGCACATCCGAGTGACACGGACGCATCTCTGTTTGCTCCCTGTACGTTTTTTCTTTTTTCATGTGATGTCGGTCTTTTTTCTTTTTCTGTTTCGTTCTCTCCCTCAGTTCGTCGGTCGGTCTCTCTCTATGTCTGTCGGTCGGTCTCTCTGTCTTATCTGTCCCTCTCGCTGTTTTTCGGTCAGTTCCCCCCCTCTCTCATACTCACCGTTCCCCGATCTCCAGCGCGGGGCTGCACGGCTGTTCTCTAAACTCCGGCGGCTTTTCCTCTTTTGAAAAAGCCGGCCGCTCATTAAACAATCTCGTATTCCCTGCTTTCCCCGCCCACCGGCAAATATGATTGGTTGCAGTGAGACACGCCCACACGCTGAGTGACAGCTGTCTAACTGCAACCAATCACAGCCGCCGGTGGGCGTGTCACTATGGAGCAGAGAAATAAATAAATAAATAATTAAAAAAAACGGCGTGCGGTCCCCCCCAATTTTAATACCAGCCAGATAAAACCATACGGCTGCAGGCTGGTACTCTCAGGATGGGGAGCCCCACGTTATGGGGAGCCCCCCAGCCTAACAATATCAGTCAGCAGCCGCCCAGAATTGCCGCATACATTAGATGCGACAGTTCTGGAACTGTACCCGGCTCTTCCCGATTTGCCCTGGTGCGTTGGCAAATCGGGGTAATAAGGAGTTATTTGCAGCCCATAGCTGCCAATAACTCCTAGATTAATCATGTCAGGCGTCTCCACGAGATACCCTCCATGATTAATCTGTAAATTACAGTAAATAAACACACACACACCTGAAAAAATCATTTATTAGAAATAAAAAACACTAACAAATTCCCTGGTTCAACAATTTAATAAGCCCCAAAAATCCCTCCATGTCCAGCGTAATCCAGGATACTGCAGCATCGCTTCCAGCTCTGCTGCATGGAGGTGACCGGAGCTGCAGCAGACACCGCCTCTCCTATCACCTCCATGCAGCAAATGAAGACAGCCGCGCGATCAGCTGAGCTGTCACTGAGGTTACCTGGATCCAACGGTGGATGCAGCGGTGGCCGCGGGTTACCTCAGTGACAGCTCAGCTAATCGCACTACTCACCTCATTTGCTGCGTGGAGGTGACAGGAGTGGCGGTGTATTCTGCAGCTCCGGTCACCTCCATGCAGCACAGCTGGAAGCGACGCTGGACCATCCTGGATTACGCCGGACATGGGGGGCTTTTTGGGGCTTATTAAATTGTTGAACCAGGGATTTTGTTAGTGTTTTTTATTTCTAATAAATGATTTTTTCAGGTGTGTGTTTATTTACTGTAATTTACAGATTAATCATGGAAGGTATCTCGGGGAGACGCCTGACATGATTAATCTAGGACTTATTGGCAGCTATGGGCTGCCAATAACTCCTTATTACCCCGATTTGCCAACGCACCAGGGCACATCGGGAAGAGCCGGGTACAGTTCCAGAACTGTCGCATCTAATGTATGCGGCAATTCTGGGCGGCTGCTGACTGATATTGTTAGGCTGGGGGGCTCCCCATAACGTGGAGCTCCCCATCCTGAGAATACCAGCCTTCAGCTGTATGGCTTTATCTGGCTGGTATTAAAATTGGGGGGGACCACGCGCCATTTTTTTAAATTATTTATTTATTTCTCTGCTCCATAGTGACACGCCCACCGGCGGCTGTGATTGGTTGCAGTTAGACAGCTGTCACTCAGCCTGTGGGCGTGTCTCACTGCAACCAATCATATTTGCCGGTGGGCGGGGAAAGCAGGGAATACGAGATTGTTTAATGAGCGGCCGGCTTTTTCAAAAGAGGAAAAGCCGCCGGAGATTAGAGAACAGCCGTGCAGCGCCGCGCCGGAGATCGGGGAACGGTGAGTATGAGAGAGGGGTACTCCATTCAGTCACTCAGGGGATTAGCGGTCACTGGTGAGTCCGTCACGGGTGACCGCTAATTAGGACGCGGCACAGACAGAGCCGCGGCATGAGGATGAAGTCGGGTGAAGTTCACCCGAGTTAATTCTCAGCGCGCGACTCTGTCTGCTGTCAGCCGGCATGTATCAACGACATTTTACATCACACATGGACATTTCACATGGACAACACACACACACGTCAGTTAAGTTTCACGCGCACACACGGCCATTCCACACGCACACAGGGCTAGCATACACAGTTCACACAGATGCCACACGGACCATAAAAACGGACACAAAAACCGAAAACGGACCCGAAAAACGGACGTAACACACGCGCGTGTTTTTTCACGGATGTGTGAAGGGGGCCTAAAGGTGCTGCCAGTACGGTTTGAATTCAGGTTAGTACCAGCATGGGAAACCAGCAAGGGAACCCCTGTTTCATTCTGTTTTTTTTCTATTATATATGTATATAGATATATATATCCCCCTCCTGGGCACATGCTGGTATATATGTTCCCATCCTGGTGAATATGTCCTCTCCATCCAGGGGGCCTCCTGGTATATGTATCCCCCTCCTGGGCACATGTGCATATGTATGTTCCCAGCATGATTTCTGCCCCTTCCTGGTATATATGTCCTCCTCCCGGTATATATGTCCCATCCTAGGGGCCTCCTGGCATATTTGTGTGCTGCAAAAAGAAAAAAAACATTTTAGCGACCCTCCCTGGCTCCCACGTCACATGGTGTCTTGTCTGAGCAGTGAGCCGCAATGCATTTCAGCTGGATGCACACCCTTCGCCGCACATCTAGCTGAAGCGAGGCAGGGGGTGGGGTCAGCAGTTGGGGGGGCTGTCGTCAGTGGGTGGCCCCGAGCTAGGATCAGTGAGCCCCCACTGGGCTGGGATCAGTGGGCGGACCACCCACCACACCACACCACCACCTCACCACTACGGCGATCGTCCTCAGCTCACAGCGCTTCCCTGTCCCCGCTGGTGCCACGTCCTTGCAACCTTGAATGCTGTTACTTGCAGGAATGTAATGAGGTCACAGAGTAAAGACCTCACCACCCTGCTGCATGGCCCAGCGATGATGCATCGGCGAACTGCTCTTCTCCACTGACCCTGCTTCCACTTGAGCACATGGCTAATTTGCATGCTCAGCCCCTTCGCATGTAAATGAGTCATCCATTAGCAAAGTGACACTGTGGGGTCCCTCTGCTGCGTCTGGGACTAGGGCCTGGTAAAGAGGGGGGCCATCATGCTTGGGACTTAATAAAGCTAAGTGATTACCCTGGGCCCAGCTGGGCCACCCATCTTCACTGGGCTCAAAACACCAGTCCCGGTTGTGATGCCCTGATGGCCGCCCTGCAAATGAGTGTTCCAAATATACAAAATGCTGACATCAAGAACAGATATATTCACCCTCAAATGGCTGTACAAGGCATATGTACAGTACATCTCACAAGATACGCATTTGATTGCATCGTCTATGGAGTACATATTAAATGGGAGTAAACAGTACAAACACTATTAAAAAAAATGCAAAAATAGAAAAGGAAAACACCAAACTTTAGATTTGTATATTCTTTTGTTAAACTAAGCGATTTTCTGAAACCGCACACTTTAATGCGCTCCTTGTTTCACTCAACAAGTTTCGCTGTAGTCTCTGGATGTTCTCCCTGTGTTTGCATAGTTTTCATCTGAGTTCTCTGATTTCCTCCCACACTCCAAAAACACAAAAACATACTGATAGGGAAATTAGATTGTGAGCTCCAATGAGGACAGTGTTGCTGGTATATGTAAAGTGCTATGGAAGTAACGACACAATAAAAGTGAATAAATATTATAATTATTATTATTAACTTGTGTAATAGTTAAAAATAACCTGTCATATATTACATTAGAAAAACAGGAGGATACGGAGTACGTTGGTGCAAAAAATATAGTTTATTACAACATATAAGTGACACGTACAGTAAAAACAGACAAGAAGGTAACAAGTGACAATGCAGTAGAGGTATATTAAAGTCAGGCACAGAATAAATAGATGGTAGCAGTATCAATGAAAAGGGAGGAGGGAATGCATATAAAAAACCTCAAGGTGATAAAATATCACCAAATCTATAAACAATGTGAGAGAGGTCCCCACCAGTTCATGGATAGCAACCAGGGAATCAGATGACCCTATTAAAGTGCCTAGTGCAGACTATAAATGAATCACAGATGCATAGTCAAGAGTTAGACCATCAGGACAATCCCCCCATGAACCTACCTACGCATGTTTCGCAAGTTTGTGGACAAAGCCACAACAAAGCTTCATCAGGGAAGGAGAGGGGTGAGGGAAAGCACCAGCCAGCCACTATTTTTATGGTATGTATATGACTGTGCTGCTTCGTGCTGACACCGCTACTTCCGCTGTCGTCACCAAGCAGCTGAGATCAGCCGTCAGGTGGCCGCACACGGGGGGGGGGGCGCGCGACCCCGCTCCCACGCATGCGTGGGCACCACAGCGACGTAACACATAGCGCCGGCCAGACGGGGCGGAGGCGGCGGTGAGAGGTATTATCAACATCACAGGATGGGCACACCTACTGTCAGGTGACCGCTGACATGCGGAAGTGGACCAAATAACCACTACCATGCACGTGCGGGCACCATGACAATGGCAGATGCCGGCAACTGGACGGAAAAGGTACTAAAGAGCCCGCATATCTCTTTAATGTTATTATGTATAAAGTGAGGAAAATGGATAGACCTGGAAGGAATAACCTGAATGAATGGCCATGCATACTCAATACATAGCCATATTAATATAACAATAATTTACAAGCTATTTTATCACATATCTGTATATTTAAAGAGCTATCTTTTATTATAAACAAAGTAGGCATACCATACAGTAAAAGTGGACAACAACACACATATGTGGCCAAAAAGTCAAATTCTTTGTCCCTTTCTTTTCGTCATATGTGTGCATCACATCAGGTTCCGACACAAAGGTTCACCCAAAAGCGCGCAGAAACATCCCCAAATAGGATTATGCAGGCACTAGTAAGAAGAAATACATGAATAAGCAACGGAGCAAAATTATCATGGCCGACGGAGTGGGCATGGGCTGGGGAAAAGGACCAATGGAATGATAATAACAAATTAAAAACAATATTAACAACATTTATTAAAACCCTAAAATGTCAACAAATTAAAACTGCCAGCGAAATTGGGGAGAAGCCACCAGGGGAAGAGCAGGTGTGTCAGGGAAAAGGTTTTAAACGGGGCGAAGCTCAGGGTTTCATTTAACCCTTTAGGTACTAAAGTATCCAAGGTATGGATCTATTTTGTTTCACATCTGGCCAGTAATTTCTTTAAATTGCCACCCCTGGGGCTGCCACTGATGCTGTCAATACCACGCACTTCAAGCAATGTAGAATCACAACTGTGATGTAACTTGAAGTGCCGTGGCAATGTCTTCAACAGTGTGATGTCATCTATCGTTTTGGCCGCCTCTATATCCCTCACGTGCTCCCTGACCCTCATGCGGAACTCACGTGATGTGAGCCCCACGTAGATCAGGGAGCACGGACATTGTGCATAGTACACCACATAGGTAGTATTGCACGTAATGTACTTCCTAATGTCAAAGGATCTGGAGCCGTCTGAACTGGAGAAGGACCTACTACGTATGATATTTCTACACCCGAGACAGTGGCCACATTTGAAACATCCTAATAATGGACCCCTCATCTCAAATGTGTTCTGGCTAGGGGGGACATAGTGGCTTGCTACCAAAATAGCCTTAAGGTTACGAGCACGTTGTGCTGTAACCAAAGGAGCGGTGGTAAGGCAATCCGACAACACCGGATCAGTGAGGAGGACCGGCCAATGTTTCTTGAGGCTCTCCCTCATAGCCTGCCACCCATGGTTATATGTCCGGATGAAGCGGGGACCAGACTCTGGAGATGTTCCCTTGGGCGCATACAAGAGAAGCTGAGATCTGGGAGTTTTCTTAGCCCACAAGTAACCTTTCTTTATAGACCGGTTACTATAACCCCTGTCCTTGAAACGGCATTCGAGGTCAGAGGCACGGTGTTCGAAGGCGGCCTGGGATGACCAAATCCGCCTCATCCTCAGGAATTGGCCAGTCGGTATGGCCCGGACGGTGGAGGGGATATGAAAAGAAGACGCATGCAGTAGTGCGTTGACAGATGTATCTTTCCTGAAGACGTCAGTCTCAATGGTACGCCCAGGACCGACCTAAATTCTGACGTCCAGGAAATCAACGCAACTACTGCTATGCTGATAGGTGAGTTTGATGTTATATTTATTATTATTCAACACCCCCATAAATCTCCCAAGCTGCTCCGCTGTGCCCTGCCAAAAAAAATAACATCATCTATGTATCTCAGCCAGCACTGCACATGGGCGCTAGCCTCCACGCCTCCATCGCCAAAATTCAACCTCTCCCAGTAACCCAGGAGAGGTTAGCGTATGAAGGCGCACAGGCCGCGCCCATCGCAGTGCCCCGCCCCTGGAGATAATATCTGTCTTTAAATAAGAAAAAATTATGCGTAAGGGCAAAGCGGAGCAACTCAAGGATAAGGTCCCCCATCCTGCCACACCGACTGTCCATCCCAAGGAAAAAGCCAACCGCCGCCAGGCCGTCCTCGTGTCGTATGCTCGTATAGAGACTCTCAACATCCACCGTGACCATTAATACATCCTCTTCCACAAAGATCCCATCAATACGATTCAGGACATCCGTTGTGTCCTTAACATAAGAGGGGAGCGTCTCAGCTAGAGGTTTTAAATAGTAGTCAATCAATTTACAAATTGGTTTGCATAACCCCTCTATGCTGGACACATTCGGACACCTCGGAGGATTGACAGGATCCTTGTGGATTTTTGGTAGTAAATAGAAGGTAGGGGTCCTAGGCGTTTTGTTGAGAAGTCCCTCGAGCATACTTTTGTCGATGGTACCGTCCTCAAATGCTGCCTCAAGGATGCCAGCCAAATCTTTGGAATAGTTAGAAATGGGGTTACCTGGTAATCGGGTATAAGTCTCCCTGTCCCTCAGCTGCCTTGTTGCTTCTTTCTCATACTTCTCAACTGCCCAAACAACCATGTTACCGCCCTTGTCCGCCGCCTTAATGACCACATCCCTATATGATTTAAGTTCTTCCAGGGCATAGCGCTGTTGTGCAGTAAGATTGTCCCTACTCCTCCTAGTGGAAATCTCCCTAAAGTCATTCGTGACAAGTCTCGTGAAGACATCCAGGGCTGGGCAGAGGGACAAGGGCGGGAACCTGGTGGAACGGGGCAGTAAAGAATTCGGAAACATACCTGTGGCATCGGTGGTCTGCTCCTGTAGCAAGTCCTCCAGAGTCTGAAGTGCCTCTCTCTCTGAGGGTGTTTCGGCCCAAGTATTCTTCTTGTGATGGAACCTTTTAAGTAAGATTTTCCTAGCGAAGAGATTAAGTTCTTTTACTGCAGAGAAGAGGTGGAAGTTGTTAACAGGTGAAAACGAGAGTCCTTTCGAGAGAACCTCTATTTGGGCCTCCGAAAGGACTCGATCTGATAAATTGATAACCTGTAACTGATTGCTGGCGTACTTAGTTGGTTTCTTCCAGCCAGATTGTTGATTACGTCGGCCCTTCACTCTGGCGCCGACACTTCCCTCCATATCCACAGTACCTCCGGTTAACCCGGAGGAAGACCCTTCGCCTGAAGTGCATGATTGCACCGATGCTGAACGTTCTCTGGGTTGGTTCCCTGAATTAGAGCCGCCACGCCTTCCCCCATAACCAGAACACCACTTGTATGCTGGGTGTGTGGAATAATCTGTGGTATCTCAGTTAAATTTCTTTAACTTATAGTTTTTAATCTCCTTCTCCAGTCCAGAGAGCTCCGATTCAATATCTTCATTTAACTTCGCACTTCTCTCAGGTGGACATCTCTCCCTCAAGTCCCTCTCTATATATTCCAATTCAGCCTCCATAGTAGACAGGGAGCAGGTATTGTGCTCCCTCAGTAGGTAGGGATAAAAATTCCTTAGAACATGTTTGGGCCAGATCTTCCCACCTTTTCCTGAAATTGTCATCATCAATGGTAAAGGATGGGAAGATCTGTACCCTGAGGCCACGGGGAACCACGTCCTTTTCAATATATCGAGTAAGGAGTGCTTTATTCCAGGACAGTCTTAAGCCTGCTTTACACCAGGCAATCTATCGGGCGATAGATCGTCGGGGTCACGGTTTTTGTGACGCACATCCGGCATCGCTGGCGATGCCGGCCTGTGTGACACCTCCTAGCGACGCAGTATCGCTCACAAATCGTGAGTCGGGTACTGCTCGTTAGGTTCCATAATATCGGTTACTTTAGTCGCCCATCGTTTCCGTGGTAGCACACGTCGCTCCGTGTGACACCACGGGAACGATGAGCAGCTCACCTGCCTCCCGCGGCCGCCGCCGGCTCTATGTGGAAGGAAGGAGGTGGGCGGGATGTTTACATCCTGCTCATCTCCGCCCCTCCGCTCTGATTGGCCGGCGGCCGTGTGACGTCACTGTGACGCCGAACGTCCCTCCCACTCCAGGAAGTGGACGTTCGCCGCCCACAGCGAGGTCGCACGAGAGGTAAGTATGTGTGACGGGGTTTAGTAACTTTGTGCGACACGGGCAGCGATTTGCCCGTGACGCAAAAAGGACGGGGGCGGGTACGATCGATTGTGAAATCGCACAATCGGTCGTACCGTGTAAAGCAGGCTTTAGTCTTTTTTTGAGCAACTCCCTGTATTTATTGATTAAAGGTTCAAGAGGGGGCTCCCATCACTGGCAGGATTAGTGTCACCATTTTTTTCAAATATGTCTTCAAACCTATTGAGCCACGTCTGATCACGTGCTATAAAGTCCATGTGGGCCTGAAGGAAAACTGTGAAAAACACAGAAAATAATATTAAACAAAGAAACCTCCAAAAAGCAACCATAATTTATGTAATGGACAGAAACCAGTGTTGCTGAAAACCATTACCACCACTCAAATATAACTAGAAAAACAGGAGGATACAGAGTACGTTGGTGCAAAAAATATAGTTTATTACAACATATAAGTGACACGTACAGTAAAAACAGACAAGAGGGTAACAAGTGACAATGCAGTAGAGGTATATTAAAGTCAGGCACAGAATAAATAGATGGTAGCAGTATCAATGCAAAGGGAGGAGGGAATGCATATAAAAAACCTCAAGGTGATAAAATATCACCAAATCTATAAACAATGTGATAGAGGCCCCCACCAGTTCATGGATAGCAACCAGGGAATCAAATGACCCTATTAAAGTGCCTAGTGCAGACTATAAACGAATCACAGATGCATAGTCAAGAGTAAAGGGGGCTTTACATGGTAGCGATATCGCTAGCAATTTGTAGCGATAGCGAGCGTGTAAGTACCCACCCCCGTCATGCATGCGATTGTTTGTGATCGCTGCCATAGTGAACATTATCGCTACGGCAGCGTCACACATACTTACCTGGTCGGCATCGTCGCTGTGACTGCCGAACAATCCCTCCTTCAAGGGGGAGGGACGTTCGGCATCACAGCGACGTCACCGCAACGTCACTAAGCAGCCGGCCAATCAAAGCGGAGGGGAGGAGATGAGCAGGACGTAACATCCCGCCCACCTCCTTCCTTCCGCATTGTGGCCGGCGGCAGGTAAGGAGACGTTCCTCGCTCCTGCGGTGTCACACATAGCGATGTGTGCTGCCGCATGAGCGATGAACCACCTGGATAAACAACCCTTACCGATTTTTGAGTTTGGGACGACCTCTCCTTGGTGAATGATTTTCACCATTTTTGAGGTCGCTTAAGGTCGCTGGTCAGTGTCACACGCTGCGATATCGTTAATGACGCCGGATGTGCGTCACTAACAACTTGACCCCGACGACCAAACATTAACGATATCGTAGCGTGTAAAGCCCCCTTTAGACCATCAGGACAATCCCCCCATGAACCTACCTACGCACCTTTCGCAAGTTTGTGGACAAAGCCACAACAAAGCTTCATCAGGGAAGGAGAGGGGTGAGGGAAAGCACCAGCCCACCACTATTTATATGGTATGTATATGACTGTGCTGCTCCGTGCTGACACCGCTACTTCCGCTGTCGTCACCAAGCAGCTGAGATCAGCCGTCAGGTGGCCGCACACGGGGGGGGGGGGGCGCGACCCCGCTCCCACGCATGCGTGGGCACCACAGCGACGGAACACATAGCGCCGGCCAGACGGGGCGGAGGCGGCGGTGAGAGGTATTATCAACATCACAGGATGGGCACACCTACTGTCAGGTGACCGCTGACATGCGGAAGTGGACCAAATAACCACTACCATGCACGTGCGGGCACCATGACAATGGCAGACGCCGGCAACTGGACGGAAAAGGTACTAAAGAGCCCGCATATCTCTTTAATGTTATTATGTATAAAGTGAGGAAAATGGATAGACCTGTATATTTAAAGAGCTATATTTTATTATAAACAAAGTAGGCATACCATACAGTAAAAGTGGACAACAACACACATATGTGGCCAAAAAAGTCAAATTCTTTGTCCCTTTCTTTTCGTCATATGTGTGCATCACATCAGGTTCCGACACAAAGGTTCACCCAAAAGCGCGCAGAAACATCCCCAAATAGGATTATGCAGGCACTAGTAAGAAGAAATACATGAATAAGCAACGGAGCAAAATTATCAAGGCCGACGGAGTGGGCATGGGCTGGGGAAAAGGACCAATGGAATGATAACAAATTAAAAACAATATTAACAACATTTATTAAAACCCTAAAATGTCAACAAATTAAAACTGCCAGCGAAATTGGGGAGAAGCCACCAGGGGAAGAGCAGGTGTGTCAGGGAAAAGGTTTTTTTATAGAAACGGGGCGAAGCTCAGGGTTTCATTTAACCCTTTGGGTGCTAAAGTATCAAAGGTATGGATCCATTTTGTTTCACATCTGGCCAGTAATTTCTTTAAATTGCCACCCCTGGGGCCGCCACTGATGCTGTCAATACCACGCACTTCAAGCAATGTAGAATCACAACTGTGATGTAACTCATACCTCCCAACTTTTGAAGAAAGGAAAGAGGGACAAAGTAAGCGCCGTGCGTAGCGCGCCGCGGCGAAATTTGACCACACCCCTAGTCACACCCTTAGCCACACCCATTTGTCAGTAAGGGTCATTTAGCAGATACCCCAGACTGTTCGTTAATAGTCATAGCAGCCAGAATTTTCTTATATTTCTATGTGTCACTATATGACATTGCTTATTTGCACCAAACATGTATCAAATAAGGGACAATGCATAAAAAATACCGCAGACACGCAATAATCAGAGGAGATTGTTATTGCGCTCATGGCCCGGACACCTGCAGAAAAAATGCAGCATTTCTGATACGTGTGAACATGGCCTCAGTGATACATTTTTATTACATTTTTTATGGGTTTTAATAAAGAAAAATAATAAATTGCGCTATTTTTTCCCGCCATTTACCGATCCCCATAAATAATCTGATCGCTGCGTTGTTCGGGTCGTTACGATTACAGGGACACCAAATATGTCCATGTTATTTGCTGATTTGTGATGTTTATTATTTTAGAAAAAAGTGCAATAAAATTACATTATTCTATTTTTTTGTTATTTTTAGTAATTTTATTAAAAGAAAAAAAAACATCTCTTTTCCTCTCCCTCTAGAA